>NC_030827.1:41606270-42917270 GCF_001704415.2 Capra hircus
GTGGGAGCCATCGGAAGCCCATGTAATATCAGCCATAAAAATGAATGAGTTAGTTGCCGTGAGGTGGATACACCTAGAGCCTGTTAAACAAAGGGAAGTCAGAAAGAGATAAACAAATATCATATATTAACGCAAATGTATGGAATCTAGAAAAATAGTGCTGATGAACCGATTTACAGAGAAGAAATAGAGACAGACACAGAGAACGGACTTGTGAACACAGCAGGGGATGGAGAGGCCAGGACACACTGAGAAACTGCCATGTGTAAAACAGGCAGTTAGCAGGAAGCTGCTAACACAGGGAGCCCATCCGGGCACTCTGTGATGACCTGGAAGGGTGGAGTGGGGGGTGGGAAGGAGGCCTCAAGAAGGAGGGGATACATAAATATCATTATGACTGATTCCACTGAGGTATGACAGACAGCCACAACACTGTGAAGTAATTATCCTCCAATAAAAAAACAAACAAAAATGGGTAGAAGATCTGAACAGACATTTTTCTGCAGAGGACATTCAGCTGGCCAACAGGCCCATGAAACAATGCTCAATATTGCAAGTCATCAGGGAAACGCAAATCAAAACCACAGTAAGAGCACAGCACACCTATCAGAATGGCAATTATCAAAAAGAACACGAACAACAAATGTCAGCAAGGAAGTAGATAAAAAAGAACCTTGTACACTGTTGGTGGGTATGTAAATTGGTGCAGTCACTGTGGAAAACAGGATGGAGGATTTTCAAAAAACTAAAAATACAACCTGGAAAATCCCATGGGCAGAGGAGCCTGGTAGGCTGCTGTCCATGGGGTTGCTAAGAGCTGGACATGACTAAGCAACTTCACTTTCATGCACTGGAGAAGGAAATGGCAACCCACTCCAGTGTTCTTGCCTGGAGAATCCCAGGGACAGGGGAGCCTGGTGGGCTGCCGTCTATGGGGTCGCATAGAGTCGGACAACTACCATTCAGTTCAGTTGCTCAGTCGTGTCTGACTCTTTGCGACCCCATGAATCGCAGCACGCCAGGCCTCCCTGTTCATCACCATCTCCCGGAGTTCACTCAGACTCATGTCCATCGAGTCTGTGATGCCATCCAGCCATCTCATCCTCTGGTATCCCCTTCTCCTCCTGCCCCCAATCCTTCCTATCATCAGAGTCTTTTCCAATGAGTCAACTCTTCTCATGAGGTGGCCAAAGTACTGGAGTTTCAGCTTTAGCATCATTCCTTCCAAAGAAATCCCAGGGCTGATCTCCTTCAGAATGGACTGGTTGGATCTCCTTGCAGTCCAAGGGACTCTCAAGAGTCTTCTCCAACTCCACAGTTCAAAAGCATCAATTCTTTGGCGCTCAGCCTTCTTCACAGTCCAACTCTCACATCCATACATGACCACAGGAAAAACCATAGCCTTGACTAGACAGACCTTAGTCGGCAAAGTAATGTCTCTGCTTTTGAATATGCTATCTAGGTTGGTCATAACTTTTCTTCCAAAGAGTAAGCGTCTTTTAATTTCATGGCTGCAGTCACCATCTGCAGTGATTCTGGAGCCCAAAAAATTAAGTCTGACATTGTTTCCACTGTTTCCCCATCTATTTCCCATGAAGTGATGGGACAGGATGCCATGATCTTCTTTTTCTGAATGTTGAGCTTAAAGCCAACTTTTTCACTCTCCTCTTTCACTTTCATCAAGAGGCTTTTGAGTTCCTCTTCACTTTCTGCCATAAGGGTGGTATCATCTGCATATCTAAGGTTATTGATATTTGTCCCGGCAATCTTGATTCCAGCTTGTGTTTCTTCCAGCCCAGCGTTTCTCATGATGTACTCTGCATAGAAGTTAAATAAGCAGGGTGACAATATACAGCCTTGACATACTCCTTTTCCTATTTGGAACCAGTCTGTTGTTCCATGTCCAGTTCTCACTGTTGCTTCCTGACCTGCATACAGATTTCTCAAGAGGCAGGTCAGGTGGTCTGGTATTCCCATCTCTTTCAGAATTTTCCACAGTTGATTGTGATCCACACAGTCAAGGCTTTGGCATAGTCAAAGCAGAAATAGATGTGTTTCTGGAACTCTCTTGCTTTTTCGATGATCCAGCGGATGTTGGCAATTTGATCAACTATGATATGATCCCTCAATCCCACTAGTGGGATTCCACACCAATTCAAAAGGATACACGAACCTTAATGTTCACAGCCACATTATAACTGCCAAGACACAGAAACAACTTAAGCGTCCATCAACAGATGAATGGATAAAGAAGATATGGTGTGTGCTGCTGCTGCTGCTAAGTCGCCTCAGTCGTGTCCGACTCTGTGCGACCCCATAGACGGCAGCCCACAAGGCTCCTCCATCCCTGGGCTTCTCCAGGCAAGAACACTACTCAGTCATAAAAAGAAGGAAAATTTGCCATTTGCAACAACATGGATGAACCTGGAGGGAGGTATTATGGTAAGTGAAGTTAAGTCAGACATAGACAAAGACTATCTCACTTATATGTGGAATGTAAAATACAACAAATTACTGAACACAACAAAAGAAACAGACTCACAGATATACAGAACAAATTAGTGGTTACCGGTGGACAGAGGTAGGGGAAGGGGCAATACGGAGTAGAGGACTGAGGCACAAACTATTATGTATCAAATAATCTACAAGGATACATTGTACGAAAAGGGAATGCAGTCATTTATAGCGACTATAAATGGATATAACCTTTAAAAGAATGTTCAAACTACCGCACAATTGCACTCATCTCACATGCTAGTAAAGTAATGCTCAAAATCCTCCAAGCCAGGCTTCAGCAATACATGAACTGTGAACTCCCTGACGTTCAAGCTGGTTTTAGAAAAGGTAGAGGAACCAGAGATCAAATTGCCAACATCCACTGGATCATCGAAAAAGCAAGAGAGTTCCAGAAAAACATCTATTTCTGCTTTACTGACTATGCCAAAGCCTTTGACTGTGTGGATCACAATCAACTGTGGAAAATTCTGAAAGAGATGGGAATGCCAGACCACCTGACCTGCCTCTTAAGAAATCTGTATGCAGGTCAGGAAGCAACAGTGAGAACTGGACATGGAACAACAGACTGGTTCCAAATAGGAAAAGGAGTATGTCAAGGCTGTATATTGTCACCCTGCTTGTTTAACTTCTATGCAGAGTACATCATGAGAAACGCTGGGCTGGAAGAAACACAAGCTGGAATCAAGATTGCCGGGAGAAATATCAATAACCTCAGATATGCAGATGACACCACCCTTATGGCAGAAAGTGAAGAGGAACTCAAAAGCCTCTTGATGAGAGTGAAAGAGGAGAGTGAAAAAGTTGGCTTAAAGCTCAACATTCAGAAAACGAAGATCATGGCATCCTGTCCCATCACTTCATGGGAAATAGATGGGGAAACAGTGGAAACAGTGTCAGACTTTATTTTTTTGGGCTCCAGAATCACTGCAAATGGTGATTGCAGCCATGAAATTAAAAGATGCTTACTCTTTGGAAGAAAAGTTATGACCAACCTAGATAGCATATTCAAAAGCAGAGACATTACTTTGCCGACTAAGATCTGTCTAGTCAAGGCTATGGTTTTTCCTGTGGTCATGTATGGATGTGAGAGTTGGACTGTGAAGAAGGCTGAGCGCTGAAGAATTGATGCTTTTGAACTGTGGAGTTGGAGAAGACTCTTGAGAGTCTCTTGGACTGCAAGGAGATCCAACCAGTCCATTCTGAAGGAGATCAGCCCTGGGATTTCTTTGGAAGGAATGATGCTAAAGCTGAAACTCCAGTACTCTGGCCGCCTCATGAGAAGAGTTGACTCATTGGCAAAGACTGTGATGCTGGGAGGGATTGGGGGCAGGAGGAGAAGGGGCCGACAGAGGATGAGATGGCTGGATGGCATCACTGACTCGATGGATGTGAGTCTGAGTGAACTCCGGGAGATGGTGATGGACAGGGAGGCCTGGTGTGCTGCGATTCATGGGGTTGCAAAGAGTCAGACACGACTGAGCGACTGAACTGAACTGAACTGAACCTTTAAAACTATGAATCACTATAATGTTAACCTGTAACGTATATTGTACCTCAACGATATTCAATTTTTAAAAATCTTATGATAAAGACTTATCCATTATTATTTTGTTGCATTTTGCCAACTTTTTTTTAATTTGTATTTTCACTCATTAAAACAGACACTCATTAAACAGACACAATGAAATAAATACATTGCTTTGAAATATTCAAAAACATATTCTTCACTAATTTGGAAGATTTTGCCTTTCTGAGTTATTCTCTTTTCATCCCTAATTTACATAATAATACTTTTTATTTTTGAATTGTAAGAGTGTTTTTCTGAATACAAGTTCCCCTATCAGATACATGATTTGCAAATATTTCCTCCTATCCTTTTGAACAAATGATGCTAGAGTAACTGAAATTCACACACAAGGGAATGAAGCTGGACCCCCTCCTTACACCATACACAAAAATTAACATAAGATGGATCACAGACCTAAATATAAGAGCTAAAAATACATTATAAACCCCCCTAACAATTCAATAATAAACAGATAACCCAAATGAAAAATAGGCTAAGGATTTGAGAAAATATACAAATGGACATGAAAAAATGCTCATCATTAGTCATGAGGGAAAAGCAAACCAAAACCACAATGAGATACAACTTCACACCCACTAGGATGGCGGTAGTTAAAAAAAAAACAGACAGAAAATAACAAATGTTGGTGAGGATGTGAAGAAACTGGAACCTTCTGTATTGCTGGTGGTAAAGTAAAATAGTATATCCACTTTGGAAAAGTTTAGCAGTCATTCAAAATGTTAAACATGGAATTATATGACCATAAGACCCAGCAATTCTACTCCTAAGTATATACCCAAGAGAAATGAAAACATATGTCCACACAATGACTTATGAATGTTCACAGCAGCATTATTCAAATAGCCCCAGAGTGGAAACCACCCAAATATCCATCAACAGATAAATAGATAAAAGGTGGTGTATATCCACAAGCTGGACTATTAGTTACAAAAAGAGATGATGCACTGATGAACACAACAGCACAGACCAGTCTTGAAAACATTATCCTAAGTGAAGGCAGCCAGTCCTAAAAGGCCACATATTGTATGATTCCATTTACATGAAATAGCCAGAATAGAAAATTTATAAGAATAGAAAGGAAATTAGTGGTTGCCAGTGGCCCGGGAGACGGGGCAAATGGGGAGTGAGCGCTAATGGGTACAGGGTTTCTCTGGGTGACAAGAATGTTCTTAAGTTAGATAGTGGTGATGCTCACACAACTCTGAGTATACTAAAGACCATTTAATTGTACACTTTAAATGGGTGAATAGTATGTGTATTTAAAAAACAAACCCCCCTGGGAGGACAGATGTGGGCATGCAGATTCCCTAAC
This sequence comes from Capra hircus, assembly GCF_001704415.2. Taxonomy (NCBI): domain Eukaryota; kingdom Metazoa; phylum Chordata; class Mammalia; order Artiodactyla; family Bovidae; genus Capra; species Capra hircus. The sequence continues at coordinate 41,611,688 of NC_030827.1, forward strand.
ACTCTGTCCCTCACTAAGGCAGGAGGAGAAGGGGACGACAGAGGATGAGATGGCTGGATGGCATCGCTGACTCGATGGACGTGAGTCTGAACTCCGGGAGTTGGTGATGGACAGGGAGGCCTGGCATGCTGCGATTCTGGGGTCGCAAAGCGTCGGACATGACTGAGCGACTGAACTGAACTGAAGGCACTTTAGATAGACTGAGATAAGTGTTAACGTCTCAAATTTTAAACAGGCCAAATTAATAGCACCTAAAACTACTCTAGTTAACAAAAGTCACCCATTCTTTTTCTTCTCTGTTTTTATAAACTTTTAAAAGATTGAAAGAGTTAATTTATCGATACAATGTTGTATTAGTTTCAGTGGACAGCAAAGTGATTGTTACACATACATATACATAAGTATTCTTTTTCAGATCCTTTTTTCACTATAGGTTGTTATAAGATATTGGGTATAGTTCCCTGTGCTATACAATAGGTCCTATTTTATACACAGTAGTGTGTATCACAGAATCGGACACGACTGAAGTGACTTAGCAGCAGCAGTGTGTATCTGTTAATGCCACACTCCTAATTTATCTCTCTCCCTCCCCGCTCCATTATCCCCTTTGGTAACCATAAGTTTGTTTACTCTCTCTGAGAGTCTATTTCTGTTTTGTAAATAAGTGCATCTGAATCATTTTTTTAGATTCCCCATGTAAGTGATATCATAAGATATCTGTCTTTCTCTGTCTGAAAGTCACCTGTTCTTACAGCAGTTAACCTAAATCCACATTTAATTACTCGGCAACAGAAAGTTCTTAGCAAGGTCAGCTCTTGCCTCCAACTCCCCAACCCCTCTTCTAAACTGGCTTGTGCTTGGGCAAAAAAAAAAAAAAAAAAAAAAAAAAGAGAGAGAGAGAACATTATCAAACTATTTTAAAAACAAGAATGGTGGGCATTTGTCCAGGAAAATTTATGAAGACATGTATCAGTAGAAAATTAATTAGTAATTTTTCTAAGGATGCTTGCTGGTTTTTTCCTCCTCCTCAACCCCACATCCCCACACAAACCTTGGGGCCCAGCAAAAACAAGGACATTCAGTTTATTCTCAGGGATAGGGGGTCCACATAAGTATGTTTATTGTGTAGATAAAGAAAGAAAACTTCAGGGCTGTAAAACTAGCTGTTGCTCAATGTCATAAAAGAGATGGCTTCAGGGCTCCTGAAAGCTTACGTGTTCCTCTACCTAAGCAATAACTGAACAGCCTTTTGAACGTGAAACACCTATTAGAATTATGGTCTCCAGTCTCCCTGTTTCTTCCTCTCGCTTCCTCAGGCCAAGCAGACAGATGCCCCACAATGGGAACAAAGTGGAGAGTGTTAAAGGCTGGGCTTGTAGCGTTCATAACCACTACCTCATCTCCCCTTCCCTGAGAGAACAGACCCGACCTCAGCCAGCCTGGAACTGACCCTCCTTCCAGGCCCCAAGCCCTTTGCCAGTCGCCTCCAGGTAAGGGAGGAAACGACTTCCATCAGCAAAAACCAGTGAGCTCTTTACAGTTCTGTTCACCTGCAGATGTCTTTCTATAATATGAAGTGAATTCATAAATCAGTCAGCATCGCATGTGAGCAGGAGTATTTCCTGACTGCTCAGTGTCAACAAGGATCTCAGAAGGCTGGTACACCAGTGGAGTCTATCCTTGTTCCCACTGCACCCCACCCCAGAATCTTAGCTGAGCGGGGCCACCAGAGGGGAAAATGGGAGGACACACAGCCATCCTTCCCACTCACTCACTCTCTGCTATTCTGGAACTACTGGCAAACCACGGTTCATTACATCACTTACTGTGTGCTTCATGCCAATGGCTATACCTGCATCCTTTCATTTAAACCAAGCAACAAATCTGAGTGGGAGGCTTAAGTTATTACTCTCAGTTTATATATTAACCCACTTGGTGGAGCTAAATAACTCACCCAAGGCTACCCAGCCAGGATGTGGTAGAACATGATGAGCTTCAGGACCTTGAAGCCAGTGTTAATCACAGAAGATGGGAGGTGCTGATCTTGACAATGGGCGGTCAGTAGAAACTGGCTTACCAGACAATTCTAGAAGTCTGTAGAAAAGCTCCATCTATCTAAGTGCATGTGTGCATACATGCTAAGTTACTCCAGTCATGTCCGACCCTTTGTGACCCTACGGACATGGGCTGCCATGCCCTCCTCCAGGGGATCTTCCCAACCCACGGATCGAACCTGCGTCTCTTCCATCTCCTGCATTGGTACATGGGTTTTTGACCACTAGCACCACCTGGGAAACCCGCCTGTCTCTAGGACTGACCCCAAAAAGCCATCCCACATGAGCTGGTTAGAGAGTTCCCACACACTGGAAGGGAACTTCAACATGGAGCGAGGAAGGGCTTGGCTGGGAGAAAGCTGGCTCAGCAAGTCTCAATGTCCACGTAGCATGGAAGATGAGGCCTCAGCTTGAAGGGACCCCGGGGTAGAGCAGCCCTCTGGAAGACTTTTTGCATCAAAGCGGTGAAGCCCCCGCCTTCACCGAACAGCTTTGACAGGAGTGGCCTGGAGGTGTCAGCATTTTATTGGCTCCATCAGTTGAACTTTGTTCTTGGAAACTGGCTGGAGGAGCCTTTTCTGCTCCTCTTATCCTAGGGCTTCACTGCCAAGGATTTGCAGTCCTAAACCCTTACTTTATACCTGTATCTCCACACTTTTATCTTGGACCATGTACTATGCGCAATTACCTACTGAACTGATAGAAACAGGTAGTCTACGCAAGCAGCCAAAGGAAAAACAACAGGATCCGAAGTTAACCAATTTCAAGTTCTATCAGACTATACTTGCGGGGGACGGGGAGGGTACAATTTTAGTTCTTCACTAAATAAAATGCCTGTAACACAGTCAACTCCAGGGAGGGAACAAAAGTCTCCACTCTCTGAGAGTTAAGACAAAAGACAGACACGTGAAATTATCATGATGCAAAATGAAAGATGACAGCATTAGAACGTTTTATATGCTTCTCTTGATACTTAACTAGACTGTGATCTGTCCATAGTTGGGGGCTTCATGCATATTCCTTCCTCATCTGCCCTAACCCCACAAAAAAGAAACCACTTTCACACCAACAGAAGGCTGCTCCATAATGCTGGGGGGAGATGAGGAGTCCTGAGGTCAGCGGTAATTGGGATCTCCCAGGCAACTTCAGTTGATGCTTCTTCTGAACACACACCAGTCTTGCTGACATCTGAACATCAGACAGCACAGAGGAGCCAACAGTGGTGTGAACCACACTTCGAAGGCTGAGAAGTAAAAGTGACCATACTGAGAGGCTGGGCACATACCATGGAGTCGCCCACAGATTCTTTAAAGGCAGGAACCTGGCTTTTAAGTTGTGATAAGCAACCCTGAGGCTCACTTTCCCAGAAGTATCTTCTGGGGCCCTCATGTATGCCAAAAAATCACAATATTGTAAAGCAATAATCCTCCACTTAAATAAATAAATTAAAAAATTTCAGTGGGAGCTATTCCACTGGTTTAGGTGTTATTTGAAAAAAAAGGTGGGGGAGGGGGGCTTCCCAGGTGGCATTAGTGGTAAAGAACCCACCTGCCAATGCAGGAGACTTAAGGGATGCAGGTTCAATCCCCAGATCAGGAAGATCCCCTGGAGAAGGGGAATGGCAACCCATTCCAGTATTCTTGCCTGAAGAATTCCATGGACAAAGAAGCCTGGCAGACTACAGTCCATAGGGTCGCCCAGAGTCAGACACAACTGAAGAGACTTAGCACATTTAAAAATATACATATGTTTCTGCAGGAGAGAAAATACTTAATTCTTCTGTCTTTACACATGGTAATGTATAGGTTGATTTTAAAGAAATTCAGCCTAAGGAAAAAAATCTTACTGGACGTCTCACCGTACATCCATATGACATTCTTTTGAGTATTACTAACTTACAAACATGAAATCTTAATTGCTAAATCTTTCCGGTTGTAAACATTATCGCAAAAGAGCTTTTTTCTTAGCCATTGGCAAAATACTTTTTAAAAGGTTATTGTAATGAACAATTTGGAAAATTCTCATGCATCTCTAAAGATTCAAAAATCTCTGTTTGAAAATCATGGCTTGAATCCATTATATCTGGCCCTCAGAAAAGGTCTTGACATGTAGCAGGTGTTCGATAAACTTTCTCTGAGTAGATGGGTTTTATAAGAGTAGAGATAGGAGTTGGACAAAGTCTACTGCTGGAGTGGGCAAGTCTAGGCAAGCACCAAGCTGGGACTGTGGGCAGCTGGGTTTAAGAACGAACCACAGAGAACATCAAACAGGAATCCGATGAGGCAATTAAGTCACCTCGGATGGGCTACCTGCTCATGGTTACCACCAGGCAACTGGCTGATGTGGACAACAAACCCCTGCCTTGGCCCATGGATGCCACAGCGTGCACATATACACTGTGCCCAGCAGAGCAGGTGCTTTTTTACCATCCAGTCACCTCATAGAGAGAGAGCTAGAGGCAAACCTTGTCCCATGGAAACATAGCAGGATTTGAAGTTGGCAGTTCTGGATGCTGTCATTTACTGGGTCTGTGTCCTTGGGCACATTTCTTAAATTCCAACTTAGAGTCTCCTCATTAGTAAAATGGAGCAAATAGCTACGTCACAGCATCGCATGATGAATTACACGGGAGCATGTCTGTAAAAGGCCCTGGCACAGGGTTGGTGGATAATAAAGCTAGTTGCCTGACAGGGGCAGGAGGCCACAGTCTGTTATCCATGGTGATGAAGAAAGGAAAATCTCAGAATGGGAAAGAGGCCTAAGGCAGGAACACAGGTCCCTTGGGAGGGGCTGCAGCAGCCAGGAAGTGAGGTGAGGAAAGGCAGCGCTGCCTTCTCAAGGGAGCTGTGTTTGTTTTGTGGTTGATTGAAAAAAAAGAGGAAGGGGATTTATCACACATTCATGTCAGTTTCCAGGCAGCATTTAAAGTCATTCAGCTGGCTCAAGTTGAGAAGATTCTCTCTCCAACAAATCCCAACATCCCTGCAGAGGACACATACATTGCTGAGCCAAAAGTGACCTGGCAACAGATGAGAAGAGAAAGCAAGGTACAAGCATCTGTGCTACCAGCGAAGTGGACCAAGAACGAGGAGGTGATGACGTAAGAAGCTCCCGAAAGCCTCTCCAGGTTTTGAGTTACCCTTTGGTTTGCCTTCTGGAATATTTTCCTCATCTGTCATCAAGGATTCATTGAACCGAGGATAGAGCCATACTCAGAACATTGTCTCTCAATCCTTCAGGTCATACCAGCTCATCCCAAACTTAATTTCATGCTAGGATAAAACCAGAATAAAACGAAATCAGGATACACTACAATTATAACTATGCTATTATAAGGATGCATGTAGACAGGGGTCTGCAAAAGCTGAGAAAAGCAAAAGAGTTGACATGTATTGAGTGGTACAATTAACAAGGACCTTCCTTTTTAACAATTATTTTTAAATTATTATGGTCTTATTAATGCAATATGTAAAAGCTGAGAAGGAAAAAACATTAAGTCAGGAACAACCTAACCTCATCCATGCCACTTAGCCTATGGCAGCAGGTTTGACTGACATCACTGTTGAAGTCACGCACCTCGTCACACACCCCATGGTGCCTGGCTTTCCACCCACTCAAGAGCAGGTTGGATGCGGCGGCAGCCTGCCAAGTCCTGACCTCTGGGGACTGAAAGGCACAAGACTCAATTTCTTTTGGTCAAAACTTTCCTGCAAATTTCACCCACATGCAGCACCCTTATAATGCTCCATGATGATCTCAAACTAGACCTAGGACTTTTGGGGTCTATATAACTTCGTGCTGACAAACACCTAAACAAGTCTGGAATTTTTAGTAGCTCTGCGGTACACAGACACACCCATATCCCTACTGAGGAACTTTAGCAGTCCCCAGTATAGGGCTAATAGGATGAGAACCTGCACACAGCCTGACTTATACCTTCAGACATAACTGATCACTTTACATTTACTCCACCGGAAAATCACCTGCATCCATTAAAATTCATTACCCAGGACTTCCCCAGTGGTCCAGTGGTTGGGAATTCACTTGCCAATGCAGGGGACACGCGTTTGATCCCCGGTCCAGGAAGATTCCATATGCTGAGAAGCAACAGAGCCTGCGCACCACAGCTACTGAGCCTGCACTTTAGCCCTGAGAGCCACAACTATCAAAGCCCACATGCCTAGAGCCCGTGCTCTACAACAAGAGAAGCCATCACGATGAGCAACCCACGCGCTGCAACTCGAGAAAGCCTGTGCACAGCAACGAAGACTCAGCACGGCCAAAAAGAAATTAATTACAAAAATTCATTAGCCACATATTTCACTTAAGAGTTTTTTTTTTTTTAAACACAAAGCACAGTCAATGTTGGACCAGATGGTAATCTGGGTATAAGATGATCTCAGAGATGACTCTTGGAATCTACTGTCTTTACCCATATGTGACTCAGCCAAAGCCTACACAAATAACCCCAAAAAGGACAAGTCACAAGGGTCCTCCTGCTCAACAGATGCAGATTCAATAGTCCCAAGGCTCATTTGCCTCTGCTCCATTCTAGAAAATTCCCTAGCCTCTCCATTGCTTTCTCCCACTCCCATGCCTTGCTCACACCCATTTCGGTACTCATGGAGTAGTATTATATTTGTTTATACGTTTTTCTCCCTGCCAGACTGTGAGTTCCTTGTAAGGAGTAACTAGGTCTTTACTGTGAGACCCAACTCAAGCCCACGCCTGGAACACAGCGGATGCTCCATCTGCCCTGTTCTCCTTGTTTACACACCCTGGTTTACACGATTCCAGCATGATTATCAGTGCCCCATCACAGAAGTGCACTGGTATGTATGATAAATCCTATGACGACCCTGTCAATAAACAGTAGATGAATGCTAGCTGTTGGTTTCATGCAATGTGTGTGCCTGTTTTCAGAGTCATCTCCCCACCATCTATGCAGTTATTACAAGTCACTGGGCAGGCAGGTGGGTGGGTGCGTCAAGGGGGAGGAAATGAGTAGACTGACTCTGAGAAGCAGGTAATCCAGAAATTCATTTTATTAAGGATATGAAAGTATGATGTGCAGCTTTGTCACAGCCAATTTCCTTTCTAAGTATCTAGACAGACCCTTGGCAATACTTAAAGGGTTTTGTTTATCTGAGCACACTGGCACAGTGTGAGCCGGGGTGAGGCTGGTTATGGCTCAAATAGGCTGGTGGCGGTAGGGAAAGTCACACTGTCATTGAATCCACACCATGATTACTGAGAGTCAGTGGTATTGGCAAGTGTTCACTGTTCCAACCCAGACGTCACTGCGCTGTGGCCCAGCCTCCCGCCTGTGAAGACGACCCCTGTCGACAGGTGCCTTCTTAGAAACAGGAGAATCCCCAAGCTTTTCTTTCAGTCCTCAAGGATGAGGTGAAGTAGCAAGAACCAGGGAAGGCGAAGATGAGGCTGGAGCCAATTAACGGACTCCGAGTTGAGGGTCCTGGTTTACACAGCAGCATGGGGTATGTTAGTTAATCAGGCTGCCAGAAGCCCTGATAAAATCAGGATTATCCAAGTGTGTGCCGTTTGTCCTGGGGTCTGGCCTCTTTACAGTGCATTAGGAGCAGGAAACTAGAACCACAGGTCTCCATGGGTCCCTCCCCATTTGTAATCACTACGGACAGGTCCATGCAAAGGAGGTCAGAAGAGAGCGGAGCCACCCGACCTGTCTGGCCCATTTCCTCTGGTTCCAGAGAAACCCCTCCTCGGGTTTAAGGGCCCAGAGGGGCTTCCCAACTCTCCCTGCTCATTAAGCCGGTTTGATTTTAAAGGAGAAGATTAAGTACACATCCCACAGCCAAGATTCCAGATGTTAAGCAAGCCTTCCTTTTGTGGTTGGGGTCCCCTGCTAAGAAGTGCTTCTAATTAACATCTAACGCTGGGCTCCCAGGGGCTGTCAGAGGTGGGAGTCCAGGCACAAGGGCCCTGGCTCTAGTCCCAGCTTAGTTGTTTTTATTAGTCCAAGATCTGAGCCCCCTCATTTGGCTCGTCTGAGTCTCGATTTCTTCATTTCTTTCCTATGGGAGTAGACTATGTACCAAATGTCCGCCCTGTGCAAGCAGGCTGTGAAGGTCAAAGGCGATCACCTTAAGAGTTCTTCAGAAAAAAAGCAGGAAAGCCCCCTCAGAACTGCCCTGTTTAGCGGGATACATATGCAAACTTCAATTAGGGACTTCCCTGGTGAGCCAGCGGTTAAGAATCAGCCTCACGTTGCAGGGGGATGTGGGTTCAATCCCTGGTCAGAGAACTAAGATCCCACATGCTGTGGGACAGCTAAGCCCACAAACTGAAACAAAGGAAGCCCACGAGCCACAACGAAGACCCAAAATAATTAAAAAAACAGATAAACAAACGTGAGCTAGTTAAAATGTAAAATTCGATTCATGGGTCACACTACCCACATTCCAAGGGCTCAAGAGCCACACGTGGCTGGTGGCTACCCTACGGGCCATCTCAGATGGAGAACACTGCCATCACCTGGATGGTTCCACGGGATAGCCCTGCTCTCCAGCCCCTTGGAATTCTCACCATAAAACCGTTAAGGTCACTGCAGCCCTGTTGAACGCTCAGAAAGACACAAGTCCACGTGTATTTGAATGCTTACAAAGAGAGAAGCCCTTTATTCCGACACAGTAGGGCCACAACTGGGCTCTTTTCCAAGTTCTTCAAAGAAAGCTGTGGAGTTTTTCTTCCCAACACATAAAACAGGCGCTGGCCAAAGAAGGGGCTTTTCTCCCACAGCTTCCCTGCCGGTTCCAGTCAGATCACCCTTTCAGACCTCATCTATTATTTACACTCCTAGTTTTTCAGAAAACACATTTTTTTCAAACATCCTCTTGACAGGACCGTTAGCTCTGTGCAAATCCAGGGACCGTGAGGACCCAGCCCCTTCATTCCCACCTGCTGGACAGGCCCTTCTACTGGCACCAGAAGATGGCCAACTCGAACTGCATAACAAAACAAAGGATACAATACTCCCTGGGGCCAAGTGTTAAAAGCATTCCAAAGGAAAATGGCCCCAAACAGAAGCTCCTCCCCTCCAATCTGTTCCTCATCAGCCAAGGATTTATTGGCTCTTGCAGTAAATTAATCAATTGCCAAGAGAAAGTAAAACCGTGGCTCCAATGTAAATACTTGTTGGTAACAATCCTTCAACATGACACTTTGGATTTCAAGTGGCTGGGTGGCCTTCCAAACGCCTCATTAAATGGCAACTTTATAGCATTAAGAGGAAAAAGCTCTGGGATTTTCCTTACAAATGTATAAATCAATCTCTTCAAAGACAAACAAAAGAACAATTCACAAAATGTGTGTGATTGGGAGACATAAGGAGGAGGGTCCAGTGGACTGAGGAAGGACAAACTGAGAAACAGAGGTTGGCTGAGCATTTTTCCCTGTCTTGGAGCGTGAGGGCACCTTGACTCTGGACATTTCTGCTCTGCCCAACATTTGTTCAGCCATTGTCAAAGGGGACCCCCCTCTCAAACAGTAAGCTCCTAGGCCTGTGCGCCAGCGTCTGTGTGTGTGTTCCATACTTACCGTGTCTTTGTTCATCTTCCTATCCTTCATAGTATTTACCATAAAGATTTTCAAGTTGCTGGCAATTAAAATCAGCCAAGCTAACTGATTTCACTCAAGAAATGACTTAGTGTTAAGAAAAGATATATCAACAATTGACAACTGACAACCCTGTGTGCGAGCTACCATGGTAGTGCTTGGAAAAAATACTGACCTTTTGCCCCTAAAATAATTTAACATGTTTTATAGAGTGTAAACCAGCAAATTAAGTTTAACCCACAAGGAGACTGCAACCTTGAAAACCCAGCTCTCTTGTTGAGAAAAGTTGCATGGGCATCATCTGTTCATCCAAGTCCCACTGCTCTAAATGGACTGGAGCAGCTTCACCCCTGAACCCAGGCTTGGAAAACAGGTTTGTTACCCTGGGTGGTGCCCCCAAACCCCAGTATGTGTGCGAGGTTCACCCCACTCCCTCTGCCTTCCAGCTAAGTGGTCCTTCAACGCTATGGCCTGAGAAGGCCAGTGCATTATATTTTTCCGTTACATAAAGCCCTTAAAAAAAAATAAAACTGATGGCTGAAACCCAAAGAAGAGAAAGCCCTGAAACCGATCACATGTGGCAATCTTGACTGTGTCCTCCTAACTGGCAGCTCTCTGTATAACTGTACTCAACACTGTCAGCTTCCTATGGAAAATCAGCCCCACGAGAACAATGGACAACTGGTAATAGGCGCAGTGAGACAAGGGAAGCCAACTCTGCAGAACTCAGGAATGGTTCTTTTCAGCTATTAATGTGGCTCTGATCGGAAAAGCTGCCATATCAGTGGCCTTCCTACAACCTCAAGACTAGTCCTCCATCTCAAAAAGCAGCATGAAGCAAAACCAAGTGTGCAGATTAGCAATAAATGTTGGAAGATTCCCAACGTGGTCCTTCTACCAACACCCCAGGTCCCTCTGCTGGGGAGAAATGTTTCCAGATTCAAATCTGTCCCAAGCATTTCTGAGAGTCATTCATTCTCCTAATACAATTCCTATTCTGTCATTGCCTTGTGCCCAGCACATACATCACTGTGCATGTGATCTGCTTCAGACTACTTAGAATCTAGCAAGTTCATCCTCAAAATATCTGCCATTCTGGACTTGCCCTGGCGGTTCCAGGTTCAATCCCTGGTGAATGAACTAGATCCTGCATATTGCAACTAAGGGTTTGCATAGGGCAACGAAGACTTGGCACAGCCAAATAATAATAAAAAACAAACAAAAAATTGCAACAAAAAATTCACCCTTCAATGAACACATAGGACTTCCAGAATGTATCAGAGTGGTCTGTATACAGAAATTCAAAGTAAGAATGGGTCCCACGTGTGTGCGCCCACGTATGTTAGTCACTCAGTCGTGTCTGACTCTTTGCAACTCCATGGACTGTAGCCCACCAGGCTCCTCTGTCCATCGACATTCTCCAGGCAAGAATCCTGAAGTGGGTAGCCATTCCCTTCTCCAGGGGATCTTCTCAAGCCAGGGATTGAATCAGAATCTTTTGCATTGCAGGCAGATTCTTTACTGTCTGAGACACCAGGGAAGCCCTAAGAATGAGTCCAGCACAAATCAAAAGGACTAGACACAGAAGAGACGTGCCCGTTAAAGCACTCACAGGGTGACAGCCAGGTCTGAAGTCTGTCTTATACCAGCAGGCACGCACGAGGCCTTGACAGACTCTACTTGACGCATTAGTCCCTCTGGGCTTGGTGCGTGGGCGCCCCTCGGTCCTAACACAAGAACTGAATTACACCCTAGGCTCGAAGGGCCAGGGACGCAGCAGAGGTCCCGGGACACGGCCCAGGGCCGACACTTCACAGCGTGGTTCACAGAAGCGGCTTCCTGCAGTGAGTGTGCTGGTCCCTGGCCAACCCACAGTTCTCAGAAGGGTGGAAGGGCAGAGGGAGGAATTCCTCCAGCTGGCAGATGCTCAAGGCGGGAGGAGAGAGGAAGGGAGTGGGGGCAAGGAGAGGAAGAAGGAGTGGCGGGGAAGGAAGAGGCCCTCGAGAGGCATATCCACAGCTCCATCTGCGATGGCAGATCAAACCAAGCCCAACTCCGAGCCCCCGCTGCCCTCTTAAGAGTCCCCTGAGCACAATGACACGCCCTCAACACTCCTGTTGTTAGCTGCTTGAAGTGTGCGTTCCTTCTGCATGTTGCTCTGACTGTAGAGATAAGCCTTAATCACCTCCTTAATTCCACTCTTCTCCTGCAAAATAAACATTGTTTTCCGTTTTTCATCTTGACCTTCTAGATGCTGCATTCACATACTGCTATATTCATACAGAGGGAAAAATATCACTTTATACTGTCCTTTTCTCTCTACTGAGCAATACGTCTTAGAGATCATTCCATCCACAGGAACAGACCTATTCTCTGAAATTGCCACACAGTATTCTACAAAGTGGACTTACCATATTTTATTCATTCATTCTTCCACCGATGTTTCATTTTTCCAACAGTTCTGGAGTGGATATACAATCAGATGCAAGTGTTTCACTGGAACACAATTCTAGAAATAATGTCACTGGGTCGAAGGACTTGTGTGACTTTTAATGGACGCTGACAAGATCCCGCCACAGGTCCCCCGGTCTCCGCCTTCACTCACAGGATGTGGATACTCCTTTCCCTAACTCCACCCTCATTTGATTCTATCATCCTTTTCACTTTTGCCTGAGAAGGAAATGGCAACCCACTCCAGTACTCTTGCCTGGAAAATCCCATGGACACAGTCCACAGGGTTGCAAAGAGTTGGACACGACTGAGCAAGAACTTACTAAACTTAACCTTAACCCTTGTTTTGTCCAGACTGGATGGTGGGCAGTATTGGGGTGGCAGTGGCGGGGGGGTGGGAGGGGGGGAGGGGATCCCACCGCTTTAATTTGCACTTCCCTGAGAGATCAAACATTTTGTCTTATGTTTATTGGCCATTTGCATTTTCTTTTTTGTGAGTTACCATTTCATAAACTCCGCCCATTTTTCTTTTGGGTCATTTGCTTCTTTTTCTTCATGAGTTTATAGATTTTTAAATATTCTATTAATCCATTGACTGTTCTGTTTTGTACAACTCTCTCAGTCTTTTAAAAACTTTGCTCATGGCATTTTCCCACAAACAAGGTGGTTTTCCATAAACAAAACAATGGCTTCCACCTGGATGAGAGGGAGTTTGGGGGAGAATGGATACATGCATATGAATGGCTGAGTCCCTTTGTCGTCCACCTGAAACTATCAGAACATTGTTAATCGGCTATATGCCAACACAAAATAAAAAGCTTAATTAAAAATGCACACAAAAATCATATTTTTAAAAGAAACAATGGCTTCTAAACTGTTTACACTGCAATAGAATCCTTTCTCCAGTCCAGAGGAATCCCCGAAAGCATATAGGCAACAGAACTGCTCTGGCTGCGGCTGAACTGGACTCCTACGGTCCCGCCAGCTCCTCCATCCTGATTCCAAGGTTCTGAGGGATGCTTCCGAGAACAGAGCTGGAAACTACAGGTTCAGTCCAATTCCCTCATGCAACAGATGAAGAAATCCAGGATAAGAGGCACTGGAGGGACAAGTGCAAGGCTTCCTAACCAAAACAGGACCAGAACTGAGGTCTTCATTCTGTTTCTCTGAACCCAGCACAGTCTTTTAAATTGTAGAAGGTAAGGTAATTCCAGTGTGACCTGACAACAAAACTAGCTCTTTGGTATCTGATTCATGTACTTTTCTCCCAGCCCAGAAAAAGAGTGTCAAATGCCAATAAAATAAACAGATATTTCCACTCAAAAACAGATTTAAAAAAAACTTACCACTGCTTTCTAGTTACGTATTTCTATGTTCACTTCCTGTCTCTCCCCACAAGAAAAAAAGCTAAATGAAAACAGGGAATCCTTGTCTGTCTGTCTCAAAGATCCAGAACTGGGCCTGTCAAATTATAAGCCTCAACAAACGTTTACCTCCCAAACTATTCTCTAAGCTAAAAACAAGCAGAAAATGATCCAATTTTTAAAATTTCAACTGCATTTATCAATGTAAACCTCTAAGAGAATAGTTACCCATTAGCAGGTGGCCTACAGAGTGGGATGCAGGAAGGAACCTCAAGGTCTCAATAATCAAATGGAATAATTGAGAGCAGTACCATTGGAAACACATGCCCACCCTTTTCCTCCTTCCCCTTAATTCTCTGGACTTCTGGTTGTTATGTTTGTGTTTTCTAAACGTCGGGCACTTGAAGGTCCCTTTGTAAAAATTTCTCCAGAGATGAAGGCATTTTGAGTCAGCTGAGTTCCACTCTGAAGTCTTTTTTCTCACCTGCTAAGTGCTAACTACCAACTGTGGGAACTCAGGGAGATTCAGCATCTATGGGACCCAAGTCAGGTCTCTGCTCTGTAAAGTGGACGCAACTATAGGCCTTGCATGTTGCAGGTTTTCAGAGGCTTGGTGTCGGTGCACCTCTGTTGCTTAGCTTAATGCCACACACATGCAGTCACTGGAGTTTATCAGCTAAGGTGTTCTGCAGAGGAGTCAACTTTTAGGATGGGTGTTTGTATGCCCAGATGAGTAGACAGAGTTTGACTAGCTGTTCGGTCACTAAGTCCTGTCCAACTGTTTGCAACCCCACTGAGTTCAGCATGCCAGGCTCCTCTGTCCTCCAGTATCTCCCAGAGTTTGCTCAAATTCATGTCCCTTGAATAGGTGATGCTCTCTAACCGTCTTGTCCTGTGCCGCCCTCTTCTCCTTTTGCCTTCCATCTTTCCCAGAATTTGGACTAAACACTTTTAAATATGAGGACATGAGATGAGCCAGCGTTATTAAAAATTCGTTCCTAAGAGAACAGCACGTTTACAGAGCAAGTCGAATCCAGTCATCATGGTGAATATCAGACGGAGGTCGTAGAACTCCGAGACCAACTGCAGAGGGAAAGGATGATGGAGAGTCTTCAGTTAAATGCTAGCCTGCTGGTTAGAGATCCCAGTCCCAAACCACAGCCAGCAGGCCACCTCCCACCTCTGTGTCTGTGGTTGTAGGAGCTCGTGTTTACTCGGATTGGCTGCAGGGGCATTCACAGCTTCCATTTGCTCCCCTGCAATCACCAAGAATGTGTTCTGGCCCAGGCCCACCCCTCCAGGGAACAATAACCATTTCATACATTGGCATTTAGTTACAGAGCTATGAATGCCCTATAGCCAATCAAAACAGGGTCCTAACAGATCAGACTTTGATCTTTGCAAATGAGGATATGGGCTAAAGCCACTCTGGAAAAGCTAAAAAGAGCTAACGTTCTGTTCATGGAATTTTGAAAATGCTTGCTTCCTATCCACTATTACAGATGGTTCCTGAAGCAGTGATGGTGGGTATCATAGAACAGAATGTGGACACACAGGCAATTTGTGTGTCCCAGAATTCTGACACATTCGAAACTATGTGAATAATAACAGAAATCATAATGAGCTGGTCGGATGGCATCGACTCAATGGACATGAGTTTGCACAAACTCTGGGAGACAGTGAAGGACAGGGAGGCCTGGCGTGCTGTGGTCCACGCGGTTGTGAAGAGCTGGATACAACGGAGTGATTGAACAACAACAGTAACAGAAAAATCTGCGTCTTCAGATTGCCCAAAGCACGACAAACCCTCACAGATTTAATACAAAATGCCCGGCATTACTCTGGTCTTTTAAAATCAGGCACTGCTGGAGGAAGTGTGAGCAGTCTCAGAAGCCCATTTTTAGCAGAATTGAAATCAGATCCAGGGCTTGAATCACACACAGAGCAGTCTGGCCACTAAAGGCACCTTTCTCTTCATCTCTTTATTTAACAAAGATACTGAAGATAAAGAGAAATGTTAAGCAGAAAAGCATTTAAAAATCTGCTTTGAAAAGAAAAGAATCCCCAATCCTTATAGCTCTCTGAGTATTTGCCTAGGCTAGAAGAAAAGGGGAAGAGATGACAATTGAAATGGGGTATGAAACACTCACAGGTCAACAAAACAAGCCTGCCTCTCATAGAAATCAATCCGACTTTTCTTAAGAACACTGGAAGGTCTTCCTCTCCTGCTAAGAAGAGACCCAGAAAAAAGCTTTCAGAACAACTGGAGTTGCTCTCAATTCCAGCCTCATTCTCTAAAGACACACAGCGTTAAGAACAATGTGCTAGGTCACACATGAGGAGAAACTTCAATTTTTAACACCAACCTGAGCACTTTGCAACAGGGCTTAGAGTATAAATGGGTGGTCACCCTCAGTGCATGACTGCATGGACCTCGTGGTCCAACTACCACCTGCCTTCCTCAATGCATCATGCCCCATCTATGCAGTCACAGGCAGCCAAGGGTGGGGTGTGCCAGAGTAGATACTTGAACACAGGATCCAGTCATTTTCTACCAAATTCCAGCATAAGCTAAGGTTTACTTAAGAGGTCCAGAAACCTCAGAGCAAGATGTGCCATTCAAAGTCTTGAAATTATCTTGTGTTCTTCTGAGGGCCAGAAAAAAAGAACAAGGCTTTAAAGCAACATTCTAGCAAGCCAGGGCAGGCTTCCCTGGTGGCTCAGACAGTAAAGAATCCACCTGTAATGCACGAGACCCAGGTTTGATCCCTGGGTCGGGAAGATTCCCTGGAGAAGGGAATGGCAACCCACTTCAATATTCTTGCCTACAGAATTCCATGGACAGAGGCGCCTGGTGGGCTCTAATACCTACCCCATGGGGTTGCAAAGAGTTGGACATGACTGCATGACTAACACTTTCACTTTCAGGATGGTTGACGGAGACCCGGAGAAAGTATGGAGCTCTTTGTTCAGGACCAAGGCATGGGCCAGAGAGCACCTCCAGCGACTAGAGAAGGTGTCCAGAGATGCTTGCCCAGGCACCCGGACTCATTACCATCTGAGCAGTCTGAACATGTGAGGTTCTGGGGTCTTGTAGATCTTATGAATCACAGTCATGGTATTTTCTCCTGCATCTCAAAAATTAAAACCACTTCCAATCTCTGGATTCCAGTCTAGCCTGCTATCAGGACAGGAGCGCTAGAGCCCTAGATGACATCCTCATTAACAAAAACAGACCTTTGAGCATGGTGTGTAAAGCAAATTTCATGAAGCCACATGCCTTTTGATCTGCATTATCATCCTAGGCATCATCTTACCAGAAGTGATATGATTATAAAGCACATAGCACTTCAAAACAAACGATGAAAGAGAAAAGGTCAACTTTCTGATAAAGCACTTAGTAAGTCTGAACTAATAACAATCCTACGCTACATATCAGATTCCAAAACACCTAAAGTCAGAAAACCAGTAAGGGGACTTCCCTCTGTGGCCCAGTGACTGGGAGGGACTCCACGCTCCCAGCTGAGGGGGCCCAGGTTCGAGCCCTGATCAGGGAACTTGAGCCCACATGCCGCAACTAAGAGTTCAAATGCTGTAACTAAAAGAACCAGCATGCCTCAACAAAGATCAAAGATCCTGTGTGCCGCAACTAAGACTCGGCACAGCCAACTAAATAAAAATAAATACGTTTTAAAAACCATAGTAAGGATATCTCATAGTAACATTTAACAGTTATTGAAAGCTTAAACTGGGTCAGCAACACGTCATAATTCACTGAAACCTCATAACCTCCATGACTATATATTACTACTACCTCCATTAATTATTTATTTACTCATTGCTGTTACATCCATTTTAAAGAAATCTGAGGCACAGATAACATCCAAGGATGTTCAGATGTGATAAAAACAGCTTTAAATAACTGTTGGAAGTCTGGTATCAGAATTCAATGGTCTGAAAAGCTGCATACACTGTACATTGAAGTTTTGTAAGAACTGAATTTGAAGCCATACCTGAAAAACTATCTGTTTTTCACCTTTATGTCCCCTGGCTCATAGCCAAAACCCAGAGTCAAGGCTCTCTGCACTACATTATACTCAGGGAGCTCTGTGTCATTGTAATTATAACGGTAGTAAGGACTTGCAGTCAGTTTTTCTTTTTTTTAAGAGTTATCAAGACCAACCTTCAAACAATCAAAATTGATAGGAGGATGCTGCAAGATTGCTGGAAACAAAAATCCACATCCAAAGATCAATAGCATTCCTTTATACCAGCAGTAACCAGGATATAAAAAGAGGAAAAAATTGGCTTCCATGGCAAGCCAAACTATAAAGCAGGTAGGCATAAATCTAAAAAGCAACTTTAGTAGGAATTTTTAAAACTTCATTAAAAGATACAAAGGAAGATTTAGATTACTAGACAAACTAAACTTCTTTTACTTGAGAGAAAGACATTTTCAAGATGTCAATATTACCCAATTAATTTCATTGAAATTCCAAAAATTACCTCAACAAGAATTTTAAGAAACTTGAAAAACAGTTTAATAATTATATGGGAAAGTATGGGAGTAAGGGCTTCTCAGGTGGTGCTAATGGTGAAGAACCCATCTGCCAATACAGGAGACATAAGAGACATGGGTTCACTTCCTGGGTGGGGAAGATCCCCTGGAGGAGAGCATGGCTACCCACTCCGGTATTCTTGCCTGGAGAATCCCTATGGACAGAAGAGCCTGGCAGGCTACAGTCCATAAGGTCGCAGAGTCAGATACAACTCAAGGGACTTAGCACGCATGCATAAGAATAAGAATTTCAAAAAATACAAAGTGGGTAAACTATATTATCAGATATTAAAACACATTAGAAAACTACAGTAATTAAGACAGTGTGGTATTGATGCAGGAACAGACAAATGATCAGAGTGCAATAAAGAGTCCTGAGACCAGTGTACATATTTTTAAGGACTGTATGATATACATGGGGTAAGAGCAAGCTAATCACTGTACTCCATCTGCAATCCAGTTGAAATTTATTTTTAACCCATCTTCAATTTGTTTTTCTCTTTAGAGTGAGGTAAAGATCCAAGTATATATTTTCCACATGAAAGCCAAAAAAATAAAAATAAAAACACCTAGATATGGAAATTACTGGAAAGAAATATAGGGGAGGCAGAGAATTGTCTCAAAACAGGAAAGTCAGTTGAAAGAAATGACTCCATCAACAAAGACTGAACTCCCGCACTGCAGGTGGATTCTTTACCAGCTGAGCCACAAAAGAAGCCCAAGAATATTGGAGTGGGTAGCCTATCCCTTCTCCAGTGGATCTTCCCAATCAGGAATTGAAACGGGGTCTCCTGCATTGCAGGCATTTGAGCTATCAGGGAAGCATTAACACAGCCAGATCTCAAAAAAGAAGAGTACTGAAAGCAAGACGCAATATGATACCACTTACGTAAATTAAAATACAGATAAGGATGCATGGGTGTATCTATAAATATAGTTATTTAAAAATCTAAAAGCCAGCCTGGAAGGAGATGCACTGAAACACAAGGTTGGGGGGGTGGGATTTAAGTTACAACTAATTTTTTGTCTAAGAAAAATCCTTAAAAGTAAATCAGTTCAGTTCAGTCGCTCAGTCGTGTCCGACTCTTTGCGACCCCATGAATCGCAGCACGCCAGGCCTCCCTGTCCATCACCAACTCCTGGAGTTCACTCAAACTCATGTCCATCGAGTCCATGATGCCATCCAGCCATCTCATCCTCTGTCGGCCCCTTCTCCTCCTGCCCCCAATCCCTCCCAGCATCAGAGTCTTTTCCAATGAGTCAACTCTTCACATGAGGTGGCCAAAGTACCGGAGTTTCAGCTTTAGCATCATTCCTTCCAAAGAAATCCCAGGGCTGATCTCCTTCAGAATGGACTGGTTGGATCTCCTTGCAGTCCAAGGGACTCTCAAGAGTCTTCTCCAACACCACAGTTCAAAAGCATCAATTCTTCGGTGCTCAGCCTTCTTCACAGTCCAACTCTCACATCCATACATGACCACTGGAAAAACCATAGCCTTGACTAGATGGACCTTAGTCGGCAAAGTAATGTCTCTGCTTTTGAATATACGATCTAGGTTTGTCGTAACTTTTCTTCCAAGGAGTAAGCGTCTTTTAACTTCATGGCTGCAATCACCATCTGCAGTGATTTTGGAGCCCCCAAAAATAAAGTCTGACACTGTTTCCACTGTTTCCCCATTTATTTCCCATGAAGTGATGGGACCAGATGCCATGATCTTCGTTTTCTGAATGTTGAGCTTTAAGCCAACTTTTTCACTCTCCTCTTTCACTTTCAAGAGGCTTTTGAGTTCCTCTTCACTTTCTGCCATAAGGGTGGTGTCATCTGCATATCTGAGGTTATTGATATTTCTCCCAGCAATCTTGATTCCAGCTTGTGTTTCTTCTAGTCCAGCGTTTCTCATGATGTACTCTGCATAGAAGTTAAATAAGCAGGGTGACAATATACAGCTTTGACATACTCCTTTTCCTATTTGGAACCAGTCTGTTGTTCCATGTCCAGTTCTAACTGTTGCTTCCTGACCTGCATACAGATTTCTCAAGAGGCAGGTCAGGTGGTCTGATATTCCCATCTCTTTCAGAATTTTCCACAGTTGATTGGGATCCACACAGTCAAAGGCTTTGGCATAGTCAGTAAAGCAGAAATAGATGTGTTTCTGGAACTCTCTTGCTTTTTCCATGATCCAGCAGATGTTGGCAATTTTATCTCTGGTTCCTCTTTTTCTAAAACCAGCTTGAACGTCAGGGAGTTCATGGTTCACGTATTGCTGAAGCCTGGCTTGGAGAATTTTGAGCATTACTTTACTAGTATGTGAGATGAGTGCAACTGTGTGGTAGTTTGAGCATTCTTTGGCATTGCCTTTCTTTGGGATTGGAATGAAAACTGACCTTTTCCAGTCCTGTGGCCACTGCTGAGTTTTCCAAATTTGCTGGCATACTGAGTGCAGCACTTTCACAGCATCATCTTTCAGGATTTGAAACAGCTCAATTGGAATTCCATCACCTCCACTAGTTTTGTTCGTAGTGATGCTTTCTAAGGCCCACTTGACTTCACATTCCAAGATGTCTGGTTCTAGATTAGTGATCACATCATCATGATTATCTGGGTCGTGAAGATGTTTTTTGTCCAGTTCTTCTGTGTATTCTAGCCACCTCTTAATATCTTCTGCTTCTGTTAGGTTCATACCATTTCTGTCCTTTTTCAAGCCCATCTTTGCATGAAATGTTCCCTTGGTATTTCCGATTTTCTTGAAGAGATCTCTAGTCTTTCCCATTCTGTTCTTTTCCTCTATTTCTTTGCATTGATCACTGAAGAAGGCTTTCTTATCTCTTCTTGCTATTCTTTGAACTCTACATTCAGATGCTTATATCTTTCCTTTTCTCCTTTGCTTTTTGCCTCTCTTCTTTTCACAGCTATTTATAAGGCCTCCCCAGACAGCCATTTTGCTTTTTTGCACTTCTTTTCCATGGGGATGGTCTTGATCCCTGTCTCCTGTACAATGTCATGAACCTCATTCCATAGTTCATCAGGCACTCTATCTATCAGATCTAGGCCCTTAAATTTATTTCTCACTTCCACTGTATAATCATAAGGGATTTGATTTAGGTCATAGCTGAATAGTCTAGTGGTTTTCCCTACTTGCTTCAATTTGAATCTGAATTTGGTAATAAGGAGTTCATGATTTGAGCCACAGTCAGCTCCTGGTCTTGTTTTTGTTGACTGTATAGAGCTTCTCCATCTTTGGCTGCAAAGAATATAATCAATCTGATTTCGGTGTTGACCATCTGGTGATGTCCATGTGTGGAGTCTTCTCTTGTGTTGTTGGAAGAGGGTGTTTGCTATGACCAGTGCATTCTCTTGGCAAAACTCTATTAGTCTTTGCCCTGCTTCATTCCACATTCCAAGGCCAAATTTGCCTGTTATTCCAGGTGTTTCCTGACTTCCTACTTTTGCATTCCAGTCCCCTATCACGAAGAGGACACCTTTTTTGGGTGTTAGTTCTAAAGGTCTTGTAGGTCTTCATAAAACTGTTCAACTTCAGTTTCTTCAGCATTACTGGTTGGGGCATAGACTTGGATAACTGTGATATTGAATGGTTTGTCTTGGAAACGAACAGAGATTATTCTGTTGTTTTTGAGATTGCATCCAAGTACTGCATTTTGGACTCTCTTGTTGACCATGATGGCTACTCCATTTCTTCTGAGGGATTTCTGCCCGCAGTAGTAGATATAATGGTCATCTGAGTTAAATTCACCCATTCCAGTCCATTTTAGTTCGCTGATTCCTAGAATGTCGACATTCACCCTTGCCATCTCTTGTTTGACCCAATTTGCCTTGATTCATGGACCTGACATTCCACGTTCCTATGCAATATTGCTCTTTACAGCATCGGACCTTGCTTCTATCACCAGTCACATCCACAGCTGGGTATTGTTTTTGCTTTGGCTCCATCCCTTCATTCTTTCTGGAGTTATTTTTCCACTGATCTCCAGTAGCATATTGGGCACCTAATGACCTGGGGAGTTCCTCTTTTGGTATCCTATCATTTTGCCTTTTCATACTGTTCATGGGGTTCTCAAGGCAAGAATACTGAAGTGGCTTGCCATTCCCTTCTCCAGTGGACCACATGCTGTCAGACCTCTCCACCATGACCTGCCCGTCTTGGGTGGCCCCACAGGCATGGCTAAAAGTAAATATGTCAGGGGCTTCCCAGTGCTTCCCTGGTGGTCCAGTGGTTAAGAATTTGCCTTGCAGTGTAGGGGACACTGGTTCAATTCCTGGTCTGGGAGGATCCCATGTCATGAAGTGGCTGGGCCCATGTACCACAACTACTGAAGCCCGAATGCCCCACAGCCTGAGCTCCACAGCAAGAAAAACCACTTTATGGGAAGCCCACACACCAGAACTAGAGAGTGACCCCTCTCTCTCCAACTAGAGAAAGCCCGAGTGCAGCAGCAAGGACCCAGCACTGCCAGTAAATAAGTAAGCATTAAAAAAAAAAAAAGCAAATATGGCAAAACACTATGGCAATTAAATCTGAGCAGTGGGAATATGGATGTTTTTGCCAGATTAAAGATACAAAAATGACAAGATAAATTCCTTAAGGAAGAATTCTCAAATGTTAAATCTAGACCTTCTTTGTTAACATATCAACACGAAGTAGTTTCTTAATTATCTATAGTCTTATTCTTCAAAACACAGAATAAAAATAGGGCAGACAAATAAATCCACTTATCAACCCCAACTGTGATGCTTAATTTTATGTGTCGACTTGGCTGGGCTATGTTGCCCAGATGTTTGGTCAAACACTAGATGTTGCTGTGAGGGTATTTTTTAGGTGTGATTAAATACTAAATCATACCTAAAATTTGAATTAAATTTAAATATTCAAATCAGTGGACTTCTCATGAAGATTACTCATACTGGGGTGGAGACTGGCCATCCAGTCAGTTGAAGGCAGTAAGAGGCTGAGGTTTCCCAGAAGAGGACTGTCCTCAAGACTGAGACACAAACTCTGCCTAAACTTGCACCCTCCTGGCTCATCTTCCAGTGTTTTGACTTGCCAACCCCCACATGTGCATGCACCAAATCCTTCTCTTCCTCTCTCTGAACATGTGTATTTCCTCTGTACTCTGTTTCTCTGGAGAATGCTGACTAATACCAACACTGCAAGTTTTGGGGGCAGCCATGGTTTCTCATGACATGTCTTATACAGAATGAGAGTTGGACCAGAAAGAAGGCTGAGTGCCAAAGAATTGATGCTTTTGAACTGTGGTGCTGGAGAAGACTATTGAGAGTCCCTTGGACTGCAAGGAGATCAAACCAGTCAGTCCTAAAGGAAATCAACCCTGAATATTCATTGGAAGGACAGGTGCTAAAGCTGAAGCTCCAGTATTGTGGCCACCTGATGCGAAGAGCTGGCTCACTGGAAAAGACCCTGATGCTGGGAATAATTGAAGGCAGGAGAAGGGGATGACAGAGGATGAGATAGTTGGATGGCATCACTGACTCAATGGACATGAGTTTGAGCAAACTCTAGGAATTGATGATGGACATGGAAGCTGGGCATGCTGCAGTCCATGGGGTCACAAAGAGTCGGACATGACTGAGCGACTAATAACAACAAAATGGTTTCTGAACTGAAATGGTCCACAGTTTCTATAATATTCAAAAGGGTAGAAAGTCATGCTTTAGGGGTGACAGGGAATAATGACAGGCCAGTTCAGATGGCCATCTTGAGATTAAATACATTTTGGGTATGTTTTCTAGAAACATAGATCTCACAAGAAGATAAAGGTCTTCAGTAAGATGGCTTGTTGCTGGAGCTGTGGTTTTCCAGAATTGAAACATCCCCATTGGCCTGTGATTACTTGTTGCCCAGGCACTCCTGGGGAGGACACGTGTCCACACTCTTACATGAAGGAAGAAGAGGGGTCAGAGGAGTGAGGTCTGGCCTTCCTGTACCTGTGATATTTCCTGAGAATTCTCCTTGTTTGTTTCACGAAAAACACAGGTTGACAGACTGCTCAAGACTGACCACTCTCTGCAGACTGCTTCTCCATGGACAGACCTCTGCTCACACCATGATCAACAGGGTCAAGGGCTCTAGCTTCATACACAGTCCACACTCCTCATAATCTTCTCAGACACCATGTATGCCTGGATGTAAGGGCACGTTGCTATTGTTTAGTTGCTAAGTTTTGTCCGACTCTTTTAAGACCCCATAGTCTATAGTCCATGAGGCTCCTTGGTCCATGGGATTTCCCATGCAGGAACACTGGAGTGGGTTGCCATTTCCTTCTCCAGAGGATCTTCCCAGCTTAGGGATCGAACCCACGTCTCCTGCACTGGCAGGCAGATTCTCTACTGCTGACCCACCAGCAAAGTCCGGATATAAGGCTATAAGAAGCCCTAAATATACCCCTTTGCTCAGTTTAGATCTCTTACGGATTTTAGATAAAATACATTTGAGCCATTTAGTGTTCTGGGTTTTTGATCATTTTATTTATTTTGGTTTGGTACCTGCAAACCAAGAAAGTTCAAGTAAGAAACAAGAATGGACTTACTGAAGCAATAATTCAAGGTGACAACACTATATGTTATTAAAATAACTTCTTGACATCAATTTGCATATCCTATAGAGTTAGAGGAGAACAGAGCCATCTCAGTGGAATCATGAGGCAAGCCCAAATATAAGCAATCCCTTACTGTCCCAGGTGGCGCTAGTGGTAAAGAGCTCGCCTGGCAGTGCAATAGATATAAGACATGGGCTCCATCCCTCAGTTGGGAAGATCCCCTGGAGGAGGGTATGGCAACCCACTCCAGTATTCTTGCCTGGAGAATTCCATGGACAGAAATGCCTGGCGGGCTACAGTCCATAGTGTCGCAAAGAGTTGGACATGACTGAAGTGACTTAGCACGCACACACCACTGTCCCAATCAGAAGATAGCTGAAAAAATTCAAGGGTTAGATAATGTTAGATTTTTGGTTAGATAAATGTAAATGACAGACTATCTCATTAGATGCAAAATTATACCTAAGATACTAAAAAGTAATGTTTAAAACATTTGTATAAACAATGTAAGATATTAATATAGCAATAAACATACTTGTATGTGTAAAAATACCACACACACAAATACTATGTAAACAGAATAAGCTAATACTAATTTAGAAATATTTCTGGTTTCTTCCCACTTCTGACTCTCACACATCACGAAAACATTTATTCAATCTTCAGTGGTCTTTTTACACCCAAGCCTGTGATTACAGCTACTTTTTTGAGTTTTCCAAACCATATCCCCTTCACTTTCATGTCAGTTATTTGGATAATGTTCTTGACTTGTTCCATATTTAAATGATCTTTAAAAGTCTTGTTTACAAAGAAATCCAACACTTGTTACTGTGAGGTCAGATGCCCAGGAATATTACTAGAGTTTTTTTTTTAACCTTTCTTTACGATTTCCTTGGTTGACCTTTATAAAGCATCCAAAATCAGCACTGATGAAGGTTATTTGAGGCTAATGTGTATTCCCTAAATAACACTTTGATGTTCAAAATAAAATAATTGTGAGATCTTTCCATGAGCATGAGAGAAGCTGTAAAGACTTAAATATAAATTTCCTCATTTCTGATAAGCTTTTTTTGGGGGGGAGCGGATCCAGGGACCATGCTTTATATTTGACTTGGGCTCAATGAAGTAAATCCTATAGCTTCATTTCCCTCACTGTCCCCCATCTGCCTTTCTTCCTCCGCAGAGCACCCATGGTAGCAAGGTACAGAGTTACACCTGGACTTTTTCAGATAGAGCTGGGGACTCCAGGGGGATCCAAAAGGTTGAGTCTAGAAGACCCAGAAACATGTGTCTCTTCCACAGGACAGATGGGTCCTGCCGAGCCAGGCTGGGAGGCCACTGGTTTTCGTTCTGTCTTCTTTTAAAAATAATTTTTGCAGTTGCAGTGTGAAGCCTTTAAGAGTGGCAAGAGAGGGACTTCCCTGGTGGTCCAGTGGCTAAGACTCCATGCTCCATGCCCGGGTTCAATCCCTGGGCAGGGAATTAGATTCCACATGCCACAAATAAGAGTTCGCATGCCTCTGTGGGCTCCCCTGATGGCTCAGCGAGTAAAGAATACACCTGCAATGCAGGAGACACAAGTTCAACCCCTGGGTCGGGAAGATCTCCTGGAGGAGGAAATGGCAACCCACTCTAGTATTCTATCTGGGAAATCCCATGGACAGAGGAGCCTGGCAGGCTAAGTCCATGGGGTTGCTAAGAGTTGGACACAACTGACAAGACTAAGCACGTATGTCACCATTAAAGATCCCTCATACCACAACTAAGATCCGGCTTAACAAATAAATAAACATTAAAAAAAAAAAAAAAAGAGCAGCAGGAGAGTAATCTGCAACCGGGAGATGCCTGGGCAGCTCTGTGGTCCCGACTCCTCCTAGACACCCCTTGAAGCTTCTGAAGCAGGTGAGACCCTTAGAGGCTCCAGCAGCAAGACACTAAGCTCAGCTCTAGCACTGCCAATGGAGAAGGCAATGGCACCCCACTCCAGAACTCTTGCCTGGAAAATCCCACGGATGGAGGAGCCTGGTGGGCTGCAGTCCATGGGGTCGCGAACAGTCAGACACAACTGAGAGACTTCTCTTTCACTTTTCACTTTCATGCATTGGAGAAGGAAATGGCAACCCACTGCAGTGTTCTTGCCTGGAGAATCCTAGGGACGGGGGAGCCTGGTGGGCTGCCGTCTATGGGGTCGCACAGAGTCGGACACGACTGAAGCGACTTAGCAGCAGCAGCACTGCCAAAGGCAAAGAGAGCCAGGGAAGCCTGCATGTAAGAGAATTCTCTGGAACATTCTGAAGAAAGGCCTAAATACCTTGGGAGCGTAAGTGGGCCCCCACAGGTTACCTATTTCAGTGACTGGAGTGGAAGGAACAAGGGGCAACGCTGCAAGCTGTACAAGGTGTTGGTGCAGCCCTCGAATTTCAGTTCAAAGGGGATGGGTGAAGGAAGAGGGAAGAAAAAGAGGATAACAATGATAAATCTATACCGACAGTGTGATACTGTGACTTAGAGTAAAAAGTATTTAGTCTTTGCCCACCGTTCCTGGCACAGCACTCCTAAAACCCTTGAAATTCAATACGTGAGAGTCATAGGGGAATCTTAAATATTCTATTCAGTCCTGGAAATAGTTCCAGAGCAATCAAAGTAAAATGAGTATCTTTTTAACGAGTCTCTTCCTTCTTTAAAAACTGGTTATTTATTCAGCTGCATCTTCGCGGCTGTGGGCTTTTGTCTAGCTGCAGCAAGCAGAGGCTACTCTCTGGTTGTGGTGCACGGGATCCTCATTGCAGTGGCTTCTCTTGTTGTCGAGCCCGGGCTCAGCAGTTGTGACCTACAAGCTTAGTGGCCCCGTAGCTTATGGGATCTTCCCAGATCAGTGATCAAACCCACGTCTCCTTTATTGACAGGAGGATTCTTAACCACTGAGCCAGCAGGGAAGCTCCCCGCAAGTCCCTTTCAATCATATCTGAGCTGATGATAATGTGGTAACTTCTGCAAAGTCCTTAAGGATGGATGCTGGTTGCAGGGGTGGGGGCTTGTGGCAGGCATGATTAGAAGGTTGGAACTGTTCATCCCACCCCACCCCCCCTTGACCTCTGGGGAAGGCAGAGGCATTGGAAACTGAGTTCAATCATCAATGGCCAATGAGTTCATCAATCGTGCCTATGTAAAGAAGCCTCCCAAAAAAACCCAAATGGATGGGTTCACAGAGCTTCCAGGTTGAACACCTGGAGACGCCATGCCCTTTCCCCAAATCTTGCATGCGCACTATGCATCTCCCCACGTTGTGTCCTTTTTATAACAAACCAGTAATCCAGCAAGTAAACTGTTTCTTGAGCTCCATGAGATGCTCTAGCAAATTAATCAAACTTGATTAATTAACCCTATTAATTAATAGGAGTGGTTGTGGAAACCTATTTACAGTCAGTTGGTGAGAAATGCAGGTGAAACTTGGACTTCTGACTGCCAGCTGGAGCGTGGGTAGTGGGGGGCGGGGGACAGTCTTAGTGGGACTGAGCCCTTAGCTTGTGAGATCTGGTGCCACCTCCAGGGAGACAGCATCAGAAGGGCACTGAGCTGGAGGACACCCAGCTGGTGGTCCCCCACCACACACACACACACAGCTGGTGACCCAGACAGGAAGAAGTGTTCAGAGACTACTCTGTATAACGTAGCTGAAAGCAGCAGAGCTTTTCTTCACAAGGAGGACAGAGTAACAAAGAGGAAACCCTGGAGGTAGGAACTCAGGGTTCGCTGAAGAGAGTGTTGCTGGAATTTGGCTGATTCAGAAAAGCTACCTCCAGGGCAGCTGACCAAGCCTAGATTCTCCCCAGTAGACTTGGACAGGTTTATTCCAAAGTAATACATTGGAAGGACTGAAGCTCCAATACTCTGGCCACCTGATGCGAAGAGCCAGCTCACTGGAAAAGACACTGATGCTGGGAAACGCTGGAGCAGAGGGTGACAGAGGACGAAATGGCTGGATGGTATAACTGACTCAATGGACATGAGTTTGAGCAAACTCTGGGAGATGATGAAAGACAGAGAAGCCTGGCGTGCTGCAGTCCTGGGGTTGCAAAGAGTTGAAAATGAGTCAACCACAACAGCAATACATTGACCCAGCACTTTCAAAAGTTTGCAACAAGAACGATAGGGGTTTGTCTCCTTCTCCTTGGTTTTTCTCAATTCAGAAAACTGACCTTTAACCCAAGCCTAGTTTTATAACTGAGGAAACAACTCAGGGAAGTTGAGAGATAACAGTTGACAAAGCACATCCTGAAAGGAGAAGCAGCAAACCCAGCTCCAGGGGCCTGGGAGCTAACTGCTGAACTCTTTCTGTGCATTACCTCGATCCTTATCACCAACCTAGGAGGGATCAACACACACTATCCCCACTTTAGTTTCTCTGAGAAAACCAAGGCAGAGAAACTAACGCTCCACAGTCATTTGGCAAGAATGCGGACCAGCTGGGTTTAGAACGGCATTCCTCCTCTGACAAGGTGTATCTGTAGAGTCAGAACTGAGAAGGTGATATAGCACCTCATCCTGCTTATGTACTTCTGGGGATGTCACGGAGCTGTGAGCCTCAGTTTTCACATCTACAAAATGGGCATGACGATGACACAGCTTTCTGGAAGTGAAATCTTTTGTGTTAAAGCTGCCAGGACAAAGCCTGACAAGCAGCAGGCACGATCCCCTGCATCTCCTTTCATCTCCCTGAACCTAAGTCTTACAGGGGAGGTATAGCAATTCATCAGCCTCCAGCTGATTTGCATATGGGAGAAAATGTAACACACAGAGAAAGAAACACTAACTACTGACATTCATCTTATCACATGCAGATCTAGACCAATCTACTTCGTTTCTGTTCATGAAAGAAAAGGGTTCTTCTTACCCATCTTAAACCAACTTTAAGTGTGATTTAGTGGAGCCAAAGATTTCTTATTTTATAGGGAACACGTTATCCTCTGGTCCTTGTGCTAGCCATCATCACAGGAGTAGCGCCCATCAGCAAACGCCCTCTGCAAGCAGTTGAGCCTGACTTGGAGATCTCATCTCCCACAGATGAGGCCTGGGACTCTGGCTCCAATAACCACAAAACTTATAACTCACTCGCCCAACCCAACCCCAGCACCTCGCACGCCCACATAAAATGCTGCTCCCAAGCTTAAAGTTGGTGAAGGGAGATGGCCAAGAGTGGCTGTGGGTTGGCCCAAGTAAGTATTCCCCCAGCTGTCTACACATGGGGCCAAGGTTGGAGCCTGGGTTAGAATCCACCGTCTGCATCCTATTAGGCCCTTTTATGAGCTCAGAGCGTGACTATCTGGTTTGCATTTGCAACACAGAGGGAAGCAATAAGGGACAGCAGAGAGGCTTTCTAAGGGGCACCTCGTGGAAGTTTTACCAAACAGCACCTATGAGTGACCAGGCAGACTGACCTGGAGAGGGCTGGTTGAATGAAACCCTGGGAAGAGAGTCAAGAGCACCAAGTTCTGGCATCGTCCATACCATCTGTGCCCCAGAACAAGGGGCACTGAACCACTCAGCCTGAGCGTCACCTAAAAAGGATGAAATGAGTAAGATATACTCCGAGATTCCTTTTAGTTTGAAAATTCTGTAATTTCAGCTCTTGATGAACTCCCCTTTGAGAAACATTATGAACTCTGAAAATGCATTAATGCGAATGCCTAGCATAATGAGTTGCCTATTGGTCCCTGGTCATTGCTCACTTTATAAAAAAACGAGCCAGTGCTGATCAAGATAAACCTAAAGGGTATTTAACAACAACAACAGTCACAGATATATTATACCCACATACATACCATATGGGGCTTCCCAGGTGGCGCTAGTGGTAAAGAACCTGACTGCCAATGCAGGAGTAAGAGACGAAGGTTTGATCCCTGGGTCAGGAAGATCCTCTGGACTGGGAAATGGCAACCCACTCCAGTATTCTGGCCTGGAAAATCTCATGGACAGAAAAGCCTAGGAGGCTATACAGTCTATAGGACTGCAGAGTCGAACACAAGTGAGCAAACAGATGCACACAAATATACTACGTACCTACACACACACCTGTATGTATATTATCTTACTTCAAGAGTTGCCAACTGTTGTTACCACTATATGTACTAGACATTATAGGGAGAAGGCAGGATAACAGTCCCCTGTCCCTCACCATCTAATAGAAAAGACAGAAGAGGCACAAGAATAAGATGACAGCTCTTGGACAGGACAGGATGTGATTCAAATTCAGATGTGCTCAAGTAAATGCAACCGGTATTTCAGAGCCAGAAATGACAATCATGATTTTCTATGAGAAAGACATGGCCATATGGATGATGTCAGTCAGGGTTCCCAGCAGAAAACCGAAGAGACACTCAAAAGGGTTGAACTCGAGAAAGTTATATACAGGGGATATTTGCAGGAGGATGAAGCACCTAGAAGCTGGCAATAGCTGGGAAACTATTAGCACCTACAGGTCTGAGGGGCAAGGGGAGGAAATAGTGTGAGCTGGGGTCATGAGCCCGAGCTGTCCATAAGAGTTCAGAAGAAATAAGCCGTTGTTAGGACCTTGGCAAGGCTGAGGGGAGAGCAGTGAGGAGGATAAATACCCCAACACTCTTTCCTCCTGCCTTTTGATCCCCTGCCTGTACCTGTTGCCTGAACCCAACCAGAAACAGGATAATGGAGCCTCGATGTTGTCGTTCCGGACACTTGGTCCAAAGGGAGAAAATGACCTGAGGGAGGAGAGAGAACATGCGCACACACACACATATGCCCACATGCACAGATGCTGGAGATGTATTCAAAGTGAAAGTGAACATGTTAGTCGCTCAGTCGCGTCCGACTCTCTGCGACCCCATGGACTGTAGCCTATAGGCTCCTCTGTCTATGGGGAGTCTCCAGGCAAGAATACTGGAGTGGGTTGCCATGCCCTTCTGTAGAGGATCTTCCTGACCCAGGGATTAAACCTGAGTCTCCTGCACTGCAGTCGGATTCTTTACCAACTGAGCCACCACTTGTCCCAAATACATCTCTAACGTAAAAAAAGAAAAAAGTCCAGAAAAAAAAAGATTTATCCTACCAAAAGATCTCACATAGGGTTAATCTAATTTTTAAAATCTTTTTTAGCCATGCCACCAGAGAAAGCAATGGCAACCCACTCCAGTACTCTTGCCTGGAAAATCCCATGGATGGAGGAGCCTGGTAGACTGCAGTCCATGGGGTTGCGAAGAGTCAGACACGACTGAGTGACTTCACTTTCACTTTTCACTTTCCTGCCCTGGAGAAGGAAATGGCAACCCACCCCAGTGTTCTGGCCTGGAGAATCCCAGGGATGACGGAGCCTGGTGGGCTGCCGTCTATGGGGTTGCACAGAGTCGGACACAACTGAAGCGACTTAGCAGCAGCAGCAGCAGCAGCAGCCATGCCACATGGCATGTGGGACCTTAGTTCCCTGACCAGGGATCAAACCTGCATCCCTGCATTGGCAGTGCCAAGTCTCAACCACTAGACCCCCAGGGCAGTCCCCTAATCTAAATTTAAACAAAGTCTTCCAACAAACCTCAAGTAAATGTGTACAAACAGAAACTTTTTAAACTGCAAATAGTTTCTACAAAATGCTCATATTGACACGTGATATGTATGTTTACTTTTGTTTACAAGGAAGTTAAGGCATCCACTGGCCAGACAAAATTGTTTAAATTTTCCTTAACCCTCTACCCTCACCCACCCCCAATTTCCAAAGATAAAGTCCCAAGTTTGCACACGAACACATTTTTCCATTTATATTTTCTATCAGTTGGCAATTAAAACAAGAATCCCAGAGGTCAGCCAAAAGTCTTAAAAAACAAATGAAAGAGTCAGATACATTATCTCTGGATTCAAAAGCGCAAAACGACATGTTATGAGAAACCACCTGGAAAACGGCACTTGGCAGGCGCCATTTCAGAGATCCGCAGTTCAAACGTCAACTCCCTGCCAACTAATACTTAACCTTTACCAGAGACCCTCGGAGAAAGTTCTGGAAGTGTGGAGTACTGAAGTCTCTGTAACGCCATCTGCTTTTGTACAGAGTTCCAGTGATGGTAACAGGAACCTGGCGCTGGGGTGAGCATCAGGATTGCTCCTCAGGGTGGCAGAGGGTAGGGAGAGTGATGTGTGCAGGGCTGGCAGAGGAAGAGAAGGGTTAAAAGATGTCTCATGGTCACTCCCCAATTAGGGACCACATGTTTGAGATTTCTCAGGACAAACTCAATCTCAGATACCCTAGACCATACTACTTACATGTCCAATCCTGGGGAAACAAGTTACACAAATCATGGTGCTTTAACTTGATGGGGAAATATGCTGCTATTAAAATTAATGAGTCAGTAATGACATGAAAAATCCTTGCATTTATTCACTCACAGTAACAGCTGAATCCCTATTGTATACTACAGATGGTGTAAGGGTGTTCCGGCTGTAATGATGAATTATATAGCATGAAGCATACATGTTATATAGCACAGAACTAGACTGCCAACGTCTGAATCTCTGCTTCACTCCTGAAAAGCTGGAAAACCTTGAGCAGTTTCCCTAAAATACTGTGTGCCTCACGTCATCTCCACTGTAAAACAGGAATAATAATGGTACCCTCTCCATAGGATCACTGTGAGGTTAAGTTCATAGCGTAAAGCTTGTAATAGTGCCTGGCACAATATGAAGTGCCCATCCTTACAGTCTTGGTTTGGTGAGGGATGCAAACAGGAACATAATAATGGTATAATGCTAAGGGCAACCAAAGCCTTCCCTTCGGACTAACATTGAACTGGGAATGGAAGAGATCAGGAGGGCCTCCCGTTCACAAAAAGACAGGAGAGTCACTGCACAGTCAGACTGGAGAAAACTGGAACAGTCCGTCTGCTTTTTCCTGCATTCCACTGAGCACTTCCGGAGTTTATTTCATCTTACAAGCTTCCCCAAGACTGGGATGCACAAAAGACAAAGGGTGGAAGACAGAGGAAATGATACCAAGTGTGCAAACAGGCCTGCCAGTCCCAACCACTGCAGGGGTGAGTGGTAACAGGCGCTTGGCTTCTCACAGGCTCCAGTACATGGGGTGTCCTGGTGACCTTGCAATTTTAAGAACAGTCTTCATCTCTGTGACAGCCCCCAAAAGTTCTCTGGCTGGGATTGGGTAGCAATCTCCAAAGCAAAGGAATCCTCTTTTCCCCTCCAACTGTCTCATTGGTTATTCTTTCCTTTGAAGTTGGAAGAGAGAATAAAATTACTTTCATCTGCCTGGAAATCACCAGAGTAGAGAAGAATCCTCCCTGGAATCAGAATGAGGAATCAGGCAGCTCAGATCTTCCGTAAGGTGAGCCCAGGGTGTGCTTAACTCCTTTTGGAAATGAGGCGGCGTGTAGATCAACATCCACCTGTGTTAGCTTGGCAGCAAATGATACCAAACCCCGATTCCAAACGGCCTGAACAAGGAGGAAATTCATCATCTCACAGGATGGGAAGTGTGGAGAAATACGGTGCTTCTTGAGGACACTCAGGGATCTGCTCTCTCCTAAGGCTGGTGGCAAGATGCCTACAGTAGTTCTAGGCAGCAATGCGCCAAGAAAGCAAAGGGTTCGATTGTTTTTTGTGTCTTTTTTTTTTTTGGTAATGAGCACACATCCTGCAAGAAGCTCCACAAGAGACATTCCTTCGCACCTCATTGCCCAGACCTGGATCACATACTCTTTCCTTTACGCATCCCTGGGGTGTGGGATGGAGGTACCATCCCACAGATTAAGTGAACGGATCATCTCACATAACGGATGCTACCAGGTCCACGTGACCACTGAGCCTGCTTCTGGCCAGGACCAAAGGAAGACATGAACATGAATGTATTTCAGGAGTTAGCTTGCTCTACGGTTATTCTCACAAATAGAATTGTGGTAAGCTGCAGCACCCCATTCAGAAATGCTTCGGCCTTATGCTCCACACATAAGAAGAATCACTGACCTGATGGAGAAGATGCTAACATACCTGGTATAAATGCCCAAGAACCACTCTATCCAGGGTCTGGACATCTTTAATGATCACTGCTGAGCTGACAGTACATCGTGGCCTGTTAGTATTCTGTCCCAAGGGGGCACCCGCAGCAGAGGGGTGTAAAAACAGAACTGAGAAGAGAAGGGAGAGTTACTTGCCAGTAAACCGTGATGGACTGAAATGAGAGAAAAGTTTTTAAACTGGGCGGGGCAAGACAGGTTTGCTAAACTCTTAAAGATAAAAAGAAGAAACGATGCAACAAAATTTTGAAAGCTGTAAAGTGGTCTAACCCATGGTAACTGAGAGCAGACACCTAGCGCACCAGGATGGGAAGCCTGGAAGCAGAGCTCCAGCGTCTCAGGAATTTGGGGTACCAGGTACTGAGGGGGTCAGGGGCCCCAAAGCAGGAGAGCTGGCTGTGAGTCTGTGCTGGAAGCTGTCAGACCCTGGGTCTCCCCTCTCAGCCCTGGCTCCAAAGTGACCGCCTGCATTCTGCAACCTATTTGTTCTGCTGAATCAGAGTAACTGTGGACTCAGAGACACTTCAATGTAGCTGAGAGAAGGGGTGCGCTTAGAAACAGGGAAATGGGAGAAGGCTCCATACCAAATGCTGGTTTCCTGGTCTCCATCTGAGTCTGGCTCATAGAACGCAGCAGCCACCAATTCCCCTCGGCATCGGGATTTCTCTTCAGTTTCCTTTGAGGGAAAGACCTTCCACCCACAGGTGGGAATCCTCCAATAAAATCCCTCGGCAGGATAATCCTACAGCTGGCTGCACATGTGACTCACCTGCGGCGCTCTTTGTAATCACTACTACCTGAGCCCTAGCAAGACCCAACATCATTCAAATACTTGGGCAACTTAAATGGAAAGTTTACTGTGTGCCAGGAATTGTTCCAGGTTCTAAAACACTGTACTAGGTGTTCCTTCTTGGTAAGGTGGAACTGATCCTGGGTGTCAGCTCCATCCAAGCGTGCAGACCTTCCAGTTAACTTCTCAGCAGTCAGTTCCAGGATCCTCAGACATCTGAGCAAAGCCTTTAACATGCAACAGATTCCAAAACAAAAACTAAGAGGAAATCAGAGGAAAACAAAAAGCACAGGGAGCAGAGGGCCACTTCAAAGAAACTGCCACTGTGATCCTTGATAAGAGCTGAGGGTTGAAAAAGCTTTTCATCTATGAAGCGAGAACAGGAGGCTACAAAAAGAAAATTTTGGAGATTTTTAAAGAGCTCTTGGAAATAAGAAATTTGATGACAGACATGGGAATTCAATACATTGGTTGGAAGATAAAATGAGGATAAATCCCAGGAAGTAGAACTTTTTTAAAAAAGGAGAAAACATAGGGAAAAAGTAAGAAAATTAGAGATTCAATGTATGAGGGCCCCATTTCAACTTAATATGTGTTCCAGAAGAGGACAGAAATCAGTATTTTTAATATTCCATAAAACAGTTCAGAACTCAAGGACATGATTTTCAGATTGAGAAGGCCCACTGAAAGCCAAGTAAATTGATGGGAAAAAAAAAAAAAAGACACAGCAAGGTGTACTGAATGAGATTTCATTACAGAGGGAAAGGACATTACAAAGACAAGAAAATCTTTCAGAGAAGGGGAAATGATTCTATCCAAAGCATCAGGAGTTAGCATGACAGACATCTCAATGGCAATAGTGAACCTGGAAGAACAAAGCGTTCCAAATTCAGAACAGACTTCCAACACAGAGTTCATACCCCTAGTAAACTATTAATCTAACTTCGGAGATCTCAAAGAACTTATTTCCCAGGCAGTCTTTCTCAGAACTACTAGAAGATGTTACCAGCAAGAGAGCAAAAGCGAAGAAGGAAGACACGGGTCTAAAAAACAAGGGATGTCACATGAAGAGCAAATGAATCCCTGCTGTGATAAGGAATTCCAGGATGACAGCTGTGCCTCTGGCCCTTGGCGCAACTCCACAGTGAAGGAGACCAGAAGGCTGGGATGAACCAGGTGGAATGGGACACGCCTACTATTCAGAAACATGGGCAAAGTTGAAGCTCTTGTCTCTGGGGAACAGAAGCTCAGGTTGGTGAGGGATGGGTCAAATAACTGCTGTTTCTATGTATAATCCTTCTAGAAATATATGGCTTTACAATCATGTCTATGAATAGCTTTGATAAGGAAAGAAAGGAAGCTCAGGCAATGAATTAGATTCCAGAACGAAAACCTAGGCAGAGATCAGGAGAACCTGCTTCTCTAAGCAGCAAAGGTTATTTGGTGAAACCTCTGAGAGAGAGAGAAAGAAGAGTTGATGCTAAAGGCAGCAAAGGCTGAGCACCTGTCAAGCAAGTGTGACAAGAACTTGAGGGCCCAGGAAATAGGCAGGAAAGGGGTCCCTCTTCCCCTTCAAGGAAACAGTTCCTGAGTGTCACCTGCCTGAGTTATTGAGATTAGTAGGAATACGGGATTAAAGGGAGCTGTGCAGGCCAAGCATGTGGTTGGGCAATTTACAGAATAAAGAAGGCAAGCAGAAAGGCGGTGTGGGGACACCCTGCTGCTCTTCAGACAGGCTGTCTTCCTTCTCCCATGGGTTATCTCCTCAGACAATCACGCTCAGCTGCACCAGCTCACAGAGCTCAAGGCTGAAAGGGCATGGGCAAGCCTGAAACCCTGGGTCCACACTGGTTTCCCCATCAGTTTACCTGGTACATCCTATTTCTGTTTCTTCTCTGTGTAGCAGTCTCTGAGGACTTTTTTTTAGAATCTGGCACAGGCCTGGTTTCCTAAAGCCCACCTACCTATGGATCCCAGAGGCAGTACAGGAGGACCATGGGTTTGACCAGCAGCCCTGAAAGCAATTAACTGTAGGTGGGCCTTGTTAACTTTGTTAACACCTCAGTAAAAGAAGAGTGCTGTGGCCTTCTACAGGTTAGTGAGATTAACCGCTAGATTAGCATATGGTGGTAAGGAAAACCCTTGGGGGCTTTCCATGTGGCTCAGTGGTAAAAGAATCCGCCTGTCTACACGGGTTCGATCCCTGGGCCAGGAAGATCCCCTGGAGTAGGAAATGGCAACCTGCTCCAGTATTCCTGCCTGGAAAATTCTATGGACAGAGGAGCCTGGTGGGCTACAGTCCATGGGGTCAAAAGAGTCAACACAACTGAGTGAAAAAGCACAAAGGCAGATCCCCTTGTACCTTTTCGATTCATCTGCAAAGTCAATGTACAGTTGGCTTTACAGTATAGGAATGCAAAGGCTAAAGGCTGAAAGTACTGTATTTTATGTGTATTTAAAGATACTTCTCCATGAGAGTTTATGCCATCCCCCTTATGATATAAAACTTAGCCTGACCTATTTTTATGAGAAGCATTTACTATTTACATTCACAGAAATCTTTTCTTCCCAGAAGTGGTTCCCAGAGTGACAGCTATAGTTCCCTCCTCTTTACCAGCCCCATCTCATCAGACAAAATTTGACTTAATTTTCACTCCTAGTGTTTACAAACTGCTTACAAGAGAGTTGCAACACGACAGAAAATGTCATTCTCTTTCCCAAAAGCCCTCATCTTTAAAACCTTTGATTTGTGAATGCGACAATCAAAACATTTTGTGAATTAGGGGTGGGGGAGTTGTCCAAGCAGGCTGTTTAGTAGTTCAGGGCGAAGATCTGTCCCCAAAGGCGATTATAAGCACTTGAGGGATCATAAACAGTTCCTGCTGGCAGGAGAGGCAGCTATGCTGTACCCAGACTCATTCCCTGCTGGCCGTAGCGAGAAGCAGGGGGATGAGGGCAGCGTTAACAGATGCCTGGTTGCTGGACACCCTCTCTCCCTCCCTGGACTTCAACAGCATTGCTTTTCCGCGGTGACTATCAGGACCTTGGCTCTGGAGACCCTCGGACTTGTCCCTCGTTCCCCCCAACCCCGCCGCTCACACACACACACATACACACACTCAGGGCGCCTCCTTCCGTCTAGTAATTGACAAACCAGTTCCTCGTCCGGTACTCCTCCCAAGGAGCACAAACCATCCGTAAACACGCAAATCTCCCAAATCAAAAACAAGACACCCAAGGGGTCTGCGAGATGAGCGCCGCGGGCGTTCGTCGGCGGCGGGTGTTTCTCGGAGGAGGCTGGGGCTCAATGTCCACACCCCCGCAGGCAGCCTCAGTCGGCACCCCAAAGCCGGATCGGATGGGGGACGCCTGAGGTTTTTGTCTGCTAAAGCAGATTCCTACCTGCAGTTCTGAAGTCACCTTCGGGGGGCGGGGGGTCTCCTCTCGACGTCTTCGGCGGAGGCTCGGTCGGGAGCAGCCGGCCTGGGTAATCCTCGCTCCCGGGCGGGGCTCGCACGCCCCGGGGCCGAGCCGGAGCCTAATCACCTGCTGGGCGCGGGCGGGGCGGGGCGGGGCCGCTCAGCGCGCGCGCCCCGCCCGGGAAGCCGGCCCCCTGCGCGCCCCCCGACGGCCCTTCCGGAGCACGGTTCCCGCGGGGAGCCCCGAGCGCCCCGCTCCGAGCGCGGCAGGTCTGCGGGAGGACGCCCCCTCCGCAAGCCCGGCTTGGGAGGTTTTGAAAAAGACTGTAATGGAATCCCGGCTCGCCTCGTCACTCCCCTGGCTCACTTGTCAAAACTCCACGGCATTCCAGAATCCCTTCCCCGGTCACTCCTCCCACCCCCACCCCCTTCGCAGTCGGAAAAGGAAACCGCACCGGGGAGATTTCGGGGAGTTTGGGGTTTCTGATGCAGACACCTTTTGTTTATGTCAACTTGCTCCGGAGCTTCCAGCGGTAACTGGGAGCAGGTCTGAGGAGAAAAACGCCCCACCCAGATAACCCTCGCCCGGTCAAAAGTTCTCCCTCCAGCCGCCGCGAGGAGCTCCAGCTCCCCGACATCAATTCATTTCATAACCGCTCCGTTTCATAATCGGCGGCAGCATGGGTCCTTACTGGGGGTGGGGTGGGGTGAGGGGGAGCCACACACCAGAATCAACAACCATCGCACTGGGCAAGCTAGCAGGCAACTTTCCAGAAAGCTGCAGTGAGATTCTTTCTGCTGGAGAAACCAAATTTACCACCGCTGAATTACAATCGCCGGCGACTGCACGACTGAAGCATTTCCTTTATACCTTCTCGGGCTCCCGCGCCCCTCCCGCCTTCTGCGGGGTTCAGTCAACGAGACATCCCCGAGAGAGGCATGAATGGGCTCGGGCCGTGCAGACGTCTCTCCAGCTGCCAACTGATGAGGAAGCCCGACCCACGAGGCTGAATTGTTTACCTCACACCCACTGAGGGCTTCCTGTCTTAAATTAATAGGAATACAAATAAGACAGGAAAACAGTGTTTGCTTTTCTTAGAGCAAGGGTGAGGGCCTGCGGAAGGGGGTGGGGTCGCCCCACATTTCATTGCGTGAAGAGGTTGCTTTTCAAAACTTCAATTGTGTTCTATTCCTTTTCCCCACTTGGAACACTTGTTGAAAACGAAAAGCATCGCTGTGCCAAACCTCAAACCATCAAGGAACTTCTGCTCAAAATACATTTTCACCTGGCTTCGGAAGGGATCCAGGCTGGAGCTCCCAGGAGGAACGACAGACCTGGGGACCTCCTGTGGTTGAAAGGCACAAATCTCCCTACAGCCTGAAGCTGCGTGCCACACAGGCACACACACTCGACCCCACCCCATGGGGTTCATGCCAGAATCTTGCCCCCAATCTGGCTCCCCACCCGTGTCTCTAAGCTATGGTTCACTTCCTGGGTGTCCCGCAGTTCTTCAGTGGACAAATCTGGTAGAATTCAAAGCAATTAATTAAAAAGGAGCAGGCAAAAGAAAGCTTCAGTTCTCAGTATCATTATTGCCACTGGAAAGGGTAATGAGAGCCTGGGAGGGGCCAACCCATGTCCAGGCTCTCCTGGACATCTGCCCACTCTTGGAAGCAGCCCACGGAGCACATGGTAAGTACTAATCATAATCATCAGCCCTGAAATCACCCCCAGTTGCTTCCTTCAGGTTGGCACAACAGCAAACCCAGAGACATGCCTCCTTTGGAAATACTGGAAAGAAACAAGACCCCAGGATAAAGGATATCTCAAGGAGGGATGGGCATTGCAACCAACAATGATAATGGACATTAAGAGAACAGTACATGTGCCCAGTAAGAACAAGCTTTCGCAAGGCAGTCCTCAAAATATTGCAATTCCTGGGTCAAAGCAAGTTAGGCTGATGATTTTAGGTAAAGCCAAGTGTATCAAAAGTCTCTAACAGAAAGTGACTGCCTTACAATATATTCTAAGGGTTCCAGTGAATGTTAGCTCCTCCCCACTGCCCTTTCCCTTTCTTCTGCCGGGAGGTGGTAGTCCTGGTGGATTCATTAGCATATTTGTATGTGGCATCTCCATATCTGATAAATTTTATGGGAATTAGGTTCAAATTGAATAATCTTCTAATAATAATTTCAGAAGGGCTCCCTTTCTTCCTCTGATTGCTTTCTCCACTTCCAGTTTTCTTCTAACTCTCTCGACTCCTTCCATCTGGTATGTAATTTATGATGTGCAAATCAATGCTGTTTAAAGGAAATCCATGATTTTAAGCATAATGCAAATAAATATTCCCTCTTCCCCCACCAACTCTGTGCCTAAGCTCAGTTTAGGGTATGTATGTGCTGAGAATTAAAATTTGACCACATCTGTACAATATCTTAATTTCAGGAAAGCTTTTGAATGCATATGACATTCTCATCAGCAAGCCAGAAAGATAGGATCTGGTGTGTCTTTTCCTCACTGGGTTTCACGACAGACTGGAAAAGAGATCAATGGCTCAGTAAACAAAAGGGTGCTTAAAACATGGCCTCCAATTTTACCCTAGCTCTGCTTTAAATAATACTTAAAATTGCTTTGAGCACACCCAGAGTCTACAAATAATATTAATTGCAGTGGGAATTACTGATATGCTAGGAGAATCCAAATTGGCTTCAACACATGAAGGAAATGTTTCATGAAAAAGTTTCAAGTGCAGCGTGACGGCTGATTACAAAAGTAGTATCCTGAGGGGTGATGATCAAATGACAGGCATAAAAGGGGCTTAATATCTAGATGGGAAAAAAACTGACAAAGATGTGAGGATCACAGCAGATCGTGTTATTTAAAAGGAATCTGTGTGTTGTACTGATAAGAAATAAGCAATACAACAGCGGGGTGAATTCGCTTGGTGGGAGTCTGACATGAAAGGAAAGTATATCCCCATGTCTCCCTCCCCCATGATAAAGAATTTGGCAGCAGACAGACCCTTAATAGGATGGTAGGTCCAGTCTGAGGCCCCTTATTTTAAGGGCAAAGTGGAGACACTGGAAAGGGTCCAGAGGAAAACCAAAATGATTAAAGAGAGAGAAAATAGAACCTATGAGGGAAGGTTAAAGGATTTGGAGTTGTTTAGTCTAGAGTGAAAAAGTGCCTAAAGGCAAACTTAACAGTCTTCCCCTCCCATTTGAAAGGTTATTATAGAGAGGACACCGACCAGCTGTTGTTCATCTCTCCAGAAGACAGAAGAGGTAAGACTCAAAATGCAACATTTAAATGTGGGTCAGAGGCACAGAGGACATGCTTGATGCTAATGGTAACTGACTTGACATTGACCTCACTGTGCAGTCTTCACCTCTCAGACTCCATCCTAGAGATAGGCCTCCATGTTTCGGCAGAAGCCAGGCTGGAGAACTCCTTTCCTTTCCTTCTAGGGCTGCAGTAGTTCTCATCACCCCATTAATGTGGGGGAGCAGTGGTCCTAAGATCCATGTTCCCTAAGTCAGAAACAGGGTGCTCTGAGAATACAATTTTCTCTTCAAACATATTCGCACATCTCATCAGACCTTTGTTTATTGGGTCAGTTCAGTTCAGTCACTCAGTCGTGTCCGACTCTTTGCAACCCCAAGGACTGCAGCATGCCAGGCTTCCCTGTCCATCACCAACTCCCAGAGCCTACTCAAACTCATGTCCATTGAGTTGATGATGCCATCCAACCATCTCATCCTCTGTTGTCCCCTTCTCCTCATGCTTTCAATCTTTCCCAGCATCAGGGTCTTTTCCAATGAGTCAGTTCTTCACATCAGGTGGCCAAAGGATTGGAGTTTCAGCTTCAGCATCAGTCCTTCTAATGAA
This sequence comes from Capra hircus, assembly GCF_001704415.2. Classification (NCBI taxonomy): domain Eukaryota; kingdom Metazoa; phylum Chordata; class Mammalia; order Artiodactyla; family Bovidae; genus Capra; species Capra hircus. The sequence continues at coordinate 41,654,425 of NC_030827.1, forward strand.
TATTCAGGACTGATTTCCTTTAGGATGGACTGGTTGGATCTCCTTGCTGTTCAAGGGACTCTCAAAGACTGTTCTCCAACACCACAGTTCAGAAGCATCAATTCTTTGGCACTCAGCTTTCTTTATAGTCCAACTCTCACATCCGTACATGACTACTGGAAAAACCATAGCCTTGACTAGACAGACCTTTGTTGACAAAGTAATGTCTCACTTTTTATAGGCTGTGTAGGTTGGTCATAACTTTTCTTCCAAGGAGCAAGTGTCTTTTTTAATTTCATGGTGGCAGTCACCATCTGCAGTGATTTTGGAGCCCCCAAAAAATCTGTCACTGTTTCCATTGTTTCCCTATCTATTTGCCATGAAGTGATGGGACCAGAAGCCATAATCTTAGTTTCCTGAATGTTGAGGGGTGGCTCGTTGGTCTAGGGATATGATTCTCACTTTGGGTGCGAGAGGTCCTGGATTGAAATCCCAGATGAGCCCAGGTTATCCTTTCTGGTTTATTGGGTGGGTATCTCTAAAAATACGCTCAACTTCTGACACTGGTAAGCATATTTTATAGATGCAGTCCTCTATATTGTTTCTCTATATAGGACATCATTGTTGTTTTTGTTTAGTCACTAAGCCATGTCTGATTCTTTGCGACCCCCACGGACTGTAACCCACCAGGCTCCTCTGTCCATGAGATTCTCCAGGCAAGAATACTGGAGCGGTTGCCATTTCCTTTTCCAGAGGATGTTCCCGACTGGAGGGATCAAACCCGAGTCTCCTGCATTAACAGGTGCATTCTTTACCACTGAATCACCAGAGAAGCCCCAGGACAGCATTCCTTTTTGTTTAATGAGCACGCAAATATTAGTTGATGATGATAATGATAATAATAGCTATGACTTAAACTCATCCTACAATTACGTTGGGCATTGTGCTAGCTACTTTATGTAGGTTGCCTATTTCCTTAATTTTTTCAGTATCCCTGTGAAGTAGATATAATTATGAGCTTTATTCTAACACAAGGAAACTGAGTTAAGTTACAGTTAAGTAACACAATGAAGTTAAGTAACACAGCTGGTAAATGCTGGAGTCCCAATTCAAGCCTATTTAATCTGACTCAAAAGGGTAAGCTTAACCACTACACTACTGCCTCTCGTTGATTAGTTTTAGTTCTTGGGAGGGAGGAAACATTGCAAAAGAAAGCATTTATTCTTGTTGGTGAAAACTGATTAAAAACTAAGTCTTCCACACGTTTACATAGCCTAGGAAACATAGCTGTTTTTTTCCCAGCATAGAGGAAGGACTGACTTTGCCTTCTGATCAGAAGCATGCTTTGCTGTCTCCCACAAAGCTAAAAATCTAATAAAAATCTATCTATATTTTATTAATAAGAAACACCTAGCTATTCATCTATAGTCTAATTTTGCTCATAGTAGGTGTTTCATGACTATTAAATGAATGAATACAAATGCATTATGACTTTGATGCTTTAAAGCAAATTGAGCTGAATTGTGTTTCTCCAGCATGCTGGTGATCAAAGCTCTGGTGGGTCATTTCTGTGGGCCTCTTATCAGATGTTCCCTAAGAGTCTTAAAATCCAACTGTTTCCTTTAATTCAATATCCATGAGAAAGGGATATGTATGGGTTACATTTTCCCAGCATCAACTACTTTTAGATCAAGAATAGATTTTTAGTGGGGTTTACTGAGTGCTGTTGTATATCAACAATAGATGATTCATAAGTGAAACAGACATCAAAATGATTTTTAGAAAGGCAAACGAACCACACACAAACAAAAAATTAAAAGCCTTGATCTAAACTACAGCAAAGGACAGATATTTTCCCATTAGGACAATTTATCCTGAATTTATAAACAGAGAGGGGCATAATTACCCAAGTGTTTGTGAACAGATCTAAACCTTATGTAGCTATAAAAAGCTGGAGAGGGGAAGAAAGAGGAAATTCCCAAGAGAAGATCCCCAACCACATCCAGGGCCATCAGATCTCCATAAAATACAAAGCCCAGCAGTGGTACCAAGTGGAACACAAGAAGAAACCTCAGGATTTTAACACAAGCCACAGAAATAACTTTGAATTGTCTTAAAACTAAACAGTGACAATTCTATCCAATAAACTTTCAGCCAACACATGGGCAGAGGGGTGACTTACTGGTGTTCCAGATGTAGTTAATAGAAACATGATGCCTAGAATAAAAAAGGTACTCAGTAAATGATGACTGAATGGATGGATGAGTGAATGAATGTCTGGACAGATGCCCAAGCTGCCTCTTTCTCCTCGTGAATGAAAGATGTTGGAAAGATGTCTTAGATGCTTCAACCCCAAAGCCCCCACAAAGATGTTGAGTCATTTGAACAGGTCCTTCAGGAACAGCTCTAGAGCCAGACACTGGTTTCTGATCCAAAGATAACCAATTTATGATTTTGCATGAACACTGGAAGGAGGATTGCAATACCTGTGGAACATCTTTGCAGGCCTTAATTCAAAATTCCCGTTATTTACCATATAAATTCTAAATTATTTGAAGTCCAACAGAATCAAATACTAAGTAGTCAGCATCTATTGAGCACTTACTGGATGTTGGGTCTTGTTTCTAATCCCTTTACATATTAACTCGTTAAATTCTTGTTATAATCTTAAGAATGTGTGCTAAGTCACTTCAGTTGTGTCAGACTCTGCTACTCTATGAAATATAGCTCCCCAGATTCTTCTGTCCATGGGATTTTCCAAGCAAGAATACTGGAGTGGGTGCCATGCCCTCCCCCCAGGGGCTTAAGAATATGTACTATTATTATCAACCCATCAAAAACAAAACTGAGCCAAAAGATTACCTAATTAGTTCATGGGTCACACAATTAGTAAGCAGAAGAGCTGGAACTCAGATTCCAGCTGGAGCCAGCACCTGCTCTTAATTGCTGTCTGATGCTACCTGTCCAAATCTTAACTCTTGTCACTGCTCAACAAAAAAAATCACTATCCAAATTGAAATATTTACCCATAAATATTCAAAGAGCATTCTAATCTCTGCAGGATGCGATCCTTGACTTTCCTAATGCACCTCTCTCTTGTGTGCTCACATCACTTATTCTGTGATGAACACTACTGTGACTTGACTCATAACACATCTCTCCAACTATTGGGTTGGCCAAAAAGTTCGTTCAAATTTTTTTGTGCCATCTTATGGAAATACCCAAGCAAATCCAATAGATCTTCAGTTTCTTGGAGTCAGGACTGTGTGTTGCATGGCAGTCTGGGGATATAGAAGAATAGGGGAGATCTAGAACTAAAGTCCAAATCTCATAATTATTACCCATGGGACTCTAGGTAATCATGTAACACTTCCTATTCTCATATTCAAACTATAATCCTTAAGGGCTTGCTGAAAAGGGGAGATTAAATGAGACAATGTATATGAAGGATACAATATGGGATGATGCCTGATATTGTAAGATAGTAATTTTCAATCACCAGCTATTTTGACCCCCAAGGGACATTTGGCAATGTATGGAGATATTTTTGATAGTCACAACTGTGTGTGTGTGGTGGTGGTGGGGGATGGGGGCGCTATGGGCATCTAGTGGATAGAGACCAGCAATACTGCTAAACATCCTAAAAGCATGGGGCAGGCCCCCACAATAAAGGATTATCCATCCAAAATATCAGTAGCAAGAGTGCCAAGGTTGAGATACTCTGCTGCAAGCTATTAAAAATGTATCGAAAAGGTTTCCATTATCTTCCCTGTCCTTATTTTTCATACTGTGCTTATTGGAGATATTCAGTAAATCTTTGTTGAGTAAACCTTTGGATAATTGGGTAAGTGAATATAGGATACTTCTAAGATACTTCACTGAAAACACTCAAGAGTGTGGTCTTTTCATGGCAGAGGTTTTGGTTGGAGAAGGAAATGGCAACCCACTCCTGTATTCTTGCCTGGAGAATCCCCATGGACAGAGGAGCGTGGCAGGCTACAGCTCATGGGGTCACAAGAGTTGGACACGACTTAGCAACTAAACCACCACAATTAACCTGGAACCAGAACCTTCAAATATCCATGCTCAAAGAAAGGAATTCTGAAATAGACTCAATATAATACTGGGGTCTGAGCCCAATGAAAGTGATGTTAAATTTCATCCTAGGAAAGCTGGAAAACTAAGACAAAGGCCAGCTCCTTCTCACAGGTGGCTTCCCCAGTGACTTAGCTATTAATCTACAAATGCTCCTTCATCTAATTCTATTCTCCACCCTAAAGATACAGTATAACAGCCAGAAGACCGTGGAAGAATTTATTCAGCTCTCTACCCTAGTCAATCACCCACCCCTGCAACAATCATACACTACCTAGAGCCCAATCAAGTGAACTTTCATCCAGAACATGGATTGAAAAACACAATGGAAGCAAAAAGGACATGTGGTCATTACTTGAAACTTTCAACAGGTTCAGTGAGATTGGTTGCAAGAACTGGAAACCCAAGAATAAAAGCCTACATTCTGGGATACAGCATAAATCACATTAACACAAACCAGAAATCCAAAAGATTCTTCTATCTCCCATTCTGCAGACTGAGTGGCAACATCTACTTCTTAAGTTTTTAAGAATTTAAGAATTCTTCATCTTTTACAGTCAGAATCCATGAAAGACTTTTTGTGTGGCTGTATATGAGACAATCTAAAACTTAACTTGAATTTCTAGCCATCTTTAAGCTTAAGTACCTGAACTAAATTACCTGCCTGGAACTATAAGAGCAAGATAGGTTCTTTCTTGCCTTGGATGCCTGACCATATCTAAGCTGGGATTGTCCTTTGCACTCTAACCACCTTCTGGGTTCACCTTTAACCAATTCCTGTTCACCTCTCCGGACATCACCTGCTGGGTTCCCACCCTGACCCTCCCCTGGAATACACTGGAGGCCATCTTTGCAGCTTCAATAGCATCTCACTGCCCATTCACTTGTCTGATTACCCTTATAGACTGTGGCCTTGTTTACTATCTCATTCCCAGAGCCTAGCACTATGTCTGGCACATACAGGTGCCCAACAAATAGTTGTTGAATGAATGAGTAGAAAATATTCATTCCTAAATTACTTGTTGAGTGCCTACTATGAATCAGATATTGTTTTAGGCACTGGGAAAACCATTATTACTATCTTAGTACTAACAACAACAACAGCAAAAATTATTGTAGCCAATGTTTATTGGGCATTTATTATGTACCAGGGATCATGCCAAGATTTTCTCTGTATTCTCTTTTAATCCTCCCCCTCATACCCACATGCAGTCCATGGGGTCGCTAAGAGTCAGACACGACTGCGTGACTTCACTTTCACGTTTCACTTTCATGCCCTGGAGAAGGAAATGGCAACCCACTTCAGTGTTCTTGCCTGGAGAATCCCAGGGATGGGGGAGCCTGGTGGGCTGCCATCTATGGGGTTGCACAGGGTCGGACACGACTGAAGCGATTTAGCAGCAGCATACCCACACGGCAGATACTATTATTATTCCCACTGTACAAATGAAAAAAAGATGCCAAGCCACTCCTACGGACCTTAATGTGAAAAAAATCTTTGACGTTTAAGTTCCTCCTGGTTTATTTACGTGGGCTTAATTCACATCAACTAAGAAAAGCTAACCTGTGAATTCACTCCGGAGTTTTGCTGATGTCTGTCCCTTGCCTGGAAAGTTCCATTCTTTATATCATCTGAGATTTATTTTAAAATATTTTGATATAGGCTATCAAGTGATGACAATAGTAATCTACACTCCAGAGGCCATGAGCTGACGTTTGAAGGGTACTTATCAGAGCTCACCCAGCAGCACGCATCTGAAATATCACTACCTAAATTTGCAGCGGAAGGTTCTGCAGTTTCTGAAATGGAGGTTAGAAATACTGTTTTCCATCTGTGGAATGAGATAAGTAGGTTAGAAAGGTTCGCACAGACACCTCTGTCCTTGCCTGCTGGGCTGGAAGAATGCAGGGGGTACTGCTTCATCGGTGAGACTCCATGTGTGTGGGGTCCCCCCAGTTAATGGCGGATTCTGTCACTGGGTCTGATGATAAAGTCAGGTGATTCTAAAGTCAGAGGACTACTGCAGGCCCTTCAGAGTGAGCCTGCTACAAGGGGCCCATTGGAGCACCTACAGGAACAGCAGGACAGATGCTGCCAAACTTAATACAAGCAGGCAGTGGGACTACTTCCGCACTTCCTTGCCAACACCCGCTCCACCTGCGGCAGGAGGCAAGGACTTGCTCCCATGGTAACCTGCCACCTGGCCCTGATGATCAGCCTCTCCTGATCATCAGAGGCTGCTGATGTTTAACAAGAGAATCTGAAGATGTTGAGCAGCCAATTGCCTCAGGCAACACACACTTCCCTACCTTGGTCTTTTGGAGAAAACCAGTTCATCTTCCAACACTAATCTTCCAAAGCAAGGGACACAGATTTGATCCCTGGTCTGGGAAGATCCCACATGCCAAGGAACAATAAGCCCGGGTGCCACAACCACTGAGCCTGTGCGCCCTAGGGCCTGTGCTCGCATTAAGAGAAGCCACTGCGATCAGAAGCCTGCGCAGTGCAGTGAAGAGTAGACCCCACTCACCGCAACTAGAGAAAGCCTGAGTGCAGCAACAAAGACCTGGTCGGGCCAATAAATAAATCATTAAAAACAAACAAACAACTACTGCTGTCTTGATAACTGGCTCTCTTAATAACTCATCTCCCCTTAGGAATGCTGAGGAATCCCCAAGTTGCCTGCACGTGGCAGAGATCCTTTTGATAGACCCCCAATCACCTAAGATAATCTGGACAAGTCTCTTCCTAAACCCTGAAAAAGTCTAATTCAGCAAACAACGTTACTTTAGGATGTGACTTATTGAGCAAAGGGCCACACTAGGTGCTGAGAGAACATGAGCAGCAGGGGCCATGGGCCCAGTGAGCTTAGAGATGGCCAGAGGACAAGTAAAGCAACAGGTGGGGACTTCCTGGTGGTCCAGTGGTTAAGAATCTCCCTTCCAATGCAGGGCACGCAGGTTCAATCGTGACTGAAGAACTAAGCCTGCACACTGCAATAAAGATACAGCACAGCCAAAATTTTTTAAAAAAGAAAAGCAACAGGCATTAGTTACAGTGAAGTGTGGAGTAACTGCTAAGTCCATCAGGGACACCTAATTAGACCTGGAAGGTAGGGAAAGCTTCCAGAAGACGTGACTGGAAGCTGAGCCCTGAGGATGAGCAGGCATTAGCACAATGAAGAAAAGACTCCAGGAGAGGAAGTGCCAAGTGCAAAAGTCCAGAGCGCAGACAGGGGCTCTTGTGCTCTGAGGACGCAGAGTTCAACATGGCTGCAAGTAGGGTTGGCCGGAGGCAGAGTGAAAGTGAAAGTTAGTAGCTCAGTCCTGTGGGACTCTTTGCAACCCCATGGACTGTAGCCCGTCAGGCTCCTCGGTCTGTGGGATTTTCCAGGCAAGAATACTGGAGTGGGTAGCCATTCCCTTCACCAAGGGATCTTCCCAACCCAGTGATTGAACCTAGGTCTCCTTCATTGGCAGGCAGATTCTTTACCACTGAACCACCAGAGAAGTCCAGGGCAGGCAGAGTGAGGAGAAACTGGGCTTTGTGAGGCAGTAGCTTGGGCTTCATTCTTAAAAGGCTTTTAGTGGAGGAATGCATGAACAGATTTCCATGTCAGAATGATCACACTGGCTCCAGGGAGGCCAGCGGATTGGAGGCATGGAGACGGGTGAGGAGTCCAGGCAAGACAAGATGGCGCTTGGCCTCTGGAGTCTCTGTAGGCCCACACTTCCCCTGTATCTCAGATAAAACTCCAGCCTGGCTCTGTTTACAGCTCTCTGCTGCTGCTAGACCGTCAGTCCCTTGAGTGTAGAAACTGGAATTTACTCATCTCTGGAGCCTTAGTGCTCCCAGGTGATAAAGCTCTCAGTAAAGGGTTGGTGGTGCTTGTTGAAGGACAGAATTCCTTAATTACAAAAATGATTTCCCTGGATTCCTCATCACCAGACCCCTCCCACCACCCCCTCTCTTCCATGGCTGCCTGCACAAATCCCCTCAGCAACTACTGTACTTCTTTTTACATTTGGTCACTCCAAGGTGTAGGCTGACACTCACTTTACTTCTTCAAGCATAGACTTTGATTTTTCCGTCTTCACAGCCTTCAGAACATCTTACGCTGCCCTCTTCTCTCATGACAGCCTAGCTCATCCCTCCACTCCATCCAGTCAAGACTTCACACAAGCTGGGCTTACAGTTCCCCTCCCCTACCATCTTGAAAATTTCCCAGGGATAAGCTCACTTATGTGGAGCAGCTACTCCCTTCCATATGATTTCCTAAATCCATCTCATTATTTAAGTATAAAAATAAAACAGTCCCACCCTCTGCAAGAAGCATTCATGAACTTCGGCTAACCTGGTAGAGAATTCCACCCAGCCTTAATCCCATTGGAGAAGGCAATGGCACCCCACTCCAGTACTCTTGCCTGGAAAATCCCATGGGCAGAGGAGCCTGGTAGGCTGCAGTCCATGGGGTGGTGAAGAGTCGGACACGACTGAGCGACTTCACTTCACTTTAATCCCATTAATGTGTATTCCTGCCAACTGCATATGATTTGATGCTTTCCCCTAAAGGACATAACAGCAAGTCCTTGTGTCTACCTCCCTTGCCTGTACCGTCAAGCTCCTTCTCCGTGTTCCCCTTGCCCTGATCCCTGGACCAGCCAAAGTTCTCTGGACTTGTTCTAGGCCACAGGGGTCTTCTATTTTGACCTGTTTGCAAGAACTCGGGCTTGACCAGGACAGAGTCAGAAGCAGAACACCCACTGTAGCCACTGCCCACCTCCAGGCCTGGACCATACCTCACCCTGGCCCGTTGGCTTCCCAGCAGTGAGCACTGTGTTACCCAGAAGGGCTTCTTTAGACCCTCTGTGTGCGTGCTCAGTCCCTCAGGTGTGTTCAGCTCTTTACAACCCCGTGGACTATAGCCCACCAGGTTATTTTGGCCCTGGGATTTTCCAGGCAAGAATCCTAGAGTGGGTTGCCATTATCTACTCTGGGAGATATTCCCGCCCCAGACATTGAACCTGAGTCTTCTGTGTCTCCTGCATTGGCAGGTGGGTTCTTTACCACTGCACCACCTGGGAAGCCCATAGATGCTCTAGTGGAATCAAAATGGGTAGTATCCTAGAGATATTCCCTCTCCCTGGATGCCTTCATCTACTTGGGGCTGGTGCCCTTCCTTCTACAGGTTTGTGCTAATGTCACCAGACACAACACAGGAGACCCAGTAAAATTAGAATTTTAGGTGAAAAGTGGGTACTTCTTTAGTAATTATTCCCAAATATTGTATGGAATTTTTAATTCCATAAATACAATTTTAATTTTAAGTTGACAACTTAGTTTGTACTTGCTACTCAGTTTTTAGAAAAATTGTATCTACTCTTAACAGGCAAATCATTATGCAGAAAACAAAACACATATACATTATTACAACTTGGAACTCTTGAAAATATCCTTTATGTTCTGTTTCTCACTCTCATGGGTATCTCTTATAAGGACAGGTTTGCAAACATCTTTGTAGTTCACTTGAAGTCCCTTGTCTCTGCCCAACCTTCCTCGCTCAGTTTATAATTCTCTTCCCATGATCACTCTTTGCATCATTAAGTTCAGCCATCTTGACCCTTCTTCCGTTCCCAAGCAATTACCATTCAATCGAGGGCTTCACCTTGACTTGCTGTCTTATGATGACAAATCAAAACATCTCCTCTTTATAAGTCAGTGAACCACATTAAGGAAACACTGAAGGGCTAGTAAGTAGTTCCCTAAGTCTTACAAATTGACCTCAAGGATCAGATTCCTCTTCCTAACTGTCCCATGCTCTCTAACTCTGGGAAATCCATCCAGCAAAGCAACTCCAGGACCCCAATCCTAGTTCTGGTCTGGTCTACCATTGCTCTCCATTAGCCAGAGACGTTCCTAGTTGGAAAAAGCAAGGTATCAGATGAACAAACTGGATTCCTCCCAGAGTCCCAGGGGACATCTTAATCATGTTGTTTACAAAGCCATGATGTTTATCAAATGGTGCCGCAAAAAGGGCCCATTTAGCATTACTCCAGGAGTGGAGAGTTTAACCCATTCATAAATGTATGTCTAGGGGAAAGGACATGAAGAGGAGCTATACCTTTGCAATTAGTTTCCAGTGTGCACAGAGTAACTGGGATTGTGAAAGACTGTGGATAAAACTCAGAGAGGGAACCAGAGTAGTATTCAAGATCTGAGGAGAACATTGGGGTACATGTTTCTTTCTGAATTGTGGTTTTTCCCTGGGTAGATGTCCAGGGTTGGGATTGCTGGGTCATGTCATAGTTCTATTTTTAAGTTTTTTAAAGGACTCTCCATACTGTTCTCCATAGTGGCAGTACCAATATACATTCCCATCAACAGTGCAAGAGGATTCCCTTTTCTCCACACCCTCTCCAGCATTTATCATTTGTAGATTTTTTTGTGTGATACACTAGTATGTGTAAAATAGATAGACAGTGGGAAGCTGCTGTATAGCGCAGGGAGCTCAGCTCTGTGCTCTGTGCTGACCTAGAGGGATGGGAGGGAGGTTCAGGAGGGAGGGGATATATGTATGCATACAGCTGATTCACTTCATTGTACAGCAGAAATTAACACAATGTTGTATAGGAATTATATGCCAATTAAAAAATAAAAATAGATCTTAAAAGAATATGATGAGACCTGGATGGTCCCCAGGTGGGCTGGTTAGGAAGGAAGGATATTAGTGAGATCAAGAAAGATTTATTAATATATCAAAGGGAAAAAACATTTTGAATTACCAGAAGATCATCACCAAAGAGAGCCATGGTGAGAGAGGCAGATGATGTCATTGCTATTTACAATTTCCATCCTATTACTAGGATTCTGATCAGTTTCCTCTATCACTTCATCCTCATGAGAAAGGCCAGATAGGTAATTATTATACCCTCTCCAACTCCAAAGGAAAAGAAAGTGACGAGAAGGATTTAGGAACTTCAAGGGACACAGGTTTCCTGACTTCTGGTCCAGGGTGCCTTCCACGATGAGCAGATAGTTGTTACTATGTTAGAACCAGCTCGGCCCTGGCCAGGAAGTCGCTTTCAGACTTTATTCAGTACTTCTGGAAGGATGTGCTGGGATTTCAGAGGCTGTGTCATAGCGAGCAGCCTAGGAAGAAAAACGGACCTGGGTTTGGATCCTGTCTCTTCTTTGCCAGCCTGGACTCTCTCGTCTATGTTTGGGTATAATGATAGTCATGGAGAAGAGGAGCTGTGAGCAATCACTGAGCTGACATGTGTGGAGTGCTGGCACAGAGCTGCAGTAAGCACAGACATTATTATTAACAGTGACTCTACCTGTGGGTTCAGGAATCTAACCCCTGTTCACATCTATGCAAATCTTCACTAGGGTAAAGAGGTAATTGATGAGAACTGGTAGCTTTTCAGAGCTACCAAAAGGCTGGTGGTGTTGCATGTTTTCTGAAGTGACAAGGGAAAGTTACAAGCTAACGATGGCTCCCATCTGTTGACTGCTCATGGTGTCAGACACTGTCATAAGCCCTTTACATGCACATCCTCATTTACTCTCCTATCACCCTAGAAATCAGGAATTGTTCTTTACCCCAGTTTGTAGTTAGGGAAACTTTGGCTTAGTGGGGTTAAAAAATTGCCCATTGTTATGCAGTTCATAAGTGATAGGATCAGGATTCATTAAGTTTATGCTCTTAAATAGACACAAGCCAACCAACCATTTCTTTCTTTGTAGGGGGGTGTGTGTGTGTGCATGTGTGCATTGGTGCTCATGCTTTCAGAAGAAAACACCTCAAGTATTAGCAGTATATACCTCCAGGTAGTAGGATTACAGGTGGTCACTTTCTTCTTTTTGCCTTGATGAACTGTGTATGCACTGTTCTTATCGTTTAAAATATTCCATTCTGTATAAAACAGGTGCGCAGGGAACTCTGCTCAATGCACTGTGGTGACCTGAATGGGAAGTCCAAAAGGGAGGGGATGCAAGCCTATGTGTGGCTGATTCATTTTGCTGTACAGGGGAAACTAACACAACGTTATAAAGCAACTGTGCTCCAATAACAATTTTAAAAATAAGTAGTTTTCATTTTGACAAATATAAACTTTGCAAATCAAAACAAGGCTTCAAAAATATAATGAAAATGACCACACCTTGGACATGTATTGGGGGAGGAAAGCTCTAAATAGGCATGGCATTTTCAGGAACCATTGTAATTAAACTTACAAGTTTTTTTTTTTTTTTTCAGTCAAAGAGAAGTGTAAAGAAAGTGAAAGTTGCTCAGTCGTGTCTGACTCTGCGACCCCATGGACTATACAGTCCATGAATTCTCCAGGCCAGAATACTGGAGTGGGTAGCCTTTCCTTTCTCCAGGGGATCTTCGCAATCCAGGGATCCAACCCGGGTCTCCCGCATTGCAGATGGATTCTTTACCAGCTGAGCCATCAGGGAAGCCCAAGAATACTGGAGTAAGTGGCCTATCCCTTCTCCAGCAGATCTTCCCAACCCAGGAATCAAACTGGGGTTTCCTGCACTGCAGGCAGATTCTTTACTAACTGAGCTATCAGTCAAAGAAGACTTCAGAATAAAACAAACTTCTTGAAAATAAAAATTACGTTCCTCTTTGCCACCTAAAAGCTCAGATTCCATAAGTCCTGGCTTTTGGGCAGAAGATCGGAGTTCTAAATCTTAAATCTCTTTATGATCTGAGCATCAACAATAATCCAAAGATTTTTCAATTATTTACTCTAGAACACCATCAACGAGTTCTTAAGTCTGTTTTGCTTTACTACGTTTTCTCTTTGGATGACGATTTATAACTTATGAGCAAACCCCTTTTCTTCTCTAGTCATTACTAAGGATAAAATGATGAAAGATCCCCAAAGCAAACATTCATCTTTCTGTTTGCTCTGAACTCTGAAGTCTTCTTCCAGAGAACTGCAATGATAAATTAAGACTCTGTACCCCCTGAAAACAGAGCTAGTCCTCAAGGATGACCTCAGTGGGAGAGGAAAGGAATTAAAAGCAAATTGAAGGAACTCAAACATCATGACCTTTTCCTGTTTTCCTGCTGTTGGCAATAGTGCAGGAGATGTGAGAGCTGGTCCGCCAATCCTCTAGAGCTGGGGCCCAGGCCTGGGTGAGAGATCCTGGGGGGCGAGGGGGTCCTCCAGGTCATGTGATCATGTGACCTGGAGGGAGATATTTCATCTAGTGGGCTTATGCTTTCCCATCTTCAAAATGAGTGTTTCAGACCAATGCAGCATCGAGAATGCACAACAAAGACATGGTGAGAATGGATTTTGAGGGGAGGGTCCAGGGATGTGAATTCTGTTTGGAAACTCATTAGAGATCGTTATTACAATATTTATTATATAGATTTTTATTTGGGGGAATTAACTAAAATATACCTTTTCTCTTCTTTCAAAAGTGAATTAATTTACGTAATTTATTTTAATAATCCTGGATAGACTGGACATCTTTTTCTAAATGGAATTCCTAGAGGTGATCAGAAAATCCTTTGCCCATCCTTCTTTTGTCATGGTGGGAGAGAGAAAGGAGGATTTTAGATTGAGTTGTGTAAATTTGCAAAAATCATGTTTGTTTTGTTTTTATAAAAACATTACTATTTGTTTATGGAGAAAAGACTGAAACAAGCTTCCACAAATACCACCAGGATGCTATTTTTTGTAAGGATACATTTCAGTCTATTCTAAAACATGTAAGTTAGATTGGTAAATTGGGAATACCAATATAGAACGCCTTTTTGCATGCACAGCAAATTAAAAAAGCACATAACATATAATGCTTCTATCTATTTTCAGGTGGACAATTATGGAAATTCCAAATCTGGGTCCCCTGCGGTTTAAGACTACATTCTCAATCACTGATGCTACTGCCACAAATAACGGGACTGATTCAGGTTACACAAACCTGAGACTTTCATTTTAAGAAGCAATATTTATCTTATTCAACAAACATATACTGAGCTTTCATTGTCTTAGGTGTTGAGCTAATCAGAGATACCTACCCAACCCAAACCATGAAGCTCTGGCTTTTTTTCAGTGCTGTTGATGAAACACTAAATATCAGATTTAAAAATCACTGAAGAAGATGAGCTATCTGTAAGTTCCCTAGATGAACTTCACCCCTACGTCAGTAAGGCAAGATCCTTGGGCTAAAAGATAAACTTTTAAAACCATTAAATAGAGCAGCACAGAGAAGAAAAAAGAACTTGCAGTGGTCTCTTGCTATAACAGCTAATTGCATCGGTGATGCCCACACAGCAATGTCCACCATCCTACTGTGCTTCCTCTGGCCTGTGTACACTGGACAGACTCCAGCCTAGAAACGATTTGAATTGTCTTGCTCTAAATCATAGCACGGAGAGTGTACTTTCTTTGTCTCAAAAGCAACTGAGACCTGACTGGGCTATCAGAGTTATGAAATACCAACAGATAGCTCTGAAGAGCAAAGATTCCTGGAGAGTTGAGGTGTTTTTGTTTTTGTTTTTTAAATCACTGCTTACTTAAGACAACTAGTAACAGAATGAAGTAAATCTCATAAAGATCTACTTCCCAGTCACTGAACTATTATTTTTCTCCACAAGCTGAGGTCATCCATCAGTTTTTAGGCTTGAAATGTCAAAAAAAAAAAAAAATCAGAAATGAGCAAAATGTTCTGAGAAGCAGCCATGCAGATATCACCAAGTCACACCTTACAGTCATTTCTCTGCCTTCTATTGCAGAGTCGAAAAGTTTTTAAAGGATGTCCATAAATTCAAGAAATTGTTCTGCCACTTCATCTCTGATGCCTTGTTGTTATGAAATCAGCCTTGTTAGACTCCAGGAACCCCTTTGAACAAGCTTTGACTCAAGAGGTGTATTAGTTAAAAACAGAGAATATAAGCATGTCCTATTCCACATCTTCAGACTTGGCAACCAGTGACTAGCAACAGAGGAGGGCATACAGTTGCTCGAACTCAGTGGCCCCCAACCTTTTTGGCACCAGAGACCAATTTCATGGAAAACAGTTTTTCCACAGATGAGGCAGGGTCACGGCGGGTGATGGTTTTGGGATGATTCAAACGGATTACATTTATTGTGCACTTAATTTCTATTATTATTAATACCATGAGCTCCCCCTCAGATCATCAGGCATTAGATTTCAGAGGTTGGGGACCCCTGCTCTAACTGGTCACATTCTTCTCCAGACCTGGAGACCCCAGAGAGGAGTCAACAGATAGAAGGAGTTTTTTTCAGGCGTTTCCTCCTCTTAGCATCAAAATCTGGCTTAGCTGCTGGTGCTTTTTGTTCCCGAAGTTACTTCATATTAAAGAGAATTTATCATCCAGGAAAATGTCCTATAAATGTCCAACATGGCATCAAATTCTGCATCAGAGGCAGGGGAGGTAGACACCCCCAAAACCTCTCCTCCTTGGGGCAGCCCTCCTCTCTGGGCAAGGTGGCAGCCAGCCAGCTAACCTGGCTTCCCCTGCCCCATGGTGCTCAGCTGGCATCAGGCACCCACTGACAGGCTCAGGGGATGCCTCATGCATCCCTGCCGTGGCCACAGCCCCCACCAGGTGAGGCTGTGTGCAGTCCAGCCTCATGGCCCTTCTGCCCGCTTCCACATCAGCTCTTCCTGGCTGCCATCCATTTGGAGGTTTGTTAAGCTTCTCAGGTGATGTTGGTGAAGCAACAACATTCTAGTTTGGTGCTAACCTCAAGGTCTAAGTTGAGGTGTTCATGAGATTGTCTTAGCACACACCGCAATGATACCCTTCAGGAGAAAAGAAAGCAAGCCCTGTCACTACAGTCTTCGCAGGAGACCCTAGAGGGCCCAGGAAATTGGAACAAATCCACATTTCTCTGTGCACCTTTGTTTCTAGGGGTCACTTGCAAGTTATTGTCAACAAGGGTCTTAACCTTTCAACGAGTTCTGGGAGGAAACCAAGTCAGTTGACCCTTGAATGACACAGGTTTGAACTGTGAGGGTCTGTGTACACATGGGTGTTTTTCTGTAGTAAGTACTGCAGCACTGGGGCTTCCCAGGTAGCGCTAGTGGTAAAGAGCCTGCCTGCCAATGCCAGTGCAGGAGATGTAAGAGGCACAGGTTTGATCCCTGGGTCGGGAAGATCCCCTAGAGAAGGGAATGGCAACCCACTCCAGTTTCTTGCCTGGAAAAGTCAATGGACAGGCTACAGTCCATAGGGTCACAAAGAGTCAGACATGACTGATGCAACTTAGTCCACACGCACTCCCGTACTAGCGGGGTGATCCCTGATTGGCTGAATCCATGGGATGCAGAACTGTGGATACAGGAGAACAGGGTACAGACTTCCTACTGCTCAGAGGGTTGACACCCCTAACTTCTGCACTGTTTAGGGTCACCTGTACTCATCACACTTTGTTTATCCATTCACCTGTCAGTGCGTGAGTTGTTTTCACCTTTTGGCTGTTATAAATAATGCTGTGACAAACAGTGTCGTGCAAATATCTGTCAAATCCTCCTTTCAATTCTTTGGGTATATACCTAGAAATGGAGTTTGCCATTTATGTGCTAATCACGTTTACACTTTTTAACGAACCGTCATACTGCTTTGCATTTTTTATTTTACTCACAACTCACAGTAAAGAGTTAAAGAGAAGATACGAAACAATATATAAGTATATATTAGTTTGGACTCTGGAAATTTGGGCCTTTGTTCTCTAAAGCACTCTTGTCTTCTGCTATGGTGAACAATTCCTTATACAGACAGAATTGTATTTTAATAGTTTTTATTAGTTATCGCAAGTCCTTTATCTTCGTCCAACTTTTTCACTCAGTTTACAAGTTTTCCCAGCCTTGGTTATTCTTTGTATCAAGTTCAACCACCTTGACCCCTTTTCGCTTCCCAAGCAATTACTCTTAAACATCAAATCACTGTGATTCACTGCATCTTGTTTTATCCTTCATCAGGAACTCTCATTTTCTGCTGGCTAATGATCCATGATCAGGAAAAACACCTAAAGGGGGCTGGGTCCCCACCACCTCATAAATTGGTCAGGAAAAGAAAAAAAAAAATCTGCATGGAAGGATAAATTTCCTAAAAGCCTCTGAGAAACTGCTCCTCTACTTTACAAATCAGAAAGTTTAAACATTGTGCAAAATTCCCAGGAAAACCCATCTAACTTTATCTGAAGTGATTCCAGCTTTCTGTATTTATGTGGGTGATCAAGTGTGTCTATAAAGTCTTGGGAAAAGGGATAGAGGAGAATTACAACCAACACTCCAAGGGGAGGATGGTTGTGTTGATAGAAGAATTTTGGGAGGCAGAAGGAACTTGACAGAGATAAGTGGGTGTTCTAAGTAGACTAATTTTTAAAAATTGAAAAATCAAGTTTAACAAGTAAAATAAGGATGTCATTAGATGAAATGTGTTAAGGGAGTGGTTGAAGAATGAACAATTACAGTTGGAAAAAGCCATTATGGTGCTGGAAAGGAGAGTTATCCTATGGTGATTAATACCATTTTACTTTGGTTAAGGAGGCGGGGAGGTGTTAGTAACTGGTTAAGGGTGTGAGAGGGCTCTGTAGTACTGGTAAAGTTCTGGTGCTTGATTTGGGTGATGACTAATATAAAAATTTACCAGCTGAACACTTAGGATTTGGGCCTTTCTCTTTATGTATATTATACTTAAAATTTTTTGGAGAAAGCATTTCTGGAATGATAGAATAAGGACCTCCAGAAATACATTTTTCCATAAAAACAAGAAGACCACCAGAAAAAATTATGAAAAGCAACTTTTTCAGAACTCTGGAAATTAAAGGGTTGAAGCTGTCTGTTGTTGTTCAGCTACCAAGTCGTGGCTGACTCTTTGTGACCCCATGGACTGCAGCACACCTGGCTTCTCTGTCCTTCACCATCTCCTGGAGTTTGCTCAAATTCATGTCCATTGAGTTGGCAATGCTATCTAATCACGAAGCAATGTAAGAAGCACTTATTCAAGAAAAATGGCTGGATCTTGGAAAACACAGTGAGCTTTGTGACGTTTTAACTTACACTTTTCCCTCTTTCTCCCCAGCCCCCAAAACCTTGAAAACCAACAGCCTCACAATTATGGTAGCTGTGCAAACAAACAGCCTGGTAGCCCTGGGTCAGGGCAAGTTTGGAGGTTTGCCAAAGCTGTGTCCCCAGAGAACTGTCAGTATTGAACAGTCTGATAGCTCTCTGAAAAGCTCCGTTTCCAGAATTTAACTTTGATTTGATTCAGAGCTGACTCCCCAAGAAGTCAACTTAGCCCTACCCCTAGGTCATTTGTTGAAAAGAATCAGTGACAATTATTTAACATCTGTAGCTTCCTGAGAAAATATTTGCAAATCATATATTTGATGATAAAAGATTTATATCTAGAATATATAAAGAACTCTTACACTTTAACAACAACAAATAAAGGTAACTGATCCAATTTGAAAAATGAGCAAAGGATTTCAACAGACATTTCCCCAAAGATACACAAATGGCCAAAAGCACATGAAAAGGTGCTCAACATCATTAAGTCATCAGGGAACGCAAATCAAAATCACAGTGAAATACCACTTCACACCCATGAGAATGGCTGTAATAATAAAGGCAGACAATAGCAAGTGTTGATGAGAATGTGGAGCAATTAGGACCTTCATGCGCTGCTGGTGGGAAAGTAAAATGGTATACCCTTTCGAAACACAGCATGGCAGTTCTTCCAAAAGTGACGCATACAGCTTCCATATGCCCATCAATTCAATTTCTAGGCACACACCCAAAAGTACTGAAAACAAATGTCCAGACAAAAACTTGTACACCAGTGTTTGCGGTAGCATTATTTGTAATAGTCTAAAGTGGAAATGATCCAGGCGTCCATCAACTGATGGTCAAACAGATGTGGTACATGGAACACTATTTGGCAATATAAAGGAATGAAGTGCTCAAACATGCTACCACATAGACGAACATTAAAAGCATTGTGCCAAGTGAGAGAAGCCAGGCACAAAAGACCACACGCTGAAATATCCAGAAAAGGCAAATCCATAGAGACAACAAGTAGATTAGTGTCACCAGGGGCTAGGAGAAGGGAGAAATGGGGAGTGACTGGTAATGGGTATGGAGCTTCTTTTTGGAAGGATAAAAATGTCTTAAAAGTAGATATTGGTGATATTCAACTCTGTGAACATATAAAACCACACAATTATACACTTGAAAAGGATAAATTTTATATGTAAATTATACTTTAATAAAACTGTTATAAAGCAACAAAGTTTACTTTAATAATTCCTTAATATCATTATAATCATATCATCCCTACACCAGAAGTAAAGCAGTTTTCTAAAGCATGGATGCAAGTTCCCATAAAATCAGGGACATGGATTGTATGGGGCTTCCCAGGTCCCACTAATGGTAAACAACCTGCCTGCCAATGCAGGAAATGTAAGAAATGTGGGTTTGAACCCTGGGTTGGGAAGATCCTCTGGAAAAGGGCATGGCAACCCACTCCAGTATTCTTGTCTGGAGGATCCATGGACAGAGGAGCCTGGCAGGCTATAGTCCATAAGGTTGCAGAGAGTCAACACAACTAAAGCAACTTAGCACGCACGCAAGGATGTCTTGTACACCAATATTTCCTCAATACATATAACCAGGGCTAAAATACAGTAGGTGGTCAATAAATCTCCTTATATGAATAAAACAGTGGAGAGACTAAGAAACTGTTTAGAACCAGATTTCCCAACTTTTAATTCTTCCTTTCTGATTCTTCCTTCCACAGGATAGAGGTGTGGTAGACAGTGATATAATGAATAAGGAATTTGAGGTGATCTGGCCAGGATGTCAGGTACACTTCTTATTGGGAAATGGATATGCTGTTTATATAAGATGGAGGTGCTCTCTTTGGAGATAGAGATACTATCTGGGGGAGGGGCAGTGATTGGAAGAGCATCCCAGCCAAAAAAATCTCAGGTGTTGGAGGCAGGTAAACCTGGGCTCGGTTCCAGGCTTTGTTCCTTAGCAGGGATGTTTGCTCAATCTTTCTCAGCCTAAATTTCCTCATCTGTAAAATGCAGATGATAACACACTGTTGCGTTGTTGTAAGAATTAAGTGAGAAGAGTATGTGTAATGCATATGGCTCATATGTAACATTTAATAAATATTTTCATTGACACTGTTAACATCTAATGACCAAGCAGGTTTTTTCAAATACCTTATTAAAAAATGGAGATGGACCAGAACTTGTTTTCATCTCTTTCAGAAGGGCCCTAACAAGGTGGAGAAAAAAAATGAACTCTTCACCACGGCTCTTGCTCCCCAGCAGCCATCAGCCTGGCTTGAAACCAACACAGTTATCTCGAGTTATCTGGGTTGGTGAGGAGTGTGTAGTCAAACATATGAAATAGGGACTGTCTTACCCTTAGGAGAGAAAAGGTACACAGGCAATTTATACACATGTCAACCAGTTACTCCTCCCGCCCCCCATTTTATGATGGTATCATGTTTAATTGTTTTTTTTATTAAAAAGAAATATTTAATACATGGCCATAAAAATGCAAACTATATCCAGGTACATAGAGGAGAGCCAACTGAATCTGAATTGGTTCCTATCAGAAGCTGTTACCTCATTAAAATAAAAAAGCTTCATTTTGCTTGATACAGGATAATAACATACCTGTAGAAATACTAGAGAATATTCTATAATGCTGGGAAGACTTGTGACTGCTTAAGGTTTACATTATGTAAAGCCAAAAGCACAATGGCTGGCACATGGGAGGTCCTCAGGAAATGGTCACTATTACTTCCAATGCCCTCTCCCAGACACTCTCGGTGTGGAAGTGCTATGAAATAAACAATGGAATAGTGCCCTCCAGAGGCCACTGGGATTCAACTCTGCTGACAGCTGAAAGTCTGGAAGGACTCAGTCATGTCCGACTCTTCGCAACCCCATGGACTGCAGCCTACCAGGCTCCTCCGTCCATGGGATTTCCCAGGCAAGAGTACTGGAGTGGGGTGCCATTGCCTTCTCCAGGAAAGACCAAAGAGCAACTCAACTTTGTGAGGACAAGGAAATCGAGTGCAAACAAGTCCAGTTAGGCGCCGTGGGAACTGGTGCATGGGAACCACAAGTCCCCAAGACCCGAGAAGCTCCTGTCGCATCCCTCTCTCCCTGGGGACACTCTCAGCCCTGCCCATTTCTGCATGTCCACTCCGTGTGGCTCTAAAGGGACCCACTTCCTCTTGATATCTGCCCTTCTGTGACTTCAGGCATGTGGCTCTGGCTTTCCTTGGACAGGATTCTGGTCCCGACTCCTTTTGACCTTTCAGCTCATCTCAAAGAGTGAAGCAGCTTGGTCTCTCATTGGCTTGACTCCAAATTCCCAGGAGACCAAACTAATGACCAGTCTAGAGGCGGATTGTCAGTTGCTACTGGAAGTAGGGGTCTGTGTGTGTGTGTGTGTGTGTGTGTGTGTGTAGACAGAACCAGGGTCACTTGGTAGAAAATAGAATTAGCACATACCGAATATACACAATTCTGAGAGGCACTTTAAAGAGGCTACTTTTCTCATAACAATGAGCTAATATTTATAGTTTACCATGCACTATGTACCCTACAAGGAACTTTATAAGCATCATCTCATTTAATATCCAATTAAATAATTAAATCTCATTTGAGCTTCAATACTTTGGCTACCTGATGTGAAGAGCCAACTCATTGGAAAAGACCCTGATGCTGGGAAAGATTGAGGGCAGGAGGAGAAGGGGGTGACAGAGGATGAGATGGTTGGATGGCATCACTGACTCAATGGACATGAGTTTGAGCAAACTCTGGGAGATGGTGAAGGACATGGAAGCCTGGTGTGCTGCAGTCCATGCATTCACAAAGGGTTAGACACGACTTAGTGACTTAACAACAGTAACATTTAATCGCATGACCTTGTTGTGAAATGTGATCGTGTTATCATCTCCCACCTTCAAAAGTAACTGCTGGTAACAATGGTTGTATATCTTTCAGTAATTTATTTGATGCATTTTATTCCCATTTTAAACATGAGGGAATTGAGGCTTAGAGAGAGAGAGTGTATTATCTGATTAGGAGTGTCAGCATTTTATACACGTGAAATTAGTAAATGACCTAGGAATGATTAAGTACTAAACTGTGTGTTGCCACTGTATTAGTTTTCATTGCTGTGTAACAAATGCCCCACAGATGTAGAGGCTTTGGAGCTACCCCCATGGCTAAGCTTGCAGTCCTGCAGGTCAAAGGTACAGCACCACATGACGGTGCTCTTTTCTTGCTGTTTCATGAGACTGACCTAGGTTCTAGCTGGCGCTGCCGACAATCTCACCTGGGGCTCAGGGACCTCTTCTGAGCTCATCGGTTGTTGGCAGTCTAGTTCTTTGCACTTTTAGGACAGAGGTCCCCACTGTCCTCCTAGTCGTCAATCACGACTGCTCTCAGGTCCTAGAGGTTGCACCCTTCCACGGCCAGTTCACACCATGGATATCTGCTTTCCTTCAGGTCAGCTGGAGCATGTCTCCCTGGCTGCCCCTTCTGCCACCAGCCAGAGAACACTCTGCTTTTCAAGGGCTTGTATGATTGGGTCAGGCCCACCCAAATAATCTCCCCCTCTTAAGGTCGACTCTTTATGACATACCTTATCATGGGACTAAAATTCATCCAGTTCACAGTCCTGGGGGATGTGAGGATGTGTATAAGGTGGGAGTGTGTGGAATCCTGGGGGCCATCTTAGAATCCTGCCTATTACCACCAGGAAAATAGATTTTGTGTGTGCAGGTCAGAACTGTTCCAGGATGGGGAGAAGGAAGTGGGAGGGGGATTGGCCTGGGCCTTGAAGGATGGGCCATACTAGAAAAGACAGTATTCTCCTGAGATGGCCTTAGAAACTCAAAACCATGACTCAAGAAAATTTGGGAAAATTAATGGGTAACAATTTCAAACAATATTAGGAAAAGCTTCAGCACTGAGATGGAGGAGGAAGCCAGTACTACTAGACATTACAACATGATCAAAATACTGTGTGATAAGCATAAAAATAGATGTACAGATGAGAACAAAAATAGAATGTCCGGAAATAGAAATGTATGTATGTGTGTATGTGTGTCTATCACAATAAATCAAGCCTCACAACTTAAGAAAATTAATTCCTACTAAATGATGTTTGGATAATTACACAGCAATTTAGAAGAGAGACATGAAATTTCCACTATACATCAAAACAAATGTCAGCTAAATTAAATTTTAAATTATCAAGATAAATTTAAAATACAGTTGTGAAAACTGACAGAAGAGAGTTTCAGGTCTTTGAGAAGGCAGCAACATCCTAAGATTAAAGAAGTGAAAAGACGATTATAGGAGGAAAAACTCAAACTCATCCATAGAAACAGTTAAAATTTCTATATAGTAATAACAACTAAAAGATTTATTAAAAGATTAAGGGGAATTTTAACTGCAAAGGGATTAAGAAGATTAAGATCTTTATATCCAAATACATGTTCCAGTGCTGAAGATTGGGACTCCAACAGATAGTAGACAAAAGATATGACTAAATGATTTACAAAACAGGTAAAATAAAATAGGAAAAAAAAAACCTAAGGGGAAACAGCCAAATTCTCTGGTCAAATAAATAAATGCAAATTAAAAATACAATAAATAATAAAACAAAACAATAAAAATGATTTAATTAGCTTCATTAATTTCTATTAAATTTAATTAAATCATAATACCCAATCCTGAATGATCCTGGTACACTGCACTCACACATTTTTGGTGAGAGTATAATTTGGAAAAGCTATTTGTGAAAAGCAATTTGCCAGAATGTCCTTTGACATAGTACCTTCACTTCAGGGAATCTGTCCTGGGAGGAGGATTCAAAAGGAAAAGTCCTGGTCACAAGCATTTTAAATACAGTGTTACACATAAATATTGAAAAAATGGGAATGACAGAAAGAGCATGCTTACCTAAATTATCGCTAATGACTATGCTTATCAAGACTATTAATTTAGGTGGGTTGAATCTGAAAATATTATGTGAAGAAAAATAATACAGACTTCTGTACATAGTATAATTCAATATTTTAAAAGTATTCCTATGGTATTGGTGAAACTGTGAAAAACTACACTTGTACATACTGTCAGTGGGGATACAACTTAGAGTAATATCTTGGGCAAAACAATTTGCAATGATTAAAAAATTTTAATGGGATTTCTTTGAGGATTCCACATCTAGGAATTCATCCTTCACTTAACTGTACATTACAGTACACAGAGACTTGTGAACATAAGATTTACTGCAGAATTGTTGACACAGAAAAGATTTCACAATGAAAATGCCCATTAATTGGTGACCAATTAAACAAATCATATTAGAACCCTTTGGTAGAACATTATACAGCTGTTAAAAAGGAGAAAGAAACTATGTTCTTCCTATCTTTAAGATAGGTTTTCATATTAAAAAAAAAATTAAGATGCAGAATAGCAGGGATAGTGTGCCCCTGTTTGTGCAAAACAGAAATAACACAGAGAACTTGGGTATGTTTAGAGAAGTCTTGGAAAGATACTCCTAAACTGGTGACAGAGTAGGGCCCTGGGCTATAGCTAGAAACTAGAGAGAGGGGTCTGAACTGGGGAGAAATTTCAGTCACTGTCCTTCTACTTGAATGTTTTGCCATGTACAAGCATGACTCACCAATGGGAAAATAAGGTAGTCTGAAAAATATTTATTGCTGATGAACATAGATGAGATAGAAATAGACAAATCTGCTGAGTTAGGGTGGTAGGGCTACATTCGCATGGTCACAGATTAAATATTAACATAGAAAAATTAAATCAGTTGAGAATTATAGTAGTAGACTTGCAAGTCATTCTTTTCTTTGAAAAGCCACTTCAGTGTTATTTTAGTGTTGCCACTGAAATAAACAATGACTAGTGTGGGGAGAGGGACTGGGAGCCTGAAACATTAACGAATAGCTTTATAAATATGCTGCTCTGGAACGAATAAAAGGAAAAATAATCAGACAAAGAGAGCTTGCAAAATGGTCCAGGGAGCAGGCAGTTAGCAAGAGGAGGGAGAGCAGCAGGGCCAGGGTATCTGTGCTTGGTGGGGCGGCTGAGCAGGACACCCCGTGGTCGGAACTCAGGGGCCACCAGGACAGTAAGTGTGGAGGGACAGGAAAGGTTTAGGTTCATGCCTGCAGAGCCCAAGGAAGCCAGCTCTCTGGAGAGCCAGTCAAGGAGGACTGCTGGGCACTGGACTGATGGGAAACATTTAGATCCCACAAATCTCAAATGAGACGTTTCTGTAGCAGCTAGGGCCAACCTTTATATTGTGAGATGACAACTCTAGAATTGTTAACTTTTATGCTCAGAAAAATTTTAAAAAGATACAAGCATGCACCCCGTGTGTGCGTGTGCAGGCATGTGTGCGTGCTCAATTACTAAGTCATGTCTGACTCTTTGCAACGCCATGAACTGTATGGACAATAGCCCGCCAGTATCCTCTGTCCATACTCGAGTGGGTTGCCATTTCCTTTTCCAGGGGAATCTTCCTCACCCCAGGGATCAAATCCATGTTTCCCGAGTTGGCAGGCAGATTCTTTATCTCTGAGCCACTTTGAGAGGCCCATACATACATAGGGTTGGCCAAAAAGTATGGAAAACCCAAACACACTTTTCGGCCAACCCAATATATACATATACATATGTTTATTTATTAAACATGTACATATACTAGTACATATACACATTATAAAACATATATGTAAAAGCTAAAATTTTAAAATATACACTTAATATGAAGTGCTTAATACTTTAAAATCTTTTTCACCTTTACTAAAATAAATTATACACAGTGAATATTACTTTTAGTTAAAGCTATATAGTTAAATATACTCCAAGGGCTTCAAAAACTTGGCTTAACATTTTGGAATGTGATAATTCACAAGTACGACTTTAAGTTCAAAATAAATGGATGTTGGTTTTAAAGTCTGCCATAGCTGAAGCTACCTCTCAAGGACAGGGAGACCCAAATGGAAACAGCACATTAGTGGTAGCACGTAGTAAAAAGTATTTTTCATTTTGCAGCCTTATCTACCACTTTTGCAAAGGTTCTAGTTAAAATTTTGTGTTAATTTTCAACGTGGAGTTTTCTTTGCCAAGTTATCGGGAGGTACTGTTTTTTAAAATAATTTTTAACAGAAGTTTTGTAAAACTCTATGGAAGATTTAAAAAATAGAAAATTTTGTTCTCAAGATTTCAAATATGTGCCTATGAAACTTTTTGTTGGCATATATAACATTTTGGCAAAGAAAGTAATAAGCATGGAAACATTTCCAAAAATCCATTTTGAAAATGCTCTTTCTATAGCATGAATTTCTTTCAAGTAGTAGTTAGTGCTTTGTTTTATTTTTAATTGGAGTATAATTGCTTTACAATGTTGTATTAGTTTCTGCTGTACAAGGAAGTGAATCAGCTGTAAGTATACATATATACCCTCCCTCTTGAACCTCCCTCCTACCCCACTCCCCATCCCGCCCCCCTGCCCAGGTCAAGAAAGAACTGAGCTGAGCTCCCTCTGCTATACAGCAGCTTCCCACTAGCTGTCTACTTCACACATGGTAGTGACCCCCTCCAGGGTTCTTGCCTGGAGAATCCCAGGGACGGGGGAGCCTGGTGGGCTGCTGTCTTTGGGGTCGCACAGTGTCGGACACGACTGCAGCGACTTAGCAGCAGCAGCAGTGTATATATGTCAATCCTACTCTCCCGATTCGTCTCATATCCCCTTTCCCCGCTGTGTTCCCATGCCAGTTTTCTACGTCTTTGTCTCTACTCCTACCCTGCAAACAGGTTCATTTGTACCATCTTTCTAGGTACCATACATATGTGTTAATATACCATATTTGCTTTTCTCTTACTTCACTCACTATGACAGGCTCTAGGTCCATCCATATCACTACAAATGACCCAATTTCATTCCTTTTTATGGCTGAGTAACATTCCATTGTATATATATACCACACCTTCTCTATCCATTCATCTGTCGATGGACATTTGGGTTGCTTCCTAATACTTCCTTGTTCATTCTTTCAATATCATCTTTACCTTGGAAAGACAGATTATGTGTGTGTGTGCTTGCAGAAATAGCCTCCAGGAAGCATGCCATTGAAAACTACTTGTTCATAGATAAAGTGGGCAAATTTGAAACAACTGTCTTTTTTGTAGAAGGAAAATACTGCACAGCCATCTTGAAAGCTGGATTACTCTAAATGCTTTGCCTCAAGATAAACATCAGACCTCTACAGAGTAAAATACTTCCACGGTCATTCCCCATCTTAGTACAGAGAAGAATAACAATTCCGCTACTTTTAAAAGTCGTCTTTTTACAAAATTAACCAAACTGATGACATTCTTTAGCATTTTTGGCACTTCTGACTTTAGCTTCTTTGCTGTCTCAACTTTCCTAGGACCAATGCAGTGAATCACTTTCATGTTCTGGCCTATTTTTATAACCTTACCCTGAATTTAAAATTTGAATCAAAGCAGCTGTTACCTTATATAATTTCTCCACAAAGCATTATTTTAACTAAAGAAGTCATTGCCTTTTGAAAATATATCTTTTCTGGTACCTCTTTTCTTTAGTGACTCATGAATAAGTAGGTGTCCTATCACATTACGGAAGCAGAACTAAGCAAATACCCTTATTTGGAACATGTGAGAATCAGCGATGCTTTATTTCCAGCCGCACAGGGAACTGCCACAAGGCAAACTGTTTCGTTAAAACTTCAGCAAGGTTTCTGTGCACCTTCCAGCAAAATTTGCTGACAAAATTGGGCATTTTATGGTACAGCTATATTGTTTTCCATATATTATTTTAGCTGTTTAAAAAACTGCATCAGTAAGAATGAATGTTTTCCTCATGGTGTGTAACTTTTTGCCGTAAGCAATTAAGTAAAAAGAAATTTCAAAGAGGCTCTTAAAATATTCAGTTTAGTAAAATTCTGGACTAGATTTAGCACTGCATAGTTTTTAAAATTGCTAAAACATTTAACATTATTTGTATTCATGTGGTTGATATTTAGATTTCAAATATCTTGCTAATTATCATGGCCTTATACCATCATTAGGGATTATCTCAAGGCACAATCTCTGCTTATGGTGAGGTTTTTCTTTAATAACAGAGCCTGGAAATTTGTATTTCACACAGTCTTTCAAAAGCTTCGACCTTTAATTTTTTTGTCTGATTTCTTGTCAATCTGAATAGACTGTCATTGGTTTAACTTAAAACGTGGTTGAGCACATATCAGCAGTAAAGCAAGGGTCAACCCAGCCATTTTCTTATGGTTTGCTTGTACCTGCATTGATTATTTTTAATCTTCTTTTTTAGCCCCTTAAGAATTTAAGTTTATCTGTTCATTTGGTAAAGTTAATTTAAATCCAACAAAATACGTACTTTAATTCATAAGCCTACTTCTCTGAGTGAGCCTACATAAACTACAGATCCTTGAAATGAGTTAAAAGTGAATTAATCAATGAGCAGACCTTTGTGGGTCACAATCTCTTCCTTCAGGATATGTCACCTAACACACAGGACATGGGACCCTCCTAGAGTCTGACATACAGATTAAGGATACCAATGTCAACTCATATCTAAAATATTAGCCAAGCTCAATTTCTTATTTTTTTTTTAAGATAAAAATATGTCCTGAGAGGTTAATATCTTTTCCCCTTCCCCCATGGATCTTCTCATCCCACCTGGATGACGAACTTTCTAGAGCAAAAACCAGTTCCAGTGACTACCACTGATGCCCTCTCTGCCTATTCTGCTGGGTCAGACAGGGACCTCCCAGCAATGCACATGCGGACTAAATAAAACCTTTGAGTCAGGGGAAACCCTCCAGATTTGCCGTGCAGTTTTACAGAGACCTGTACTTAATGGAGCTTGAGTTTTTAAAGACACCTACTTCCTCTTCCCCTGATAATAGTTCAGACCTCCTTCAGGGACATTTGTGAAAGTATATCTGTGTCCCCAAAGGTCAAAAGTTTCATAATAAATCCCAGCCCCATTTAAATGGACTAGCCTTCAAGTCCAGCTTAAGGGCACAGCAAATACACACTTCAGCTTGGGAAAAAGCCTAGCCCACCATCTCCCTCTGCCATCCCCCAGACCTGGAAGCTCAAGAGATGTTATAAATGATAGAATCATTCTTTTTCTGGTGGGATAAGCCAGCTAATTAGACTATCACTGATACCCCCGCCTCCAGCTGTGTGTGACCCAGAGGTACAAAAGACCCAGATACTCACACCTTTGGGTGTTGCTCTGTCCATTTCAACATTGGAAAGCCCCGTCATCCAAAATGCCACTAACAGTGACATCTCCACATCATTTATTTTAAATAGCATAACAACTCACACTCTCAAAATCTTTGGAGAAAGACGAAGAAGAATCTCACGAAGATATCTATGTAGCTTTTGAAAACCCATGTTTTGTGCTGTGGGCTTAGTCACTTGGTCGTGTCTGACTCTTTGCAACCTCATGGACAGTAGCTCACCAGGCTCCTCTGTCCTTGGGGCTTCTCCAGGCAACAATACTGGAGTGAGTTGCCATGCCCTCCTCCAGGGGATCTTCCCGATGCAGGGATCGAACCCAGGTCTCCTGCATTGCAGGCCAATTCTTTACTATCTGAGCCAGCAGGGAAGCCCAAGAATACTGGAGTCCTATCCCTTCTCCAGGGCATCTTTCCAACCCAGGAATTGAGCCAGGGGCTCCTGCATTGCAGGCAGATTCTTTACCAGCCAAACTACCAGGGGAGCCCCATGTTTTATCATAAATTGCAAAAAACATACACTGCACATACACACGCATATGTGTCCTGATAATATCAGATTTTATTGTCCCCTACAAGCAGGCAGCAACCACTAGGTGGACCCCAAAACACAGGGATTCAAGTCTTTGAACCTCTGGGTTTGGCAAACAGGTTAATTAGGGACATCTAAGCCAGGCCATGTGGTCATCTGTCTCCATTCCAGAAGACCAAAGAGGGACAAGGGCTGAAACAGGTGCTGAAGCTTGGACAATCACCTTTAGAAAAAAAAAAAAAAAAAACCTCTTCAGGGCATCTGGTGCTCAAAATGAAAGAATAAAAATATTTATCACTTATTTAATATCTGGACCTAAAATGAAGTAGGAGTCAAAATTCTTGAAAATGGCCCCAGAGTGTCCAGAGAGAGAAGGATATGAAGTCAGGCTGGTAGCACTATGATCACACTAAGATGCTCCCAGCATTTCTTTCTCTTTCTGGTTTACAGTTACAACGATTCTCAAAAGTACAGCTAAGAGTTTCAAAGCGAGTGTCTCAAGTGGAATACTTGGGTTTTCCATCTCCCATGGTTGAAATCAGTCCCCCAGTAGCAGTTCTGATGGGGCTACCAAGAGAAGCAGGTTACTGGGCTGAAGTTAAAGAGCATCTCTGAATGGAGTTCTGCAACCTCTTTAAATCATAGAAAGCGGCTCTTTTAATGTAATCTCTCCCCTCATAAGAACAGACCCAGGGAGGGGATATATATATATATATATAAAATTATGACTGATAGATATTAATCAGTATAATTATATAAATACATATTATTTTAATATATATTTATATAACCATATAAGTAAAATTATATGTAAATATATAAATATAAATAATATATTTATATGCATATTATATATATTTATTCACATTGTAGTGTGGCAGAGACCACTACAACATTGTAAAGCAATTACCCTTCAATTTAAAAAAAAAAAGAACAAACAAACCTTGAAAATATGCTCTGTAAGTGGCCCTGGAGTTACCTACAGGCTGTGATTGAGGGTGCACAAAGACGCTAGGCTTCTGAAGGAATCCACCCCATTGGCTTTGCCTGCTACTCACCCTCCCCTGAGGCTTTCTGATTCCAGACTTGAGTTGGGCTGGGGACGGACAACTTCCGCCCACTATCTGTCACCAAGAGCTAAGCACGAGTAGGTTTATCAGATCAGCTACTTGTCTACTTGTAGGGGACAAGGGCTCTGAGTGTAGTGGGGAGGGGTTGCCCCGGGGGGAGCCAGGATGGGGCACCTCTTGGGGGCAGCACGAGGAGACCGGGCACCCAGAGGAGGGGAATGGTGCTTGAGTCACCCTCTGCTTAGGGATGGCTCAGATGTTCCCGTTCTAGAAGAGAGCTCTGAAGGCTGGAAACATCCTAACGGCGCAGCTGAGAAACCGGCACAGCCTAATAATAAGCTTGACTAAAGCTCCTTAGTGGCGTGCTTGATTTCAACCACAAGGTGGCAGGCGATGGCAGAGGATGGTCCACAGCCTTGCCCAGAAAGCATGTGGAAGACCTGAGGGGAAAGCTCAGTCCGATGGCCATCACTTACACACCGATGAAGCTGCTAAGAGTTAAACTCTTGTTGAGAAGGAAGGTTCTAGATGTAACTACCATCCGTTTAGAGAATGGATGTAGAAATATGCAGGAAAATGTGATTTTCAATTTGTATCTTACAACCAACAGTAAAGTGCAAAAAAAAAAAAAAAAAAAAAAAGAAATCTAATTTCATTGGTTACTATAGTGTTGAATAAAAAGTTCTAGAATTTGAGTCAGAGGCCCTGAATTCTGGTCCTTGCTCTTGACCCCAGGAAACCTCCTCCCAGAACCTTAGTTTCCTGCTCGGTACAATGAGAAAATAGGACTTGGATGAAATCTGGGCTGCCTTCCAGAAAGTATGACATGAAATGAAACAGCACGTGGGGGAAGCAGGCAGAGAAGAATGAAGTGGGCATGAATGTAAGGGCCTTGCAACGCTCCATTGATGCCGCATCCTTGGGGAATGGGCTGTTCCACTTGATGAAGTTTCCAGATAATTGAATTTTAAATGCTGAAACTTGTTTTCCTTTTAACCTTCCGTAATGGAAATCTCTCAGAAGTGTATTACACGCTTCTCTGGCTCCTTAAATGGCAAACTGAATGTAATTTAACCTTTCCTGAATGTTCTAGGTCATCAGGATGACTACCTCTTCCTATATATACAGTCTCCAATAGAGTACTGGGTGCCTATGGGCATATTCAGGTAGGCAGGAGGACCCTTGTGTGTAATGGCCCCAGAGACTACATTATAAAGCTATAATTGGCAATTCTTCCTTCTTGCAGTCTCCTACATCACTACCTGCAGTCATTTCTCCAAGTAACACCTTCTAGCAGCCTCCTGACACTCTGTTTAAAATCTGCTATAACCTAGAGAGAACTCGGGGTTGCCATGGGTAACCACAGTCTGAGCTTGTAACAACCCTAAATTTAATTTTACACACAATTTAAAGGCAGTGGTACTGAGCTGAAGGTTACCTGTGGCCAGGGCTGACATCCAGCTAGTCAGCCCAGGAGTAATTCTCCTGTCTCAGTTGGCCAATGGCCCTAAGCTCCCCAGGTCCTCCTACCAGCCCAGTACCCTGGCCCCTCTCTGTGGACCATGTATGTATCTCACACCCCAGTAACTCAAAGGTGCAGTCCGGCCCTGAGGGGCTCCAGGACCCTCTCCTGCAGGCACCAGCATCGTTTCCTACAGGCTGATACCCACACCATTACAGGTCACTCAGAGTTTGAATATTACCCTGATTTCCGGGCTGAAGATTACTCTTTTTCCCTGCTGCGCAAACTCCTAGAGTTTTAGGCTCTTCTCTGCCCTTTAAGGGCTTCCCTGGTGACTGAGAGGGTAAAGAATCCATCTGCAATGCCAGAGACCTGGGTTCGATCCCTGGGTTGGGAAGATCCCCTGGAGGAGGGCATGGCAACCCACTTCAGTATTCTTGCCTGGAGAATCCCCATGGACAGAGGAGCCTGGGGGGCTACAGTCCATGGGGGCGTTGCACAGAGTCAGACACGACCGAGCAACTAAGCACGCACACAGATGCTGCCCTTCAAACTCAAAGGCCTTTTCTTAGTTCAGACTGTGCCCTGGGTTCAGGTCGCCTGAGGCCAACCAGGAAGAATGTGAAAAGCTACCTTTGACTGAACAACGACATGTGCCAGAGGCCTATTCAGAACACCAAGTAAATCTTATCTCACCCACTAAATGACCCCGCTGGGGACAGCATCAGCCTCGCGTGGCTGAGGTCATTCGCCCACACGGCCAGCACGCGGGTCTAGAAGCCAGATCCGCCTCGCCCAGGCCCACCTGTTCTCTGCACTGTGCTGCCCTGCTCATATTCACTCATGTACCAAACAGTCCAGTTGAGTTTGATACCCTGAAAAAATACATTTTCAGTGGAACATGGGCCCTTCTTTTCAGAAAAGGCTACTTGTTTTTGTTTTGGTGTGTGGGTTGTATTTTAATTAATTCCACATCTTGTTACCAATTTGGAACAATCTGTCCTCAGGGAACAGATCTGGTTTACTTATAGAAAGCTAGGGGAGGGAGGGATGGTGGAGGGGAGGGACTGGGGTTACAAAGTATTCCTTGTAGGAAATAATGCAAAAAAATCTTCCCAGTTCTCCCTTCACCAAAAAGATATAAATAGAACATTCCAGAAAACCTCATCTTCCCCAGAGTAGGTATGATAGACTTGCAAACAAAAGCTTTCCTCCATGTGTTCACCAGCCATGCCTGCAAGATGCGGCATGTGACAGCACCCACTACTGGTACCCCTCCCCACCTCAGAAAGTTCTCAAGAAGTTCACTCCACTGTGAATCAAAAGAATGAGGGGTTCCCAGAGCTACTCGGGGAGCCTGGAAGCAAACTGCAGACCTTGGGAGTGTCAGTCAGGGAGAGAGCAGAATGGGGTCTGAGGTTTGGGGATAAGTTTGGGACGCTCTCAGGTTGAGCTCTGAAAATGGTTCTAGGGGTGCAGATGGGTGTCAGACCCATGGCCGTGAATCCTCTGCTCTTCCTGCAGGGATGATCTTTCCAAACTAACCCTAAGCTAATTTTTAAAATAAGCCAACCATGAGCTCATCTTCTACATTTTGCACCTGCTCCTCCCACACTTAACCCACACACGATTTTCAGAGTGTCCTCTTCCAAAAACAACCACAATGCTCTAAAGTTTCCAGAGTGACCTTGTCAGGGAGGAAATTGTTTGAATAACTGACCAGCCGTAGGTGACAGGGTCGAAATATCACGTGCGTTAGTTTGCTAGAGCTGTCACAGAAAAGCACCACAAACCAAGTAGCCAAAGCAACAGAAATTTGTCTTTTAGTTCTGGCACTAGAAGTCCAAGATCAAGGTGCTGGCAGAGCTACACTCCCTCTGAGTATGGGAGAAATATCTGTTCCAGGTCCCTCTCTTGTTGTTGTTGTTCAGTCACTAAGTACTGTCCAACCCTTTATGACCCCACAGACCCTATAGAACTTCTTAACTTCTGGTAGATCCTTGTCTTGTGGCAGCCTGACCCCAGCCTCCACATGGCATTCTCCTTGTGTGCGTGTCTGTGTCCCCAGATCTGCCTTTTATATAAGGATGCTAGTCATACTGGACCAGGGACCAACCCTATTCCCATAGGGCCTCATCTTCACTAAATACATCTGCAGCAACCCTACTTCCAAATAAAGCCACATTCTCAGGTACTGGGTGGATAGGAGGATAGGTGAACTTGCAAAAGGTGAATCCGGAGGGGCATGACACATAATTCAACCCAAAACATCATCTAAGGGATTTTTGAATTCAACATCAAATTCAAGAGAAGGGGCAGAATGGCTTGCCCCAAAAGCGTGCCTCTTATTATAATTCCAAGTGACAATCCAACTTGTCATGTTAGTGGGGGGATGGGGAAATTAGCGTGTTGACACCTGAAATCTGTTGCTTACAAGTAATGGTGAATATACAGTCACTGAGGGGGCTGTCTGCAGAGGGGGAGAGAGGTACACTGGGCTTTCTGCAGAACCAAATTCCCACTTACCACTTTTCTAGGACAAAACCTACATAGGTATGTGGGAAAATCTGGTGTTGAAGCAAACAGTTAAGTTACAAAGAGTGAAAAAGGGTATCTTGAGAACATTCAAAACACTTCCAGCTCCTTGACACTTAATCTCAAAGTGCTTCTAGTCCTCAAGTTCAGGCTAGATGTAAGTTTGCCAAAGGAAGTTTATATGAAAATTGAGTTCCTTACATAAGAGATGGTAGGGGAGAACAGGGGGTGGCTTCTGTTTTCCTTGTCTATTTGGGTAAGTGAAAGCCTTAGCGTTTGTTCTTGTCACTTACCGCCCTTTTGTCTATGATTATGTCGAGGAGGTACTTTGTGAAGCTGTAAACCATCCATGAAATTGAGCACCAGACGGCATAACAAGGACCCGAGATTTGAGGTGGTATAGGACAGGGCTCAAGAGCACAGACTGTGCCGGCGGCTAGGCTGACGTTCAGGCTGTGGTGGCGGCTAGGCTCAAGTTCACAGTTGGTTCTGCCTCTTTCTCAGGTGACCTTGTGTAAGCCGAATGCCCTGTCTGTGGTAAAGGCTCTCATCTAAAGCTGTGCCTTACAGAGTTGGGCTCCTGTTCATGCTCAGCCACTTCAGACCCTTTGCAAGCCTATGAACTGTAGCCCGCCAGGCTCCTCTGTCCATGGAATTCTCCAGGCAAGAATATTGGATTGGGTTGCCATTTCCTTCTCCAAGTGATCTTCCTAACCCAGGGACCAAACCCTGGTCTCCTGCATTGCAGGCAGATTCTTTACCATCTGAGCCACCGGGTAAGCCCTTATACAGAGTTGTAGTAGATATTAAATGACAGTGGCAGTAGAGAGTCCCTAGAGCCATAACTCTTCAATAAATGGTTTTTGCTATAATTCATGCTAGTAAAGTAATGCTCAAAATTCTCCAAGCCAGGCTTCAGCAATACGTGAACTGTGAACTTACAGATGTTCAAGCTGGTTTTAGAAAAGGCAGAGGAACCAGAGATCAAATTGCCAACATCTGCTGGATCATAAAAAAAGCAAGAGAGTTTCAGAAAAACATCTATTTCTGCTTTATTGACTATGCCAAAGCCTTTGACTGTGTGGATCCCAATAAACTGTGGAAAATTCTGAAAGAGATGGGAATACCAGACCACCTGACCTGCCTCTTGAGAAACCTATATATATGCAAGTCAGGAAGCAACAGTTAGAACTGGACATGGAACAACAGACTGGTTCCAAATAGGAAAAGGAGTACGTCAAGGCTGTATATTGTCACCCTGCTTATTTAACTTATATGCAGAGTACATCATGAGAAATGCTGGGCTGGAAGAAACACAAGCTGGTATCAAGATTGCCAGGTGAAATATCAATAACCTCAGATATGCAGATGATACCACCCTTATGGCAGAAAGTGAAGAGGAACTCAAATGCCTCTTGATGAAAGTGAAAGAGGAGAGTGAAAAAGTTGGCTTAAAGCTCAACATTCAGAAAACGAAGATCATGGCATCTGGTCCCATCACTTCATGGGAAATAGATGGGAAACAGTGGAAATAGTGTCAGACTTTATTTTGGGGGGACTCCAAAATCACTGCAGATGTTGACTGCAGCCATGAAATGAAAAGACGCTTAGTCCTTGGAAGAAAAGTTATGACCAACCTAGATAGCATATTCAAAAGCAGAGACATTACTTTGCCAACAAAGGTCCATCTAGTCAAGGCTATGGTTTTTCCTGTGGTCATGTATGGATGTGAGAGTTGGACTGTGAAGAAAGCTGAGCACCGAAGAATTGATGCTTTTGAACTGTGGTGTTGGAGAAGACTCCTGAGAGTCCCTTGGACTGCAAGGAGATCCAACCAGTCCATTCTAAAAGAGATCAGCCCTGGGTGTTCTTTGGAAGGAATGATGCTAAAGCTGAAACTCCAGTACTTTGGCCACCTCATGCGAAGAGCTGACTTCGATGCTGGGAGGGATTGGGGGCAGGAGGAGAAGGGGCCGACAGAGGATGAGTTGGCTGGATGGCATCACTAACACGATAGACATGAGTCTGAGTGAACTCTTGGAGTTGGTGATGGACAGGGAGGCCTGGCGTGCTGCGATTCATGGGGTCTCAAAGAGTCGGACACGACTGAGCGACTGAACTGAACTGAACTGATGCCAGACAACTAAGGAGGCAATCCTGAAA
This sequence comes from Capra hircus, assembly GCF_001704415.2. Classification (NCBI taxonomy): domain Eukaryota; kingdom Metazoa; phylum Chordata; class Mammalia; order Artiodactyla; family Bovidae; genus Capra; species Capra hircus. The sequence continues at coordinate 41,691,616 of NC_030827.1, forward strand.
AATGAACCCAGTCTTTTTCTCTCCTGTCTTGTGAATGTCCTGGTTGTTCTGGGCACTGGGAGACCAGGACTACAGGAGCCCTTGTCTCATTGCCTGATTCCCTTTTATAATGTCTTGAAGACTAAGCAGAGGGTTTTGGCCTTCTCCTTCTTCCACGCCTATAATTGAGGACCATCTTTGACCTAGCCCTTCATCACCTGGCCTACACAAAATAGCCCCTTAGAGAAGGGAATTTCAGAGCTGTGACTATTGCCTAGTGAGAAAGTTTTGTTTGGAGGATTTACTCCCTTAGCCATGGAAAATATTCAGAGCCCAGTAGTACACTGGCTGTTCCCTTAGTTCCTTTATTCTTGATGCTCTGGCTTTTGGAGACTTGATCCTGGAGAGACTGGCCCTCCTATCCATCAGGGGCAGCTAATTCCTAGAGCTAGCAAACAACTCTCTTGAGGAGTGTGCCTTTGATATCAATAATACTAACCAACCAGTCCAGAGCCCAGATCCCAACTGTCTATTTTAACCAACTCTCACATATCATGCCTGGAGAAGAAATGGCAACCCACTCCAGTATTCTTTCCTAGAGAATCCCATGGACAGAAGAGCCAGGCAGGCTACAGTCCACGTGGTCGCAAGAGTCAGATGCAACCTAGCAACTAAACCACCACCAGCACCGCCACATATCAAGTCTCTGTTCCCCTGTCTAAATTAGCCGGGGTCAGGTACTGGACAACTGGAGACCACCCCTACAGCTCAGAGCTGGCCGAAATTACCAAAGCTGTCCTCTCCTAGGGTTCCTCAGTGTGCCTACCGCGTCTCACCCAGCCTCTCCCTGGAAACCCCTAATAAAGGCTTTGGGCCCTGTTCTCCCCTCCCACCCTCAGCCTCCTACCACGGCTGGTGCCTCCCCCTGTGGCTCTGCACACAGTGGTGTGCCTCCTGCCTCTAGGCACCTGGGGCATAAACTCCTTCCTTCGTGACAGTTGTTCCTCTGTCTGCATGTCTTACCATACTTGACTAAAAAAATCCTGGGTGCATCTTAGAACACCCACAGGCCTGTTTCCTATTTCACAAGTCTGAGCAAACTCTGGGAGACAGTGGAGGACAGGGAAGCCTGGTGAGCTGCAGTCCATGGGGTTGCAAAGAGTCGGACATGACTGGGCGACTGAACAGCAACAAAGAGTGTCATTGTATACCTGAGGCATCCGGCCACACCAGATAGTTTATGCTAATAATGTGATCTCTGGTGGGGGCCTCAGACCATGTACTATTAGTTTGATTTCTGGAAGGACTGAATACTTAGTAACAAAGGTCGGCTACACAGGCTTGGGGTGTCTAGGTGACTAACTAACCCCCATACATGTTGTTGTCACACATTGTTGCTGGGAGAATTGAGTACTTCTGTATAACTCTACCAGGAGAAGAGAACTGGAAGCTTGCTCCTGGTCTCTCCTGGATTCTATGTGCCTTTGTTGATTTTAATCTGATTGCTTTCATTGTAATAAAACTATAACCATGAGTATAATAGCTTTTCTGAGTTCTGTGAGTTCTCCTAGTGAATCATAGAAGCTGAAGGTGGTCTTGGGGACCATAATTCACTCAAGAAACAACAAAACTGTCCAACCATAACTTACTGCCATGGTAAGTGGCCACATGGGTAGAAAACAGAAATAAGTTCATTGAGATGAGATCCAAGGGGATCTTCCCAGGACGAGGAAATGGCAGGGTGGTGGTCTAAAGACATTTCTCAGCATCTCAAGAGCCTTCTGAATTGTGAGTTGGTGGCAAACGTCATAGGGACAGGCAGATGGAAACATACCCAGGACCCAATCTATGGCCTTCCGGTTGGAAGTAAGATGCTGGGTTGAGTAGAAAAGAGGGTCTAACTCAACGTAATATTTCTCATCCTCTTATCATGTACTATTTCTTTTCTTTCTTACCCCAAGTTTCGAAAAAAAAGGAAAAACTCTGAGCCTGAGTCTTCTAAGAGAAAATGAAGCAAAACAAACATATAAATACCACAAAATCTCAAGAGTGTGCAGTTTCCCTTCATAGGATAAATGCTGTTGGCTTCTCACCACGGGAGGACCCGCAGCCCTCAGCATCAGGCACAAGTGAGCCACAAGGGTCCCACATCCGCCCCCCACTGCCGGCTGGTGCTCCCCACTCACCTGGCCCCACTGACATCGACTCCGACCATCAGCTGCCCGTTCAGCGAGAGGATCTCGTCTCGCAGGCGTACCTTCCCACTCTTCCCGGCCGGGCTGTTCTTCCTCAGCTCCGTCACCCAGATGCAGCCCACATCTAGCACAGGGCCCTGGTGGGTTTTTCTCTTCTTGCCCCCTCTGCGCTTTTCCCCATAGTCCCCAAACACAGGGATGTTCCCAAAACTGAGGCCCACAGTCTCCGCATCCTCCAGCTCCTTGGTGAGGTACACCGTGCAGATCTCCATCCCAGGGGGGCTGCGGTCGGGCTGGATGGAGCTCTCATCCACAGCGAAGTTCAGCCTGATGTACTCCTGCAGTTTCTGGATGGCCGCCTGGCAGAGGCGCTGCTCCGGGCCATCCCCGCCCTCCCGCAGGCTGTTCTGCAGCCACTGGTAGAGGAGGGGCAGGTGCAGCCCGGCATTGTCCTGGGTGATGGGCATGGTGCTCACTCCTGGGCGCCAGCATCACGAAAGGACCTGCTCCTGAGGGCCAGGCCCCACGGGGCCCCAAGTCCCTCGGGAACGTGGGCTGTTGTCTGCTCGGCCTGCGTTCATGTTCAGGCTGGCAGACAAGCCTGAGGAACTCCTCCTCCAGTCCAGGCTGTTTGCTTTGGCAAGAGGAGGATGGTTCACAATCAGAGCAACAGGGAAACAATCACTGGGCCCGGAGCGTCAATGAGGAAAGGAAGGAAGTGTCCGACCAGTCCCTGCTTGGTTCATTTCACAGTCGGGCTCGTGCAGAGGACCTGGAAATGAGGTGTTCCTCCAGCGGTGACAGGGTGACCTCCCCTGGATTCGTTCACACCTGGGAGGGGAAAAAACAAAAACTCCTGTTACGACAGTGAGCCTTCTCAGATTGAACACATGGCAGGAGAGCATTGCAGAAGAAGGGTGCTTGCTTTTTGAGTCAGGGACCCAGTGCCCCTCCTCATCCCATTGCTGTGTTCCCTCCACCCTGTGTGAACATGCAACATACACTGATACAGAAATACACGCACACACTGTCATACAGAGATGCGCAGATGCACACGGATGCACAGATGCATGGTTGCGCACATGTACAAACGCACTCATGTAGAGATGCACACACAGAGACATACTCATACAGAGGTACACAGACACACACAAATACACAGAGGCACACACAGAAACACAGGTACACACAGATGCACACATAGGTGTGTACACACACTGTCATTCAGAGGTGCACAGACACATAGAGATACACGAGTGCACACAGAGGGACACACAGAAACAGATGCACACAGACAGACAGATGTACGCACAGATGCACACATGCAGACACACACAGATAGGCAGATGCATGGATGCGCACACACACCCTTCCCTCAGACAAGAACACTCTGAAACGCTGACCTTCCCCAGGACATGTCCCTGATCAGTAAGGAAATGAGATAACTTTTGCCAGGACAAGTCCCATCAAACTCACATCCACCCCGGAGGCTGTGTGACAAGACTCCCCGGAAGACTGCAGAGGGGTGCTGGACATATTGAAGAGCTCTCATTCCTAGGGAGTTCAGATCTATGTTCATTTGCCTTGATGGGCCCAAGTGCCTGCACAGGAGGTCTCTCCGTTCCAGAGCTCTGCTCGACAGTATGACCAAGAGGAAGAGCCAGTCAACACCACAGGGAGACGCGACTCTCCCCCAGACCACTGTGAGTCCTAGGCTTAGCTGGGGTCCTGGCTTTGTCATGTACATTCAGACAGAATCGTGTCTCTTTACAGCCTCTAGCTTTTAGTCTCCTGTCTTTTTCTTTGGCAAACTGTTGAAAGCAACCTATGTGAGGCCAACCCCAAAGCTGTCTCCTGCAGAGAGATGTTTCTCCAGGTTTCTGGGTGAGCAGCCCTGACCACTCCTTGGTTTGTCCTGGGTATGTGTCTCACTCAGTGACAAACTCCCCAGGTTGCACGTGGCTACTGCAGGCTCCTGTGCGAGGGTGGGCAGTGATATCCCCTCTTCCCTCCCCTCCCCCTGCCCAAACATGCAGAGTGCCCAGCGCACAAGCCATCCCTCCCAGTGGAAGGTTAATTGAACTCCCTGGCCAATTCTCCTTCTCCTCCAAAGAGATTTTCACCTCCATCCTCTGTAAACACAGAAAAATGACCCCTTTCAGGCTCTTCTTAGAACTTCACTTTCAGCTAGAGAAAGTCAATATAAACTGTGCCATCTAAGATGGAAAACATTCTCAAGCCTTCTCAGGAAGTGATTTAACAAGGAATAATAACAAATGGGAGAGGTGTCGGAAGCCATGTCAAGAATAAATGACCTTATTCCTCAGGAACCGTAAAGAAATTTCTAGTAGAGTAGGCTGTGAGTTTCCAGAGAACTGGAGTGCCAGCTATTAACTGGTTCCTTATAAATCAAAGGCTTAGTAAATATCATCTACATAATCATGCACCTATTAAAAAGAAAGGCAAGATCAAAGAAAAGATAATCCATACACGGGCAAAAACCAATTTCTTTGGCCCAAATAAGTAACACCTCTCACTGAACAGTAACTCCACACAGACATATTAAAGTCTTATGAATAAATCAAAACATTTTCCATCAGGCTGAACAACTCTTAGGAGTCTCTGTTTCCTCATCTGTAAAATGAGAAAGTTGAGTTAAATGGTTTCTAAGCTTCTCATACTCCACAGAGAGGTTCTCAAGTACAGTGACAATGTCTGGTTCATCAATATACTCCCCACCCCAGCACAGTGTCTGTCACCTTGTAGACTCTCAATAATTTAAAATATTTTTTTAAAAAGATTCTTTAAAATTAAAATTTTAAAGATTCAAGGTGTTAGTCACAGTTCAGATGGTTCCATACATGTGAAAACAAGAGTTAAACATATTGGGTTAGATGTTCATTTGGAAAATAAGTGATTGAAAAGACCCAAACTTAAGAGCAATAGAGAATTTTCCCCCTCAATGTCAGACCATATTTATGCAACATGCATTTACAGCTTCCTTTGTGGCTCAATTAGTAAAGAATCTACCTTCTCAGGAAGATAGCCTTGAGAAGAGAATGGCTACCCTCTCCAGCATTCTTGCCTGGGAAATCCCATTGACAGAGTAGCCTGGCAGGCTACAGTCTATGTGGTCGCAAAGCGTTGGATGTGACTGAGCAATGAATACTTTCACTTCTTTTCCACTTTTTTCAACATGTATCTAACATATGAACATATACTGAGAAACAGACCTTGAACTTGGCACTGGGAATATATTGTCAAAAGGTAAATTCCCTGTCCTATAGGCAATTCATAGTCTAGTGGGAGATGTATAAATAAATGAAAACTTGCCATGAAGTTAAAAGACGCTTGCTCCTTGGAAGAAAAGCAAAATCTATACAGCATATTAGAAAGCAGAGACATCACTTTGCTGACAAAAGCCTTTATAGTCAAAGCTATGGTTTTTCCAGTAGTCGTGTATGGATGTGAGAGTTGGACCATAAAAAAGGCTGAGTGCTGAAGAATTGATGCCTTCGAACTGTTTTGCTGGAGAAGACTCTTGAGAGTCCCTTGGACTGCAAGGACATCAAACCAGTTCATCCTAAAGGAGATCAGTCCTGGGTGTTCATTGGAAGGACTGATGTTGAACCTGAAACTCCAATACTTTGGCCACCTGATGTGAAGAGCTGACTCATTGGAAAGGACCCTGACGCTGGGAAAGATTGAAGGCGGGAGGAGAAGGGGCGACAGAGGATGAGATGGTTGGATGGCATCACCCATTCAAGGGATGTGAGTTTAAGCAAACTCTGGGAGATAGTGAAGGACAAAGAAACCGGAAGTGCTGCAGTCCATGGGGTCCCAAAAAGTTGGACACAATTTAGCAACCGAACAACAACAGTGATCTTTGTAATATATTATATTTGACCATTTTAACAACTTAAGAGAAAAAAACCTTTTTTTTCCTGCTCTTTGTAACGCCAAAGTTGTTAATTAGTACATTGGTGGTGAATACAGTTGATTGGCTTGGATTGGATCATTTGTCCATCATGAGTCCATCCATCAGTTATGGCCAAGGAGGTGTGGTCACAAGGTATCAACATGGCTGCTGGGAGTCCACTCTCTGGACAGTGGAGTTTTCAGAAAAGGAAAAATGATTTCAAATGTACAGACACCGTCAAGAGACTTAGTTAATCTTATTGAAGTTATTCACGAACGATATAACCTTTCAATTCTGTACCTAAAACTTGGAATTTACCAGTAATCTTTCTAGCTCCCCATTTGATCAACTCCTTTTGTGGTTTTTCTACAAATAAAGGGCATAGAGGCATTCCCATCCAATGCAACAGTCTGAGAGGACTCAGGGCATATGCAAAGACACACGCTCTTACAACGCTACTGGGAGAAATGTGGGATGTTCACAATATCCCATGAAACAATCCAGTACCAAATATCTCAGCGAACAGAACACTGACACAGAGAAGACACAGAAGTCTGCCAATCATTACAAATACCAACATCCCTCCATGACTGACATGTGTCAAGGTCTAAAAGCTCCTCTTGAAGATGGACCCATTTTAAGAGGGAGTAGAGTTTGTGGACTTGGAGAGCCACTGCAACAGCGCAGTTCCCTTTTATCTGCCATGCTTAATTCTCCAATTAGTTTCCCATCTCAAGCAAATAGCTGTGATAATTTAAATTAATTTTGAGTAACTTGAAGCTGACAGCCTTAACATTCCAAATAAATGCTTCTGTCCCTGAGTTAATTTATTGATATGGTGTTAGAATCGACCACTGTTCTTGGATCTCCGTTGAGCTGAGCCATGTATTCTCAGCAGGGTGACATCATCCACAAAATTTAGAGATTATAATGGTTAATGCCTCTTTCTGCTGCGATCCTCAATCCCACCTGACACTTATTTCGTAGCATTTAATTGTGTGTATTAGAACTGAAATTAAATTAAACTTTTCTCCAGGGTGAGAGGAGGGGGCTAACAATGAAAAAAAAAACAAAAAACCCTGAACTGAGTGAAACCAATCATCTGCCCAAAGTCAAGGCTAAATCCTGAACCTAGGCGGGAATTTGAAGAGGTCTCCTGGCTTATCCAGATCTTGCCTCAAAATCTGATTCACACTGGGCTGTCCTGTACCAACACTCTCTTCCAACTGTCCTGGCTTCTAAACGTTCTCCTGTTCTGACCTCTGCTAAGTTCAAATTCCTCCACCTCAATCTAGTCTTCCTTCCTACCAGACTGGGTTCCTCTTTTGACTCTTAGAAAATACTCACATTTTAAAAGAAAACCAATGTGGATTAAATATTGACTACTGGCTTATTCAACAGAGGTTCAGTGAGTGCCCATCATATGCTGAGCCCAGAACAAAACAGACGACACTCCCACCAAGCCTCAAGAAGCTCGTGTTCTGAGGAAGGCGCATTGGTAACCATGGAATAGGGTAAAGTCACACAGTGATTAGCACTGTGAAGAGAATTACAGCAGTGTCAGAGGCCCCGGAGGAATGGGTATGGGAGGGGATTAGGAAAGGACCCTGGGGAAGAGACCTGAAGTGAGAGGTGGAGGCACGAGAATATCTGTGGGAAGGCTGTTTTTGCTGAGGGAACCCCAAGTGCAAAGACCCTGAGGTCAGAGCTGGGAGAGAAAGGACTGTTGGCTACAAGGAGAGGGGGGAAAAGGGTCCTCCATGCTGGCTGCTTCCTCCCTGTCTTGTTCATTCTCCCACAACCACCTTACAAAATAAGGGCATCCATTTTACCAACACGGGCTACTGACTAACATTTTCTGAGCATAACCATGTATCAGACACTGTTCTAAATGAGCCCTTTCCAGTGATTCTGTTATTTAATTTCCCCAACATTACTGCAGGGAGGTATTGTTAGCTTGCAGTTTTTAAAGGCTCAGAAAAAAGAACAGAAACAGAGAGACTAATTAAATGCCTGAGCTCTCACATTAAGTAACAAAGCCAGGACTAGAGACCCGCCTTGTGGGCCAGGGCCTTGCTCCTCTCTACATCAGCACCTCCCTGCCTGCTCCTGACAACCTTGCCCTTTTGCACTTGCACCGGACTTACCCAGGCACCCTGCCTGGGGATCTCTTCCCCGCCACCATCGGACCTCCTAAGATCAACAAGCAGGTAAAGTCAGAAGCTGTGGCTGTCTACCTGATGACCCTTCTCTCTTTCTTCCTGTATGTTCCTGGGTGTGGTGATGTATCCATCTACCCAGCCTCTCTTGGAGGAGATACAAAGAGCTCCACAACAGTGTTCTGGCCAATGAGATGAAAGTGGAAATCCTGGGTGGGGTTCACAGTGGCATTCCTTAAGAGCAGAAGTGGAAGGAAAAAATAACCCCCTATGCTGTTTAATCAGGGCGTCTCTGGTGGCTAAGTGGCAGAGAATCCACCTGCCAATGCAGGAGATGTGGGTTCGATCCCTGGGTTGGAAAGACTGGTTGGAGAAGGAAATGGTAACCCACCCCAGTATTTTTGCCTGGGAAATCCCACAGACAGAGAAGCCTGGCAAGCTATAGCCCATGGGCTCACAAAGAATTGGATATGACTTAGATACTTAACAACAACAACATGTTGTTTAATCACTATTATTTGGATTTTTCAAAATCCAACAAATTAACTGAATAAAACTCCAAACGAATGTACAGTGTGGTACCTAAAAGTGGGGAAACTGAAAGTAACAGAAGCTGGGACTTCCCTGGTGGGCCAGTGGTTAAGACTCTGGGCTTTCACTGCAAGAAGCGTGGGTTCAATCCTTGGTTGGGGAACTAAGATCCTGCATGCTGGGTGGTGTGGCCAAAAGATAGAGAGATAGATAAATAAGTAAAATTAAAGTAACAGAACCTAAAATGTGGAACTAGATAAGTAAGCGAGGGAGGAAGGCAGACGCCTAGGACTTGGATACTGTGGGCTGAAAAGGTGCCCCTCGCTGTTCTATGAAGTATTTGGTCCATCTGGCAGCTACTATGCAGTGGAAAGTCACAGATTTGTTGACTAAAGCTGTGGTGTTAAGAAGTCGGTAGGAAAAATTTAAAATATTGGTGGTGCTTTTTCCATCCTAGCAAAGTCCTGAGTTCTTCAACTCAGCTGGCAAGTGAGATGGGAAGAAATAGCGCTCTTTTAAGAAGGCATGCTCAACATTCAGCCTGCAATCTGCTGCCTCAGAGGCCTGCACTTGGACCCTGGCAGGGGGCAGACAGTCTGCTTGATTAGAAAGGGGTGGGTGGTACCCCATCAGACAGAGGTTGTAAGGCTGCTGCCAAGGGTGTGATCACCCACTGGAGGTCACTGTTTCAGCAATGACCAGCAGCATACATTATGTAGCAGACATTAAGTGTAGGGACATGGGCAGAACTCATAAACGAGAAACTAAAGGAAATAAGTAATCAGGAATTGGCCAGAAAAGCCTACTAATCTTGGAGGGAACTCTATTGTCAAAGGACCCCAATCTGATTTGCAGCCATTCTCATCCATAAGAAGTAGACTTGATGATGTGTATAGCCCCGGAGAAGGTGTCCTCCCTGTGCCCACCCCAGAAGTGGTCTTGGAAGACAATGAATGATGAATAACTCCTAGAAACAGGCAAGGGTCATGGAGGGCAAGGAACAGGAGTTCTTGCCACTGGAACAAGGCATTGTCACTGCTAAGAACAGTGACTGCTCTGTTTTCCATACCTCCTTTTAGAAAGCAAATTTTTTATTGTAGCTATTTTATATCTCCCCAGTACTGTAGGTTAGATGTTTCACCACTCAGTTGCAAGGAGTTGTATCCAGAACTGATGGAGAGGACCCTGCTGCTGCTGCTGCTGCTAAGTCTCTTCAGTCGTGTCCGACTCTGTGCAACCCCATAGATGGCAGCCCACTAGGCTCCTCTCTCCCTGGGATTCTCCAGGCAAGAACACTGGAGTGGGTTGCCATTTCCTTCTCCAATGCATGAAAGTGAAAAGTGAAAGTGCAGTCAGTCGTGCCTGACTCTTAGCGACCCCATGGACTGCAGCCTATACCCCCCAGAAACCCAGGGTTCTAATCTTGCCAACTATACGAGGCTTCAGAGCCTTCTCTCTTGATAATAGAGACTCTATGTCACATACAGAAAGAAGGGTATGTCTGAGGCACCAAAGGAGAGGAGTGAGGCTATTTGCCTACACCATATTCTTTCTCTTCTCTTTCTCTCTAACAGAAATCCATCTGTGTGTATAAGACAAGTACCCAACCAAAAAACTGTAGTTTTTAGTGTTCCTTCAGAGAGGCGTAGCCATAACTATATAGTCTTGGCCCACGAAGTTGTTGAGTGGGTCTATCAAAGAGATTTACTTTTTTATGAGAGTTATTTTCCCTTTTTCACACTTAAAATGCACTTTTGATGACTGGAGCTTTAGTAGCCATCCTATGACCAACTATAAGACTTCCTTGAGCAGCTGGTACCAATCCTAGATTGAAAGAAAAATGGGCTGCTATCTTGTTTAAGCCCTATTAATTAGACATTCCATTACAGGTAAACAAAATCCCTAATAAATGAATTAATCCACTCCTAACTCTCAGATTCAATGATCAGATATAATCCTGAGTGTTTAAACATCAGCCCTGCTACTTTGCCAACAGCAGCTGTGACTAAGTTCCTACCTTGATTTGGGGCACCTGTCACCACCATCAGCAACAACAAACGGGGTGTGTTTCTGTCTGTTAAAGAGCTAAAAGCACATATGATCACCACTCTGCAGCCCCAGGTGTTACACACAAGCCTATAGCTGATGAGAAACATTATAAACACAAACGACTGTGACACTTTTAGGTCGGCTTATGTTTTGGGAGACCAGGATACTGGCTAATTTTTAATTATCTACATGACTGACTCTTCAGTTCAGTTCAGTTCAGTTCAGTTGCTCAGTTGTGTCTGACTCTTTACGACCCCACGGACTGCAGCACGCCAGGCTTCCTGTCCATCACCAACTTCTGGAGTTTCTCAAACTCACATCCAGTGAGTCGGTGATGCCATTCAACCATCTCATCCTCTGTTGTCCCCTTCTCCTCCCGCCCTCAATCTTTCCCAGCATCAGGGTCTTTTCAAATGAGTCAGCTCTTCACATCAGGTGGCCAAAGTATTGGAGTTTCAGCTTCAACATCAGTCCTTCCAGTGAACACTCAGGACTGATCACCTTTAGGATGGACTGGTTAGATCTCCTTGTGGTCCAAGGGACTCTCAAGAGTCTTCTCCAACACCACAGTTCAAAAGCATCAATTCTTCAGCGCTCACACTGTTTCCCATCTATTTGCCATGAAGTGATGGGACCAGATACCATGATCATAGTTTTCTGAATGTTGAGCTTTAAGCCAACTTTTTCACTCTCCTCTTTCACTTTCATCAAGAGGCTCTTTAGTTCTTCTTCATTTTCTGCCATAAGGGTGGTATCATCTGCATATCTGAGGTTATTGATAATTTTCCCGGCAATCTTGATTCCAGCTTGTGCTTCATCCAGTCCAGCATTTCTCATGATTTACTCTTCATATAAGTTAAATAAGCAGGGTGACAATATACAGCCTTGATGTACTCCTTTTCCTATTTGGAACCAGTCTATTGTTCCATGTCCAGTTCTAACTGTTGCTTCCTGACCTGCATACAGATTTCTCAAGAGGCAGGTCAGGTGATCTGGTATTCCCATGTCTTTCAGAATTTTCCACAGTTTATTGGGATCCACACAGACAAAGGCTTTGGCATAGGCAACAGAGAAGAAATAGATGTTTTTCTGGAACTCTCTTGCTTTTTCCATGATCCAGCAGATGTTGGCAATTTTATCTCTGGTATCTCTGCCAGTTCTAAAATCAGCTTGAACATCTGCAAGTTCATTGTTCATGTATTGTTGAAGCCTGGCTTGGAGAATTTTGAGCATTACTTTACTAGCATGTGAGATGAGTGCAACTGTGCGGTAGTTTGAGCATTCTTTGGCATTGCCTTTCTTTGGGATTGGAATGAAAACTGACCTTTTCCAGTCCTGTGGCCACTGCTGAGTTCTCCAAATTTGCTGGCATATTGAGTGCAGCACTTTCACAGCATCATCTCTCAGGATTTGAAATAGCTCAACTGGAATTTCATCATCTCCACTAGCTTTGTGTGTAGTGATGCCTCCTAAAGCCTACTTGACTTCCCATTCCAGGATGTCTGGCTCTAGTGATCACACCATTGTGATTATCTGGGTCGTGAAGATCTTTTTTTTTTACAGTTCTTCTGTGTATTCTTGCCACCTCTTCTTAATATCTTCTGCTTCTGTTAGGTCCATACCATTTCTGTCCTTTATTGAGCCCATCTTTGCATGAAATGTTCTCTTGGTATCTCTAATTTTCTTGAAGAGATGTCTAGTCTTTCCCATTCTATTGTTTTCCTCTATTTCTTTCCAATGATCACTGAGGAAGACTTTCTTATCTCTTCTTGCTATTCTTTGGAACTCTGCATTCAAATGGGTATATCTATCCTTTTCTCCTTTGCTTTTCACTTGTCTTCTTTTTACAGCTATTTGTAAGGCCTCCTCAAACAGCCATTTTGCTTTTTTGCATTTCTTTTTCTTGGGGATGGTCTTGATCCTGTCTCCTGAACAATGTCATGAGCCTCCGTCCATAGTTCATCAGGCACTCTGTCTATCAGATCTAGTCCCTTAAATCTATTTCTCACTTCCACTGTATAATCATTAGGGATTTGATTTAGGTCATACCTGAATAGTCTAGTGGTTTTGCCTAACTTCTTCAATTTAAGTCTGAATTTGGTAATAAGGAGTTCATGATCTGAGCCACAATCAGCTCCTGGTCTTGTTTTTGCTGACTCTATAGAGCTTCTCCATCTTTGGCTGCAAAGAATATAAACAATCTGATTTCAGTGTTGGCCATCTGGTGATGTCCATGTGTAGGGTTTTCTCTTGTGTTGTTGGAAGAGGGTGTCTGCTATGACCAGTGCGTTCTCTTGGCAAAACTCTATTAGCCTTTGCCCTGCTTCATTCTGTACTCCAAGGCCAAATCTCCCTGTTACTCTAGGTGTTTCTTGACTTCCTCCTTTTGCATTCCAGTCCCTTATAATGAAAAGGACATCTTTTGGGGGCTTTAGACTGTAGACTAACTGAATGGCTGTGTATGAGACAGAACAAGAATCTGAGCCAGTCTTTGTTTTCATGCCACAAGGGTTGATTATGCCATGCCAGGGAAGAGACGATGACCAGCCCTGTGGCAGCTGTGATCTGCTGGAGAAAGATCGCTGAATACAGTGTGCGAAGGGCCATGAAGTGGCACATTTGGGGACACATAATGGATTCCGTGGAAAGTGAAGCTTTCCAAGGTCTATGCTACAGTTTTAGGGGATGAGAGAGGTGTTCTTGTTGCAGGTGAGAGCCAATTCTGACTCCATGAGAGATCTGTTTCTTTGACTTCAACCTTTGTTTTTCATTGCTTTTGTCATTATAATCATTCATAATGACCTGCCCCAGGGAATCCTGTCCCTCTGCCTAAAGAAGTTTAAAGAAGTTAAGGCAACACTTCCTGAGGTTGGCCATTCCAGGAGATATTTGCAAGATAATATCTTTACTTGCTCAACTCCTCCCTCTCTCTGCCCCATAAAAGAACCTGGCTTCCAGACCCCTGACAAGATGGTTATTTTGAGACATCAGTCTGCCATCTTCTCTGTCATTGTATTCCATACCTCAACACTTTGCGAAAGTTGCTCAGTCATGTGTCTGACTCTTTGCGACCACAAGGACTACACAGTCCATGGAATTCTCCAGGCCAGAATACTGGAGTGGGTAGCCATTCCCTTCTCCAAGGGATCTTCCCAAACCAGGGATCGAACCCAGGTCTCTCACATTGCAGGCAGATTCTTTACCAGCTGAGCCACCAGGGAAGCCCAAGCTCAACAACTTGTCTCTTGGTTAACTGGCCTGTTGTGTGGTGAGCAGACCAAGCTTGAACTGGGTAACATTCTCATGTGATTATAGAATCATATAGAAGGGCTCTCATGTCCAGCCCTCAGTTAGACATGAGAAGAATGAACATCAAGACAGGACCACAATCCTTCAGTTTCTGGGTCTAATGACCCCCAAAGAATAGGATAAAAGAAAAAAAAGAATGAGTGAAAAAGAATGACCTGGCAGCTAGTTTGAGAATCTAGTACTTGAAGATATCGTATGTCCTAACTCATGGACTATTTGTCCAAACTTTTTAAAGATTCATGAAACTTAATGAATCTTGTCTCTTAAGATGAGTATAGAAAACAATAGACCAAAATGAATATTACAAATTATTTCTGCTTTCTACGTACTTCTAAAATGTATCTCTTGTGGCTTCGCATACTGGAACAAGTTTGTACATTTGCGGTTTAAGATTGTTTACTCAGAATGTCAGGATTTGGGCAGTTCTGGATTAATTATATATTTGGAATGTAGGCATCTAAATTCTGAAAGAGCACAATGATGGGGGAAGAGGGCATTTATTCGGTGAGGTACATATTTTTGAAATTGAATGCCAAAGTCTTGGTTCTCTGTGCACCACTGCCAAACAGAAATACAGGAACAGAATTATGGAGAAGGAAAGAGTGGCTTTATTTCTTTGCCAGGCAAAAGGGGAACACAGTAGGTGAGAACCTCAAGACCTGTGCCCACCACCCTCCTAGTAAATAGGGAGAGGTTATATAGTCAGGCTTCCCAGGTGGCAGAAGAGTAAAGAATCAGCCTGCCAGTGCAGGAGACGCAATAGACACAGGTTCAATTCCTGGGTCAGGAGGATCCCCTGGAGTATGAAATGGCACCTCACTCCAGTATTCTTGCCTGGATAATTCCATGGGCAGAGGAGCCTGCCAGGCTACAGTCCATGTGGCTGCAAAAAAGTCAGACAGGACTGAACCACTGAGTCAGGGAGGGGAATGTGATTAGGATCAAGGCAGTAAAAGTCCTGCATTCTTTCTTCTGCAAAGTTTCAAAAAGGTAGGGTTCCTGACAAGATCAGGGTGTCTTCAGGGTCTCAGTGGGCTTCCCTAGTGGTTCAGCAGTAAGAAATCTGCCTGCCAGGCAGGAGATGTGGGTTTGATTCTTGGGCTGAGATCTCCTGGAGAAGGACATGGCAACCCTCTCCAGTATTCTTGCCTGGGAAATCCCATGGACAGAGGAGTCTGGAGGGCTACAGTCCATGGGGTGGAAAAAGATTTGAACACGACTTAATGACTAAACAACAACAAAAACAGGACCTCAGGGGATCTGGTCTCCTAATCTTGATAAGCCTCTCTGGTCCCTTCAGTCTTGCCTCAGGTGGTTTCACGGCTGCTCCTCTCTTGATTAGTAACTGTTCTGCTCTTTGGAACTCAGAGAAGGTCATGGAGGCTGGAGTCTTACTACAAGAAATGGCAGACAAAACGGCCTTCATGCCCAGGAGTCCTACAGGCCCCTGCTTGGCATCAAAATGGCAATTCAATACTTTGAAACAGTTGCTATGTATCAAATGTAATGAACGAACTGAGACCTTTGTGTTGGGAGCAAGACTATCCTGTGGTTACTGTGATTGCTCATTTAAATATGCCTGTCCTGTCCTCTTTGCATGTATTGGGCAGCCATGATGCCACCAATATGCAGGTGACAGGCCTTTAGATCATGTCACTGTCACCTACAAATTGGCACTTACCAAGGGCATCGCCAAAGACTGAACAACAAAGGCATGTGCCATCTGCCTCTAGGAAACTGAACCCCCTGCTGCTGTAGCCTGTTGACTTTCAACAACCTGGAGCGAGTTCAGGGTGCAGTGAGGCACACTGTGCTCCAGGGAATTTGGTGGGACAGGGCTTTAAATAGTTGTATGTTTTTAGGAACAGATGTTATGATCTCAGTCCTTGCATCTCCTCATATCTAGTTCAGTTCAGTAGCTCAGTTGTGTCCAACTCTTTTCGACCCCATGGACTGCAGCACACCAGGCCTCCCTGTCCATCACCCACTCCAAGAGTTTACTCACATCCATTGAGTCAGTGATACCATCTAACCATCTCATCCTCTGTCGTCCCCTTCTCCTCTTGCCTTCAATCTTTCCCAGCATCAGGGTCTTTTCAAATGAGTCAGCTCTTCACATCAGGTGGCCAAAGTATTGGAGTTTCAGCTTCAACATCAGTCCTTCCAGTAAACACTCAGGATTGATTTCCTTTAGGATGGACTGGTTGGATCTCCTTGCAGTCCAGGGACTCTCAAGAGTCTTCTCCAACACCACCATTCAAAAGCATCAATTCTTCAGTGCTCAGCTTTGTTTATAGTCCAATTCTCACATCCATACATGACTACTGGAAAAACCATAGCCTTGACAAGATGGACCTTTGTTGGCAAAGTAACGCGTGTGCTTTTTAATATGCTGTCTAGGTTGGGCATAACTTTTCTTCCAAGGAGTAAGCGTCTTTTAATTTCATGGCTGCAATCACCATCTGCAGTGATTTTGGAGCCCCTCAAAATAAAGTCTGCCACTGTTTCTACTGTTTCCCCATCTATTTGCCATGAAGTTATAGGACTGGATGTCATGATCTTTGTTTTCTGAATGTTGAGCTTTAAGCCAACTTTTTCACTCTCCTCTTTCACTTTCATCAAGAGGCTCTTTAGTTCTTCTTCACCTTCTGCCATAAGGGTGGTGTCATCTGCATATCCGAGGTTATCGATATTTCTCCTGGCAACCTTGATTCCAGCTTGTGCTTCATCCAGTCCAGCTTTCTCATGATGTACTCTGCATAGATCTAGAGAAGCACCAGATCCCTTCATGGTGACATCAGATCCTCATGCCTAACAACAGACCTTTTGTAAAGTGAGTGCTTCATGGTATTGAACTCCCTCTTCACCAAGACCGTATATACTGACCTCCCCCTACTGCAGCTGGGGAGGAGCAGTCTCTCAGAGCTATCTGAGGTGCTGCCTCCCGGGCTGCAGTTCTTATTTTGCCCCAAATAAAACTTAAGTTGCAACTCTCAAGTTGTACATCTTTTTTAGTCGACACCATGAACATATAGCATGCATATAATTCCTCAAGTTCACTGGACTTATTCTTTTTTAATGAGTAGTTACTTTATAGTTGTTTCATTCAGAACAACTGTACTTTTTTAGATGTTTCTAGTGTTTAGACTTTTGGGTAAATAATCTTACTATATTTAAATGCTTAGCAACCAATTGCATAGAATCTGACCTCACTGTTAATTAAAAACGACTTAAGTATTTTCTAACAGCCAGTGATACACTCTCCCGTTGTTGTTCAATTGCCCAGTTGTGTCCGACTCTCTGCAACCCTGTGGACTGCCCACACACCAGGCCTCCTGTCCTGAAGGCCACCATCTCCTGAAGTTTGCCCAAGTTCATGTCCATTGCATCGGTGATGCCATTCAGCCATCTCTTCCTCTGATGCCTTCTTCTCCTTCTGCCCTCAGTCTTTCCCATTGGCTAACTGTAGGTCCCCAGGAAAGTCTTTTAGCATCTCTGGGGCTCAGTTTCCTTATCTGTTAAATGAGGCAGTTCTATTAAGTTTCCTTCCAGTTCCAGCACCTTATTGGACATTGGAGCTGAGTTAGCAAGTTGGATGGAGTTGCTAGCCTCATTAAGAAGCATGTATACAACACATGGAAGTTTTAAACTGCAGAAAAGATAGGCCAAATTGCTTTATCAGATTTTGAGTGTTTGCCAAGACAAAGGGAGGAGCGGGGTGGTGGTGAGGGGCTGGGTGGTTTATATTCACATGCTTGTAACCACAGTTCAGTTCTTATGGAAGATAAGAAGAAATACAGCCTACTGAATAAAAGCTCCCTGGAGCAGCAGAAAGAACCAACAATCAGGAAGAGGAAGGAATTTGCCTGGGATGGGTGGGTGTGGGGCATGAGGGCCATGGAACAAGAGGAAATCCGGTGTTTCCACTGAGGACCCGCAGACTTTCCAATTTGGCAAAAGCCTAAGTTGTGCACAGACTGGCCTCCACTCCCTCCCCTCCCAGACTGCTTGCAGGAGTCCAGGCTGGAGGGCCTGGTGCAAGGACAGTATCCTCAGAGGAAACAAAGAGATCACAGAGCACAAAGGTTCATCCCCTGTGCCTCTCTGAGAAGCAGCCCCTTTTCCCAGGCTTCACTGTGGGAAAGGTTCAGACAATGGTCATGAGAAGGCAAGTCAACATCCATGGAGTGACAGGAAAGGAATCCTCATTTGACCTCTTGCAGGCAGAACACTAGAATTAAGGGAAGATTGTGAAGGCGTGTGATACACCAGTCCCTGGGCTCGCAATGAACCCCAAGGCTGCTCGTGCACCATCCTGGCCTTTAAAGGGCAGTGAAACCAAGCAGGACCCTGTGGGACCCTCTAGCATACAAAAGCTTTTCTGTGTCCCCAATTCTTATTTGTAGGAAAAAGGCATCAGCCTCCTAGGCCTTCCCTGAGTTTCAGAGGACAGATTCAAACAGTTAATAATTTGAACAATAGAGTCACAGGACTCAGAGTTCCTCCTGAAGGAACATCCATAGCAATCTGATATAAATCTCTGAGTTCTTCTACAGGAACTAGGGTCCCACCCAGAGGGAGGATGGGAACTTCAGGCTGAGCACAAGTCTGGACTCCAGACTGGTTGGAACCAGAAGGTTGATGATTTAGATTCCTAGAGCACCACCCAGTTACCTCCCTACCAACCAATCAGAGGAAGGTCATACGCCCCACAGCCTTTGAACTCTTTTGAGCATGAGTCACCCATTCTCCTTGCTTGGCCCTACAATAAACCTTTCCTGCTCCAAACTCTGTTTCTGTGTGTTAGGCACACGAACTTGGGTTCAGCAACAGTGGGTGTGTTTTTAGAATTGCCCCAGGTCTTTGCTCAAAACCAGTGAATCCCCATCTTTAGCAGGAGTTAACATCAATCTTTATAATCTTCTTGCCTGGAGAATCCCAGGGACAGCGGAGCCTGGTGGGCTGCCATCTATGGGGTTGCACAGAGTTGGACATGACTGGAGCGACTTAACAGTAGCAGCAAGGGCTTCCCTGGTGGCTCAGATGGTAAAGAATCTGCCTGCAATGTGGGGAATCCAGGTTCGATCCCTGGGTTGGGAAGATCCCCTGGAGAAGGGAATGGCAACCCATTCTAGTATCCTTGCCTAGAGAATTCCATGGACAGAGAAGCCTGGCGAGCTACAGTTCATGGGGTCTCAAAGAGTCGGACATGACTGAATGCCTAGTACACACAACATAAATCTTTAAGTTAAAGGGTCCAGGGATAAGAAAGGAAGATACCAACCAAAAAACCAGATGGCACCAGCTGGGACAAAGATGGTGACCAATCTGACCTCCAACAGACCTTGAGTCTCATCATACGTTAACCTTACTATATTAGCAAGTGAAATTGAGTGTTTCCTGTCATGTCAGTAAACAAGGATGGCAGAGCCATCAGTGAATTTTTGAGCCCTGAGAGTGCCCAAAAAGGAGAACAATGCCTGCGATCCAGCAGCTGTCCTTTGCAGCCACTCTAAAGATGTGAAAAGCCAAGAAGCAGGATGCTGGCCCCAGACAGCTGAGATGCATATGAAAGGAATGATTTCAGTAAGCCCAGACACTTGCATCTTCCCATATATAGAACAGTGCTAAATTCCTTAATTTGAGATATCTGGCTTTCCTTAATTAACAATAATCTTTGATGTGAACATCATCTGAAGACTACTTGCCTCCTTTACTGCAAACTTTTATTTAACCTGATCCTTCCCCAGCCCCAGAATCCACCCCTCACCATGGAACACCCCCCTCCCCACCCCCCTCCAACAGTTCTCTCAGGGTCACTTGAGAAGCTGTCTTTGGGGCTTGAAGTCTTAAAAATTTCCACCAAATAAAAGATAACTTTCAGTTTCTATGTTGTGACTCTCTTTTAAGTCAACAGGCATATTAAATGGTCATTAAGGATCAGAAAAAAATAGTAAGAGGGTGGCACTCCACTACTTTGAGAAAGCCCTACCCCTTCCCTGGTTAGACTAGTGTTTATGCCTCACCACCATCAGCCTCACTCCTCTGCCTTTTGTCTTCATTCTTTAAAATTAAATCTCTCTCACCACATGGATGAAAGGTTGATCTGTGAACTTAGTCCCCCTTCTCCATTCCTTAGCTGCTGAATAACACTTGTGCTGTGTGGATCTCAGCTTCAGTTTCGTTATTCGGCTGCTTGAACCAGGATGGGAAAAGAGCCCTCTACCGGGCAGGGAAGAGAGCCTCAGCCAGGCTAGGGCCTGAGCAGGGTCCAGAGGACTTAATTCCATAACAGGAGAAAAGTGAAGTAGAGAGAAAGTAAGACCAAAGGTTGTAGAAATGGGAAGGAAACAAGCCAGAAATCAACAAATCATCAAACTCTACTCTGGGCATGATGGCCTTGGGGAGAAGCCTGGGGAAACGAAGAGGTGGGACCCACTGTCTAAGATCCTGCTGATGCTGTGTCTGTGCTAATGTCCAGGGGCATGTGCACAGTGAAAAGGTGTGGCTGGGGAAAGCCCCCTGTAGGCCAGGGAGACTACAAGATGAGCCTGATCTTGGTCAACCTCCCACCATCCATTTCTTTAGGCTCCAAGCCTCAGAAACATGAGTTCTGTCAGCACATTGAAAGATACGGACATACAGTTCCCAGCAAGGATGATCATCTATTAACTTTCAGTTGGAAATATAGTTATTAAGTAGGCAGGATGTTTGCAACAACCTGATCAATGCCTGTTTTTCCTGAAGGCAGGAGGCAGAGAGGAAGGCAAACTTTAGAACAAGGGGAACTAGGTGAGCATAGGAAGGCTCTCCTGCCAAGGCACTCTTTCCTACCCTCACCTGGGCTTAGACAAGGAAACTGCCCACAGAGCCAAGACTGTCCTCCCCAACATCTGAAAAGGTATCACCCACATCTGGCTCCTGGAGGGTGTTTCCCCTACTCTCTACACTAACTACAGCCCTTCGATTTACACTCTTTTCTCCCAACCACAGAGTGGCTTCCCAGGTGGCTCAGTGGTAAAAAATCAGCCTGCCAAGCAGGAGACCTGCATTTAATTCCGGTGTTAGGAAGATGCCCTGGAGAAGAAAATGGCAAACAACTCCAGTATTCTTGCCCAGGAAATTCCGTGGGCACAGGAGCCTGGCAGGCTACAGTCCGTGGGGTCGCAAAAGAGTCAGATACGGCTTAGCAACTAAACTCCTAACCACCCACCACAACATCAGTATGGTATGATTTCTGTTTTTTTAATTATGAGCAAAATAATATTTTAGTCCATCCTCCCCAAGATTCCTGTGATTCTGTATGTTTTTATGGACAATTTCCTAACTTGAGTATTCCTGAGGCTGGCTATTCAACCATGTATGATGCAATTTACTAGTTTAATTCTCAACATAGAAACTTGTCTTCTTTATTTCTAAGGTAAGGGTTGCAGGACAAGGGTCTCACTGTTGCCCCCAGGAACCAAGGAAACCTTCCAGATTTAACCAAACTACAGGGGGGTCATGAAGCCGTCACTCAGCAGACCCTCCACAGCACAGTTCTGATCTGCTCAGACTGGTGCATGGGAGAGCTTGGGCGAAGCGAGGGCAGGAGGGATGGAACCAAAATCACGAGGAAAAAACCAGGGGAGTCAGTGTTCTCCTCATTGCCTTGACCCAGAGCCCTGCCGAGGAGCCTTATGCTGCTGAGATTCCAGACGGCTTGAGCATTTCCCAGAGCCTGAGGCTCAGTGGCAGCATCCCTGCTACACAGATGGGGGAGCAGATTGAGAGGGGACCTGCGATTCAGTCAGCAGGCAGAGAGCTAGGTGTCCATGACGTCACCCAGCAGACTTTCACTTGGGATTGGAAGCAGGTTTTCAGCCATAAGGCGGAGCCTCTCACCAGAAAAGTTGGAACCAAAAACTCCTTTGTGATTCTCTGCATTGGAGGAAATGTGGGCACTGGGGCACATCCATTTGGGAGACCTGTAGATGGCTGGGTCCATTACAGGTTTAATGTTTCAGGACAGTAATCTAGTCTCCCCACAGCTAAGCCTGCAGAGATACGTGCTGTGGGAAAGATGCTCTGAGGTACCCTGCTGAAGTGGGAAATTATCAAGATTAGCAAAACGGCCATTACCTGCCACCCACCACGTTCCACTGAAGCACTTCTAACACGCCTTAAGCATCCTGGTCCTTCCCTCTGTGAAGCTGAGTATGTGCCAAGTCAGACTCTAAAGGAATCCTGTGAAAATAACTGAGGACCTGTTCTCAACTTGAAATCGCAAGTCTCTTTGCCTGAGGAGGTGATTAAAAACTCGGCCCACCTCCCCATGCACACACTCTTGCCCCCTGTCTGGCCAGCCCCCTGCCATGGGCTCTGCTCTCTCCTGCTCTGTCTTGTCTCATTCCTGTTCTCTGCTCTCCAAGTCTCTCTCCAATTCGCCTCACCCCCAAGTTCTTTCCCAGGACTCTCACGATCAGAAAAGAAATGGAGAGAAAGATGCCTGTGCTCCTGAGGTTCTCGGGTTCTACAAGACAAACAAGACTAAGCCAGTGAGGATTCCTCAGGGATGAATCATTCATTCATTCATTCACTCGTACTTTTAACAAATATTTATTGACTGTAATAAACAAAGGGTCTCTTCACCCATAGAAACTTCAAATCTGAAGTAGTCTTCCATAGCTGGGTCCAGTGTCAGAATCACTGGAGGCCATGGTATTTTTTAGATATCTGCATTTTTAACAAGTGAAAGTCGCTCAGTCATGGCCGACTCTTTGCAACCCCATGGACTATGCAGTCCATGGAATTCTCCAGGTCAGAATACTGGAGTGGGTAACTGTTTCCTTCTCCAGGGGATCTTCCCTGTCCAGGGATTGAACCAAGGTTTCCCACATTGTAGGCAGATTCTTCACCAGCTGAGCCATGAGAGAAGCCCAAGAATACTGGAGTGGGTAGCCTATCCCTTCTCCAGGAGATCTTCCTGACCCAGAAATCGAACCAGGGTCTCCCACGTTGCAGGCGGATTCTTTACCAACTGAGCTATCAGGGAGGCCTTTAACAAGCCTTTCATGGAAGCCCCCTCATTCCATTTTTAACAAGTGTTTCAGGTAATTCTGAGGTTACAGGGCTTTGAAACTATTTGTTGAGTAGAACAAGAGGTGCCACTACTCTGTGACTCAGAATGGAGACCATGGGAAGAAAGTCAACCCCATCTAGATGTTTCAGGAGCCCCCTCATTTCTTATCTATGTAGGGCTGCTAGATTTACCAAATAAAAATATATAGTATGCCCTGAAAGGATGCTAGCATAACTAGTTATTAGAGAAATGCAAATCAAAACTACAGTGAGGTATTGCCTCACACCAGTCAGAATGGCCATTATTAAAAAGTCTACAAATAACAAACACTGGAGACGGTGTGGAGAAAAGGGACTCCTCCTACACTGTTGGTGGGAATGTAAATTAGTGCAGCTACTACAGAGAACAGTATGGAAGTTTCTTAAAAAATGAAAAGTCTAGTTACCATATGATCCAACAATCCCACTTCTGGGATCTCCTTGCAGTCCAAGGGACTCTCAAGAGTCTTCTCCAACACCACAATTCAAAAGCATCAATTCTTTGGTACTCTGCTTTCTTTATAGTCCAACTCTCACATCCATACATGACTACTGGAAAAAAACATAGCTTTGACCATATGGACCTTTGTTGGCAAAGTAATATCTCTGCTTTTTCATATGCTGTCTAGGTTTGTCATAGCTTTTCTTCCAAGGAGTGAGTGTCTTTTAATGTCATGGCTGCAGTCACCATCTGCAGTGATTTTGGAGCCCAAGAAAATAAAGTCTGTCACTGTTTCCATCGTTACCCCATGTATTTGCCATGAAGTGATGGGACCAGATCTTAGTTTTTTGAATGTTGAGTTTGAAGCCAGCTTTTTCACTCTCCTCTTTTACTTTCATCAAGAGGCTGTTTAGTTCTTCTTTACTTTCTGCCATAAGGGTGGTGTCATCTGCACATCTGAGGTTATTGGTATTTCTCCAGGCAATCTTGATTCCAGCTTGTGCTTCATCCAGCCCAGCGTTTCTCATGATGTACTCTGCATAGAAGTTAAATAAGCAGGGTGACAATATACAGCCTTGATGTACTCCTTTCCCAATTTGGAACCAGTTCATTGTTTCATGTCCGGTTCTAGTGTTGCTTCTTAACCTGCACACAGATTTCTCAGGAGGCAGGTAAGGTGCTCTGGTACTCGATCTCTTGAAGAATTTTCCACAGTTTGTGGTGATCCACACAGTCAAAGGCTTTGGTGTAGTCAATAAAGCAGAAGTAGGTGTTTTCTGGAATTCTCTTGCTTTTTCTATGATCCAACAGATGTTGGAAATTTGATCTCTGGTTCCTCTGCCTTTTCTAAATCCAGCTTGAACATCTGTAAGTTCTCGGGTCATGTACTGTTGAAGCCTGGCTTGGAGAATTTTGAGCATTACTTTACTAGTGTGTGAGATGAGTGCAGTTGTGTGGTAGTGTGAACATTCTTTGGCATTGCCTTTCTTTGGTATTGGCCAAGTATGTAGTACATCTTAATATATGGTTAGATAGCATCACTGACTCAACAGGCATGAATTTCAGCAAACTCTGGGAGATAGTGAAGGGCAGGGAAGGCTGATGTGCTGCAGCCTGTGCGGTCTCAAAGAGTCGGACATGACTTAGTGACTCAACAAGAAAAATGCAATATTTGGGACATACTGATACTAAAATTTGTACTCATTGTTTATCTGATTTTCAGGTTTAACTAGACATTCTGTATTTTACATGGCAAACCTATACCTACCCCATCTCAAAGTGAAGATCTTAGAGCCTTTGACCTGCGTGCCTTCTCTGCCCTCTGTGAATCAGTCCTACCCAGCATCTCTGCTCCTGCCTCAACAGGCCTTTCACTTCCTTCTGGATGAAAACATCACCTATGGGCCAGGGCCACACACACTAGGCAGGCAGAATGAATGAATCAGCCCCGAACCACAATTCATTACCCTACTCAGGAAAACTTCTCTTCCCAGCTCCCTGTCACCTCATCCTCTGGTCTCATATGCCCAACCTGTTACTCCCAGCCCAGATGTCTTCCTTGAAAGCCCCTGCTTGCCTGGACTCTGTAAATACTGGTCCTCTCTAGCCAGCTGACCTCTTTTCCCATATAGTACAACTGTGCTGTAAGGATGAAAGGAGACAGGAAAAAAAATTTTGATGTAAACACAAGAAATACTCAACTTGTGATTGTCAAACCATGGTCTTATGACCACAATCTTGGGTAGATTTACAACCATGACTGCTCTGATTTTATCAGTTCATTTATTTTCCTAGGTTAGACTTTATTTGAATGCATTAACTAAAAAACTGAAAGTCACTAGACTATACAGTTGGCAGCCAACCCTGTGGCTTGTTTTGAGTTGGAGTCGACTGTCTACCCAGCATCCATTCCTTCTTTTTCACTCCCTAACAGAATTCTGATTTTGCTCCGGGATTCATCCATAAAGTAGGTACCTCAGCTCTAAAGACGGATGTAACTGATCACTGGTGACACCCTCTCCTGGCCAGCAATGGTTTCAGGACTGGGCAGGTGACCCAATACTGTCATTGAGTCATGAGGTGAAACCTTCCAGGGGTCTTCTAGAAAACCTCACCTAACTCCTAAGACAAAGTGCCAAGAAGTGCTGGTCCCTCTTCTTCCTCTGGATACCATCAGGACTGGGTTGGATGGCTAGACTGATGCTGCCATCTTGATATTAGCCTGAAATGAAGCTTGATGCTGAGGAAGGCAGAGCGAGAGCGACTACAGAGTTGGGACCTTGAAGACACTGTGGACACTAGAGAACCACTGAATATCCTTCCTCTTGAAGCTGGTTTGGATAGGATCTTTACTACTTGGGGATGCACTTGCAGTTTCTATTAAAAGGGAATGTCGAAGGCAGACATTTAAAATTCTGAGATTCACAGCAATAAATGTGGATCCACCTGTCCCGACTTCCATCCGAAGGGCAGACATTTGCTCATCCTTATTTCTCTATGGATATTGCCCACAGTAGGAGTGGAATTGATTAGTTTCCCCTTTTCTATGAGTTTGAATAAAAATAGCTCTAGTTTAATGTTTGTTGATGAACTGTTGAAAATAAGTTTACTTCTCCCTCAGGCGAAACCTCCATATTTAAGCATCTTCAGATACATAAGAAACAGCACGTGATGTCTGAACTAACATACATTTTTCTCTGGAGCACAGGCAGAGGCCAGAGTCCCTCAGGCATCTTTAAGGTACTGAATCCCACAGCTCATGGCCAGAGCTCTGGGCCAATTATATCACACTCTACCCTTAATGCCCTTGACGTTTCCTGCCCCCTTCACCTCCTCTGAGCTTTCAGTTAGCCCCCTGGCTTGGGGCTCCCACTTTGTAAACTCTATCCATGCTGCCTTCTCCTGTTTCAAGCATTTCCATAAACCTACACATCAGGTTTTCAGAAGAGGGCTGACTCTGGGCTGTTGACTCTGAAAATGTGAGTTTGCGTCTCAGGGATTCCAAAATAGTACAGTAAAGCCACTAGAAACTAATGCTATCTTAAATCCACCAGCAATGACACAGCTAAAGAAGTGACTGGCTCCAAGCCAGGGGCTCTTATTTGAATATGGTTAAGACATAGACACAGTAAAGGAGGAAAAGAAAATACAATATTGGATTAATCATGGACACTAATAAAAACCAACACATGAAATTGGCAAGGGGATAAAAACAGACATACCAAAGCGAGGCCAATTCATTCCATAAATATTTACTGAGTGCCTACTACCCTGTGCCAGGCATGACCATGAGTTGCTAAAAATACAAACTAAGTTCTGTTTCTGCCCTCAAGAGATTCCCAGTTTTCCTAGGGACAGACACATAAATAATTTAAGATAAATCTTAAAGAATGAAAGAATTCACAAAGTGGGAAATGGGGGAGGTAGAAGTCATATACACAAGCCAATTCATATGGAATTCTCAGAGTAAACATGCAGGCTTTGTATTCAGGCAAAAAAATGGTGGCATAGAGAGAGTGGGGGCTGGTGGGTGAGGCTGATTATGTTTGACCTTCCCTCCTGTTCCAAGGAACTTGATCTTCCACACATAACCAGTGGATTTTGGTTGTTTGGGGGGTGAGTGGGGGGCTATATATATAATTATTTAAGCAAGGAAAAGAGATCACCAAATTTGTGATTTCATTCTAGAGAAGTATCAATATGCAAAAATGTTCACTAAAATATGTGAAGAAGAAGTTACAAAGTAGTTTTGAATATTTTCATTCCTAAACAATCTCTTTGAGGGATATTCACAAAAATGATAACTGTTTTTACCTCAAGGAAGTGAAGTCCATGAGTGGTTTTTCACCTTTGACCATCTGCATTTTTTAAAATTCTTGTGAACATATATTACATTGATGATTTAAAAAATGTGTGTGTGTGTTTAGAGATCTGGATGGCATTTTTATAGACTGAGACTAGCCATCAGGAAGGCCTATTACAAGACTGCCCTCATGGTTCACGTGTGATAATATGAACATCTGGATCAAGGCAGTGGGGATCAGGTGGGAGTAGCTTCTTGGGCCAGAGGCAGAGTTGCCCAGTCTAGGTGACCACTTGGTATCAGGTTGGTGGGGAAAGGGATAGAGGAGTCAGAGATGACCCAAGGAATTGGACAGACCTGGGGCTAGAAGAAGTCAGGGTTCGACCTCTTCCCTCATTGACTCAATGGACATGAGTTTGAGCAAACTCCAGGAGATAGTGAAGGACAGGGAAGCCTGGCGTGCTGCAGTCTATGGGGTCATAAACTGTGCAACACGACTTAACAACTGAACAACAAATATTCACACTCCAGAGGTGGAGGCCAAGGCTAAGCCTTCCCTTTGCAGAACTGCAGCAATGGACTCCTCCTGGTCCAGGGCCCACTTACAACACCCTACTGCCCACACCTATCCAGTCTTACCTGTAAACTGCCTGTCTGAACTCACCAGGCCTGCCTAGGAGAGCCAGGTTTATTGTCAGAAGCTCACAAAGCTCAGCCTCTTCGAAGGCAATTAAAACTCCAGTGTGGGAGAGGTTTGGCACCAACTACTTTTTCCACTTAGCTGACTCTTACCATAGATGTAATCGTCCACCGGCTCAATGTGCAGCCAAGTGGGAGATGGAAACTCACTCACACTCTGCTGCTGTGTGAGTGCAGCCCTCCACTCCCTCTGCCCCTTGCAATTTCCCAAAGCTCCCATTCAACAAGAAAAACATGGACCCGATTAGTGGGTTTGATGTGGGCCAAACAGTTGCAGCCCATTTTCATCTGACAGACAGGAGGAGCACCAATTTCCATCCAAAAAAGAAAGAAATTAAAAAAAAATGACTGACAAGTCTAGAGCTGAGCTGCTGGGCCGAGAAGGATTGCAAAGGAGAAAATTGCCTCCATTAAGTCAAATCCGTTCTGGGAGAATGGGCTGCAGAATCAGTTCCAGGTCACCATTTGGATGATCACATTAATCCTTTTTTTTTTTTTTTCCAACTACATTTCTATTCCTGCCACCTAATAAAGTTGGGGCCCACTCCCCACTCACATAAGGATCACCAGAACATGAGAAATAGGCAAATTCTAACTATAGGCACAATTTACAACTAGTGGCATAGAAAGTGATCCAGCTCTAAATTCCAAAAAGGAAACAGTACTGTTTCAAAAAATAGGTAATTTGATAAAGACAACTTTCAATCGTTTAAGCATAGGACTTTTGCCCTATATTGTGAGTGAGGCAAGACTAATTAGAAAACAAAATTTGGTCAGTGGTGTGCTCTTGCTGGTCCCCAAGAGCTGAATGGTAAATTATCAGGAATTTTGCAAGCTGGTTGACATCACATTGGTAGTTGGGAATCAGCTATGGTGGAAGCATTTACACTACGGAAATTGGCAAATGCTCCAGTTGTGATGACCTCTCCTCTAGGCACTCATAAAACATTTACCAGTACAGAACTATGATCCTCTTTTCATTTAAAGGTCTATTTATATACACATTGCGGTGTGTGTGTGTATGTAAAAAGCCACAAAGTAAAATAGCTAAAATATTAACTGTATTAATTCCAGGTGATGTGACTAACAAGTTCTTTTATCTTCCTTTATATTTTTCCTACAGTGAACATGTATTCTTCATATAATAACCAACCTTCTGGCAAATGGAGCAGTTCCTTTCCCTTCAGAGCTCACTGACTCACCCCTTTCCTCTCCCTCCTTCTCTTTAAATTTCCTCCTTCTCCGACCTCCTAGGTTTTTATTGCCTGCGTAGGGTGCTGCTGAAATCCCAAACTACTCCCCTACTCCCAGGCAGGCAGAATGCTAGGTAAGGAGGCCAGGCGAGTGGGCGTCAGGCTCCAGGTGCTGGAGCCAAACTCAGCCATGGTTGAGGGGGCGGGGGTACTGGCTTCTGCCCTGGGCACAAAGCTGGTACTGGTGATTCAACAAGAGAGCAGTGACCAGCTGGGGAGATCAGCAGTGTCGGCCCAGGTGACCCCATGCTCTGTAGATGGGACCACACCACCACTCCAGATATTCATATCTCCTTGCTATGGTTGGGTGTTCTTTCAGTTTATCAGACATCAACCCAGGCACAGAAAGCCCAAGTGATTTGCCCAAAGTCACTCAGCCCGGAACAGAGCTGGGACAACAGTCCAGGTATTAATATTGAAGTTCGGGTTTTCTCCCTTGATTATATCAAGTATGTCAGAAGACTCTGAATTTTTGGCTACATAGGTTTTTGTTTTTTTAAGTAAAAAGAATTTTGTGAGTATATAGTCTAAGGGATTTTATTTTTTACCAACTGTTTAGTTTGAATGAAACTTGAGCTCCTGTTTCAGCAAAGAGTAAAGAAGTCTAAGACAGACTTTTTGGGTAAAGGAAAGGGGCTACTGACCCCTGACCCCAGCGAGACTTGGTTTTGGAACTTGAACTTGGTCTCTGTAGGAAGGTAAGATGCTACCATGTTTCGTCCTCCTTTCTAATATTCCTTGTTTGAGAGACTTTTGAGTGTGGGGTAAATGCTGGTATTATTGCTGGTGTTGCTTCTCCACCACTTTCACTTTCTAATCCCACAGACTGGGAATCTCAACATCCACCTGCTGCCTCCAAGCCCCCCACCTCCAACAAGGTTAGAAGGTTTGGTGCACAGAGGGCTCCCTAACACTCCGTGGGGTCTCTTCAAGCAGACAGAGGACAATGTGTATGTCCACAGTGCCTTCCAGGTCTGGTCGAGGGCCTCTTGGCTCTGACTACCCAGCTGGCCTGCAGAAACTTCTGGTTGGCCTGTGATTGGCAGACAGACCAGGCCCTGTGAAGAGGACTCCTTCCAAAATCAGGAGGGGGCTGCCCTGCAGGCAAAAGTGTCTAGAAACCCATGAGCAGCTTTAGAAGAAAGGCAGTGATGATTTCAAAGTCTTGCTGATCAACCTGTGGGCTAGAAAGGATTTTAAAAATTTATCCAGTACCTTTTAATGTGGTCCCTGGGAGGTGAAGGAATCACCATGATATTTAAGACAGGGGCCATGTAGTTAGGGCTCTGGTACCCAGTCCTGCTCCCCTCAGTGCCAACTGGAGCATACCCACTTTTTTTGATGTATATAGGGTTTTCACTTTCATGCATTGGAGAAGGAAATGGCAACCCACTCCAGTGTTCTTGCTTGGAGAATCCCAGGGATGGAGGAGCCTGGTGGGCTGCCGTCTCCGGGGTCGAACAGAGTCGGACATGACTGAAGTGACTTAGCAGTAGCAGCAGCAGGGTTTTCTTAAGGACTTCCCTATAGCTCAAATGGTAAAGAATCTGCCTGCAATGTAGGAGACCAGGGTTCAGTCCCTGGGTTGGGAAGATCCTCTGGAGAAGGGAATGGCAACCCACTCCAAGTGTTCTTGTCTAGAGAGTCCCATGGACAGAGAGCCTGGTGGACTACAGGCCATGCGGTTGCAAAGAGTCAGACACGACTGAGCAACTAATACACACACACAGGGTTTTCTTATCAAAATTTTCTTTATAGAAAGGGTTACAGTGCGTTAAACACAGTAAGTTTGAAAGTTAACTCCTCTAATACAACCACATTGTTAAAGAGGTTGAAGAAACTAAGGCCCAGTGAGACAAAGTTCAGGCAGAAGTGAGTGGAAGAGTCAGGTCTTTCCATTCTACCCATAGCCACTCTTGCTTCAACCATCCTTTGATTTGGCAGGCTGTTGACCTTGGCTTCACGAAGCACTCATGTCTTTCTGGTTACCACAGCCCTCGCTCTTGCCGGTGAGGAAATGATCTAATCGTTTTCAATTTTGGACCTGGCTCCACTACCTGCACTCGCCTCCTTGTTGACTTCGATTTCCTGTTGGTGGACTCTGGCCAATCCAACAGCAGACCTGCCAGACTCTGACCTCCACATCCTCTGCCTCTCCACACAATGCAAATCTACATCAACTTTGGTGGTCCTGGGAATTGCCAAAACACCTCCACTGACCTGGAAGGGAATAGACGGTAATCAACTCGGGGCCCTATACCTAGTCTTCCCTGACTCAGTAAGCTTAGGGATGACAAGATAGCTATACAGACATGATAAACGTCAAAACATACTGCAGCATCCACCCACAGACTGAGACCCCCCACCAAGAATTCTGAAATAGTTACATGAATAATAAAAAAGTCACAGATAATCCCTATATCACTCTCTGTTTCCTCTTTGTCAAATACACAGGAGCAGAGCTTCATCTACCGTCACAGAGTCTCAATTTATGAACAACAAATACTTTAAACTCAAAGGTTATTCCCAAGCAGTCTCATTAAATCATGCCTGTTTGTCACAACCAAAGAATTCTTCCCTTTGCAAATTGCATCACTGCAGTGTCTCCTTTAACAGCAAGCTCCTCTAATGATTCAACCATGCCCTCTTCTTTACACACACAAAAAGAAACCACGCCAAATTTTCAAGGCCACAACTCCTGCAAAAAATGAGGTACCAAAAATGAAAACAGTAGGCAAAAGAAAGTGAAAATACAGAAGACAAGACCCAGAACCGAGGCCACTGACAGCATATTTGCCTTCGTTTTCTAATCCTGAGAATCGAAGAAAGCTGCAGCTGCAGCAGAGAAACTGGCTGGGTTTGATACTTTGGACATAAAGCATTCCTCAGAACACAAGTGTGTAGAGCTCTCTGACCCACTGAGTTTGGCTCACATCAGATGATTCTGGGGTGGCCACTGCTATGAGTGCCTCTCTCAAGGAATCTGACCCGGTCCAAGGAATTCCGGAGCCCTAAAGATCAGGGCAGTCTCTGCGCCTTTGGAGTAGCCAAGCCCCGTTTACAATTTCTAACCCCATTGACAGACAACTGCAGTCAGTGAACTAGAAATGGCAAGTGCCTCCTGGGTTGTCTGAGACTGAAATCACTCAGGATGAATCCCCCAGCCCCAGACAAGTCCCCCAAACACTGCCTTCCCATTCAAATGGCAGCTGCCAATGAATCTCTCTGAGGCACACACAAGGGATACGCTAGTTGGCTCCATCCATTCCCCGTGGCTCACACATCTCACGGAGCCAAGTTTGGACATGCTTTCTTCCATTTTGGGGGAGACTCAAGCATGTGGGTGTGGTGTCAGACCCCGGGGACTCTGACACCGTCGCTTGGTCTTAAGAAACTGTGATAAAACTAAATGATCTGATACTTCTTCTTCATCCTCTTTTTTCTTCCACAAACAGAACAGGCTCCAAATGTGACCTACTTTTTCTTTCTTTGTGATTATGCAAAACTCACAAAGCTTTTCCTTGAGCCTGACTAATATTTTCAGTGACATGCTTTTCATCTTTTGGAAAAGAGGAGTCCACGTCAGCCTGCCAGAGCACATAAGTCTTGGTGAAATGACTGAAGAGGTCAGATGTGTTACAAGGACTTCACTGGGGGACCCGTAAGAGACTTCACAGAGCACAAGGGGGGAAAAAAACACAACAAAATCCAGATCCAGTTTCCTGAAAGGCATTAGTATTTTGTCTGCAAGTTTTCATCAGCAGGAATCAGGAATATTGATGAGCTAAGTGACTCCAAAGTTCCTCACCACAGCCCGCGTCCTGTAACTGTGGACTCTGGCCCCACTGGAGCCTTGCCACACTCCCCAGACCACTTAGGCACATCCCAAGCTCTGCATTTTGTTAAGAATGGACCTCTCCCAACTTCTCAGGGAATCAGAATGCAACAGGGTTTTAAAATATCAGGAGGAACAATTAAAAAATAAAAGCCAAGCACCTAGCTTGGGTAGAAACCCGGCTCTATTAGTCAAAATTAACTTGATACTGATTTTTTTTTGCCCTATTTTTAAACTCCGAGGCTGTGCACTTCTTAATGTCTGATCAGCTATCCTTTTCTGATCTTGAAATTCGGAATTACAATCGCTAGTTGGAAAACATTTGCTTGGTGACTTTAGAAATGTCACCATTGGTCCAAAATCTGCCCCTAGGATTCTGATCCAAAGCTTCCCTTTTATCCTCAGTGAGGTGAAACAGAGCCTGATAAATGTTTACGGGACGAATTGCTTGAAATAGAAACAGATTTGCAGCCTCGGGAGTCAACTGTATTTGCTTCCATCCAGGTTAGTTCAGCTTCATGCCACATCCAGGCTGCCTGGTCAGCACTGACTCAAACACAAGCCACTCAAGTCTGAGGGGTCTGGAAAATCACCATGTCAGGGAGGGACTCACCAACCACATCTGCCCTCAGCAATGTAAGGACCCAGATTTCAAACTCATTGAACATTGCATCCCGTGTAGATTTAATTCCATCTCCACTACTGTGAAACAGTTCACATTCATTCATTCTGAAAGCATTTACTGAGCACCTCTGGGGCAGTGCTGTGCTCAGCCAATACAAAGATGAACAAAACAGGCACTGTCCCCCTCTTTAAAGAGTTTATGACAGTGAAGATCAGGATTGCAAGTGTTACATGAGGGAAAGAAGAGAGCGCTATTGGTTCTCAGCCTCTAGCTCTCCCTACCGGTGGTGCTGTTAATGGGGCAGTCGTGTCTGACTTTTTGCGGTCCCATTGACTGTAGCCCACCAAGGCTCTTCCGTCCATGGAATTCTCCAGGCAAGAATACTAGAATGGGGAACCATTCCTTTCTCCAGAGGATCTTCCGGACCCAGGGACTGAACCTGGGACTCCTGAATTGCAGGTAGATTCTTTACTGTCTGAGCCACCAAGGAAGCCCTCCCTACCTGTGGGCCCCTGTCCAGCCTACTATCTGTCCCTGCTCAGCACCATCAGTAATTCTCCATGCACCTGTTACATTTGGCAAGAAAGATTGGAGAGCAGCTCAGCAGCATACCTGTAGACTCGGCATCCATTGACCCCCATCATTGCTTCAGTTCTGACCATGCTTTCAGTTCTAACCACCGAGCCTTATCTATCTATTGCTAGTTCTCATTGTAGCATCTGCAAGGCCTCGCTGCCTCTTGCCATGATGGCTGGAGTGTGTTGCAAGCTGCCTGCCAGTCTGTCTTTCACTGCATTCCACCAGCCTTTGGAGACCCTGGTGCAGCTGTTTGCCTGAACCAAAGCCAGCCATTACTAGATCCCTGTGATATGAAACCCTGCTCACCTCACCTAGTAAACAGAGACTAACTCCAGGACCTGGTTCTGTGCAGCTAGTACCAGCTATTCTCTTGCCGTTGGCTGAGCCAAGCCTCTAGGAACAGTGAGAACTCAGAGGGAAGTGCTGATCATACAGGTAAAAAAAGCCAAGGCTGGTAAGGAAATCACTGTTCCAAAGGAGTGGATCTGGTTGCTCCCAGCATATTACTCTGCCTTCAAATATGTCACCAAAAAATATTTGGCAGGGGATTTCTCTACCCAAAATGGGACAAAGGGAAAAATGGCTGAATAACAGTTGGCATAAGGGACCTGGATAAATCCTCTCAAAAAGTATGGATTAAGAACAAACCAGGGAACAAGATAGGAGCCATGACTTCAGGCTCAAAGGAGATCATGCATGGAAAAGCAAGTGCCCACAGGAGAACCCCGAACCTGCAGGCAGGCTCCACACGGCCACACTGCCCGGCTCTGCAGTGACTGGCTGGCAGTGTGGCCATAGGCATTTATTTCATCTCTTTGGGCCTCTGTCCTCATCATTAAAACTGAAGATGATAAGGCCATTTGAAACCTTAAAGTAGTCATCCTCTGACTTCAAGCTGGTGGATGGACCTTTTATTAAAACATAGTCAAAATGGGTCAATATCTTGAAAAAAAAATCACATGGGAGAGAAACAAATACAAGATAGAGAGTCATCTAGTTTTGAAAAATCAGCTGAGACAAAGAAAGGTTTGAACTGAGGAACAGGTACAGAGCAGCCAGACATGTTCTACTTAATAACAGTTACAAGAGCCACCAGACTCAAGAGGGTTCCATTATCAGATACATTTGAGAACTGCTGTCTGCTGCACGCTCTTCTTAGAGGCATCGTTCCTACTGAAGGCTCTGAGCAGTCTGGTACTATGGACTCCAGTTTAAGGCTTAAACCAGAGCTGTTAAAGCTTAGTTGACCATGGGATTCTTTTTTATATTTATTTATTGGCATCACTCAGAGGGCATCCCACCACCATCAAGTGATTTTTTTGGCTTCCCTGGTGGCTCAGATGGTAAAGAATCTGCCTATAATGCAGGAGACTCGGGTTTGATCTCTGGGTTGGGACGATCCCTTGGAGATGGGAATGGCAACCCACTCCGGTATTCCTTCCTGGAGAGTCCCATGGACAGAGGAGCCTGGCGGGCTACAGTCCATACAGTCCAAAGAGTCGGATACAACTGAAATGACTTAGTACACAGGCATCATTCAGAAGTGGACATCCAAGTTTCAGGTTGTGGAATATAGCACTATAAAGGTGTTTTTGTTTTTTTCCCCCCTCTAAACATAAAGAAGCAAAAACCAACCAGGCATAATCTTAGTTTACCATTTGGAAGCTTGAGCAACAGCTCACAGCTGGATACACATTCAAGGTCATAGCTGGCCTCGGCCTTCTCTTCCTTACTCACTGACCCTTGGGTCACTGAAAAGATACAGTCCAGCTGGGCGAAGCGGTGACCTCAGTCTTCACCAGCCATTTCTTATGGGGCCTCAGGACACACAGGATGCTGTCAGCAAACCAACCAACACAGAACTAAATCATGGTGATGTCTTCCTGCCTCGGGGACGCGCCTCTGCCTGCTCGGAGACTGCTCAGGGACAGTTAATTGCTTTTCAGCTCAGGCTACACAGCTTTCTCATATCCAGTATTCCCCAGGGTCATATTTTCTCAGGCTGCATTTTTCAGAGAATAGGGCAGTAGGAAGAGGAAAAAGGAGTGAGGGTGAGCAGTGGTGGGCAGGAAGCTGCTTTTTATCTTCATTGTGACTTAAATTACCATCTTCTAAATCCTTCACTTAAAAAAATAATTTAAAAAACCCACCTCTTTTCTCAATTTTAGCTTTTGGGTGTAAGGTTGAAGTTTTAAGCTCCAAACAAGAGGGCAGTATGGCCACTAATTCTCTAGGCAGGAGAGCAAGCATCTTCCATGGAGGGTAGGAGGAGCTTCCTCTCCGGGTGCTGATATGACGGTGGACAGAAGTGTTGAAGGAGTGGACAGCAGGTGGGCCACCTGGAACTCTGGGACGCGTCTCCTTAATGCTTCTGTCTTCCGTACTCCAGAGTCATACCGTCTCCCTTTCACATTTTGCTTTTCAGTTGCTGAATCATGTCCAACTCTTTGCAGTCCCACAGACTGCAGCACGCCAAGCTTCCCTGCTCTTCACTATCTTGTGGAATTTGCTCAGACTCATGACCATTGAGTTGGTAATGCCATCCAAGCATCTCATCCTCTGTTGCCTCCTTCTCCTCCTGCTCTCAATCTTTCCCAGCATCAAGATCTTTTTCTAAGGAGTCGGTTTTTCGCATCAGGTGGCCAAAGGAATAGAGCTTCAGCTTCAGCATCAGTCCTTCCAATGAATATTCAAGGTTGATTTCCTTTAGGATGGACTTTAGGATTTCCTTTAGGATGGTTTGATCTCTTTGCTGTCCAAGGGACTCTCAAGAGTCTTCTCCAACACCATAATTCAAAAGCATCACTTCTTCGGCGTTCAGCCTTCTTTATGGTCCAACTCTCACATTCATACATGACTACTGGAAAAACCATAGCTTTGACTAGATGGACCTTTGTCGGCAAAGCAATGTCTCTGCTTTTTTAATATGCTGTCTAGGTTTGTCATAGCTTCTCTTCCAAGGAACAAGCGTCTTTCAATTTCATGTGAGGCCTCTATTATGACCCATTATGCATTGATCTTTTATTTTATTATCAGAGGGATGCCTCTTTTCCTTTATTTTCAAATGCTTTGAAGATTTATTACATCTAGTTGGCCACTTTCAACCTGCACTCACATGACCGGCCTCAATGCAGCTGGTTTTGTGCCTACCTACCTGAGTTGCAGGCACCTCTTGAACTGTTTTGTAGATTTTTTACAAAGGGAATTGGTCCATGTACAGTTGGTGAGTGGATATCTCCCTAGGGCAAGGAGAGTCTGAGGCTTCCTATTCTGCCATCTTGCTGACATCACTTCCTCTCCATCACTCAGTTTCCATGTTACTAATTTCACATTATATCTAAGAGCACACATGTCATTAAAATTCATATGACTTATTTTCCAGAGTAGTTCTTCCCCTCCTATGACTTATTTTCCAGAGTAGTTCTTCCCCTCTAAGTTATTTCCCTCCAGTGTGGCTTGTGAACCTCACTCTCTCTTTGTAGAGGTGATTATTCTTAAGAATCATGAGGTTCTTTTTTTTTTTTTTTGTCTGCCCTAAACAGCTGATAAGGGCAGAGCTCCATACCTGCAGTCAATGATAGACTGCATCCTGGGGACTGGCCAGGAAGACTAGGAACTGCTTTCCTTAGGAAGCAGTTCAGGTTGACAGTCCAGTACCAGAGGGTCAGTGGGGGCTGTAACCCTTGCCATGAGGTGCTCTGTGGGCAGGAGCTGATGCTGTTAAGTTCCCCCCTGGTACTAAGAAGTACTGAGGCCTATTCTCAGAGCCTCTCAGCTTCCCAGAACACAGATAATGACATCTCAGTCACTGCCTTCACAAACCAGTAACTCTTATTCAAACAAAAAAGACGTTTCTGATTTCTCATAACTCCCTAAGTGCTTAAAAAAAAATCACATTCTTAATTACCCGCTCTACTGAGCTCCACCTTGATTTCACATCAAATTATTCCCAGTTTGCTCATTGCTGTGGGGAAGTGTGTGGCACAGGGGTGGGGGCAGGAGAGGAGGCTGAAAAATGCCTATAAATGTCAGGCCAAGTTTAAACACTCCAAATGGGAAAGACACTAGAGATAGCTGACTGGATTATCTCTCACATTCAGCCCTCCATTTACAGTCACCGCCCTCCCCAATCCTGATTTATTTAATGCTTCCATCTAATGAGCTTTGATTTGTGGCCAACCATTGTACTCAGCCAGCTGTCCTGAAAACAACCCTGACACATGGCTTCTATCAAAGTTGTTGTGTGACTGTGAACTGGTTCAAACGTGGAGTAGTCACCTTAAAGGGAGGGAAAGGCCAATGCTGGCACAGACATGCTGGTCAATTTGGAAGGCAAGTCAGGCATTAGAGGGAGTCGCTGAGCAGAAAGGTGGATACCATGAAGGTGCTGAAGTTGTGACTCAAGCTTGGGCAGCTGAACAGGTGGCATTTGGCCAAGGCTTGTTCTCTCCATTGATCACCACCGTGGTTGTAGTCAAACCAACATCACAGGGAGCTGGGTCTTGAAGACGACTGGAGGTTGCCTCACCGGGTCAGCCCCTAGCCCTCGAAGAAGCACCTGGCTGTGAAACTCTTACAACAAGAATTAGTCTTGGTCAAACACATGTGGGTGAGGATGTGGAGAAACCAGAACCCTCATACACTGCTGAGGGGCAAGTAAGCTGGTGCAGCTTCTGTAGAAAAGTTTGGCAATTTCTTGAGAATATAAAAGAATATAAACGTAGAATTACTGTTTGTATTTTGAGGTATATACCTCCAAAGAACTGAAAATGGGCATTAAATAGAACTTGTACATGGATGTTGATGGCAGCACTGTTTACAATAGCCAGCAGGTGGAAACAGCTTAGATGTCCATCAACTGAAGACCGAACAAACAAAATGTGCTATGTCCACACAGTGGAATGTTACTCAACAATTAAAAGGAATGATACATGTTACAACATGGATAAACCTTGAATACATTATGCTAAGTGAAAGAAGGTGGTTACAAAAGACCATGTCTTGTATAATATGATTTCATTGATATGAAATATCTGAAGAGACAAATCCATGGATACAGAAAGCAGATTAGCGGTTGCCAGGAGTTAGGGAGGGACTGCTTAATGGAAATGAGGTTTCCTTTTGGGATAATGAAAAAGCTCTGGCACTAGACAGCAGTGATGACCACACAACACTGTGAATGTACTTAATGTCAGTTTAAAATGGTTAAACAGTCACTTTTATGCTTTGTGTATTTTACCAGATACACACATAAAAGAACTACTCTTGGTCAATTATGCGCCTGCCCTACCCTCAGCTTTTGTTCTGTGCTTGCTGGCGCTCACCTCTGACTTTGCCCTTGGCCGATGCTTCCTGGACTCCCTGTGCATCTCAGTCTAGATATTGTGCCAGTGATTTCCTAGTGTCGGATCCTCGGTCTGGCCCCGACTTCCACTTGT
This sequence comes from Capra hircus, assembly GCF_001704415.2. Taxonomy (NCBI): domain Eukaryota; kingdom Metazoa; phylum Chordata; class Mammalia; order Artiodactyla; family Bovidae; genus Capra; species Capra hircus. Next base: position 41,731,529 of record NC_030827.1, read on the forward strand.
TCACGTGGGGCCTTCAGCTCCTGTCTTACCCCAATATACAACCAAGAGAATGTGGTTACCGCTTCAGTCTGCTAAACAGTACTGCTGCTCAATCAGTCTGGTATTTACACAAAAATAGAAGTAGAGTCTATTCTGTTATTCTGCTCAAAACATAATCCTCAAGCCCCATGACAGATATCCAGAAGCTCTGTCTGAATATTAATTGGCCATGGAGCCTCAAAATAATGGCTCACAAATTCTCAGTAATTTTTTTGGTGTCACGAAAATTTCTGAATGAGTTGACTTTTTTCGACCATCTCCAGAAAGTGAGAAACTGCCTATTAAGCCAGTGTGTATGAATTGGTAGACTGTTAATATTCAAATGAACTTTCTCCTGTAACATTTAACCAATTGGCATGAGATGCAGGCAGCGAACATGTAGTCTTCAAGGCATTGTGTCTATGGAATCCCATTATACGCTTGTTTACAATCCAGATGTCGAGATGCCCAGAGATTCTGGCTCAGGAAATCTCCATAAGGTCTCTTTGGCTCTTACACCTGATCCTTGAACGTCTGCTTCAAACTCTCCCACAGTAAATATCAACTTGGCCACAAACTTACCCTCCATCTTTCCCAGAGCTATAGACCCCAGGGTCCCCCTGCAGCTCCAAACCCTCCCTAGGTAGAGGTCAGATGGAAGAAGGTACCAGGCATAGTCCTGAGCCCTAAGCGATCTTCTTTTCCTCTCTGAGACCTCTTGTACAAACTTCAGCATCACATTTCCAGCCGTCTTCTGGACATCTCTAATGGGATGCTCTGACGAATCCGGACTTAGACATGCCTCCCTCTCTTCCCCACAAGCATACCAGCGTTCTAATTATTCAGATTCTGGGTGTTGTCTTCACTTTCGCCTTCTCTTTTACTTCCCCACACCTATTTCTTTCCTTTAGAACGTTTCTCAGACTCCTTTTTCTGGACTCTCACTGCTACGGCCCATTTGGAAGAATCTGACTTCCTCCTCCCCACCCTGCAGTCTGTCATCGGGCTAACAACCAGACTGCTAACATACTGCTGCTGTTGTCATTTTTCCATTTTGCTGGCTTTTCCTTGTGGTAGCTTCCCCATGTTATCTTCGTAAATTAAGAATCTACAACATCACATTTAAATTTTCCATCCTGGCATTCAAGACTCCTGACAAGTTGGCCCCATCTTATCACCCGACAGCTCCGACACAGCACCACCCTGTCACCCCACCCCTCTGCTGCTCACACCACCAACAGAGTCAACACATTCCCAGCCCACAGCGTCTGCTCCACCGCTGGCTTCTGAAATGCCCTTCCTCCCTCCTCCGCTGGGTCATTTATTCAACAACTGTTATTGCAACCACTGTGCACTGGAGACTAAGTGCTTAGGACACCTAGATGGACAAAAGAATGATCTCTTGGGATCCCTTGGGACATTCACATTCAGTTGCTCTATCCTTATCTTCCCCACCCTATTCTTTGACATCTAGTTCTGCTTTCTCCCAAATGTCTTCTTGATAAACCTGGGCATGTCCCATTTTTTCCCAATTTTTACTGTTCATACTACTTATTGTTGGCATCCTATGACTCAGTGCACCAGGATATATTGTCTTATATTGCTCTCTGATCATTCCTCTAAGCTTGTTTCATGGAAACTGCCCAAGTTGGTTCACACCTTCAACTGTGTTTGGTTCACTATTGTTCAAGCACTTAGCATGCTGCTTGCACATTCCCTAAGAATCACTCCAGTGCAAGATGGATGCTCAGTAAATATACGTTTTAATGCAACTGTGCCTGAGTTCAACATAAGAGCCACCGCTTCAGTGGCACTTCATCCATTAAGGGCAACCCTCCTCTACTTCAGCTCTGCTTTCTTAAGGAGATGAAATATTGGCCAAGAAATACCCTCTCGACTCTTCCCTTCTGCTTCACCTAGAGCAAGGCGCCCTCAAGCCTCTCCTGGCAGAAGCCCGAAAGTGCAGGGCCTTCCCAGGTGACTCAGTGGTAAAGAATCAGCCTGCCAGTCAGGAGACCTGAGTCTGATTCCTGGGTTGGGAAGATCCCCTGGAGAAGGGAATGGCAACCCATTCCAGTATTCTTGCCAAGGGAAATCCATGGACAGAGAAGCCTGGTGGGCTACAGTCCATGGGTCAAAAAGAGTCAGACACGACTGAGCAACTAAACAACAACGGGTTTGGACGAGGCTGTAAACCATATCTCCTCTTGGAAATTCAGGATGCATTTACTTATCTTTGATCATGTTTTTTGTTTTTAGGCATCAGAATGAATAACAAAGATGTGGCCCCTGCTGTCACCCACCTTAACCTATTAATACTTCTGGGAAGCCCTTCAGTAAAGAGATTTTGGGTTTGTTCACTTGTGTTTTCCCAAACCTTATTCACTAGAAGCACCTACAACATCCTACGGACCACACGCTGGGGCTTCAGGTGAGAGGGCTAGCCAATCCAGCTAAACCAAATTTTGGGGTGAAAGAGCAAAGAACCGATTTTTAAATTTCATATTAGGAAGCTTTGCTCCCCTGGAAGCCTCACTCCCCTGGAAGCCTCCTCAAGGAGCCTGGTGAGTGTGCACCAACAGCTGTTCAAATGCATCCTTGTTAAAACACAGTGTGGTTATTAGTAGGGTAGTCCCAGCACACTTAGTAGCTAGTCACGCTGTTCCCTCCCAGGCACCCAGAAATAACAATGGGGATGACAGGGTAAGAAGGTGGGGGAGTGGGTGGGCACAGACAAAGGGAGGTGGGAGCTGGTGACTAGAAGTTCTGGCTGTGGGGGCTCGAGGATGGTGGGTTTTATGCCTTGCTAATGGGGTTAGAATTGGGGCTAAGCAAATGGCTCAGAGAGGGTGAGAACCTGCTGGAAACAGAGGAGGAGTGGGGAAGACAGTCACGCGGGACCAGGAACAGACTGTAATGGGAGAACCCATGGGGAGCGAGGGGAGGTGGAGGCTGCTTGGGAAGAGCAGAGTTCTTGCTCTGACACTTTATTACTCTAGCAGTTTTGTAAGGATTTCTTTTTTTTTTTTTTTATGGGTCATTTTATTTTTTTGTCTTTACTGAATTTGTTACAATATTGCTTCTGTTTTATCTTTTTGGGATTTTGGCCCTAAGGCACTTGGATCTTAGCTCCCTGACCAGGGATCAAATCCACACCCTTGGAAGGTGCAATCTTAACCACTGGACCACAAGGGAAGTCTGTCAAGCATTTTGTTTTTAAGGCAGAGACCATACAACTTTCCATATGTTAGGAGGAAATGGGTAAATGCTGAAATGGACACACTTATCTCCCTGGAATACCCTCTCTGCCCTTCTGCCTTAGGAGAGAGAAGATGGGTAAGAGGATGGGGGTGGAGGGAAGGAGGGAGGGAGGGAAGGAGAGAAGGGAGAAGGAGGGCAGGGAGGAAAACTTTTCCAAAAAACACATTTTTGGAAGACTCAAAATTAGAGATTTCCCAGTTGAAGATGACACATGACCATGGGATTGTATCAGGCAGACCTGTCCAGGGCCCATGTATGAGAAGGCATAGCCTCCCAGTGGCCATCACCTTCCCGTCATGTTCCCTGTCCCCAGCCCAGGCCACCCTTAGGCAAGTTCCACCTCCAGACCAGAGCCGGATGCCCAGCTCCACCATCCCCTACCTCTACTGTCTGAGCTCTGGGGCTAGAGGGGTTGCCCTACCCCACCTCTGCCTCCCCCGGAAGCACCCCAAGTCTTGCCTTCCCCACTGTGGCCCACGCAGTTGAAGGCAGGTTGCCTTCCAAGGTGCTTTGAATTATTCACTGACTGAACGAGATTTGTTGAGCTCGCTAAGTGTCACGCTCAGAGAAGATAATGAAATATAAGTACCTTCAGTTCTAGGCCCTCAGGAAGTTTAGACTCCACTGCAAGTGAGAACAGGTGAGGCAGTGGCACCCCACTCCAGTATTCTTGCCTGGAAAATCCCATGGGCAGAGGAGCCTGGTGGGCTGCAGTCCATGGGGTCTCTGAGAGTTGGACACGACTCAGTGACTTCACTTTCACACACTGGAGAAGGAAATGGCAACCCACTCCAGTGTTCTTGCCTGGAGAATCCCAGGGATGGCGGAGCCTGGTGGGCTGCTGTCTATGGGGTCGCACAGAGTAGGACACGACTGACGCGACTTAGCAGCAGCAGCAGGTGAGAACAGGAGGAGGCAACTCCCAGGTGAGATGCCTGCGAACCCAGGGGGGCTTGTGGACAGAGCTGCCACCAGACAGGCCAACAAGACGCACCAAACAGAGGAGCCCCCTGGGCTGGGCAGTGACCGCCGCAAGCAGAAGGGACCTGATATGTGGGATGAATTAGGGAGACAGGCAGGAGCTGGAATGAGCAATGCAATAAAAACAAGAGTTAATTCACCTTCAGAATCCAGAACACTCCATAGGGCATGAGGTTGGGCTGATGGGCCCTGGCTGACCCCTTCTCCTGATGTAGGGCTCCCAGAAAAACCACAGGCCCGCATGACTGGTGCGTCCTCAGGTGGGGGTGAGGAGGAAAGAGACAGAGTCAGGACTGATCTTGTGCACATTCAGGACACGGAAACTCTGATGCTTTGGTTGAACCGACAGCAACACCACCCTGACCATTCTGTTTCATGTTGAGACTTTTTCCTAAGAAGGTGCTGAGTGTCATGTCAGCCAATAGGCCGTCCTAGCACCTGGGAACTGCTATTAGCATAGTCTTGATACACTGGAACCTGCTGACCCCTGTCGCCCCTGATTTGACATTAAAGTCTAAAAGGCATACAGTGTTGCTTTTATTTTGTTTTTTCATATTTGCTTAATTAACTGGGTTACTCATCACACTGAGGGTTCTTCCAACTCCTCCCCCCCAAGGGACACTGTGTATTTTTTTTCTTGGCCACCCAGCTCCATGGACTTGTATGGAGTCCCCACTCCCATCCATATTGTGTATAAGGTCACCACAGGGACAGCCAGGACCCAAGCCCATGAGTGGGTGCGGAGCATGGCCCTCTCACTGTGGACTTGGGGTCTGGGAATCATTTACCAGGAGCTCTCTGCAGGGGGCAGCACTGAGCGGTCAGGAGCATCAGGACGGTGTCCAGGCAGAGACAGCCATGGGTGCTGAGTCAGCCTGGTGTCCACAGACCAGCCCTGTGAGCCGCCTGGCTGTCATCTCAAAGTCCACCTGGATTCCTCTCTCGTTCTGATCTTTAGGCCTTGTTGGCTCCGTGGGCTGCCCAACATCCTTTCAATACATACTTTTCCTGCTTCAAGCATCCGGAGGAAATCCATTCCTCCACCGAGCACTTGGACGTCCCACCGCTGACCTGGCGGCAGCCCCTTGGCGTGCCTAGGACCCCACGGGGGCCAATAGCATGGCTGGTCAGCACTGGTATGAGGTCTTCTCCAGCTTTCTCCCTTCCTTTTATCTAATTGCCCACCAAATACTAAGGGGATATGATAATGGGTAAAGAAATGGCTGTTGCCTTCAGGGAGATTACAGCCTTTCTGTAGCTGGCCTTTAGAAAAACTCTGAAAGTTTCTCAACCCTCATCTTAACCTTGAGCCTCACTCCCTAAGGTCTCTGATGTCAATGGTAAGCATGTGACCTTGAGCTCCGCACGGGCACATGCAGACACACGCCAGGTCCCAGAGGCACCCTGCTGCCTCTCCCTACAGTGCTTCACCTGAACTCATCTTCTTTTACTGCTTTGCCTTTCCCCATCAGAACTAACCTGTTCCTGTCCCCTTCCTGAACAGCCCTGGGGCCATCTGAAGGTCTAAATTACAGACATTAACACCTTAGTGGTCAGCAATTTAATAGTCATTTTAAGAAATCCGAAGTCAAGAGTCTTCTGTACCTAATCTGTAGACCTCAAAATTTGGACCCTGTTTGTCAGAACTGGAATCAATGTGGGCAGCTGTTTACACCACATCCAGCTTTTCAGAGCAGTGAGCAAATGACCTTGTAGTCCAGCCTGCTATGCCCAACCGTCCCCTCCCTTCACTGCACAGCCAGCCAGGCTATCTTCACCAGCTGCTAAAATCTGCCACTCAGAAGCTGTTATTCCGTCTCACAGAGAGACTGGCAAATTGTTCCTGGAAACAGGGGGCGGGGGCGTGGTTTCCCTTCCACTGAATCTATTATTCATATTAGGTTTGGTCCTTTTTAAGAATGTTTACTTTGAAAGAACAAAGCCTGTTAACTTCGGTTGTCCATTTTCATCTATAAAAAATACAACACACCACCTAAAGATTAAGGAAAATAACAGAAAGCCATATAGACGGCTAAAGTCTACTGATGCATGAACTTGGAGCCTCCAGGAGCATTTGCTGTTGTTGTTCAGTTGCTGTTGTTTCCGACCCCATGGACTGCAGCACGCCAGGCTACCCTGTCTTTCACCGTCTTCCAGAGTTTGCTCAAACTCATGTCCATCAAGTCAGTGATGCCATCCAACCATCTCATCCTCTGTCACCCCTTCTCCTGCCCTCAATCTTTTCCAGCATCAGGGTCTTTTCCAAGGAGTCAGCTTTTCACATCAAGGGCCAAAGTACTGGCGCATAACGTGCTCAAAAGAGGGGAGAAGGTGGCAGAATATAGCTGTCTGATCAGCTTTTTGCAGGTGATATTTGGACAAAATAGGGTATTCTACATGTACTACCTTCAAATTCTGCTAGGACCACTTCCTCCAAAATGCTGGAGCAAACAGCCACCGCAGAGTTCCAAGCCCAGAGAAACTTCTTCAGGGCTCATGTTTCCATTTTTACCCCCTCCATTCTTCCCAGGTTATAATTTGCTCTTGTCTACAACAAAAAACTAGAAATGGTAGTGGACACCAAGGCAGTTCAGACCCCCAAACAAATGAGGAGCTGCTTGTCATTGATGGTGAACTAGACCACAAGTTCTGAACGTCTGTGGTTTGTCCATAGGGTGGATCCTGGGAAACCTCCAAAGGGCGGTCATCAGCTGGCCACGGGGACTGCTACCCTGTCATTGACTGCGCTGCCTGTAATTTACAAGCAGGACACTCCACATCACACAGCCCCAGCATCCTTCTCTGTGCTTTTTATAACACAAATGCCAAGTTTTCGCTGAACCAGCCCTTACTCATCCAAGCCTCAGTTAGTCTGTTGTATAACATATGTAGATTGGTATTTTTATTGACTTCTGAAATACACCAAATGTTGTTCAAGGAGGAGTTTGGCATCATTTCACAGAAACGCTTAAGTCCTCCATTACAAGCACTGGAAAAGGACTTTGGTGGTCATGTAATTTAATCTACTCATCTGTCCGATGCTTCAGAAATGAGGCTAGGAGAGCTGAGTATTTGCAGATCACTCTAAGAACAGTCATAATCAGAGTCCTGGCTCTCTGATTTCTGAACCAAAGGTCTTTTCACTTGGAGAGACCAAAATATAACATTTAATCTTTTAAAGGCATGCTTTATCGGCCATGGCAAAAGAAAATGGAAAAAAGTTACTTAAAACACAGGAAGAAGCTAGAAGCCAGATGATAACCAATTAAGTTAATATACCTTCTCAATTAAACCCTCTACACAGAAGCCAAACTGTGGAATTTGCATTCCTCTGCTCATCTTCCAAAAGAATTGCTAATGTGCTGTGGAGTGACCCAAAGGTGAAGAAAGAGAGGAAAAAGGCAATAAAGAGCCTTGAAAGTCCAGCCTCGGACCCCTATGCCCAGGGCACAGAGAAATGCCCATCGACTTGCCTCTCCTCCAGTGACCCAAGGCTATAGCAGGCATTGGGCCTCCTCACCCCTGTGGTCCACAGCAGGATGGGGTGGGGTACATAGCAGGACTCAGGTCCCTAACAGCTGTCTCCTTCTGAGGAAAGAGAGCATAGCGATTGATGAGGGACTGGTTTCCAAGGGCTGCCAGCAGAAGCTGAAAGGCACTACATTAAGCCCGACATCATTATTATTAAACCTACAATTTAAAACCAATTATGCTTTGCAGAAGACTGCAGCCTCCATTTAAACCACTCCTGGAGGAAAATAAAAAGCCCGTTATACAGAGTTCAAGGCAAGCTATAGAAGTGCTTATGTCACATGAAGCTGGGACTTGGGCACAAATTAATAATTGTAACCCTGGGGTTCCCACTCAGATGGAGGCAGGACAATGGAAAGCAAATGCTAAGGAATAAAAATGAGATGCAAACATCCTCTTTTTTTTAATGGAAAACAGCCAGATCTCTTTGCAATTTCAAGATAAATTTACCTATTTGCCTGAATGGGGAAAAGTCTGACATAAAAGTCAGAGATCCTAAGCTGGTACCCAGGCCCTCCCAATGGTGTTGGTTGGTTAAAAAAAAAAAAAAGAAAGAAAACCCCAAGGCAGGGTGTGGGGGAATCATTTGCTAGACATCTAGGAATCAGGGTTTTCCATGCAAAAATTCTGAATTTGAAGCTTTGCTTGTGAATCAGGTTATCCAGGAACACTGTGGCAATGACTGTCTAGAGCCAACGCTTGGTTGTTGTCAACTTGAGATGGATGGATGGATTAGCACGCGCACTCTTGTTCACCCCAGTCTCCACCACTCCCTGTTGCTTCCCAAGAGAGACCCTGTATCTATTGCCTCTTATCATCTTTTAAAGGGTGACAAAGAAAGTGAAATCTTCCTTACAATGACATCTTTATCAAAAATGTTCTTGTACTAGTCTCACTTCATTTATTTATAGTCTCCATATGACATGTCTTAGACATTCGATTGCTTGATTCCTGACCCAAATCTTCTTTAGGAAATAAATATCCTGCAGTTGCTGAAAGTGAATCATAAAGGAAGTCGATTTCAATTTGAATAATATTTACCAAGTGCCTGCTGGGTTCAGGAGACTGCACTGGGCCCTGGGGGAGGGATTCAAAGAGAATTAGGGCCCATCATTTCACTGTGGGCATTCCAGCTCAAACACCCTGGAGAAGATGCTGTCATAAGAAAGGTATAAACCACCGTGGGGTTCAGAGGCAGCAGAAACCACATCAGGCTGGGAAAAGCTACATGGAAGAAATAGCACTTGGAATGGGCTTTGAGGAAGGGATGGCGGTTTGACAAGTGAACAAGGAAAGTGAGAGAGAGAGCTGCTTAAGAGGGAACAAGGTGAGCATTTGCAAAGGCAGAGAAATACCTGCATATACCAAGAACAAGGAGGAACACTCCCCCAACAATGTATAAACTTGGAAAGAGAGGGGTTGGGCTGTTGAACTTCTGGGTTCTGTTCCCACCTCCTCCCCCAGCCCAGCTCCTGCAGAGGCGGCATCTTAACTCCCTGATGACAACTGAGTGATGCAGAGGGGCAACCCTCACAGAAGTCTTCTGTAGTGAGAACACCCAAACCAACCCCAGGGTGCTGAAGCCATGGAATGGGGTTAGGGCTCAAGGTCACCAATCAGCAGCTCCACCTGCTCCTGGATTCGTATAATGCACCTGGGACACCGGTCCTGCCAAGGGGCTGCTCCATATGTAGCATGGTCCTCATCAAAGGGAAAACGGACAAACGGGAAATGAACAAACATATTAATTTAGCATCATCCTTCCACCAAGCTGTTGATGTAAAAACTCTTGGAATTGAGGCTTGACTTCCCATCCTATCCCAGCTATGCTCAGAACCCAAAATCTCTACCTTTTAAAATACCCTGAGTCCAAAGTCTTCTCATTATCTGTACTGATGTCACTTCAGTCCAAGTGCCCAAGCCCTAGACCTCTGCAAGAGTGTTCCACTGGTCTCCCTACTTCTGCCCTAACCCCATACACTCCATCCTCTACGCTGGAGGAAAGGCAGTTTGATCATGTTACTGTTCTATGCAACACCCTGAACAACATCCAATCATACTCAGGATAAAATCCGAAGTCCTCACAGTGGCTTTCACAGAGCTGTATAACCTCATTCCTATCTCTTCTCATCAGTCGTCCCACCCACTTCCCTCCAGCCACGATCATTCGGGTAGATACTGAGTCCCTAGCAAGTACCCAGCAGCCCTCTAGGTGCTAGAAACACACCAGGAACAGTGACCCACTTGTTCTTTCTTGAATCCAGCAAAAATGCTCCTGCCCCAGGCCCTCAGCATTGCTGTTCTCTCTGAATCAGGCTATCCAGGAACCCTGTGGCGATGACTGTCTAGAGCCAAGGCTTGGTTGTTGCCAACTTGAGATGGATGGAAATAATCTCTGCCTTAGATCCACACGGATCCCCACCTCATACTTCTCACTCGGCCTTTCACAAATACCCTACCTAGAATGGCGCCCCTAATTATCTAGCCCCTCACCCTTCTTTGGTTGCTTTCTAGCACCTGTCATTAGCAGAACTAACTTTATTTGTAAATATATTTTGCACCATGTTTAATGTGTGTCTACTCCACTAGAATGAGGGCAAGGTCTTTATCTGTTTTGCCCACTGCAGCATCCCTCAGATCTAAAGAAATATTGTCACATCACAGCTGCTCATTAACTACTTACTGAGTGACTGAAATAAGGGCTAATCTGTAGGGCCCACAGGAGCCAGTGACAGTGAAAGTATTAGTCGCTCAGTCGTGGACAACTGTTTGTGACCCAATGGACTGGGGCCCACCATGCTCCTCTGTCCATGGAATTGTCCAGGCAAAAGTACTGGAGTGGGTTGCCAGTAGTAGTCAGAAAAGAAGGAAGCAAAGGTGAGCCCCAAAGTGAAGGCGAGGCTTGAAGGATGAGCTGGGCTCCAAAGGCCACCTGTTATGAAGATAAAGGCAAACGGGAGCAAAGACTTTTTCAAGTGGGGAAAACCATGATCCAGAGTGTGGAAGTGGGATGCGGCATGGAAGGGGCTGGAGACGACAAGCTGGCCCATGTGACCCTAAAAGTCAGCTCCTGGGGGACTCTTAGCTGATGATGGATAGGAAGGGCAGGATCAGTTGCTTTTAAAAGCACCTGCTTGGTCAGGTCTTCATCTCCAGAAATCCTGATTCAGCAGGCCTGGGAATGGCCCAGGAATCGGTATGTCTAGCAGGTTTGATAAACCTCTATGGAGAAGACTGTGATCCCAGAGATAAACACCATCAGAGCAGGACGCCATGTTTCTACAGAACACTCATCTCCTTATGCCCTCGATGAGTCTCTCCTGGAAGGGGGAGCCAGGGGCACCACGGTGGGGAAAAAAGGAGACTTGGGCCTGGGGACAGACTACAGGGAAACCAGGGACACTTAGTGGAGGGTGGGGAATGCGAGCACTGAGGAGATGAAGACACTGGACCCACACTTTCTCCTTCTTTACTCATGAATCAGCTGGGCTCAATGGAGACAGATGCATACCCTAGATTTACAGCCAAGTTAATTACTTAACCTTTCTGAGCTTTGTTTGCTCATTTACTCACCTGACACATGGAAAAAATAAAAAATTAACCAAAATTGAGTGCTGAAGAATTGTTGCTTTTGAACAGTGGTGTTGGAGAAGACTCTTGAGAGTCCCTTGGACTGCAAGGAGATCCAACCAGTCCATCCTAAAGGAAATCAGTCCTGAATATTGACTGGAAGGACTGATGCTGAAGCTGAAACCAATACTTTGGCCACCTGACATGAAGAACTGACTCGTTGCAAAAGGCCCTGATGCTAGGAAACACTAAAGGCAGGAGGAGAAAGGGATGACAGAGGATGAGATGGTTGGATGGCATCACTGACTCAATGGACATGAGTTTGAGCAAGTTCCAGGAGCTGGTGATGGACAGGGAGGCCTGGTGTGCTGCAGTCTATGGGGTTGCAGAGTCAGACATGACTGAGTGACTAAACTGAACCAAAACCTGCAAGCCTACTATGTGCTTCTGATCTAGGCCAAGACATGTACAGCTCAAGCATCATTCCTGCCCTTGGTTCCATTAGGAGACAGATAAGCAAGGAAGTGACTTCAAAACAGTAAACCCTACCTCACAGAGTTGTTGTAACTATTTAAGAGGTAAGTATAAATTAAGGGTCAACAAAATCACTTTGATCCACTTGCTTCCTTAGTGCTGCCTCTAATTTTAATAGGTTGACAAGGGACTGGTGCATTCCAAGACTAAGGTTGAAAGTGAAAGTGTTAGTCACTCGGTCGTGTCCAACTCTTTTCAACCCCATGGACTGTAGCTCACCAGGCTCCTCTGTCCATGGGATTCTCCAGGCAAGAATACCGGAGTAGATTGCCATGCCCTCCTTCAGGGGATCTTCCTGACCCAGGGTTGAACCCAGGTATCCTACATTGCAAGTAGATTCTTTACTGTCTGAGCCACAAGGGAAGCCCAAGACCAAGGTTATCCTGTTATTCCAGGTCTGGGAACCACTGTCCCAGAGGCAGTGCTAGAGAGAGATACAGACCAGGACAGTCAACCCACACCAGACGTTCCCAGGCGCAGTGAGCCCAGCCCCCTGGGACTGCAAGGCACAGATAACCTAACACCTTCTCTGAGTCTTTGGTTTCAAGCTTCACCCCAACCAAGTGTGTGCTCAGAGCTGCTGATGAGCAGCAAAACGGAGAGATTCAAATTTCATCTCCTTTTAATTCTCCCACCCACCCCTTGCCAAAAATGCCTACATGCAGAGAACAGCCTACGAGGAAAGATGGCCAGAAGGCGGGTGGCAGGAGAGAAACATCACAGATTCCACTGCCGGGGGGAGTCGGGGAGACCCGCAGCCTCCGCAGACCAGGAGCGAGGGAAAGCTCCAGGAGCCCTGCTCCATCTGGGCCTCATTTGGCTTCTGAGCAGGTGTGGTGTTATATCTTACGATTATGTGTTATGTTTTGGAAAGGAGCGGGGGGGACCATTTATACAGCAGTGTGATGGGGACTTCCCTGGCAGTCTAGTGGTTAAGAATTCACCTGCCAATACAGGAGACGTGGGAGGAGAGGTGGGCTACAGTCCATGGGGTTGCAAAGAGTCGGACACGACTGAGCATAGCACAGCACAGGGCACTAAGATCCCACAAGCTGTGGGGAAACGAGAGAAGCCTCCGAGCTCTACAACCTGAGCACCACAACCACACAAGCCTGCACATGGCAATGAGAAGCCCTTGTGCTGCGGCGCAGAGCCTGCACAACAGCAGAGACCCAGTGTGATGGTCACTGATCTGGCCCACATGCCCACCTACAGGAAGAGGAGAGGAGTGCAGAGAGGAAGAAGGACATGCCCACAGTCACCCCAACCATTTGTGAGCAAGTCAGGTCTAGAATCCAAGTCTTCCGACTCCAACACTGTCATCTCACACTGGGAACTAAACTAACCACCACCTTCAATACCAAATATACTGGCTAAGCACATTATTTGCCCAATCAAAATATCCTCATGCTCAGTCTGGGACATGAAGCTAACACTCCTAAGCAAGACCCATAACTTACCAGGAAAATGGCCAACCAGACATTTCCAGCTGGAAATCTCTGCAGTCAACTTCCCATTGTATCACTTCGGTCCCACATAGCCTGAGTTTATTCATGGTAACCTAAAGAATGGGGCCCTTTCTTGGGAATAAATGTATATCCAGAGTTTTAACAAAGGAAAAAAAATATATAATGTCCCTAGGGAATTCCAGCTCTGTCACACTCAGTACCCAGAGCTCCGCCGTCACTGCTGCTCAGCTTGCAGGCTATGGGGTGAGCGCGGTGCTCCATGGGAGAGCATGGCGGCCAGCCCAGCTCAGGTGCGGGCTTGTGGGATGGGGTTTCTGGAAAGCTAGGCCTCTGAGGTCAGGCTGTAGGGCTATTCACACCACAGGGAGTAGGAAGGCACAACCCTGGCATTTGGAGAAACATAGCGAGTAGATAGATTTTATGTCTCTGCCATTGGGAGAAGTGGATGCCATGACCTGAGATCCGCCAGTATTGGCAGAAAAGTCCCCAAGCCACAGAGCTCTCACTGGGAGCCCCTCTGCATAGTGCGTTGAGGACAAAAGGAGGTGGGTGCATGGGTCACTCTCTGTCAAGTCTTGGGGACTTGAGACAGATACACCCCAATCAGAGGGCTCCCTGGAAATAGGGCATAGAGCATAGCGGAAAGGGGGGGTGCTTCCCAGGTGGCACTAGTGGTAAGGAATCCACCTGCCAATGCAGGAGACATGGGTTCAGTCCCTGGGTCAGGAAGATCCCTTGGAGGAGGGCATGGCAACCCACCCCAGCATTCTTGCCTAGAGAATCCCATGGACAGAGGAGTCTAGTGGCCTACAGTCCACGGGGTAGCAAAGAACTGGGCATGACTTAGTGACTCAGCACAGTGGGAGATCCTGCCCAGGCAGCCCCTGAAATGCAGGCGGAGGATGTACAGGCAGGAACAGCTTTCATGAAGACGGCAATGAACAAAATGTCATAGGCTCATGTTTACTCTTGTTGTCTTGGGATAACAGAACCCCTTTTCACTTTTAGAAGTATCCTAATTTGATAAAAAAGCATATGGGCACCCTAGTCAAAGAGCCCTTTATGACAGACATACTTTTCCAAGGGTGATTATTTAAAATTCCATTTTTGAGCACCATCTCATAATCTATGCCAAGGATGACAGACAGCCAGCACACCAGACCCCTTCCCACACCCCTCCCCACGACAGACATTGCTAATGGATCCCAGCTCTTCTTCCTTCTGATGCTAGACATAGCCATAGAATCTTCTCAGAACAATCCTCCTGATGGCCAAGGAAATGAATTGACTCCTGAGTTGATCCTGCTTTGCCTTTGCTGATCCATACCTCATCGGTTCAGGAAGCCACTCATGAGGGCTTCCACTTCCTGAGGCCATGAAGACACAGCCGCAAAAGCCTTGCCCTCGCAGTACATAGGCATTTGTCTTGGCCAAAGCCAAGGCTATTCTTTGATTTTGTGGGGAGGGGAGGTGGATTGGCAGTGACTCTTGCCCAGGATGCCAGGAATCCAACCAATAAAGTCTAACTTCCAAGCAGATCAAACCCGCTAGGGCCCCACAGCTCTATTTACAGCCCTATATGTGGTTGCTCATGTTGCTCTGAAGCACAGCCCCTGCAGCCTCCCATGGCTTCATGGATTAAGTTTCCTTAGTTTTGTTTTGTTTTTTGTTTATCTTCCTAGAGTTGGGCTATGGTAAAAGGCACAATTCAGACAAATTCTGCTAAAATTTCCCATACTGTTTCCTGGTATAGACGCTTTAGTTCTTGGTTCTTGAAAAAAAAAATTCATTTGCATGGTTGAGGAAACACCTCACTAAAAAAGTATACAATGAGCATTACTCTGAAAGTGCAAACTTTTGCTAAGGACATGAGGACATAAGTATAGACTTTACAAATCTGACCTTACAAAGACCTCTTTTCCTCCTAACACAGGAAGGCTGAGAGGCTAATGGCACACTCTTCTAAGAACGGAGAAGACTCTAATGTGTGTGGAAGTGTGGCTAGGTGGGCCTTAAATGGCCACAGTGAAAGGGCCAGTGAAGGTGGTTTTGGCTGTAGGTCCAGAGAGGCCTGGAAAAAGATGTCTCAGGTGGTGTATGAGTGTTTCCTGGAGAAGGGGAACTTCTAAGATGCGCTTTAGTTTATATATATGAATAATTGCATTTATTTTGTTATGGCTGTGTGGGGCTTTGCTGCTGGACGGGCTGTCCTCTAGTTGCGGTGTGTGGACTTCTCGCTGCAGTGGCTCCTCTTGTTGGAGAGCGTGGGCTCTGGGCGCACAGGCTCAGTACTTGCGGTACACTGGCTTAGTTGTTCCACGGCATGTGGGATCTTCCCGGATCAAGGATCAAACCCATGTGTCCTGCATTGGCAGGCATTTCCTTCATCACTGAGCCAGCAGGGAAGCCCAGATATGTTTCATTTTTTCAGCAAATATTTACTGAGTACCTACAGTGTATCTGATACTATTCTAGATACTAAGAATAAACCAAAAAATAAAACAGGCAGATAAAAGTCACTTTCTCCCTCTGTTGATCTCTAGCTCTTACTTACTACCCCCCAAAGTATTAATAGCACTTTTATTTGGATGGTGGGATAATTGGTGTATATTTCCATTTTTGGTCTATCTATACTTTCTGATTTTTCTATGACAAATATGAATTGCTTTATAAGAAATTCTAATATAAGAAATACTACTTGAAAATTAAATAGGTACAAGAAAACACTGAGCATGAGCCCCAGAAAGATGCAAGACAAGGGGCATCCAAGAGACACTTGGGATCTGTTCACTCGAGTGATGAAGGTGGGGACAAGGGGAAACTGGGACCTTGCGCAGCCTCAGCTTGCAGACTTGGGGCTGCACCAGCAGGGGATGGAGCCAGGAGCAGAAATGCTACACGCTAACGCAGGGTTTCTCATCCTACTAGGAACAGAATTTTTTAGCACTACTAAGGCTATGGTTTTTCCAGTGGTCATGTATAGATGTGAGAGTTGGTCTGTGAAGAAAGCTGAGTGCCGAAGAATTGATGCTTTGAACTGTGGTGTTGGAGAAGACTCTTGAGAGTCCCTTGGACTGCAAGGAGATCCAACCAGTCCATTCTGAAGGAGATCAGCCCTGGGATTTCTTTGGAAGGAATGATGCTAAAGCTGAAACTCCAGTACTTTGGCCACCTCATGTGAAGAGTTGACTCATTGGAAAAGACTCTGATGCTGGGAGGGATTAGGGGCAGGAGGAGAAGGGGGCGACAGAGGATGAGATGGCTGGATGGCATCACGGACTCGGTGAACGTGAATCTGAGTGAACTCTGGGAGCTGGTGATGGACAGGGAGGCCTGGCGTGCTGCGATTCATGGGGTTGCAAAGAGTCAGACATGACTGAGCAACTGAACTGAACTGAAGCTTTTTAGTAAAGTTCCTTAAAGCCCCCGGAAATCATTTGAATAAAACCCGAGCCTCAATAATTATACATACACCTAAAGAGGACAAAAAGAACACTGTTTTTACAATAAGAGTCTTTCCTGTCCAAACTACAAAGGGGAAAAAAATCTTTCTTTTCTTTTTATTTTTCCTTCAGAATTAGCATCAAGATACCAAACATTGGCAAAGAGAATAAATGTCAAAAGAAAAAGGATTTTATGACTCATTCAAATAACATCAATATCAAAGGTACTCTTGAAGTAAGTCATTTTCTTCCCTTTTTTTATTTTTAAGGTGAATGAAGACCTTCTCTTGGACACCAACTGTGACAGAAAGGACTTTTTTTTTTGCCTAATAAGGGAGTGGCTGACCTTCTCCTGATCCCTTTCTGTTAGTGGCCAGTAAACATGGATGAGGCAAGCCCTGCCCTGGTTTTGAAAGAAACTGAACTAACAACTCTGCCCAAATCTCAGGGAATGGATATAATCATCAGTACATGCATGTGATTTGGAAAAGGAAACCACTTTAGAGCAAGGTGAAGTGAACCAACAAGCCCTCAACAGGACCCTGCTTTACAGTTCAGTTGTGGCAAGAAAAATTCCACCTATGGATTCCTCAGGAAGGAACCACCTCAGAAAGCTCCAGACACGCCCAGTCCTACGGGCTTCAGAGGCCAGCCCTGTATTATATTAAACCTGTATAATGCTGCTACCATGTTAGTAAGAAGTTGCTTGTGCTTGGGGTTATAAAATAGGCAAAATTAAAGCAAAACAATTAAAAGACCAGGACAGAAAAACTACACACTTGATGTCACCTGAGCCACTTACTTGAGCTGGAAATACTGATTGCATGTCTCACCCTCCAGTCGCTCAGCATGCAGTCATCAAGACAGCAAACTACGTGTCAGGTCCACCCGGTTGTTCTGCTTCTTCCTCGGGAAGGAAGGAAGGATCAGGAAGGAAGGATCAGAAAGGAAGGAAGCTTCCCCCATTGCTTCAGTACCTGAGACACCAGTCTCTGGCTGAGTCCAACAGAGAATGTGCCTTTTAGGAGGGGTTGCTGGGGATGGATGAAGGGACAGCTAATGTCGCTATAATGAAAGACTGGTGCTGTAAAAACCTGTACGGATGCCACTGGGCCTGCCTTCAGAAGAGCCATTTACACCTCCTTCTAGCACCTACTTCAGCTGTTCATTCCATGAGTGATTTACTATCTGTAAAATGTTAGGTATTGTGCAGGATATTGGAACAGAAAAAAGTGACAGAGTTCATACTCTAGCTGAAAAGAAAAGACAGGCAGCAATGAGAAGAATATAATCAAATATGAAAACATGTTATACAGACTCACAAGAGGTCAAGATCGATGGACCGAGGGCAAACTCACCAAGGGGAAAAGAATTCGCATGTTTTTCAAATAACATCCTCTGCAGGGGAAAACTGACTGGCTAGCCTGAAAGAATATTTGGAAGACTTTCTAAATTGGCTTCCCTCCAGGCTCAGCAGTAAAGAATTCTCCTGCGATACAAGAGCCCCAGGGTTGATCGCTGGGTCGGGAAGGTCCCCTGGAGGAGGGCATGGCAACCCACTCCAGTATTCTTGGCTGGAGAATCCCATGGACAGAGGAGCCTGGTGGGTTATATAGTCCACAGGGTCGCAAGAGTTGGACACAACTTAGCGACTAAACCGTGATCTCCACTAAATTTGTATATTAACATAAAGCAAAGAAATTACCAGACAGAGATGTAGGCAGATAGATAGATAACAATAAAGTAATAGAAACAGTATCATTTGATTCACAGCTTCTAGCAGAAGCTGATAAGTCAAATGCCTTCAGAGGTCAAGCAGGTAAATCTGATCAAACACCTGTGTTCCGAGTATTTCACACCCATCTTTTCCCTTAGGCCTTGCTGCAATCCTCTTGGAAGAGACAAATATTATCCCACTTCAATTAAGAAACAGAGAGAGGGTCTGGCAAGTTACGGTTCTGCAAGTTTATGAGTTTGGCTAAATTTAGTCACACAATCTGCATATGGTAATGCAGACTCAGGGAGAAAGTTCTGTCTTCAAGGCGCCAGCCTCCATCACCACTCCCCTCTCTCACCATGGAGATGTGGTGGCAAGTGCTGGGCCTGGTGCACGCTGAGGCCTGGACCCCTCTGACAGTGAACAGCCGCTACTGAGCTCTAGCCGATGGGTGCCTGCCAGAAAGCCGGGACCCAGAGGAGTAAACAAACAAACTCACACAAAATTGTGAGATCTCTTGATTTTAAAATATTGACAACGAATTTGATCCTTAAAGGATGAAAAATAAGCACTCCGCAAACCCAACAAAACCATCTGCCACGAGCTTCAGCCCACATCCCTGCAGTGGGCAACCTCTGCTCTCCATTGTGCCCAGGCTCATCTCATGTACGTGGTGTCACTTTTCACATTAACCTTGTGAAGGAATTATTATTATCTCTGACGGGAAATCCCCGAAGGCTCAGGGAGGGTGGATGGCTTTCCTGCAGACGCACCTGTTCTCAAGCAGAAGGACTGGAGACTCAACATCCAGACCCTTGGCAAGCGAAGCCGGGCCCCCCTGAGCTCTGCCACGCTGGTCAGAGCCGCCACCCTGCAGCCTGCTGGGGGGAGCTGTCTTTTGATTTACAGGCTGTTCCCTTTTCCCTATGAAAATGTAACTGTCCACAGGCAAGGTCATGGGTTGAAGTATTTACTGGTCAATGAACATTGCATTTAATACATACATATTTGAGGGCTTCCCTGGTGCTCTAGTGGTTAAGAATTCGCCTGCCAATGGAGGGGACACGGGTTTGATCCCTGGTCTGGGGAGATCTCACGTGCCACAGAGCAACTAAGCTCACGCACCATAACTACTAAAGCCTGCTCGCCTGAGAAGCCACTGTAATGAGCAGTCCGCTCACCACAACTAGAGAAAGCCTTAGTGAAGCAATGGAGACCCAGTGCAGGCAAAAATAAATAAACAAACAGATCGTTAAGACAGTGGGAGAATAGGCCTTGGGTGGTGGCATCCTGAGCAACAGCAAACGCCATGAAAGCACATGTACAGCCATCTCTCTGCTTCGTAGTCCCAGCGAGAACTGGCACTGGGGCATCTCTTCTCTCCCAGGAGACTAGGCCATGACAGAAACCTGGGGTAGCTGATGGTTTTCCCCAGACTCTCAGCTAGCAAGAGGGGGATATCTGGGGGAGGACCCCAGTATTCTAACTGCAGGTTCAGCTTTCTCTTTTATTTTACCTGCGGCCATCCTCTTGTTTAGCACAATAGACTGAGCTCAGAGCTGTCCTGATTTTGCAGGTCTCCACTGGAAATCACTATTGAGCTGTGGATGCCTACGTACAAGACCCCAAGAAAATTCTCAGAGTTTTCCTAAATAAATTCTGCCTGTTAACTGAATCAATTTTCATTACAAATGAAATGGAGAAAATAAAGAAATACATAAAGAAGATAAAGTCCCCACAATCTCACCCATCAGAGACAAGTGCAATTTTGAATGTCTTCTTCAGTTGTTTTCCAAAGTATGTGCGTGCCCATGCGTGCATACCTGAGCAGTATTTTGTGCTTAATTGAGGTCATACACTCTATTTCATTTTTAAGCTTGTGTTTTCACTTGTTATATCTTAAACATTTTACCATATCATTGTAATTCTTCAAAGACTGACGTTTTAATAACTGTGCAGTACTATAACAAATGGATCACCATAATTTATTTTACTAGCTTTATATTCCTGGGAATTTAGGTTATTTAGGCTGATTTTTTAATTTTGCACCATAAAAGATGCTCTGATGAATATAAAATTATCTCTAGTTCCAATTAGTCCTTCAAGATGTATTTATAAGAAAGGAATCTGGGGTGACAGGGCATGCAGCTTGCAGCTCTGTATACATACTGTCAACCTGCTTTCCAAAAAACTGTAGCAATTTACATTAAAATTATGTAATAAACAAGATCCTTGTCCCTTGGTCTTCCTGCATTTCACAAACAACTGTTCTTCCGAAGAGATGGGGGTCCCTCCCCTCGTGTATCTCTGAACAATATGTAGGCAATAACTACAGTTGTGTTCCTCCCATGAAACTCTTATTTCATTTCACTTCATTTCTCACTAGTAAATGAACAGGCAATACTTGCTAAAGGAAGCAAAAATGCACTTTATTGTTTTTCTCTGGTAAGGAGGCTCCAGTGAAGTTCTGTGAATCTATCCCAATCACATAAATCAAGACGAACAGGCCTGAAGGAAAAGCATTCCATTTGAAATGGCAGTGGTGGTTTAGAGCCGTGTGGCCAAAATGCCCATTAGCTGTTTGTCAGGAATATTTTTAGAAAGTGCAGAACAAGACTGTGATGAGAAGCAGGGCCACAGTGTCCTCGTCTCCCCAGGAATCTGCCTGCAGCCTTCAGAAGCTGGCCTGGGATCAGCTGTGCTCCCTGGGCTGACAAACCTGCACACACCCCAGTGAGCATTAAAGGCACAGTGGACAGAGCCCGGACACACATCTGCTCAAAAGTCCCTCCCAGGAACCATCAAGATTTCCACTTAGAGCAGTGAAGACCTTCTGTTCTCAGTCTGTACGGACGTGAGAAAGTCAGAGGTGAAAGCTGAGGATCCCAGGATTTCCCTGGCAGCCTAATGGCTAAGACTCTGAGCTGCCCTGCAAGGAGCACGAGTTCGATCCTTCGGCAGTGAACTGAGACCCCCACACGCTGTGGGGCACAGCCAAAAACTAAATAAATAAAAATTAAAAATAAAAATACATTTAAAAATGAAAGTTGAAGACCCCACCTATGGTGATGTGGACTGTTAATTCTCAGCTCTCTGAAATGATTCTGGGGCAGGAGTGGGGGGAAGTTCCATGATCTAAATATATCACAGATATCAATCTCTCTAACATTCCTTTTCATTGGTCTTCTTCAGGTCTGCAGTTTTCCAGAGTGAATAAAACTTATGGCAGAACTGTGTGACCTAGAGCAAGTCACTTAATCTCTCTGGGCCTCAGTTTCATCATCAGAAAAGTGGGCTGATAGTAATGTCTGCCTCATGGGGGGGTCTTGTGAAATTAAACAAAATAAACCATATAAAGCACTCAGCAGAATATCAGTCCTGTAAGATGCCCTGGTGGCTCAGAGGTTAAAGCATCTGCCTGCAATGCAGGAGACCTGGGTTCAATCCCTGGGTAGGGAAGATCCCCTGGAGAAGGAAATGGCAACCCACTCCAATATTCTTGCCTGGAGAATCCGATGGACGGAGGAGCCTGGTGGGCTACAGTCCATGGGGTCGCAGAGTCGGACACAACTGAGCGACTTCACTAAGATGCTCTCAGAGAGTGTTACTTTTAATACTGAAGGTCATGCTATAGTTCAAAAGCAGCTTTATCCAGCTATAAATTATTGGCATATTTTACTTCTGGAAACCACAGTGTGCTGGCCTCCCCACCAGAGGAAGGGAAAGGAAAGAAATGAAGCCTGAAGAGTCACATTTGCATTACTTGAACCACTCCTGTAAGCCACATAATAGGAAGAGAAATTTGCAACAACTGCTAAAAATGAAATTATTAAATGACCTATGGCTATTTCTGTCCCCATTTAGCAGCTTTCAGAGGATATGAGGACATGCAAAGGATGCACGTTTGCATGAACTCTGCCCTTGCATCAGGACATTCCTCTGATTTTCTCCCCACCTCTTACAACAACTGCAGGCTGTCCTGAAGTTCCATGAAATGGCTTAGCTTCTCCCAGCCCCAAGAGGTGAATGCCCATCCTTGGGTAGGGCAGCATCAGAGACCTGGGTCTAGGCTTACCCTACCACTGACTACACAAGTCACTCCCCTTGAGATAAAGTAAAGTGATGGAACACGGGGTAATCTCTAAACTTCTTAGTGATGAGACAGTATGTGGCTGTCTCCTCATAAGCAATTTTAGAATGAAAATTCCCCCCCCCACCCCCCCGTGGACCTTGTGAAAATCTCTTATATTGCAGTTGCTCATATCAAGGTAAGCAAATGAGTCAGAGGGTTGAACGTGAAGTTGAAACAAGGTTACATGACTGCTGGTAGACTTGTGAGATTCAGGGAAGAAAAATCTGCATCAAATTAGGTCAAGTCAGGTTTCACTGAAGGCTTCCCCACAGTCATGCTCTATAATAGGCCCCCATGAAATACCCAGGAGCCCACTAACCCTGGATGGACTGCCAGGCCGACACAAGCAGCGACAGGAAGATAAGCCCAAAGCAAGAAACCTGTTCACTATTTCAACGATAATCTTTTGTTTATGGGTGACTCTTGAACAACAGGTGGGTGCCAGCCACCTGTGCAGTTGAAAATCTGCCTGTAGCTTTTGACTCACCAAAAACTTGACCGGAAGCCTTACTGATAACATAAAGAGTCAACTGACATGCATTTTGTGTGTGATATGTATTATATACTGTAATCTATAAGCTAGAAAAAAGAAAATGTTATTAAAAGATCTTAAGGAGGAGAAATTACATTTACAGTAAGTACTGTACCGTATTTGTCAATATCATAAGTTCCTGTCATCTCATCTGTTTGCAAGATAAGTCATCTGTTTGTCAGTACCTACCTTAATATTGTCTTATATAAAGCACTGTTGATGTTCCACATATTACTAATATTAGACATCAAAAATGGAAAGATGATGTGAAAATTCCTATTGATTTACAGGGATAATGATTCATGTATTGACAACCAAGAAATAGCAATGTGATTGCTTCACGGTAGCCTAGCCTATACGCTAATGAATAAATTGTTATAGAAATTTTATGGCATACAGTATTATATTCATAATACAATATTAGAAACACTGTTCCTTTTTTTTTAAAACTGCTTATCTGTGATAATAGGCTGACACACAGTTCTTCAATTAGGAGAGACAGGCATATTGTATGGTAATGTAATTCTTTGAAAGCAAAGTTATGAAGCAGTAGGAAAATGAATACATTGTTAATCTATATTAACTATCACTAACTTTATGCCTTTGTAAGGAAAGACTAGTATCTACATATATTTTATGCATTCATAACATATCTAACTTTTTCTTAATATTTTTTGCTATTTCTAGGCTATGTGGTTCATAAGATTGTTTTGTTTTGCAAATCTCCAAACAATTTTCCAATATATGTACTGAAAAAAATCCAGTAAGTGGACCCATGTAGTAGTTCAATCACACATTGTTCAGGGGTCAATTCTACTTATGATGCTATCATAAATCATCAAATGCTTTATTAAAGAATATTTTCCATCCAGTGGATAGCTAGCTGTAAATCTATAGAAAGAAAAATACAGCTGAAAATGCAGAGCAAAACATAAGATATAGCACAACTGTTAGAATCACTTCCATTTTAGATGATTCTGATTTAATGCATTCCTCTGCCCCCCAGACAAGACCACCTTAAAAATTTTATTTCTAAAACTGCCACCTGAGAATTCCCTGTGTACTCTACAATTTGGGATATTTGAAAATACAGAGTTTACATAAAATGGGTAATGGGAGGTCGTTGTTGGGCCTTTCTTGGTCGTCTCCAGCAGGCTGGTAAGCCCCCGTCTGGCTATGTGTACTCATCTCTTCTACTTCTGTCTTCTCTACATAGAGAAGCTCACCAAGAGCCAGGAGAATGGAAGGAAGCAGTGACCAGTGACAGCACTAAGCGCCCCCCACACCGCCGGACACTGCGTGAGCTGCACCAACACAGCTTTGGAACGAATCCCCTTCAGCTCGTCCCTCCATCCCACCAGCTATTTCTGAAGTCCCCCCACGTGTCTCCATCCCCAACCCTCACAATTTGGAGCTGCCATTACCCTCACAGGAGCTTATGGAGAGACCCAGTGCTACAGTAGACAAGTATATCTAATAGTTCTGAGTGCTCATGACACAAAACTGTTTCCATCAATAGAATCCTTGGAGGCAAGGGACAAAAACTCAACCTGAAGAACAGAAGGAAAAGGGAATTTATGAACACATACAAATGAAAAGTCCAAGGGGAACGGAGATAGCTCTCAACAAGACTGCATCCAAACACACACTCACTAGGAGTCTTGACTTTTCTATCTTCTGGGCAGCCTTCACTTCCAGCTGGCACTCTGCACGTGGCGGCAAAGATGGTCACCAGCAGCTGAAGCTCATGTGCTACCAGCTCAGAACCTCCAGCTGAGAGCTCGTGCCTCTTGCCCAGTGGTTCTGGCAAAGGTCCTGGGATGGACTCGCGTTGTCTGACTTCGATCATGTGCTTGTCACTTAACCAGCCTCTCAGTTACGCGCTGGCTCCTGAAGCCAGAGGGTGGGACAGGCCACCCGCAGCACATGGACTGAGTGAGGAGGGGCATCCTCCAAAGGGAGGGCTGGGGGGTGGGGAAGGATGCCAGAAAGACAGAAACCAAAATGGCCCCGAACAGGAGCCTCATCGGCTGGAGCCATATTCACCCCAGGCTTTGTCTGTTCTCAATGTGGTGCATACACGATACTACTTGAGGTTCTGTTAAATCACAGAGTTGCTTCTAGTCAAGAGTCAGAACACACTCAGTTCCCCGGGACAGCCCCCAGGCTCCCTTCCAGGCACTGCCTTCCTAGAGGTAACCACTCTCCTGCTTCTAACACCGCAGGTACAGTTTGCCTGCTGTTACACTTCATGGAAACAGTATGGAATGTGCTTTTGTGACTGTACACTTCCCCATCCGTGTATTATACTGTAGTAAAGTTTGTTTTTTTTTAAAGAGCTGATTAAGACATTTTCCCCACTCTACCAACATCAGAAACTGTGCAACTTTCAAGGACTTTCTCAGCTTTTTCAGAAATGGCCTTGTCTCCAAATGAAACAATCTGTTTGATAGCAAATTCTTTCAGCATTTGCAGTTAACCACAGGTGGCCAAGGCCACCAGCAGTGGGGCCCATGCGAGGGGCTCACCGTGCTCTTCAGCCTCCCACTCCTGCAGTCTTCCAGCCTGGGCTCTGTCCTCTCACAGCTAGGCATTTGGGAAGACCCTTTGCTTAACTTTGCATCTGGCTGGCGGAGGTGAGCAGAGGGCCGCTGTCAACCAAGCAGCAGCCTGCCAGTAACCCTTGAAGGTTCGTGGGCAGAAGAGAGGCATGGCATTGCTGGGTGACTCCAGAGCAGTGACACAGGAAGCCCTTCTAGAATGACGACAGTTCCAAACTCTCCCCCCACCTCTCAATACTGAAGCTCATCTGTGGATAAACCCCAAGAGTTTATGGATTCCAGGTGAAAATCTCTCTATAGGCAGAACTACAGCAAGCCAACAGGCCACCCTTGAGAGGCAGAGTGCCCCTCAGCCTTAGAATTATGCCAGCAGGGGATGGAGGAGCTTCTATAAAGTTTGCTACACACAGACTTCCTGGAATGGTGAGAAGAGGGATTAAACAATCTTTAAAGCTCTTTCTAAGGCTCTGATTTCATGATTCTAATAAAGGCCGTTTGTGTGTGTGGTAGTCTCTCAGCTGTGTCTAACTCTTTGCGACCCCATGGACTGCAGCTCACCAGGCTCCTCTGTCCATGGGATTTCCCAGGGAAGAATATTGGAGTGAGTTGCCGTTTCCTTCTCCAAGGGATCTTCCTGACCCAGGGATTAAACCCAGGTCTCCTGCTTTGCAGGCAGACACTTAACTGTCTGAGCCATCTGGAAAACCCAAATGCCCTTTAATGGTCCTAAGTGCAGACGTGGGGCTAGACCATCAAAACCAATGCTACTTTCTCAAAAAATTAAACATGGAATTACCATGTAGCTGCATAGTTCCACTCCTAAGTATTGATATATACCCCCAAAGAACTGGACCTAGATATTCAAACAAATACTTGCACATGAATGTTCAGAGCAGCACTATTCACCACAGTCAAAAGGCAGAGACAACCCAGATGTCCCACGACAGATGAACAGGTCAACAAAATGTGGTATATCCATGCAGTGGCATATTACTCAGCTTCAGATAGGACTGAAGCTCCAATACATGCTGCAACACGGATGAACCTCAAAAACATTATGCTACATGGAAGAAGCCAGATACGAAAAGCTACAAATTGTATGATTCCATTTACATGAAACACCCAGAAGAGATGAATCTATAGATAGCGAGCAGATTAGTGGTTTCCAGGGGATGCACGTGGGGGAGGGTGGGGTGAATGGGACCGATGGGTACAGAATCCCCTTTGGGGAGATGATGAAGATGTTTCTGAACTAGGAGGAGGTGTCAGAGGCGCAACATTATGAATTTACCGAACACCACTGAATTGTAATCTTACATGACTTTTACCTTAATAAAAAAATAAAGCCAATGCTGAGTGAGCAGGCTCCATGCTGCCCTGGGTCCCCAGCTTGTCTGGCAAATGGGGGGGGGGAGGCGCCTATCATTCTAGGCCTCCTAACTTGCCATGCCCCCTCCCCCAGTCATTTCCTGAATTTGGAAATTTTAAAGTAAAAGACCAACATTGTGGACAAAAACACCAGCCACCCTGAGAAGGCTCTGTAGCCTCTAACACCCAACCTCCAGGTAGAAACAGAAGAAGCAGATGTAAATCAACCACTTGTGGATCAAAATGGCAAGCATTTTCAGCCTGAAATCACCCTGGGAGGGAGTACAGAGGTTAGAGGAAGGATCTCCCCTAAATGCCAAATAAAGCAAAGGAATCCCTTCTAGTCTGATCACAGGTCACACAGCCTCGACAAGACACAACAGTGCTGAAGGCATCAAAAGCAACTACCTCATTCAGCCAAGAAATGGCTGGGTCAGAAGACTCATCACCCAAACACCCACCCCACTGTCCCTTTACTCAAACCCTCTTTAGCCTTCTAGAATCAAGAATTCATCAACATAACCCAGATAACTAATGGATCTGTAAAGAATTTCATGGTCCTTCCCATGATAGAGTTGGTGACTTTCTCATCTTGAAACTCATTCCAAGATACTCCTGAAAACATTGGTCCCTGTGGTCTGTTGTACAGGATGACCACTCAGCCATTTATGAGGTAGAGATTTCTCCCCCAGCCAGACCCCAACTCCTATACGTATGTACACACACACACACACACACACACACACACACACACACACACACAGCTACACACCCAGCTACCCATGCACCCTTATTAGTGGCTTGACTTCCTGGAGGAATTTCTTTCTTAGCTGGACTGTCCTCCTTATCATAGTGGGAGCAACCCTTGCCTGTGGTCCAGCTGAACAGAGATGCACTTGCATTGGAATCACATGCCCACCCCCAACCCCCAACAGGTACCACAGTTAGGTCCTGCAGAAAGAGCAACTGACGTGAGTGGCAATACAATTCAAGTGTCTTGTCAAAACAGCTGCTCCTCATGGTGTCTAAAATTAGAGGGCGAACAAGAAATCATTCATCCCCAGTGCTAACTTGTAAGAGAGAATTTCCATTCCTTAAGAGGAATGAAGAGTTCTTACTCCTCCTCGAGGAGCTCTTGCCAGAGGTACCTAGGAATGAAGAAGAATCACAGAGCAAATATTTATCAGTCATTAACTCTGTGTATGACACTTGAGATAGAAAGAGTCACAAGATACACTCTGTCCTCTTAGAATGTATAATCACTTTGAAGGGAGATGCCACATATATTGAAAACAGATACAATCATTTTGTAAAAATAACTCTCAGGTGAAAAGAAATTATTCTAAAATTGACACACGGATAAAAACAACTGGGGAGAGACCTTGAAACCTTAACCAGACAGTCCTTCCAGCAGAAAACACAGGCCTTAAAAGAGGAACAATCTGAATTTGAGTGACATCCCCATACTGCACATGCTGTATGACCCTGACAAGATACTAAACCTTTCCAAGCCTCACTTTTTCCATCTGTAATATGGGTATCCTGCTGCCTATTTTGCAGGGTGGTTGTAAGCATCCAACAAGAAATAAAGTGAATAGGACATGAAAGATATGTATTGTATGATAGCTACGATATAAATAGCACGACAGAGAAATAAGCCAATAATACATTAAAATAGCTATGAATCGGAGACTGAGTATGAAACATGGGCTATGTAACTTAATCTTCCCAACATTTTTATTAACCATGTCTGACTCTTTGTGACCCCATGGACTGGAGCCCACCAGGCACCTCTGTGGATGGGGATCCTCCAGGCAAGAATGCTGGAGTGGGTTGCCATGCGTTCCTTCAGGGGATCTTCCCAACCCAGAGACTGTATTCCTGCATTGCAGCCAGATTCTTTACCATCTGAGCCACCAGGGAAGCCCTAACCATCTTATAAATTATTTTATAAATTTAATTTCATAGACCTTGCATTTGTTAAGGCAAACTAATCTTTGCAATCGAGAAGAATGAAAAAAAAATCTCTGAATTTTCCTAAGCTAGATAGAAGCTATAATACAAGCAGTATTGTACGAGGTGTGGTCAGCCAGCATCCTCTCCCCACCACCGTTAGCACTTGCCAGGGAGCACCCGCAAACGAAGGCCCTTTAATGCCCAGTCAGGTGACACGTAAAAGCACATTTGTGTTCTGTGTTCAGCTTATAGTACGTTCCTCCTCGGGACTTCCCTGGTGGTCCAGTGGTTAAGAATCCACTTTCCAATGCAGGAGATAAGGGTTTGATCCCTGGTAGGGGAATTAAAATCCCATGCACCTTGAAGCAGCTAAGCCCACGCACTGCACCTACTGGGCCTGCGCCACCGCGAGAGAGTCCATGCGCCACAGCGAGAAATCCCACATGACACGATGGAGATCCACGTGACGCAACTAAGATCCAACGCAACCGAAGAAATATTCTTTTAAAAGTACACTCCTCCTCAAAACTCACTGTGTCTATCCCATCTATTGGACGATTACTTACCTCAGAGCAGTGGTTCCTAAAGAAGGGGTGGGGTTTGGGGCCCTGGGGGCCTTTGGCAACATCTGGAGACACACTTGGTTGTTACGGTGTGTGTTTGTGTGTGTATTGCTACTGGCGTCAAATGAATAGAGGCCAGAGGATGCTGCTGAGAGTCCTACAAGGCCCAGCACAGTCCCCTCCCCCTATAAAGAATACTACTCCCCCCCCCACCAACCCCCCAACCCACCATACACATAGTAAGCCCCTGAGGTTGAGAAAACCCTGCCTTGGGGCAGAGAGGGAATCTTAGATTTCCCTGTAGCTG
This sequence comes from Capra hircus, assembly GCF_001704415.2. Classification (NCBI taxonomy): domain Eukaryota; kingdom Metazoa; phylum Chordata; class Mammalia; order Artiodactyla; family Bovidae; genus Capra; species Capra hircus. The sequence continues at coordinate 41,761,472 of NC_030827.1, forward strand.
TGACACCTGCCCAGAGGTAGTCAGAAACCGTCTTGGAGCAGGAGCCCAGCTTCATGGAGTGCAGCCTTGCATATTTACAGCAGGAGACAGTATTGGAGGAAAGAAGGATTTTAATCAATCTCACTTAAAAAGGGCCCAAATGACATCTCACCAAAATGAAGAAATATAGCCCCAGTCAAATCTATTGACTGTCAAAGTCAATGCCTATTCTTTGCAAGGAAGTACTCACTTGGTTCTTTAGTATCTGAATGGTGATATTTTTGCATTCTGGACCACAGTAGAAGGCACAGCGCAAAACCTTATACAGGATCATCACCCCCAGGTTCAGCCCCATGCCTGCCCTGTGCACTGTGAGTTAAGGGGTCCGCCTGATATACTGAAGGCACAGAAGTTGTGTGCAGTCAACTTTTTTTGATCTGATTCTCCTTTCTCCAAGTCAACCCTTCTCGTCCTTAATGACACCTACCATGCTATTCATTGAAAGGACTGATGCTGAACCTCCAGTACTTTGGCCACCTGATGTGAAGAGCCAACTCATTGGAAAAGACTGAGATGCCGGGCAAGATTGAAGGCAGAAGGAGAAGGGGGTGACCGAGGATGAGATGGTTGGATGGCATCACCAACTCAATGGACATGAGTTTGAACAAATTCCAGGAGATAATGAACGACAGGGAAGCCTGACTTGCTACAGTCCATGGGGTGGCAAAGAGTCAGACGTGACTTAGTGACTGAACAATGGTGGGCAAACTCTACTCTTCCACACTGGTGGTGGTAAAGGAAGGCATAGACATCACCTTAATGGCCTGAAAGACAGCCTAGAGCAAGGACCTCAGCTCTCATTCTGTAGCTGAGGAAGGGGAAGTTTGAGAGAGAGTTTCACAGTTCTATGTGGATTGGGGGGTCTCCAAGCTGAACTTTGTCTCCGAGTCCAATGCTCTTTCCCCCCTGTACATACTGAGGGGAAGCCTGTGACTGCTTGATTTATTGCCTACCTACCACTCATCAGCAGGGAGCAGAGACCTGTGAGATGGGCTGTTCTCTAAGCAGAGGGAGGATGGAATGTGGGTCACCCTATTCGGCTGCCATAGCTGAGCACAGGGTCGGAGCACAAGCCAGTGAAGCCTCCAGCATCTGGTACAGGTCAGGGGTCGGGGGGGTGGCGGGAGGCTGGACAGCCTATCAGAGGCCTGAGACTGATGATAAATTCCCAGGAGGAGCGCACTCCTCAAAGACAGGGCAGGAAGCATTCTGGCAGAGGGCATGAAAGCTCGGGATTGCTTATTCCTTCATGAAACATTGACTGAGCATGTGGGGCCAGGTGCTACAGACACAGAGAGAACAAGGCAGATAAGAGCCCCAGGTCCTGAGAACATAGATTCTAGGAGGAGGGAGAGAGGATAAGTAAACCAAAAATAAGAATAATAACAAGAATCTATAATAAGAAAGCACCAAGTTAGGGGGAGCCACCATTTAGGCAAATGCTCAGGGAAATGCCCTTGGACGAAGTGCCATTTAAGTCGAGACCTAAAAGATTAGAAGAAACTAACTCCCTAGAGAGGAGAAAGTAGGAGGGTGTGGGGCAGAGGCAAGGGTCTGGAGTCAGAACCTGAGGGTGCCTGTGGGGCGACCACTATGGCCGATGGCAGGAGGGGGGCATGGTATGCAGCCAGCCAGGGTCCACCATGGGCAAGCAGGAGAAGGAGGTACCTTGCTTAAGACTGGCGACAGGGCACAGGAGAAGCGGACAATCCGAGATGAATATGGAGGCAGAGGTGACAGGATGCGCTGATGGAAGGGTGTGGGGTGAGGGAAGCAGGAAGGAAGCCAGGTGCTAGGTTTCGGCACCAAGGCCATTAGTAAGTGATGCCATTTACCAAGATGGGAAAATGCAGAAGAGAAACAGATTTAGGGGAAAGAGGGCCTGTATTCCAACTCTCTAAAATGAACCGTAGTCTTAAAAATATCCTCATTCTTAGCCTCCTTATTATTAAATACTTACGACCAAATACAACATTAAGGCATTGCTACTGACTCACTTTTTAAGAAATCTAAGAAATAGAATGGAGAAGGTGATGGCACCCTGGAAAAGGAAATGGCAACCCACTGCAGTGTTCTTGCCTGGAGAATCCCAGGGACGGGGGAGCCTGGTGGGCTGCCGTCTATGGGGTCACACAGAGTCGGACACGACTGAAGTGACTTAGAAGCAGCAGCAGCAGCAGCAAGCAATGGAAAGTGGGAAAAAATTACAAAGCAGGTGTAATATGACTGCATTGGAGATTTTCTGAAAGGTAATAAATAAATAAATACAGTAATCAAGGGACTTGTACTTTCTACTTTCTTTATTACTTTTTATAGCAAAATTTTCCTTTTTTTTTTTTTTTCTAGAAAGAACAAGCTACTCCTTTGATGTCAGGCTTTGCGTTTCCAAAATGCCTCTCTGAAAATGCATAGCATATTTCCTCCTGGAAGCCATAACCTATTAGGACATATGAAAGGAGCGGAGCTGGGAAGGGAAAGGACACAAGCCAAGTCAATTCGGCAGACAGCCCTATGCAGGATGCCCTGAGCGCTTTCCAGCCAACTCTCACAAGAGACCGCCACTAATGCATTCAGATTCCAATCTGCCTTTTCTTCCTGCTTCATCAGTTCTCATTTTTGAAATGTGGCACACTCACTGCGGAGGTATGTCTAAAGTCAGAGAGGGAGCATCTTTTTCTTACTTGGCTCCAAGCTGACCCCCTTTTGCTTCATCCCATCAAGATAAGCTCAGTCATCAATCACCTTCTCCAGGAAGCCTTCCATGACCATCCCAGGCTATTAACAACTTTTTTCTTGATCTCCGTCATACCATAAGGATGTCTTGACTATAGCTCTTATCCCACTAATTTTTGAACATATATCTGTTTCCTCCATTCATGGGGATCTTAGAGTGGACACTTGTCATGCTTTCTGTCTGAAAGTGAAAAAAGTGAAAGTGTTAGTTGTTCAGTCTGTGACCCCATGGACTGTAGCCCACCAGGCTCCTCTGTCCATGGGATTCTCCAGGCAAGAATACTGGAGTGGGTTGCCATTCCCTTCTCCAGGGGACCTTCTCAACCCAGGGATCAAATTCAGGTCTCCTGCATTGCAGGCAGACTCTTTACCATCTGAGCCACAGGGAAGCCTGCTTTTTTGTCTACCTGGTACTTTTTGACATCTTTCCTATGTGTACAGAATTTCCCATTGCATGATTTTATAAATCTTTAAGGCAGAAGGAAGAAACCTGTTTTCCCAATTTCCCTTACCAGCGATGATATAGGCATGTGACTTGGGCTCTGCCAATTGGATGTAAGAGGCAAGAAGCATTGGCTGCCTTGCAGAAGCCACTTTGGCAAATGCGGCTGCAGACATCCAACTTTCAGACAGCAGTGGCAGAAAGTCCTAAAGCAGTGTCTTGTGCTCAGTGTCAGCCATCAGCGCCCATCCATCAACAGGGGCAGAAGGGCCTCCACTGCAGCACTGCATTGCCCAGGGCTGCTTTGCTTCCAAGTCGAGTCTGCCTCTGCTGGAGCTTCTTTAATAAATGGCTTCTCTGCTTAAATCAGGTAGAGTGGCTTCTGCTGCTGGTTAATTGATAACTGAGGTCCTCAAGACAGGGCTGGAATAGATTCATTTCTCTATGACTCCTGTTTAGTAATGTGTTATTTATATCCCCCATCCACCTACCAGAACATTGATGTAAACATTGCTGAAGGTTCCAGATCAATTGTGTTGAATAAATGAAGAAATGGATGGAGAAGTCAGACAGCAAAAGATTATTTTCTCAAATTCCCATTCTTTCAGTGATCACTGAAGAGTGTTATGCATCCTGTAAGTTTTCTGTTAATTAGGGAAGACACACGGGAATGTTGCTTTCCATAGGGATTCTCAAACTAGGCTCTTCTGGCATATTGGTGGTTTCCATTGCTAACACTGAAAAATAGCAAGTTTTTCCAATTACATATAGGAAATTTATCTAGGACAGGGGATTTTGTCAGTTTCAAGTTTTCACTCAGAATGTTTTCAAACTCTGGCACCTGCTACTGTTTTGTCAGCAAGTACAGTGGATGAAAAAATAATTGAGTAAGTAAGCAAATAATGCAGCAAGAACTCAACACTGTTGGTCTGCTTAGTTCAACAATTTTCCTCCTCCTCATGGCCAGTTTTTTTAACTGGGACTTTAGATGGCATAATTAACACAGCATCCTCTTTCCTGCTAATAAAGGTATTCTGAGTTCACATAATGGAACCCACTGAGTCGTACTGAATGGACTGCACTGACTCACAAAGTCTTGGCCACCTGAACATTTTTGAGAACTGCAGGTTGAAGAACTTGCCATGGCGCTCTCCCTCTGTTACAGGCTGAACTGTGCCCTTCCCAGATTCGTATGATGAAGCCCTAACCCCCAGTACCTCAGAATGCCACTGAATGCGGAGACAAGGCCTTTAAAGAGAAGACTTAGATAAAACGAGGCAATCAGAGTGCTCCGTGTCCTCATAAGAAGACATCTGGACACACCAGAAAGGGAGCCACCAGGGCCATGCAGAAAGAGACCATCTGAGGATTCAAAGAGAAGAGTCGCCTCAGGAGAGGCCAAACCCGCCAGAGTGTTGATCTTGAACTACCAGCCTCCAGAAGTGTGAGCAAATACATTTCTGTTGTGGAAGCCCCCAGTCTGTGACATCTTGGTAAGACAGCCCTAGTGAACAGATACAAACTGGAGTCACAGACGCCCAGTGGGAGCTGCCCTGGGCTCCCGGCCCAGGCCCTGCTCCTGCCTCAAAGGCTCTTTGCACCCCAACCGGGAAAGCGGAGGAACCATGCCGCTGTGCTCTGGCATGCACACGCTGTCCAAGTGACTCACCAGACTCCTGACTCACAGCCCCATCAGAGAGCCACCCTCTCCTTGTACACACTGTGCCCTCCTTTCTGTGCTCTTTCGCGGTGGCACAAATACCCTGGAGAGGAGTGACCTTTAAATTCCACGATCGTGACCGAGTTGCATGGTCAGTGGCATCAGGCCCCTCTGGGAGGCCCAGGCGGGAACGTGGACTCAGTACCAGGAGAGACACCCAAAGGGGAGGTGAGAGGGGCCTGGGACAAACCGTCTACCCCCAGATCGTGTCTCTGGCGTTGGGCTGGCTCCAGGCCTCTGCCAGAAACAGTGGTTTCTGGAGCAAACAGAGCATTTTAAAAGGGAGCCTCTGGGCAGATAGGCCCCTGGTAGGGGAGAGGCCCCCACCTTACCAGCCAAACCTCCCTCCTCCACAGACTAGGCCTCTGGGATGGGTGGGTGGGGAGCAGTGGTTTTCTTTCAGTGAAGCCACACAGTGTCTCTTTGTAGAGACAGAGGAGAAGGGCTGGGCTGGACGGTAGCTTTAGAGGGAAGAGTGGACAGAACCTGATGGCTGGGAGGTAAAGGGATGGGGAGGTGGGGACAGGGAGGAGGCCGGGTCACTCGGGTTTGGTCTTAAATGGCCAGGTGGACCACAAAGTTATTCTCTGGTATCAGGGACTCTAAGGAGAAGTTCTAGAGATGATGGTAACTTTTATTATGGCAAATATCATGTTATAATAAGCATGTGTCTCCTGCTCCAACTAAGCTGGATACTTCTTGAGGTTAGAGACAGCATTTCAGGCACAAGAAACTATAATGTCTATGGCACTGTAGAGACAGCATTTCAGGCACTTCTCCACCCTCCAGGCTGGAGTCTGGCACATCCACTCAGCATTTATGTAATAACATAAATGCATGCAGGACTGGACCAAGCACAGAGCTGGCTCTAGAACTGCCAAGGCCAGACATGCAGCTGGCACTCAATTCGTGTTCATTGTCTCTTTGGGTGAATATTTTGAAGAATGGCATATTGATCATACTTTCTTATTTTCTGTATTCTTGAGGCTCTGGCATCTAGGGGCTTGATGGCTTAGGAGAGACCATCCCCTCCCCTCCCCAAACTGGCCAGTGCCTAGAGATAGCAAATCACCTGCCTCGGAGCACACTTTCCATATGCAAACCAACCAATCTAGAACCCATATCTCCTAATTACCTACTTTTTCAAGCTCACACATAACCCCTGCTCAAATCACCCAAGAACCTAATCACTCCAATTGTACCAAACAACTTCGAACATTCCCTAAAGCATAGTGCCCGCTGAAATGATTCAACTTAGCCAATCCTAAGCCTACTTGCACTGCCTCACACAATCCTTTTCACAAACAGCACAATAAAGGATTTACCTACACTTCCCCTTCACTCTCCTTCTGCCTCTTGACAAACCCTGGTGCTTCCTCTTGTGGCTCCTTGAGGAGTGGACTGCCTTCTGTTTCCAGGGATCTGTGCATTTAAATTCTCACCACAACAGTCATTTCTGTGTCTGCATGTCTTACCATGCATGAGTAAAGCAAATCTCGGGTACATTTTTAAACAGATGGCTCAATGTGAATAAGCATTCAGTAACTGTAAATTAACAACTGATTCTTTCCAAGCAGGGCAAAGTACATCTTCTTCAAAAGAGAGAAAAGATGTGTTAGTTCTATGTATCATCATGTTAAAATTGTAGGGAAGTGAGAGGGGAAACTAGCTTTGGGACAGAGATGGGCCAGATCCAGTCAGTCTCCAATTGAATGTAAGGTTGGGATTTGGGACAAGAATGAAAAGCAAGGAAAGAAGAATGCTTTTTCACCAAAACCTCTGCAGAGCCTTGCACAAGCTGGGAGAACACACAGAAATCCCGTTAACACTTTCTGCATCAAATTCAAGACCCTTGCTCTCCAGGAATGACTTTATCCAAGCCATGGCAAACCAACAAAGCAAAGAGACAAAGCAAGCATCCCTTTCATGATGTTTATTTCTTAATGATGCTAGCAGAAGCTCCCATTAATCCAGGGAGATGACATGAGATCATGGGTCTGTGAAGCATGTGGCAGAACATCTGGTATCAAGCAAACCCTCGGCAAATTACAGCCGTCACTGCTGATGTTCCCAGCAACTAGAAAATTGCATTCTCTGGGTGGCTTTTCTAATAAACAATATTTATATGACCAGTTATCAAAAAGACAATAAAATGAAATTCATGCCACATGATGGCTGGGCTGCACATAATTTTTTCTCCTTTGATGATTCCTTTGATGATTCAGAATATACTCGAAGACCTCACCCTCCTTTCAGTATATTATGAATAACATGAACTGCCTCTGTATCTTAATAATCATAAGACCTATCCTGATTATTTGTGGTTCCTGGATGTAAACAAGGTGACTCAGCGGGGATGCTGGGGACTACAGAATCACTGGACCAGGCAGAAGTGTGATTTACCCATGAGGGCCTCTGCAGACCTATGACCCTTCTCAGGGATGCCAGCGGGGCATGAGTATCTCCAGGGAAGGACCAACCTCATTTTGGAGAAATGCTAACAAGTCCTCCCTACTTGAGACCTGAGAGGAACACACAGGAAACAGGTGTCTAAGAGCCCTGCTCAAAATTGGATATTGACCTTTTCCTCCTCATTCTACCCACCCATGGATCAACCCAGGTTCTAAAGAATTAGATAATTTATTAGAAATAAAGTAACATAAATTATGATGTCTGCTTCTTCATTAGGGATTTTTATGTGCACAGATGAATCCAGACAGCAATAGACAACTCAAAGGAATTCTGCCAAATCCACTGTCTCAGTTTTGAGCTCCAGATACAGAAGCATAAGCATCTGATAAGCACTAACCCTCCAGAGACAAGAAGGAACAAAGTCTTTTCTTGGGAGGCATGAGGTTGAAAAATGGGGAGGCTTAACCACCCCCTTCCATTTCCACAAGACTTCCAAAAGCTCCTCTCACCACTGCCATCGCCCTACTCCCTTCTCTGCAGTTTTGACACCCCACCCCACTCCCCATTCACCTACCAGAATAAGGACTTAAGCATTTTCAGACTGATAATTCAAACAACAGGCAACAATAAGGCCCAAGGGAGCTTAGATACACGTGGAAGCTGTGGACATGTCATCAGGAATTACTTGTGCAGAAGCACAGCTGCCCAACAATCTCAGCCTAAACCAGCATATGACCAACAGCTCTGCTCTGGCCGCAGCTAAACAGCCTTGTTTCCAAGCCAGACAGACTCTCCTAGCAAAATCCAGAGCTGAGCCTGTGGGCATTAACCCATTTCCACCATTGAAAGCCTGTTCACAAGGAAATATAGATGCAATATATTCAAATTATCTCCTGATGCTCATCTTCAGTCACTACCATCAGGAGAAATGCCAGCTTACTTCTTGGGAGCTATAAGAAAGGATACCAAGGCATAGAAGAACCAGACCTCGACTTCAGTTATCTAATAGCCTAATTAGGAATCATTAGCATGCAGATGAAAAAGTAATTAACAACACGCGGTGGTATCTAATGATACTGCAAGGTCAGCTTAAGTTTATAGAAATCTAGGAACTAAGGAGGTCCAGCAAAGCTTGGAAGAGGCAAGAAAGTTGCAGGCAACCACTGAGAAGGAGGGCCTTCCCAGACGCCGCTAGTGGTAAAGAACACAGCTGCCAATGCAGGAGACATAAGAGACGCAGGTATGACCCCTGGGTCAGAAGATCCCCTGGAGGAGGGCGTGGCAACCCACTCCAGTATTCTTGCGTTGAGGATCCCATGCACAGAGGAGCCTGGAGGGCTATAGTCCAATGGGTCGCAAAGAGTCAGGCACTACTGAAGCAACCGAGCACGCACGCACTGAGGAGACGAGCCCTGCAGATGCGGGGCATGTGGGAGAGCACATGGCAAGTTCAGAGGCCAGTTCAGACACCTGTCTCCTTGTGGTAAGAGCACAGCGCTGCCAGACCCACGGGGAGAGTAAACCTCCACGGCACAGGAGATGCCCTCCTCCGTCCACACCCAAGGCAGACGTGACCAGTGCATCACAGCGCTGAGCGTTCACTGGCCTCAAAGCCCCTGTCGACCCTGTGTTCCAAGAAGCACCAGCAGTCAATCAGAGTTGGCACTCCTGATAAGAACCGTTCCTCCTTTCCTGAGAGGGAATGGGGTTAACTCTGGCTGGACATGTCCAGATAACTGAGTCAAGATGGCCTGGACATTAGAGGAAAATCACAGTCATTACATCAACTCCTGGAACCAGAAGGAGGCTTGATCTTGAGGGGCAGTTATGCTGACAACCACAGAGTCCCTCTGGGCATCATTACCCTTGATGTGACCCCAGGATCCAACTATTCCCAAATGTGCCAAACAGATCTTGTAGTAACTTCTCCCCAAGGACAACCAACCACCTTCAATTACGTCCCTTCCTGCACACACATGCTATTTCTCTATTGACAGGCAAATTCTACCCCTCCATCCCTTTGAATCTGAGCTGCTCTGGGACTGCTCAATGGAATATGGCAGAAATGGCACTGTGCCAGCTCTTCTTTTTTTTGAAAGGAAGACATAAATGTATATATAAATGTAAATAATTTTTTTCATAGGAAAATCCAAAATGACATATATGTATATAACATACTCTGAGAAATAAGAAAAATTTGCAAAATTCGTCAGATATAAAATCAATATAAAAAGAAACTACATATTAACATATCAGTAAGAAGTTAAAACATTCTCCAATAATACAGTTCCAATATAATCATCATATATTGATACTAATGTTTAAAAATTTTTATTGGAGTATAGTTGCTTTACAATGTTGTGTTATTTTCTGCTGTATACAGCAAAGTGAATCAATTACATGCATAATTATATCCAATCTTTTGAGATTTCCTTCCCATTTAGGTCACCACCACTGGGTCAGTTTTGGTCCCAATCTTTAAGAGGATTAGAAATTTTCTCTTCCCCCAATCCCAACTCTTTCTCTCAGGAGCCCAGAGCTGTCACATCAGAAACCTGGTGAACTTGCTAAACAGACCACTTGGGGAGACCAGATGGAGAGGGAGAAGCCTGGAACTATCTATCACGGAGGAAGGGAGAGAAGACAGCAATCCAGGGCCCCAGCTGAGCCCAACCTTGCAGCTCTGCTCTGCCAAGGTCTTGACACCAGAGGGAACCCTTCCTAGACCAGCCCAGCCATGAACTGAACGTCTTACCGAAGGGTCCAAGTCAACGCCACGTGGAACAGAAAACTGCCCAGCTCAATTCTTCCCAAATTCCTGGCCTGAAGAATCATAAACAATAAAGTGATTGCTCTCTTAAGCCACTAAATGTGGAGTGGATTGTACCACAACAAGAGATAACCGGGATTATGTTGCGCCTGGGCCCCACTCCACAGGCAGCTGAAGCACTCAGGGCTCTGGGCTCCGGTTCTGTTCCCTGCATGTCCCCGGGCCTGACCACATCCAAGACAAGTCAGGGCCCTGCACTCCGGAGCAAGACGCCACACTTGGGATCACCCACAACCCTGGCCTCAGCTCCCCACCCACTTCTGCCCTTTAAGTCAACGCGTATGACTTCTAAAGAACCCAAGTTAATCACTGACTTCAAGTCTCCAAAGTTCAACTGTTGCTTGTTCTTTCTAAAAAAATACAAAGGACAAACCTCTCCTCCTGAGCCTGGTGCCTTTGAGAGCTGCAGCTTCGGCTATGGGCTGGAGAGCATGTGAGTTCAGATCCACCAAGGAAAGCCTGCAGGTCGACTGTGGATGACTCTCACCTGCTCCAACCAGGCGGAGTCATCGGGCAGCGAGGAGGCACCTGACCTAGTGAAGCTCAGCACCGCCCCTGGTGCCTCTGTGGTAGCGAATCTGCCTGCCAATGCAGGAGACAAGGGTTCGACCCCTGAGTTGGAAAGATTCCCCTGGAGGAGGAAATGGCAACCCACTCCAGTATTCTTGCCTGGAGAATCCCATGGACAGAGGAGCCTGGCTGGCTTCAGTTCGTGGGGTCACAAAGAATTGGACATGACTTAACGAGTAAACAACAATGGCTGTAGGTGACCTTCACCTGCTTGAGCCATGGGGTCATTACGCAGCGAGGGGTCACCCGGCCTAAGAAACTCTGTGCTGCCCGAAAGCTCACAGGGTCCAACCAGTTCACTGGGCAGAAGGCACAGAGGCCTGAAGAGGAAATGTGGCTTTTTCCAGGTCAGAGATGAAGTCAGCACAGGCAGCCAGACACCAGGCCTGGTCAGTCAGTCTAGGAGTGACCCATGACCTCTCTGTACAGACAGCCTTGGGGAAGAGGACTTCAGCCTCAGGAAAACACTTCCTTTGCACGCCCTCTAGTTTATGGTGGCCTCCGCACCATCCTTAAATCACTCTTGGTTTAAGGCACGTGTGCACAGTCAAGGACAGGCTTGTTTCCTCTTTGAGGCCTGTCTCTAAGAGTGCTAGGAAAATTGCACCAGAGGTATGAACACAAAGATCCTCTTTTCCATATCTAACTCTTTTTCCCATCCCCTGACACACACACATGGGTTATCTCAGGTACAGAGCATTTTCTGGTTTAGTAGTGTTGCATGGACTCTCTGCCTTTCAACTAGGTTGAATTGCATACTCTCGCAAAGCCACAAGGGTCGACCCTTGCTAGTTCCTGTTCTAACATAAAGGGAAGGTAAATCTAGATCCCTCTAACCACATCCGTCTACTGGTGAACATCCTGCAAGAACCCTGAACCTGAAAATGATCTTTGCTGTTCTGACCCCAACTGAATACTAAGTCTTGGAGGCCTCCGTGAGAGACTCAGCAGGTTGGAAAGGCTCCTTCAGCAATAACTATTAGGCATCGAAAGGGTTGCTTTGATGACTGATGATGATGCATGCCAGATGCTCTCTTAGGTGCTCTGCAAATGGGTTATCTCCTTTAATCCCCACAACAATCTGTTGAGGGAAGTTCTGCTATCTCTATTCTTTATAGATGATGAAACTGGCAGTCAAAGATGTTTAGAAACAAGCTCAACTGGAAAGCCAGTGACAGAGCTGGAATTTGGACAGAAGTTCAGCCAGCTCAAAAGTTCATATTCTGAATCACCATATTGCATTGCTTTATATGTATATAAATGTATCTCCATATGGTTCATTAGTGTAGTTCATTCCAAACATATAAAACCATCACCCCATGACAGTCTCAGAGTGATAATGGGACCACAGAAATACAGTCCTGCAACCAAAGGCAAAGCCCAAATAGTTTGCATCCTTTTTTTAAAAAAATTAAGATATCACTGATACATAACATTATATTAGCTTCGGGTATACAACACAATGATTTGGTATTTGCATATACTATGAAATGTACTTCATGATCTTTACGTGCATTTTTTTCAAACATCATGGAGGAATTTCCTAGATCATTGCTATGTTTCCTAGAATCTCCCTCTTACCTCCAAGCCATTTTCTTCATATGCTGTTCCTGTACTTCTCCAAGACTTCCCCCCAAATCTCCTTCCCCAGATACAAGGAGAACTAAAGACAGCAGCCGTTCCCTTGTGCACACTCTTCCCCAAATGGCTCATATTCAACCAGCTTTTAAGGAAATGATGTGATGTAGTTAAAAGAGTTAAATTTTCCTAGGTCTTATTACTGCCTAAAACGTCATGATTTTAGAAGATGGAATCAAATGAGTTCAATTATTCCTATGGCTTTGTGGAAAAACACCATGGAACCCCTAATATCTTATTGTCAACATCATTTTACAATAATTGGTGAAAACTGCCCAGGCCATCAGGACCCACATTAGAAAATGAAGGTTGAAAGGAGAAGATCCATGCTGAGGGCTTTCCTTAATGTCTCATCAAGGAAGCACGAGGTTAGGCCTCAGCTGTAGGTGACCCTAATGTGACCTTGGCCTGATGCCCAAGTGGAAAGCCCAGACTCAGGCCCATCATGGGGCACAATTCTAGGGGAAGGACTCTCGCTCTTGGGAGTTGATGAGTGCACACCCTATACACGGCAGCACAGATTCACAAATAAATGATGATTTTTGGAGACACCTTTTCCTCTTATGACAAGAGCCATCAACTTGGCTGTAAAAATAGATTCGGGGCTACAGAAGTTAGTTGAGAAACAGTAAACATAATCCAAGCCCAGAAGAGCCAGAGGAAAACATACACCCAGGCTCCCGCCACGTGGCCCCTCCCCCAGGACACCAGTCCCCCACGGCCACTTATGGTTGGGACCAGATGCTGTAAATGAGGGGTATGCAATGACTCCTGCTGTGCCCTACCATCTACCCCACGATGTGCAATTTTAATTTATAATTGTGGGTGAGTTATATCTGTGCTCAGAGTGAAGCAGGAAGGGGCCATAGTTGAGGGTGGGGAGAGTGGGGTGAAGGGACTTAGATAAATAGTTTGCAAAAGATATGGTGAAAAATGCCAGACCAAAATTGAAGAGACTGAACTGGGTTGGTTCAGACTATAGAAGCACGCCCTTCCCTGCCACCCAGTGCATATGGTCACATCCCCCTGAGGATGAGGGCCGCTGTGAGCCACTGTTGCTTCCACAGTGGAGGTGGGATAGCTCTCAGATATGTGGGGACACACTGACAATATTTCAATTCTCTTCTGAAAATGAAAACCTCCAGGATATTTTAGGTTTCTCGGAACTAAAACACCCAGCGTTCACCTTTTCAGTCGTGCAGCGTTCATCTTTTCCAGGTTGGTGTGAGTTGATCTTTCTATAGTGGATGTATTAACTAGTCTGCTCCAGCTACCATAACAAAGTACCAGACTGGGTGGCTTAAACAACAGATGTTTGCTCACAGTTTCGGAGGTTAGAAGGCTGAGATCAAGGGAGACACCTGCCTTGTACACGGCTGTCCTCTCACTGGGTCTTCACGTGGTCTTTTCTCCATGCACTCTCAGAGGGGAGAGGGAGCTCCCTAATGTCTCTTTTCTCTTGTAAAGGCTTCACCCCATGACCTCTTTTAAACTTAATTACCTCCCTAAGTGTTTAGGGTATCCCTAGCTCCAGGGATTTCCCTGGCTAAGACTCCACACTCCCAATGCAGGGGGCCCAGGTTTCCATCCCTGGTCAGGGGAATCAAGATTCTGACTACGGCAACTAAGGCCCAGTGCAGCCAAAGACATGAAAACACAGTAATAAACAAAACAAAAACACCCGATCTCCAAATAGTCACATTAGGGGTGAGGGCTTCAACATACAAACTTTGTAAGGACATTATTCAGTCCATAAAAGTGGGATAGATATGGGAAAGAGGTCGTGGGATTATTTTGCTTTTAGGTAAATCTGCCTTCTGCCCAGACTCCATCTCGTAGCTCTTCACAATGCTCTCTGCCCAAGTCAGGAGGTTCCTCTTCACTCACCCCATGCCAACATGTCAAATATGCTTCTCCCACTCACCAGCCATCCCTCTAAACTGCTGCCCAGGGCTGTCCTGCTCCTTGGAACAGAGCCCCCACTTTCCCCAAACATAGCCTGGTCAAAATCTGTCCCCACCACCTGCTAAACCTGTTCTTTATTTATAAATTGAAGTCATTTCTGAACACATTACCTACCCTAAGTGGTTCATCAGCAAGGAAGTTCAGAGTCAAAACTATATCTGATCACTGGAAACATACACAGGGCAAATACCCTAGCCAACCCTTTCACTCATTCCTTAGGTCAGCAGATATTTAGTGAACAACTACTACACACAGTCATCCAGTCCTGTGGGACCCGTCAGCAAACAAAACAGGCAAAGAATCCTTCCTTCATAGAACTTACATTCTTCCTGTCCATTTTTCCCCTTTGCCCTGATTGCATCTGTTTTTAAAATATTTACTGTTCTGTGTCTATGTCAGTCATATTCTATTTGCAAATATTCTCCACCTCATACTGTATAAATCTATAATCTTTTTATACAGTGTAGTTTTTGCTCAAATTGCTTTTCACAGTAGAAAGGTAGGGCCATTGTAAGGAATAAATTAGATGGTATAGGAAAAGTCTCAAGCAGTTGTAGAGGTTCAATACAAGGTAGCTTTCTGTCTTTTAAAATTCCAGATATACTTAAGACCAACCTCAAATCTCTTCTCTCTCCAGGAGTCATTAATGACACCAGAAAATGTGAGGATTTTTCCCTTCTTTTACTAATTTCCCTTAGTACATAGTCATTCATTGCGTAGTTTGACACCTTGTTATATTGTTTCATAGATTATTTTCTCATTCAATCCTATGTATATATCAGGCTTCTTTAAGAGTAGATTGTAAACTCAATGTATGTTCTTAATCCACACAACTCAATCTAGGTTTACATAAGAGATGAAGTAATGAGCAAGAATTCTCTCTCCCATTTTCACTCTCTATTTTATTTTTAAAATCTGGCCCTCTTTACAAGACAACACCCAGTTCCTTAATTGGGGTAAGGGGAGTTTTTATGAATTTAAAAAGTAATTTGATTTACATTGCTACAACACATCCATCATTGAATGTGGAACAAAAGCAGTGATACTTCAAACAAAAGAAACATTTCAAGTAATTAAGAATAAAGGACAAGTACATTACTGTGTTTTCTATAGAAGGAAAAATCTGCCAGTCAAAAGAGCTGAGACAAAGAGCACTGGTTAAGTCAGTTGTGATGCATTCATTGGATGGAGTTCTATGCATTCTTTCATAAAATGCACCTGAAGGAGGCTCTTTAATGAAATGGGAAGACACACACCATGTGCCATTGGGTAGGGGGGAGGGGGACACAGGAGTAGTATTCAAAACTGTTAGCATATAGGCTCAGTTTTATAAATATTCTATTTACATATCTACAAAGACAGAGACAAAAGATAAAAAGAAATGTCTTAGAAAATGAGCAGTATCTATGGATGGTGAAATAATTGCTGAAAATTGACTTCATTTTTTTTTTTTTTTAACAGATATCTCTTTACCATCAGGGAAACAAGGACACACGTTGTGTTGAAAACTGAAGTTAAAGAAGGACTTGAAGGCATCACTTTAGGGACCGGTGTTGTATTGAGGGCTTCCCAAGTGGTTCAGTAGGAAAAAAAAAAAACAACAACCCACCTGCCAATGAAGGAGACACAAGTTCGGTCCCTGGATCAGGAAGATTCCCTGGAGGAGGGCATGGCAACCCACTCCAGTATTTTTGCCTGGAGAATCCCGTGGACAGAGGGGCCTGGCGGGCTGCAGTCCTGGGGGATCACAAAAGAGACATGATGACTACACAACTCGCAATGTGTTGTACGGGGGAACCTGAGGCTTGCCTGTCGTCCTGTGTGTGGGTCAGCCCCTTGCCCCTGTTCCTGGCATTCAGAAAGCAATGCTTGAAGTAATAAGGGCTACATTTCTTTTGAAACACCCTGTAATTTTGGCTTTCCACAAAATCCAATGGATGTTCTTGACAATTAAAGCCAAAATTTCTCTGGAAGTAAACACGAGAACTCTGTCCTTCCATTCAGAAAGGATGAAGCCCATTGCTGTTTCACAGATGGGTGGAGCTGAGAAGGCCAGCTGGTAGCCAGTGGTCATTTCCAAAAGAGAATGAGAGGGGGAAGGGCAATCCATCTGAAATAGAGCAAAGGCAAGGGCGCAGGCTGTCCTCCTGCAGACCCCCTCCCCTGGCCCAGTAGAAGAGAATTCGTAGCAGCCCTTCAACATCCCGCCTCATTCCTCCAGCCAACATCCATGTCAGTATTTTTAACAAGGCATAAAACTTGTGATTCTATTAAAAACACATGTCTCTTGTTTCAAAGCATGGTTAGCAACAGCCACCGACATCCAGTAAACACACCATCAACCAGGGGAACACACTCATTGAGCTCCAAGTCTCAGATTCTTATTATACTTTTACAAAGCAACACAGGATCTTCTGGCTGGAATAAATTTTGATATCATCTCTTGGGCCTGCTCTTTGGCTTCTGGAGAAGACTGTTCAATCTGCTAAAAGACAATAACTATTCCCAGTTTTACTATTTCTCACAGAGAGGAGAGAAGATGAGTAGGGCAGAATTTTGAAAACTGAGAGAAAGGGAGGGAAGAAAAGGCTGATGAAACTACAGGGTGGGCAAAAAATTGGGATGCTAAGTCAGCCTCTAGACTCACACTTGCCAACAAGAAGTCCCCATTCAAGTAAGGGTTTTGTTTAGACATTTCACAGACTGGATGTTTGTGTCCCCTTGAAATCCATTTCTTGAGGCCCTCACCCCCTAGGTAATAGTTTGGAGGTGAGGCCTTTGGGAGATAATGAGTGTCAGATTAGGTCATGAGGGTAGGGCACTCATGACAGAATTAATACCCTTATAAAAGGAGAAAGAGACATGAGGTTTCTCTGTCCCCTCATGCACCAAAGGTCACATGAAGACACTAAGAAAAAGACGGCTATCTGTGAACTACAAAGAGCCCTCACCAGGCACCAAAGCTGCTGGCACCTTGGTCTTGGTCTCTCCAGCCTCCAGAGTGAAGTGTTAGTCACTCATCGTGTCCAACTCTTTGCGACCCCATGAACTATAGCCTGCCAGGCTCCTCTGTCTATGGAATTCTCCAGGCAAGAATCCTGGAGTGGGTTGCCATTCTCTTCTTCACCCAGCCTCCGGAACTGTTAGAAATAAACATTGTTTAACCACCCAGTCTATGGTATTTTGTTATGGCAGCCCAAGCTGTCTAAGATAGATAACCTTTTAAAATAAAGGAAGATTCAAATTTGCTGAACTCACTGGTGAAGAACTTGGGCCCTGCCATTAGAGAAACTTGGCTTTAAATGCGTTTGCCCACTTAACAGCTCTAGTAATTTAACTTATCTTAGTTTTCTCAACTGTACCACAGGGATAACAAGGATGCCTCCTTCATGGGATTGCTTGAACAATAATATGAAACTAACAGAGGGTGCGGACATGTAGTGTTTCATAACCCTCTCCAATCTCGGCTCCAGAAAGGCTGCAATAAAGCTCATGAGAAAGTCAATAAGAACATATAGACTCATAAGAACATGTAAACTAAGGTTGGGACGGAGAGAGACAGGTAATTGGCCAGCAAAAAATGGAGAACTGACTGTATAGATTTGAGCTGGAGTTTCTGTAAGAACACAGGCCATATATCTGCTTAGCAGCCCGTTCCATGCACACAAATTACCAGGCTTTTAAATGCTTCCCCTCAAATCCTGGCGCTTGGGGCAGAGGGAGAAGAAGGGAGGGAACCTCCCGATCAGATATTTTAGACTCCAGGAAAGGAAACAGGAAGCTTTATTTATCTGGGCTCCCCAGCTTGCTAATTAACTTAGGACTGGAAACTGTTCTCATGTGTCAATGCCTGCACATCTTCTCATTATTAGAAAAACATGTGCTCATTATCCCCACAGTTTCCAAACAGGAGAGAGGGTGAGAGTTACCATTCTGGATGCAAATGTGTGACATCAAAGCTGCCTTGGGCACGGTTGGTCTGAGCAGAGTGAGGGCTTCGGGGAGATTAGAACAGGTATCGGTTTTTCTAAATAAAGCAGGAAGAAGACTTTTATCTTGGAGGCTTCGGAGGGATTGTGAGCAGAAAGACACCTGTGTGTAGTCCTGAGGTCTGCTGTTTGATTGGTCAAGAGAAAGCTCTTACCCTAAACTCTGCCTCTTTTCCACACAGAGCCCAGCCTTCAATCACTGGGTACTTATTTATAGAGGACCTATGTGTGCTGTGTTAAGGGCTTCCCTGGTAGCTCAGACAGTAAATAATCTGCCTGCAATGTCGGAAACCTGGGTTTGATCCTTGGGTCAGGAAGATCCCCCAGAGAAGGGAATGGCTACCCACTCCAGTATTCTTACTTGGGAGAATCCCATGGACAGAGGAGCCTGGCGGGCTACAGTTTATGGGATTGCTGAGTCAGACATGACTGCGAGACTGACACTACTGTGTGCTGAGTTCTGGGTCTGTACAATCAGGCTGGGGGACTCAGGGCTCAGAAGGCAGAGGAAGCACACGTGTCTCAGAGGCAGCCTGAGTGTGGCCTGGCTTCTGTGTCCCTAGAGCCCTGGGGAGGGGACAGGAACCCCCATCGAGAGGATGCCTAGCTCCTAACATGACAGGAAGATTCCCTCCCTTCCTCCACCCAACTCCAGATGATCAACCCTCCAGGTGTACCCACATCTGAAAGGCTTCCTGGGATGTGGCAGGGAAGTGCTGGGGTGTAGGACAGTCATGGCAAACTAGGATGAGCTGGTCACCTTGGTCAAGTCCCCTGTCTCGCCCTTCTCCCCCTTGGCCAGACAATGACTTCGCTCTTCCTTCACTGGGAGGCTAGTACAGAACAACTTACAAACACTGGAGGGGAGAGGGCTCTCTTTCCTTATCTGTAAAATGGGGATGTTGGGGATACTGTCAGGGTCTTACAGGGAATGGAGCCACCCTGGCTTGAATAAAGCACACAGAGGCATGAGGCAGGGTCATTCACAAACAAGGATTGATAGCTGGAGGCTGGGGTCAGGGGTATAAGGAGGCAGGAACACAGGAAGGGAACAAGAAGAGGCGACCAAAGCAAGGCCCTCAGATCCTACATTGCCAGGCTTTGGGGACTGTCTGGCTCATGCTCCTCCCAAACGCATCCTCCCGCTTCTATCTCCCGAAAGGCCACGCCATCCACCTGGGTCCCAGACAATCAACTTTGCTTTCTTCATGCCCTTCTGTCTCTGGACCTCCTTGCACGGAGTCTTCCTCCCAGTCTCTCTCACATTTTGTCCCCCCAACCCAATCTCCTGTCCTGCTAGTATTTGGGTCAAATCATTTCCCTGCTGCACAGACTCCTGTGTCCAGCCTGTCCCCCACCAGCCAGCCTCCACCCCGAGGCCACAGTGTGGGCCTTCTAAAGCACAGAGCTGATCCTCAGAATCCGTGGGGATTACAGTCAGACTAGTCAGAATCACCCACCTTCCTTTCTGATCCAGCACTTCTGAGCCCCCAGTTATGTTCTTCACCCCCAACTCTCCACTCTCCATTTTGGCCACGATGGACCCAGTGTGGTTTCCTGGATCTCATGCTGATTCACACCTCTATGCCTTCAGAATTCAGCTCAAGAACGACTTCCCGTGGGCAGCCACCCCCACCCCATCTTCATAAGGCCGTTTGGGGTTAAGATGCTTCTGATCCAAGCCCTCTCTCCCACTGTTCTTACCACAGTGAAAGGTATTCACTTGTCTTTCTCCCCTATCAGATATAAATCCACAGAAAGCAGGCACAGCCTATTATTCCTATCTACCCTTGAAGGCAGCTCAATGCTTCAGGCACACTGGGCACTTACAAATATCTGCTGAATGAGTAAATGAAAACCAGCAGCCTCATCCATGCAACACAAAACCAAAGCCCAAAGCAGGCTGGTGTTTGGAAGTCCCATCTTCTCCACTGAGAGAACAGAGAATATTCCAAGTGGAGACAGATCCTCTTTCCACCAGCCCAGCCCTGGCACAAAAGCACAGTGGGGAGAGAGGCTGATGTGGCAAGCAGCTTGGGCTTGGGAGGCAGGTGACCTCAGGCTGCCATATGTCTCTTCAGGGAGTCCTGTGGAGTCCTTGGCACTGGCCTGACCTCCTGAAGCTTGGGTTTCTCTTTTTTCTTACAGGGATAATGATAACCCCTGTGGCTTCCTAGGTGGCACCAGTGGTAAAGAACCTGTCTGCCAGTGTAGGAGTGTAAGAGATCTGGGTTTGATCCCTGGGTCGGGAAGATCCCCTGGAGGAGGGCATGGCAACCTACTCCAGTATTCTTGCCTGGAGAATCCCATGGACAGAGGAGCCTTGCGGGCTACAGTCCATGGGGTCACAAGGAGTCGGACGTGACTGAAGCAACTTAGCACACACACACGCAAGGATAACCCCCATGGCTCTGTTGTGAGGAGTAAATGAAATTACGTACGCACAACTGTTAGCACTTGGCAGACACTTAGATCCAGTCTCACCCAGCTCCCTTCCCATCAACATTACCCAAGCGGAGTCAGAGCCTAACAATATCTGTGCTCCTAACACACACAGGCAGCTCCTGCTGGTGAGACTGTCTGAAAAAACAGGGAAGGAGGCAAAGACTTGATTCCTGGACTGAGAGCTTGGGAGGTGCTAGACACAACCCAGGGCACTCTGACCAAGTCCAAGGTCCTCCAGCTCCCAGATGGGTCTCAGAAATCACCTGAAGTGAGGCCTCCCCTCACTCCAGCACCTGGCAAGGTCTTCATGTCAACATCCCTTTGCCCTCCTCCTGCCAGAAGAGAAACCAAAGAAAGTCTGAAAGAACACAAGGAAATGTCAACAGTGGTAACCACTGGGGACAAGATTCCAGGTGACTTTAAATCATCTTAATAATCTTTTCTATAGTGAATTTCTTCTACTGTCTGAAAATATTAACAATGTCCTTGTTATACTTAAGTTTCCTGAGTCCTAGATGAGTTATGCCCCTGTGACCACAGTTAAGCTGTAACAGCCAGTCCTGTTCTGGAATCTCTGACAGAGGAATCCATGGATGACTCTGTGGCCTGGGGACGAAGGATGCTACAATGACTTTGGAAACTTGGGACCATCAGGCAGAATCGCTGTAGCCTTTGAGAGGTACCTGAATAAAACCTCACCCAGTGTAGGTCGAGGGTCATTTAGGGAACCACAGTTGTCTCTATGGCCAGTGCTCCTGGCTAAGAGGATCCCAGGGAGGACACAGGTAACGAAGAAGAGAGAGGGTAATGCTAAGACACTTCATAGAACAGATTTCCAGGGAAATTCACCTCTGTTGAAAGAAAGCAGTGAGAGAACCATTGTTGTTGTTGAGATGCCCAGTTGTGTCTGACTATTTTGTGACCCCATGGACTGTAGCCCACCAGGCTTCTCCGTCCATGGGATTTCCCAGGCAAGAATACCGGAGTGGGTTGTCATTTCCTTCTCCAGGGAACCTTCCCAACTTGGGATCGAACTTTCATTTCCTGCATTGGGAAGCGGATTCTTTTATCACTGAGCCACCTGGGAACCACTGCAACTTGCCAAATCTCGTAATGGGTCTTTGGGGCTTAATTAAGAAGTGGTGTGGAAGAACTCTTCCCCTGGTTTAAAAACAAAACAAAACAAAACAAAACAAAACCCTTCACTGCACCTGGGCTTTGTTCATGCCTTAACTCACGCATTCATTCATTCACTCACCCATCCATGCATCAGTCACTCGAGTTCTTCTGGGTGCCAGGCATTGTGTCTGTGGGGCAGTATGATTAATAAGGCCATCTTTCCATCTTTCATCATCACCACCACTCGAGGAAATTTTAAGGAATAATAGTGGTTGGGCAGGAGTTTTGCTCAGGAATATGGGAATGAAGAGAAGGACAAGCAGAGACAAGACAGCTGGCAGGAGAGAAGAACTCTCAAGAAGAGAATCAAAAGATGTCTAAGTAGGATTTTGAAGACATTCTGCCCCTCTGTCTTCCCCATGAAATCCTCAGTAAAATTCATACCCTTCACCAAATGCTTTCAAAGTGGCACTGGGCAGGATCTCAGCTGAAAACAAAGGAGCTGAAACAAACCAAGCAGCCCCAGTCAGGTCTTCTCTTATACCCAAATAAAAAATGCTGTCCTTGCCCTGCAGTGGGAGAGACCCTGCAAAGACATGAGCCCCTTAGCTGTCGGGTGCTAAGAATTACCAGGGCAAAGAGGTACAAAATTTAAGGGGCTTCAAAAAACTCAGTAATCAAGACACAACCAATGCAGTAGTTTGCAAAATCAAAATTAGTGCAAAAATGCCTGATGAGCAAAATGTCACAATTTTAAATAAAGACAGATCCATGGAAAGGGGTGAGGTTAGGGAGAAATCAACAAGACTGAGGCAGGTAAGGCAGGGTCAGATTCTTCCAAATGCTGATATTTAGTTCAAGGTAGATTTTTTTGCATTACATTTATTTTTTTAAAAAACAGTGATTAAGATATCATTCATCTTGATGACTGTGTGTTTTGGTGCTCTTATATTTCTCACTCTGGGGAGGAGGGACCAATGGCCTGAGTGGCCAGAAAACACTTGATTTTCTGAGGACCCAGCATTTGAGGTGGATTCTGAAGAATAAATGGAGTCTAACGTATGCAAAAAAATATAGGCAATCTAGCCTAAGGGCACAGCCCATGGGAGAGTGTGTGTGCTTGAGGAAAGGACTGCCAGCAGCATATACCTGGAGTGCCCTGTCTCGTTTCACCTCTGGGCCTTGTGCTCCTCACAGGTGAAGCTGCAGGCTGAACCAGGTGAACACTGAGTCTGTCGGTCAGTATGTACGGAGCAACTCCTACAAGCAGGGTGGCCAAGATTTGAAAATAAACAAAATGCAGAAGATGCGACCCTGTCCCCTGAGAGTTCATGTCCAGCCAAGACACTCGATGTCATTTCTGGATCTTCACAGTCTACAGGCGTTGTTTTTGCTTTTGACATCTGAAAATGCTACCATCGTTACAATGGCATTATTTAGGAATTGCCCACGTGACATTAAAAAAAAAAATTCAGTTCAATGCAGTGACAGAGTGATGACCTACTTCAAAAAGGGCTTTCCCAGGTGAGATCTCCTTCGCTCCTTTCAGTCACCTATAGACTGGAGCGCTCTCATCTCTTACCTTCCAAGAATCGGACGCTCAGAGCGTTTTAAGTGGCTTCCTCCAAGTTTTCCAGCCGTTAAGAGCAGAAGTGGGACTAGAACTCAGGCTCCTAACTCCCGTCCCTTCACTAATCTGTGTAGGGGGAATGAGCGAGCAGAGTGGAGAGCAGCTTTCCCTCAGTTGTACAGAAACTTTGCTGAGAGTTTCAAGCTCAATCCCGGCCACCCTGACCATACACGGGCCAGTTCATTCTGAGCTCCCTGCTGGGGGTGAAATCGACCAGCCCCAAAGCTTCATCAGCGAAGGAGACAGAAAAGAATGTTTTCCTCACTCTTCACCACCCCCGCCAGCACCCACCTACAGATTCAGCCCCCCGGGAGCACCAGAGGGCCTGGAGACCTCACGTCCAACCACATTAACTGCACAGCAGGCCCCTGTCAGGCGCATCCTCTCCACCCGGGATTTGACTCTGCACAGCGAGGTTCCTGCCAGATCCGAAAGCTGCCTCTTCCCATCCTGAAATTAAAAAACAACACGCCACCAAACCTAAGCCAAGCAGGGCCCTGAGGACAGCAGCAGCCCGGCTGGAAGAAGTGCCATCCCATGCGGAGGATGGGGATGAAGCGGAGGAGACACTGCCTTCCCCAGCCGGGACCTGCGCGACTTGTCCTCCCAGAGGCCTGGGCAGTGGGTGTAGCCATCATCCATCCTGTACAGCTGCTCTCAGCGGATCAGGGCCCCGGCCAGGTCGAGATGCGGAAGATGAGGCAGGCAGCTGGCCTGAGGAACAAAAGGCACAAGGCCTCCGCGTCCGGCTCACGGGAGCTGGCCCAGGAGCCCAGCAAAGCTGGGGCAGAAGGACACAAGGGTGTCAGAGCTCCGGACGCAGAACAGTCTATGATGCAGTGACCAGGTCAAGCCAGAGCCCAGGCCCCTTGGGCGCCACCCTCGGCCACCCGCCTCGGGTCACCTAGACTTGTCAGCTCTTCTCTACTGCTCTGTCTTGTCATTGTCTCCATCATCAGCACAAGTACAGAGTGTAGTGGGCTCGTCCACAGTGGCGCCCAAAATGCTATGTCCACATCCCAGTCCTGGGAACCTGTGATGGTTACCTTATTTGGGAAAAAAATTAGTGTTTTCATAGGTGATTGATTTAGTTAGGGATCTTAAGAGGAAGCTCTCAACCCCGACCCAACTGAGTGGGACTTAAATGCAAACCACATGTATCCTTACAATTGAGAGGCAGAGGGAGATGAGACAGAGACGCACAGAGAAGGCACCGACGGGAGGAGGAGGCCGGGTGACCGTGGAGGCCGAGGCTGGAGCGATGGGGCCACAGCCAAGGAACGCGGCAGGCACCAGAGCTGCCAGGAGCGAGGGAGGCCCCTCCCCCAGGGCCTTCCGAGGCGGCAGGGCCCCGCCCACACTTTGATTTGGGACATCTGGCCTCCAGAACCGGGAGAAAACAAGTGTTTGTGGTTTTAAGTTTCCCAGCGGATGGTCCTTTGTAACGACAGTTCCAGGAAACGAGAATGCCAACACCATGCCATCCCCACCGCCTCAGCGCCTCATGAGCACATCCTGGGCACGGGCTGGCCGCAGCTCCATGAGTTATTTCCATTTAGCAGATGAGCACACTGAAGCATCATGATACTAAGGATCGTGCCAGGGTCGTCTGGGGCCCAGCTGAAACACAGCCCTGCCGCCTGCTCTTTCCAGCTAGGAGACCACAACCGCTCTGACAGAGCCTTCCTTGCAGCCGCCTCAGAAGCCGCACAAAGGAGCTGAACACAGTTTCAATCCCCGATGATATTTTTACCAGAGTTATCTCTGGGGCTTGGCCCGTTCCAGGAGTTGGGGGATGACTAACTCTGGGGCGGGGAGACATCGTTTCAAATGACCTGAGTGTCATCCCAATGAGTTTGCCAGCACCAACATAGCTCCAAGGGGCCTGTGGGAATTCCCCGTTCTCCCTCCTAAGGAAGGAGTTGGAAGGCAAGACCCCACCAAGAGACGCCTCAGCCTCGACTGTCAGAGCAGAGAAACAGCTCAGGACTCCTGCCCTCCTTGGGAACAGAGATGAAGGCAGGCAAGGAGAACGTCCTAACCTGCCAGCAGTCTCCCTGCCCCAGAGAGCAGAAACCCAGAGGAAACTCCTGAGTCCCTTCTCTTGGAACAGAGAGGAGAACCTCAGAGGTCAGGGTGAACTCCCTTTTCAGGAAGCTAAGGGTGCAATCAGCCGCGACAGGCTTTCAGAATCCAGGCCAAAGGGGCAGGAGTTGGAGGGCTCAATTGCATACCAATACCTTTAGCTTGTCTCCGCAGACTCACCACGTATATGGGAAGGGCTGGCCAGCGTGACCCATGGTTTTGCTTGAACAGCAGTATACCTTTCGGCTGAATATGGTTCCACCTGGAAATGGGTCCAGACAAGCCCATCCTGCAGCCTAGATGCCGGGCCATCTGGTTCCCAGGCCGTGTACAGAGCAGCGGCCCACCCCCCCAGGCTTTCAGTGCCGCTGCCCGGGTAACCAGAAATGCTAATTACCACAGACAGACCCAGAAACTCAAAGAAACTGCTGTCAGGGAGCTCTGACTGGCTGAGACCTGGCTCCCTACTCCCGGCTTGCTCAGAGGAAATCCCACTTCCTCAAGAAGAGCAAATATTAAGTCTGGTTGACAGTACATCCATTCAACCTTCACGGAGGCGAAAAGAAAGGGGTGGTGGGTGGAGGTAATTCCCACCTTAGAGTGCCTCTCCTCAGCTTCCAGGAGCAAGAAGACTACCTTCTGGTCTATATTTTGGTGCCCCAGCTTTCAGCGCTGGTGGCCTGCTCTGTACACCCAGCACCCAACCTAAGCCACCTGGTAGGGAAAGCGCGCCTGTGGCTCAAGATTCAATCCCTTGGGTTTTGCCACAGTGTATGTGGTGCAGGGTAAGGGATAGAGGGGGAGGTCACAGGAAACTCCATAGGTTATGGAGTTGTAAGAAGCATGGATCATCAGCAAGTCCAGGGTTCTGGCATGTTCTATGTGTAACTAGAGACTCTCAGAGCATGGGACCTTGGAGGTCAACTAATTCAATGGCAGCCAATCCAGTGGGAAAGAGGCCAGCCCTGCACATCCCTTTATTGCCTCCCCAGCGGACTTGTTTAGCCTCTCCAGGGCCTTTGCTCTCCAGGCACACAGCTCCTGTTTGCAGTTCCCAACCCCAAAGAGCTTTGAGTTTTTGTAAGGCTTTTGGCAGAGAAACGTTGCCTGATCTGAACTGTCTTGAGGTCATTTAGAGTCTTTCTCCATCCTCCTCCTGTAATAGTCAATATTTCGCTGCCAAAATATCAATTCATTTGATTACGAGTGGGGTCTGATTACTACAGAAGTATGTAACACTTCATGTGCATCGCTTGACTTTTCTAAAGATCAAAACAAACAAAAAGCTGAGTTCCGAATCACACCTGGCCCTGAGGACTCCCTAAGGAAGTGTGGATGTGCAGTCCCAAGGTCGGATGTGCCTGCGTGCTTCCCTGCCAGACCCGGTCCACATCCCCTGGACCATATCCCGCTGTGAGCGCTCCTGTACTCAGAAGCCTTTCTTTCTTTCTGCATCAGATCTTACTTGTGGAATGCGAGATCTTTTAGTTGCAGCATGCAAACTCTTAGTTGCAGCATGTGGGATCTAGTTCCCCAACCAGGGATCAAATTTGGGCCCCCTGCAACAAGAGCACGGAGTCTTAGCCACAGGACCACCAGGGAGGTCCCCACGAGCCTTTCTTGAAACTTGGTGACTTTGTTTGGACTTACTGATGCACTTCTTGTGCATTTGTGAGTGTGAGTGTACCATTTTGTCTATTTTTATGTCTCAAATGAATTCCCAAATGAATTAAATTCCCTCTGGGATTTAATACCTGGTTTGGGTCCCCATCAGCCTCATTGCACCAACTCCTCAATCCTGTGCATGGTAAATGAGCCAAGATCCTGAGTGTGTGCGCCTCACCACCTTGATTCCTCAATCCTAGACCCCTGCAACAGCAGGCCTGAGAAGACTAGAAGAGTCTAGAAACAGTATGAAAATCCAATAAAGTAGCAGATTACAAAATTAATATATGAAAATTGTTGGTGTTAGCATATACAAAAATAATAGTTTGGAAAATGCAATGGAAATCAATATCTCCATTAAAAAATTTTTTATTTTATATTGGAGCATAGTTGTTTAACAACATTGTGTTAGTTTCAGGTGTCCAGTATCTTCACTTTTAATAGAAACTAAAAAAGATTTTTTTAGGGTCTTCCCTGGTGGTGCAGGGGCTTTCCTTGTGGCTCAGCTGGTAAAGAATCTGCCTGTAATGTGGGAGACCTGAGTTCAATCCCTGGGTTGGGAAGATCCCCTGGAGAAGGGAACGGCTACCCACTCCATTATTCTGGCCTGGAGAATTCCATGGATTGTATATTCCATGGGGTCGCAAAGAGTCGGACACGATTGAGTGACTTCCATTTTCACTTTTACCAGCGGTCCAGTGGTTCAGAATCTGCCCTTCAAGCTGGGGGACGAGGATTCCACCCCCTGTCAGGGAATTAAGATCCCAGATGCCACAGAGCAACTAAGCCTGTGCGCAGCAACTACTGAGCCTGCACGCTCTAGACCCCACGGGTCACAAGGAAGTGCCTGCAAGCTGTAACAAAAGATCCTGAATTTGGAGACTAAGACCTCATACAGTCAAATAAATAAATAAAATTTTTAAAAGATTAAAAATTTTTTGATATATTGATATTTGATAACATGTACAGATATAGATAAATATATAGGTATTCAATGGGCTTCTTAAGTAATGCTGGTGGTAAAGAACCTGCCTGCCATTGCAGGAGACACAAGAGACTCGGGTTCTATCTCTGGGTTGGAGAGATCCCCTGGGGGAGGGCATGGCAACCCATTTCAGCATTCTTGCCTGGAGAATCCCAAGCACAGAGGAGCCTGGTGGACTGCAGTCCCTGGGGTCGCAGAGTCAGACACGTCTGCAGTGACTTAGCATAGGTATTCAATAAGAAACACGCCTGATCTATTAGAAGACAACTTTTAAACAATTGTTAGTTTTTAGTATAATAATGGTATTATGGCTACATCTTAAAATAGCATCTTCATCTTTTAGAAATACACATTGAAATAGACAATAATGATGTCACTGATTTGTTTGAAAACAAGACAGGGTAGGAGTGGGAGTGGGGAGGAGACAGGGCCACAGGCTGAATGGGACAGAGGCTGTTTGATGGGAACAGGAAGGCTCATTTTACTGTTCTCACTACTTCTGTGTATGATTTAAATTCTGCATATGAAAAAGTTAAAAAAAATCTATTGAAGGACTGGAAGCAATTTTTAAGTTTATAAAAAAAGGCTTGCTTACTTTTAGATGAAAAGGTTTGATGATTTTCTCTGTATTAATCTATAAATTCAATGTGAATCCAATTAAAATAGCAATAAGGAGAACTTTTAGAAAATAAATATATAATAGCTGGGCAAATTATGGAAGATAAGGGTGGCTGAGGGGTTAGGGCAGAGCAAGCCTGGTCTTGCATGAGAGTGTGCTCAGTCGCTTCGGGTGTGTCTGAGTCTATGCAACCCCATGGACTGTAGCCCACCAGGCTCCTCTGTCCATGGGATTCTCCAGGCAAGAATATTGGAGTGGGTTGCCATGCCCTCCTCCAGGGGATCTTCCTTACCCAGAAATCAAACGTGTGTCTCCTGCATTGCAGGCAGATTCTTTACCCACTGAGCCACCTGGGAAGCCCAAGCCTGGTCTTAGAAGCATTCAAACTTATTATGAAGTCACAATAATGAGCAGTTGAGCAATGGAGCACATATAGGCAGGACAATGGTGCAAAAGAAGACTCCAGAAATTGGCTCAGGTGCCTGCCTGCTGATTCAAGATGTTGAATAATTATTCAAGATGTTGAATAATTACAGAACAGACAAAAATTCTAAACTAAATTCTTTGAGACAACAAATAAGAAAATTCACATAGTGATAGTGCTGCAGAGAAAAATAAAGCAAGACAATGAGACGAAGAGCTGAGAGGGAGATATACTTGTGTTAAGATCCAAGGAATTGACCATGACAAAGATGCTTGAGAAAAGCCCATTCCAGGCAAAGAGGAGAGCAAAAGCATACACTGTCAGGTGGAAATGAGTTTCAAGTGTTCAAGAAACAGAAAGAAGATCACAGATGACAGGAAAAGAGGCCAGGAAGAGACTAGCAGGGGCCAGATTCCATCAATCTTGCAGGGGCTGGTGAGGAGGCTGGATTTTAGTCTAATTGAGATGCAAAGCCATTAGAAGGTTTTAGTCTGCAGATAAGATCTGATTAGCAATTTTAAAAAAATTACTCTGGCCACTGTGTAGAGAAGACTCTCTAAAGACAAGAATGGAAATGGAAATGCAATTTCAGTTTTCCCCAGCAATGATCTCCCCAAGAGGCGATGTTGGCATAAACTAAATCAAAGTGTTGGACATGTTAACAAGTGGTCTGATTTGGGACAAGATATTTACCTAGTGCCAGTCTGCAGATGGGTTAGAAGTGAAGGAGGAGAAAAAGGAAAGGAACCAAGGATTATGCACGCTGGTTCTCTGGCCTGAGTCACCAGGTGGAGGATGTTGTCACTGCTGAGAAAGAGCAGATGAGCAGGAGCAGGTTTGGCAGTGATGGCAGTAAATCACAGACTCTATTATCATCTCTCTCCCTTGACACACCTATCAGACATCCAACAAGAGTTGGCAGTAGGCAGGTGGCTGATACCCAAGGAAGGAGCTCAATGGTGGAGATGTATATTTGCACATCATCAGCATAAGACACAGTGAGCACGGCATTTCAGATCTATGGGGGACACACAGTGTTTGATAACCAGTGTTATTGACCTTGCATTTGGGGACGAAAACCCCAAATGAATTCCAAATTCAAGCTCAGGACAAAACAATTTCCAAATGGGTGAAAAAAAATTTTTTTTAATATTGATGAGCCTACATGGAAAGTGGCCCCTCTGTACTCTTGTTGGGAGGGTAAATTTGTGCAACCTTCTTAGGGACAATACGGCACTATATTACCAGATTCAAAATGCATGTTTTCAGACTTCCTTGGTGGTCCAGAGGTTAAGAATCCACCTACTAATACAGGGGACACAGATTTAATCCCTGCTCCTGTTCCAGGAAGATTCCACATGCTAGGGGTCAACTGAGCTGGTGTGTCACAACGACTGAAGCCTGCACCCCTGGAACCTGGGCTCCGCAACAAGAAAAGCCACAACAATGAGAAGCCCACACACCACAACTAGAGAGTAGCCCCAGCTCAGGGCAGCTAGAGAAAGCCCGTGTGCAGCAAGGAAGGCCCAGAGCAGCCCAAAATACACAGATAATTTAGGTTGAGGACCCAAAAACCTCTCTTCATTAAAAAAAAAAAATGCATGTTTTCTTTGTTCCAGTAATCCTATCTTTATTAATCTATCCAACAGATACACATGGAAGAGATTGTGTGTATAAGGATTCTTCACTGCAGTACAAAATTAAAAACAAGCTGTGTCTCTCAACAAAGGACTGGTTAAATAAAGGATCCTAAGTCTATACAATGGACTATTTTGCAAATGATACAAAAGGTGAAGAAAACGTTTGTGTGCTGACCTCGAACCATCTCTGAGACACATTCAACCAAGTACAGAACCTCTGTGTTTTATTACCCTTCTGTGTAAATATGTGTATGTTTAAGTAGAAACGCTTTCAGTTTCAGTTTTTATCATTCTGCAGTTTGAATTTTAAGCATGTACAGTTTTCCATTAAAAACCACCAAAAAAGATGATCTGAACAGTGAAATTATCAGTCATCTTTTTGTTTTCTTTATACTTCTGTGTATATTTTTTAAAAAGCAACCTAACAAGTATAATTAGAAAAAAAAAAAAAACTTCAAAGAATATGGTTCCACAGCCTACCCTCCAAAACTTTAGACAAATCTATTTACATTTCCATGAAACTGTTATGACCTTCTTTTCCGAGTCTTTTTTTTTAAGCATTCTGATCTAACAAGTTTTGTACCTTCAGGCTCTGTTGGAAGCAGCCTGTACCCAAAGCCAAGCTGTAAAAGTTGCAGGGGAGCTACAAAGCTGCCAAAGAGGGTGTTTAATGAGCAAAAACTTAAGGGTTGATGCAAATTGCTGGCAAACACCAGATGGCAGGGGTCAGGCAGGAGATCACCTCCAAGAGAGACAGTCAGAGCATAGGTCAGGTCCAAAGGAAGATAAAGGACTCCCATCTGATTGGAGAATGGGAGACTATCATGGGACTCCCGCAGCAAGCTGCACACTCACTCAAAATCAGGACAAGGGACCTCTCTTCTTCGGCTCACGGACGAGGGATGGGAGGTGGGGAAAGGCAGGAGCAGAGGATGCAAAGGAATCAGGCAGCTTGTGGTGGATATGGAGTGTCTTGGCCTGTGTGAAATTTACCTGTGGTGTCTTTGAGGCTTAGCTGCTCTGAAATCCCCAAATATCTGAACTGTGTACACACTGGGCCGTAAAATTAAGATTGCGCTAGTTCTATTTAACCATGGAGAAGAAAAAAAAAACAAAACCAAAATTCAATTAAATGGTTATTGAAATTTTTGAAGGGAAAAGAAAGGCACCCAAATTAGTCCTTATTTTTACATTTCATTACCATCACACACCTTATTTAAATACAAAGTTAGTAGTGTGTGTTAGTACTAGGCTTATTTGTTGAAACAAAGCCTTGCTTTCAACACAAAGTGAAAGTGTACCATTACACCTCTCCCAATTGAACACCTTTATAGGAAACTAAGATCACGGCATCTGGTCCCATCAGTTCATGTCAAATAGATGGGGAAACAATGGAAACAGTGAGAGACTTTATATTTGGGGGCTCCCAAATCAGTGCAGATGGTAACTGCAGCCATGAAATTAAAAGACGCTTGGTCCTTGGAAGAAAAGCTATGACCAACCTAGATAGCACATTCAAAAGCAGAGACATTACTTTGCCAACAAAGGTCCGTCTAGTCAAGGCTATGGTTTTTCCAGTGGTCATGTATGGATGTGAGAGTTGGACTATGAAGAAAGCTGAGCGCTGAAGAATTGATGCCTTTGAACTGTGGTGTTGGAGAAGACTCTTGAGAGTCCCTTGGACTGTAAGGAGATCCAACCAGTCCATTCTAAAGGAGATCAGTCCTGAGCGTTCATTGGAAGGACTGATGCTGAAGCCAAAACTCCAATACTTTGGTCACCTGATGTGAAGAACTGACTCATTTGAAAAGGCCCTGATGCTGGGAAAGATTGAGGGCAGAAGGAGAAGGGGATGACAGAGGATGAGATGGTTGGATGTTATCACCAACTCGATGGACATGAGTTTGAGTAAGCTCCGGGAGTTGGTGATGGACAGGGAAGCCTGGTGTGCTGCAGTCTATGGGGTCACAGAGAGTTGGACACGACTGAGCAACCGAACTGAAATTTCAGAATTGAACTGATAGGAAGTGGAGCTGCAGGAAAGCCAAGGCTATCACTAAGGCACTGAGACCTCCCAGGGCCCTGCCTATGAATTTAGTACTTTGGCAGAAACAAATGTATTTGCATTGGCCTTAAATACTCAAACTTAAGTGACCACAGTCATCAGAATATCCCATTCAAGCACTGACCCCTCTCATTGCCAAAGCTAACCTACACGCTGTGGCTAAGCCTGGCTAGCTCTCCCTGCCCTCCTCCTCCTCGGTTATACAGGAAATGTGGAACAGCTGCTTTAGCCCATCACTCCTACCTCTGACTCTTCCCTCCTCTGGTTTAACCAGTCCCGGTTCCTTTCAACTTCCCTCTTGGGTCTAATTTTCCAATCATATAATTATCTCTGTGGGTCTTAGGGAGAAGAAGACGTGGTGTTCCAAAAAGATTACATCCTTCTTTTAGTCCTATACTCTGTATTTTCTGCCCCTAGTGAAAGAATCTAAACTATGTCACTCCAATAGATTTAGTTGGAGTAAGCACCTCTCCAGCATTCTTTCTTGTAAATGTACCATTGCCTTCTTGGGACCTGAACTGCAGCTCAGGGGAGCTGGGTTTGTGAAATGGAGTTTCTGTATTCATCAAAAACATCGTATGCCTTGAGAGCAACAGGGAACAGCCACAAGCTGACGTTATAGGAAGAGAGAGTTTTCCAAACACCAAATTACTCAAGATTGGCCACACTGTTCCATGGTAGGAAAACAAGGATTCAAAGTTTAATGAAGTCAAAATCATCCAGAAAGGAGAACTGAAAAAAAATACACTCTTTGATTCAAATAGTTGTTTAAAAATTAGCTTCTAAATATTTCAAAATAATTTCTAATCAAACATTTCTTAAGGTAAACTTTTTATTATAAGGACTAACTTTTGAAAAGAGTTTTATAGCTTTGAAAACTTCCCACATAGCATTTTGTAATATGATATGGTGGGAAACCAGTCAATCCTAAAGGAGATCAGTCCTGGGTGTTCATTGGAAGGACTGATGTTGAAGCTGAAACTCCAATACTTTGGCCACCTGATGTGAAGAGCTGACTCATTTGAAAAGACCCTGATGCTGGGAAAGATTGAGGGCAGAAGGAGAAGGGGATGACAGAGAATGAGATGGTTGGATGGCATCACCAACTCAATGGACATGAGTTTAGGTGGACTCTGGGAGTTGGTGATGGACAGGGAGGCCTTGTGTGCTGCGGTTCATGGGGTTGCAAAGAGTCGGACAAAACTGAGTGACTGAACTGAACTGATGGTGGGAAAGGCAAGTTTTGATAGGCAGATAGATACCAATATATGTTACATATACATTATATAGCACGTTTTACATATTTTACAATAGAAGACTGCTGAAGAATTGATGCCTTCAAACTATGGTGATGGAGAAGACTCTTGAGAGTCTTTTGGACTTCAAGGAGATCAAATCAGCCAATCCTAAAGGAAATCAGTCCTGAATATTCATTGGAAGGACTGATGCTGAAACTCCAATACTTTGGCCACTTGATGTGAAGAGCTGACTCACTGGATAAGACCCTGATGCTGGGAAAGAGTGAAGACAGGAGGAGAAGGGGACGACAGAGGATGAAATGGTTGGATGGCATCACTGACTCAATGGACATGAGCCTGAGCAAACTCTGAAAGACAGTGAAGGACATGGAAGCCTGGCATGCTGCAGTCTATGGGGTTGCAGAATTGAATGTGACTTAGGGACTGAAGAATGCTGGCCAAATTCTACTATTCCACATTATGGTGGCAAACGAAGGCACAGACATCACCTCGATGGCCATGACTGAGCAACTGAAAACAACAACATATATTATACATACATATAGAATATATGCATAATATATATATGATATGAGGAACACAAAGTTCAGTTTTAGTTTCTTGAGGTCATAAACCTAATAAAGTGAGATCCCTGTATACAGGTCCAAGCAGAACCATGATTCCTGTGGGAAATCTCTGATCACTACATGTGAAATAAGTCGATACCATCTGCTGTTCACAATTAAAGATGACACATGACAGTCAAGTTTTAGCTGTGATTAGAGAGGAACACTATGTTTCCTGTAAGAGAACCCCATAATCAATGCAATTCACTGTTTTGCTTTTTTAATGCCCTGACATACTGTGATGTTAAAGGTGTTACTAAACGTACTGGATAGGCTTCTGGAACAGATAAAGGACATTAGTGAAACGTGAATCAAGTGTGAGTTTTAGTTAACAGAAACATGCCACGCCGGCTTCTTGGTTCTGACTAATGGCCCACAGTCATGCAAGGCGTTAACAAACAGGGAACCAGGAGGAAGGGTATACAGGAACCCTTACTATCTGGGCAATGTTTCTGTTTGTCTAAAATTATTCCAGAATAAAAAGCTCATTAAAAATAAACAGATGTTATAGGTATCAATAAACTCACAGTCTTAAACCTGTAATGTTTATCACATGTTAAAGGAAGGAAATAAGTAATTTTCCAGGCAAGTGCCCCATATTCAGAAGCATTTAGTGATAATGTGGCAATCAGCTCCATTCATGGAAAAAGCAAAACCATTTACTTGTAGAGTGGTAATTATTTTGCAGGTGTTGACCTTGAGGGCAAGAAGACTGGGGAACTCCTGGGAAGGAGCTCAGAGGTGGCCAGTTCCCTCAACTGACATCAACTATAGCCAGAGAAGCTGAGGTTGGCTACAGAAGCACAGACCAGTCGCTACGGCGAATCTCTGTGAACTGCAGGAAGCAGACTGCCAGACAGGAACAGGCTGCTGCGCCACAACAGGAGGTATTTACAAACCAGCCGGGCTTGGCGCCTAGTCAGGGGCTTCAACGACGAGCCCACGGCATTTCCAAAGAGCAGCCAAGACTTTAAGCTTGCAGGTCCAGAAGAGAAGCCTGGCAGCCTCAGGCTGCAGAATGACAGGGTCACTCCTGTCCACCCATGTGTATTCACACCAGGGTCTGGTCCCAGAAATGGGACCAGCAGGGAGGTCAGTTCCAGGCAGCATGGGAATATGTGTCTTCCTGAGCCTGACACAAATGGGGAATAGTTAAAAAAAAAAAATTGGTTTTCAAGTGCACAGTTCCTCCCGATCCTCAGGAGGCTGAGTTCACAGCCAGCCCACTCTACCACCCACTTGCAGTCAGCCTCAGAGTTTGTATTTGGACCCAGCACTCTTCTGTTTAACTTCCCCAGTAGATGGATGGGTGGAAGCCTTTCTGCGGCATTGTCTACAAAGCCAAAGTTTGCCCATTTTCAACACCTGCTCTACTGCTTCCATCTGACAAGAGCCTTTGCTGTGAAGGGAAGCTAGAGTTACCATCAGACTTGTACCCAGGGTCCAGGCAAATGCTGATGTCAGGCAACCAGCAAAGGGTCTTTTCCTCTCCAGACGCATCCTCTGTTGAGCTCTGCCCTAATGCCACAGGTGTGAGCCTTCCGCCAAGACCACACAAGCAGAGCCCAGAATCAAGGAGACCTCTGAAGCTAATGGAGCTCCTTTGTAACCAAAAAACCCCTGATTTTGTTGACAAATGCCCCTGATCATCACTAACACGCTTCCTGACTCCAAATTAGGCAAAGATGCCCACTTCAGTAAACACTGTAAGGCACCTTAACCAATCACCTCATGCTAACCTTCCAGCAGGAATTTTATCTTGAGGCTGTAACAATTGGCTATTAATCCAAAAAAGACTGTCAGCTTTCCCTAGCCTGTCAGGCGTTGTTGGCCCGTTGCACTCACAGTGCCCACATTATCTCTGCTCTTTGTTCTTAATAAATTCATTCCCTTCTGAAATGCCTTGGGTCTGGGAATTCTTTTCCAATTTGAGTTTGGACTGCCTCAACACCCTCCGCCCGGCTTTTCCATGACATCTACTTCATCAGTGAATGGATGAAAGAATGAATGAAGGAATGGAGATTGGCAAGTTTTCACAATCATTTTGTGAATACAAAGCACGTCGTAAGTGTAAAGCACTCCCTGTCTGACCTCTAAGCAAAATGCTATGGAAGACACATTTAAAACCTGTAGAGCTGAACATTTGGGGGATGCTGATATTTGAGGATTTGATCAATTTCTACATATCCTGTGCTTTTATATAAGTTTAGGTATTCCACAGAGCTCTTGAAGGTGGATTGACAATCCATGGTTGGTACAGTCTCAGTACTATGAGAGCTGAGAGACTTAAAAAGAAGAAACTTCAAAAATCTAATATTTGTTCCTGAAAGGAAGTAGATTAAAAATGGATTGGGTGCATGCTAAGTTGCTTCAGTCATTTCCGACTCTCTGAGACCCTATGAACTGTAGCCTGCCAGGCTCCTCTGTCCAGGGAGTCTCCAGGTGAGAATACTGGTTGCCATGCCCTCCTCCAGGGGATCTTCCTGACCCAGGGATCGAGCCCACATCTCTCAAGTTTTCTGCATTGGCAGGCAAGTTCTTTACCACTAGTGCCACCTGGGAAGCCCTAAAAATGGATTAAGCAGCCATAAATACACAAAATTTCCAAAATTTCAGCCTATTAGTTGGTGGCCAGAAATAACTGCTTTCTCGTTTGCTGCTGTTGTTTACTCACTAAGTCATGTCCGATGCTTTTGCTATAGCCTACCAGGCTCCTCTGCCCATGGGACTTCCTAGGCAGGAATACTGGAGTGGGTTGCCAGTTCCTTCTCCAGGGGATCTTCCCAACCCAGGGACTGAACCTACGTCTTCTGCGTTGGCAGGTAGGTTCTTTACCTCTGAGCCATCTGCAAAGCCTCTTTCTCAACTAGAAAAAGATTTTATTTCATAGGGATTTTTTTTTTCATGGACGTGTGCTCAGTTGTGTTCAACTTGTTGCAACCCCATGGACTGTAATTCACACCAGGCTCCTCTGTCCATGGGATTTTCCAGGCAAGAATGCTGGAGTGAGTTGCCATTTCCTCCTCCAAGGGATCTTCCTGACTCAGAGATCAAACCCTAGTCTCATATCTCCTGCATTGGCAGGCAGGTTCTTTACCACTGAAACACCTGGGAAGCCCTATTTTATAGGGACGCCATAGAGTAAACTAAATAAGCTTATATTTACAAAGCATGGGGACAATGCCTGGCACATAGTAGGCACTGCCTAAGCACTAGCTACAAAAAATACTATCCAATCCAACATAGTGCTCTACCATGCAATACAGTGACGAGCATCTTATCAGATCACAATACCTCCCAAGGCACACGTGACGAATCTCAGTGTCCTTTTCAGAGACAGCATCTCTCAAGATGAAAGAGCAGCTGCCTAAAACCTACTTTTGAAAATCCTCCGCTTTTGAGAGGGACACTTTTGAAAGCATAAGCTACTGGAAACGTCTTTAAGCATAAGCTGCTTTGCAAAAAATAATGTTTTGCTTTCCACAAAAAAACTTGGGAATCTGTGCCAATTCGGCATGGATACTTCAGTCAAGGGCAAGGGAAGTAAGAAGCACCTGTAAAGTCTTTTTCATAGGAAGACAACTTGGGTCATGATGACTCCCACACGAGACAGGAGAGCCCCTCTTGGTTAGTTTGATAGAGGGAGTTTCATCGCCAGAGACCACCATCTCACCCATCTTTCTGGCCCTTAAACAGTCTGGCAGGACTAAATTTTTTTGAACACCATCAATGCCTTAAAAAAAAAATAAACAAGAAGAATTACCTAATAAGGCAGGACCCTCTAGCTAAGTCTCCCTTTGACATAATTAAAAAGCAAAACCAAGATTAAGGCACCCAGACTGTAGGGAGCGCTGTGATGCAGGGTTGAAGCTCCAGTGGAGCGTGGGGTGTCACCAGCACACAGCTCTCAGGGACTTGCCCTCAGCAGCTGCTTCCAGTGTGGGGCATCCAGGCCTGGCTCCTTGATCACAGCTCAGGACAACTTCTAAGGGCCCTGCTTGTCCAGAGCTTGCAGGAGCTGCCCATATCCTTGCCTGAACCTGCATCGCAGCCCAGCTTCTCCCTCAGCCAGGCCCACTTCCTACCCTGCCATCAGAGTGTCCAATCACGTGAGATCCCCCACAGGAAATTCTTCCGTGCTTTTACCCTCCCAGGGAATCCAACCCGCAGACCAATACAATGGGCTTGGGGTGAATGCCTGTTCACCATCTTTCCCATGTGTTTTTATAAAGAGCTTCAAGGTATAACTGATACACAGCAAATGACACGTACTTAAAGCATATAATTTTTTAATGATTACTTTTAACTTACTCCAGTACCCTTGCCTGGAGAATCCCATGGACAGAGGAGTCTGGCAGGCTACAGTCCACAGGGTCGCAAGAGTTGGACATGACTTAGCGACTAAAACCAACCACCATATATCCATGAAATCATCATCACAAATAAGGAGACTCTCACTGATGGGCCTCACACAGATGGAGGGTCTCACACAGACAGTGTGGTACAGCACAGGATGGTGTTTCGGTGCCTTCTTGGACTTTAGACTCCGGAAGTTCCAACTTTGAATCCTCCACACCTCTCAGCTCTGATGGAAGAGAGTGTCACTTGACCTCTCTCTCCACCCTCCTTCGTCATCCTGAGGCCACAACAGCACCAACCTCAAAGGACTGCTGCACTGATTAAATGAAATAATGGAAATAAAGCTCACAGTATGCGCCCTCAATGAATCGTAGCCATTAACGTTTTATGATGATGATTGCTCAATGTTTCATCCATCCCCAGACTCATTCCCCCTCCAACTTCCATATTTCTTTAAAAGGTCCCATCATCACCTTCTAAGTTGCCCTCATTCAATGCATCCAGCCAGTCACAAAGTTCTTTGCATTCTTCCTCCATTCCCTCCCCCGCCCATAGACGCCACCCTCATCCAGACTGCTATCATCTCTTCCCTTTGCTTGTGTAACTGCCTGACCCAGTGGCTTCTAGACATCTGGATTTCACAGGCCAATAAAAATTTTACAAATTATTTTTGGAACTAAAGTATTTCCAACTTTTTTTGGCCAACAAAGAAACTAAATATCATTGAGAAACAGCATAATTTAATTCATAGCACGACAGTTTAACCTCTTCTAAAGTAAATAGAATCTGGATATAAAATAGAATCTTATATCCAGGTGGCACTAGTGGTAAAGAACCCACTTGCCAATGCAGGAGATGGAAAAGGCTCAGGTTCAGTCCTTGGGTTGGGAAGATCCCCTGGAGAAGGGAATGGCAACCAACTCCAGTATTCTTGCCTGGAGTCTGTCCATTCCATGGACAGAGGAGCTTGGTGGGCTACAGTCCATGGGGTCACAAAGA
Organism: Capra hircus; assembly: GCF_001704415.2. Taxonomy (NCBI): domain Eukaryota; kingdom Metazoa; phylum Chordata; class Mammalia; order Artiodactyla; family Bovidae; genus Capra; species Capra hircus. The sequence continues at coordinate 41,801,709 of NC_030827.1, forward strand.
GTCAGACACAACTGAAGCAACTTAGCACACACACAAAGTAAACAGAAGAGCAGAGAGCTCTATTTTTAAAATGAACACGTTTAGCTTTAAGAAAAACTCACTGTTTTGATCTGTTTTTCCCATTTCTCACTAGACTGATAGAGGCTCCAGCACCGAGCAGCACTTGTCATTTCACAGAGAGATACTGAAAGCGTGTTGGTCTAAGTTTTCTTCTTGGCTGTTTTAGTCAGCTTGGGCTGCTGGAGCAGAATATCACAGACTGGGTGGCTTCAACAACAGAAATTTATTTCTCACAGTCTGGAGGCTGGGAATTTCAAGGTCAAGAGGCCAGCCCATTTGGGTCCTGGTGAGGATTCTTTTCCTGGTTATGTTTTCATGTAGTGGTGGGGGGAAGACAGCAAGCCAGCTCTCTCAGGTCTTTTAAGGGCACTAATCCCATCCTGAGGGCTGCATCCTGATGACCTAATTACCTTTCCAAGGCCCCATCTTGAATACCATCACAATAGGGACTAGAGCCTCAGTCTACAGCTCTAACTAATCTCCCTTCTCTCTATCCCACACAAGTCCTTCCACAATAAGCCTGATGCCCCCAGCCTTCCTGCTGGAAACCCAAGTGTCACAGCCTTCTGTCTGGGTAGGGATCATCTAACACAGGGCTTCTCCAGTGGCTCAGCCGGTAAAAAATCCGCTGTAATATGGGAGACTGCCTGTAATGCAGGAGATCCAGGTTCAATCTCCATGTTCCATCCGTGTCGGGAAGATCGCCTAGAGAAGGAAATGGCAGCCCACTCCAGTACTCTTGCCTGGGAAATCGCGTGTACAGAGGAGACTGCCAGGCTACAGTCTATGGGCCTGCAAGAGTCAGACACGACAGAGACACTAAACCAACCAACCAACCCGTCCAATACAACATGCCAAGCTCAGCTGGAGGGAGTCCCCAGCATAGCAACTTATACTTTTAAAGCTCGGGATGCATTCTCCCACAGACACAGGAACACATGTATTGGGGAGAACCCTCATTCCCAACCCCAAAACAGTCTGTACTGAAGGGAGCACAGTCCTGTCCTCACAGAACCAGCCGCCACAGGTCAGGGAGCTGCTTTGGACACTTGAGATGTCCCCGTGGGGATCTCAGTCATCCCTATGTAGAGACCAGCATGGCAGTTCCCAGCTTCCCTTCTCCTTCTCCCACCCTTGGGTGGCTTTTTTGGGTGACTTTGGGTGACTTTCCCGGTGCAACAGCCACTTTTCTTTCCCTACACTATCTCAAACTTTCTCAGTAAAGCATGGAGAAAAGGTCTCCTAAGAATTCTTACTGCTACCAACAATAAGAAATAGACAATGGCTAAAAATAACAATGGGCAAGGTGACAGCATTTCTCGATGTCTACGAAGGGCTCATCACCAGGGTAATTCCTAGGTTCAGCAGTATGTGAAGGGCCGCCCCCACCCCCACACACACACACCAAGCCCCATCTGCCTTAGGCCGTCCCTGCTCCGTGACTGCAGCTTCTTCTTTGGCTCTGAGAACCATGCTTTAAGCCCCAGTCCCCAGACACTGTCTCCTCTGAACCTCCTAAAATTGCAGGCTGGCACACCAGGGCTTCCTGCCTTCCATAAAGCAGGCTCCCTCCTATTTTCCCCCTCTGAAACTCAAGTTAAAAAAAAATAATAAATAAAACACTGGAGACTTCCCCACTGGTCCAACGGTTAAGAATCCACCTTCCAAGGCAGGGGGTATGGGTTTGTTCTCTGGTCAGGGAACTAAGATCCCATATTCTGTAGGTCAATTAAGCCTATGCACTGCAATGAAGACCCTGCACAGCCAAAAAAAGCCTCAAAAGGGCAAAGTGGGCCCTTTGAGGACTGAGAGGGCCTTAGCGAGACCCTTGTACGCAACAAAGGCAAACTCAGATCTGCTATCACGCCAAGAGGAAGGCTAACTCCTCCCAGACAAGGACAAGAGCCCCCTGGGCTGGAGGAGGGATTGGTGGGGGGAAGGCAGCAGCCACAGCTTTCATCAACCTGGGGAAGTAAGAGGGGCTGAGAGAGACTGGCCAATCACAAGCAATTGCAGCAACACCTTTGAGCCCTTGGGTCCAACCAAAGCTCTTCCCTCACTTGAGTGTGGACTGCTGCTACTCAAAGTATGGTTCCCCAACTAGAAGTATCAGCATTACCCAGGAGCTCAACAGAAATCCTGACTCTCAGGTTTCTCCCCAGACCTACTGAATTAGAATCTGCCTTTTAATAAGATCCAGTAATTTATATGTACACTGAAGTGAGAGGCAGTATTTAAGAGCATTTTCATCAGTGGTTCTCCAGCTGGGGAGATTTTTGCCTCCAGGGGTCATTAGGTAATGTTTGAAGACATTTCTGGTTGTTACTACTGAGAAATGCTGGGCTTCCCTGGTGGCTCAGATGGTAAGGAATCCTCCTGCAATGCAGGATACCTGGGTTTGATCCCTGGTGGGGAAGATCCCCTGGAGTAGTAAGTAGCAACCCAGTATTCTTGCCTGGAGAATTCCACGGACAAAGAAGCCTGGTAGGCTACAGGCCATGGGATTGCAAAGGGTCAGACATGACTGAGAGACTAACACTCACTCACTGAGAAATGCTGCTGGTATCCAGTGGCTAGAGGCCAGGGATGCTGCTAAACATCCTACAGTGCAAAAGGCAGACCCCCCACAACAAAGAATTATCTGGTCCTAAACGTCAAATAAGAGTGCCGGCACTGACAAGCCCTGATCTAGGTGAAATAGGCCAAGAGAAAGTTGGATGGGAGGTCTTAGAACATGGCTACTCCAAGTATGGACTGCAGACTAGAAGCATCAGCAAAGGAGGAGGCTGTCAAATGTAAAATCTCTGACCTGACCCCATAACTGCGGAGTCAGAGCCTCCAGGGGTGGAGCCCGGGTATCCATGTTTTAACAAAAACTGTTCACGTGAACTGTATGCAAGCTTTTTCCTACTCAAATTCTGCATTGAGAAGTATTAGTGAAGGCCACGGATTCATGCCTTCTGGATGGCCATCAGGAAAGGTAGATTCAGCCAGGGTGGCAACTCGTCCAAGATTTCCCACCATTAACAACTGCAAAGGGCCAGCCCTAGTGGATGTGGAGGGCAGTGGGGCTGGCCCCAGCTTCTTTGCTACACAAGACAATGGCTTATAGGCTCTAGCCACTGCTGGGCCAGGCCCATGGTCCTGATGCTGAGCACAAGAGCCTCCTGGAATGACAGGGTGCAGAAAGGAGAATTCAAACAATAAAGGCCAGGCAACACTCAAATGGCATTTCTGTGTTATGCCAGAGCTATGAGAATAAGGAAGATGCTGGGGATAGGGATCTATATTTAATATGCTCTCAGCCCTTCAATGTCACCTCCTCTGGGAAGCCTTCCCTGATTTCCCACAATGGAGTCATCATCTCTTTTTTGTCGCCCTCCATTCATTGTGTCCATCTTCCCATTGTCCTGTTCGGTGAATTCTAACTCCCCTACCAAGAGCAGGGTTAAGTTCCTGAGGACAGGAATTATACTGGAGCAGATGTTGTGGTCACAGCCCCTGGCCCACCCTCCCTGGAGATCACCTGAAAGTGAAAACGTTAGTTGCTCTGCCATGTCTGACTCTTTGAGACCCTATGGACTACAGCCCTCCAGGCTCCTCTGTCCATGGGATTTTCCAGGCAAAAATACTGGGGTGAGTAGCCATTCCCTTTTCCAGGGGATCTTCCAGACCCAGGGATCGAACCTGGGTCTCCTGCATCACAGGCAGGAGGATTCTTTACCATCTGAACCAACAGGGAAGCCACCCACACATTCCCAAACTTGCCCTGGAGTTCTTCTGTATCTCCGCCTGAGGGAAGTGCCAGGGTGTTTACAAAGGAGTAAGAGTGGAATGGAGGTCGGTGGATAAAGAACCCGGCATTTACTTGGCCATTCTGCAGGGTGTTCTGCTCAACCTCTTAGAGACCCACGGAGGCACTGAGGCCCCGATGTAACCACACTGCACACCCGTTGTCGGCTTTCCTTCCTTCCTCTTGCATCTCCCCTTTCCCCACCCAAATAAACTTCCTGAACCCAAATCCTTGTCTCAGGGTTGGCTTTGGGGGGACCCCAAACTAAGACAAGTATTTTGATCACTGAATCCCCACTATTTAGCCACCTCCCTAACACAGTAAATGCTCACAAAAATAAGTATTGATGGAAGTTAAATGGAAGTACCCATATGCCTGGAAAGTCCAAAGACAACAGCAAGCAACGAATGATCAAGACCGCCACTGATGGCCTGGGTGATATAATCCAGCAGAATGTATCTACATTTCTTCTTCTAAAGTTTTAGTTAAAACTCTTAAAACAGTGGTTTAAAACAATAGTCTTCTGACTATGCATGTGTGCTATGTTGCTTCAGTTGTGTCTGACTCTTCGAGGTCCTATGGATTGTAGCCCTCCAGGCTCCTCGGTCCACAGGATTTTCCAGACGAGAATAATGGAGTGGTCTGCCATGCCTTCCTCCAGGAGATATTCCTGACCCAGGGATTGAACCTGTGTCTCCTGCACTGCAGATGGATTCTGTACCACTGAGCCACTGGTAAGCAGAGGGAAGCCCTCCTGACTATAGTAACAACTTAATCTTTTATCACCATGTACAAAAAGAGGAGAGCTCAGAGGCTAGGAGCTCTAGTTCTGGAGTTCAATAGAACTAGGCTCAAATTCCTGGCCCTAAAACCTTCTAAGTGACCCCAGTTTCAGTTCATCACCTATGAAAGGGGGATAATAATAGCACCTGCCTACAGGGTTGTGCGGGGAATTTAATGAGATAAAAAGTCTATTGAAGGATTTAGTATAGTCCTCGCCCAGCATAAACCCTCCAAGCATGGTTCTCAGGACTATAATCCTCTCATCAGGGTTGCATTGCCCATTTTAGGCAGGCTTCCTGTCACTCAGGTGACAGATGGTTGCAGAGTGCCAGGAACATAGCAGACACTCAGCAAACAGTTACTGTTAAGAATGAGAAAAGTGCTGATCCAAGAGGAGAATATTAAAAACCTGTAAAAAACTCCTTCTGCAAAAACTCCTGGAGGAGGAATGGGAATTTTTCCTGTTCATTAATCCCACCTCTGTTACAAACTGTGTGAATTTAGGGAAGTCACTCAATCTGTCTGAAGTCCTCGAGGCACTACCTGTGAAGCTTAGATTCATATTAGGTCATTTCTAAGCCCCTTCCAGGCCTTCACTGGGAGACAAAGTAACTCCTGCGAAAGGGCGTCAGAGCCACTTCACAGCTGGGGGTTGAACAGGACAGAATGGGGAGCTGCAGGCAGAAAGACGTGTGTTCAGTCTCAGCACCTGGACACGTGAGCAGGATAATCCTTCTTTGCGGGGCTGTCCTGAGCATCATTGGATATTTAGCAGCATCTCTGGTGGCTCAGATAGTAAAGAATCTGCCTGCAATGTGGGAGGCCCAGGTTCGATCCCTGGGTTGGTAAGATCCCCTGGATAAGGGAATGGCTACCCATTCCAGTATTCTTTCCTGGAGAATTCCATGGACAGAGGAGTCTGGCAGGCTACAGTCCATGGGGTCGCAAAGAGTCGGACATGACTGGGCGACCAGCACACACACGTACTGACAGCTACCTCCTGGATGACTTCAGCACCACCAGTGACAACCAGAAATGTGTCCAGATATTGGAGAGTGTCCGCTGGGGCAAAATCTCCACTGAGGGAGAACCCCTGTCATAGAGGTTTACTTTCCTCTGTGAACCACAGAGCTACAAGGCCCTGAGATCCAGCCCCAGCCCCACAAGGGGGAGGTGGGCCTCTAACATGACTCCCTTGCCTCAGATAACCTGTGTTTATTTTTATTTTTGAAAAGCCTCCTTAACCCCCAAGAAACTGCTGAAATGCTGTGACTACTTCTCCCCACTTGTCCTTCATTCTTTACTGCACTTCATTAAAAAGCAGGCCCTTTGGAAATAACCAAGCACTCACTGCAGATTTTGAATTATTTTGTTTTCCCCAGCCTGTCATTAGCCATATTTGCCCGCAAATAAGATGGATGTTTTTAAAGCTCATCTACTTGCAACCCTGGAACATAATCCCCTCCCGGGTTATTACCATCCGTTTATGACATTAGGAACAGCAGGAGACCGAGACTCCGAAGCCCAAATGATCTTGACATGCAAATGCGTCAGGAAAACCCAATCGCGGCAGAAGATTTCAAAGGGTTTATTAGCACCGGAGCCACCATTAACTAGACAGAGCCAAGGGGTTTTCCAGGCGGTGGTCAGAGGGGCCGTACAATAGGCCAATTAGACCCAAAGTCCTCTATTAACTCAGGGCAAGCGCCTGCCAGGCGGTGGGCAGCACCAGGGTCCCGAGGACAGAAAGGAGCAGTTTTACTTCCAGCAGCTTCCAAACGGCTTTCTCCAAACAAAGTTGTCTGAGTTCAGTTCCTTCCTTTGCACCAGAAAGCAAATTCCTATAAAGACTAGAAGATACACCTAGACATCTGCCTGTATTTAGATTGCAGCAATCAAAAGGACCCTGATGCTAGGAAAGACTGAGGGCAGGAGGAGAAGGGGAAGAGATAGGATGAGATGGTTGGATGGCATCACCGACTCGATGGACACGAGTTGGAGCAAACTCCGGGAGATAGTGAGGGACAGGGAAGCCTGGTGTGCTGCAGCCCATGGGGTTGCAAAGAGTTGGATACGACTTAGCAATTGAACAACCACCACTAAAAGGTAATTCATTGGAGAACTCTGCTCTCCCAACACACTTCCCTTCCCTTCCTGGGCAGAGAGGCGAAAGTCTCCTCTAGTAGCATCATCCCCACTGCCTCCTGCCTGCTGGTGATCTGCAGTGGCCCGTCCTGGCTACGGCCCCACTGCCACCAGCCCTCTTGGTTTTTCTCCCTCAGGGTCCATGGATGTTCCTGCCCTCGGATCAAGACATGGCTTTATTCATTTCTCAGGCCTCTATGTAAACATTACTCTCAGAGCAGCCTTCCCCACCCACATGATCTAACCAAGCTCCCTCCATCACTCTCCAGCCACTTAACCTGCTCTATTTGTCTTCAAGAAGCATATAGTCCCTGAAGTTATACTACATATCCATTCATTTACTGGTTTTGCACCTGGCCTCCCCCCTCCTAAAATGTGAGCACTCTGTGGGGCAGAGGTTTTGAAGGCCTTGCTCATGTCTGCATCCCTGGTGCCAAGAAGAGAGCCAAGCAGGTGCTTCTGTTAAGTATTCTGGGAATGAACGCAGGTCTGTACTCAGTTGACAAATCACAAGAAATAGAATGGACCACCTAGGAGGCGGAGAGCCTCAGAGTTGCTGAACAGCTGATAGTCATGCTCTGCTCCACCCCAACTCAAAGATTTACTCCAGACTATGGATTCTTTTGGAGAAGGCGATGGCACCTCACTCCAGTACTCTTGCCTGGCAAATCCCATGGATGGAGGAGCCTGGTGGGCTGCAGTCCATGGGGTCACTAGGAGTCGGACACGACTGAGCAACTTCACTTTCCCTTTTCCCTTTCATGCATTGGAGAAGGAAATGGCAACCCGGTCCAGTGTTTTTGCCTGGAGAATCCCAGGGACGGGGGAGCCTGGTGGGCTGCCATCTCTGGGGTCGCACAGAGTCGAACACGACTGAAGTGACTTAGCAGCAGCAGCAGCAGCAGCAGCATGGATTCTTTGCCTTCGGTTTCTGTATCTAGGATTATTTTCCCACAATATATTGATCCAGCCCTGGGCTTCACAAAAGCGAGGCTTCTGACTGGAGCGGGGAAGTCCAGAGAAACAAACAACATTCTGGAAAAGCCCCATGGAGTTAATACAGTCTCCTTCCTAAACCATCCTGCCAAGATATTTTTCCTAAGCACCCAGCTCTCAGGTCTGTTTTAGGTCACTCTGATGGTAACCTCAACAATAAAAATAGCCTCACAAACGCAGGATCAGGAGGCTCCTTGCATGTATGAACCTGTCAAGTTAATCACAAGAGGCACTTTTCCTTGAGATCATTACAAATAATTAGGATGAAAATATTTTTTGAACAAGGAGATAACTCCAGCTGCAGGAGAAATATGTTCATTTCTTACATCCAAAAATTAAAACCCCATGTTCCTTTATAAGATCCGGGGCCTGTTGGAACAGGAAGATGCATTCCATCATTGCTTCGACCCAGGAAGGTTCTCCACTCCCTCCGGCCTCTGCTCAGAGACTCAGGCTGGCGGCATAACCATCTCTTTGTGCTGCTACAAGGATGCTCCCCCAGGGAGGGTCTCTTCACTGACTTGGGTGTCCCACTTCTTAACCAGCACTTGGGAAATTTTCTCACCTGTTCTCTAGAAATCAGGCCTGAGAATCAATTCCTGAAACTTACCAGCAGCAGTGTAGTTTCCTGAACGGAGGTGGCCTGGAAGCCCCCTGCTGTCTCTGCATCTGCAAACAGCTGGAGCTCTCAGATCCAAGTGATGGGAAGGGTGTGAAGGTCCCTGACTCCCTCCCCACTCATTTCATTGTCCTCTTACCTCCTTTTCTCCCTCAGTGCTCCTTGATCTCCCGAAGTTTATACCACATAAAACAGCCAATCGATTAGCTGGAGTGCCTTCCTGGGGGCTCTCAAATCCCAACAAATAAAAATCTCCCAGCTTTGCCTTCACACAGAGCTTGATTTGGTGGTCCACGAAAGGCTTCTTGGGAGAAAGGCCTTGCGAAGCTGATGGAATATTAAGTTAGTCAGGGGAAGGGGCAAGGTGAGGTGGGAGAAAAGTTCTAGAGAGAGGAAAGATTGTCACAGCGGCTAACATCACTCTAATACACTTGCGCAGGGGTGTGAGAGACACAGAGAGTGGCACATTGAGAACTGAAGCCAGGCTCAGGAGGAAGAGAAGAGACAGAGGGAATAAGCGATGGCTCCTTCCCATACCCTGATCCCAGGTCAGGGGCTCCTCTTCTGTGCTGAAGCAGTAGTTCTAAACACCGCCCTCCAATAGAGTATTTATCAGACAATAGCAGAGATACCACCCAAACGCTGAAATCCCACAGAGCTCCCTTCCACGGTGTAGACTTTTCACGGTCACCTATCCCAACCCCCTCTGCATCCACACAGGCCCTGTGGTTAGTTCTCATCCACAGGGTGTACCACTTTCAAACCAAGACATTTCAGAGGAATGGACCTTCTTCTTCTTTCCCCTCCCCACAGTGAGGGGCAGAGTGTACACTTCAGCTCCAGGAAACTGCAGAACACCAGACAGAAAGAGCGCAGAGGCCTGACTCACCATGTAAAGGAGAGCTGCCTGCTGACCAAGAAGTCTTGCATGAGACTGTTAAGTGATAGAGAAATAATTTTGTGTTATGTTTTAAGCACTAAAACTTGGGGGTTCAACTGTCACAGCAGCTAACATCACCCTAATACACAGATTAGGTAGAATTTACTTGTTTAATTGTATGTAATCTCCTCTTGGTGATCAGTCAGTTCCATCGCTCAGTCGTGTCCAACTCTCTGTGACCCCATGGACTGCAGCACACCAGGCTTCCCTGTTCATCACCAACTCCCGTATTGTGCTCAAACTCATGTCCATCAAGTTGGTGATGCCACCCAACCATCTCATCCTCTGTCTTCCCCTTTTCCTCCTGCTTTTAATCTTTCCCAGTATCAGGGTCTTTTTCAATGAGTCAGTTCTTTGCATCATCTGGTGCAAAGATGGCCAAAGTATTGGAGCTTCAGCTTCAGCATCAGTCCTTCCAATGAATATTCAGGACTGATTTCCTTTAGGATGGACTGGTTGGATCTCCTTGCAATCCAAGGGACTCTCAAGAGTCTTCTCCAATACCACAATTCAAAAGCATCAATCACCTCTTGGTGATAGGAGCCCCTGTTATAAGCACTAAGCAAAAGGTGGATATTAAACCAACGTTCCTTCAGTGAAAAATGTTTATTTAATCATTCACTTGATTACAAGGAGGGCCTTCCCAGAATCCCTCAAATCTCTGAAGACAGAAAACATCTTACTTGTCCATAGGGCCAGCACACGCTCGTGTACATACTCACACATACACATATCTGCATGCACACACCCCTAAACATCCATACCAAAACCACAGACAGCTCACGGCCAAACCTGCCCCAGCTGTCTTGTGATTCATACGACAGCAAGGACCATCCTAGGAACAACCCTCCTGAGATTCTGTTCCCCACCATGGATATCTTACACAGCCAAATACCGCAAAAGAAAATTAGACTTAGGAAAGAAAAAGTCATCATGAAAAATAGTCCAGATTTCTCATGATCTCACCCATGAGTCAGATTTGCGTTTGGGATAACAACTAACCAAGTAGACCAGAACAGTCTGTCTGCACGATGTCAGCCTGCCAATTTCAACAGAGCAGAGAGGGCACACTCCTTCAGTTGGCTTAAAAGGACAAATCTAGGGCACTTGTTTATTATTTTTTTTCTTTCAACATTCCAAGGTGAAACAGCCTCCTATTTAAAAATAACTCTCTTGGAAATCAAACTATAATTTTCTTTTAACTGCTGATTGCCAAGTACCTGCATCTTTCCATTTTGAGCAGTACAGAGAAATGTCCTACAGGAGGGTCTTTGCTGTGTGACACTCAGAAAGCTGCCTCACCTCTCTGGGCCTGGATTTGTCCATTTATAAAATCTGAGATTAAAATAGATGATCTGTAACAGTTCATGGAAGAAATAATTGTCAGTAGAAGGGAAACTGAAGTTTTCATGCCTTGGAAGCTTTGTAATATTCACGGAAATTATTCCTGACAGAAAAGGGTATTTTTGACAGGTAGCTTGTTTTAGAGGAGTTTAGTCATTTAGGACAGAACGTGAGCTCCAAGGCACTACAGACATGAGTGGGTCTTTAGTGATGAGAGACAGGAACGGATGATCACTCTCAAGTAACAGGCAACATGTGGAGTACTGAGCTACAACTGCGTGTCAGGACATTTTCTTCTTTAAGAGATAAAAGAGACTTTAAGAATCATTAGATGCAATTGCTTCATTCTAAGCGTGAAGGATCTAGGATCTGGAACTAGACAGTGGCAGTATCTGAACTAGCGCAGAGTGTTGGCTGCTGGTCAATTACTCTTTTCACTCAACCTTCCCCATCCTGCTTTACACCTTTCACAATGACAGCAGCTATGATTTTGTCACTTGAAAAATCTCTCTGAAAAAAAAAAAAAAGCATTGAGAGAGACATTGGTTATTATATCCATCTTTAGGCTTGGGAATTGTTGCTGGATTTTATTTCCTCAATCCTTGCCTAACCCTCCAGCCCATAGATGGAGAACTCTGAGTACTGAAACAATAAGATTGGGATCAGGTGAAAGATGAAGAAGTAATCATCTACCTTAGAGCATCTAAGAGGATGAGTGGTCCTTAGAGCTCTGTGGAGGGCAGCTAGCGAGGCCCACAAAAATATCCACTCACAGGTTATCTGCAAGGCGAGTCTCTATAGCCTGGATTTTAGAGCCTCAACTCAACCGTCACCTCTGATCCCAGGTCCTGCCCACGTACTGACCTAGACTGACTGCCTCTCACTTTGATGTTTATCTGCTGTTTTTATCAGACTTCTGTTTCCCTCCAGGACATGGTATTAGAGGCAAAAATGAAAATGTAAATATTAGCTTGTAATCTTTCTCCACTTCAAGCCAGTCCCTCCCCTCCCCATATATGCGGCATCGCCTCCCTTTCTTTCAAGTTCCTAAAAGAAAACCCAGGATTTCTCTTCAGCACTGGTCACCCAGCAGGTCAGTACTATAGCAGCAACACAGACCCTCTGCATCTGGGACCTGCATGTCATTACAAGCCATTCTAAGTAAATAGAGGCATTAACCCTTTCTCATTTGCTCCTTCCCAAGACTCTGGGGAAAGGGCTTCTCTGGTGGCTCAGCAGTAAAGAATCTGCCTGCCAATGCAAGAGACTCAAAAGTGTGATCCCTGAGTCAGGAAGATCTCCTGGAGATGGAAATAGCAACCCACTCCAGGATTCTGGGCTGTAAAATCCCATGGACAGAGGAGCCTGGTGGACTACAGTCCATGGGGGTCACAAAAGAGCCGGACACAACTTAGCAACTAAACAACAACAAAGCCTCTAAGAAATGGAGGTGGAGGCCTAGGAAGAAAATTTCATTTGTTTATTAGGATTGCTCATTATAATGATAAAGCATGTGGAGAAACAGAGGGGAAGGTTAATAGGCCAATAAACATGGGGACATATTTAAGAAAAATTTAAGTTTCAAATGTATTTAAGTTCTGAATCCAAGAACAGCTCCTTTCTATTAGCTTCAAAGGTCTACCTGCTCTGTGAGCTGACTACACTCTACTGACGTCTGTTTCCAATACCGAATAGGAGGAGGCAGCTTCACACAAACAGTGGGTGGTGGGGACACGAGTCAGCCCTGGAGGCCCGTCCCTAATACTGATCACTCAGCTAGATCACCTTGGGAAATAACCTGACCCTCGAGCTTCTGATTTCTCATCCATAAAATGGAACTAATAATCTACTAGGAAGCAGAAATGAGAAGATGTGGACAAAGCAGACAGGAAGAACATATCAGCTACTGAATTAAACCTCAGAGCTGGCATTAGAGGCATTAGAGGCATTAGAAGTCCCCCAGCCCAGCCCTGCAACAGTCCTCCAGCCTTTGTGCACGGTGCCTACAGTGAAAGAAATTTACCACCTCTCAAGGCAGCCCATGCCACTTTGAGACTATAATAGTTTAAAAAAGATTTTCCCAACATGGAGCTGTCTCCCTTAAGATCCATGTCTGCCATGGATCTCTGTCCCTTAATTCAAATGTTTTGGCCTTTGTTCTGGCTTCTGGACCTGAAATGAGAATAAGTCTTAGCAGTCCTGCCCAGGAAAGCCATTAGAATTATTCGTTTGGCCACATTATGGATTATAGTTGCAAACCTCTCATGTGTAAGTATACAGAAACACAGAGAGGTGAGGGTGAGTCTGGGTTTCTTGTCTGAGGGCTGGCTGAGGGGATGCCATTGGCCAAGACAGGGAACGGGCAGGGGTTGGGGAGGCAGGCTCATATGGGAGAGGTGATGAGCTCAGTCTGGGATGCGATGCTGTGGAGTGCCTCAGAGTCCCCAGATGGAGGTGAAAGTGAGGCAGGAGGTAGATGCCCCCACCCCCACCCCAGGGTAAAGCAATTGGAGATTCATTCCCTATGGACTGAAACTTCAAGATAAGAACAGCAGGCCAATTAAGGGATATGGTTAGGCCCTGTCCAGACCATTTATTTCTCATTTTCAAAGTCAGGAGACCTCCCTGATGACACATGTACCATGCACAGAAAGGCTTCTTGGAGGTCCAAGGGGATGCTAAGGTACCCACAGGCCTTTGTGATATGATTCATCTTGGCTAAGAGATGCCTGCGCACACAGAAGGATCCTGAGATATACCAAATATGGATGGTGAACCAAATCAAAATGATTGGCCAAAGGAAACCCAGAAAAAATGCCCCATACACATGATTTAAACTGGCATGAGGGGGTGACTAAGGGACTCGCCACTCCCTCCCCGCCCAGTCTGCCCATGTGTTTATCCACACAGGCTATACTCTTTTTCCTCTGAATAAATACTTTCCATCTTTGTGGGAATTCTTTTCTGCAAAGCCGAAGGGCCAGGGCCCTTATCACTGACCACTGGTCTAGTGGCTAGGCTCTGGTGCTCACTCCCACGACTCAGCCTCCTTCTCTCGTTGGGAATCCAAGCCCTGCTCCACACCATTGCTGGCAGAGGCTACCTGAGATCAGTAGTAGGCACTGGACATGGAGCTCAGGAGGAGGCTGGAGGCTGAAGGTACAGATTTTGGAGGGATGTGTAGATAGAGGGTGAAAGTGGATGTGTGGAAGTGGAAAATTCGGCTGAAACTGCCCAGAGGAGGATTGAGAACATCACTGCCTAAGAGGTGAAGTACAAACCAACCAAAAAGGAAGGGGGAATCAGAGTTGGTGCAAGAATAAGCGAAAGCACTCCGTGGAGAGCAGCTCAGCGAGAAGAGTAAGACCAGACATCTGTTAAGGAGGCAGGAAGAATCCACGAAAGGAGTGGGAGCAGAGACGCTGGAGAACAGTGCTTCATAAAGGAGACAATGGACAAGCAGCTGAAGCACTGAAACCTCTCCATAGGATCTGGGTGTAGAGGCCCATCAGTTGTCACCAGGGACTTTCAACGGAGCATCAGGAATGGAAACCAGGTTGCATGGTACACTGAGGGATCAATGAGGGCTGAAAGAAGTGAAAACAAGCAACACAGACCAAATCTTCAGGTAATTTGGCTGTTAAGGATATAAAGGCAGAGAGGACTTAATTAAAGAGGGGTGAGGTTTGCGCATGGCAGAGAGGAAAGGCTTCTAGGCAGGGGGAGGGTAAATACAGAGGGGAAAGAGTAGGCTGATGAAGCATGATCGTTAAGCTGAATCTGAGGGAAAGGTTCAATAAAAGGAGGGAAATTCTCTCAGGCAAGAAGGAAAGCGCACAGGTCGGAGGTGGACAGATTGTAAGCGAGGGAGCCGGACTGAGGGAATTTTCATGGATTCTCTCTGTGAAGAAAACATTAAGGTCCCCAGCTTGAAGGGAGGGAGAAGGTCTCTAGGTAGGAGTTTGAGGGGGAGGGGTAGTCCAGGCAGTGGGGGGAATGGCAGGGAAGGCTGATGGGGGTCCTGTGAGACTGTCCACCTGCCTGCCAGCCTAGGAGGACGATGAGTTCAGAGGCCCTTATCCTGCAGCTGCGCCAATCAAAACAGATAGTGGGTTTTTTTCTCTTTCACAGAAATCCTCAGCAATTAGGACACAGGGGCAGAAATTGACAGTGACTGAAGACTCTTGAGAGTCCCTTGGACTGCAAGGAGATCCAACCAGTCCATTCTGAAGGAGATCAGCCCTGGGATTTCTTTGGAGGGAATGATGCTGAAGCTGAAACTCCAGTACTTTGGCCACCTCATGCAAAGAGTTGACTCATTGGAGAAGACTCTGATGCTGGGAGGGATTGGGGGCAGGAGGAGAAGGGGACGACCGAGGATGAGATGGCTGGATGGCATCACTGACTCGATGGACGTGAGTCAGTGAACGCCAGGAGTTGGTGATGGACAGGGAGGCCTGGCGTGCTGCGATTCATGGGGTCGCAGAGTCGGACATGATTGAGCGACTGAACTGAACTGAACTTATTTGGTGCGAGGATTTTGGACGGTTAGGACAGCAAAAGGAAAGGAGATAGGGAGTTTAGAGTACTGGGAAAGGAGTGTGTGAAGCGATGGTCCACAGGGGTATGGGATGAAAGGGAAAGGACTTGGAAGGCACCGTCATCCTTCCTGAAAATCTCTCCCACCAACTTTCGAATCTTGGACACTTGCTTCTGAATATGTCACTTTACACCACGTGCTGCCCAGAACAGCACACGATAGTCTAGATGTGTGGGACCAGAGCAGAGGGTCCACACTGTTTCTGGCCCCCTCACATCTGGGATTTACATACAGTCACATCAGAGTGTTGATGCACACTGACCATCCAGTCAAACGAACTCCCTAAGTCTTTAAAAAAAAAATCATTATTACAGCAGATTCTTAATTGTTCTGTAATAAATGCAGTTGGCTTTCCAGACTACAGTGAAGGACTTTCACTTGAGCCCTTGGCTGATCTTGCAAAATGTGGCCTATCCTGTATGTCACTTTAGATTCTGATTCCGGTGTGAAACGAGGTCACTGTGCTTCCCGGATCTGGGTCATGAGCAAATGGGATAAATGTGTCATCTGCACCTTTATTCAAGTCATCGATAAAAACATTGAACAGCAGCAGGATAAATCCAATGGCAGAACTGTGTCAGACTCACTGCTAGAGCCCTCCCTCTGGATGGACATCAATCCATCAACCTCTTTGCACGGGCATTTAGCCAGTCAGCTACAAATCACCACATCACGCAACTGTCCAGTCCATGTTCCTCCATCTTGCTCACAAAGATATCACAAGGGACCCTCCAAACACCTTGTTGAAAAGTCCAGATTTGTTATGTCAACACTTTTCCCATGATGTACCAATCTAGTAACCTTATCCCCACTGGATAAAAACACAATGCCCTTTTCTTTGCTGTGTCTTATACACCTAATACCAGATGGAAATCACTTTATGACATTTTACAGCTTTATAACATTTCCTGTCTCACCATGACATCACTTTTCTCCAATCCTAGGGCTTCAAAAGGCCACAAAGGTGTTAAGACCTTAGTTTCTAAACCTTCCTCCTACTCCCGTAGATCGGGTTACCTGATCTCCCAGCCTGCTGAAATGAAGAATGTTAGCCTGAGAATGAGACTCTAATAGAAAAGCCACCATTTCAAATAGAGGGAGAAGGGCTCTACGCGATGCCCTCCTCTGCCTTGTCTCAGAGCTGCCAGCTAGCAGTTCCTAAAAGCTAGCTTAAATTTATTTCCTTGAATCTGATTTTGAAAATAAAGGCAAATGTGATTATATCTGAGCTTTCTTGGGTATGTCATTTTCACTGCAATCCTAGATTCTAAATCTTACAAGCATCGTATTTAGTTGTTTGTGAGATGAGAAAGATACAGACCAATAATATGTGCTGTGCTGTGCTAAGTCACTTCAGTCATGTCCAATTCTTTGCAACCCTATGGACCATAGCCCACCAGGCTCTTCTGTCCATGGGATTTCCCAGGTAAGAATACTGGAGTGGATCACCGTACCTGTGGCTCAGATGGTAAAGAATTTGCCTGCAATGCAGGAGACCCAGGTTCAATCCCTGGGTCAGGAAGATCCCCTGGAGAAGGAAATGGCAACTCACTCCAGTATTCTTGTCTGGAAAATCCCATGGACAGAGGAGCCTGGCGGGCTACAGTCCATGGGGTTCCAAGAGGCGGACATGACTTAGCAACTAACACTCCTCCAAGGGATCTTCCTGATCCAGGGATCAAACCCACGTCTCCTCTGTCTCTTGCATTGGCAGGGACGTTCTCTACCACTAGTGCCACCTGGGAAGCCCACAGGTCAACATAACCCAGATTTTAAAAATGCCAGAGTGCTTATGAAGAGTACAGTCCCCAGTCACACCAAGAGTGACACACTATCCCCTTGGCAATGCTCCTTAAAGCTGCCAATACAGTTAAAAAGGATAGTGCTGGGGATACAAGGAGATGAGAGGTATGGCCAAGAGCCTGAGAGAGTTTACAGCCTAGCCTGGGAGGGCTAAAACCAAAGAAAGACACTTTCACCTAAAGACTCACCAGCCAGGGCAGCATGTGCTAGATGCCAAGAGAACGCGCCAGGCGGCCTGTGCGCCAGACGTTCTGGGAGAGACTGCCAGCTGAGGGGTGGGGAGAAACACTCTTCAGAGGGAAGGGGACTCAGCCTGCGTTTTACGTCATGGTCAGAATTTAGGCAAGGGATCGCGGGGCTTTTTGGGTGTGGGGGTGTGAAATAAATGCATAGTCCATGCAGACAAAAGGAATTAAGCGGGATCCAAATCCCCTCTCACTTTTCAAGTATATTCACGGGGCAGTGGTCCCAGGATTGCTGAGGATACCAGTATCAGCATTTACTCAAGTTCCTTCTATAAACTGGCGTAGGATTTGCATACGGCCCATGCACATTCTTCCTAATACTTTAAATCGTCTCTGTGTGCTGTGTGCTTGGCTGCTCAGTCGTATCTGACTCTTTGTGACCCCATGGACTGTAGCCCACCAGGCTCCTCAGTCCATGGGGATTCTCCACGCAAGAATACTGGAGTGGGTAGCCATGCCTTCCTCCAGGGGATGCTCCCAACCCAGGGATCGAACCCAGGTCTCCCGCATTGCAGGCGGATTCTTTACTGTCTGAGCCACCAGGGAAGCCCCAATCATCTCTAGACTACTTATAATACCTAATACGGTGTAAATGGTTATAAGTACAATGTATATACCGGCAAATTGAAGTTTTGTTTTTGGAGCTTTCTGGAATTTTCCATCAGCTATGGACTGAATCTGCAGACACAGAACCCACAGATACATAGATGGCAATAGCTAACAGTATAAAGAGAAAAGTCCAGTGGGGAAATTAACACGGAAAACACTTAATTTAGCAAGAGTGGGATTTGTGCCTCCAGGCAAAAGTCAGCAAGGTCACACAGCGATGAATGTCCATTACATTCCCTCTAAGAAGATGCTCTGATGAAATTTTTACACATAACACAAACTTCATTAAAATCATCCCTTGAAATTTAAGTCTGGAGACTAATGGACTTTCTAAGAATGAACAACTTGTACCCAGCTCCACATCGGAATGACCCGGGGAGGGTTCAGAAAATATCACTGCTGGTGCCCATCCCACCAATTATATCACAATCCTCAGGGGCATCAATATTTAAATGAAAAATACCCATGGTTCTACCTCATTCTCTCAACAGATTGCTTCCTGAGTGCCTGCTGTATGCCAAGCCTTGTTCTCAGTGTTGAAGAGTGAATCACACAGGCTCCCCCCTTCAGAAAAATAGCCTCATAAATTTTTCATTGCAGCGGTGCAGAGCAGGCAGAAAAGCAAATTGAGTCAGTAAAATATATGTTTAAAAACTGACAAGGTGCGAAGGAGAAAATAAAGCTGAGAAGGGGGATATGAAATCTCAGGCTGGGGCAGGGTGGCATGAAAACTTCACTGAAGGCAACATTTGAATCGAGACCTGAAGGAAGCAGTAAGTCAGCAACATGAGAGGAGAACATGTCAGAAAGAGGGAACAGCAGGTGCGGTGGCCCTGAGGCAGAGGTGTGCCAGGGTGGTGCGGGGCTTGAGCAGAGAGGGAATCAGGGAGGAAGGGAAGGGCCTGGGAGGTTAAGTTATGAGTTTGGCTTTTACTCTGAGAAGTTTGAACAGAGCACTAATTTGATCTGATTTGTATTTTGAATCTGGAATCACTTGGCTGTTCTGCTGAGAATACGCCACATGGTGAAATGGAAGAGGTAAAAATTGAGCAGCACCTAAAAGAGCCCACTTGAGAGATGAGGAACCAGGGATGAAGAGAGGCGATGAGGGATGGTCAGATTCTGAGTATACGTTGAAGAACTAACTGGAGACAGAGTATCTGGAAGGGGAAGGGATGGGAATCAGAAACTTACTTTTAGATGTTAAAGTCTGAGATGACTATTATTGGAGGTGTCAAGTAGGTAATTCTATATGCAGGTGGCATAAGATGGAGATACAGTAGTGTGGATTCTTGGCTGATGGATGGTATTTAACACCATGAGAATGACTGACACCACAGATAGTAATCACAGAAAGAAAAGACAAGTGCAAGTAATGAGCGCCAGGCCCTTCAGCAGTGAGAGATCAGGGAGAAGAGAGAAGGCAGTCAAGAAGATGGGGAAGGAATGCTGGCCGGTGAGCGAGGAGGAAGGTCTGTACAGTATGATATGCAGAGAGCCAAGGGAAGGATGCCTTTCAAGGATAAAGCAGGGATGAACCGTATGTATCATCAAATGCTCTGAAGGAGGAAGGGGAAGGCTGAGAATTAGCCCTTAGATTTAGCAATGGAGATGTCACTAGCAACCTTAATAAGAGCACCTTGGGATGCACAGCAAGGAGGTGAATCACTTCTCTAGGAGGTCATGTTCTTGAACACAGCTTAAAACACACTGAATGCCTACCTTCTCTAATAGAATGTAAGAGTTTAGCACATAGTAGGTCTGCATGTGATTTACTGAAGAAATGTCTCAGGGCTGTACAAGCGCAATGTTCACGAAATCACCTAAAATGGTCAGTGTGTAAAGCGGAAATCTCTTTATTTGGAAAAATGTTGTGAAGGAAAGATAACTCTCAAGCACTTACATCAGAAGATTCATCTTCCCATACATCTTAAATCATAACTAGCATGCCTCAGACTTCCTAGCTCTGCTATTAGGTGATAAATTTCTGAAGGGCAGGGCTGTTTCAGGCTTCAGGGATCTTCACGGATTAGCTGCGGGTATGACCTGAAATATGTATTCCAGATTCTTCTCCCCACTCAGACATGCTGATCTGACACCAGTTTCATTCATTTAAAAAAAATCTTCATGAAGGATCTACAACAGGCCTGAGTCACAGCATCAAACAGGACGTGGCTTCTGCCTGGAAGAACTTTCCAGTCTAGTTTCTGACCCACTGCTGACATCAACTCAATAAGTGGTTCTGGTTTCACTTTGGACTGTGGTTCATATTCCCAGCCACAGATGATAGGGCATAACATAACATCACCCATATTTACACAGGCCTAGAAATACATCCAGGAGTAAATATGCCTAAGGGGTTCTTAACCAGTTCCAAGTCTCCATCAAAAGCAGGGTTCAGGAAGCTCACCATGTTCCTGAAGCAATGCTGTCTCCATTGTTTCTCCTCCACCCCAAAGTTAGTTAAATAATTTGATGGGATTGGTAATTCTAG
The DNA here is from genome assembly GCF_001704415.2 of Capra hircus. Lineage (NCBI taxonomy): Eukaryota > Metazoa > Chordata > Mammalia > Artiodactyla > Bovidae > Capra > Capra hircus. The sequence continues at coordinate 41,822,140 of NC_030827.1, forward strand.
CAACCTGAATTTTATTTATTTTTATCCCCCATGCATTGAATATGAAGTGTTTATATCTTTTCTGTATGTGTATTACTAAATAAATACTAGTTGTATGAAAAAGAGGGGGGGAAAGTTGATTTGCAGCAGTGAGGACAAAGTACAAACTCTAGGAGAGAACAGAGCGTCTCTGACCATATTACCTCCTTCAAATGTCTGCTGAGCTTTCATAGTTTTCAGTGGTTTTATGGGAAGCTACCTACATTCTCTCTGCACGACCACCGTTAGCAAAGTTTATGTGCTGGGTCAAGAGGAAGATGGGGAGTAGCAGTTGAGAAAGAGGAAAAATAATAAGACCGACTATCCTAGAGGGCAGGTTCCAGCATGGATTTCAACCAATGGAAATCCAGGAACACTTCTTGATCCAGCAAATGAGAGCTGTGGTGGGCGGCGCTATTCCACCTCCAAAGAGCACACACAGTTGTACCTGGGCTCCATCGTGACTACCCATCTGCCTGTTAGCACAGTGAGCAGCTCCCCTTCAGTTTATGGTTAAAATAAAGGAGACTGCTAATGAGTGACAGTTGACATGCACAACCCTCCGGGCGAAGTTCTGGTTACCATAACAAATCCCACTCATGACAGCAGTGGCAAAGCGCATGACGTATCAAATGGCTAGAGTTCTGCTTCCCTGCAGGAAGGCAGCTATATTTGCCAAATACACTCATCAGCCACTATAGTCCTTTCTACAAATAAAAGCCCAAACTACATCTGTGGGTCTTGGCCATTCTCACAATTACTATTTGCCTGAAAGAGTAGCTTTTTGTTTGATGTTTACTTATCGGGATGCTGATGTAATTCTCAAGATGGAACTTACTTTTAAAAGGAGGTCCAAGAGCAGGGAAGGAAATAAATAGCTGCTTTCTCATTTCTCCCAGTCTGCACAATTGGCAGAAGTTCCTCTGAGCCCCACATTCTGGCAAAAATATATCCTTTGGCCTCTTCCATGACTGGCCCAAAACTGGTGACAGAGAAATAGACCAGTGTTTTAGCAAGACCCAATGCAGAGGGTCTTGCTATCAAGCAATCTAAAACCAGGGTCCATGTTCTCATCCTAGGGTTTTATCTACTGGAGAAGACAGGAAGGCAGAAAAAAACAAACTACAGATAGGTATATGAAAGGAAGACCAGGAAGAGGATGATCGCAGGGCTTCTTGTGAAGGCAAACAAATTCCACCTTTGCATTCTCCTACAAATACGATCAGGATGTAACCTGGTCATCTCTGCCTTTCCTCTAAGCATTCAAGGAAGAGGGTTTAAACCATTAATTCTCCAGACGGATCTGAAAACCTCTTGAGCCTAAATTCCTAAGTGGAGAAAAAAAGAAATGAACTTCTTAACTGCTCAAGCTTAAGCCCCAGGGCCAACTTTTCAGGGAAATAGTATATTGAGAATCTAAGTAAGTATATTTCCTCCCTGTCTTTTAACAATCTGTGTCCTGGGTTTCTGAGCAGAAAAATGAATTAGAAAACTCAAGGGTTCTGTAGAGATCCTGGACAGTCCCTGCTTCTCAGAATAATGGGTAAGAACACGGGCTTAGAAGACAGAGAGATTTGGGTTCAAACTCTTGTTCCAGCTCTTAACAGATATGCAACTCCAGGCTGGAAGAAACACAAGCTGGAATCAAGATTGCCAGGAGAAATATCAATAACCTCAGATATGCAAATAACACCACCCTTATGGCAGAAAGTGAAGAGGAACTCAAAAGCCTCTTGATGAAAGTAAAAGAGGAGAGTGAAAAAGTTGGCTTAAAGCTCAACATTCAGAAAACGAAGATCATGGCATTCGGTCCCATCACTTCATGGCAAATAGATGGGGAAACAGTGGAAACAGTGTCAGACTTTATGTTTTTGGGCTCCAAAATCACTGCAGATGGTGATTGCAGCCATGAAATTAAAAGACGCTTACTCCTTGGAAGAAAAGTTATGACCAACCTAGACAGTATATTCAAAAGCAGAGACATTACTTTATCGACTAAGGTCCATCTAGTCAAGGCTATGGTTTTTCCAGTGGTCATGTATGGATGTGAGAGTTGGACTGTGAAGAAAGCTGAGCACCGAAGAATTGATGCGTTTGAACTGTGGTGTTGGAGAAAACTCTTGAGAGTCCCTTGGACTGCAAGGAGATCCAACCAGTCCATTCTGAAGGAGATCAGTCCTGGGATTTCTTTGGAAGGAATGATGCTAAAGCTGAAACGCCAGTACTTTGGCCACCTCATGCGAAGGGTTGACTCATTGGAAAAGACTGTGATGCTGGGAGGGATTGGGGGCAGGAGGAGAAGGGGATGACAGAGGATGAGACGGCTGGATGGCATCACTGACTCGATGGACGCGAGTCTGAGTGAACTCCGGGAGTTGGTGATGGACAGGGAGGCCTGGCGTGCTGCGATTCATAGGGTCGCAAAGAGTCGGACACAACTGAGCGACTGAACTGAACTGAACTGAAGCCTACTTTTCATCATCTGGAACATAAGGATAACTGGGATCAGTGTCTGGAATACAATAAGTGCTCCGTTTGTACAACCAGCTATTTACTGAGGGCCTGCTGTATATCAGGCAATGTTGTCACCACTAGAGACACAGTGAAAAGCACAATGTCCCTGCTTTGATGGAATTTACATCCCAACAGGTGAGATAAGTAATAAGCAAATAGAAAAACTTTATCTCTAATGAAATAAGAGTAACACGATACAGCACCTGGGGGATAGGGCCATTTTAGATCATATGATTGCAGAGAAGAAGGCCTCTGAAGGTTCAGAGGAAGAAGCTTCCAGAAAGGGGTAAGGCCCTCCTCTGGGATAGAGCCTGGTATGTTCCAAAAGGGACAGTGTGCCTGGGCACAGACAGTGAGAGCACTGGGTGGGAAGACAGGAAGTCACCTGAGAGGCAGGTGGGAGAAAAGGATCTGAATTATATTCAAACGGCAATGAGAAACCCCCTGGCTGAAGCTGCAGAGTGACTTGACTTGATTTGTGTGTCAAGAGGCCCTTCTGGCTGCTCTGAGGAGAAAGGACTGGGGGTCAAGAGTCCTCTTCTGGGGAGGCCCAGGTAGAGGACCACGGCAGCAGGGCTCCAGGGACAAGTTGGAGCCTGCCGTGGAAGGTGGGAGCAGGAGGTGGATTCTGGAGGAAGGCCCAGCAGGACTCACACACTGACCTGTTGAGCGTGAGGCAGAGAGAAGAAAAAGGAGTGGCTTCTAGTTGAGGGAATGAGCCCGCAAGGGGACGGTGGTGCTGTTTACTGAGAGGTGGGGAGAAGGGAAGAACTAGCCTGAAGGGAAAATCTCAAGGCTTCCATTTCAGTCCTGTTAGGTCTGAAGCACCCATTCTGTACCCATGTGGGGATGTCAAGCTGGCAGTGAGCATGTGGGTCTGGAAGTCAGTGAGCTAGAGACATACATTTGGGAGGCAACATCACACAGATGGTAGATAAGATCTCCCCAGAAGGGAGAATAACTAGAGAAAAGGACCCAAGGTCAAGTCCTGAGGCAACAGCATAAAAAATGATTATTTGTTGATGTTGGTATAATTCTCATTATGCTGGGAAGTAGAGTGTTGATCAGTTACTATTATCAGCATCTTTTTACCCATCCACCCATCCTGCCATCCGTTCATATCATAAACAATCAGAGGAGCACATTTACTGAGAGACAGAGATGGTAGATGGTCCCCCAACTTATGATGGTTCAACTCACAATTTTTCAACTTTCAGTTCAGTCCAGTCACTCAGTTCAGTTCAGTTCAGTCACTCAGTCGTGTCCAACTCTTTGCGACCCCATGAACCGCAGCACACCAGACCTCCCTGTCCATCACCAACTCCCTGAATTTACTCAAACTCATGTCCATTGAGTCGGTGATGCCATCCAGCCATCTCATCCTCTGTCATCCCGTTCTCCTCCTGCCTTCAATCTTTCCCAGCATCAGGGTCTTTTCAAATGAGTCAGCTCTTCGCATCAGGTGGCCAAAATATTGGAGTTTCAGCTTCAACATCAGTCCTTCCAATGAACACCCAGGACTGATCTCCTTTAGAATGGACTGGTTGGATCTCCTTGCAGCCCAAGAGACTCTCAAGAGTCTTTTCCAACACCACCGTTCAAAAGCATCAATTCTTCTGTGCTCAGCTTTCTTTAGTCCAACTCTCACATCCATACATGACTACTGGAAAAACCATAGCCTTGACTAGATGGACCTTTGTTGACAAAGTAATGTCTTTGCTTTTGAATATGCTATCTAGGTTGGTCATAACTTTCCTTCCAAGGAGTAAGCGTCTTTTAATTTCATGGCTGCAATCACCATCTGTAGTGATTTTGGAGCGCCCCCCAAATAAAGTCTGCCACTGTTTCCACTGTTTCCCCATCTATTTGCCATGAAGTGATGGGACCGGATGCCATGATCTCAGATCTTAGTTTTCAACTTTACGGTGGTACAAAAGTGATACCCAGTCAGTGGAAACCACACTTTGAATTTTAATCTTTTCCTGGGCTAGCAATAAGCTGCTATGACACTCGCTGGGGATGCTGGGCAGTGGCAGTGAGCTGTAGCTCCCAGTCAGCCACGCCATCACCAAGGTAAACCACCGATGTACTTACAACCGTTCTGCACCCTTGTAACCATTCTACTTTCAGTGCAGTATTCAATAAATTACATGAGGTGTTCAACACTTCAAATAAAATAGATTTCGCGTTAGATGATTTTGCCCAGCTTTAGGCTAATGCAAGTCTTCTGAGCACATTTAAGGTATGCTAGGCTAAGCTGTGATGTCTGGTAAGTTGGGTGCATTGAATACATTTTTGACTTATGATATTTACAATTTACAATATTACTATGATGAGTTTATTACAGTATGTAACCATATTGTATTACAGGGGCTTCCCTTGTAGCTCAGTGAGTAAAGAATCCACCTGCAATGCAGGAGACCCGGGTTCAGTTCCTGGGTCAGGAAGACCCCTGGAGAAGGAAATGGCATGCCACTCCAGTATTCTTGCCTGGGAAATCCCACGGACAGAGGAGCCTGGTGGGCTACAGTCCATAGGGTCGCAAGAGTCAGACATGACTGAACCACCACCACCACACTGTAAGTCAAGGAAGATCTGCAGTTCAAGAACACAAGCTCTAGAGCCAGACTGCTCTACTCAAATCCTGGTTCCACAAACTCCTATAACCTTGGAGAATGCGGCTCACCACAATACACCATCTGCAAAAGTGCACATAGTGGGTTAAACGGTGACTTTGAAAAGAACACGTTCATGTCCTGGTACCTAGGAATATGACCTTATTTGCAGATATAATTAAATTAAGGATCTTGAGATGAGATCATCCTGAATTATCTGGGTGGCCCGAAACCCAGTGATAAGGGTCCTTACAGGAGACATGTGAGACGAAGACATGCAGACATAGGAGAAGACACGAGTGCACAGAGCAGAAGGTGACGTGGACAGAGATGGAGACGGGAGTGGGCCAGCCACAGCGGTGCTGGCAGCTCCCAGAAGCTGGAAGAGACCAGGAAGGCTCCGCCCAGAAGGTGACGTGGACAGAGATGGAGACGGGAGTGGGCCAGCCACAGGGTGCTGGCAGCTCCCAGAAGCCCGAAGAGACCAGGAAGGCTCCGCCCCGAGAGCCTCCAGGGGGAGCATGGCCCTGCTGACACCTGACTCCAGACTTCTGACCCCCAGAAGTATGAGAGAATCAACTTCTATTGTTCTAAGCCACCAAGTTTGTGGTCATTTCTCACAGCAGCCTTAGGAAACAAACATGGGGATGATAACAGCGTGAACCTCATTGGATGGTTATGAGAACGAAATGAATTAATACGTTTAAAAGTGTCTAGAACTGTGCCTGCCAACTAGGGAACGTTCAAACAACGTTCATTTAGCCCCATGTATTGAATATCATGTCGGATCCTGAGGGCTTCCCTGCTGACTCAGTAAAGAATCCACCTGCAGTGCAGGAGACCTGGGTTCCATCCCTGGGTTGGGAAGGTCCCCTGGAGGAGGGCATGGCAACCCACTCTGGTATTCTTGCCTGGAGAAATCCATAGACAGAGGAGCCTGGAGGGCCACAGTCTATGGGGTCGCAAAGAGTCAGACACGACTGAGCGACTAACACACACACACTGAGGAGTGTGGATTGAGAAGAGTATGAAGAAAAGGGCCGATCATCTTCCGAGACCCTCAAGAGATAGACTGTGTCCAGGATGCTGAGCAGGTGAGGGGCCAGAAGGTGAGAAGGGTGCTCAGGTACCGTGGGTGACTCCCGGGTGCCAGTGCCTGAACGCTGCTCCCCAGCCATCACCATAATGAAATCAGTAAGCCTCACATCTGCTCAGGTTTTGAAAGATGAGTAGCAGATCCAGAGAGGAGTTAATGCAATCCTTTCCCGCACCTTCCACTCCCCGAGCCGTCTCACTGTCTGCTCTCTCATGAGAATCCGTGCTGATGAGGACACTTGGAGCGTGTTTTCTGGGGACAGCTGTCTCTTCTGTCAGCCTAATGATACTGGGAATAACGGTGACCAGGGCGGGGCTGGAGTGGAGAGTGGGCAGCAGACAAGTTGAGGAAAGCAATGCCAAAATTACATGCTGAGTGATTTTGCGATAATCTTTGCACAGTGTGTGAGCCTTAGAAGTTACTTTTCTTCACCAAGAGACCCATATAGCACACCCTAGTTTTACCCCAATCTCTACAAAATACACTGTGTCAAAAAGAAGGGTTGGGGAATCCAAGTGAAACACAGCTGAAATCAGACCTATGTGTCCATTGGCCAACATGTCAAAACATAAAGAGTTTGTTGACATCTGGCTTTATTAAAATTGGTTCCATCATCATCTTCATGGGTGTAAAAAAAGAAATGCTCAAACACCAGAAGAGATTTTATAATTATATGTGATCACTTGCATTGCAAATATAAGTAGAGTCAGGAACCACTTAATATTCTTTAGAGGTAAGAGCATTTCAGGGTGTTCAAACTTGTTTACACCAACCCCAGACAGCATGGCTAACAGAGAAAGGGTCTTGTGAAATACCGAAATTTCAACAACATCCCAAGATTCATAAACAGGACAAGCAAATTCGCATTAGAAGGCATCTACAGGCCACTGGAGGGCTTCTCTGATAGCTCAGTTGGTAAAAAATCTGCCTGCAATGCAGGAGACCCCTGTTCTATTCCTGGGTTGGGAAGGTCCGCTGGAGAAGTGATATGCTACCCACTCCAGTATTCTTGGGTTTCTTTTGTGGCTCAGCTGATGAAGAATCTGCCTGCAATGAGGGAGACTTGGGTTCGATCCCTGGGTTGGGAAGATCCCCTGGGGAAGGAAAAGGCTACCCACCCACTCCAGTATTCTAGCCTGGAGAATTCCATGGACTGTATAGTCCATGGGGTTGCAAAGAGTCGGACACGACTGAGAGACTTTCACGTTCACAGAGCACTGGGGGTTTCCCAGGTGGCGCTAGTGGTAAAGAACTCGCCTGCCAGTGCAGGAGAGGTAAAGAGACACGGGTTTGATCTCTGGGTTGGGCAGATCTCCTGGAGGAGGGCATGGCAACCCATTCCAGTATTCTTGCCTGGAGAATCCCAAGCATAGAGGAGCCTGGCAGGCTCCATAGGGTTGCAAAGAGTCATGACTGAGTGACTTAGTATGCAGCCATGCACACATGCAGAGCACTAGCCTTTGCTGAAAGGGACAAAAGAGCCGGTGTTTATTCCATCTTCCTCCCTAGGTATCCCAGCAGCTCATCAGGGGTAACAGCAGCCAGACAGGGTCCCCAGGGAGCCAGCCTCCCAGGCACTGTCTCTCTTCCCACTACCTTCCTCTAGATGCCCAGAGGCCTCCCCTGTCAGGCAGCCTAGTGCCCCCACCCTCTACTGAGAACATCCTGATCCAAAATTACCCTCCCTCCCAGCCTCCTCCCAGCAGAGCTTGTATTCCTGCAGTGGGCAGGTCTCAGCCTGGGATAGGGCTTTGGATTTCACGGCTCTTAGGTATGGGAGGAATCTTCTCTGCACTGCATCTGTGCATCTTGATGTTTAGCAAAGCAGGATGATGAACCCTTGGAAGCCAGAGCGTATGTGTTTTAACTCAAACGATTGAGTTAAGGTGGCAGTGTTAGCTAAGGTCGAGTGCCGGCAAGGCCAACTGCTAGCGGTATCAGATGCTGATAAAAAGGGAGACCATGAGTAGCTCACCCAAATCTACTTCCACTCCTGCCAAAGTCCTCCAGGGCCCCAGTCTGGAGCTTCATTCTATTAAGGGCCACACACACACCACGAAAGCCCCTCTTCAGGAGGCTGCTCAAACGCCACGGGTCCATTCTGCAATGTGTTAAATTTACTTCCACCTGATGGCAAGGGATTAGATTAGGTTCCTTCAGGGATTTGCAAATCCTTCAGGGTATGTGTTTTTTTTAAATCCTCATGTGGATAGCTAAGCATTTCAGGCTGCTTAACGCAACAAAACTTTCCCTCTCTCTCTGCTATTATTTCATCTAAAGCCGCGACGTGGATGTGGGCAAAATGAGTCCTCTTTTTTTCCCCAACCCTGCTTCTCCCAAACGCCTTTGCATGTTAGAGTATTCGATGAGCCACAGAAACACTTTAAAACCTACAAGCAAATAATCTAAGAATAACTCAATCAGCCAGATGTTCCATGCTTGCTGGTTTCATCAGACTGCTTCATAAAGAGAGTTAATTCTGAAGTTTCTGATTCTCTGCGAGTTAACAGACCAGTCACTATTCACTCAGTGTATTTGGGTAGGTAGTACATGCACCCCAGAGCCAGTGGTTCTCAAAATGGGGACCGTTTCCCAGCCCCAGTGAGAATGCGGGGTGGCGAAGACATTATTGGCATTGGAGTGAGGGCCCAGCCAGGGGCAGGCCTCTTCCCGGAGCTGGAAAGACTTAAAAGACAAATGTGTCTTCTTGCACACTTAGTGCCTCAACGAGCCAGCTCTCAACTCGGCTGCCTTATCAGACCACAAAGGGCCTCTTCAACTACTGAGTTCTCAAACCGTAAATGCTCCCAGTGTTTTCCTGAACACATTTGTAAATAGAATGCTGAGCTCTTTAAATCAGGGGCCATTCAAGTCTAAATCAGATGCCCTACCTGGTTCAAATCCTGTCTCTGCCCAGAGCTGCAAAACCCCGGGGGGAAATGTATTCTTTCCCAAGACCAGCCTTTTTTTCCATTTCTAGAAGATGGCTATTATAAAGATCAAGGATGGAGAAGTTTTAAATGCCATATAAGGATCTATCATTTTATGTGGAACCTATGCATAAGTCTAATTGACAACATAATCTAGACACAAGACTATCCAGTTGGAAAAATATATCAAGGATAATCTGAGTACATATTTTTATACTTCTCTTTCCTTAAAAAGCATTCTGCACATTTTCTCCAAATATCATTTAATTTGGCACACATCTATTGAGTAATTCCTAAATCAAGTTAAGCGCTCCTTAGCCTCCCCTCCTTCTGAAGGAGTGAGAATATTTATCTAATCTTTCTAATTATAACGACAGAGCCATTAATAAAACCAAGGGGGTACAGAGACTGTGACTTCCTCCTCACTCACCTGCATCTTGCCATTGAAAGATGACGGTTCCCAGACTGAGCAACTTGGACTGTAATTCTAGCCCTGTGTGGTCTGCTAGTGGCTAAGTCGTGTGTAAATCTTTGTGACCCTACGGACTGCAGCCCACCAGGCTCCTGTCCCTGGAATTCTCCAGGCAAGAATACTGGAGTGGGTTGCCATTCCCTTCTCCAGGGGATCTTCCCCACCCATGCATCAAACCCTGGTCTACTGCATTGCAGGCAGATTCTTTAACGTCTGAGCCACCAGGGAAGCCCCCATGTGATTCTAGCTCTGGTTGTACTGAAACGAGGCGAGTTCTCTGCTTTTCTGGGCCTCAGCTTCCCGGAATGCAGGAATTAGCAAATCTGAAAGTACTGCCCCTTCCAGAAACCACTGAGGAGAGGAGAGACCCTCCAAGAATCCCCTGCTTTGGGCCCTGCCAACTTCACCATCGCATCAGAGAGGGCGTGATAACATCTTTCACCCAGAAAGAAAGAAAGCTCCTGCTGGGTCTACTAAACAGTCCTGTCTCTGCATTCAACTGGGCTGTCATTGACTCTGGCAAGAGGCTTATCCGTTTCTCAACACACCCTCATCAGGACCCAAGACATCCCAGGCGTTATCACTGACACGTGCATATCTCAGTATCTCTTTTTACTCCTCCTAAGAATAACCCTGAAAAATAGCTCTTCTACCAACTTTGCACATGAAGAAACGGCAGCTCCAAAATTTCAAAGCATCTGGCCAGTTAGAGGTTCCAGCCAGTTCTCTGACCCCAATTCCACAATCCCGCCTTTCCCTCTGGGCTGCCTTTGGCAGTGCCAGGAGCCAGGTTCATCCCCTGGCCAAAGTGGCCTGTCCCCCAAGCTCCCAGCCTGACACAGTGCCCTCCTGGCTCTCCGCAGGCATCCCTGCTCTTTTACCAAGGCTGACACTCCCCTTCGCTGCGGTGCAGGCGCCTCCAGAACCTCACCCCACCTCTGCTCCCCTCCTACCTTCCAGGGAAGGCAGATGCCAGCTCTTTTCTTTCTCTGCACCTGCTCCTGACGTTTCTGGCCTCTTCCTTCCCAAAGACTCCATTTCTTGACTCCATTCTCTCCCACTTCTCTTTTGTTTACTAAACACGCCTGGGGACTCTCCTGAATAAAGCTTCCCTTAAACCTCAAACCTTAGCACCTCCTCCAACTAGTCTCCTGTTATTTTCAACTGGCATGCTTCCGGATTCAGCGTCTACGCTCCCCACTTCCACTGTCCTGGCAACCACTCCCTCCTTCGTCCCTTGCAAGCTGGCTACCATGGGCACCCCTCACACATGCTGTTCTCAGTCTCTGTCGATGGCTGATTCCCATCACCCTCCTGAGACGCTGGCCTTCTCACACATTCCTGCCTGCACCTGTCCGCCCACTCTCCTCAGGAGACTGCCTGCCGAGCATCCTACTTGGTAGTTTGGACACATTTCTGAGGGCAGAGGAAAGAGGTTAAAAACTGTCAAGTCTCCAAGTCTGTCCTGTTAATGGGATTCAGCCTCTCCTTGGGCTTGCTCCTGACCTTTTGTGGGGTTGTCTTCTTTAGGATGTTTCTCCTTGTGGAAGATGCAGAACAAGGAACCTGGGGCCACCTTCCAACAGGAACACCTCCCTTCCTCCCACCATAGTCTGAGTCACTTGGGCCCACATGATCTAGGCCAGTGAGTATACACAGTTTGTGTTACCTTGTGCAGCCCACTAGTTCTGGAACTTTCAAGTCAGGCTTGGGACAACACCCTACAGTATAATCAGCTGGCGCAATGGAGTTGGGGGGTGGGGGCAGTATCTGGAGTGTAGACTGTCTTTCTCCTTGTCCAACCTGAGCAAGTTGGGTGGGTGACTGACTGGTCAAGGCCTTTTCTGGGCATGAATAAGATAAGGTTCTAAAGAAACAGGACCAGGACTTCCCTGATGGTCTGGTGGTTAGGACTGCATGCTTCCAAAGCAGGGGGCACAGTTTCGATCCCTGGTTGGGGAACTAAGACCCCACATGCCATGCAGTGTGGCCAAAAGGAAACAAAGAAACAGGCCCAGGCAGCATGATGAATACGCAAAGGGGGCTCTGTAGAGCGATGGACCAAAGGCAGGACTGCTTTACGTCTCCTGGGATAGGGGGAGGCAGAGAATTCGCACTTGGAGCTGGATCTTAAAAAATAAAAACTGTTCATCAGGAGGACCAGGGGAGAAAGGATATTCCAGGACCTCAGGAGCACACAGGCTGAGAGGAGGACAGGTTAGGAGCACTAAAGCATGTGTGGGGTGAGGGGGGACATGGCAGGAGAGAAATCTGAAGATGGGCAGAGGACTGGGACTTCGTTCCACGGGTCCTGGGAGCCATGGATGGGTTTTACAAGTAGAGGTCATGAGTAGACCTTTGAGACTGATTAAATGTGGGAGAAGTCAAGAAGGAAAAGTCTGAAAGGATTTCTCCAGGTTTCTGGTTTGCTGACTGTTAAACCTCTAAACCCCTCCACTTCAGCCAACTGTGTATTCTGCCCCTCACCTGCAGGTGACATTTGTTTCTTTTTCACTTGCAGGCTAAGTGGTGCCCATACTTCAAGCCCATCTCTGATGAGCCTTTCCTTTCTTCCAAGCCCACTGCCACCCACCAGCTCAGACCTCCAATACATTCTGCCCCCCATCTTATTACCAGAAGCTCACCCAGCTCCTCATCTCTCGCTTCTCCCCAGTCCCAATTCTTCCTGCAAGAGAGCAGACTAATCATCCTAGAGCACATAGTTCCTCCACTAAGCCTGTCAGATCCCCTCGGTGAAAAATGGTTTATTTCTCCACCATCCTCCCAAAATGTTCCATCAGGTTCACCCTTCAGGCACTTTGCTCATTAGATCATCCCTTCATCCCTTCACCCAATAAACATAGGTTGTCTATACATGACACATGGGCACCGGTTTGCATAGAGCTCTCAGTGTACATCTCACATCTCCTGACAGATTGAAGCTCTGACAGCAAGGAGGGTACCTCTGTCACCTACGCATGTCCCCAGGAACCTCTAAGCCCCTGGGCACAGCAAACCACAGGTACTCCAAAAATGGCTGAACTGAATGGAGAAATTATTATGTTTCCTTAAATAGTAAACTGACTTAAGTGCATGTAAAATCAATTTCAGTGATAGAGATTTAAAGCAGAATTCAGTATTTTTCCAGGATCATATTAACTATGTTAGTTAATTCAGTTGCTTCATAACTATGTATGTTAATGTCAGACGCTTCAGTCATGTCCACCTCTTTGTGACCCCATGGACCACAGCCCACCAGGCTCCTCTGTCCATGGGGATTCTCCAGCCAAGAATACTAGAGTGGGTTGGCATGCCCTTCTCCAGGGGATCTTCTTGACTCGGGATGGAAGCCACACTCCTGTGTCTCCTGCCCTGCAGGCAGATTTTTTACCTCTGAGCCAGGGCAGCCCTAACTATGTTAAAGTACATTTATGCACTTTACATGGGGCTTCCCTGGTGGCTCAGAAGGTAAAGCATCTGCCCACAATGCAGGAGACCTGGGTTCGATCCCTGGTTCGGGAAGATCCCCTGGAGAAGGAAATGGCAACCCACTCCAGTATTCTTGCCTGGAAAATCCCATGTACGGAGGAACCTGGTAGGCTATAATCCATGGGGTTGCAAAGAGTCCAACACGACTGAGGGACTTCACTTTCATTTTATGTACTTTTCATGATTCAGATTCTTCCTTTCTCAGCACCTGCCACTCCCTTACTCCTACATCTAGCTCTGCACTCCGCCCCCGCCCCCCACTGTGGTTATTAGTGGAGCGGCAGGTTTGGGGCCCATTCTAGTGGAAGAAGGAATTGAGGAAGCTAAAACTACCACTTCCAGGCAACAGTATCTTCTGGGACACTCTATTCTGCCCCCACAAGCAGACGTCTTACACCACATCTGCCAGCCTGTTCCTACTCGACCCCCACTCAGAAGTCACAGACCAGAAAAGCTAACCCTAGTGTGGGTAGAAAACCAGGTGCCTAAAGCCCAAGTTCAGAGCAGACTGAGTTGGGGAGGCCTCACTGGGGGCACGGAAGGTGCTGACCCAGAGTATGAGTTTCTGCAACCACCTCCATCATGACTTGTCAAGGAAAACACATCCATCCAATGCACTTGGCCTCTGTGAGAGCTCAGTTGACTCTTTGCGACCCCATGGACTGTAGCCTGCCTGGCTCCTCTGTCCATGGAATTCTCCAGGCAAGAATACTGGAGTGGGATGCCATTCCCTTCTCCAGGGGATCTTCCAGACCCAGGGATCAAACCCAGGTCTCCCGCATTGCAGGCAGATTTTTTTTTTTTTTTTTTACCATCTGAGCCACCAGGGAATCCCACGGTGGCTCAGATGGTAATAGACAAGAGGCTGCACAAGCTGCAAGAGGCTACTCCTTTCCCCAGTACTCCTCCACCTCCAGTCCCAGGGCACGTCTGCAGCTGTGGAATGCCCTCGTGCCTGCCATTCCAGCCTGGGCCAGACCTTGTCCTCTTCACACTCCAGTGTCCCCTTATCAAGGTCTTGGCACAGATCAGGGCTGCTGAGGACAAGCTTCTGTAAACTCTAGCCAGGGACACTAGACCCTCCCGCACCCAATTCAGCACTGCAGGAAGACAACCAGCCCAAAGATCTAAAACCTCAGCACACATCAGAGAGCGAGGGAGAGAGAAAAGAGGAAGAAGGCCAGGTTTGTGGAGGACCTAGACTTCAAGGAGGGGAGAGAGGGCCCAGCAGGATTTTCCCAACCGCAGTTCCCCATCTCTCTGGCAGACGCCAGTACCTCCCAAAGATGCCCTTGCTCTTGGCGCGCCCTGCCCTGGCGCCGCGTGTCTCTTCTCCAGGCAGGAAGGGGGCAAGAGATGAGTAGGCACGGGAGGTGCTCAGGTGCTGCCTTGATCCCCAAGGCAGCACCTGAGGCCAGAGCACCTGAGTACCTCCGCCCGAGAGGAGGGGACCTGGCGATGGCCGGGGGATGGGAATCCTGGGCGCGCGCTGGGGCAGGGGCTTCAGGCCCTGTCCTGAATGTGGCCGGCAGTGCGTCTCAGGTTGTCCCCGCTGTCCCCAGACCGTTCCGTCGGGCCCTCTTCTCGCAGCCGTGTCCTCCCTGCCCCTGGCCGGATGAACCCGGAGTTTGCACCGCCCAGTGTGGGACCGGGGTTCCGCGCCCCTACTCACCGCCTCCCTGGGGCTGGGATTCCGGCACCTGGAATTGTCACTAAACTTTCCTGGGCGCACGAGGTTTCGGGGGTGCCAAGCCTCACCCTCCCCGCCCCCACCCACCCGAAGCCTCACGTCCCGGCCGCAGCGGGACGGTCGCCTCACCTGCACGCGGCTCGGCGGAGGCTGCTCCTCGCGTGTCCGGACCCAGGCGCCGCCCGATGGGTCCCCACGCCGCTGCCGCCGCCGCTGCCACCGCCGGTGCCACCGCCGCGCCTGCCGAGAGCCGCCGCACCGCGGCTCGCCCGCGACCACGGGAGGCGCAATCCCGGGCGTCCCCGGCCCGGCGAGTCCCCGCCGCAGCCACCTCCCGCGCGCCGCTGCCCCGGGCCGCACGCACCGGCGCCGAGAGCCCGCTCCTAGCCCGGCTCTCCCAGCTGCGCGGCGCTGGGGCTCTGCCGAGCCTCCTGGATGTGGGCGGGGATTCCCTCCCTCTGGTAGATGCGAGGGGCGGGAACTCCCTTCCTGGAGTGACAGGGACGGGGGGCGGGGATTCCCCTGCAGGAATGACCAGGTGGGCGGGGATTCCCCAGAGCCCCACACTCCCGCGGGCAGAGTCCCTGCGGGTGAATTCGGAGCCCCACTGGGCGCTGGCTTCGGAAATCTCGGTATCCTGGGGAGGAAAGGATGGAGCGAGATGGCAGCTCAGAATTTACAGATGGCGGGGCTTGGGGCGCCATCTAGGTGGAAGAGCGGGAGCTAGGGGACTGGAAGTAGCCTTTGCACAGCACTTTACGCGGCACTGAGAAAAATGCCAAGCGCAGTATAATATAAAAATGGGGCAGAGAGGCCAAAGGGGGAGGGGGGAAGGACTAAGCCACTCTAAGCCACCCTTGGCCTCTGGTCTTTGGGATACCAAAGTTAATTTAACACTCGTGATAAGAATTTCAAGAATTTCAGAGGAACCTCTTGGCACCTCAGAGCTGCTTAAACCCCCAGTTAAACCACTCAAAGAAATCCTCAAAGTCCCGTGGCCCCAGGATGGTAGTCTTGTTGAGGGCCAAGAGGCCCTGCTGAGTGAATTGTGACGGTTAATGCCCGCCGCCCTTGGCCTTGTTCCAGGTCACTCCAGGAACAGAAGCCTCTGGCTTTTCGGATTCCTCATTCTTGTGGATTTTCAGGAAGGCCTTCAAATATTTTTTGGTTCTTTTTTTGTCATCCTTGTCATTCTGCCTACCACAGGGAGAGGGTGATAAGAACATAATAGGGAGACTGCATAGCTCTGCAAATTAAGCTCCCTTAAGAGGAAAAAGCTGGTCTTTTTCAAGTGCTAGCAGATAAGAGTAAAAACATATGAAAAATTACAAAACCTGGGATAATGAATAGTTGAGTAATGCTTTTGACATTTTCTGCAGAGCAGTAATTGGAAATCTTTGCTTTGGGGGGGATACAGATGGGTGGGGCAGGGAGTCGCTGCCGCTTTGCCCAGCAAGGCAGTAAGCTCTGGTCTCTTGGAAGAGCAGACAGACATAAATCACCTGCAAGGATTCTGCAGAGCTGTCCCGCAGCCTCAGAGGCCAGAGTGGTCCCAAGTCATTTTGAGATGGTATATTTGGCAGGGTGTAGGGTGGGGGAAGTACTTGAATTCAGCTGTTCTTCAGCATTTATAATTACCAGGTCAGTGAGATCAATATCTGTACAAATCCAAGCACCATGGATTACAAGCAATGCAATCTTAGGCATCCAGAGTTTCTCTATCTGTACATAAAAAAACTACCCTTCATGCAGGGGTTTTGAAAGGATCAGCAGTAACATATTGTTAGCTAGCAACTCAGCATAGCATTTGGGAGGTGCTCGATGAAATGGCAGCTATTACCTAGAAAGGTATCATTGGAACACACACACACACACACACACACACACACACACAAATCCATCTAGAATCAAACAGGTTTCTGTCTGGTTCGCAGTCACCATCCTGTATTCCACTGCTCTCTTCCTATCTCATGAGCCATGACGGGGCAAGCCATGTCTCCTCTGACTCTGTACCCAGCGCCTATCTCCATCAACACCATTGAGAGTTTGCTGAATAAGTCAATATGTACATGAACTTATTTAAACCATAAGCACTATTGTCCCTTACCCAACCCATTCCCAACCCCTGTATCCCAGCCATGCACTCCTCACCTGTAAATTCTGTTTCTTCTGCCAGAAGGACACTCCCCACCTCCTATCTCTGCTGAACTCCTGCAGAGGTAAACATCTTAAGGAAGGCTTCTTTTCTGCAAGTGGCTAATATCACCTTTGTCAGGTTGTATAAAGTTGTACAAATCAGTGATCCTTCTCACACGTTTCCAACTTGTGAGTCCCTGGAGGTAAGAGAATGTAGATCTCACTGTTTGTGTTCCCCAAACCTAGCACTACTTAGTGTCCAACTCAACAGCCATTCAACAAATATTGCTGAATTGAAGTGAATCATTCGATATATAGACTTATATGATATATTGTATGCATGATGTGTAGGCATAAACATTATATATACATATGTAATATTTTATCATCTGTCGCATTCAGACATGGCTCCACTGACCAGCTGAAAATATATGCTTTTCGTTTCAATCACTTTTCGTGCGATATTTTCCAGATAGATTCTGGCAAGTTCTTGCTTGCTAATAATAGCTCACCTCTCAAGGGGTCAGTCAAAGGGATGGAAATTTTGTTTTGCCCTTGCAGTCTTGCCAATTTGGAAAGCTCACAATTGAGGGCATTTATTTTCCAGTGTTTGAAGATCAAATGTAAATTTTTCTGCCCCCTTGTTAAATATTTAGTCACAGATTAGCACGTCTAACCAAGTTGCCGTTTTAATTTATTGCTCATAATATACATGATGGGCAGGAGGAGGTTGGATCTAGAAAACCTAAGGTTTAGGGACAAATGAAGATTAAAATAATAACCTAAGGGGGGAAATGTATGATCCTGGGCTGCAGTTGTGTCAGAGATAAGGTAAAAGAATACAGCATTCTCTGGGTGAGTCTGAGTGGATTCCTATGGGCTATCACGGCTTTGGTTTACCTCTGAGCTTTCCCCTCTATGAAGAAGAATCTACCCTCACCAGGCAGCTGGGATAAAATTGGATGTTTCATCACCAACTCATATGAAATCTTGAAGACTGCTTTCTATCTTTCCTCTTCAGTTGTTCTTCGTAGTACGTTTCCGGGGGAAGGAGGAGGAGCCTTAGTTAACAACTGGCTTAATTCCCTGTTTCCTCCCAGCCTCTGTGGGTTCATTTGATCTCCAGAACAGATTCTAGCTTCCTGTTTACCTTTCTTCTGCAAATTCCTGGCTACTAAATCTTTCATTTCTGAACTTACCTTGGAATGAGCCATCCCAAGGCCAAGGAAGGGCTTAAATTTAAAGAGCCATGATAGTAAAACATTAATTCAGCAGATCTTAATCTGGAATGTGTTTAAGACCCCTCAAGAGATTTGAAAATTTGAATCTGGACTCGTCCTCGGCCCCCAACCCCGGATACCGCCCCCACAAGACCATGTACGCTGAGTCTGTGAAGGGCTCTGGGTACTGCATTTTAACGCGTACGCCAGTGACTGTGACTCGGGTGGCTTCCAGAAGACACTTGTAGAAACACTGATATAGAGAGACTTTAAAAATGGAAAGGAGGCCAAGTTAGATCACATTCTAGTATTTGGTCATAGTGGTGATCGATTTTATTTTAAACCTAGATGAAAAATTTGCAATGTTTATTCTGTCTCAGGCCAAATCTTTGGTTCGTCAATACACAGAATGGGCCTGTCGTTTGATGCATCCTATTTTAAAATACTTGTTTGGGGGAAAGGTTTAAGTATCTGTCATCCCATGCCATGCATATTGAAAATCAGGTGTTTAACTGTATCCATGAACACGGCATTAGAACTTGTGCAATTGTGTTTTGTTGTTTCAGTGTTGTGATAATCATACCACATGGGTGAATTTATTATTTTCTCCTGGAGGAGAAAATATGGGATATGTTATCTCTCCTTCTATTTATTTGGGTGGTTAAATGATCCGTTATTTTATATCTTTGATTCAGGCTTCCATTTATACTAAGTAAGGGTTGGTTGCCAAGGTAATTTTTTACAGTTTTTGGCAGGAAAAAAATAATTTATACACTAGCAAGTATAGACCAGATATCCTTGTTCCTTTCACAATTTATACAGATGATTCAATAATTCTGTCCAGTGCTGAATTCTGTCACGTGTTCAAGGCACCAGGGAAACAAGGCTACTAAAAGAAAGAGAGGAAGGGAGAGAGGTAAAGCTTTGATGAACGTTACCAGTATTTTGCAATCAGCATATCTAAGGAGCAGCTATTTTAGTTTCATATATACATGGGTTTTCTTTTATAATGACTTGATTTTGATTAACGCAAGAGACAAGATGTGAAGTTCTTCTTGGGCTTAGGGTGTCTACCACCTTGGCACAGGTGTAAAAGAT
This sequence comes from Capra hircus, assembly GCF_001704415.2. Classification (NCBI taxonomy): domain Eukaryota; kingdom Metazoa; phylum Chordata; class Mammalia; order Artiodactyla; family Bovidae; genus Capra; species Capra hircus. Next base: position 41,841,418 of record NC_030827.1, read on the forward strand.
ACTTTCCCCCCAGAAGTTGGGAGCTTGTGTTCCCCCTTCCCTGTTCCCACCTTGTTGCAGTTCAGTCGTCACTCTGTATCTAAATTTGTAGACTATTTGGGTAAGATATTTCCCTGCTTCTCATTTTGTACACAACACATTCTCATTCCAAACTCCTAACTCCCCTGCTGATTGCCTCCCTTGTTCTGTTCTGCTCCGCTTACTTATGAAAAGGCATCGTTCTAAGTCAATCAAATGCTATTTTTACTCCTTCCTCAGATACTTCGGCTTCCAGATATCTTCACTTAATAATCGCCAAAAAAAAGCAATTATAAAAATAAATATATTGCTGGTCTATCTCTTCTGTTTTCTTGTTTTATTTTTCTAATTTTACGTCTTTAGGCCTCACTATCTCTTTTGGTAATCTTAGCACCTGTCTTGACTGGAACAGCTAAAATGGACACGGAAATAAAAGGCAGGTGGCATGGCGACTCACTCCAGTATCCTTGCCTGGCAAATCCCCATGGACTGAGGAGCCTGGCGGGCTCCAGTTCATGGGGTCGCAAAGAGTTGGACACAACTGAGCAACTAAGCACACACGCACAATGATACCCAGCCTAAGAAAGCAACAGAGCCAGCCCCATGTTCTGTGACCAATCACAGTAACACAATGAGGTATGGAGTAACCTCCCACAAGCTTCTCTAAGATGGGAATAATAACTTTAAAGGTCTTTAAAGGTCTCATTAGGATCTTGAGTTCCCAGTGAGATCATAGATGCAAAAGTACTTTCAAAAAATTTAAAGATCTTTTCAAATAGGAGAAGGTGAGAGCAACAGCTCTTTGGAGGGTGATTTTGGTCTGTAGTTGAATGTCCATGAATAAGATGCTTTACGTTTCATCTCATTGTACAGCAAGGATCACCAAGGGTGGTTGATAAGGCTGTCAATAAATCGTCATTAATGACTTATTTTCTTGATGTACGAATTAGTGGGCCAGACCTAAGAAATACATTTGGTGTGTCTGCTGTGTTCAAGAGCAATGAACCAGTCAGTGAAGTTCCCCAATAGTGGAGCCTTTGAAGATAGGATATAATGAACTTGAGAAAGCCAGATCCAGTGAAAACACCCCATATTCCAAACATGACCTTGTGCTAAGTCACTTGGGTCATGATCCACTCTTTGTAACCCCATGGACCATCACCCACCAGGTTCTTCTGTCCATGGAATTCCCCAGGCAAGAATACTGGAGGGGGATGCCACGCCCTTCTCTAGGGGATCTTCCCGACCCAGGGATTGAACCCGTGTCTCTTAAGTCTCTTGCATCGGCAGGGGGGGTCCTTTACCACTAGCGCCATTGGAAAATATGAAAAATATCTTCATTTTGTTTGGTTTTAGCAGATGTTGAGTGACTCTTTCCTTCAAATGGCCCATCTGAGCAGGATCCTAGGAGGGCTGTTGCTTGAAAAGAGCCCCAGGGATCACAGCCTTGGTTGGTTTCTATTTAAGTTGTGGTGCCTTCTCATTTCTGATTAATAGAACATTGTTTAAAATAACATTAAATGCCCATTTTCTCAATTTGTTAAAATTTCTCATGAATCCAGGGAGAAGTGAATCATCTTTTCCACTTCACTGTGTACTTATCAGCAAAGCAAATAACCTTAATTTTGGTTAAATAATTTGCTTTGGTAACATAGACAGTCAGACCATCTGGAAATAAAGAGAGGAAAAGAAAAAAGAAATCCATGAATAAGTGAAGGCCAAACACAAGACGATAAGATCTCAGAATTCTAGAGCCCAAAGGAGACTCCTAGGCATCTACTTGCCCACTTGACTCTCCTAGAAGTGCTTCTGATGAGGATGCACAGCGTGCTTTGGAAAGGCTGTGAAAAAAGATCTTGTAGGCTTGGTGGGGTGGCTGTTTTTCTGCCCATCATTTCAGAAATGCTAATTCTATCTATTGCATAATATAGAACACATGTTTTTCGCAATCAAGACACTGTGTCACAGGACTGTGGGCTCTGAGGATAGGAAAACTGACTTTAGGACTTGAGTATCCATGTTTCCTTGTCATTGAAGAGAGCAAACATATCTTTGTCTCAGGCCAGAGCAGAGGAAATATTCTCCAATGAAGGCAGCAGACTTATAAATTAATTCCTTATGATAAATTCCAAATGCTCCTTAAAGAATGATGTTTTTCTTATTAAAGTCTTTTGAGGCATCTACCATCAGTCAGAATGTCATGGGGCTTATCAATATTGTATCTGCAGCATGAATCTGCAAGAAAGGGCTTTTCTTGAGATCAAAAAAGTTCACAGAAAGTATAGTAATGCAGAGCGTCACATAGCCAAGTTGTCCAAAGTCTGCTTCTTTGCACAAGCTTTTTTTTTTTTTCCTAACAAGGACTCAGAGTTTATTCCAAAACAAAGTTTTCTCCTTAGAATCGCCAATGGCAAACCTTTATCTAAAATCAAAATGAATGTTTCCATAGATCGCCTTTTATATGAGTTTTCTACTGGGCTAGGAACCAGGGTGAGGTTCAGAATTCTAGGAGGTGTGCACACGCAGCGTGGTGCCTGACACTGAGAGTGAAGAAAGGCTTCCTAATTTGTGCCCGAAGCACCTCTCTTGCCTCATCCTAGCCCTGGCACTGGTTTTCTGACAGCACACACAGAATGCAGAGGACACCAGAAAAATCTGGCCCCTGATTCAGCCAGAAGTAGAGCAATCCTAATTAATAGCACAAGTGCTGATGACCAGTTAGTCTTTGCCAATGCCCGCAGGGTGACCTTGGGCAAGCTGGCCCAGACGCTGTGCCCTGTGATGCAATCAATGCTGCTTGCCCTCCGCCTCCTAGATGACCACACACATGCCGCCAAGCACAACTGTCAGCACTTCACAGGCGATTAGTAGAAGCAAGCTTGGCACTGCCACGGCCCCTTTCTATTTTCTACATCTCAGCTGAGTCCTGGGCGGCTTGAGTGCTCCACAGCCTGCATGAGACACTAGAGACCTGGCAAGTGCCGTGCCTTCTGCACTGAGCCGTCTTTGGTTTTCTGCTGTTTGCCACGCTCTCATCCCCATGATATTCTGCCACAGGCTCCATGCAGTTTCCTTTCCCACCCTGTCCCCTGCACTACCAATTAGCACCCCCACTCCCTCGTCAACAAGTATCCCCATTTCCTCAACACTACCCCATTTCTTCTCTAGATGCTTTTCCCAACCCTAGACTCTCACTTTTGCTGAAGATACAACTTCCCCTCACAACTCTCTCTAGAAAAGTCTGTTTATTTGGTCATAACAAGCATCACCTATAACCCAAGATCAGGAATGAGGTGAGGGACCCCCATGCTTTTATTTTACAGCCTATCATTTCCATCATCCCCTTTTTTAAAGTATTTATTTATTTGGTTGTGCTGGATCTTAGTAGCAGCCCACAGGATCTTCAACCTTCTCTGTGGCATGTGGGATCTAGTTCCCTGACCAGGGATGGAACACTGGCCCCCTGGATTAGGAGCTTGGAGTCTTAGCCATTGGACCACCAAGGAAGTCCCCATTTCCATTACTTTCTAACCAAACTGTCTTATGCCTTGGTTGCACCTATCTGGAAAGCCCCAATCCAGGATGAAACTGGCCCTTTCCTAAGCCTATATGTTTAGTCACTCAGTCGTGTCTGACTCTTGGCGACCCCATGGACTACATACACTGGACTTGCCTGTCCTTCACCATCTCCAGGAGCTTGCTCATGTCCATGGAGTCGGCGATGCTATCCAACCATCTCATCCTCAGCTGACCCCTTCTCCTCCTGCCTTCAATCTTTCCCAGCATCAGGGTCTTTCCCAATGAGTTGGCTCTTTTCATCAGGTGGCCAAAGTATTAGAGCTTCAGCTTTAGCATCAGTCCTTCACATGAATATTCAGGACTGGTTTCCTTTAGGATTGACTGGTTTGATCCCCTTGCGGACTCCCTGAGCCTACACCTTAGTATACCCAGTTAAATCATTGATGGGAAAAAAAAAATATACCCAAGTAAATGGTAAGTTCCTGGTGGCCCATCTCAACTGGTTATAAACAGTGTTCCTTAACCATTTCACTAGTCAACTGACTCTCTCACCTACACAGTATTGCCAACCTTCTCCACTATGTTCAAATTTCTGATTCCTCTTGTCTTATCCTTGTCCTACTCTCTTTTTATTCGAGGTGATCTTGCTTTCTAATTCTCAGATAACATAGAAGTTATGAGACAGGAGCTCCCTTAACTTCTTACCTCCAGATTAATAGATCTTTCCTAAAATCAACACCCTCTTCTTCTTCCTTCTCGGCATTAGCGTCTCTCCACTTGTGTATCTCATACAATGAGATACCTCAAACAATGTAAGTACAAAGTGAATATATGTTCTTTTCCTCCAGATTTCTCGTGTGTTCTTTAGCTATCCCAGTAAACAAGGCTCTAGTATCAGAGCCTGTCCACTTGCCCAAACCAAAAGTCTCATCCCTCATCTCCAAAAAGTACATCCTACCAATCTTTCTCAAGTACCTGTAGGCTCTACCTTCATCTTCGTCATCAACCCCAACCACCAGGGGTTGGCAATCAAGTTTTACTGGAACACAACCACACTCAGCTTTTATGGATTACCTATCCATGTTTGTATTGTATTGCAAGAGTAGAGTTGAGTGGTTGCCACAAAAATCATATGGCCCACGAAGCAGAAAATACTCACTTTCTGGTCCTTCACAGAGAAAGTTTGTCAATTCAACCCTCAATTTAGGAGGTTCTCTATTGGAAAACCGCCTAAATGAACCCAGCACCAAGACTGGCTCCCTATTCTCAGGATCGTGCTCCACAGGAAAGCTGATCATTTTTTCTGGAATCTTATACCACCATGCTTATACCACCACCCTTCAGAGCATGAAGACCATGCTTGGGATAACAAGCCGCATCCTTGGCCTGCCTACTTGGCCCCTGTCTGCTCCTTCCCCTCACCTTGTGCCTTTCTACCCGTGCTCTTTCATTCCATGGAATTCAGAAAATTTTGCTTCCTTTGCCTTGGAGGCTCTTTTTCTACCTCAATTTGCCCCTCATCCAATTCCTACTTATTCTTCATAACTCTGCTTAGACCACGCCTCCTCCAGGAAGCCTTTCCTTTCTCTCAGATTGGGTTAGGTGTCATTTCACAATACTACTTACCTTTTTAAAAATAGCTGCTTTGCAATGTTGTGTTAGTTTCTGCTGTACAACAGAGGGAATCAGCTAGGTGTATACATATATCCCCTCCCTCTTGGACGTCCCTCCCACCACCTCCCCCACTTCCCACTCATCTAGGTCACAATAGAGTACCGAGCTGAGCTCCCTGTGCTCTAAAGCAGCTTCCCACCAGGTATCTGTTTTACACACGGCAGTGCACATCCATCCATCCCAGTCTCCACGTTTGCCCCGCCCACCCTCTGCCACCCTCCGTGTCCACACATCCGTTCCCTGCATCTGCGTCTCCATCCCTGCCCTGCAAATACTTTCATCTGTCATGGTACTATATACTTTTAAAAGTACTTATCTCAGCTGCTTTTAATTCTTTCTGAAATTGTTTAATGTCTACTTTTTAAGATAGACTGCAAGCGTCATGGTGGAAAATCCATCTATCTTGTTTGGAAATGTAATCTTCTGTTACTGACACAGTGCCTGGCACAAGACAGGTACTCAGAAAATATTTGTTGAATAAATGAACGGGTAGCAATAGCACAGAAAGGTGGCACTGATGATATTGGGAGGTAATATACACAGACCATTTAGAGAATTGCCTGATACTGGGCAACGTTAGATAATATTTTAGTATTATTACGTTCTTACTTTGAATCGCTGCTGGATTTCTTGATTTGGCCAAGAAAGGTACCTAAAAAGCATATTGTTTTTGTAACACGTAGCATGAACCATTCTTCAATCATTCTTCTGTTTGGCTGTCTATAACAAGCATATCTGACTTTTCATAGTGCAAGACCTCTAAAAAACAAACACATCCAATCCTGGAAGCCAAAAGCGATACTAATGTGTGTTGTCCAGACAGGGTAGCCCTGCCTGCTTTCCAGATCCGCTTTCACTCCCTTCCTTCTTGCCTCAGGAGGCTGACCTCCTATTGTGCTCCTTGCCTCCTGCCTTCCCGTTGGGTTTGATAGTGGGTACTACCAGCCAGAGACCGGAGGCAGGACAACGTCGAGGAACCTTTAATCCTTCTAGCTTCTCCTTTGCGCTCTAGGCTGACAAGGACTCTGCTGCTCTATCTAAGGTCTTACTTCCTACCAGAGGATTTCTCTAGTCCATCATATAATCACATGCCCTCTCTCTGTAGATATAGCTTCCTTATGCTTACTCTGCCCTGGGATAGTTACAGCTTCCTGCTGTTGATGGTGGCATGTTTCATTATGCCTTCTGGATTCCCTTAACTTGTCCATGCCTTTGTCCATTAAAATCCCAGTTATTCGTGTTTGAGTGTGCTGCCTGTTTTCTGATAAGACCTCAACTCCTATGATTCCACCACCTAAGTAAATGTAATGAAAACACGTCAAAAGGCTCTTCTGTGCCTCTCTAGATCTCTCACCTACCTCTAAGCAGGTCTGCCAGCTTTGATATGAGCTAAGGTGCCATTACCCTCATTTCTCAGGTAAGACAAAGGAGTTTGAAAGCAATCAAGATTAGGAATGCATTCACCCTTCCAGAGCCTGGTGGTGGCTGAATCAAAGCTGCAGGTCAACTCTGAACCCTACACCCTGAATGCAGAGCTTTGTCTCTGTCTCTCCCCTCCCAGAGGACCACCTGCCGGGATCTGGATAGCTGGGATCCCAGATGAATCATCCTTGGCGACAGAGCTCTTTGGGGCGAGTCTAATCCAGGTGAAGGCTGGAGCTGGTGGGTGTGTACAGCTGGCTCAGGGCCCCAGTGTGGAGCAGGGCTGGGAAGCGTTCCCAGATGGTTCCTGGATGCCATGACTTCTTCTGGCTGCATTCCTGGGGGAGGTGGGAAAACACATATAGATCTCCTAGCTGCAAACCCAAGCAAAGAGCACGCTGTCATATCTTTAGCAAATGATAGCACACAAAATGTAGAGAGCCAGAGGACTAGACACAGACATATCCACCCAGCTGAACTAATTCACTCTTTAAGGGACAACCAGTTAGAAGGCTTTCTCTCATCTTTGTGTATAATTGTCCTTAAAAACAACTGCCCCTGGCCTTGGGAAAAGCACAGACAACCCTTCATCCTATCCTTTCAATTTCCTCCTCTGGAAAATGGAGTCCTGCCAGTTTGTGAAAAGGGGAGCAATTACCCATTAAGGTGAGCAAACATCTCCATAGGCCTTAATTTTAAAACCTCAAATACAAAGCTACTATTGATTTTTTTTCCTTTTTGGGGCAGGAGGCAATATGAGTCATAGTTGAGAGCACAGACTCTGGAGCCAGACTACCTAGGTTAAAATCCCAGTTCTAGCCACTAACCAGCTGTGTGATCTTGGGAAAGTAACTTAACCTCTCTGAGCCTCTATTTCCTTATCTGTAAAGTAGGGATAATGACAGTATCTACCTCACAGGGTTGAAGATTAACTTATTATAAGGAAAGACTTTGAATCATCCCTAAGATGTGGTAAAGACTACTTACATAAGGTGGTTGAATAAAGTGGTTTCAGTAATTATCCATGTATCTTTACAGAGACATATGTGGAATACTCATCATCTCATGATTTTTCTTTTTTTTTTTTTTTTTGCCTGTAGGCCAAATAACTTCTAGGCTGAAATAACAGATCCAGAGAATCTTTGCCAGCACTGCCAGTCATTAGATTAAGGGAATTTGGCTTGTGTCCTAACTGCCATCAGGAAGAGACTATACCTGGGAGGCTAATAAATGGAAAAGCATATTTTGGTGCACAGAGTCAGCCTGGCACCTTTGTCAGTTATGCCCCCAAAATAAGGGGGAGCACCAAGTGGCCTTACCTGCAGGACTGATGGAGAGTGGAGAATGAAGAGATGCCTTGTAAACAGACTATCCATCACTGATGACTAAAGCCCTAATATGAGTCCGTCATTCACCAAAGTCTCTTCATTTAGGCATCAGTCCCACGAGGCAGATGCATCTCAGAGGCTGACTTAGTATGGTTTCTTCCCTCTCTCTCACCTCCTTTGATTTCCGATTAGAAATCAGAGACCAGCCCAGTTTTCCAAAAGCAAGCCTCGGTTTTCTCTACTGGCTCTCAACTAAAACACATATCCTCCAGGTCTGAGGAGAGCTCAATGCCTATAGCAAGCTATCCTCCTCTTAGGGAAGTCCTGAGTGAATGAAGTTCTTAAGGAAAACATCTGTGTTCCCCTGAGAAGTCAAGAGTTCACAAGAGTGACCGTTCTTTCCTAACTCAGTAATAATAGCCAATTTTTATTGAGTTCTTACTTTATGCTCGGCACTATGCCAAACAGTTTGTATAACTAACATTCACATTTAATTCTCACAATCATCCTAGGAGATAGGCACAGCGTTTGCCATCTGAGTCCTGAGGGCAGTGCTGTCCTATAAAAAAAGTAATATGAACCACAGGTGTATCCACATATATCATTTTGAGTTTTTCTATTAATAGTAGCCACATCATAAAAAGTAAAAAAAGGTAATTAGGACTCTGAGCTTCCATTTCTGGGGGTTCAACTTCAATCCCTGGTCAGAACTAAGATCCTGCAAGCTGTATCATGTGGTCAAAAAAAAAAAAAAAAAGATTAAGATAAAAAGAAACAAGGGAAGCTAATTTTAATAATATGTTTTGTTTAAATCACTATATCTTAAAATTGACATTTCAACATGTAATCATATAAAAGTTAATGAGATATTTTATATTCCTTTTTTGTACTGTCTTCAAAATCCAAATTCCAATTAATAAATATAGAAGGAATGAGGGAAATAGGAAAATTACCACTTGCCAAGTAATAATCCAAGATACATCTATGGATGCTAAAATTAGAGAATGAACATTTGAAGAAAAATAGGAAAAGTCCAGGTTCTGCACATCTCTCTGTCTCTCAAGATTTTGGTTAATTAAGGAGTAACAGTGACTCTACAGTGGAGAAACCCTGTAGCATCATCTTAACGAATAAACAGAGTTAACATCGTCAGTAAGAGAACACATCAATATCACGTAGCCCCAGGCAGGATGCATAGACTCCTGAGATCTCACCAAAAATCTATAACCTCAGCTGAATCCTGAGAAAACATCAGAAACACACCAAATGGAGAGACTGTATACAAAATAACGGGCTAGTACTATTCTAAAATGTCAAGGTCATGAATGACAAGGCAAGACTGAGGAAGCTCACAGATTGGGGGTACTGAGTAGGCATAACCATTAAATGCAGTGGGAGCTCCTGGACTGGATACTGACACAGAAAACAGAATAAGCGTGGAAAAACTGGTGTAATTTGAATAAGGGTTACAGTTTAGTTAACAATCATGTGCCAATGTGATGTTCTGCCTTTGATTATTCACCCTAGCTTTGTAAGTTGCTAACATTAGGGGAAAACTGGGTAATGGGTACCCAGGAACTCTGTACTGTGTCTGCAATTTTTCTGTAAGCCTAAAATTCAAAATAAAAAAAGAAAGAAAGGATGCAGTGCAATGCAAGTAAGAATGCCAACTGAAAACAATTGCAAATATTTCAAAAGATACAAGAGTCTATAAAGTTGATGGAAGAACTGAAGTATTGATGAAAATGCATGAAGAATCACTGATAAACTAGGTAAACCAGTTAACATTTGGAGAAGAAAAATCATCAGGGATTGTAACAGGATGTGGGGTTCAAAAAACAATAATTTAAATGTCAAGAAATTATGAGAGAGCCTTGGAAAAATGAATGAAACTTTCTTAACATGTTTGCCAAAAAAAATTGCTATTAAATTACACATGAAGTGAAGGCTGTTGTATCATGCCACATACCATTTTAGTTTAAAATTATGCCAAAATGTTCACATGAGATTTATTTGCATTCATCCTAAGAATGAACATATAGCTGCAACTATAATCTATGTTCTATTGGATATGATAAAACTTTATTTTTATAACTTGTATCTTCATTTTTTATATTAAAAAGAAGCCTTGCTTAAAACTTTAATTAATTTTAAATGGCTTGACTTTGGTCTATTCCAGTCTCAATTATCCTTGGATCATGCACACTTCCTACTGGTGAGAGATCCGGGACCTGAACCCAAGTCATTGGCCCTCTGGTCCATGCTCCATGGTCCATGCTCCAGTCTCAAGCAGTGAGCACATGCACGCTGCACTGTGCCTGAATCCCAAGGAGAAGGGCTTATCTTTGTTTCCACTGAAAGTGTTTAAAGGGTTAGTTGCTCAGTAGTGTTTGACTCTTTGCAATCCCATGGACTAGAGCCTGCCAGGCTCCACTGTCCATGGAATTCTCCAGGCAAGAAAGTACTGGAGTGGGTTACCATTCCCTTCTCCAGGAGATCTTCCTGACCCAGGGATCAAACCCAGGTCTTCTGCACTGCAGGTAGATTCTTTACCATCTAAGCCACCCCATGACCTGATCAAATTTCCTCTAAGTCATTCAAAACCAGTTCCACGCTCTTTGTGAGGATAAGTCACTCTAGAATGTTTTCTACCACTCTCTATGAATTTGTTGAGGAAGAACAACTCTGTAAATCAATGGGAGATGAGGAAGAAATGGACATGAATGAACACATGAACTTCATCAGCTATGTCTGTGTGGCATCAGTTCAGTTCAGTCGCTCAGTCGTGTCTGACTCTTTGCGACCCCATGAATTGCAGCACTCCAGGCCTCCCTGTCCATCACCAACTCCAAAAGTTCACTCAGACTCACGTCCATCAAGTCAGTGATGCCATCCAGCCATCTCATCCTCTGGCATCCCCTTCTCCTCCTGCCCCCAATCCCTCCCAGCATCAGAGTCTTTTCCAATGAGTCAACTCTTCGCATGAGGTGGCCAAAGTACTGGAGTTTCAACTTCAGCATCATTCCTTCCAAAGAAATCCCAGGGCTGATCTCCTTCAGAATGGACTGGTTGGATCTCCTTGCAGTCCAAGGGACTCTCAAGGGTCTTCTCCAACACCACAGTTCAAAAGCATCAATTCTTGGCGCTCAGCTTTCTTCACAGTCCGACTCTCACATCCATACATGACCACAGGAAAAACCATAGCCTTGACTAGTTGGACCTTTGCTGGCAAAGTAATGTCTCTGCTTTTCAACATGCTATCTAGGTTGGTCATAACTTTTCTTCCAAGGACTAAGCGTCTTTTAATTTCATGGCTGCAGTCACCATCTGCAGTGATTTTGAATCCCAAAAAAATAAAGTCTGACACTGTTTCCACTGTTTCCCCATCTATTTCCCATGAAGTGATGGGGCCAGATGCCATGATCTTCGTTTTCTGAATGTTGAGCTTTAAGCCAACTTTTTCACTCTCCACTTTCACTTTCATCAAGAGGCTTTTTAATTCCTCTTCACTTTCTGCCATAAAGGTGGTGTCATCTGTGTGGCATCAGGCCACCCTTAATCTCCAAGACTCATCAAACCTGTTAAAGATGATACTCACTTTTAAATATGTTTACTGCACCCTAACTCAGAAATCAAACCTATAGGTAATAAGGTCATTCAAAATGCTTAGTGTTCAAAATGATGAACTGTGATGTTTAAAAATGAAGACTGAAGAAAGGAGATATGACCATCAGAAAGGAGCTTCCAACATTCGAAACTGTCAGTAACAAAAGATATGGACCTAAAACTAATACATTACAGTGAGCAGATGCAAGAGCAGAGTGGGTGGAAGAGATTGAGTAAGAAAACATTCTCGGAAGGGCTCCTCATATCCTGGAGCAAAGCATTGCTTTAGAGTGATACACACAGACACACACACACGACTGAAACTCTGATGATATTGATGGAGTCATTATTAAAATGCAATATGCTAAGTTACCAGTCCAACCCTGGCCCTGATGACAGCTGAGGATGGAAGGTTTGCTTAAGTAAGAGAGAAGCTTAAAACAGAGGCATTAAACAGGGCATCTGTGGGTACACAGATTCATTCAGATTCATCTTTTTAATTTTAGTTTTCTTATTTGGCTGCACAGGGGTCTTAGTTGCAGCATGCAGGGTCTTCAGTTGAGGCATGTGAACTCTTAGTTGCTGCAGGTGGGATCTAGTTCCCTGACCAGGGATTGAGCTCGGGCTCCCTGCATTGGCAGTGTGGAGCCTTTGCTACTGGACACCCTGAAACTCCCCAGATTCATCTTTATCCTGAGATAATCTTTAAAACAATTGAAAATTGGACAGTCTCCTAGAAACCCATTGTGCCAGCAGTGGGAAAGATGGCACAATGGGGCCAAGCCGAAGTCAGAAAGCTGGGCAGAGGGGAGTGGCTTCCTGTATCAGTGTATTTATTGTGAGGTCAAACACTTCTTTGTGGTCCAATCTCTTCTTTTTTTCTGCAAGAAGAGTTGTGTCACTTCCTGTTGGCCTCAAGTGGGCTAAAATCCAGGTCGGGCCACTCTCCTCCCAACCACAGGGATACTGCCATGAGAACAAGAAGGGAAAGTGGGACGGATGGGGGAGGGGCGACAATGGACTTTTCTTGGTCTAGCCCCACCATCCTTGTAGCTCCTGCTAGTTGTTTACTGACCTTTCAGAGGCTTCCTTTTCCTGCGTGTCCTACTTGTGATTCCTCAGATTGCACAGTGCAGTGGACACTCCCATGCCCTGCTTGCTATAGCCACCCCCCTTCAGCGACAGCACTCAGCTGTCATCCCTCGTCAGCCAATGACCGTCCCTCTTGGAATCTGTTCTTGACATTGACTTCCCAGCCTTGCTGAGCCTGGGTCCTTGGTCACTTTGGTCCCCAATTTCCAGGGAGCAGTCCCCCATGCCTCTGTGCACAATTAGCCACCTCCTTCTGCCAAAAGGAAGAAAGATCTGGCTTGCTGTCACCACGCATATCCACCCCTCCTCCACCCAACCTGGGGACTGCCAGAACCAGGTGGAGGTGGGAAGGGGTAGTGCCAGTGTGAGCCTCCGTCCCTCTACTGGTTCAGCCCAGCCCGGGACTCCCAGCTACTGGAAGGCAGGCGATCCTGACATCAGTCTTCCCTGGGCCAAAGGTGACAGGCATTCTTAGGAAGCTTCCACTGTCTACTTTTGGCCAAGATGCTTTCCTGCCTACCTGGACAGCAGTGACAGGTGAGCACAGCAAACCAAGAGCCATGAGTCCCCTTTTCTGGCCTGCATGTGGCAGCTGCCAGCACCTGGGGAGGTGTCAGAGTAGAACTGAGGGGCTGCCTTCTTGAGGATCGACTCTGATGGGAATATTAGAGCAAGCAGGCCCAGGGAGGGAGGTGTGTTCAGAGACTCTTCAGGTGTGAAAGCTCTGTAGTCAGAGGGTCAGAGGGAGCTTGGTGGGAGGAGAGCTGAGTTCAAAACCAGGAGAGGCTGGACTGCCTCTGGGCAGAGAGGGCAGGCGAGGGCAGAGAAGCAGGGAAGAGAGTGCCTGAGGTGAAAGGCCCAGGGGAGCAGGCACTAGAAGGTGGGAGCAAGATAAGACCTGGGCCAGGCCAGATGGTTCAGCAAACCAAAACCACAAACCCTGGGCACACAACAGAGTTTCTTCTTCTTTGTCGGAGCCTCTGAGGAATTCTGCTAGGTGTGGGCAACTCCTCAGAGGCCCCCTAAAAACAAAGAACTCCACAGACCTTCCAAGCTCAGAACAAGGGCTTGTTATGAACAGCCTTGGCCAAGGTGCCAGCCAGCGCGGCACACGACTGTGGGAGGTTTTGACTGTCCCAAACACGAGGCCCTTGCCCTGACACTTGATTCTGACTGCTGGAAACAGGGTCCTCTCATACTGCTCAGGGGACTGGGGGGCAGTGTATCTTTCCTGTGAGGTAGACACACAAGGACAAGGGACTTAACTGGCAGGCCAGTAGCTAGGACTCTGCACTCCCAGTGCAAGGGGCTCGGGTTCGATCCCAGGTCAGGGAGCTGGGTCCTTCATGCTGAAGCTGAGAGTTCTCATACCATGGCTAAAGATCCCACACGCTGCAACTAGAACCTGGTTCAGCTAAATAAGTAAATAATTAAATTTAAAAAAAAGATTTCCAAGGACGATTCTAGCACCTGGGGTGTCCGCATGCCTCCACAGAGCATGGCCCACTATGCCATGGGAACCTTCCCCACAGCAACTCCTGTCAAGACCCAGGTGTGCAGCACTATGGCAGTTTACTCTCAGTCTCCTCAAGATAACCTTTGAGCTTCCATGTGCCTGAGTTTTAGGAGAGCTTCCTAGAGAAAGAGAGAGATGTTGGACATCCCTAGGCTCGTGGCCTCCTAGAGCAGTTACACAAGTAGGCAAGAACAGCTGCTGGGGCTAACATTGTAGTGGCCACGTGCTACAGCCGTGTCTCACTTGGCGACGTCATGACGCCCTGGGCGGTCTGTCTGTTCTTGGAGCTGTGGGCTTTGCAATGTGCAGTGACACTGCTTTTCATGAGCTATTCCCACGGTGCATCATACATGGGCCAAAGGTGTGGGCTGAGGCTTACGCTTTTTCTAGTAATTAAAAATCAAGGCTCCCTACAGGAAAACTGCTGACACAGAAATTACAATGAGCACAGTGAGAAAATTTTTTTAAAAAGCATAATTTCTCTCTCCATTTGTCCATTTCCTCACAGTCCTTCCAAGAGCTTTCCATGCAAGAGTTGTGTTGAGGAGTGAAAAAAAAAAAAAAAACATTTTAAAAAGGAAGGGAACCAGTGTGGAAATGCCCAAGTCAATTATGCCAGTAGTAACTGCTAAGACTTGTTGCAACCTGAAGATACAAGTTGGGATGCCTCAATAACTGAAATAATTTTTAAAATCTTTATTGAATTTATCACAGTATAGCTTCTGTTTCATATTCTGTGTGTGTGAGATCGTAGCTCCCTGACCAGGGATCAAACCACTGCACTGGAAAGTGAAGTTCTAACCACTGGATTGGCAGGAAAGTCCCCTAAAATAATATTTAAAAAGGAGTATCTATACTGCATAATAGTGGGGAGGGAATATCGTCTTGAAGCTACAGAAAGACTTCTCAGTGCTCTCCTGGCATCTTGGAATGTGGTCTGTGTTTCAACTTTTCTTCCACGGTTATTTCCTACTTTTACAGAGGGAAGCTGGGCATCGGTACAGGCACGTTGTATCAAGTTGACATGACAGTTACTGAACTAAGACTAGGTAACATGCAGAGCAGCAAGTCAAAGAGTGAAGTCTGGAGACTTCCTTGGGGGGTCCAGTGGTTAAGACTCTGCATTTCACTGCAGGGGGCACGGGTTCAAACCCTGGTCAGGGAGCTAAGATTCTGCATGCCGTGTGGCACAGCCGAAAATGAAAGAGAAATCTGGTGTGATGGAGGATGAGACAGTCTTCCTGCTGCCATGGTTCTTTTTCTGAAGGAGACGTTCCCTGATGGGCCAGGCTGGCTTAAATAGGTCCTATAGACACTGTCTCAGCCCCAGGGGCGAGTTCTCCCATAAGATAGGGTGAGGTCTAACTCCCAGGCCCTGTCTCTGTCTCTCCCAGGCCCTCCTTTTCTCTCTCTCTCTCTCACACACACACACATACTGTCACTGTAAATCAAGTAACTTCTTGGCGAGGCTGAGCTCTCACATCTCATATTTGCAATGAGACCCTTGGGACTGACTAAACAAAGCCAAACTTCTGAATGAATAAAAACTTACTCAGTGGATGGCCTTCATTTTCCACATGGCTGGCAGTACTTGGGCTGTGATTAGAGAAGTTGAAATTACTCTCCAGTAAAATCAGAAAACAACTCTCTTTCCTTCCCATTTTTGTGAGAAATGAGCCTCCTGAGCTGGCAAAAGCAGGCCAATCAACAGAGTGTTACCAGCTGAAGATGGAAGTTGTCACCTGCACCAGTAGATGAGCCGAGTACCTGGGCCAGTTCTCTCTTTTTTCCCCCGGTGACATTTCAGGGTCTTTAGCCAAATATCTGTGGGGTGCCTCATATGTGCCAGGCTCTAACTAGGGGGCATACTAAGAAGACCCTCAGTTCTGATTCTGCAGCAGGATAAGGAATAGCCTCATCTGCACAAGTGGGACTCTTCCTTACCAAAGGGTGGCCCTGTTGGTTGCCAAGGTGGCCACAGACCAAGTACAGAGCCAGTCATGCCACCTGACGTGCCCACCACGAAGTCTTTGCTCACAACTGTAGAACAAGGTAGAACTCCTGAGAGCTGAGGGATCTGGGCATGTCCTCAGCCCCTCACTGACTGTGTGGTCATGAGCAAACCCCTCAACCTCCCTGAGTCATGGGTTCTTCACTATAAAAAGAGGGTAAAAGCTATCCTGAGTCCCATACTGGGATAGTGTGTGGAAAAATATTTTTAAAATTGTAAGCTTTGTGGGTCAGGAAGATCCCCTGGAGGAAGAAATGGCAACCCACCCCAGTACTCAGCCTGGAGAATCCCATGGACAGAGGAGCCTGGCAGGCTACAGTCCATGGGGTCGCAAAGAGCTGGACATGACTGAAGCAACTGAGCAAGCACGTATGACTATACAGATTAAATAAATCTGGATTCATCACTTGAATAGATCCTGTCCTTTAATACATATCTGGTCTGTGACAAGGGCTTTTCATTATATTTCCAAAAAGAGAAATACCACGGACAGAGGGAGCCTCGTTATAAAGGATTTTTTACTTTATTTGCTTGTTTCTGTTTTTAAACGGGAGGATAATGGCTTTCCAATGCGTTATTGGTTTCTGCTGTACAACAATGTGAATCAGCTATAGATATACATATACCCCCTCCCCTTCAGTCTCCCTCCCACCCACTCCATCCCGCCCCTCTAGGTCATCACAGAGCGCTGAGCTGAGCTCTTTATGCTATATAGCAGCTTCCCACTAGCTGTCTGGTTTACACATGGTGGTGTATTTATGTCAATGCTATTCTGTCGGTTCATCCCACCTGCTCCTTCCCCAACTGTGTCCACAAGCCTGTTCTCTGCATCTGCGTCTCTATTTCTGTCCTGCAAATAGGTACCATTTTTCTTGATTTCATATATATGTGTTAATATACAGTATTTGTTTTTCTCTTTCTGACTTACTTTACTCAGGATGACAATCTCTAAGTCCATCCACATCTATAAAAATGGCCCAATTTTGTTCTTTCCTATGGTGGCATAATCATCCTTTGTATGTATATATATACCACATCTTCTTTCTCTGTTCATCTGTTGATAGACATCCAGATTGCTTCTATGTCCTGGCTATTTGTAAACAGTGTTGCAATGAATATTGGGGTGCATGTGTCTTTTTGAAGTATGGTTTTCTCAGGGTAGTTACAAAGATTTTGAATACTCTTTTACTTGCCCCTCTATTAACCTAAATGGGGTCACCCTGTCTGTCACAGATAGCAAGGTGAGTGCAGATCTTCGTGTTCATTTTTGCCTGACTGGCAGAGATCTGACATTATGGAATGAGTTACTACAGCTTCTTACATTTCTTTTTATTAGCCACAAATATGGGGGGCCCAGCCCAAAGCCCTAAGATTACATGTTTTCAGCTCTTCCAGAATTTTATCTTGTTTGGCTTTACTTTTTGTATTTAGGTGCAACTTAACAGTGTTACATAATGGGACAAGGCGGGGAGGGGCATAGCTCAAAAGAAAGGTAATTTATTATTTAATAAAACAAGCTGACCACAATCTTCTATGAGATCTAACATGCAAGCACAACTGCAGACACCATGAGTGATTTCTTAGCAATCAGACCATCATTTATACATCCAAACAAATGTATGGATATTGAATGAATATTCTACAAATATCTGAAGGAAAAAATTTAATGTTGTTTTTATTATGTTCTGAAGAGGAATCATCCAAGAAGACTATTTCAAGTTTGAGTTGGCCAGTTTGAAAGTATAAATTTGAGTGTGGCTATTAAAATCCAGTGCCTTACTTTATACTTCCACCTCAGGCACAGCTCTATCTTTTGGTAATGCAGCAAGGTAAATACCTCAAATATTCCAATTGGTATAGTTACTGCACCAGCCAATCAGAACAGACCGAGGTTAAAGGCAGTACCAGAGCATGCTGGCTGACTACTAAGCAGTGAAATAGATCAAAGGACTCATACACCTTGAGTAGTTTGGGATATTAATACCCTAGTACTACAGGTGGAGGACAGTTCTACCTGAGAACTCTTGATCTTAGGCAGGGTATAAATCTAGATGAAATGGGAGCAGGGACAAGATCACAAACAGTTTCAGCAGGACTTCTTGCCTTCTATCCAGAGAAAAATTAATCCAAGGACTTACAGTCTTTTCAAATATTAAAGATTCGTGTAAGCTTATTACCCCACTATAGCGATACTTCGCAGTTAGGGATGATGGCCCAGCTTTTAGTAATGTCAATACAAAGATGTCTGTTCATTTATGACCAGGTCTGCCTAACATACAAAAGGTCACAAAGCAACGTAGCCAAAGCCGAGGTTTTGCTTCTATTTCTTGAAGTATTTGTGTAAATTTCATTTGATGGATCTATTGCATTTTGTGCTCTTCTAGATCACAGCTTCTCATGATAACCAGTCAGCTCCACCCTTGCTATTTTGAAAGGCTAGTCTATGAACTATTCCCAACACTGAGCTGGGGTGGTACTTTGCCATGTGCTACTCCACACAGCCTACTGCAACCAGTCTAAATATAGACCCACCTCTTTAGTGTTTCATATTCAGACATATCTAGGTATTAAGATTGATTTCCCATCCACTACTTAGTTCTTTCTCAGCTTCATTTCAGCTCTTTTCCTCAGGTGGTTTCAGTCTGGGAGTAGGAAGTTTAGGGGCCTATTTCAACACAGGATGATGACCAAGATTAAAACAATAATATTACAGCCTTGGATCTAGCAACACAGCAACATTTTCTTTATCCTTACTGTTCTTCATCTTTTTTATAAAGTCAACACCAAGTAAGAAAGGACTTATTATCCACAGTCCCTAAACAACCTCCTCTTATATGTATATATGTCATTCCCCCAATTTTATATTTCTGTTATTGCATTCTAGGAATCAGTGAACTAAAATGGACCAGAATGGGCAAATTGAATTCAGATGACCATTATATCTACTACTGTGGGCCAGAATTCCTTAGAAGAAATGCAGTAGCCCTCATAGTCAATAATGCAGTACTTGGGTGCAATCTCAAAATGACAGAATGATCTCTGTTCATTTTCAAGGTCAACCATTCAATATCACAGTAATCTAAGTCTATGTCCTAACCACTAATGCCAAAGAAGCTGAAGCTGAACAGTTCTATGAAGACCTACAAGACTTTTCAGAACTAAAACCCCCAAAGATGTCCTTTTCATTATAGGGGACTGGAATGCAAAAGTAGGAAGTCAAGAAACACCTGGAATAAAAGGCAAATTTGGCCTTGAAGTACAGAATGAAGCAGGGCAAAGACTAATAGAGTTTTGCCAAGAGAATGCACTGGTTAGCAAACACCCTCTTCTAACAACACAAGAGAAGACTCTACACATGGACATCACCAGATGATCAACACCGAAATCAGATTTATTATATTCTTTGCAGCCAAAGATGGAGAAGCTCTATACAGTCAGCAAAAACAAGACTGGGAGCTGGCTGTGGCTCAGATCATGAACTCCTTATTGCCAAATTCAGACTTAAATTGAAGAAAGTAGGGAAAACTGCTAAGGTGAAGAAAGTAAGGAAAGTAGGAAAGCCTAGTGGTTTTTTCATTCATACCTGAATGCTATGACCTAAATCAAATCCCTTACGATTATATAGTGAAAGTGACAAACAGATTCAAGGGATTAGATCTGATACATAGAGTGTCTGAAGAACTATGGATGGAGGTTTTTGACACTGCACAGGACTCAGTGATCAAGACCATCCCCAAGAAAATGAAATGCAAAAAGGCAAAACGGGTGTCTGGGGAGGGCTTACAAACAGCTGAGAAAAGAAGAGAAGCTAAAGGCGAAGGAGAAAAGGAAAGATATACCCATTTGAATGCAGAGTTCCAAATAATAGTAAGGAGAGATAAGAAAGCCTTCCTCAGTGATCACTGGAAAGAAATAGAGGAAAATAATAGAATGGAAAAGACTAGAGATCTCTTCAAGAAAATTAGAGATACCAAGGCAAAATTTCATGCAAAGATGGGCACAATAAAGGAAAGAAATGGTATGGACCTAACAGAAGCAGAAGACATTAAGAAGAGGTGGCAAGAATACACAGAAGAACTATATAAAAAAGATCTTCATGGCCCAGATAACCATGCTGGTGTGATCACTCACCTAGAGCCAGGCATCCTGGAGTGCAAAGTCAAGTGGGCCTTACGAAGCATCACTACGAACAAAGCTAGTGGAGGTGATGGAATTCCAGTTGAGCTATTTCAAATCCTAAAAGATGATGCTGTTAAAGTGCTGTACTCAATATGCCAACAAATTTGGAAAAGTCAGCAGTGGCCACAGGACTGGAAAAGGTGAGTTTTCATTCCAATCCTAAAGGAGGGCAATGCCAGAAAATGTTCAAACTATCACATAATTGCACTCATTTCACATGCTAGCAAAGTAATGCTCAGAATTCTCCAAGCTAGTCTTCAACATACGTGAACTGAGAACCTTCAGATGTTCAAGCTGGGTTTAGAAAAGGCAGAGGAACCAGAAATCAAATTTCCAACATCCGATGGATCATAGAAAAATCAAGAGAATTCCAGAAAAACATCTACTTCTGCTTCATTGACCATGTTAAAGCCTTTGACTGTGTGGATCACAATAAACTGTGGAAAATTCTTCAAGAGATGAGAATACCATACCACCTTGCCTGCCTCCTGAGAAACCGGTATGCAGGTTAAGAAGCAACCATTAGAACTGTACATGGAACAACAGACTGATTCCAAATTGGGAAAGGAGTACATCAAGGATGTATACTGTCACCTTGTTTATTTAACTTATATGCAGAGTATATCATGCAAAAGTCCAGGCTGGATGAAGCACAAGCTGGAATCAAGATTGTCAGGAGAAATGTCAATCACCTCAGATACGCAGATGATACCATCCTTATGGCAGAAAGCGAAGAGGAACTAAAGAGCCACTTGACGAAATTGAAAAAGGAGAGTGAAAAAGCTGGCTTAAAACTCAACATTCAAAAAACTAAGATCATGGCATCTGATCCCATTCAGTTTAGTTCAGTTCAGTTCAGTTCATTTCAGTTCAGTTGCTTAGTCGTGTCCAACTCTCTGCGATCCCATGAATCGCAGCACGCCAGGCCTCCCTGTCCATCACCAACTCCCGGAGTCCATTCAGACTTGTGTCCATCAAGTCCGTGATGCCATCCAGCCATCTCATCCTCGGTCGTCCCCTTCTCCTCCTGCCCCCAATCCCTCCCAGCATCACAGTCTTTTCCAATGAGTCAACTCTTCACACGAGGTGGCCAAAGTACTGGAGTTTCAGCCTTAGCATCATTCCTTCCAAAGAAATCCCAGGATTGATCTCCTTCAGAATGGACTGGTTGGATCTCCTTGCAGTCCAAGGGACTCTCAGGAGTCTTCTCCAACACCACAATTCAAAAGCATCAATTCTTCGGTGCTCAGCCTTCTTCACAGTCCAACTCTCACATCCATACATGACCACAGGAAAAACCATAGGCTTGACTAGACGGACATTAGTTGGCAAAGTAATGTCTCTGCTTTTGAATATGCTATCTAGTTGGTCATAACTTTTCTTCCAAGGACTAAGCGTCTTTTAATTTCATGGCTGCAATCACCATCTGCAGTGATTTTGAAGCCCCCCAAAATAAAGTCTGACACTGTTTCTACTGTTTCCCCATCTATTTCCCATGAAGTGATGGGACCAGATGCCATGATCTTCGTTTTCTGAATGGTGAGCTTTAAGCCAACTTTTTCGTTCTCCTCTTTCACTTTCATCAAGAGGATCCCATTGCTTCATGGCAAATAGATGGAGAAACAATGGAAACTGTGACAGACTTTATTTTCTTGGATTCCAAAATCACTTCAGATGGTAACTGCAGCCATGAAATTAAACAATGCTTGCTCCTTGGAAGAAAAGTTATGACATACCTAGACAGCATATTAAAAAGCAGAGACTTTAATTCGCCAACAAAGGTCTGTATAGTCAAAGCTATGGTTTTTCCAGTAATTATGTATGGATGTGAGAGTTGGACCACAAAGAAGGCTTAGTGCCCAAGAATTCATGCTTTTAAACTATGGTGTTGGAGAAGACTCTGGACTGCAAGGAGATCAAACCAGTCAATCCTAAAGGAAATCAATCCTGAATTTTCATTGGAAGGACTGATGTTGAAGCTGAAGCTCCAATACTTGGGCTACCTGATGAGAAGAGCTGACTTATTAGAAAAGATCCTGATGCTGGGAAAGATTGAAGGTGGGAGGAGAAGGGGACGACAGAGGACAAGATGGTTGGATGGCATCACTGAGTCAATGGATGTGAATTTGAGCAATCTCTGGGAGATGGTGAAGGATAGGGAAGCCTGGCATGCTGTAGTCCATGGGGTCGCAAAGAGTTGGACAACAGTGAGTGACTGAACACAACAACATCACATGATTATTTGTTTACTCATAGAATTTCCCTTCTAGAATATGAGTTCCTCAAGAGTAAGTTCTGTGTTTTATCGATATTTTGTCCCTACCACCTAGCCCAGCCTGGCCTGTCTTTCATATGGATTATAAATATAGACATGTGTGTGAGAGAGAGGGAGTAAGTGACTCCAGCCACTCATTGATGCTGAACCAATAGGCCTGGCTGCCATTTTCATAAAGGAGGTGGTTCATGCTATGAGGTAAGATTAGATAACCAGGGTTTGCAGTCCTGAAAGGAGGACCAGCAGCCAAATTCCCAGAATTAAGTCCCTTAGTCATGACTCCTTAATACTATCAGAGATATGTAACCATTACCAAGATAAGGGCTCAAGTATTTACTGCATTCCAGAAGCAGCTCTAGCCTTTATTATCATTATCCTAAGAGCCACACGGAGACTATAAAATACCCAATCAGATTTATGCTACAGACAAAAAATAAGTTAACATGTTGGACCATTTTAAAATCCAATCCATATGTCCCTGAGGAATTCATTAACTGTTCATGATTAGAGACTTCTAGGCACCAAGCCATTCCACCCTCTGAATGGCCACAGTTACTCCCATCTTGCATCCAGTAATTATTTATCACTAAGCTCGGGCTTCCCTGGTGGCTTAGACGGTAAAGAGTCTGCCTGCAATACAGGAGACCTGGGCTCGATCCTGGGTCAGGAAGATCCCCTGGAGAAGGGAATGGCAATCCATTCCAGTATTCTTACCTGGAGAATTCTGCGGACAGAGGATCCTGGCAAGATACAGTCCATGGGGTCACAAAGAGTTGGACATGACTGAGCAACCAACACTTTTACTTTTCACTTTCAAGGTTGGTCATACCTTAACATTATCCAACAATGCTTTCTCTACGTTATTTTATGATTTTTGTACCTAAACATATGTTTCTTTATTCAGGATGTTCTGATTCTCAAGAGTCCCAGTTTCTGTACAAATTTAAAAGTTTGTATTTAACTCCAAGGCCTGAAAGCCCTTGACTTTAGGGTTCTTTCTCTCTTGTCTATCCCTCTGGATTTTTATCCTACTGCATGCTGTTTGAATAGGAGTGAGAAGCATGCACTGACTGCGGTGGAGTGACTGTGTAGAATGTTGTTCTGATGTCACACCACTGGGCAGAGTGTCACATCTCCACCTAGTACAGTCAGAGCAAAACCCATCACCAGACATCTACAATTTTCAGCAAAGAGAAACTGCTCTGCTGTTAGCCATCGCTGCCTTTATCTTCTTTTTAAATCATTAAGCTCCATTACATATTCCAAAACACATGTCTCAACCTAATGAAAGATATTGCATTCAAACAGGGAGCACCCAAGAATTAAAAGGGGAAAATAGACTGAAAACTAAAGGTGATATTTATACCTGAGAATAGAGTTCTTGGAAGCTGCCCAAGCCAATTTTTTAACCTTGCTCCATTCCATGAATAATTTAAAGACACAAAGAGTGCTTGGCAGGTAGAAGGCACTGAATAAATATTTGTCCAATGATTGCATTGAATACTTCTGCACTTAAAAATATCTCCAATATCTACTAATTAATTTGCATTAGGTTAAGCATCACTCTTTTTCAGGGCATAGATCTATGTGGACAATTTTGAAAATTTTTTCTGTGCTAACAACTACTACCCCCTAGAAATATCAGAATTCCACATGAATGGCTTAAAAAGTCTACAAAGCTCTCTTGATTTTCATATATACTCTCTCTACTTGGGCTGTCCAATAGAAGTTCCTGCAACGTTGAGAATTTCCTCTATCTGTACTGTCCGAGGAGTCATAAGCCACATGTGGCTACTTAGCACTTGAAATGTGGTTAGTGCGTCTAAGGATGACCTGAGTTTTACATTTTTCAAGATTTTACTTTGAATTTAAGTAGCTGCACATGGCTAGTGGTTACTGTATTAGAATGCAGAGCTTTCTAAAAAGATCAGGAAGACAAAAAATCTGAAACATGGGAGACTCGTTTAAAAAAAGTATTTCTGTAAGTCTTCACTATGTTTGCTCTCCATGGGGACAGTTTGTTCATTTCTCTTCTGACTCCCTTTATCGTGATCGATTTTTAATTTCGTAGTTTTAAAGACGGTAAACCATTCTTTGCTCTGGTGGTTCTTAAACTTGGCTGGACATCGGCGTCACCCCTAGAGATCTGTTTCAGCCAGTTTGGGGAGGAGACCGGGCATCTGTGTTTTTTAAGCTCCACAGATGATTCTGATCTGCAGCCAGGCTTGGGAACGACGATTTTACACCAGAGATCCCAAACCGGTACCCCTTGGGCCAAATACACCCTCGAAACATATGTTCATCCCACACAGTGTTTTAAAATGTTTTGAATTAGTTGCCAACTTCTACAAATCCTATTTTTTTTTTCATCCAAAAAAAGTGGAGTTGACTAAAGACTGCCCCCTTTGGATAGAGAGCATAGCTTCTTTGATTCAGCATTATTTGCCCATCTCATAAAAGCCCAGGTCCCAACAGGCATTTGAGTTTGAGACCCCTTCCTTACCCCATATCTGTGTAACACTTGCCCAAACAGTCAATAATTCCTTTATATCAACGTACCATTCCTAGCATGGACTACCTGTTATTTTATCCATGCCTGTAGTTATTTTGGCAGGCTCACAAACATTGTCCTACCATCTTGTATTTATTTGGAAATAAATAGGATGAAAGTCTCAAAAAGAGAAGGGATCCAGGATCATTAGACCAATTCTGTTCAGGGACACATCATTAGAATCAGGGAAAGACTATCTTTTTATTTTTTACATCCCAAACTCTTCACCTAAAGCACCGTAAAACCAGCCAACAATACTGTCAGAGAGGGTGTCTTTGTTGTAAATCCTATCTTTTTGAAAAAAGATTTTTTTAGAGCTGTCTCATTTTTCACTCAGTCTCCCTTTTAGTAGATTTGTGTTCAGCCATGGTTCTTAAAAGCAGCTGATCACACATGTGTATCTTTTCTCTCTCTTGAGAATCCTCTATCATGATAGTTAATAAATGAAAATTTGTAAACCCAAACGAGGAGATAAGCGGTAGATGGGCCATTAGTTAATGAAAACTAGATGAGGAATGCTGATTAATTTAAGAAGGCAAAGGGAGGCATAGCTTTGGAGAATCTGTGAAACCATAGATTTTTCTTCCTGGAAAAATGTATGTGTGCCAAACACTTTGCAATCAATTTGAAGGGTTTCACAGGCCCCTGAATCCTATCCACTGATTCCTAGTAGAAAAAGTGATCAACCTGAAATAAGACACATGACTTGATAAGTATTTATACGGACACAGAGCACCAAAATGTCAGGCACAGCTTTGCTGAGTGGGACATAATTTTGAATCATATACTAAGATCAGTCTTTATTATTAATAAAAGGGAAAGCTGCCTGGCATACCATTAGGTTTAAGTAAAAGGCAAGGAATATATACTGTCACTCTGAGGATCATATTAAACTAAGTGTCATCTAGAGCTTATAACTGAAGGCACAGTGGATTTCCCAGCATAAAATAAATAAATCTGAAGCATTTGAATTTTTTAAACAAATCCTTAGAGACATCCATGACAAGGCTGAGACATTTTCTGAAATTGCACTCTTGCACACATTGAAAACTGTCCTTGTTACTTTGGCCTGGTGGGTTCCACTAGTTCAGAGCTATTTTGCCACCTCTTTCCTCTGAGTGGCAGTTGGTTCCATCATCAAAGTGATAAACTAGGAGACACCTTAATAAGGCACAAAACATGCAATATGAAACAATCCTGCTTTCTAACTGGGAAGGCTTGCATTTCTATCCTCATCTATTTCTACATATGACAGGCATCAAATGTAAAGAAAAAAATTTTTTTTACAAGATGGCTTGCAGTTTCCTGTTTTAGCCACTTATCATTGAGAATGTTTAGACTTTTCACACATATTGATTTTCTCCAAAGTAATACAACAAGCCAACTCATTGGAAAAGACCCTGGGAAAGACTGAAAGCAAAAGGAGAAGAGGGCGGCAGAGGATGAGACGGTTGGATAGCATCACCAACTCAATGGACATGAACTTGGGCAAACTCTGGGAAATAATGAGGGACAGGGAGGCCTGGCAATGGGGTTGCAAAGCATTGGGCATGACAGTGACTGAACAACAATAAATGCAACAAGTATTTCTTAAAATCTTCACATGCTGATCATTCTCCTTTTGCTCTCTGGAGCTGCACTCTCCACCTTGCTTTGCGGCCCAGGAAGCCAAACCGTGTAGATGGCATGGCTCTGGCTCCCTTGACAACTGGCTTCCAGCAGCCAAGGGGGACTGAAGATGGGAGAAGAAAGGCGTGCCAGGTTATTCCTTTGTCTC
Source organism: Capra hircus (assembly GCF_001704415.2). Taxonomy (NCBI): domain Eukaryota; kingdom Metazoa; phylum Chordata; class Mammalia; order Artiodactyla; family Bovidae; genus Capra; species Capra hircus. The sequence goes on from NC_030827.1 coordinate 41,868,386, forward strand.
TTCCTGCTTTGCTAAGCCGCAGACATTTGCTGCACTCCTCCATTTGCTGGGACTCCCCCGGGGGTCCAGTCCTTCTCTTCCTCCCCTTTGGCCCTCTTGTCCTTGATGTGGTAATGGCTCCCCAGTGTGACTGCCAGCCTCTGGGTGCCTCAATATCCTGTGCTTGTGTCCTGAAGGAGTCCCCTTGTTAAAGTCCCTCCTTTGGAACTATTTGAGGTGAAGCCAGCTTCCTACTGGGACCATGGGTGACGCATTTCATCCATCTTCTTTTCAAACAGGTAAGACTTATGAGACAGAAAGAGGAGATGGGGAAAATTCTTGAGGAAGAGATCAAGCAGTATGGTTTTTAAAGACAAGACTTAACTGGATAATAGACTAAAACCCCTCAAAATGAAAATGTTCTTTTGTTTACAATAGTAAATAGCAAAAGGATCACTAACTTACTCTTCAAATTTGCTTGACCAGTCTTGATGTGCATTTCACTAATTTCCAATTTTATTTATTCATTTCAAAGCAAAAATGAAACAGATTTATTAAGCACATTGTGTGTGCTTATAATGCTTAAAAATAATTAAGGTATTATTAATCCCATTTAGAGAAGAGGAAATTGAGATTCTGAGAGATCCAATAATTTGCCCCAGATAACATGACTAGCAGGTGGTAAAGCCAGCATTAATAACAGCATATATGATTTGATAGAGAATCTTGCTTTCTTATATTATTGCAAAGTATTTCTCTTTAATTTGATCATAATCTTAAGATACTTTTGACTCTCTGCAAAAAGATCTAATTGTGCCTACATATTTTTCATTAAAGAGTTGATCACACTTGTTTATTTTTAATCTCTTGAGACTTCTCTACAGTTACAATTAATTAATGAAAAAATATATTAACCCAAATAATGAAATAAAAGGTAAATAGTCCATCAGTTGATGAAAACAAGATAGATGCAATTTCAAAAGGCAGAGAAAGGCATATCTTTAAAGGGCTCCAAAGGAAGATGGTTTTTCCAGTAGTTATGTATGGATGTGAGAGTTGGACTAAAAAGAAAGCTGAGCGCCTAAGAATTGATGCTTTTTAATTGTGGTGTTGGAGAAGACTCCTGAGAGTCCCTTGGACTGCAAGGAGATCCAACCAGTCAATCCTGAAGGAAATCAGTACTGAATATTTATTGGAAGGACTAACGCTGAAGCTGAAACTCCAGTACTTTGCCCACTTGATGTGAAGAACTGACTCACTGGAAAAGGCCCTGATGCTGGGAAAGATTGAAGGTGGGAGGAGAAGGGGATGACAGAGGATGAAATGGTTGGATGGCATCACCGACTTGATGGACATGAGTTTGAGCAAGCTCCAGGAGTTGGTGATGGACAAGGAAGCCTGGTGTGCTGCAGTCCATGGGGTTGCAAAGAGTCAGACATGACTGAGTGACTGAACTGACTGAAGGGAAAGACTGGGGCAAGAAGGAAGATTTGACTGCTAGAACCCCAAAGAACTTTGAGACCAAAGATTGGACATATGTTGGTAGGCAAAAATGAGATGTAGGACTGAAAACAGAACTGATGGAAAAACAGATGTCTGGGGATCCTTGTTGTGTTTATATTTTCCAGTAAGGTACTGAAAAGATAATTGGGAAATCTGAGTCTGTTATCAGGATTTATCATTTTGTCTTCTTTGTGCAGGATGAGCCAGAAGAAGGATGATCATCATTCCTTCTGTCTCCACCACCAGTCAGTCTCTCTGAGAATACCTGCAGCAAGATAGTTACCATGTGGCTGAGAAACTAGAAGTCTCTCCCTGGAGAAACTGAACAGTCCTAGAGAAAAGATCACCACATTTTGGCCTTTGTGGCTTCCCTGATGTGATCTTATTGTTCCCACTCTACAGCCAAGTTGACAAACTTGTTCACAAATGAAGCCTTTCTGTGTCCCATTCTAAAATATATAATTTCTGAGGGGATACAATTCAGTTCAAGAAAACCAGATTCACGAGTTTATCCTTCAACTATTTATTGTATAAACTACCCCCAAATTTACTGTCTTAACGAAACAATAATTCAATATTTCTCATGATTCTACAGGTTGACCAGGTGGTTCTTCTGCTTTATGTGGTGTTTGTTGGTGATAATCTTGCCAATTTTTCACTAGCACAAGACGTGGTTTACCATCCTTCCAGACTTCAATAGTAGTTTCCTGGGCTTCCCTGGTGGCCCAGTGGTTAAGAATCCGCCTGCCAACACAGGGGACACGAGTTCGATCCCTGGTCCAGGAAGATCCCACAGACCACAGGGCAACTAAGCCCAAGTGCCGCAGCTACTGAAGCCTGCGTGCACCTAGAGGCCGTGCTCCACAACAAGAGAAGCGCTGCAGTAAGAAGCCTGCAGGGTAGGCCCACTCGCCGCAACTTGAGAAAGCCCGAGTGCAGCAACCAAGATCCAGCACAGCCAGTAAATAAATTAACATAAAATAAAAAACACTAGCGTCCTCACTGATTTTCCAGCTTCTACTAATAGTCTGCTTGCTACCCTTCCAGCTTCTATCTACTACCCAGTGTTAAGACCATGACACGTGTCAGGTTTTTATTATAACTGCACCTCATTTTTAGGTACCAGTTTCTCTTTCAGCTAGCCTTTGCATGTGTGTGTGCCAAGTCATGTCCAGCTCTTTGCAACCCTATGGATCATAGACTGTAAGGCTCTTCTGTCCATGGGATTCTCCAGATAAGAATACTGGAGTGAGTTGCCACACCCTCCTCTAGGGGATCTTCACAACTCAGGGATTGAACCGGCGGCTCTTATGTCTCCTGGATTGGCAGGTGGGTTGTTTACCACTAGTGCCACTTGGGAAGCCCTGACTAGTCTTTGTTGTTGAATAAAACACCCCAAAACTTAACAGCTTAAATCAATGCCATCTCACGTAGTTCTCTCGGTTGGCTGAGCAGTTCTCTGCTGCTTTCATTGAGGCTCATATGCACAGTTGCCTTCAGCTGGCAGATCAGCTGGTGGGCTGCTGAACTTAGCTGGGACACTGAGGTTCTCTTCCATAGGCCCTTTTGTCCCAGGCTTCTTTATGGTATGGTGGTCTCAAGGCAGCATTCCAAGAAGATGAAGGCAGACACCATATCACTTTATTTGTCCCAAGCTCTGAAACTTGCAAGATGTCACTTCTACATTCTATTGGATAAGAGTAGAGAGCAAATTTAGCCCAGTTTCAAGAGGTGGCAGAATAGACTCTACCTCTTAATAGAAGGAGCTGCAAATAATGTGGAGTCATATTTAATTTACCACAGAAAGTTATGCTATGTCCCTAGACAGATTCAATGTCATAAAGATGTCAGTTCCTTCTAATAAATCTGTACAGTCAATGTCATACCAATCAAAATCCCAATAGGATGGCTCGAGAAACTTGATAAGATGTTCCTAAAATTATATGGAAGAGCAAAGGGCTCAGAATCACCAATGCAATTTTGTGGAAGGACAGGTCCTCCCAGATATTGGGATTTATTATAAAGCTATGGTAACAGCTGTGTATTGATACAGCAATTCTAGGAGTGATTCAGGTGAAGTCCACACTATATACAGCATCAATAGATGTACATAATCCAGTTAACTTTGTGGAGCAATTCACTTTTATGATTTAATAGTGAAAATATACAAATATAAGATAAGATTATAGAAAGCAAAAATTTTCTCGCTTCATTGAAACATGATCGACATACAACAGTATGGAGGTTTAAGGTGTGCAACCTATTGATCTGATACACTTAAGTACTGCAAAGTGAAGACCACCACACGTGTGTGCTAAGTTGCTTCCGTCTTGTCTGACTCTTTGTGACCCTGTGGACTGTAGCCCACCAGGCTCCTCTATCCATGGGGTTTCTCCAGGCAAGAATACTGGAGTGTGTTGCCATCCCCTTCTCCAGGGGATCTTCCTGAGCCAGGGATCGAACCTGGATCTCTAACATCTCCTGCATTGGCAAGCGGGTTCTTTACCACTAGCAGCACCTGGGAAGCCCTGATGACCTCCATAGCCATAGATAACACCTCCATCACATGGTTACCCCATTTCTGTTTTGTGGTGAGAACATTTAAGATTTCCTCTCTCAGAAACTTTCAAGTAAATAATACAATATTATTAACTATAATCACCAAGCTGTACATTAGATCTCTAGAACTCACTCATCTTATAGCTGGTAGTTTGCAATCTTTGACCAACATCTCCCCATCTCCCCTACTCTCAGTCCCTGGTAACCTGTTCAACTGTTCCCATGAGTTTGGCTTTTTTAGATTCTATATATAAGTGATATCATACAATATGTGTCTTCCTTTGATTCATTTCACTCAGCTTAATACCAACAAAAAATTGTTAAGGTATGTATCTTGACTGAACTTTACCAAAATATACCCCAATACATACAGCTTTTTACGTTTCGTGAGTTGAGAATATAAAAGAACTTGTAGTTGAGGACAAACAAACTCAAGAGATGCTAATGATGTGCTTTTGAAGCTGGAGGTAGTTTAAAGAAAAGATATATGCACCCCGATGTTCATATCAGTGCTGTTTACAATAGCCAAGACGTGGAAGCAACCTTAAAGGTCCACTGACAGAGGAGTGGGTAAAGACGATGTGGTACCTATGTACGGCAGGATGTTACTTAGTCATAAAAAAGAATGAAAAAAGCCATTTCAACAACATGGGTGGACCTAGAGATTATCATACTAAGTGGATTAAGTCAGACAGAGAAAGACAAATATCATATTGCTTATTGTGGAATCTGAAAAAAAAAATGATCCAAATGAACTTACTTTACAAAACAGACCCGCAAACACAGAAGACAAGCTTATGGTTACCAAAGGGGTAGTGAGAGGTAAATTAGGAGGTTGGTATTATCACATGGGGACTTCTCTGGTAGCTTGGTGAAGAATCCACCTGCAATGCAGGAGACCCTGGTTTGATTCCTGGGTCAGGAAGATCCGCTGGAGAAAGGATAGGCTAGCCACTCCTGCATTCTGGGGCTTCCTGGATGGCTCAGCTGGTAAAGAATCTGCCTCCAATGCAGGAGACTGGGGTTCAATCCCTGGGAAGAGATAGGCTACCCACTCCAGTATTCTGGCCTGGAGGTCACAAAAAGTTGGACACTATTGAGCGACTTTCACTTTCAGTTTCACTTTATTAACATATCTGTTCAGTTCAGTTCAGTCACTCAGTCGTGTCCGACTCTTTGCGACCCCATGAATCGCAGCACGCCAGGCCTCTCTGTCCATCACCAACTCCCAGAGTTCACTCAGATTCGCGAACATCGAGTCAGTGATGCCATCCAGCCATCTCATCCTCAGTCGTCCCCTCCTCCTCCTGCCCCCAATCCCTCCCAGCATCACAGTCTTTGCCAATGAGTCAACTCTTCGCATGAGGTGGCCAAAGTACTGGAGCTTCAGCTTTAGCATCATTCCTTCCAAAGAAATCCCAGGGTTGATCTCCTTCAGAATGGACTGGTTGGATCTCCTTGCAGTCCAAGGGACTCTCAAGAGTCTTCTCCAACACCACAGTTCAAAAGCATCAATTCTTCGGTGCTCAGCCTTCTTCACAGACCAACTGTCACATCCATAAATGACCACCGGAAAAACCATAGCCTTGACTAGACGGACCTTAGTTGGCAAAGTAATGTCTCTGCTTTTGAATATGCTATCTAGGTTGGTCATAACTTTTCTTCCAAGGAGTAAGCATCTTTTAATTTCTTGGCTGCAGTCACCATCTGCAGTGATTTTGGAGTTCAAAAAAATAAAGTCTGACACTGTTTCCACTGTTTCCTCATCTATTTCCCATGTTACTGTATACAAAACAATCAACCAGGACCTACTGTATAGCACCGGGAACTATACTTAACATTTTGTAATAATGTGTAAGGAAAAAGAATCTGAAAATAATAGATGGATATGCACAACTGAATCACTTTGCTATACACCTGAAACTAACACATCACTGTAAACCGGCTATACTTTAATTTTTAAAAATTTGCAAGAAAACCCACCAAAATCCAAAAGCAACAACAAAAAATTGGAGGCAGTTTGAAAGTAAACACAACAAAAATCCAAAACTTGTTACAGTAAGAATGGCAACTCTCTAGAACTCAAGAAGGAACGAAATGCCAAAAGGCAGTCAAACTTTCTGTTTTCTAAACCTAACGGAAAGGTCTCTCATACCGGCAGCTTCTTGCATGCACACACCCACAACAGGAAAAGCCACCTCCCCATTTCAGGAAACAAAAGCCAGTTACAGTGTGGAAGTACAAACTGCAGAAACCCAGAAGTCCATAGAAGAAAAAGGACTGGTTCCCGTGAGAGCAGGGTGATGCGTGGTTCGGGGCAGGGTCACTTGGTGAAGGCGGCCACCACCGCCCACGGCACCTCGTTGGTCCCAGCCTTCAGACACTTCACCTCCGGGTCCAAGTCCAGGAGCTGCCGCATCCGCCTGGTGGCTACGTCGTGCTGCTCATCCAGCAGGGGCGCGAACGCGTTCTCCAGGACGTCCGAGGCATGGGCCAAGTAGAGGAGGGCCAGCAGGCGCTTGTCCATGAGGTGAGGGTCGTTCACCCACTTGTCGAGAACGGCTTCCTGCACCTTCTTGATGAGGCGCTGCTTAATGCTGTTGTTGGTGAGGGGGTGCGTCGTCATGTCAAAGAGGAGGAAGCTCTGTTTCTCCGTTGTCAGTAGGCCCTTTTTCACCAGGTTTTTAGCTAATCGTTCCCACACGTTTCTTAACTGATAATGCAATTTTAATGGATTCCATGTCTCACTTAAACAAAAGAGTTCAAAAGCTAGAGAAGAATTTCAGCTATTATTTTCTTTGTACTTGTAAGGCGTGCGTGTGCTCAGTCGTGTCCGATTCTTCATGAGCCCGTGGACTGCAGCCCACCAGGCTCCTCTGTCCATGGGATTATCCCAGCAAGAATGCTAGAGTGGGTTGCCATAGGGATAGATAGCAAAATGTGCTCATTGTAGCTGGTTTGCTTTCAGAGAAGAGGAAGATAAGAAGTGTTCTAGGACAGTCTGTGTTTCCAGAAAGCAAATTTCTTGTGGGATAGGAATCATATTTTATTAAATCTCTGTGGCTTGGCACCAGGTTTATTTCCTGGAACACAGTACTTGCTCAAGAAATATTTGAAAAAGAGAATGAATGAAGTATTCGAATACATGAATTGGAACAGATTGCTAGTACTTTCAGTCGATATGAGTCAAATTGTAAAATGATAATTTCTGGTACCGTTCTGTCAGCATAAAGGTGTCAACAAATACTTAAAGTATAAATGAGAGATTCATTTATTTTTAATTTAAAAGAATTTCGGCTGTTGTGTGTCTTCACTGTGGCCCATGGGCTTCTCCAGTGCAATGCTCTGGCTTCTCTATAGTTGTGCCATGCAGGCTCAGTAGTTGTAGCATGAAGGCTTAGTTGCCTCATAGTGTGTGGGATCTTATTTCCCCAACCAGGGATTAAACCCATGTCCCCTTCATTGGAAGGCAGATTCTTAACCAATGGACCACCAGGGAAGTCCCCTAATAAATTTAATAAATTTTTTAAAGGAATACTTTTAACATCTATAGAAACGTTGCAAAGATAGTAAAGAATTTCCATATGTCTTGCTGCTGTTTCCCTATTAATATAGTTAGTACATTTGTCACAATTAATGAGCATTGCTACATAAATATTGAGCAACTAACACTTTCTACTTTTTTCTATATTACCTAAAGTGGGTTCTCTGGTGGCTCAGATGGTAAAGAATCCACCTGCAATGCAGGACACCCAGGTTTGATCCCTGGTTCAGGAAGATCCTCTGGAGAAGGAAATGGCAACCCACTCCAGTATTTCTGCTTGGAGAATTCTATGGACAGAAGAGCCTGGTGGGCTACAGTCCGTGGAGTCTCAGAGTCAGACAAGACGGATTGACTAACACACACAAAGTCCGTACGCTATTTAGATTTCCTTGGATTTTGCCTGATGCTCTTTTTGTGTTGTTGTTGTTCCAGGATCCTACCCAAGTTACTATATTACCTTTATTTGTCCTATTTTCTTAGGTTCCGCCTAGTAATGACAGTTCTCCAGTCTTCCCGTGCTTTTGATGACTTTGACAGTTTTGAAAAGTAGTGCATGCATGCTCAATCATGTCAGTCCAACTTTTTATGACCCCACAGATCATAGCCCACCAGGCTTCTCTGTCCATGGGATTCTCCAGGCAAGAACACTATGGTGGGTTGCCATGCCCTCCTCCAGGGGATCTTTTCGATCCAGGGATCAAACCTTCGACTCTTGCAGCTCCTGCATTGCAGGCTGATTCTTTACCTCTGAGCCACTGGGGAAGCCCCTTGAGAAGTAGTGGTCAGATACTTTGTAGATTGTCCCTTCATTGGGATTTGTCTGGTGTTCTCATGATTAGACTGAGGTTACAGGTCTAGGGGAGTGGGACCACGAAGGGTACATACTATCTGCATGACTCATCACTGTGGATGTAGACCTGATCACCTTGCTGTGGGAGGGTTCATCAGGTGTCTACACTATAAAGCCCTTCCTCCCTCACCATTCCTTCCTGCTCTGTGCTGTTGGACAGAAGTTGCTGTGTGCAGCGCACAGTTAAGGAGTGGAAGCTTGTGCAGCACTTCCTAGAGGGTGAGGTATTTTCATAAATTATTTGGAATTGGAAGTTGCATTTTTCATTAAAGAATTAAATTGTGATTCTCATTTAAGATGGCTGGTTGAATAAATACTCTCTTCCCAATGAAAATGCTATGAAAATGAGAGTAAAAGGATTTTTATAGAAGCACAAACCCATAATGAAAGCAGGAAAGAACACAATAGCAGTAAAATGCTGGGTACTGCAAAGAAGATGGGAAAGTGGTAGATGGATTAGCAGGTCCAAGAAAGTTAATCCTAAACTTGCAGTGGGTGAAGCTGGGAGGTAGCTTGCTTTATACAGCAGAACCCTGGAGGCTCAGAAACTGGCACCAGATCGCTGTGGGAATGGGGGGGTGCAGATAATGGTAGGGCTAAAAATAGACTATTTGAAAGTCTATTTAAAAAGCATCTCCAGATCTCCTCCTTTACTCTGGGAGCTGCCCCAGTAAAAGATACTAAAACAGAGGGTCTCTGGACTCAGGGACACAAGGCACAATTTGAAAGAGGCAGGAATCTCCCACTGATAATAGAGGGATCAAGTAAGACCTATGTCCTAGAATTTGGGACATCTCAGCCTTCTCCCTCCTTTCAACTCTCAGAATAGTGGAAGCTAGAATTATACCCTCCAGCCAAGACATTGGCAGAGCCTTTTCTGGAAAATTCCACCAGCCCAAGAGAAAAGGATGAAAACCACTGATATGAGGATTTCCCCAAAGAATTACAACAAAGCCCTTTACCACCCCACACCATGTACACATACAGCTTCCAAGTAACTTTTTTGGCCTTCCTTTCTAAGTATGAGCAGACTGCTAGAGAATGTCATACATTTGGGGGAAAAAAATCCTCTAATGTAAAATGAAGAGTTCAAAATCAAATATTAAAATGACAAAAAGATGTTTCTAATTCTTCCAAAGTGGAAACAACCCAAATGTCTAGTCAACTGCTGATTGTCCAAACAAAATGTGATCCGTCTGCAACAAGAAAGAGGAATGAACTCCTGATGCTGCAGCAAGATGGCCTTCAAACACAGCACATAACATGAAAAAGCGGACACAGAAGGGCATACACTGTGGTTCTATTTGTATGGAAGGCCTAGAAAAGGGAAAAGTATGGAGACAGAAGCCAGAGTACTGGTTGACTGAGACTAGGGTTAGGAATGGAGATGCAAGCAGGCACAGAGATCTTTGTGGGGTGATCGAAATGTTCTGAAATTAGATTGAAGTGATGGTTGACTGACTCAAGAAATATGCTAAACATCAGTGAATTAGACACAGTGGGTGAATTTTATGGCATACAAATTACACCTCTGATAAACCTGTATAGTAAAAAAAGAAAAAGGACACTGAAACTATGGAGGAAGAACAAAAATGGGGCGGGGTTGGGGGGGGGCATTACAGTTTTCAGAGAAATAAGGGAAAATACTGCATTCATAAGACAGGAACAAAATGGTAATTTTGACAAGAATAATATTTAGAGAATGACAACAACAAAATTACTAGGAAAATAAAAATTGGATGGCTCAAATGTAAAATCTATTAGAAAAGCAGAGGATGTAGCTAGGGAATCCAAAACTTAGGGCAAAGTGGCAAATAATTGGACAGTAAGAGAGAAAAACTTAAGAAATTAGTTGACCAATCCAGGAGGCACCACAACTAAATAATAGGAGCTCCAGAAAGAGAGAACAGAAAAGAATGATGAAAAGTGTTAATAAAATAAGAGAATTTTCCAAAGCTGAAGAATATGAGCCCCCCCCTTTTTTTTTATAAAAGGTCCTTTGAGTATTTGAGCCCACTGAATAGAAGACAAAAAACAAATTAAAAACCATTGAAAAATTAAAAAAAAACAAAAGACTCATCATCATAAAAATTTCAAACACTAGTGAAAACCAGAAGATTCTAAAAGCCCTGTTGAGGGTGGAGGTGGAGATTGGGGGAGGTGGTAATGAGCAGAAAAGTGTGAGTAAGAATGCCATCAAACTGGGACTTCCCTGGTGGTCCAGCAGTTAAGACTCTGTGCTTCCACTTCAGGGGGCGAGGGTTCCATCTGTGGTCAGGGAACTAAGGTCCTGCATGCTCTGTGTTGCAGCCAAAACTTAAACAAACAAAAACCAAGAATGGCATCATATTTCTCAAATGGAAGGAAGAAGATAATGAAGCTAGATCTTCACATTTCCAAGGGAAAATTTTACTCTCCATCAAGTGAGAGGGTAGCAAAGAGACAGTTTAGACAGGGAGGACCTCCAGACATGTCCTTTCCAACCAGCTTTCTTAGGAAGCTGTTTGTGGATGTTTCAGACCATAAAGAATCTGCCTGCAATGCCAGAGACCTGGATTTGATCCCTGGGTTGGGAAAATCACCTGAAGGAGGGCATGGCAACCCATTCCAGTATTTTTGCCTAGAGAATCCCCATGGACAGAGGAGGCTGGCAGGCTATGTCTATAAGGTTGTAAAGCTTCAGACATGACTGAGCGACTAAGTACGTACATTATACACACAACACACTCACATGAAAGGACTCACTTTAGAAGGAGGACACCGGGACACAAGAGATTGAGGAAACAAGATCTGAGAGAGGCAGACGGAATCTGCAGGGTGATGGTGAATGGAAATTCCAACAAAACAGAAGAGCAACAGGCCCATGTTGGAGGCATCCAGATTGTAACAGGAGGGTGGAGACACAAGGACTATCTTGGACTGAAAGGGGCTGAGGGCCTGGGATGTAGTTCTTCAGTTGTTTAACATGTTTAAATAGTTATTTAAAATGTTTAATAGTTATTTAAAATCCAATGACAGACATTTTACAGGGCTATTGAGGATGTGGGAATATTTAGTCAGGTATTCAAAGAAAATTAAGAAAATACTATCATGTAAGAATTGAATCGCCAGTCTATGTCTGACGCAGGATACAGCATGCTTGGGGCTGGTGCATGGGGATAACCCAGAGAGATGTTATGGGGAGGAAGGTGGGAAGGGGGTTCATGTTTGGGAACGCATGTAAGAATTAAAGATTTTAAAATTTAAAAAATAAAAAACTAAAAAAAAAAAAATCCAGTATGCAACTGATGAAAGTAGAAAAAAAAAAAAAAAGAAAATGTCTTTAAATGAGGCAATTACTAATTACAGGAAAAAAACAAGTTATATAAGAAAGGATATATTTTCATGCTACTTGAGGCAAAAATACACTACATGCTATACATATGTAGTCAAAATTATGAAAACACTGAACATCAACTTAACAGATATTTAAGACATAATTTTATTGAGAAGATGGTGGAAAAGAAGGAGGGGCTATAAATAAGCTGAAAGCCTTGTCATCCATAATAGGAAATCAATGAGTGAGTAAGTGAAGTCGCTCAGTCGTGTCCAGCTCTTTGCGACCCCATGGATTGTAGCCTACCAGGCTTCTCCGTCCATTGGATTTTCCAGGCAAGGGTACTGGAATGGGTTGCCATTTCCTTCTCCAGGAGATCTTCCCGACCCAGGGATTGAACCCAAGTCTCCAGCTTTGTAGGCAGACGCTTTTACCATCTGAGCCATCAAGGACGATCAATAGGTGAGTCTATTCAAATAATCAAGGAAATACATATTATTATATGTATATATGTATATTATATGTATACATATATATTATATGTATATTATATGTATATATGTAATAGTATATACATATTATTTAGAAATAAGAGAACTTCTCTGGTGGTGCAGTAGATAAGAATCTGCCTGCTAAAGTAGGGGACTCGGTTTCAATCTCTGCTCTGGGAATATTCCACATGCCAAGGAGCAACTAAGCCCATGCACCGCAACTACTGAGCCCACACTCTTAAACCCAGGAGTCACAACTACTGAGCCTATTCGCTGCAGCTGCTGAAGCCCGCATGCCTGCAGCCTGTGCTCTGCAACAAGAGCAGCCGCCGCAGTGAGAAGCCGTGACCCATGAACCCCCCGCGCAACCCAAAATAAATAAACAATTTAAAAAATGAAACAAGAAAGTAAAATTAGAGAAAATAGCTTAAAAAGTTGAAATTGATTACTTGGCGGATGATTGGGATAGAAAGGTAAAGAAAAGAGACTGCTGTTTTATAAAAGTTACTTTCAGCAATATTTGAGCTTTTATACTATGCAAACAGCACTTTGATAAAAATGAAAGTTGATTAAAAATGATATTTATAGTTAAAATTATTCAATAACAAGAAACAGGAAACTTTCAGTTATGGTGTTAATACTCAATTTAATATACATAAAATTATATTTGATCATATGAATTATACCAAAAAGAATACCCTACTTGGAAAAGCCATTTTGCACTTTCTGATTTGCTTTATAAAATTAGAGTTTTAAAATTGTGATAATTAATTCATGAAAAGTTGAGGATTTGATTCCTGCTTTCTGAAGTTATTAATATTTAAAGCCTGAGCCTGTATTTGAAGTATAAAGAGCTTTATCAGATTAAAGAATGGCAAATCATTCCTCTTTGAAGAAAAACATTACAATCTGCATTCAAATTCCTTATCTTTTTAAAAGAGGAAAACCATCACGATATTTATTATCTTAAGATTTTGTAAATGGAAATTATACTCAAATGATGAATGTAATCCTGACTATTTCTTTCTTCTGGGTTAAACATAAGTTCACACACCCATACTTAAATATTAAGGAATCCTTAAATAGATAACTAATAAGGACCTATTGTATAGCACAGGAAACTCTACTCAGTGCTCTGTAATGGACTATATGGGAAAAGAATCTAAAACGTAGTGGATATATGTATATATATACCTGGTTCACTTTGCTATGAAGCAGAAACTAACACAACATTGTAAATCAACTAGAGGCCAATAAAAATTAATTTTAACATATTAATTAGTAAAAATACTAAGAAATCAGCAGCAGTTATTTTGCTCATCTCCAGCGTGAGTCCAGTGATGAGACAGTCTTCCGCCTCCCCACCTTTCGGAAACATTTACTTTGTTCCTAGTATCGGCTGGGGGTTGAGGATACAAAAAAAAAGAATAAAATATGATCTTTCCACAGGGAAGTTACAAGCCAGTGCCACTTTATACAACTGACCATAAAACAAGATGAAAAGGGTGAGAGGAACAAAGTTCTACAAGCATAGAGAGGAATCAGAATTTACAGGGTGTCTGGGGACAGAGTGTACTGGAAGCAACTCTCCAAAAAAGGACACTTTCTCTCTTTGACTTGGAGAACTGGACAAGCCAAGGGAGAGACCCAATGCCCTGGGGCAGAAGGAGCAGCCAACACAAAGCATTCAGGGCCACCAAGTGCAGAGAAACAGGCTCCCTGGAAAACCTGCCTCCCAAAGTGGTCTGCCTGTGGTCCGCAGTTACCCACGTGCATACTCAGGCGCTTCAGTCGTGTCTGACTCTTTGCTATCCTTGGACTGTAACCCGCCAGGCTCTTCTGTCCATGGGATTCCCCAGGCAAGAATACTGGAGTGGCTTGCATTTCCTTCTCCAGGGGATCTTTCCTACCCAGGGCTTGAACCCACATCTCTTGCATCTCCTGCATTGCAGGCAGATTCTGTGCTGCTGAGCCATCCGGGAAGCCTGTACCCAGACCCTGCACTCCCCTAAAGTCACCCACACACCCTGAAAGGAGGCGAGGCACCTGAAGTGTTTCGTTAGAACTGGATCCACCTGGGTGGAGGGCAGGGCAGGCTCCATAGAACAAGCCGTGGCTGTTCCATTTCTCACACGAAGAATGCCTGGTCAGTGTATTTGAATAAATGGGGACTCTATGAATAGCGGTAAATTTAAAATCCTCAGACAAAAGGATTTTCTTCAAGTTCCAGATGATTCAGGTTAATGTGAGAAAAGACTTGACAAACAATTTATATATGCAAATTGGACATGAGATATTCTTTCGTTTAACAAATAACTATTGGGCACCTGCTATGGGCTGCTGTCAGTGTTCAAGGCACCAAGAACAAAAAAGTCCTCACACTTGTGACACACTATAGTCACTTAAATTCATTTATAGTTTATACTTCTGGATTTAAAAAAATCATTACCAGAAATCAAATTAAAAATTAATCAAAAACAGCAGCTGCTGTTTAGTTGCTAACTTGTGTTAGCAACTTTTTGACCCCATGGACTGTAGCCCACCAGGCTCCTCTGTCCATGGGATTTCCAGGCAAGAACACTGGAGTGGGTTGCCATGCCTTTCTCCAGGGGATCTTTCCAATCCAGGGATCAAACCCATGTCTGTTGCTTGGCAGGTGGATTCTTTACCACTGAGCCATCTGGGAAGTCCGCATACATACATGCTGCTGCTGCTGCTGCTGCTAAGTCGCTTCAGTCGTGTCCGACTCTGTGCGACCCCATAGACGGAAGTCTACCAGGCTCCCCCATCCCTGGGATTCTCCAGGCAAGAACACTGGAGTGGGTTGCCATTTCCTTCTCCGATGCATGAAAGTGAAAAGTGAAAATGAAGTCGCTCAGTCGTGTCCGACTCTTAGCGACCCCATGGACTGCAGCCTACCAGGCTCCTCCGTCCATGGGATTTTCCAGGCAAGAGTACTGGAGTGGGGTACCATTGCCTTCTCCGACATATATACATACATATGACCAAATCACTTTGCAGTACACCTGAAATTAATACAATGTTGTAAATCAACTACACATTAAGTGAAAAAAAAAATCATGAAGGCCAATTTAAGGGACTTGCCAACAATACTGAAGAAGACTTAGGTGCAAATATGACGAGATGATTTAAAAACCTGTATCAGAATAAAATTGTGTCACTGCCTTTGTGGGTGTTAATTTCTCAGTTATGTCCAACTCATTGCGACCCCATGGACTTGGAATTCTTCAGGCGAGAATATTGGAGTGGGTTGCCATGTCCTTCTCCAGGAGATCTTCCTGACTCAGGGATCAAACAAGGGTCTCCTGTATTTCAGGCAGATTCTTTATTGTTCAAGCCACCAGGAAAGTCATCATTGCACTTCAGTTCAGTTCAGTTGAGTTGCTCAGTTGTGTCCGACTCTTTGCGACTCCATGAACTGCAGCACGCCAGGCATCCCTGTCCGTCACCATCTCCCGGAGTTCACTCAAACACGTCCATCGAGTCGGTGATGCCATCCAGCCATCTCATCCTCTGTCGTCCCCTTCTTCTCCTGCCCCCAATCCCTCCCAGAATCAGAGTCTTTTCCAGTGAGTCAACTCTTCGCATCATTGCCCTTAGTACCACAAAAATGAGAGGACCTCTTTGATAAATCTGGTACTCTAGTGCCACCTTGTGTTCAAACTACTCAATTACAATGTAAATCAATAGCGAAGAGTGTATTCATTTCCTTTCTTCCTATTGCAGCTGTAACAAATTTCCACAAATTTAGGGGCTTTAAAGCAACACAAATTTATCATTTTATAATCCTATAGGTCATAAGTGTATGGATCTCAATGGCTAACATCAAGGGGTCAGCAGGGCTGCATTTCTTTAACATCCTAGAGAAGAATCTGTTTTCTTACCTTTTCACCTCCCAGAGGCTGTCTGAATTCCTTAGCTGCTGGTGTCCTCACAGTCAGTAATGTCTAGCTGAGCCTTCTCTTGGTAAATCACTCTGACATTGCCTCTCCTCTTTCACTTATAAGAACCTTTGTTACTACACAGGCCTCTTTGAATAATCCAGGCTAATCGCCCCATCTCAAAATCAGTTAATTAGCAAACAATTCCATCTGCTACTTTACTTCTCCCTTGCCACATATATTCACAAGTTTTGGGGATTATGATGAGCACCTCTTTGGGATGGGGGTATTATTCCACCTACCACAGAGTCTGTTTGTTTCTGTGGGCAAATATGCTACTTTTCATGTTTCAATCGAATGGTAAAGACATTCAATTAAACTGTTCTTTTCCCCTTATTTACAACTTGGAATTGATGAATAGAAAAAAACCTTTTGCTAACTTCTATAATATAAACCAAGCGTTTAGAAACCACCCTGCCCCACCCCCAGTGAATTTTTTACTAATTAGCTTTACTAATCTAAAGCTAGGAAAACCCAAACTAAATATAAAAAGTTCTTAAATTAACTTTAAATAATTTTGAGTTGACAAAGACAAGTCCAAATATTGCTTAATACTACACGAAGTATTCAAGTACAGTTTCTTTTGTTTGTTCACAGGGTAAATGGTTTTGTTTGAAGACTGGTCAGAATTAAGCTAACAAAAACTCAAAAATGGAAACCAGAGGTAGATTGTGGTTCTTTGCATGTACTCACCTCTGTTACAGGAGCAGGTGAGCACCCTGCTTTTTATGGGTCGTTTTCCAGCAAGGGCTAGAGAGACTGCTCTGCACCCACCAGGTTTCAGTGGGCTGCTCCTGGAGTGGCTTCCAGAGTTGCTGGATGATGGCGAGTTGAGGATGATGTAGGCAGGGTATACTAATGAAACACTGAAGGAAAAGCAACAAGATACAATGTTTGGGTTTCCAGTAGTGCTTCGCCTGGAATGCCTTGTATAGTGTGCTGTGAGAAGGGCACATAAATATTATTCAGGTGGGAAGAGGAAAAAACATATTAATTGCAGACTTTTTTATTCTGTTATAAAAATTTTAACCAACAATTAGTTGGACTGAGTAATAGTAATGCGAATCTTTCCAGGGATATTGCTTTTTGTCCAGCTTGAGGAAGACTTCCTCAAAACATTAAAATGCCTGGGACAGAATCTCCTTACAAAGCATTTTAATAGATGGCAGTCATTAAATTGCAGCTCAAGTCTTGGCAGTAATGTGTTATAGTTTTCACTGCAGAGGTTTTACGTATCTTTTGTTAAATTTGTTTCTAAGTATTTTGTGAATTATAATGCTTGTTTCAATGGTAATGATTTTATTTCTTCATTTGTAATATGGATGACTTTTATATCTTTTTCTTACCGTTTTACGTTGACTAGGGCCTCCAGTATAATACTGATAAAAAAGTGGTGAGAGTAAACATCTTAACTTTGGTCATAATCTTGAGGGAAGAATATTTAATGTGTCACCTTTAAGTATGATTTCATCTTTAGACTTTTCCTAGATGCCTCTTAAATTCAACAAAAATTTCTCTTTTATGTCCTACTTTGCAAAGAGGTTTTTAATCTTAAAATCATAATGACTACTGAATTTTATGAGGCAGCTTTGCATTTATTGGTATGATCTTACAGTTTTTCTCCTTATTTCTATTAAGTTGTCAGATAACACCAATTGATTTTCAAATGTTAAGGCCACCTTGCATTCCTAGAATACACCTACTTAATCGTTGCTGCTTTGACTTGCTAATATCTTCCAGGAAGATTTTTGCAACTTAAGAGATTGGTCTCCAATTTTCTTATAGCGTTTCTGTCAAGTTTTTGGCAGTGTTATCTTGGCTTCATAAAATGAGTTGGGAACACTTTCTATTTTCTAAAGGAGTTTGTGTAAGATTAGTATAATTTCTTCCTTAAATGTTTGATAGAATTCCCGAAGAAAACCATCTGGACCTGTAGTTTTCTTTGCAGGAAGGCAAAGATCATCAATTCAACTTTAAAAATAGTTACACAAAATTTCTGTTTCTTTTTGTATTACTTTGGTAAGTTGTCTTTTTCAAAGAACTCTTTCTTTTAACCAACTTTGTCAAGTTTATTGGCATAAAGTTATGCACTTCATTCCTTTATTTGCCTTTCAATGTATATAGACTCTGTGGTGATAGCCCTTCCTTCATTTTTGATGTTGGTAACACGTGATTTCCCCTTTCTTCTTGATCATCTGCTGCATCCCCAAAAGCATGTCATATCAATTTCCTTTTTCCCCAGGACAAGCAAAAAGGATGATCCTTCCTCCAAATGAAGAGGTAGCACCCTCTTCTTTTTCTATTACTCATCATACAACACAACATACATACACGAACATATATACTTATTGATAAGGCAGACTGTATCTATGAGATCCTCTTTATCTTAGTAAGTTCCTCAAAATGTTCTTTGGATAACTAGAATATATAAACTCTGGGGGACGTAAACAAAATTTTTAAATGTCTCTAATGGTTAATTACTATGATTATATGTCCGTATTTCAAATCAAATGCTTTATTGGGTTTTTTGGGATGTAATTTAATTTTTTTTAATTGAGTATATTTGACATACAATATCATATGAATTTCATGTACAGTATTGAGCTTTTGTGTTAAAATATATGTATCATATAAAAACTGAAAATTTAAATATGTGCCATTTATTATATGTGCATTATATCTCAATAAAGCTTAAAGGAAAAATACATATGTATCATAAAATTTTCCATTTTAGCCATTTTGTGAATGCATTAAGTGCATTCACAATGTTGTACGACCAACACTACTATCCATTTCCAGAACTTTTAAAATCATCCTAAACAGCAACTCTATGCCCGTTAAACAACAGCTTCACATTGCCCCCTCCCCCCAGGCCCTGGTAATCTGTTCTACTTGCTGTCTCTGAATTTGACTTTTCTAGGTACCCCATGGGCTTCCCTGGTGGCTGAGATAGTAAAGAATCTGCCTGCAGTGCAGGAGACCCAGGTTCAGTCCCAAGCACCTCATATAAGTAGAATCACACAATAGTTGTCCTTTTGTGTTTGGCTTACTTCTCTTAGCAGAGTGTTTTCAAGGTTCATCCGTGTCATAGCATGCAGCAGAATTTCATTCCTTTTTATGATTGAATAATATCCCATTGTATGTATATGCCACATCTTGTTTATGCATTCACCTGTTGATGGACATTTGGGTTGTATCCACCTTTTGACTACTGTAAATAATGCTGGCATGAATATTCGTGTACAAGTGTCTGAGTCCCTACTTTCAGTTTTTTTGGGTATATAGATTGGAGTGAAATTGTGGGTCATATGAGATAAGTCTATATTTAACTTTCTGAGGTACTACTAAACTATTTTCTACAGCGGCTGAACCATTTTACATTTTTACAGCAATACATGGAAAATCCAGTTTCTCCAAAGCCTTGCCAACACTTGTTATTTTCCTTTTTTGTTTGTTTATCTTTTGAATCATAGCCATCCTAATGGGCATACAGTGGTATCTCATTGTGGTTTTCATTTGCATTTTCCTAATGATTAATGATGTTGAGCATCTTTTCATGTGCTTATTTTCTAGCTATATATCTTCTTTGGAGAAATGTCTATCAAGACCTTTTCCTATTTTTGAATTGAGGGTTGGCTATTTTTTTTTTCTGTTGCATTGTTGGAGTTATTTATATATTCTGGATTAACATCTTTTATAAGATAGATGCTTTGCAAATATTTTCTCCTATTCTGTAAGCTGTCTTTTTACTTTCTTGCTAATATTTTTTAGTGTACAGATGCCTTTGATTTGGGGTTTTTGGTTTGTTTTTCCCCTGTGCCTCACAGCTTGTGGGATCTTAGTTCCCTGACCAGAGATTGAACCCTTGTCCCTGCACTGGAAGCCTGGAGTCTTAACCACTAGACCACCAGGGAAGTCCCAAATGTCTCTGATCCTAATGAAGTCCAGTTCTGCTTTCCCTTTGTTGCCTATGCTTTTGGTGTCATAGCCAAAAGAGATTTTCCTCTATGTTTTCATTTCAGAGTTCTATGGTTTCAGCTCTTAAGCTTATGCCTTTGACCTATTTGGGGCTAGTTTTTGTATATGGTATAAGGTAAAGATCCTGCTTCACTCTTTTGCCTATGAATATTCAGTTTTCTCTGGAGAAGGCAATGGCACCCCACTCCAGTACTCTTGCCTGAAAAATCCCATGGACGGAGGAGCCTGGTGGGCTGCAGTCCATCGGGTCGCTAGGAGTCGGACACGACTGAGTGACTTCACTTTCACTTTTCACTTTCATGCATTGGAGAAGGAAATGGCAACCCGCTCCAGTGTTCTTGCCTGGAGAATCCCAGGGACAGGGCTGCTGTCTATAGGGTCGCAGAGTCAGACACGGCTGAAGCGACACAGCAGCAGCAGCAGCATTCAGTTTTCTCAGTATCACTTGTTAAAAGTGTGTTCCTTCCCCATGGTCTTGGCACTCCTATTGAAAAATCAATTGACTAGATGTGCTTTGATTTATTTGAAAATGAAAGTGAAGTTGCTCAGTCGTGTCCAACTGCGTTTATTTGGGGGTTCTCTAATCTATTCCTTTGATCGATATGCCTGTCCTTATGCCAGTATCACACTGTTTAGATAACTGAAGGTATATAATAAGTTTTGAAATCAGAAACATTGTTTTGGCTATTGCAAGCTTGTATTGATTTTTAAATACTGATTTTCACCCCCCCTTATGCTTCATGATTCCACTGTAATCAAAGATTTCACATGCAACTTCAGTATAGTCTGGGACTTCCCTAGTAGCTCAGATGGTAAAGAACCTGTCTGGAATGCAGGAGACCTGGGTTCATTTGCTGGGTCAGGAAGATCCCCTGGAGAAGGAGATGGCAACCCACTCCAGTATTCTTGCCTGGAGAATTCCATGGACTGAGGAGTCTGGTGAGCTACACAGTTCAGGGAATAGCAGAGTCAGTACAGTCTATTCTGCTATAATTCTTTAAAGTGAATTGACTCATATGAGATTGGAGAGTAGGGAAATGAGGGCAGTATGCCATGGAAACTATACTGGCTCATCTGCAGAACTCCCCAGCGTGTACTATTTTGTGCCATCAAGTAGAGCACGGAGATGCGAGAGCACTGGCAGGGCTGAATGCGGCAACTACAAAGGAGTAGAGTGTCGAGCACAGTGCTCTTTATACTCGCTTATTCTTTGGAAATGATTTTCCACTTGGAGGAAAGTTGTAAAAATAGCACAAATGGTTTACATATGCTTTTCTCCCAGCTTCCCATAATTTTTACAATTCCATAACCATTACACAATTATTAATACCAAACCAGAAAAATGGCACTGGTAAATACTGCTAACCAAACACAGATTTTATTTAAATTTCACTCATTTTCCCACTAATGTTCTTTTTCTGCTTCAGGATCCAATCCAGGATCCAAATTGCACTCCCGTTGGTTTCAAGCAATCTGTGATGGTTTCTCAGCCTTTCCTTGTCTTCCATGGCCTTGATAATTTGCAGAATGTCTTTTAACTTGGGTTTGTCTGATGTTTTCTTGTGATTAGATTAGGTGTTGTATTTTCAAGATTGCTGGGAGAAATATCAATAACGCAGATGACACTCCACTTATGGCAGAAAGCGAAGAAGAACTAAAAAGCCCCTTGATGAAACTGAAAGAGGAGAGTGAAAAAGCTGGCTTAAAACTCAACATTCAGGAAACTAAGATCATGGCATCTGGTCCCATCACTTCATGGGAAATAGATGGGGAAACAATGGCAACAGAGAGAAACTTTATTTTGGGGGGCTCCAAAATCACTGCAGATGGTGACTGCAGCTATGAAATCAAAAGACACTTGCTCCTTCGAAGAAAAGCTATGACCAAACTAGACAGCATATTAAAAAGCAGAGACATTACTTTGCCAACAAAGGTCTGTCTAGCCAAAGTTATGGTTTTTCCAGTAGTCATGTATGGATGTGAAAGTTGGACTGTAAAGAAAGCTGAGTGCCAATGAACTGATGCTTTTGAACTGTGGCATTGGAGAAGACTCTTGAGAGTCCTTTGGACTGCAAAGAGATCCAGCTAGTCCATCCTAAAGGAAATCAGTCCTGAATATTCACTGGAAGGACTGATGCTGAAGCTGAAACTCCAATACTTTGGCTACTTGATGCGAAGAACTGACTCACTGGAAAAGAGCCTGATGCTGGGAAAGATTGAGGGCAGGGGGAGAAGGGGACAACAGAGGACGAGATGTTTGGATGGCATCACCAACTCAATGGACACGAGTTTGAGTAAGCTCCAGGAGTTGGTGATGGACAGGGAGGCCTGGCGTGCTGCAGTCCATGGGGTCGCAAAGAGTCAGACATGACTGAGTGACTGAACTGAACTGAACTGAACTTCCAGAAGTGATATTGTGTCCCTCTCATTCATAATGAGACATTCATTTCTATGTGATTTATTGCTGATGATCATTTAGCTAAGGTGTCTGCAGAGCTTCTCCACAGTAAAGTTAGTGTTTTCCCTATGTAATTGACAAATAGCTTAGAGAAATAATTTGACACTATGTAATATCTTATTTCTTCCCAAACACTCATAGCTGATTTTAATATCCATCAAATTGACCAGGCCTGCAATACTTATTATGGTGGTATCTGCCTGGTGGTAATTTTTTAATTTCTCTCATTTCTTCTATGTCTATTAGAACATTTTTGTAAGAAGAGATATAGTTTCCCCCATTCATGTATGTATTCAATTCCTTTTTTTATATTGGTATGGATTCATAAAAATTTATTTTATTCTGAGCTCAAATCCAATACTGTTATTTTTAATTTTGTTGCTCAAACTGTTCCAACTTTGTCCATTGGGAACTTCTTCACATTGGTTCCTGTGTCTTTTTGACATGTTCCCATCTTTTTTTCAAGTACCTTAAGTACCTCCTTATTTTCTGGTACAACAGGCCATTCCATGCTTATCTTGTGTTTTCCAAAGGTCTTGTTCCTTTCATTGAGGAATGGTGTTTTGAATCCAAGATCTAGGTAGCAGGTATGCTTATTGTCATGAGAGTACCATTGCTTCTTGGCCTTCATAGCAGATGGAGCTAGGAGATATATGTATGTGTGCTAACCCACACATTGTTGTGTTTTAGTTGCTCGTGTCCAAGTCTTTGAGAACCCATGGACTGTAGCCCTCCAGGCTCCTCTGTCCATGGAATTCTGCAGTAAAGAACATTGGAGTGGGTTTCCATTTCCTTCTCCAGGGGATCTTCCTGACCCAAGGATCGAACCCACACATAATACACACTCATCTAAATGTATGGATGGGTGTGTGTTCTTTGTGTATAGGGCTTCCCTGGTGGCTCAGATGGTAAAGCGTCTGCCTGCAATGCGGGAGACCCGGGTTCGATCCCTGGGTCGGGAAGATCCTCTGGAGAAGGAAATGGCAACCCACTCCAGCATTCTTGCCTGGAAAATCCCATGGATGGAGCCTGGTAGGCTACAGTCCATGGGGTCGCAAAGAGTCGAACATGACGTGTATATTAGATATGTATTACAAATAATGATTTCAATGCTGATACCTCTGATTCCAGGGTTTCTTCCAGCCATGCCCTCCTCCATTCTTACTTGTAACATTTCTCTGAGACTAAGAATCCTGGCCCTCATGTACAATGTATTTACTTACTTGTTCAGTACTAGTATAGACACAACATAGATACTGAATTGCCAATCTACTCTCCTATGAAAAACAAACTTACTAGCTAAGATATAGTAATTATAAACTACTCTTTTTCTCTAGCCTTTCAGTATCCAGTTAATATACTATTTTCCAAAGTTAGTTTGGTTAGTTTTTTTCTTCCTCATCTCCTTCAGTAGGTTATGTTAGTCATTTGCAATGTATTTAACTTGCTAATTTGTAACTATTTATATTCTATTTGCCAGTTCTCCCATCCTGGTTGATTTTAATAATTCATTTTTTTTGTTATATGAGACATTAGTAAGGTTTTCAAAGTACACAAGCTGTACTTAGAAAAGCATCATTACCTCCTCACCCCTGCCACTCACTTCTAGTTTCCCCATCTTTTCACCCCTTTGTTATCCATATCCTGTAGGTAACCCACCTCTTTAGTTTCTCGTTTATCTTTCCTGTATAGATGATCCCTGCTGTAAGATTTTTTGACTTATGACTTCCTGACATTATGATGGTATAAACGTTAAACACATTCGTACTTCAAGTTTTTATCTTTTCCAGGCTAGCAGTATGCGGTAGATACTCTTGGGATGCTGGGTGGGAACAGCAAGCTGCCACTCCATCAGGCACATGATCCCAAGGGTAAACAACCAATAGACTCACAACTATTCTGTACCCAGTCTTTCACTTTTATTATAGAATAGAATTTAATACTCCGTGAGATACTCAACACTGTCTTATAAAGTTGGGTTTGTGTTAGATGATTTTGTTCAGCTGTAGGCTAACGTTAATATTCTGAATACATTTAAGGTAGGCTAGGCTAAGCTATGGTATTCAGTAATTTAGGTGTGTTAAATGCATTTTCAACTTTAAGATAGGTTTATTGGGATGTGTTCTTGCCTGGAGAATCCCAGGGACGGGGGAGCCTGGTGGGCTGCTGTCTATGGGGTCGCACAGAGTCGGACACGACTTAAGTGACTTAGCAGCTGCTGGAGTGGGTTGCCATTTCCTTCTCCAATGCATGAAAGTGAAAAGTGAAAGTGAAATTGCTCAGTTTTGTCTTGGAAGGGCAGAGTACTTCTTTTCACCATCTTTGTGCATTTTGATTGTTGCCGTACACCAAAAGCCCCAAATATTTTTTGTACCTCCTTTCATCAATCTACTTTCAGCTTTTTTTTTTTCCTTAAAGGGTAAGACTCTAATCTTACTGTAGTATTTCTTTATTAAGAGTTTAACTTAATTAGTCACTTGTTACTATATCAGCATTTCTCACTGGATACTTCTTTTAAGAAAAATTCTCTGACCACAATGGTATGAGACTAGAAATCAATGACAAGAAAATAAACTGCAAAAACCACACACATGTAGAGGCTAAACAATATGCTATTAAACAAGCAGTAGATCACTGAAGAAATCGAAGAGGAAATCAAAAAATACCTAGAGATAAAAGAAAATGAGAACACGACAATCCAAAGCCTACTGAACAGAGCACAGCAGCAAGTTTATAGCGATACAAGCTTACCTTAGGAAACAAGAAAAACTGCAAATAAATAACCTAAACTTACACCTAATGCAACCAGAGAAAGAAAAACAAACAACTCAAAGTTACTGGAAGGAAAGAAATCATAAAGATCAGAGCAGGAACAAGTGAAACAGAGATTGAAATAAAAAATAAAAAGGATCAATGAAACCAAAAGCTGGTTCTTTGAAAAGATAAACAAAACTGATAAACCTTTAACCAGACTCATCAAGATGAAAAGGGAAAGGACCCAAATCAATAAAGTCAGAAATGAAAAAGAAGTTATAAACTATGCCACAGAAATACAAAGGATCATAGGAACCGCTAAAATGGGTGAGCCAGAACAAATGGAGAATCACCCAAAACTGAACCTAGAAGAAATAGAAAATAGGAACAGATCAATTTCCAGTACTGATTAAATCAATAACCTAAAAACTCCCAACAAAGTCCAGAACAAGATGGCTTTATAGGTGAATTCTACCAAACATTTAAAGAGTTATTCATCCTTCTGAAACTATTCCAAAACGTTGCAGAGAAGGGAACACCTCTAAACTCATTCTAGCCACCATAATCCTGATGCAAAAAACAGACAAAGATATCACACACACAAAAAAGAAAATTACTAGCCAGTATCACTGATGGACATTCATGCAAAAAACCTCAACAAAATACTAGACAACCAACTCTAACAATACATTAAAAGGATTATACATGATGATCAAGTGGGATTTATCCCTGGGATGAAAGGATTTTTCATTATCTGCAAATCAATCAATGTGATAAACCAACTAGCAAATTGAAGGATAAAAACCATATGATCATCTCAATAGATAAATAAAATATTTGCAAATGATGTGAATCACAAGGGATTAATTTCCAAAGTATACAAACAGCTCATACAGCTCAATTAAAAAAAAAAAAAAACAATGAAAAAAATGGCAGAAGACCTAAATAGGCCTTTCTCCAAAGAAGACATACAGGTGGCCAACAGACACATGAAGACAGCCTCAGCATCACTAATTATTAGAGAAATGCAAATCAAAATTACAATGAGGTCTCCTCACACTAGTCAGAATGGTTATCATCAAGAAGTCTAGAAATAATAAATGCTGGAGAGGGTACTGAGAAAAGTGAACCCTCTTACACAGTTGGTGGTACATAGTCAGTATGGAGAACAGTATTGAGGTTCCTTAAAAAACTAAAAATAGAATACCTTATGATCCAGCAATCCCACTCTTGGGCATATACCCAGAGAAAACTCCAACTGGAAAAGATACATGCACCACAGTGTTCATAGCAGCAGTATTTACAGTAGCCAAGACATGGAAGCAACCTAAATCTCCATCAACAGATGAAGGGATAAAGAAGATATCGCATATATATATATATATATATATATATATATATATATATATGTTCAAGCTGGTTTTAGAAAAGGCAGAAGAACCAGAGATCAAATTGCCAACATCCACTGGATCATCGAAAAAGCAAGAGAGTTCCAGAAAAAACATCTATTTCTGCTTTATTGACTATGCCAAAGCCTTTGACTGTGTGGATCACAATAAACTGTGGAAAATTCTGAAAGAGATGGGAATACCAGACCACCCGACCTGCCTCTTGAGAAATCTGTATGCAGGTCAGGAAGCAACAGTTAGAACTGGACATGGAACAACAGACTGGTTCCAAATAGGAAAAGGAGTACGTCAAGGCTGTATATTGTCACCCTACTTATTTAACTTATATGCAGAGTACATCATAAGAAATGCTGGGCTGGAAGAAGCACAAGCTGGAATCAAGATTTCCAGGAGAAATATCAAGAACCTCAGATATGCAGATGACACTACCCTTATGGCAGAAAGTGAAGAGGAACTCAAAAGCCTCTTGATGAAAGTGAAAGAGGAGAGTGAAAAAGTTGGCTTAAAGCTCAACATTCAGAAAACTAAGATCATGGCATCTGGTCCCATCACTTCATGGGAAATAGATGGGGAAACAGTGGAAAAAGTGTCAGACTTTATTTTTGGGGGCTCCAAAATCACTGCAGATGTTGACTGCAGCCATGAAATTAAAAGACGCTTACTCCTTGGAAGAAAAGTTATGACCAACCTAGATAGCATATTCAAAAGCAGAGACATTACTTTGCTGACTGAGGTCCGTCTAGTCAAGGCTATGGTTTTTCCAGTGGTCATGTATGGATGTGAGAGTTGGACTGTGAAGAAAGCTGAGCACTGAAGAATTGATGCGTTTGAACTGTGGTGTTGCAGAAGACTCTTGAGAGTCCCTTGGACTGCAAGGAGATCCAACCAGTCCATTCTGCAGGAGATCAGTCCTGGGATTTCTTTGGAAGGAATGATGCTAAAGCTGAAACTCCAGTACTTTGGCCACCTCATGCGAAGAGTTGACTCATTGGCAAAGACTGTGATGCTGGGAGGGATTGGGGGCAGGAGGAGAAGGGGATGCCAGAGGATGGGATGCCAGAGGATGAGATACCTGGATGGCATCACTGACTCGATGGACATGAGTCTGAGTGAACTCCAGGAGTTGGTGATGGAGAGGGAGGCCTGGCGTGCTGCAATACATGGGGTCGCAAAGAGTCGGATACGACTGAGTGACTGAACTAACTGACTGACTGACACACAATGGAATATTATTCAGCTATAAAAAGAATGAAATAATGGCATTTGCAGCAACACGGATGGACCTAGAGATAATCATATAAGTAAAGCATGTCAGACAGAGAAAGACAAATATCATAGGATATCACTTATATTTGGAATTTAAAAAGTGATACAAATGAACTTACATGCAAAACAGAAATAGGCTCACAGACATCGATAATGAACTTATGGTTACTAAAGGGGAAAGTAGGGGGAGGGATAAATTTGGAATTTGGGATTATCAGATCAGTCATTCAGTTCAGTTGCTCAGTTGTATCTTACTCTTTGCAACCCCATGGACTGCAGCATGCCAGGCTTCCCTGTCCTTCACTATCTCCTGGAGCTTACTCAAAATCATGTTCATAGAGTCGGTGATGCCATCCAACCATCTCATCCTCTGTCGTCTTCTTCTCCTGCCTTCAATCTTTCCCAGTATCAGGGTCTTTTCCAATGAATCAGTTCTTCGCATCAGGTGGCCAAAGTATTGGAGTTATAGGCTACTATATAAAATAAACAACAATAACATACGACTCTATAGCACAAGGAACTATATTCAATATCTTAAAATAACCTATAATGAAAAAGAATCTGAAAAAGAATCTATCTGTGCATTCATA
Organism: Capra hircus; assembly: GCF_001704415.2. Taxonomy (NCBI): domain Eukaryota; kingdom Metazoa; phylum Chordata; class Mammalia; order Artiodactyla; family Bovidae; genus Capra; species Capra hircus. The sequence goes on from NC_030827.1 coordinate 41,897,045, forward strand.
TATATGAAACACTTTGCTGTACTCCTGAAACATCATAAATCAACTAGACTTTAATAAAAGCAAAGAATTTTTTAAGTTCTCTTGTTACATAATGCATTTGCTTTGAGTGGTCTGCTTCAACACTCCCCTCCAAACCAACCTCCTGGTCTGTAAGTGCTGTTATTTTAAGTGTGCGAATTTTCAGAAGAAAATATGGCTTTTTCAAAAAAAATTGTTCAGTAGCAGAAATGCCTGTATCAATGGATTCATCATTGCTTTTTGAGTTTGAAGAGGACATCATCTTCAATTCTATCTATATTCTCAAGAAAGTGCAATTTTGATTTTGTAAGTGATGCTGTTACAGCAAATTTTATTCTGAGCCAAGCACCCATATACTGTTTGTTATCTGCAGAACCACTTACCATATTTCTTTTCAAATCTCTTGTTGATAATGATATCTTGCAACTGTGAAGCATCCTTTAGGAATAATTAGTAAATATGTTGGAGAAGGCAATGGCACCCCCCCCACCAGTACTCTTGCCTGGAAAATCCCATGGACGGAGGAGCCTGGTAGGCTGCAGTCCATGGGGTCGCTAAGAGTTGGACACGACTGAGCGACTTCCCTTTCACTTTTCACTTTCATGCATTGGAGAAGGAAATGGCAACCCACTCCAGTGTTCTTGCCTAGCGAATCCCAGGGATGGGGGAGCCTGGTGGGCTGCTGTCTATGGGGTCACACAGAGTAAGACACGACTGAAGTGACTTAGCAGTAGCAGCAGTAAATGTGTATATTTCTTTACCTCCTTAAAAAAACTGGCTCCATCCTATAAGCACCCCAAAATTTAAAAACTCATTTAATTAAGGAAATTCAAACCAAAATGCTACTGCTTGATAACTAGTGGGTAACGGCCCAGCTTTTATGAATGGAAAGTCTTTTACCAGGCACTGAGGGAAGAACAGCTGAAGTGACTTCTCCATGTTGGTGATGATGGTGCTAATATCACTGCAGACTGGAGCAGAGCTTTTAAATCTTACTGATCATACAATTATCCAAGGACTTTGTTGAAATGTACATTTTGGTTTGGGAAGTCATGGGGGCGGAAACCCAGGATTCTGCCTTTTTCACAAGCTCCTAGCTGCAGATGCTGGTTTAGGGACCCCTCCTTGAAAAGGACCATTGTATAACAGATATTAAGACTCTCGGCAGCGTTTGGTAGAGTCCTCTGCAATAACGGAGGTGCTCTGTACCTGCATCCACAGTTCAGTAGCCACAGGCTACACATGGCTACTGAGCACTTGAATTGTGGCTGGTGACACCGAAAAACTGAATTTTAAAATTAATTTCACATTAACTTAAGTGTAACTTTACATAGTCCCATGTGGCTTGTGATGACTCTCCTGGACAGTGAATATCTTTTAAAAATTAATGTATAACCACACATTTGTACCTGTACAAGTGTTTAACATTGTTTTGTGGTTCATATTTTTCATAAGTGAGGGGATGCTATTGGATTCAGTATTCTAAACCTTGCTTTTTATTCTTTTCATGTCAGTAGATTTACATCATTCTTTTAAATTACTACATAATATTTCACAGTAGGGATTTACCATGGCTTCTGTAGCCACTCATGAATGTATTGATGGGTATTTAGGTTGTTGTCCTTTCTTTCTTTTCTTTGCAACTGTGAACTATAGATAAGAATATCTTTGTGCATGCCACTTAAAATGTATGATTGATGCATATAGGATATTGAAAATGGAATTGCTGGCCCATTGGGAATGAATAATTACCATTTTCAGTTACTTCAAAGTTGCTTTTCAGAGAAACTTAAATAGAAATAAGTGATTTCTATCAGCCAAGTGAGAGAATACCATTTCCTCACACTCTTGATTGGTAGTGTCAACATTTTTGATTTTTTTTTTTTTTTGCCAGTTAAGTGGTGAAAAGTTACATCTTATTTAATTTATATGTCTGTAATAACTAGGAAGAATAATATTGACTTTTATGTTTACTAATCATTTAATTTCCCCTCCTCCATAACTGTCTAAGCTACTTATAGCCTTCCTTATGAATTCTTGAATAAGCTTGTTAAACCATATACTAAATGGTATTAGGATTTTAGGGGATTACATTGTCTTTATGGAATGATTTGGAGAGCACTGGCATCATAAAATATTGAGACCATTAATATTCTCTATTTTTTTAGGTCTTTGTCTGTGTCCTATAGTTTACTTTTTCCCTTGTAAAGATCTTAGATATTTATTGTTATGTTTATTCTCAGGGGTTTTATACTTAGATTTCTGCTGGAAATTCCTTTCGATTACATTTTTTATCTATTACTAGTGAATAGGAAAACTACCAATTGTGAATGACTACTTGCTATCTAGTCTCTTTGCTGTACTCTGTTATTATTTGTCAGTTTTCATCATACATATTTTCACAGTCTATCATTTGGTAGACTAATATTACCCTGGAGCCACCACCTCTTATCCCGAATCCCTAGGTATAACAGAAAAGTTACAAGAAGAATAAGATACATAGCATGTAGAAATCTCCTAGAGATAGTTTGTAGATATACACTTTCTTTTAGCACTTATTCATACCACAGTATATTGAATACACTGGTAATCATTTTATATTTTCTGCTACCTCCCAGTAAGTGTTCAATGTCAGTCCACAGAGGGGATCCCATTCTGTTTAAGGGTGCCACTTAATGTATGAATGTACAATAATTTACCCAGTGTCCTGTGGAGGACCCCTCTGCCCAATCCTCTACAAGTACAATGAAAATACTTGTATGAAAGACTGCACCAATATCTGCAGGATCAGTTCCTAGCAGTGAAAGTTCTAAACCTGGATGAAAAATTATACATATCTTCAATATGGATAGCCACCATCCAATTGCCCGTCATAGAAGCTGTATCAACACACATTCTGAACAACTGTACATCAATGTGCTGTTTCCCTACACCTTCAGCAATACAGCAGATGCTGTTTAAAATTGCTTGAAAGGAATACAGACAGAATGGGTACCTTATTCTTGCTATAGCAGATGCTGTTGGTGTCTAACCAGTAACTTTGCCTGCAGTCATAAGAAACACTTCCTGTGCATTCTGACAGCATCCAACTATGTCTAGATCTTTCTGCTTCTCCTCCTGAGTCATCCAGTGGTCATCTATGGCACATGCTCCACTCTGCAGGGGTGGGCTTCCAAGGGTGGCTGGGAGGAAGCAGCATGTCAGGCTCTCAGAGGCAACCTCCAGCCAATAAAGAAGAGGAAATCAGTGGAGAAATATGTAAGCTTCTCCATCTCTCAGTGGGCAGTTCTTGGCAGCACCTCAGAGTGAATTCAGCTCTTGTTGATTGTAGTAGTAATCCTCTCTTTGATGTATTTTTTACTGACTTTTCTTCTTTCTCTATCTCATTTTCCCCATGCCCTCTCTTCCTGACATCACCTCCCCAATAAACTACATGCCCTGTAATCCTTGCTTCCAGGTCTGCTTTTGTGGGAACATGAACTGAAAGAGATGGCTATGGAATGTTGACCCTTGAGAATGAGACTAGAGAATTTGCTCCCTCTTGATGCCAGGAGGCCTTGAGAGCCTCACTGCTGGCCTGAGGAGTTCAGCTCAGCTCAGTTCAGTTCAGTTCAGTCGCTCAGTCGTGTCAAACTCTGCAACCCCATGAGCCGCAGCACGCCAGGCCTCCTTGTCCATCACCAACTGCCGGAGTCTACCCAAACTCATGTCCATTGAGTTGGTGATGCCATCCAACCATCTCATCCTCTGTCATCCCCTTCTCCTCCTGCCCTCAAGGTCTTTTAAAATGCGTCAGCCTTTCGCATCAGGTGGCCAAAGTATTGGAATTTCAGCTTCAGCATCAGTCCTTCCAATGAATATTCAGGACTGATTTCCTTTAGGATGGACTGGTTGGATCCCCTTGCAGTCCAAGGGACTCTGAAGTCTTCTCCAGCACCACAGTTCAAAAGCATCAATTCTTTGGCACTCAGCTTTCTTTATAGTCCAACTCTCACATCCATACATGACTACTGGAAAAACCATAGATAGCCTTGACTAGATGGACCTTTGTTGACAAAGTAATGTCTCTGCTTTTTAATATGCTGTCTAGGTTGGTCATAACTTTCCTTCCAGGCCTGAGGAGGGGCAGTGATAACCCACAGCATGCTGAAGCCATGAAGCATGCTAACACCTCTGATTGTTTAGGAAGGAGGAAACGGTTAGAAGGGACCAGGCTCGAGAGTACTGAGTAGCTCTTGAAAGGTATGGGGCAATGGTTTTATAAGGATTGTAGAGGTGGCTGACTGTCGTTAACTCTCTTGGAAGCTCTGAAGAAAGACCTTGACACACCAGGGCAGCCAGCTCTCAACTCGGGGCATGTCATGAGAGCCAGAAGGCTTTCATAGTGGATTTTAATTAGATGCTTACCTCTTGCAGCAGGAGGGCAGGCTCTGCTGAATATTAGCCTCAGAGTTTGATAATAAAATCCCAGAGCTACAATGCTGAATGCTAGCCAAAGCAGATGTTCCTTGTTAATGTAAGGGCCCTGAAAAGCAAGAAAAACAGTTGTGAAACTTGGGATAGTCGTGTTTGGGTGAATGCACTACAGTCTTAACCCCACACTTCCTGAGTCTTCTACACAGGCATTTTGTTGTTCAGTCGCTAAGTTGTGTCTGACTCTTTTTGTGATCCCATGGACTGCAGCATGCCAGGCTCCTCTGTCCTCCACTGTCTCCCAGAGTTTGCTCAGATTTATGTCCATTAAGTCGGTGATGCTATAACCATCTCATCCTCCGCTGCCCTCTTCTTTTGCCCTCAATCTTTCCCAGCATCAGGGTCTTTTCCTATGAGTTGGCTCTTGGCATCAAGTGGCCAAATTATTGGAGCTTCAGCTTCAGCATCAGTCCACACATGCATGTTTCTTTTATAAAAAAAAAAAAGCCTTCCCCTTTCTCCTGTGTTTTCTAATAGTCTCCTTCCTTTTTTTCCCTCAAATTTGATTTAACTGTAATTTGTTATAAGGAATGAATTGGAAATCCAACACTTTTTGAGATAGCTATCCAGTTCTTCAGCATCATCAATCGCATAATTCATATTTCACCATTGATACTGAACACCACCCTGGTGATATATTAAATTTCATGTGTATTGGGGTCATGTGGAGAGAATGCTACGTATTCATTAAAGCTCTTCCTTCATCTCTCTGGGTGCAAACGGTAATTTCCCAGTTTCAGTTGCAGGTAGGAAGTGACGGGCCTGGCCTGTTACAGCCTCCCATATACTGTCTTCCATCCTCTTTGCCTTCTGCCAGGTGGAGTAAAGATATCCTCTAGAAAAACCTGGGACGCCACATGTTGAGGGTGGCAGAACTAAACATGGAAAGAGCGTGAGCTCCAGAGTCCTCGTCTGGAGGAGAGCCTGCCAAGTAGGAGCACCTGCCAAGTAGGAGCGCCTGTTTTTGGACGTAATGAAAATGAGAGATAATATTTCATTTTATATGAGTCATTCATATACTTTATCTAGTATAGGTCTACTTCTGGACTCTATTCTATCCCATTCACCTGTCTGCCTGCTCACATGCATTAGCACTGTTTTCATTCATGTAATTTTATAATGTGCTTTGGTACATTGTGCTAAGTCACTCCATCATGTCTGACTGGACTGTAGCTCCCCAGGTTCCTCTGTCCACAGGATTCTCTAGGCAAGAATACTGGCATGGGTTGCCATTTCCTCCTCCAGGGGATTGTCCCGACCAAGGGATCAAACTTAAGTCTCCTGTATTTCCTGCATTGCAGGCAAATTCTTGAGCCAATCCCTTCATTAAGTTTTACTTTACGTTTTTTCCCCTGGTTTCCCTCATTTTTCTATATGAACTTTAGAACTAATGCTACTAGTTAAATCTCCTTGGTATGCTTATTGAAATTGCATTATAGGTAGAGTTTGATATGGGAAGCATTGATATCTTTATAATGTTGACTCTTCTTAGATAAACACTCAGTTCAGTTCAGTTGCTCCGTCGTGTCTGAGTCTTTGCAACCCCATGGACTGCAGCATGCCAGGCTTCCCTGTCCATCACCAACACCCGGAGTTTACTCAAACTCATGTCCATCGCATTGGTGATGCCATCCAACCATCTCATCCTGTTGTCCCTTTCTCCTCCCACCTTCAATCTTTCCCAGCATCAGGGTCTTTTCAAATGAGTCCTTCGCATCAGGTGGTCAAAGTATTGGAGTTTCCGCTTCACCATCAGTCCCTCCAATGAATATTCAGGACTGATTTTCTTTAGAATGGACTGGTTGGATCTCCTTGCAGTCCAAGGGACTCTCAAGAGTCTTCTCCAACACCAGAGTTCAAAAGCATCAGGTCTTTGGTGCTAAGCTTTCTTTTTAGTCCAACTCTCACATCCATACATGACTACTGGAAAAACCATAGCCTTGACTAGACAGACCTTTGTTGGCAAAGTAATGTCTTTGCTTTTAAATATGCTGTCTAGGTTAGTCATAGCTTCCTTCCAAGAAGCAAGCATCTTTTAATTTCATGGCTAAACATATTATAGATAAACACAGCTAAACATTTCAGATAAACATATCTTTCCATTAATATTCAGGCCTTCATTTATATTCAACACTTTTGTAAAATTTTTGTTTACTTGGTAATTTTTCATGTAGTTTATTCATAGGTCTCTTTTTCTGGTGAAGTTATTATAAGTAAGATCTTTTCTTCTGTTATATTTTATAATTGGTCATTGCTTATGTAGGAAGTCTACTAGGATGCTCTGCTGTCGATCTTAGCATGATGTCAAATAAAAATAAAACACCAGTCTGCCATCCAAGAAAAGCACTTAAAAGCAAAACAAGCCTTTAAAAGTTTTTATGTAAAATACATCTTAAAAGAAATTTCAAATGTCTATACTGCATAGCAGAAAAACAGACTGTTTAAAGGGAAGGTATGTTGTGGGTTTATTCAGAATGGTCAGAGAATGTCCCTTCTTTTGGATTGGAATTCCAAGAGCTACCTGCATTTATTAATGTTCCATGGTCTATAACAAGTAAGCATTGTCAAGCTGGGGATTGAGGAAGGTCAATATCATCACCATTCTCCACTAAGCTCCTAAACAACTTGGAAACAGGTAGACATTCAGGCAGATTGGAGATAAAAATGTCATCATTACTGATAAAACTGATATAGGAGAACATGGCTTAAATCTGTAGTAACAACTTGTCTCCTACACCACACCCCAGAAATACAGAGACTGCCATTAACTGGCATGACTGGACCACTGTGCCTGTTCTTACAAATGCCTGGCATGGAAGGGCAGGGCACAACAACCTGTAAAAAGGCATCCTGTGATTTCTTCCTTTCATTCTTCCTAACCTGGGAAGGAGTGAACAAAAGGGCAGAGAAAGGCCAGAACTGTATTGGATGGTGATTCCATGTAGAAAGAAAATCAGAAGTAAAGGACAGTGCTGCTACTCCAAGAGTCAGCAAAGATATACTCTGAGAGTCATATTCTTTCTAGAGACCAAAAGTTCATATCCATGGCTTCTGAAGAGTAATGTTAAATGTTAGATTTCAATTTTAGGCAGAAAATCAGACTACATGGATTTTTAAAAACAATTTTTAATTGAAGGATAACTGCTTTACAGAAACTTTGTGGTTTTTGGTCATACATCAACAAGAATCAGGCATAGGTATACCGTGTCCCCTCCTTCCCATCTCCCTTCCCATTCCACTCTTCAGCCTGTCACAGAGCCCCTGTTTGAGTTCCCTGAGTCATACAGAAAATTCTCATTGGCTATCTATTTTATATACGGTATTGTAAATTTCCATGTTACTCTCTCCATACATCTATCCTTCTCCCTCCTCCCCTCCCCATATATCCATAGGTCTATTCTGTTTATCCATTGCTGACCTCAAAATAATCAGTGCCATCTTTTTAGATTCCATATATATGCATCAGTATATGATACTTATATTTCTTTCTCTGACTTACTTCACTGTATAATAGGCTCTAGGTTCACCCACCTCATTAGAACTGACTCAAATGTGTTCCTTTTTATGGTTGAGTAGTATTCCATTGTATATATGTACCACAGCTTCCTTATCCATTCATCTGTCGATGGACACCTAGGTTGCTTCCATGTTCTATTGTAAATAATGCTGCAATGAACGTTGGGGGACATGTGTCTTTTTCAATTTTGGTTTCCTCAGGGTATATGCCTAGGAGTGGGATTGCTGGGTCACATGGTGGTTTTATTCCTAGCTTTTTAAGGAATCTCCATACCATCTTCCACAGTGGCTGTATCAGTTTACATTCCCAGCAGCAATGCAAGAAGGTTCCCTTTTCTCCACACCCTTTCCAGCATGTTTTGTTTGTAGACTTTTTGATGATGACCATTCTTACTGGTATGAGGTGGTATCTCATTGTAGTTTTGATTTGTATTTCTCTAGTAATGAGTGATGTTGAGCATCTTTTCACGTGCTTGTTAGCCATCTGTGTGTCTTCTTTGAAGAAATATATCTTCAGGTCCCTTTCCCACTTTTTGATTGGATTGTTTGCTTTTTTGGTATTGAGTTGTATGAGCTGCTTGTGTATTTTGGAAAATAATTGTGTTTTTCCCTTTGCTATTTTCTCCCATTCTGAGAGTTGTCTTTTCTTCTTGTTTGTAGTTTCCTCTGCTGTGCAAAGGCTTTTAAGTTTAATTAGGTCCCACTTGTTTATTTTTGATTTCCATTACTCTAGAAGGTGGGTCATAAAAGATCTTGCTTTATGTCAAGTGTTCTGCCTATGTTTTCTTCTAAGAGTTTTATAGCTTCTGGTCTTACAAGTCTTTAATCCATTTTGAGTTAATCTTTGTGTATGACATTAGGTAGTGTTCTAATTTCATTCTTTTGCATGTAGCTGTCCAGTTTTCCCAGCACCACTTCTTGAAGAGGCCACCTTTGCCCCATTGTATATTCTTGCCTCTTTTTGTCAAAAATAAGGTACCCATAGGTGCATGGGTTCATCTCTGGTTTCTCTGTCTTGTTCCACTGGTCTATATTTCTGTTTTTGTGCCAGTACTAAACTGTCTTGATGACTGTAGCTTTGCAGTGTAGTCTGAAGTTAGGAAGGTTGATTTTTTCAGCTCCGTTCTTTTTCAAAGAATGCTTTGGTTATTCAGGGTCTTTTGTATTTGCATATGAGTTATGAATTTTTTTGTTCTAGTTCTGTGAAAAATGCCATTGCTAATTTGATAGGGATCACATTGAATCTGGTAGTATAATCATTTTCACATTACTGATTCTTCCTACCCAGGAACATGGAATCTCTCTCCATCTGTTTATGTCATCTTTGATTTCTTATAATCAGTGTCTTATAATTTTCTGTATACAGGTCTTTTGTCTCTTTAGGTAGGCTTATTCCTATTTTATTCTTTTTGTTGCAATGGTGAATGGGATTGATTCCTAAATTTTTCTGATTTTTCATTGTTAATATATAGGAATGCAAGTGATTTCTGTGTTGACCATGTATCCTATGACTGCTGAATCCACTGATTAGCTCTAGTAATTCTGTTAGTTTCTTTTGGGTTTTCTATGTATAGTATCATGTCATCTGTAAACAGTGAGAGTTTTACATTTTTTCCGATCTGGATTCCTTTTATTTTTCTTCTCTAATGGCTGTAGCTAGGACTTCCAAAACTATGTTAAATAATAGTGGTGAGAGCGGACACCCTTGTCTTGTTCCTGATTTTCGAGGGAATTCTTTCAGTTTTTTCACCATTGAGAATAATGTTTGCTGTGGGCTTTTCATATATGGCCTTTACTAGTTGAGGTAGATTCCTTCTGTGCCCATTTTGAAGCATTTTTATCATAAATGGATGCTGAACTTTGTTGAAGGCTTTTTCTGCATCTATTGAGATGATCACATGGTTTTTATCTTTCAACTTATTAATTATGGTTTATCATGCTGATTGATTTGTGTATATTGAAGAATCCTTGTATCCCTGGAATAAACCTGACTTGAATATGGTGTATGAGCTTTTTAATGTGTTGTTCATTCTGTTTGCTAGAATTTTGTTGAGGATTTTTGCATCTATGTTCATCAGTGATATTGATTGATATTGACCTGTAACAAACTACATGGATTTTTATGTCATCTTGACACCAGCATTGTGGAACATAGTTATCAGGTTTATCTATAAGAGAACAGATCACAAAGCTGGAAAACTGACATGACTGCCTTTCCTTTGTTTATAACTAAGTTATTCTATGGACACAATCATTATAGACTACAGGTATTATCTTGCAGTTCTTTTGGGCTCAGGTGTTTTTAACACACCCAATCCTTGGTAAATGTTTGTTCCTATATCAATACCTGTATTCATTCAATTTGCTCTCAAAGACAGCATGCTTACAAGCTGATCAGAGGCATTCCCCCCTTCTCTAATGATTCCACTTTCCTTAACCTTCCACAAGTGGAGGCTGCTCTGTCAAAAGGCTGAGGCCCAGAGGAAGGGAATGCTTGTGGATGGTTTAGAAACGACAGTGAACTGCTTGGAGATACTCTACTCCCACCTCCATGTCATGCCCTGGTTGGTTCATGAGGCGTTTTGTTGCTGGATGTTCCTCTGTCTGTGGAATTCTCCAGGCAAGAATACTGGAGTGGGTTGCCATTTCCTTCTCCAGGGGATCTTCCCGACCTAAGGATCAAACCCACGTCTCCCGTGTTGCAGGCAGATTCTTTACGGTCTGAGCCAGCAGAGAAGCCCCTTATAAATAAACGAGCAATGTCAAAAGTGGCTCTATGAAGGTAACTTATAAGTGGCTGAGGGTAGCAACTTCCAAACATTGTCTCCATCACAGTTTTCTCCGCACAGATTCTAGCTTTACCCACCAGCAGCAGGAGGGGTAGGGTAGAGGGGAGACTGCAGCAGGCTTTTATATCCTAGACCCTCTTAAGTGCACAAATTTTACAATTGTGAATAACTGTATGCTTGTATCAATTCAACACAAGAGTTTTAAGTATCTCTGCTTAAAGCCCTCTGTTCCTTTTTTCCTTATGGGCAAGGACCTGCCTTCTTTGAATAAAGAAAGTGAAATTCCACTATTCACAGGAATACAGTGGAAGCTGATGTGGGGTTTAAATAGACCAGGGTTTAGGAGGCATGAGAAGAGCGGTTGAGACCTGGAATAGCCCTCACAGAATCCTCTAAGTAGGACTGGATTTGCAAATAAAAGCCAACGTTTGCTGAATGGCTCTTGTGCTAAGGGCTTTATACATGTTATTTCTCACAATATCACTGTAAAGGGGAAGCTGAGGCTGAGGTCACAAAGCTGGAAGAAGAAGGGGGCACTGGAGCCAGGCAGACACCCTCGGAAGCTTACACTCCAACCATGATGCTCTGTTTCAGTCATGACACCTCTTGTCTTGACCTTGGCATGATTCACATCAACTAGGGTGGTAAGGCTTCTAAACAGCACTGATGCCTGATTAGTCAGCTTCAGAGATCTGCTTGCTGGTGAAGGCCGTCTGAAGTTACAGACATGGCAGGAATGCTGGAGCTGGAGGCTGGCTGCCTAGTCAAAAAGGAAGGTCTTTGACAGAAGTGGAACTGTACAGCCTCAGCCTTTGAAAAGTGCTCTTGCTTCTGAATCACAGGAACTGAACTCACAAGATACTAATGTACAGAATGCCAGCTTACTTACTCTGTAATGATAAGCTATACCCTTCCAGTGAGTGCCCAGAGTATTCACTGTTCAGAGAACTCTCTCCTAAGAATTACAGTCCACAGAGGCCTTTGTAGTCACTCTAACTTCATTTGCTGAACTCAAATGAGAATAAAGGAAAAGGCACTGATGTTTGGAATTCCATGAGGGCAGCTACATCTACAAAAACACAGAGGTGGTCCAGGACCAGTTAGTTCACAAACAAGCATTTCAAGAGAGTGCTGCAACGCAGGATGACCAGGTGGTACAGTATAGTCCCATAGTGAGTATTTTCACACATGATCCTCAGGTATCTTGAGCATTTCTGAAAGATGTCTAACAAAAATTTCCTAAGTTTTATGAAAGTGCTTTCTATTAAGTTTGGTAAATGAGAAATCTTATACTCAGAAATATACTATAAACTATTTTCAGTGTGATGCATATACTGTCAGCAATCTGGGGCCACTGCTACTAAAATGAAGATTTGGAGAGAACATCATATAAAGAGTGAAGGCCTTTGACCAAGAGTTTCCTGGGAACCTAGAAGACAAAGATAAGACGTCCACAAAAAAATTTCCCCCTAGATACTGGGAAATATATACTTGTCAGTTACCAAAGTTATGGCCTAATCTAACATTTAAGTCACATTTTTCAAAAAGCTGCTCAAAATCCCATGCTTGAGTGATATTCGTACATAATTCAAAGCACTGTACTGTGGTGTTCCTCACTGGTACTTAGAATAGAAATGATGGATGTCTTGATAAACTAAGTACCTTCCTATTTAAAATGTGCAGAGACATAATTTACTAAGTTGGTTCCACTTAACAAGTAGGAACTGAATTTTATTCTTCAAAGAGAATTACAGAGCATGAGAACAATGCGAATATTCTTAAAAAAGAAACTGATGCCTTTTCATTCTACCTGAGTTAAAAACAATGATGAACGTCATCTGAGTTCATGGGACCCATAATAAATGACTATTAAACCAGACTTACAAGATCAATGCTAGGAACACCCCAAGACCAAATATGATTAATTAGTTCTATAGCTTGGTTTTAAATCTTTAAAATCTTAACACATGTTAAATTTATTTTAGCAGGCAAAATAATTTACTTATAAAAGCAATCTCACTTACAGAACTGTAATAAAATTTTTTCAACACTGAAAAATAAATAGCACTTTTTGCAATTCTGATTTTATAGGGAAATTACACTTTCTGGCATACAATGTCCTATCAAAATGGAAGGTTAAATCACTTTGCTTTGCTTTTCACAACAGAAATAAGCACTTATACTTATCAGTCTTGGGAAATCAACTTGGGGACAAGAAAGATTTGCTGTAAAATACAATCATTGGAAAAAGGGGATCTGGTGCCATCTACTGAGTGGCAATGGCAACATGACCTTGGGTATTAAGTTAGGAAACACTGTAATTTCAGCTACATGCAACTCAACAGAAACACCTCTGCAAGTCCTGAAAGATACGTGCAAAAATGACAATGACTGCTGTGCTAAAAGTGAGGACTGGATGCATTTTTTTCTTTAAGTGACATCTACTTTTTAAAGGAAACCAAGTAGACAGTTAAAAAATGATTACTGAACATGAAGAATACTGAAGAGAGGAAGACGTTGGCAAATTATGTAAACGAAAAGTTTCATGATCAGGAGTAGCTTCGGTAGGCTCTCTTCTCATGGAGAGGCTGGTGGAAGAAGTTACCTCTTTGGGTATTTATGATATCATAATCAAGGTCTTAAAGTTTCTTCCTATTATTTACATAAAAAGCTGGTTTATTTGATAAAATTATCAACCAAGACTTCCAATAAAGTGGTACTTAGGAACTCTAAGGATATTTGACTCCCATACTCACCATCTGAAGGAATAAAAACCCTAGGGGATTTTATTGATTAGCAAAGAAAAGTTACTTTTTGCTTGACTGAATTTACTCAAATAGACCTCCTTAATACCAACAATGTTGAAAACATTCTGTAAAAGCTGGGCCAGAATCCTAAATCCTGGAAATATTCATGGACTGGCAAATTTATTTATTTTTTTTTGGTAGTAGCTTTTGAGGATGTTACCTTCCTATAAGGCCAGGATGCCCTGAGTACTAACAGTACACTTAAACATGTTTGTGGTTCTCCTTTCCTTCATAACGTGTCTCACAATCCTTAATATGTTTCTTAGCCGTCCACCAGGAGGGCAGGGGCCTTGTCTGTTCTGTTTGTAACCATATAATCAGCACTGAATTATGACCAGCACATGTATGAGTTCAAAAAATGTCAGTTGGTTGAATGAATAAATGAATGAATGAATCTCATATAGTCCAACTGACCTAAGGAAAAGAGGGGAAAAGAGGAAAAAACCCATCACAAAAGTGAAGGTGACAGTGATGGATAGGAAGAAAAATGAGCATCACATCCATCACTTGGGGGTAAGCTTGATGCCAAAAAAATCTGCCATCATTCAACAACTGGTGATATCTGTTTGAAGATTCAAAATACCTGAAAAATTCTAAATGGAAAGCTATTCAATAATATTAAGGTATTCTCTGGAAGACTCATTTGAAAATAAGTTAATGAAAACACTGTTACTACATCAAGCTGTAACAGGAGCCTGTGCTGTGAGGCTTCAAGATGCAGTAGACGCTGCTGAATACACCAGGTGAACGTCTAGAGTCCCGTAGAGGGAGCGTAGCACGCTGAGGACTTTTTCTTGAATGGTTTCAACTTGCTCAGAAGGACAGTAATCATCCAGACTTGACCTGGAACCCAGCAAAGAAAGAGAAAGGAAAGACAAGAAAATATACATAAGTAGAATGAGATCATATTGGGCAGTGAGGAAAAGCCTGTGCGTGTTGAATTCAATGTAAAGTAAAAATGAAGCTGTACTGACTTCTTGAATAATAATAGTTGAAAGCTACTAAACCTTTACTATATGTCAGGTGCATTACATGTTTTATGTTCTTTAACCTTCTCAGCAACTCTGTGAAATAGATACCTTTACCATCCCTTTAAAGGAGTCAAACAGAGAAGGATTAACCTGCACGGGTCACATACTGGTATGTGCTGGTGATGGGATTCAACACTATAAAGCACATTTCCAAAGCCCCAGTGGTTAATACTAGGCCCTTGTTTCCATGAGAGGGAGATGTTGCTTGGGAACACTGGCGCTAATTATATTAGTGACGGGGCTTCATGTTTCACGTTCTTTTATTATGTGTACAAACAGGATAGAAATTATGAGGGTAGAGGCTTTCCAACTGATAAAAGGGTTCTGCCTCTATAAATAATCTGCTCACCACACAAGTGTACAAGATTATCCAAAATGAAATGTGTGGATGTGCTGGTGTTGGGATTAGTCTCCTAGGTAGTATTAAAGAGGAAAGAACAAAGAGGTATGGGGCAGGAATCTGTATTTTGAGTCTTTCTAGAATTACTGACTATAATTTGGGTGGCACCAGCCAGTAACAATGTTGCTGACAATTTTAGCTGGGTTAGTATCTAAAATGATTTAATCAGTGCCTGCTGGTTCTAGACTAGAGTGAGGGAAAGCCATTGGAAATTCCACTAGATTGGAAAATGGCATGGAAATGTTTATAGAAGGAAATGAAATTAGTTATCTAGCCTATTCCTTATTCAAGTATTTTAGACCTAAAGAAATAATCTGTAAGACTTCTGATGAGTTCATTTCATTTTATGGTGATTAGGCTATATCTGAGGCTTGATATAAACATGTAACACATGATAAATGACACAGAGCAATTTTAAATTATTAAATACTGTCTAACACATACATATGGATAAAGACTTTGAAGAAAGCATGATATGTAAAAGCTTAATTTATTAGTCTTAACAAATAAGGACACTTTGATGCTTTCACACAGATTTCTGGCTTCTTGAAAACAGTATTAGAGTAGCTCTTGATGGGAGCAACCCGAGGAGAGGGTTTTGGAAATCTGCAGGTACATTTTTGTCACAATAACAATTAGGAGAGAGGGTCTGCATATTGTGTTTGGAATATGTAGGATACTACTGCAATATGAATATGAATATGAATTTTCCTGTGCCCTGCAGTTTCCAAAGTCCATGGAGCACTTAAATAAGTGAAAAATTTGGTTTTAATTTTTTGAGCCTATTTTTAAGTCTTCTACAAATGGTCTTTTGCATTTTTGAAATGGATTAAATTAAATTTTCCAGGAATGCAGATACTCTGTGAACTGAGGGAAGATTAGACTTTAAGTTCAGAACTTTATCAAGAGCTTGCTGTTACTAGAATAACCATGTTACTATATAGCAGTGCTATTCACGGTATTTGGGCAATACAACTGGTTGGATCTGTCTGCATTTATAACTGTTACATTTAGTGATTCTTTGTAAAGATTCCAGTTTGGTGTGGCATTTTAATATGTACTATTTTATCATCAATTACTCTCCTTTCTCCTTTATGCTATTATTTTTTTAGTGTGTGTATATATTTAATGTGTATTGAAATTATGTGTGTAGATAGGTTATTGCTATAAGCTAAATGCTTGTGCCCTCCAAATTCCGGTGTTGAAATCTAATTCCAATGTGATATTTGGAGGTGGGGGGTCTTTGGAAGGTGATCAGGTCAGAGAGTGGAGTCCTCATGAATGAGAATAATACCTTTATTAAAGAAACTCCAGGGAGCATCTTCACCCCTTCCTTCTATGTGAGGTTACAGAGAGAAGATGGCTGTCTATCAATCAGGAAGCAGGTCCTCACCAGACAGTGATTCTGCTGGTATTCTCATCTTGGACTTCCTCCTCTACAGGACTGTGAGAAATATCCGTTGTTTATAAGCTACTTGGTCTAAGGTATTTTTGCTATTGCAGCCGGAATGGACTAAGACAATTACATCATCTACACGTTGTATATGCTATCTAAATATATTTAAATTACATGTGTATGTAAAAGAAAGAAAGTGAAAGTCACTCAGTTGTGTCTGACTCTTTGCAACCCCATGGAATGTATGGTACGTGGAATTCTCTAGGCCAGAATACTGGAGTGGCCTTTCCCTTCTCTAGGGGATCTTCCCAATCTAGGGACTGTACCCAGATCTCTGGCATTGTGGGCAGATTCTTTACCAACTGGGCCACAAGGGAAGCCCAAGAATACTGGAGTGGGTAGCCTATCCCTTCTTCAGCAGATCTTCCTGATCCAGGAATCAAACTGGGGTCTCCTGCATTGCAGGCAGATTCTTTACCAACTGAGCTATCAGGGAAGCCCTGTGTGTATGTAGATTAGATTATTTATGAATTCATTCAGAATGGTAAAGAGAGTCACAAAAAACTTGTCATAAAATAAGTAAATATAACTTGCCTGAACATGTAAAGTATTATTTTAGAAACAGTTCCATGCAGAATGAGTCCAAAGATTAACACAGAAATTTTTATTAAACTGCTATAACTATTCAGCACATTTACACATTCAAATGTAAAACACGGCAGCAGCTAAATATTTATCTGTAGGACACAGATATTGGAATTTCTTATGTTCAACTGAATAACATCACCAACTTCAAAGACAAGATAACAGGAATTGTATGCTGTTTGCCAGCCACCACCAATAGGGAAGAGAAAATATAACACCTGAATTTTGAGCTGAGTAGGTAAAAAGTTGGTAAGAACTATTATATTAGTTAGTAATCATTAGATTCATCTATGGAGACTTAAATTTCCTACTGCCATTGTAACAAATCACTACAAACTTAGTGACTTAAAGTAAAACAAATTCATCATCTTATAGTTCTGTTGGAGGTCAGAAGTCCTAAAACAAAGGTGCTGGCAGGGCTGTATTTCTTCTCTAGGCTCTAGGGAAAGAATCTGCTTCCCTGCCTCTACAGCCTCCAGAGGCTTCCTGCACTCTTCAGTTCAAATCCCATCTTCAAAGTCCACAGTCTAGCATCCTCCATTCTCTCATTCTGACCTTCCTGTCTTCCTACTATTCAGACCTTTGTGATTACACTGGGCTCACCCAGATAATCCAGGATAATCTTTTCATTTTCAAGATCCTTAAGTTAATCATATCTGCAAAGTCCCTTTTGCCATATAAGGCATCATATTCATAAGCGCTGGAGATCAGGACGTGGACGTATTTGGTGGGCCATTATTCAAGCTACTACACTGGGATTTCTTTGGAAGGAATCATGCTAAAGCTGAAACTCCAGTACTTTGGCCACCTCATGCGAAGAGTTGACTCATTGGAAAAGACTCTGATGCTGGGAGGGACTGGGGGCAGGAGGAGAAGGGGACGACAGAGGATGAGATGGCTGGATGGCATCACGGACTTGATGGACGTGAGTCTGAGTGAACTCTGGGAGTTGGTGATGGACAGGGAGGCCTGGAGTGCTGCGATTCATGGGGTCGCAAAGAGTCAGACACGACTGAGCGACTGAACTGAACTGAACACTTAC
Organism: Capra hircus; assembly: GCF_001704415.2. Taxonomy (NCBI): domain Eukaryota; kingdom Metazoa; phylum Chordata; class Mammalia; order Artiodactyla; family Bovidae; genus Capra; species Capra hircus. Next base: position 41,915,162 of record NC_030827.1, read on the forward strand.
CTTGCAACTGTCACTAGAGTAGGTTTTGGGAAATTTTTTAGAACAGTATGCAAAGCCTGAATAAGATGTTCAATTTCTTGCTCTGTGCTGATATGGTGAGGGAGTTCTGAATAATCACAGGTTAGACCAGCCTGGTGAACCTGAAAATAAGACAATTAAAAATACATGGTAATGTTGTGGTCTTTAGAAGACTCATTAACCATTAATGGCCTTGATGACTAAATTTTTAATATTTTTGTGGATTAGGATTGCTGTTTCCTTAACAATTTCCATGCCACAGAAGTTATCTATTCTCTGATGTTTTGGAAGAACTGGCCTGTACACCTGTTTGGGCCTGATGCCTTTTCTAGGAACAATTTAAAATTTTATTTTATGATTGTAGATTCACTCTGTTTCTGTCTTTACTTGAGTCTATTTTGACAATTTACATTTTCTATCAAGTTATTCATTTTACTTAGATTTTAAAAGTCTATACATAGTATTCTCACATTTCCTTTCTTTCAAGAAATTATTTTACTTTTTAAATACATGCAACAAGTACTACATTTAAAGCTTCAAGAGGACACCTCACTGAACCTACTGTTTCGAGTTTCTTGTGTATGCTTCACGTATAACCATATATACTGATATACATGTGTTTTAAATGTAAATGACTGGTGTTTCAGTCTTAGCACTAAACTAAATATGCCTGAGAGCAAGAAAGGGCCTACAGGTTGACATTTTTTAGCCCCTGCTTTAAAGTTTTAAAAACTGGAATTCAAATATATTATAGTTTTGCCTAGGGTACATAAGTGCAAAGCATGGAAAAAACCCACTAATTTACTATATTACTGGAGGCTCTGGATACACATCAATGATTTAACTGGCAATGATTGGTCAATACACTAAAAAGAGAGACTCTGCATGTTCTTTTCTACTAAAATGATCAAATTAGTGTTGTAATCCTGCAGCTATGGGTACCTCACAACTGGCTACATAATCTGCTACCAGGCCTATGCCATCCTTTTTCTCAACAATGTACAAAACTCTTGCCCCCTCACCGGAAAATTCAGAAGCAAAGTAATGACTAAACTAGATCTGCATGAAGATACTTTCGATAATATCATATGAGCTCAAAGCACTTTTAAACCCTAAGAGTCTTCTATCATTTTAAAAATTTGCCATTAAAAAAAAAAAAAGGGTGAGCTTTGAGTTAGCTCTGATTTAACCAAATAGTCTTTTGCTGGTATTTTCTATTCTTACAAAACCAGCATAAATCAATACATAAACTTCAGTTCAAATAAGGTGGTTTGATTATCACTACTAAATAAAACACTGAAGCCACAATTCATTAAATAAACACTACAAGTAAAAGAAGCGGAACTGGTGGTCTCAGCGTTGGCACAAAATTTGAGAAAAGGGGACCTGAATTTCAAATGGGAAAATTTACTCTCAGATATTGTAAAATGATATAAAAATAAAGGAATTACCATTAAGGGCATCTTCTTTTAAAATAGCACTCAGATTTGCTGGGCAAACAAAGTTATACAGCTAATATAGTTAAGATGTGATGGCCACAATGCCTTCTTTTGTCTGTTTGTTTTTTTTAACCAGAAAAGTTTTCATAAAGGAAAGAAAGAAGTGTGAAAGGAGTATAAAAATGAACGAATAAAGAATGAGCAAATTTAGAAATTGTATACTTTGTTTTCTCTGGCAAGGGGATATCTGATCATAGACAAAATTAAAAAGTCCACAGTGTCACTTCTCAGCCTTTTGGCTAAGATCAAGTGTAAAAAGTCAACAGCACTTTTACTTCATACATAAAATTAGCAAAAGCGTGTTTTTCCTGGAAAGCTTTTCCAGTATTCTGGCTTCTAAAAAGTATATATTTTTTCCACAAAAAAATGTCCATTCATACTTTCCAGGAATACAAATAAAAGTGAATCACTTTAACAGAGGGCACATTTTTCTAGCCACAAAAATGCCTTTCTTAAAGGGTCAATTTTATATTTTAATATAAATATTTACCATTTCATAGTCCGGTGCTTCCATCCGTTTTTTCAAACTCTGTACCAGTGGAACTAGTAATTCCATTCTGGAAAAAAGAACCCCTCAATTAAACATTATACCACCTCAACTAAAATGAAAGTAGCAAATATTACCCTTAAAATTTACCATTAAAATATGTTTCATATGATGTTTTGGAAATGAAAGATAAGAGTTGTTCAAATATCATCTTAAAATATTAAGAAATAAATGTTCCCTGCTGTTTTCTTACTTAAAAGATTACAGATTGTATTAAAGATTGAAAATTAGCACTCAAAAAACAGATTTTTCCTCTTTAAGAATGAAAATTCCACTATGACTTTAAAAATTATTTTGATCAGCAGTAAACCTTTAGCATATCATGATGAAAAGACAGTTTCCCAAAAGTTGAGAAGAAAATTCAGGACATATTTATTGACATATACAATTATGACTGGTAAAGTTCTATATCATTTGATATAATAACAATGGTGCTTTTAAGCTATTTAATATAGATGGAACTCTTTGGAAGCCTTGATTAATTAGTGTTTTGAGTATTTTAATGCCTCCTCTGCCAATACCCATTCATCTGCTGGGAGAGAAAAAGTAAACAATAATGGAGGTATGGAGGCCTGTCTACCCACTGATCCTTTTACTTCTTCCTTCTTATTAACGACACTTTCTGGGGTTCTGGACCCTAGTCACCCACCTCTTCTACTTCCCTAGGAACAGTGAAGACTTGTTCATGCTGAGGGTATGACCCTTTTGGGGGCATGCTAAATTTGGGGAGACTTTTCTTGCTGTCTTTCTTTTCCTTTGTTTTTCCTTCAGGTCTGTGACAGAACTGCCTGCAGGTGGTGAAGAGCTAAGTGTGCTCAGCAGATGGGTGGGTTTCAGTGGAAGGTGGCTCCATCTGTGGGCTAGATTCAGGATTCTAAAGTTGTCTATTTTGTTTGATTTAAGCTTAAGTGTGGCTTGAGACTTCACAAAATCACAAAATAGTAGGTACAAAAAATATTTTGGGGGAGAATCATGTTCTGAGACTTATTTCTAACTCTCCCTCTTCCAACGTAATTTCAAAGAAGGGGAATCATTTTTAGATCCAGTTCCCTCTACTAAAGAGAAAAAACTAACTTAAAGTGCCTAATTAGTAGTTACTGATATGATTAATATTATGGTGGTTTATTCTTCTATACCACTGCTTTCCATAATGACAATAAAGTTCTATGATATTTATATTTCAGGGATGTTTCTGAACATTTTAAAGTGAAAATTGCACTGAATATTTGGAATAGGTAATACACATAGCAAAAGATACTCATTTTTAAAAAGCAATTTATCTAGCAAATTTAGCAATATATCTAGGACTAAAATACAGTAGAGTTGAAAAAAAAATATTTGAAAGTCTTACCCAGGGTTTGAAGCCCATTTCTGTACAGTTTCTTCATCATCGCCATCACACAAATCAGCAAAAGCAGCTTCTAAATCTTCTAATTGATGAATTCGATTATCAACACAATCTACCAAATCTTCCTTTAAGCACATTGAAAAGCTGAGATTATATAGTTACTCTTTTAAAAAATAAGTGAAATCCCATTACAGTGAAAATTTCAATTCACTCAGTTAACACATGATTTTCAAGTACCAACCATGGGTTTCCCCAAGAAACACCTATCAAGATTTGGGGCCGTTGTTGGAGAGTACTCTAATATCATGTAAGATATTATTAGCTATGTGCTAGATTGTTGTTGTTTAGTCACCAAGTTGCATCCAGCTCTTTTGCCATGCCCTGGATTGTAGCCAGCCAAGTTCCTCTGTCCATGGGATTTCCCAGGCAAGAATATTGGAGTGGGTTGCCATTTCCTTCTCCAGGGGATCTTGTGGACCCAGAGACTGAACCTGCGTCTCCTGCATTGGCAGGAAGATTCTTTACCACTAAAGGGAAGCCCTTTGCTGCTGCTAAGTCGCTTCAGTCGTGTCCGACTCTGTGCAACCCCACAGATGGCAGCCCACCAGGCTCCCCCGTCCCTGGGATTCGCCAGGCAAGAACACTGGAGTGGGTTGCCATTTCCTTCTCCAATGCATGAAAGTGAAAAGTGAAAGTGAAGTCACTCAGTCGTGTCCGACTCTTCGCGACCCCATGGACTGCAGCCCACCAGGCTACTCCATCCATGGGATTTTCCAGGCAAGAGTACTGGAGTGGGTTGCCATTGCCTTCTCCAAAGGGAAGCCCTTTAGACAAGCCCAAGAGAAACGAAGGATACCTCTGTCAGGTTGCTTCCAGGCTTTTTAAATTGGTACAGCTCTTGTAAGATTTTGTACTCCTCCTGGAAAACAAAACAAAGAATCCATATAGTAGAAAAAAGACTAATTTTTCAATGATATACTTTAAGTAAAAAATGACATTGATACAAGAATATCTTAGATAAACATTTAAAGGTAAGTCTGGGAAATCAGGAAATAAAGTAATTCATTATTTCATTGTAAATATTATCCCTTCTTTAGGGTAACTATTCATCTGGGCATGATAACAATGTATAAATATTAATTACGGAAGAAGACTTAATGGCTAATAGGTAATGAACGAAAATGTTTCTAATACTGTTCTACTCTATAAATGGATACATCCTAGCATTTAAACAGATTTTAGCTATGTATAGGAAATACAATCACTTCTCAGCCTTTTAGCTAAGATCAAGTATACAGGAAATATATGTATCTTTGTAACAACAAAACAAAATTGTCCATGTTCACTTTGCGGTCCATTCCCTAGCCACAGGAGAGAATGCTAGAGTACAAACAGATACAACGGGAGGATTCTGCAGGAGAATGTCTGTCCTCATTTAGCACATCCAGGCAGCCCCACTTAGGAGCACTGTCAGGAAGGGTCTATAGGCAAGATCTAAAATTCCGTAAGCACAGTGCTGTGCACTATCCTCATATAACAATTCTGTGATTGGGTGTGATTATTATTTTGATTTTATACTTGAAGAAACCATGGATCTGAAAGGTTAAGTAACTTTTCCAAGATCATGCAGCTAATAAGCAGTACAAGTAACAAACAAAACTCAGATCTGACTACCAAACATGTTCTTTAAAAAAAATAGCTGTTTCATTATAAAGTATAATGCATGCTCTTCAAAAGGATCAACAGCACCAAAGGGTATAAAGGACACAAAATTCCCACTTTCCCAGGTTTCCTTATAGCCCTGGAAAAGAAGCAACTGCCATTAAGTCACTTATGTAACCTTTTAGAAATTCCCATTACAAATATTTGGTGAGTATACTTGTAGGATAAATTCATAAAGTCAGGTTTTTTAGCTTCCAGGTATGCCCATTCTCATGTTTTCTAAACATCTCTAAAGTCATTTTATAATTCTGAACGCTGGAAGTTATACAGGGATATTTTTCAGTATAAAGGAAAAGATTTTGGAGCTTTGTAACAATTTGAAAAAAAATCTGCAGGCCAACTGTACAGCCTAGAAATATTGAAAAAATTAAGAAAAAGTTAGGTATGTATGAATAAAAAATATGCAGATACTGATCTATCCTTACATAGGCATAAGATGAATGATATTTAATATAAAATTAATAATATGTTATTTTCCTATTGCTTTATAACTTGGCTTTCAAAGAGTTACATTTGAAAGAATACATGCCTCTCTAACTGGAGAAACTGTATAACAACTTATCACAGGTAAGTGGTATTGAAAAATATATAACAACATTTCTAATACTGTATTATGAATATGACTATAATATACTATAAAATTTTTATAATGATTTATTCATTAGTATACAGGCTAGGCTACCACGAAGTAATTCTATTGATATTAGGCTACCTAAAACAATCACATTGCTGCTTCCTTGTCATCAATGTATGAATCACTATAACTATAAATAAATGACTTCATTACATCTTTTCATCTTTGACATCTGGTGTTAGTAATATATGTAGCAGTGTTTTATATCATATAAGACATATTGATATAGGTTCATCTTTAAACACAACATAGATGTATAGTATTGATAAACACAGTACAGTACTGTAAATGTATTTTCCTTATGATTTTCTCAACCTTTTCTCTACCTTACTTTATTATAAGAATACAGTATATGATACATATAATACACAAAATATGTGTTAATTTACTGTTTACATTATCAATAAGGCTCTGATCATCAGCAGGCTATCAGTTATATTTGGGGGAAGTCAAAAGTTATATCTGGATTTTGATTGCACATTTTTAAAACGCCACATTTACCTGAGTGAACATTTCTTTGAAGGGATTCTTGACTGAAAAAAAATCTAAGTCAATATCTAAAACAAATGCATCCCTTTTCTCTAAAATTTCCAGAATCTCTCCGGTGCTAACTGCAGTCTGGCATTCCTGGCTTTCAGAAGAACATGAACATGATGGTCGTAGACAAGTGTGGTCCCTTCTCTGGGTCACTGCGTCCTTTCCCAGTCCTTCTGAACAAGAGTCATCATTAGCAGAGGCAGTGTTCTCTGAGTCCTCCAGCGCTAGCTTTGGCTTCTTAGCAGAAGACATTGCATCATTTTCTCCTTGACTGTGACAGAGTTTATAAGGTTTTACCATAATTACATCCAATTGTAAAGGTTTTGGGTTCTCCAGCAGATCTTCAGTTACATAAAGACCATCACTTAGGAAGTAATGATCTGTACTTGTAACCCTGGATTAGAGGAAAAAAATTACTTGCAAGACAAGTGGACAAATTAGCCAGCGACATATAGAATTTCAGAAATACAAAAAAGGACATATTTGACAAAAACTGAGAGCTGTCTCTAATATTTGTAATTTCTGGAAACAGGGTTCTCAAATTTCTAGCTAGGCACATAACTGCCCAAACCATATTTTGTAGCTTATTGTGCAGCTAGGTGACTCAGATGGTAAAGAATCTGCCTGCAATGTGGGAGACCTGGGTTTGATCCCTGGGTCAGGGTTTGATTCCCTGGGTTAGGAAATGGCAACCCACTCCAGTATTCTTGGTTGGAAAATTTCACGGACAGTATAGTCCATGGGGTCGCAAAGAGTTGGGCACAAATGAAGCGACTGAGCATGCACTCACGCATTGTTCAGCTAGGTGTGGGCAGTTGACTCAGTTCTGCTTAAAAGTTGTGAGTGGAAGAGAAGTGCAGAGAGCCTTGCTCTCCACTCCCCACTGACTTGCATATGAACATGGTAGCAGCAAACCCCACCTGGGCTCTGGGTTCAGAGGCCACACTCTAGAGAAGGTGGAGCAAAAAGACAGAAATTATTTGGGGTTTAACTGAAGGGCTGCCATAGTGGCCCTGGACTGCACATGGTAAACTCTAACTGGAGAAAAGAAATGAAAGATCCTGTTTAGCCAGTGCTTTAGATCTCTGTTATACCAGCTGGAACTGCATCCAAAAAAATCACTTGAGAGAGAAATTATACCTGGAAATAATATCTCTTCGTAGAAACTCCCTCTAACATATTTCAAAGCTTTATTAAATTTCACATAACTATAATATTTTAATATGTAAAGCAACTTAAAAAAATCTTGTGCAGCATTTCACAAGTTACAGATTTTTGATTTTAGACATAACAGCATGTTCTTAGCTTTTCAACTGTACTATGCCTTGGTAAGTACTTTGAACAGTGACACCAAATGGTTCTTCCAGGGGTAGGACCTATCCAATTCAGAATGATGGTATTAATATTTATTTCTCATCTACCTCTCTTCATCATATACTGCCTTATATTTAAAAAGATATAACTTTCTAAAAAAAAATTAATGACATAATAAAACCAATATCCAAGCTTATTAATAACTGTACCACCCTAAGATTCCCAGGTGGCGCTAGTAGTAAAAGAACATGCCTGCCAAAGCAGGAGCCATATGACACATGGGTTTGATCCCTGAGTTGGAAGGATCCCCTAGAGGAGGGCATGGCAACCCACTCCAGTATTCTTATCTGGAGAATCCCCTGGACAGAGGAGCCTGGTGGGCTACAGTCCCTAGGGCTGCGAAGAGTTGGACACAACCAAGGTGATTTAGCGCACATGCACCACCCTAAAAAGACCAATGCTCTATCCACCAACCTAAATGGGCATTTTTCTTTAAGGAATATCTTACTTTGCTCATATCTGTATACACACACATATGTATCTCAGGCTGCATACCTGTATGTGTGTCTCTTCCATAAATTTTTACTTTCAGGATTAACTAAAATCATGATAATCAACATCATCCTAATATTGTTACACAATGAGTTTCAAATGTCTGTTTCAGATTGCTGAGATTTGACTTTGCAGAAACCTGTTACAGGTTAAATAAGGCCTACTCACTGAAGTACTCAATAAAAACCCTAACACTATTTCATATAAGCCAGTATTATGTATAACTTTTATTGTCAATATCATTAAGAAGAAATCAGATAAATAAATCAAATAACAAGTATCATTTTCATTGAGAAAGACTGCATTTCATTTTCAATGTATTACCATTTCATCCTACTATCCTCCAAGTTCTAGAAGTTATGATTCCACTGCTTAAAACATTCACTCCATAACAAGAGATTTAGAAAGCCAAGAACATTCTGGTATTTCTAAAGATATTACAGTATCACAAGAAACACAAAACATTGGTTAAACAGCTTACACAACAGAAATAGTTGTGCATATAACTCAAGTCAAAGAATGCTGTTATTTAATTTAAATAATTATCAAAAGCTAATCATATTGATAAAATTAAAATGCTGAATCGACTTTTAAGCCATTGAATTTAAGAAATCAAAGTGAGGTAATTTTGCTTTTTCAATGCTAATTGTTAAATTCAGCCAACAACACTTACATTGGAAGGAAATAATAAAATGTATTATTAAATACATTTGTATAAGGTACACCAATGATTTAATGGAGTTAGTTATCAACAGAGCCAGGGTTCCAGAGGATGAAGATCACTTTATTCAAAAATCAACTTGACCAGCAACAAAATACAAACGGTATGTGAAAAAGATCAAGAGACTGGAAAACTTGTTCCTGGTGCCTCGAGAACTCTTTTTGGATAAGTTGAAGGCTAATCTGAGCCCAATTGTGTGAGAGATACTTGTAAGTTATTACAGGGATTCCAAAATGAGATAGAAGTATCCATTCCCTCTCATACACATAAATATGAGGAAATTACCTGATTGTTGTGGTAGAAGTGTCTTTGCCTACTAAAAAGTGATGCCTGCCCTCTCTGATTTGCTGAGCCCATGTGGGATGAAGCCATACTACGTGAGAAAAATGGCCAGCATAAACTGCAGGCATAATCCAATTCTCAATACTTAATTCTCTGGAAAAGAAACAGAGAGGAAGCGTAAAAACTATTAGTAAGTGGGTTTTTCCAAATGTGATTTCATTCATAAGAATATTTTAAGATAGCAGGTTTCAAAGTGTGGACTAAGGGCCCTTGCAGGGTTTCCTGGACCTTTCCAGTGTGACCACTAGACCAAGCTGTTTTCCTAATAACACCAGGGCATTATTTCCCTTTTTCACTGTATTGACATATATGCTGACAGTACAAAACAATGGTGGTTGATATTCTAAGATTAATCAAGGCAAAGGCACCAAACTCTACTAGCTGTCACTGTACTCATTAATACCAAGCACCAGTACCCCACATTCCCATCCAGTTTTACATGAGAATGTCTTTCATGATTTTATTAAATCTTGATCCTGAGCATACATTTTAAAATAATCTGTGTGGCAAAACAGGAAGAACACTGAAAGCACTTTTGCAATAGGCTTTGAAGTGCCACGGTTGTCTCAAGGGAAAGCACTTGTAAGTGAATTGCAAGCTGAACATGATTTTTCTTGCAAGGAAGACTGATTGATAAACCACTTGATCAGGCTTGAATGTGAATTGCTGGATTCTACACTTCAACTCGGAGAAGGCAATGGCACCCCACTCCAGTACTCTTGCCTGGAAAATCCCATGGACGGAGGAGCCTGGTGGGCTGTCGTCCATGGGGTCGCGAAGAGTCAGACACGACTGAGCGACTTCACTTTCACATTTCACTTTCTGGCCTTGGAGAAGGAAATGGCAACCCACTCCAGTGTTCTTGCCTGGAAGATTCCAGGGGCGGCGGAGCCTGGTGGGCTTGCCGTCTATGAGGTCGCACAGAGTCAGACACGACTGAAGCGACTTAGCAGCAGCAGCAGCACACTTCAACTAAGCTTTAAGGAATGAACATTTGTGAAGTTTTGGTACAGTATTAAAGAATATTCACAATTAGCTTGGCATCCCTGGTGGCTCAGATGGTAAAGAATCTGCCTGCAATTCAGGAGACCTGGGTTCGATCTCTGGGTTGGGAAGATCCCCTGGAGGAGGGCATGGCAGCCCACTCCAGTATTCTTGCCTGGAGAATCGCCATGGACAGAGAGCTCGGCAGGCTACAGTCTACGGGGTTGCAAAGAGTCGGACATGCCTGAGCAACTAAACACGCACAAGAGCTGGAAAGGCTATCAAAATACTTGTGAATTTTCTTCATATACTTCCACCAAAACAATATATGGTAACAGACTGAATGCAGAATCTTGAGTATTTAGCTGTTTTCTATAAAGGCAAGTATTAAAAAGATCTGCAAACTACGGCTGATTAATGTTGAAGAGTGACAGAAAAAAAAATTCTGTAAAGCAATTATCCTTCAATTAAAAAATAAATAAATTTAAAAAATTATAAAAAAAATTTGCAAAAATTTAGTTACCCTGATCTTTTTTGCTTTAGAAAATATGTTTGTCTTTCATAAAAACATTTATGCTAACATATAAAGGTCTATTATTTTAAAATGAATTAACATTAAAAAATTTATTTATTTATTTATTATTTATTTAGTTGCAGCATATAGGATCTAGTTCCCTGACTAAGGATCAAACTTGGCCTCCTGCATTGGGAGTTCAGAGTCTTAGCCACTTGATCACCAGGGAAGTCCCATGGAATGAATATTTTAGATGTCTCAGTTTTAATTTCAAATATGGTAAATATCACTAAATATAACCCACATTAAAAAAAAACTCAAGAATTTTTAAGGGTATACAGAAATCCTGACATTAAAGGTTTTAAAACTATTATTCTATGACTAACTGTATAGTTATCATAACTGCTTCATAATTTTTTTCAATTTATAAAATATAAAACCTCTAAATATAAAAGAGAGTAAGGACAATGGTTGGAGAAGGCAATAGCACCCCACTCCAGTACTCTTGCCTGGAAAATCCCATGGACAGAGGAGGCTGGTGGGCTGCAGTCCATGGGGTCACGAAGAGTAGGACACGACTGAGTGACCTCACTTTCACTTTTCACTTTCACTTTTCACTTTCATGCATTGGAGAAGGAAATGGCAACCCACTCCAGTGTTCTTGCCTGGAGAATCCCAGGGACGGCAGAGCCTGGTGGGCTGCCGTCTACGGGGTCGCACAGAGTTGGTCATGACTGAAGTGACTTAGCAGCAGCAGCAGCAAGGACATTGGTAGGGCTACCACATTTCTTTAGAGATTAATGTTCTGAGCCAGTTTTAGAGTCAACTAAAAGAAATGTGGGAGCTTAAAATTAATTCACACAAGCATCTATATTTTAGTTTTATATTATAACAAGAGAATAGCTGCTATGTAATTTTTTATTTTGTAGGAGTAGGCTACACTGTAATAAACATATCAGTAAAAAGACAATGACAGGATTTCAGGGAACTTTATCATTGAAGAGTGCTTAGTAAGTTACCACTTAGTGACTATGGTTTTATATAACTGAAAGTCAATAGGATTTGTGACCTGAAAATAAAATAAATTGGGAGGTTGGAGGGATTCAATACTGGAAGAAAGGATACACAAATTAAAGATGGGCTGCATATACGATTATTCAACTATGAGTTCAAGACACATTTTCCTAGGCCTCCATATCAGACTTTTAAAGGGGAGAAGAGAGAATTGGCCCAGATAATTTCTAAAGTCTTCTACTTTTAAAATTCTATATTCTAAAGCAAAGATTGGCAAACAGTGGTTGGGGCACCTGTTTTTCCAAATAAAGTTTTATTGGAACACAGCCACTGACACTTGTTTACATAGTGTTTACAGTTGTGTTCATACTACAAGGGCAAAAATACGTAGCTGCAGCAGAGGAAGCCTAAAATATTTACTATCTGGGGAGCAAGGAGAGGGTGAAATGTATAGACACAGTAGCATGGAAACTTAGATTACCATATGTAAAATGGAGAGTGAATAGGAATTTGCTGTATGACTCACAGAACTCAAACAGTAGCTCTGTGATAATGGGGATGGGGAGGGAGATGGGACAGAGGTTTAAGAGGGAGGCGACATATGCATACCTATGTCTGATTCATGCTGATGTTTGGCAGAAGCCAACAAAATTCTGTAAAGCAATTATCCTTCGATTAAAAAATAAATTAAAAAATATCTACTATCTGGATTGTTGAGAAAGTTTGTCCATACTTGCTCTAAATAAAATAAAAAAGGCAAACATAACAAAAGCAAATCTCACAAGCTGAGCAAAAACCTGTTTCTATTAACTGCTTATCATCTATTGCAAAGTGTATTTCAGACACATAAAAAGGTCATTAACAAAATCACATATTACCCGAAAAGTGTTTCCTTATCAAATACAGTGTCAGCTGGCATATCCACAGGAATAAGGAGGTCTGGATGTGAATCAAAATGCACAAAACTTATATTACTTGCAGGAAGGTGCTTTGAGCCAATCGCCCGATATATAAAGGGCAGAACCTGTAAAAGATACATGTACACATTCAGAATTAGCACTGAAATCATGAGTATATACTCAACTGCAGGCTGAAAAACAATGCTAAACATAACTACAAAAAATCTGAAGCACATCAAGTTGTGAATAAAAAAAGCAAGAGAGCTCCAGAAAAATAACTTCTGCTTTATTGACTACGCCAAAGCCTTTGACTGTGTGGATCACAACAAACTGTGGAAAATTCTTCAAGAGACGGGAATACCAGACCACCTTACCTGCCTCCTGAGAAATCTGTAGGCAGGTCAAGAAGCTAATCCCAAAGAAAGGCAATGCCAAAGAATGCTCAAACTACCGCACAATTGCACTCATCTCACATGCTAGTAAAGTAATGCTCAAAATTCTCCAAGCCAGGCTTCAGCAATATGTGAACCGTGAACTTCCAAGTGTTCAAGCAGGTTTTAGAAAAGGCAGAGGAACCAGAGATCAAATTGCCAACATCCACTGGATCATGGAAAAAGCAAGAGAGTTCTAGAAAAACATCTATTTCTGCTTTACTGACTATGCCAAACACTTTGACTGTGTGGATCACCATAAACTGTGGAAAATTCTGAAAGAGATGGGAATACCAGACCACCTGACCTGCCTCTTGAGAAACCTATATGCAGGTCAGGAAGCAACACTTAGAACTGGACATGGAACAACAGACTGGTTCCAAACAGGAAAAGGAGTACGTCAAGGCTGTATATTGTCACCCTGCTTATTTAACTTATATCCACAGTACATCATGAGAAACGCTGGGGCTGGAAGAAGCACAAGCTGGAATCAAGATTGCCGAGAGAAATATCAATAACCTTAGATATGCAGATGATACCACCCTTACGGCAGAAAGCAGAGAGGAACTAAAGAGCCTCCTGATGAAAGTGAAAGAGGAGAGTGAAAAGGTTGGCTTAAAGCTCAACATTCAGAAAACGAAGATCATGGCATCTGGTCCCATCACTTCATGGGAAATAGATGGGGAAACAGTGTCAGACTTTATTTTTTGGGGACTCCAAAATCACTGCAGATAGTGACTGCAGCCATGAAATTAAGACGCATACTCCTCGGAAGGGAAGTTATGACCAACCTAGATAGCACTATCCATCTAGTCAAGGCTATGGTTTTTCCAGTGGTCATGCATGGATGTAAGAGTTGGACTGTGAAGAAAGCAGAGCGCCGAAGAATTGATGCTTTTGAACTGTGGTGTTGGAGAAGACTCTTGAGAGTCCCTTGGACTTCAAGGAGATCCAACCAGTTCATCCTAAAGGAGATCAGTCCTGGGTGTTCACTGGAAGGACTGACGCTGAAACAAACTCTAATACTTTGGCCATCTCATGGGAAGAGCTGACTCATTGGAAAAGACCCTGATGCTGGGAGGGATTGGGGGCAGGAGGAGAAGGGGACAACAGAGGATGAAATGGCTGGATGGCATCACCGACTGGATGGACATGAGTTTGGGTAAGCTCCGGGAGTTGGTGATGGACAGGGAAGACTGGTGTGCTTCAGCCCATGGGGTTGCAAAGAGTCGAACTGGACTGAGTGACTGAACTGATCTGAAGTTGTGAAGAAGTAGGAAAATATGAAATTTGTTATTGCAGATGATTTAGACAATCAGCTCAAGCTTTATTTTTTTCCTCAAAACTTCCAATGGGCATCTCTTGTTGGCATGTTGCCCCCATCATAAACTCAAGAACAATGTGAGGAAAACAGACAAGCTCTGGTACTCAAGGAAAGAAAAGCAAAACCAACTGCTTGTTAAAACACACTCTGGTGTAAAAGATGTGTTCAAGCTACCCTGGGTCTCTGCATCTTTCTCACACCTTTTGGATGCTGGTTGCTGGGCTAGGTCCTCTCTGAGGCTCTTTGTTCCGTTACAGTCTCTGGGGTTCTAAGTTAAGATTGAATCTGAAAGCACCACCTACCCCATGCACATTATCTCTAGGTCCTGAGAAACCAAATTTCCTTCCTATTATCTTTATTCATCCGCACATCTGGAATCGGCCTCTTCCTCTTTAACATCCACAGAATTCCTAAGGATTATTAAAGCTATCAAAAACAGAAAGTCTTCGATCACGGGACTCTCGCAGGCTTCCAGAAATCTAGATGTGGGCACCATTTTAGCTATTATAAAGTAGCACTACTACAAAAACAGAAAAATATCCTTATAGCGCCGTGTTAAAAGATTCATACACACACTACTCACACAATAATACTAACGGCTCTGAGAGCTACCCTGTACCTATTTCACAGATGACAGTGCATATTCTCAACAGAAGCCTCCCACCGACACCAGAGAATTGTGAAGGGGAGGCCGGGAGACAGCAGGAAGCCTTAGTTATGAGCAGGTTAAGGACTCGAGTTACTGCAGTTACGACTGTCCACGTTCGAATCCCGAAGCCACTAATTGTTGGCCGTGGGATTTTGGGCAAATCGCGAGGGTTCAGTGAGTTGCCGGACTCGCAGTAAGCGCCGACGTTAAAGCTCGCTGTCCTGCTGTTTTCCCCACAGCACTGCAACTCACTCGGATTCTGGTTCTCTCTCTGGCCTCCAGGCTCCGCCGCCGCCTCAGTCCTCGCGCGACCCTGCCCAGCACCCGTCAGCTGCCCACTCACCTCTTGATGATCCTCCACCACCCACACCGGGAGCTCAGGATAGCGCCGGAGCCGGGCGCGCTGTGCCCCCGATTCACTCATGTTTTCGCGCGCGTCAGAGTCCCCAAAATCCGGAGCCAAGGTTCCCTCCAGAGCCTAAGCTGCGGCCCGCCTCCTCTCCCGGGAGTAAACGCGCGCTCACCCGGTTGTGGTTTCGGATTGGAGGAGGTAAGGGGCAGGAGGCGGGCGCCAGAGACTCGAGGAGACCGATTGGCTTAGATGTCCATCGTTCTTATTGAAGCACCAATCACCGTGCACAAGGCGCTGCGGCGATTCCCGAGCGCTTTCCCTCTTGCAGTCCGGCTTTCTCAGGTTTGCTTTTTAATTCTCTTGCTTTCCTGTTCCGGAGCCGCGGGCGGTGCTACGGTCTTGGAGGCTGCACTATAACTCTGGCTTTACTCTAACGGCGACCTCGCAGCCCGAGAGCTTTTCTAGGTAAAAGGGTCAGCTTGTGGGTGTTGGAAGAGGGAGTGTTTCCAAGTATCCGAATTTCAACGGGGCTGGCGTCTGGGGCTGGGGTGAGAGGCGCCTGGGAGTTAGGATCCGGCAGCTCCTCTTCAGATCTGCAGCGAAGGGCAAAGAAAAGGGACCCTAGGCCCGGACCCTGTAAATAAATAGTAGTGAAAAATGAGACCTTTCATTCATTGTGGCGCGCATGTGGTGGTCCAGGCCTGGGGCCGCCGGGATCTCGGGCGGGGAGTGAGACTGTAAGTTTACATCGTGGGGCTCACTGTCTGGCGGGAGATGTAAACAGGGAAGCACGCAATTACGAATCATCCGGACATAAGTGACCGGGCTGGGAATTCAGGTGGTGGAAGAGCGCGTTAATAGAAATGTAGTCCCACATTTCAACTCTTTCTACAAAGAGTGATGTTCCTGCACATGTTAACTGTGCAAAACGACTCCCTCACTTTCCCTGCTTCCAAACAGCAACTTAAGAGGAGGCAGACGCCGAAAATAATTACTTTTCCAGTTGCAGTGAGTTCCTTGACTTTTGAATTGAAGTTCACATCCACAACACAGCCTGACTGTGCCTTTAATAGGTCAGTTTCATAATCAATGTTTTCAGATATTCTATTTCTAGAAATATCCATGAGGATCTAATAGTGAATGTTCAACAACAGTGAACACACGATAGAGGAGTAGTGGTGATCCTGACTCTTGTCCACCTCTAGATTCAGTACACTCCTTTGTGTTTCCCCTGGACTCTGCATACCTCTTTTCTTGTGTTTCTCACATTATGTAATTAAAAAAAAATCTATCTGCATATGGATTCTGGGCTTCAGGAGCCCTGCTTACTATGTGCCTTACTCATCTTTGATCAGGGCCTGTGACCATGCCCCACCTGTCTAGGCTCATTAAATGTTGCATGAATCAGTGAAAAGGTCTGCTTTTTGTCTGATTTTGGTAATGCAAACCTGTTGTGGATATGTTCAGTAGGGAAATGTCCAGTAGCAACATAGAAACATATATCACTGGTGAGCCAGTAAACACTTACTGATCACCTACTGTGTGCAGGATGTTCTGCCAGGGGCTGTGAAGGATACAAAAATGATTATGAGTCAACCCAATTCATCACCTAGTGGAGGAGTTAAGACATGTACACACATGATTATTATATGAGGCAGTCTCTGGTAAGTGCTGTAAAAGAAGTAAGTACAGACTAAGAGCATTGGAAGTCTTGAGGGAATGGGATTACTTCCTAAAGGGAACCAAGATAGGCAGCACAGAAGATGTGGCGTTTGACATGGGTAGATGAGTTAAAAACTTAATGGGCAAAGTCACAGGGAGGGGTTTTAGAAGACCAGAAGTAAAGAATAAGCTGGATGATCGTACTTCATATGTTAGGAACTGGAAACACCTAGGATGATAGGAGAGCTTCCCAGGTGGCCCTAGAGGTAAAGAACTTGCCTGCCACTGCAGGAGACATAATGAGAGGAGGGTTCGATTTCTGGGTTGGGAAGGTGCCCTGGAGGAGGGCCTGGCAACCCACTCCAGTGTTCTTGCTTGGAGAATCCCATGGACAGGGGAGCCTGTTGGGCCACAATCCATAGGGTTGCAAAGAGTGGATATGACTGAAATGACTTAGCACGCACACAGGATGATAGGCACTTCATGGGGAAGTTAATGGAGGATTAGCCTGGAAGAAGTTGGGTCCAGATTGCAGAGGGCCTTAAATGCCAAGCATGGAGTTTGAGCTTGATTCTTTTGGCCCTGAGTAGCTTGTGGTGACAGGATGGGCTATCTAGGCCCCAGGTTTATCATGAGGGTCTTGAACTGAATGATAATCATTCAGTTCAGTTACTCAGTTGTGTACAACTCTTTGTGACTCCATCGACTGCAATATGCCAAGCTTCTCTGTCCATCACCAATTCCCAGAGCTTGCTCAAAATCTCATGTCCATCGAGTGTGTGATGCCATCCAACCATCTCATCCTCTATCATCCCCTTCTTCTCCCACCTTCAGTCTTTCCCAGCATCAGGGTCTTTTCCAGTGAGTCAGTTCTTCCCATCAGGTGGTGAAAGTATTGGAGTTTCAGCTTCAGCATCAGTCCTTCCAATGAATATTCGGGATGTATTTCCTTTAGGATGGATTGGTTGGATCTCCTTGCAGTCCAAGGGACTCTCAAGAGTCTTCTCCAACACCACAGTTCAAAAGCATCAGTTCTTCGGTGCTCAGCTTTCTTTATAGTCCAACTCTCACATCCATATATGACTGCTGGAAAAGCTGTAGCTTTGACTAGATAGACCTTTGTTGACAAAGTAATGTCTCTGCTTTTTAATATGTTGTCTAGGTTGATCATAGCTTTTCTTCCAGGGAGCAAGTGTCTTTTGATTTCATGGCTGCAGTCAGCATCTGCAGTGATTTTGGAGCCCAAAAAAGTAAAGTCTGTCACTGTTTCCACTGTTTACCCATCTATTTGCCATGAAGTGATGGGACTGGATGCCATGATCTTAGTTTTTTGAATGTTGAGTTTTAAGCCAGCTTTTTCACTCTTCTCTTTCACTTTCATCAAGAGGCTCTTTAGTTCCTCTCTGCTTTCTGCCATAAGGGTGGTGTCATCTGCATATCTGAGGTTATTGATATTTCTCCCGGCAGTCTTGATTCCGGCTTGTGCTTCATCCAGCCTGGCATTTCGTGTAATGTACTCTGCATAGAAGTTCAATAAGCAGGGCGACAATATACAGCCTTGATGTATTCCTTTCACAATTTGGAACCAGTCTGTTGTTCAATGTCTGGTTCTGACTGTTGCTTCTTGACCTGCCTACAGATTTCTCAGGAGGCAGGTCAGGTGGTCTGATATTCCCCTCTTGAAGAATTTTCCATAGTTTGTTGTGATCCACATAGTCAAAGGCTTTGGCGTAGTCAGTAAAGCAGAAGTAGATGTTTTTCTGGAATTCTCTTGCTTTTTCTATGATCCAACGGATGCTGGAAATTTGATCTCTGGTTCCTCTGCCTTTTCTAAATCCAGTTTGAACATTTGGAAGTTCTCAGTTCACATACTGTTGAAGCCTGCCTTGGAGAACTTTGAGCATTCTTTGCTAGTGTGTGAGATGAGTGCAATTGTGTGGTAGTTTGAACATTCTTAGGCATTGCCTTTCTTTGGGACTGGAATGAAAACTGACCTTTTCCAGCCTTATGGCCACTGCTGAGTTTTCCAAATTTGCTGGCATATTCAGTGCAGCATTTTCACAACATCATCTTTCAGGATTTGAAATAGCTCAGCTGGAATTCCATCACCTCCACTAGCTTTGTTCATAGTGATGCTTCCTAAGGCTCATTTGACTTCATATTCCAGGATGTCTGGCTCTAGGTGAGTGATCACACCATCATGGTTATATGGGTCATGAAGATCTTTCTTGTATAGTTCTTCTGTGTATTCTTGCCACCTCTTCTTAATGTCTTCTGCTTCTGTTAGGTCCATACCATTTCTGTCCTTTATTGTGCCCATCTTTGCATGAAATGTTCCCTTGGTAATCATTAATGAGATATTATTTGGCGTGTACAGTGATTGATAAGGCTAAATAATCTGAAACTATTTTCATGAGCTATTTGAAAATCTGCCTTAAGCCTGTTGGTAAAACTTTTGGTTAGAAAGACTTTAGGAAGATGCTTCTAAATGGAAACTTGCTGCAGTTAATGTTTGTTTGGGTTTTTAAAACATTTTGCTGAAGCCCAATATTTGGAATGCTGTTCCTCTTTATAACATTCTTCAATCAGGAGGACTGAGAATGAGAATCAAAGAAAACTGTTATGTTGACCAGATTATAGTTAAGTTTGAATCTAAATGCTAGTCTCACTGAGGGAGAAAGAATGTGGAGTGGGAGAGCAGAAATGATTTTTCCTTTCCTGGTCTTTCAGCTGATTAGAGATGGAATATGCCTAAGTTTCGGAGAAGGCAATGGCAACCCACTCCAGTACTCTTGCCTGGCAAATCCCATGGACGGAGGAGCCTGGTGGGCTGCCGTCTCTGGGGTCCCACAGTGTCGAACACGACTGAAGCTACTTAGCAGCAGTAGCAGCAGCATGCCTAAGTTTCCAGTCTTTTAAGGTACTGGTTGTTTGAATCAGAGAGATAAGTACTTCAGTTCAGTTCAGTCGCTCAGTCGTTCCTGACTCTCTGTGAGCCCATGGACCAGGCTTCTTTGTCCATTGCCAACTCCTGGAGCTTGCTCAAACTCATGTCCATCGAGTCGATGGTGCCATCCAACCATCTCATCCTCTGTCATCCCTTTTCCTCCCGTCTTCAATCTTTCCCAGCATCAGGGCGTTTTCCCATGAGTTAGTTCTTCGCATCAGGTGTCTAAAGTATTGGAGTTTTGGCTTCAGCATCAGTACTTCCAGTGAATATTCAGGACTGATTTCCTTTAGGACTAGTTGGATCTCCTTGCAGTCCAAGGAATTCTCGAGTCTTCTCCAACACCACAGTTCAAAATAATCAGTTCTTCGGCACTCAGCTTTCTTTATAGTCCAGCTCTCACATCCCTACATGACTACTAGAAAAACCACAGCTTTGACTAGATGGACCCTTGTTGGCAAAGTACTTAGGACATCTTAAAAATTAGTTGTGAACATTAATTCAGTTCAGCATGCTCTTATTTTTATTAATATGCTATCTGCATTGGAGCATGCAAAATCAGTGTTAAGATAATCACAGAAATATTTTCCAGCATGAGCAGTTTGGGAAACATTTTTATATCTATTTGTTCTCTCTGTTCTCTAGAGTTTATATTCTCTGTGGAAAATGTGACATATTCAAATAGTACGTCACGATGCAAAGCAGTGCATGGTGAGTGGTCTGATAGTAATGGCAATCGTTTTGGGCGACCAGGGAGGAGCAAACACTGGCCATCTGGGGTGGGGAGGGTTTAGATCTGTGAGGAGGAGGGCGTGTGTTAACATAGGCCGTATCCATGGCTGGGACCCAGACCAGAGCAGTTAAGGAGCCATCCTGGAGCCCTGCCCTGATGGAACTAGCAGTTCTGAGGTCAGGCAGACATCAAAGGTGAAAGGTAATGAGCTGGTGACCTGTAATCATTATAGGACCTGCCAAAAAGAACCACAGAGCGTGTGAGAGCAGGGTACCCTGGGGGTGGTGACATTGGTTGTAGAAAGGCCTGCAAGGGTATTGCTGTAGTAGCGAGGCAGGAGAGCATGGTGTGGAATGGATGGACTCCAGTATCTATGAGGCTGAAATGATACAGGCGTTTGAGCATAAATTTTTAACTAGAAGGGTTAAGGGAGGAGAAGTTGTCAGGTAATTCCCTGCTGTATGACTTGAAGACCAATGAATGGTCTCATCTGTTGAGACAGGAAGGGGCTTCTCAGGTGGCACAAGTGGTAAAGAACCTGCCTGCCAGTGCAGGAGAAACACGGGTTGGGACGATCCCCTGAAGGAGGGCATGGAAACCCACCACAGTATTCTTGCCTGGAAAAATCCCACGGACAGAGGAGCCTGGTGGCCACAGTCCAGAGGATCACAAAGGGTTTGACACGACTCAAGGGACTTAGCATGCATGCATGCATTGAGATAGGAAACACTGAAAAAGGAGCAGGTGGGATTCTCTTGGAGGGCAAGGTTATTGACTCCTTTTGGGACATGTTGAGTTGAATTAGTGAGTCTGTGCTGAGTAGGGAGGAAGGTGTGGCAGGATGATGCTCAGTGCACGTGTAGAGATGCTGTGTGTGGACAGGATGACATAGTGAGGTCAAGGTTGGGGGGAACTTGAAGAAGTACACCACAGCAGATGGTTGAACACGGATGTGACCTCGTCATGCTGGAAGTGAAGCCTCTTTAGGAAGCGACAGGGTCCAGGGACTGACCATGGCTTTGGTTGAGTGGCTGAGACCTGGGAAGAGGAGTTTATTGGCCCTGAGGAGTTTCAGATAGTACAGAGAACTCAGTATTAGATGGGTGGAATATTCCAGCAGCCTAAGGGGTGGTCAGATATTGGTGAAAGCGGTTTACATAGTGAGTTTTTCTCTTCTCTTTTTCTTTCCTCCACCAAAGTCACAGAATGTCGTTCCACCCAGGAGGACCCAGGTGTCCCCGAGGGCGAGGGGGACATGGAGCCAGACCCTCCGCACCAGCCTTCAGGCCCCAAAATCTGAGACTGCTTCACCCTCAGCAGCCTCCTGTGCAATACCAATACGAACCTCCCAGCGCCCCTTCCACCACCTTCTCCAACTCTCCGGCCCCCAATTTTCTGCCTCCAAGACCAGACTTTGTACCGTTCCCTCCGCCCATGCCTCCTTCAGCGCAAGGCCCCCTACCTCCCTGCCCGATCCGGCCCCCATTCCCCAACCACCAGATGAGGCCCCCCTTCCCCGTGCCCCCATGTTTCCCTCCCATGCCGCCTCCGCTACCCTGTCCCAGTAACCCCCCAGTCCCTGGAGCGCCTCCGGGCCAAGGCGCCTTCCCCTTCATGATGCCGCCGCCTTCCCTGCCGCATCCGCCGCCGCCTCCCGTCGTTCCGCAGCAGGTCAATTACCAGTACCCGCCGGGGTACTCGCACCACAGTTTCCCGCCTCCCAACTTCAGTAGCTTCCAGAACAGCCCCAGTTCCTTCCCGCCCAGTGCTAGTAACAGCAGTAGCCCTCACTTCAGGCACCTCCCTCCGTACCCGCTCCCCAAGGCTCCCAGTGAGAGGCGGTCCCCAGAAAGGCTAAAGCACTACGACGACCACAGGCACCGGGACCACAGTCACGGGAGGGGCGAGCGGCATCGGTCGCTGGAGCGGCGGGAGCGAGGCCGGAGCCCCGACCGGAGAAGGCAGGACAGTCGCTACAGGTCCGATCACGAGCGAGGGCGCACGCCCTCCCGCCACCGGAGCTACGAGCGGAGCAGGTAAAGCACACCTGTGGTTTTTTAGAGAAGTTGCGGAGATCCTGACACAGGCCATTTCTGCGGCTCAGCAAACCAGACCAAAAAGGTCCAGCCGTGCATTTCGGTTTATAAAAGGAAAGGGCTTTTTTTATTAAAGAGGGAGAGACAACTGATGAGGAAAGAAGTTGACCTCAGGAGAAAGCCACTTTGAAAAGCATCCCCAAATTAGCAACACGGGTTCATTTCAATGAATGTAAGTCAATTACTATACAGAGTACAGCTGGCATTTTAACGATGATCAATAAAAGATCTTGTAGTTGTTTGTGTGGATGTTGTATATAATTATGTTCAGTATGACCATCTTGTCAGGTTATTGCACTGTGGGTTCTTTCGGAATTGGTGGTCTGCAGGCCGCTGTTATCAGTCAGGAATCCAACTAGTTAACAAGCTGAACTTGCTTCCTGATTTTTAGGATAAATGGAAGTTTCTCTTATGTTTTTGCTTTCTTGTTCTGTTTCTTTATAAAATGAAATAATATTAGGTATACATTATCAAAGTTACAGTTTTCAAAATAGCTTTTAATTTGATTTTGTTGCCTTGAAATGTATGCATACTAAATAAAATTGCATTTAGAACATACTAATCCACTCCAGATTAAATTTCTTTTTTTCCCCACCCAAAAGGCCAAAAATCTATATTTACAAGGAAATAAGGTTTCCAGCAGACATTCATTGATGGGTGTCTAGAAATTCTCTGAAGTTATATGTAAAATTTTATGTCTATATATTTTTTCTATAAGTAAATCAGTGGCTTACAGCAGATTCTTAAGAGATTGTATGAGTCTGTTACCCTAAACCTAAGAACCATTGGTTTAGATGGAAAAATAAAAATGTGCACATATCCATTCTACTAATATTTATTTATACCTTCAGTGAACTGTTTGTAACAATGAAGATTTTTGGTTTTCCACTTGTCAAGCTGGTAATGGTGCTTCTCTTTCTGGCTGCTGTGGTGTGTTCACTCATTTTCATTGTCTTGTGGAACTTCTGTGCTGAAAAGTTTGAGGTCCCCAAACCAGGTAACCTTGTTACTTGGATTTGCAGGGAGTGAGTCTTGACTCCTATGGAATTAATGTGCTTCTTGGTTTCCATGTTGTTCTCATGGCTGTGTGTTTGATTCTGACCGAACATTTTGCCAGTAAATGGTAACAGTCATTCTCAGTCCTAAAGATTTGGAAGGCAGCCCTCCAGGCCTTGGAAGGTTTGGAAGGAAAATGCACTATTGCTTCTCCCTGATGCCTAATCGAAGGCAGAAGTGACATGTTTCCTGCAGGGGTGACTGATTCTGATGGGTTAAAGCTGACTAGAGTTGGTAGACTTTGAAAAGCCTTTTCAGCATGACTTACTGTTCCTTGTCAGTTTTGTTCTTAACTTTGTGATGGATTAGTTGGCAGAGGCCTGTGAGGGTTTATTTTACAACTTTATGGTGAAAATCTAAACTCAAAAGAGTTTGATAGTTTTCTTCAGACTTAAAGTGATTGTTAATAAACCTATCTTTGGGGAAAGATTTTGCTGCAAACTTCAGCATTCTAGATGACTTTTTTTTGTCTGTTTGAGAGTACTGTGGTTTTTAGGGTTCTGCTGTAAATTCCTGAGTTCTCCCATCCAGGCTTAAGCTTGAAGAAACACAGATGTCCTGTAAACTGAGGATCCCTGTCACTAAGTGAAATGAAATGCTGAAAAAATGGCCCTTAATCCCCAT
Source organism: Capra hircus (assembly GCF_001704415.2). Taxonomy (NCBI): domain Eukaryota; kingdom Metazoa; phylum Chordata; class Mammalia; order Artiodactyla; family Bovidae; genus Capra; species Capra hircus. Next base: position 41,939,681 of record NC_030827.1, read on the forward strand.
TAGCCTAAACCACAACCCCTTTACTGTGGGGGATCTTAGGCAATTAGCTCATCTTTCTACATGGTGTTTATTTACCCTGGAGTTGTTTTATGATGTTGTACTTGGGGGTGTTTGCTCTGGAACGGCCTTAATGTCACAGCCGCAGTAAAATCAGTTCCCTCTGAGGGTGTTAGTAGAGTGCCAGTTCTTTGTCTTATATAGAATGCTTCTGTGAACCAGTGCTTGTGTATAACTTCCAAAAGTACACTGGAAAAAACCAGACGTTCACAAAGTTGTGCATTAGATTAGATGAAGTTTATGCAAATTCTTTAGTCTGTCCTCTGGCTGCTTCTGCCCTGGCTTCTTGGGGTAAGTGCATCCACACTTTTTCAAATTTCATTTTTCCTTTTCTTCTCCTCCTCATAAATCTGGGTGAATAGTGATTATAAGATTGTTTCAGGGCAGACTATTTCTGGAGAAGGTTTGTGAAGAAGTAGAGGCATGCATTTGCTGTTGTGAAAGATCCAAGTTCCTCCAGTGAATGGGAAAAGGAAGAGCTGCAAGGGCAGCCTGTAAGGAGCAGGGCAGTGGCTTCCCGCACTTGAGTGGTGTTACAGCACCGTAACCCCATACCTGTCCTGTTGAGTACCGTGTTGAGCCGTTGGAGAGCTAGTATTATGTATCTAAGGAATATCTTTATGATCCCGAACTGGGAAGAATTTTTGGAAAAATAACTGAAGCATTGTTTTTCTTGCTTTAAATGGGTTCACCATGTAGTATTACAGTGATTTATACTGGTCTTTTCAGTTCATAGCCACTAGAGGTAGCAATCATCATGAGAGGTGCCACTCTTGAATGCAAAATCCTATCCCCTAGGTGTTACAAAAACAAATGAAAAATTAGGAATATCCTTTAAATAGAGTTTTTATTTGGAAATAGAGGCAGTTTTTTTTTTAGCTGCCATGCCATCACAAATTATATTTGTCATGTGATACCACTCACTAGGTGGGGTTTGCTGTCTAAAAGTAACCTGTCATTTTAGAAGTGTATCAAGTAAAGAATGTGGAATCCCAAGCACTGGCTACTTTACTTTGGACAGCTGGTGTGTACCTGAGCCTTAAATATATGTTAAAAGTGTTATTCAAAGAAGTCTTTCTTGAGGAAGGGGTGATTTTTAAGTGGAAAAACAATTTTTGTGTTAATATCTAAGATCTCTTATTAATTTTATAAGTTTTGATTTCAGTTTACATTTCTTTACATTTACATTTCTTCTGTTTGGCTATAGGTGGGGGATTATTATTTCTTTTTTGTCCATGCCATGTGACAGGCATATGGGATTTTAGTTCCCCTACCAGGGATCCAATCTGTGCCCCCACAGTGGAAGTGGTGGCGGGAAGGTGGAGTGTGGCTATTTTTGAGTTTAGACATTTTTGTAATCTTCTTGCTGGATTCAGGCTAATACAGTGTTTTTTTTTTTCCCCCCCACTCTAAGACCTAGTATTTATTTCCTTTAGATTTAGTTCTGATGTAAACACAGTGGGATTCCAATTTTTGTTTCAGATCTCATTGTACTTATTGACTAGACTCATAAGTTATTACTCTCATTATTACTAAATTCCAGCTTTATATTAGAAGGTTTAAAATCCTGCATTCTAGTTTTACACTGAGTAAACTCAGTGTCTCTATTTAGAGTTTTTTTTCCCCTGATGAAAACAGCACTTAAAGTGACCTAGAGTCTCATGGTAGTTAGTGGTGACTAAGAACTATACCTGAGGTGTATAACCTATGAGTTTAGAGCTCTTTATTATAGACCCTTTTCCTAATCTATACTATATGCATTTATTTGTTGGATGAAATTAAATGTTCCAGAAATCAATAGGCAGTTGAATCCTTTGAAGTTTTCCCTGTAGAATGTTTGGTTGGTTGGAAGGTCTCAAGAGAAGAGTATGATAAAATTCCTTTTGTTGCTTAGTATTAAATATGACTTCTTTTTTTTTTAAAGAAAACAGCAAGAAATGTCTAAGGTAGTTAACTTGCATAAAGTGAAATGCTCCTTTAACCTCTAATAAATGAAGGGTGAATAAAAATGTCCCATAGTGAATAGTGCTGCAAAATACTTAGGTGAGGTGAGGTCCATTTATTTAGATGAATTCAGTGAAAAGAGATGGTGTTTTTGAGTCTTTCTGTTGAAAACAGCTCTGTGTATTAATTCCTTTAAGAGAGCGGGAACGGGAGAGACACAGGCACCGGGACAGCCGAAGATCACCATCTCTGGAAAGGTCCTACAAAAAAGAGTATAAGAGATCTGGAAGGTAAGCAAGGAGTTGACACTGGAAGAAGTCATAGGATCATCTCCTGAAATTCAGATTTTGTGCTTTTGCAGGGTGTCAGCCAGGTCTTCAGAGTAGCCTGAGTGTCTGTCCAAAGAATACTGTGAAAAGCTAAAGTAGCCAGTTACTGAAAAACTTTTTATTTCAAGATGTATATAGGATGCACAAGGAAAATCTTGATAAGTCCCCCAAATTAGGCCACTTTGTAGTTGGTAGTTCAAGGTTTTTTTTTTTTTAAAGACCTTGAAAATTCCTAATTATGCTCTTAAGTTTACTTGTTTCAGAAAAAAAAAAAAAAAAGAAAAACTACAGTAATACCTTATTTGGAAATATGACATTGAAATTGTTGCAAATAAAAATTTACAGGACGTAACCAATTCTGTATCAAGAGCTAAAAATTTATGCCTTAATAAATGGTAATTAAGAATAGTACTCTCGATAATCTGACAGACTTTGGGTCAATTATTCATTTTCCCAACTTTGTTACTGGGCAAAGGAACTTCTTTAAGCCTCAGTTTCTTTGTCTAAAATAAGGACAGTTATATTTACCTTATTGAGTGATGAGGGATCATTGAAATAACACACATAAAACACTTAGCACTTGGCCCAGTAGTGCCAAATAAATGGTAACTATATAATTTTTATCTAATCACTTGACTCTAAAAAAGCAGAAAAAGGTATTGAAGGTAAAATAAATTAATAAACTAGAAAATAGAACTATAATGCCATAATAAAATTTGTAAATAAATGCAAGATTTCTTTGAAAGGCCGTACAATTTAAAAAGTGGCAAATCAAGAGAAGAAAAGCAAGTATCCATTAGGTATAAGAAAGAATGTATTATTATAGGAATGAAGGGGACTTAAAAATTATAGTGTGTTGTTATAAGTACTGATGTTTTATTTGAGAAATTAAAAAACTTGGATGTGATGGGTTGTTTCTATGAAAACAAAAATTATAAACCTTACAGTTAGAGCGGAAAATTTTAATAGGCCAATAACTATGGGAAAAAGTTGACTTTGTGTCACTTCCAAAAAAGTTTGAAACTGTTTTTAGAACACTGAAGAAGATGGGAGGAAAGCTCGACTCATGCTGTGATATCAGGAAAATCCAAATGGCAAAACTATCAATGAAAAGAAAACCACAAGACAATTTCTTTTATGAATATGGATGTGAAAATAGTGATTAGTATATGAGCAGGTTGTTTTCAGTTGTGTGTTATAATAGTTGAGGGTTTATTCCAAGGTTCCATGGGTAGATAGGTTCGTATTAGGAGATCTATAACTAATTCTTTGTGTCAGAATCTCTAGAGTTATCTCAGTACTTGCTTATTAGCTATTTAAAGTTGCATTCAATTATGAGTAGGGACTGGTAAAGGAGAAGTATAAGCAGACTTCTGTAACTTGATAGAGAACATTACCTCGTGATGAACATGATTGATACCATCTGGGAAGAGCCAAATTTAATGTTGAAACCCTATAGGCCTTCCCATACATGTTAGAAAAAAAGACAAGGAGACCCCATTTCCTACCACTGTCACCTGATGTATATCTTAACAGCAAATGACAAACATTGTATTCTTGTGTGTCCCAGGTATCGTACGGTACGATGATAGTCTTTAACAAGAGTCCCTGCTTTCCAGGAATAAGAAAGTTATGTGCTGTGAGAAGTGCTTTTGATAGAGCAGATACATACTGCTTCTGGAACACAGTAATTAGTAACTCAGTTTTGGGTCGTCACAGAGAAGTTGGCAATGTACTGATTCCCTGGAGTATGGATAGGAATGCCTAAGGGAAGGCAAATGGTAGGGGGAGAGAAAGAGCAGATGTGAAGCCTGCATTGGAGAAGTGGTCTCAGAAGGTCAAACCTGGAGGTTGGGAAATGAGTTTAGGCTTTTGTTAGTAATCCAGGAAAGAAATGACTGTGGCTAGACCGACCCATTGTGGCAATGACGATGGGGGATGTTGGAGGTAATTGAGAGAGATCGATGTGGGAGAGTCAGTAGGACTTGGTCATCACCTGAGAGCTGATGTTCCCCTTGGAGGGCTGGAAACACTTAAGAAACAGGCAAAAGAACGAGTTCAATTTTGGGCAAGTGGAATTTGTGTCTGTGAGACAGCTCGGTGGAGTTGTGTGGTACCTAGTGGGACACAAAAGTAAAAAAAAAAAAAGAGTATAAAGTTCAGAAAAGAGATCTTAGCTAGAAAGGCTAAATGGCATGAATTAGCTGAGGTCAGCTAGGGAGAGTCTGTTCAGAGAGAAAGGGCCTGAGGGAGAGGAGGAGATAAGGATAGGAAAAAAGCCAAGATAACTGCGTTTGTGGAACTCGTTGAGGGCCCACCTGAGGTTGGATTTTAATGTGGAGTGCTGGGAATCTCTTGGTTTAGTTGTTTTTTCTCCAATACCCAGTAACTTGTGGAGAAGGCAGAGATGGATTCTTTGAGTTCTAACTCATGCAGTAGATAAGAAAATAAAAGTTATAGATGTAAATACTGTAAAGCAGGAAAAGTTATCATGTTTGTAATGTAGCATATTATTAAACAACAATTTTGAGTTCGGATTTTGAAATTTGAAATGCCTGAGACACCTACCTAAAATGATGTTTTACTCCTATTTTGAAATGTCCCTCTCAAAGTGTTAAAAAAAAAGGAAAGAAGAAAAAAAGAATACTAACTGTTGTTCACAATAGACAACCCTGATCATCCATTATTTATGACACCTGCCTAAAGTGGAAGGCGTAAGGATGTCTTCTGCCTGTGTTTCTCGATGGTAATAATAATAAAACATTTGGTGGGATTTTTAGTACATGTCAAAATGTCTGTGTCAAATAATGATGTTAGCATTTAACTATTATTTACTAGCTGTGAGAGTGGGCAAGTGATATAATTTCTGTTTCCTGTCTAGGGGATGTTTATATCTGCCTCAGGATTCTTGTCAGGACTAAGTGTATCAGAGTGCTTACAAGAGTGTCAGGCTCTCAGGAAGGACCACAAAAAACAAATAAAACCACTCCACAGGGAGCCAGGATTTGCCATTATTAGCTATTGATATTACCAGGACAGTTCAAGAGAATCAGTTGAGAAATGTTAGAATTAACTCACTGAAGTTGACAGTTATGCAATAAACATATCATAATTAAGAGCCTTCCCTGAATACCAGGAATACCTGCTTACTAATAGAAAATATACATAGAAAATTTAAATGAATAAAAGTTAAATTTCTTCATAAACTTAAAAATGTATTGATCAATAGGAAGATAGTAAGTGTAGTAGATGACAAGGAAGGTGATGTAAGTGAATGGAGGGCATGTTAAATTCCTGTAGTGGGAGTGGAAGATAGGGTTAAAAAACATACCAGTGTTCTTCCAAAATATTTGCAGTTTTTAGCGGTGGTATAGTGGTGAGTATATCTGCCTTCCAAAAAATCTATAATTTTAATGTAAGTTCAGTTGAGGTACTGTTTTTAGAACTTTACTAGGACTCAAATTTTTCCTGGGAATAGAAGTGAGTATAATGAAGAAAAATAATGCACAGTTTGGTATGGGTATAAAGAGGTCAATGAGACCAATCTGGAACAACATTCAAGTATATATAAAGGTTTACATCTACCATAAAGTTGTTTTTTCAAATCAGAGGAGAAACTGATATGGAAACAATGCAAATTGTATGGAAAAGAACTTGAGTTCAGATTTCTGCCTTAAATCTTGGACAGATAGAGTAAAAAAAAATTAATGTTAAATGTAGCTGAAAAATATAAAATATTTATTTAACCTTGCTATGGGAAAGGATTACCCATAACACTAGCCATAACATTAGCCATAACACTAAGACTGGAAATAGAAACAAAAACAGTCTTTGCCTTTGGCCATATAAAGATTGTATGCGGCTCTGCTGCTGCCGCTGCTAAGTCGCCTCAGTCGTGTCCGACTCTGTGTGACCCCAGAGACAGCAGCCCACCGGGCGCCCCCGTCCCTGGGATTCTCCAGGCAAGAACACTGGAGTGGGTTGCCATTTCCTTCTCCAAGGCATGAAAGTGAAAAGTGAAAGTGACGTCGCTCAGTCGTAGCCCACTCTTCGTGACCCCATGGACTGCAGCCTACCAGGCTCTTCCGTCCATGGGATTTTCCAGGCAAGAGTACTGGAGTGGGTTGCCATTGCCTTCTCCAATGTAGCTATAAATAGAATTAAAAGGAAAATAAATTGAAAAAGGTTACATTAGATATGACAGAAGATGGGTGATAATTTAAATAAAAAACCGTCAAAAGACCGTAATCCTAATTTTAAAAATATCGCCATGGTGTATTGATTCATGTTCATATTAATAAAAGAAGTGAATGTGAAACATGTTATTTCAGTAGTGACAAATTAAATGAGATGCTCTCTTTGTAAGGATAGAAAAGATTAAAAACAATCATGTTGACAGGATGTGTGGAAATGGGAAATCACATACAGTTTTGATGGTAATCTAAACTGGTAATTCTTAACTGTAGAGAAGCCTTTAAAAAAGTACACACTCTTTGTGTGTGAAATAATATGATAAGTCTGCAAAGAACACAAGTGTATTTACAGAAGCATTGTTTACAGTGGGGGAAGAAAGGTAATATCCTAAATGACAATGCTCAGATTTGTCAGATTACGGTATATACATATAAAAGAATGATATGCATTATTAAAAATGGTTCAGATGTACATGTATTGAAGTAGAATGATGTTCCTGGTTTACCACTTTGTTGAGGAAAACAGGCTACGGAGTTCCTGTTTTTAGAAACTTGTATGTTTATATATCTATATCTTCTAACATATTTGTGAAATATAATTGTTATCTCTGAGTGATGTTACAGGTGATTTTTGTTTTATTTTTCTTCAGTGAACATATATACATTTTACTTCACAGTAAATTTTTTTTTCTGGTAACAAACCTCTTGACGTACACCGTAATATTTAGAAGTTGCATCAATAAGTAATATATATAATCCTAATCACTCACTGTTTTCCCCCTGTTGTATACACACCTACACTTAGATTTTCCCTGCTGTAAAATTAGAAATGAGTGATAGAGTTGATGGAGAAGCTTACTTGTGACTTTGACCCAGATGTAGACTTTCTTGGGTAAGAGTGACTTTGTTAGTAGAGCTGCCTGCCGAGCTGGCACCACATCACAGTCTCTCTCCTTGGCTGGATTCTCCAAGTCTGTACAGTTCCACTGAAATGTTCTGGGCTTAATTTAAAAATCTATCCTATGGGTTTTTCCCTCCAAGCACATTGATATGCTGAGCCTTTGCAAATTTCATGCTCCAGCGATTCAAGGAGATAGAATTGCTTTTTTCCTTTTTAATTGAGTTACTATTAGTAATTGTGGGGATCAGAATTAGGCGACTTGGTGGTTCATTAAGCAGTAATACCCAAGTAGGGGCTTCCAGAGAAATGGTGAGGGATGGTATAACTGGTTCACTCTAGGATTTTGGTCCTCAGGCTAAATTTATGGCTAAGTGGAGATCATGTTTTGTGAAGACTTTTTTTTTTTCCTCTTGGCAAAGCGAGATGTGGAGAATTCAGAATTAGTGTGCTCAATGCTGAGATCGTCTATAGATGGAGATGTCCGCATATTTCCCAGAGATCTTTATAGGAGTTATGGTTGGCCAGTTGCTCCTGAACCTGCCGTATGCACACCAGAATCACCTGGGGAAATTATTAAAAATACAGAATCTTGGGCCCCACCCCTGGAGACTGTGAATCAGTAAGTAGATCTGGGGTAGGGCCTGGGAATTTGTATTTTTAAACAAATAACTTCAGGTGATTCTGATGTCAGCAGACCGGTGTCAGGGGGTCACTGGTTTTTCATACAAATGAATATATTGGTTTGGCATGACATTTTCCTTTTAGGTGACAAATGAGCTAAACAGGTGAAATAGAAAAGTTTTACAAGAAAAGAACATTTTTAATAGCCTCCCTTTGCCCCCTTTTGAAGTCGCTCCCCAAGCAGGGAGAAGAAGAGAGCTCGCTGGGAGGAAGAAAAAGACAGGTGGAGTGACATCCAGGGCTCTGGCAAAGAGAAGAATTATACCTCCATCAAGGAAAAGGAGCCCGAGGAGGCGCTGCCTGACAAAAACGAGGAGGAGGAGGAAGAACTCCTTAAGCCCGTGTGGATTCGCTGCACCCACTCAGAAAATTACTACTCCAGTGACCCCATGGACCAGGTGGTAGGTCTGTGGTGGGAGAGAAGCTGCGGACCAGAGCTTCTCATGGAGGAGGCAGTGGCACCCCACTCCAGTGTTCTTGCCTGGAGAATCCCAGGGACGGCGGAGCCTGGTGGGCTGCCGTCTTTGGGGTCACACAGAGTCGGACATGACTGAAGCGCCCTAGCAACAGCAGCAGCAGAGCTCCTCAAGCTCGGTGCTGTTGGCGTCTTGGGCTGGATAGTTCCCTGTGGCGGGGCCTGCCCGGTGCATGGTTGGATGTCGAGCAGCATCTCTGGGTTCTGTGCACTGGATGCCAGTAGCACCCTCGTGACTGTGATAACCGAGGCTGTCTTCTGACATTGCCCAGTGTACCCTGGGGAGTGAGAGAACGCCCCTCCCCCTGGTTGAGAACCACTGCTGTAGACAAAAGCTGCTTTCCAAATGGTGAGAGTGCCGTAGGTGTATGAAAGGATCTCTTCATTCTGATTTTTGACTCCACCGCTAGTCTTGATGCTGGTGGTCTTGTAAGCTCTCACTCATAGCTATGTTATGCCTTCTGTATCTGTATGTGTGTGTGTGTGTTTCCCTCAAAATGAGAAACAAGGGAAAATTGAGTTTGTCTCTTGCAAGTCTGCCCGTGACCAAAGGTACCCATAGCAGATTGCCCGTGCTGGTTGCTGGTTTTGTGGAGTCGCAGTGTCGTCACCTTGGATGGGTTCTCAGGAGAGTCAGCGCGTGTGCTGCTCACAATGGGGCTCCTGGGGCTCAGCAGCTGTGCCTCATTGCCTTGGGGGCCCCAGGACCTCTGTGTGCTCGCTTCTCCTCTTTCTTCCATCTCCATTTTATTTTCCATCACTCTCCCCCCACCTTTTTTTTTTTTTTTTTCCTCTCTCTCTCCCCTAACAGGCACTAGGCCTCCATCCCCATTAAGTCAGGTGTATTTGCCGTGGGAGGGACACACAGTCATGTTCACTGATGAAATGAATGAGTGAAGGAAGGGATACGTACAGATTTAGGACAGAAGAGCCTGGAGATGTTAGATTTAGTGGGTGGGGTAGATAAGAGAACATTCTGTTGTTTGGAATTTTGTAAAAACAGCTTCAACTTGGACTGGGCCCTTACCTATGTTGAGCTTGAGAGGAGACTGTCGTCTCTGGCAAAAAGGTTTGAGAGGTCTCTCTTGTTGGCATGATATTTTACTTGATAAAGAAAAGCAGGGTTTTAAGTCATAGTTCAGGTGACATAGGCAAGGAGAAGCTTGTACGTGGAGCCGTGTTGGTGAAACTGCTCCACGTGTCTCAGATTACCTCCCTGAATTCTTAAAACATCCCTGGAAAGAAGGCATCTGTTACTTCAGAATGTTGTTGTAAATGAGAATACTTAACTGATCGTGGTTTAAGCTTGCTGGGTTTGTTTTCCTTGAGAAGCCATCTGGAGGGAGGTGGTGGCTGGTATGTATTTAGTGCCTTAGTGATGGCAGGGCTGTAGGTGGGTATTGCTGTCTTCCGGAGGATCCACCACGGTTGTAGGTTGCCCACGGGAGCCCCAGGCATCGTGTCCGTACACACCTCTGCCCAGACACAGATGCAGAGGGCAGTACTGGGTGGAGCCCAGGGTGCCCGGGGATCTCTTCTTCATCCCTTCACCCAGAATTGTGTTTAATGGATTAATTTTCCATCTCTGCCATAACCCATCTCCACAGACTTCATTCATGGCTTGAAATACCGCACATTTATTAGCTCACAGTTCTGTAGATTGGAAGTCAAACTTGGGTCTCACTGGCTAAATCGAGGTACTGGCAGGACTGCTCTCCTTTCTGGAGACAACCTGTTTTCTTGCTTGTTCAGGTTGTTGGCAGAGTTCAGTTCCTTATGGCTGTGGGATGGAGGCCCTTGTCTGCTTGCTGTCTGGCAGGCTGTTCCCAGCTTCTGGAGCCCGTCTGCATTCCTTGGCCCATGGACCCCTTCCTTCATCTTCAGAGCCAGCAGCGTGGGTCGAGTCCCTCTTGTGCTTTAACGATCTCTTGCCTCTTCTTCTATTGCACCTTGGACTGCTGTTGTGAGAGCCTCTCCACTTTTAAAGACTCGTATTCAGTTGGGTCTACCCAGATAATCCCACCTCAAATTCTGTAGCCTTAATCGCGTCTGCAGAGTTCTTTCTGCACTGAAAGGTGGCATGTTCACTTTCCAGGGATTAGGACAGAGACATCTGTGGCATAGGACAGAGACATCTGTGGCCGAGTTCTCTGCCCCAAACCTGAAGGGAATCCCAGTTCTGTGAGCATGGGGGAAGGGGAGAATGGCTCCCCAGGGGTATCATTATTATTGAAATAATGTTGAAGGCACTGAGGCTCAGAGCATTTAAACGGCACAGCGTTTGCTCTTCCTCACCTTTCTTGTGGGTGTGTTAAAACTCCAGTGTCTAAGGAAGGCTGATAAACCAGAAGGCCAACACTGGCTTCTGTTTGGGCACCGCTGGTGCAGAGAGGGCCTAAGTGTCAGAGCCACCCCGGCATCACCAGTATCAGTAATGAGGTGGGGCTGAGGAAAGCAGGCACCCTCTTCTGGGAATAACTGCAGATTTCATGATTGAACATTCATTTTATGTTGGAAAGGTGCCTTTTGAAAATGTCAAATGTACATTTCAGGTGGGTGTTTAAAGTGATTTTCAACCTGGGAGGAGAGTAAGGGAAAGTGAGGAACTTCCTCCAGGAATGTATTGCAGAACCCTGTGTTTGTAAAGAGTGTGTGTGTGTGTGTCCCTGTGTTTATGGGGTGCGTGTGTGGTTTGTGGGTCACTGGGTTAATGTGGAATACACACCATCAGTGAATTTCAGTAGGGGAGAGGTATATGTTCTCTAGGAGGGTATCAGGTGTCATGAATTCTGAGGGATTTATGATTTTTTGGTTGTTGTATCAAAAGGGCATAGGTGAAGACTTCTAACATTTCTAAGGGTTGGCAAAGTGCATTTACCTGAGGACTGTGTCAGCCATAAGTGTGTGTGCAATTCAGAGCATCATTGCCAGCACTTTGGGCATTTTGTGTTTAAAATGTTTGTTAAATTGAGGGTTGAAAAATGATATCTTGCTGTTAAAATCTTTGGTTATCGGTGAGTTCTTAAGTCTCTTTGGTATGACTATTATTAATATAGTTCCTAATATTGATCCTTTATTTTTCAAAGGGAGATTCTACTGTAGTTGGAACAAGTAGGCTCCGTGACTTATATGACAAATTTGAGGAAGAGTTGGGGAGCAGGCAAGAGAAGGCCAAAGCTGCTAGACCCCCATGGGAGCCTCCCAAGACGAAGCTAGATGAAGATTTAGGTGAGTCAGAAGTTACTAGACTGAGATCCTGTGCTCTTTTTTTATTGTTTAATACCAGACTTTTGGGATGTGTCCTTGAGAGTCCCATAGTAAAATTTCCTAATGTCCATTTTATTTTCCTTAATTCCAGTCAGCAAATACGTAGCAATGTAACTTTCTTCTTTTCAATTTTCTTTTCCCTTAGTTATATTCAGTAGAATACATAAGAGATCTCATTTGCAAGGTATGCTAGCCACTGTGTCCCCGTAGACTCCTGTCTTAAAATCGGAAGGGACCACAGTCCAGCCTCCTGTCAAAAGCAGGAGCCTGTTCCCGTGCCTCGTGATCTAATGGGCAGGCATCTCCTGTGGCTCTCTCCACTGCCAGGGTGTGGAAACTCCAGCCAGAGTCCAGCTCTGTTTGAAGCTCTCTCTCTCTTCACAAAGTTTCCATCACTTTCTTCCATCTTTCACATACGTATTCTGAGACTCCAAGGAGATGCTGAGATCAGTGCTTCTCACCATGTTGTGTCTTTACCCCTAACACACGCTGTATGCAGAGGAGACGTTCAGTGTGCCTTTTCCTGCATGATATCTGCCTCTCATCTGCCCACCTTTGTTACGTTTCCCTCGCTGAGAGGCAGTGTCCATGGTGGGGAAAAGCACAACAGAACCAGCTGCCCTGGGTTTGAATCCTTGTTCCACTTGAAATGTGATCTCAGGCAAGTGATGTGATTTCTCTGTGTCTCAATTTTCTTGCCTTAGAAGAGGAATGACAGTACCCATCTCACGTAGTACACTTGAAAATACAACAGTGTAAGGGCTCCTTCTTACCACGCTGTATGTACTGCATTAATCTCTTGAAGGATCACTCCAAGTTCTAGGTCTTTTTTTTTTTCTTTTTTGATTGTAGTAAAATACAAATAACATGTGCATAATACACGTAAGATATACTACTTAGCCATTTTTGAATGTATGGCTCTGTAGTGTGTTACGTGCATTCATATTGTGTAAACAACCTTTGGAACTCTGTTCATCTTGCTAAACTGGAAACTCTATCCAGATTAAAGGCCAGCTCCCCATTCCTGTCTCCCTTTGCCTCTGGCAGCCACCCTTCTACTTTCTGTCTCTGTGAATCTGACTGCTCTAGGTACCTCATATAAGTAGAGGCACACCATATTTGTCTTTTGTGACGGGATCGTTTCGTTACAGTAATTCTTGGTCTGTTTTTATCTAGTCATTTTGAAGGACTAGAGTCTCTTATTATTACTATTGAGAGAAAAAAATAAAGAATCTGATTCAGTCTGATCTTCAGAGCCTGGCATTCATGATCTTTTATCCCCTCACTTCTGGATTTCTTCCTGTGAGGCATTTGCTCCGTCCAGAGTCAGCCCATAGTCTTGCTCCATGCTTTTGCCTGCAGCGTCCCATGTGTGTTCCTTTCCGTCTCATCAGCTTAACCCCGCCCCCATCCCTGTGCCTGGGTCACGTGCACCCCTTCTAGGAAACCGCAGCAGATCAGGGTGGATTCACTGCACCTTTTAGGAGGTGAAACCTCAAACAGCTCTGGCGGTTTGCATTTTCTCTTGTCTTGTTCAGCAAGTCTTTCTCTAAAAATCTTTGATCCTTTGTTTCCCCCTCTAGACTGTGACTTAGCATCATGGGCTCTATGAGATTTCATGGGGTTGCTTAGCAGAGTTCTAGTGTGGAGTAGGCACTGGAGTGTTTGCTGGAAGATAAACAGCTGTCCTTAGGTTTCTAAATGTATGTCCTTACGTTTTGGTCATTTGGAAGTAAATCTTCATGTAAAACCTTCATGTAAAATGTAAATCTTCATGTAAAATCTTCATGTAAAATCAGCTTGCAGACGGCTTCAGCTTCTCTCCATCTTTTTCCCCTCACCTCTATAGAGAGTTCCAGTGAATCTGAATGCGAGTCCGATGAGGACAGCACCTGCTCTAGCAGCTCAGACTCAGAGGTTTTCGACGTCATTGCAGAAATCAAACGTAAAAAGGCCCATCCTGACCGACTTCATGATGAACTTTGGTACAACGACCCAGGCCAGGTGCGTAGGCTTTTATGCTCTTGCTGTGAAGGTTGCTCACCCACACATCACATTTATGACTGCTGGCTCAGAAGATGCATGGTAGCTGGTATTGAAACTGAATTTTACTCTCAGGGCTGGGCGTCATCCTTCACAGCTTATTTCTTTTCAGCTTCAGCGTTCAGCTCCAAAGCGTAAGCACCAGAGCAAGTGCTCCTTGAATCCTATTTGACGATGTTTGTAAATCCTGTGTGAGGGAGCAGGATGATGGTGCTGCTTCATTAAACTTGCAGTAAACGGAAGGAGACGGATGGCAGGATGAGGGAGAGAGCACTTGTAGCTCTTTTTAAAAGCAGTTCATCTGGAAGTTATCTTGTAGCCGTACAGTAAACAACGTCCCAGGCCCTATAAGACTTCCTATTTGCCAGTTGGTAGAAGTCACAGTTCCTTGTAACTTCTCCTTGTTATTAAGCGTGTTTGAGCTAATGACATCGTGTGTGTTTGTGCTCAGTTGCTCAGTCGTGTCCGACTCTTTTCAACCCCGTGGATTGTAGCTCACTAGGCTCCTTTGTCCATGGGATTCTCCAGGGAAGGATACTGGAGTGGGTTGTCATGCCCTCCTCCAGGGGATCTTCCCAACCCAGGGATCGAACCCCCATCTGTTGTATCCCTGTATTGGCAGGGGTATTCTTTACCATTGCACCACCTGAGAAGCCAGTGACATCATAGTTGGACGTAATTATTTTTTATTTTCACTTACTATTTTATTATGAAGTTACACTGGTGGAACAGTGGTAAAGAATCTGCCTGCCAATTCAGGAGATGCAAGAGACGTGAGTTCAATCCCAGGGTTGGAGGGATACCACTGGAGTAGGAAGTGGCAACCCACTCCAGTATTCTTGTCTGGAAAATTCCGTGAACAGAGGAGCCTGGGAGGCTCTAGTCCATGGGTCGCAAAGAGTAAGACACTATTGAGCAACTGAGCATGCACAGACAATACAAAATGCAAAATAGTATCTTTATAAAAGAATTGTATTTTTACAAATGTATAATACATACAAAAATAGTATCTTTAATACATGTCAACTTATCAAGCATAATAAAACGTATCCCTAGAAAAAGATCATTTAAAATTTATATTTTGTAAATAAATTCATACCATTCTACATTATTTTGATATTGTTCTCCTGGTTCATATTAGATTACAGCTATCTAATTTTTTTTAAATAGAATTAATATAGTTAGAATGCCTGACAGAAATGTACCTTGTGGTTCTTTTTGCCCTCTGATAATTGAGCAGAAATGTTTACAAATTGTTAATACATTTTGGAATCTTCACTTTGGTACATTAATCATGTATATGATCTTTTTAAACAGCTTTAGAAAGTTATAATTCACATACCATACAATTTACACAATTAAAGTGTACAGTTCAGTTTTTTTTTGTATATTCACAGAATTGTATAGTCATCACAATTTAATTTTAGAACATTTCTGTGTCCCCCGAGAAAAATCCTTTCTCCATTAGTCACTCCCCTTACCTTGTGTGTGGTCTTTTAATGGACTGTTGCTCTCATATCAAGAAACAAATAGTCTCAGTGTTGTGTTGACTGTATTTGGTTTTGTATCCTCTGTACAGTTGAGCCTTATAAAGGGCTGATCTGTATTGGAGACCAGACCCTGGTAAAAGACAGGCATATAAGATGTCTGTTTGCTTCCCTGGAAATAAGTGAGCACTAAATGATTTTTCCATATTTTTCATCACAAATTGTGCCCTGCATTAGGAATGTGTTGTGACTTTGGTGGGAATTCAATCACATCTCTGTTTGCCAGCTGTTATTTTGGATAATATCTTAATGTGATTTTTTTCTTTTTTAGGTAGCCATATTATTCCTGTCTTGTACCACCTGGAGCTTTAGATTTCTCAAAGGGATAAAGAGACTTATAGTGTTTTTAATATTTCTTTTCAAAGTTTTATTGAGATATTTTTGACAAAATGAGTTATAAATCCCTAGAACTCTAAAGAAATATGTGTATGTGTATGTATATAGAATATATATGTCTCATAATATAATTAAAATATAGATATTTATATATACAGTATATATATATTTTAATTAATACTAAAAAAGTGAGAAATGGAACTCCACTTCTCCATTCTCCAGACTGATGCTCTGATCTCCTTTTTGATTCCATATTAACCATTTAAATTGAATAAACTCACAAACTGGTTTTTAAGGCCCTTTAAGGTTTTGACCTCAGTTCTGCCTTTTTGGTCTTCTCACTCACTTATGTGATCCTTTCCATTTAGATGGGTCTCATGTTCCTGGGTTCAGACAGTGAAGAATCTGCCTGCAACATGAGAGACTTGGGTTTAATCTCTGGGTGGCGAAGATCTCCTGGAGAAGGGAATGGCTACCCGCTTCCGTATTCCTACCTGGAGAGTTCCGTGGACAGAGGAGCCTGGTGGGCTACAGTCCACGAGGTCACAGAGAGTCAGACATGACTGAGCAGCTAACACTGCATTTTTCACTTTCGTGTTCTTAGAGCATAACGTTGGATTCTTTCTTTCTCTTCTTTCTCTTGTCCTGGTTCCTCGTGTAGAATAGCCGTCTTCTTTTCACATTTTGGCTTCTTGAAGCCTGTTTTTTCCTTTATTTTGAAATTACTAAGCATATCATGTGTGTGTTATTTCTCCCATGTAAATATTCCTACTGCTTGCTTCAGCAGTACGTACACTAAAATTAGAATAAAGGTTCCTTGATCATGTGGACCCTGAGCTAGGTATCACCCACCTCCCCACCTGCAGTGCTTAACCAGCAGCTTTCGATCCAAGAAGCACCCAGGGTTATTCACTTATTGAATCCTGTGAGTGGAGTTCATGGCCAGAAAATGAATTCAGGTGAAAAAATAGACACAGAGTCACCTGTTTAGTGCTAGAAGTTTTTCTGGTTCTAGGAGTCATTTTCTTCCTTCTGCTTGAGATACCTTTTGGTCTCTTCTTTGAAAACATTTAATCCGCAGGTCACCTTCAAAGCATTCTACATGTTCCTTCAGAATATAAACTAGGCTTTTCTTTTGTGAACGAGTCATTTTTCCTGAAATAAGAAATAGCAGGAACATACTGGAAAGCAGTAGGAGAAGATGGGGGCAAACAGGGCGCTGACATTGATATTTTCTGCTCGGCTGCACAAATAAGTCGGGAAGCGAGCGTTGTCATAGCGTTTCCCTTTATCAGACAATATAGACAGTTTGCAGCTTTATTGGTTTTGGAACATCCGTTTAATCTTCAAACCTTGACAGCCTTTTCAGAGCTTCGGTACTCATGACATTAAAACCCACACAGTTTCCGTGGCATCGCCGTGCATGGAGTGGATTTTCCCCCCAATAAAAACGAATTACATTTTGTTTCTGACAGATGAATGATGGCCCACTCTGCAAATGCAGCGCAAAAGCGAGACGCACGGGCATCAGGCACAGCATTTATCCCGGAGAAGAGGTAACTGGTTTGGGTTATTATATTTGTCAGTGCTGAGCAGCCAGAAGTAGACAGCTGCTGCTGCTATTCTTCTCCCCATAAATGAAATAATACCCCGGAAATAGTCTTCTCAGGTTCCCTGATAGTTTCTGTTACTAATCACTGGAGAAGAGACATACTTGGGTTTTGGGGGTGGAATGGGAATGTTATCAAGGACACTTCGGGAGGTTCTTTATTTAAAGTAGGCAAAGTGAATTTCAGTTGCCCTTTTTTTTTTCTTTTAATAATTTTCAGTATCCTAAAATGGTCCGTAATTTTAATTGTTTTTCATGTTTTTGTTGTAAACGGTGGTGAATCTCCCTGGAGAATTGCTCTTATCGAGGTGCTATATGGCACATGTCCTCTTTCCTTGGGGATGTGCGTGTATACCTGTTGCCTTTGTCAGTCTTTGTCTGTTGTCCCCACTCAGCTGTGAGCATCACATGGACTTGTTTGACCTGTGTCACACCCCACCCCTGGGTCATCAGGAATACTCCAAAGGTGTTTGCATGATGAGTTGAACCCTTTCACATTGAAGAGAGATGTAACTACTCTACTCCCGATCAATTATTTTCCTTCATTTTTTTCCCCCATTACATTTTACTTCTGCAAGGTATTCTCATTAATCCCAGGATTGTCACTGTATGCTTCAGCACACTGTATTTAGGGCTTCCCTGGTGACTTAGTGGTAAAGAATCTGCCTGCTGTCGCAGGCGGAGGAGGCAATGGCACCCCACTCCAGTACTCTTGCCTGGAAAATCCCATGGACGGAGGACCCTGGTAGATCTCAGTCCATGGGGTCGCTAGGAGTCGGACACGACTGAGCAACTTCACTTTTACTTTTCACTTTCATCCATTGGAGAAGGAAATGGCAACCCACTCCAGTATTCTTGCCTGGAGAATCCCAGGGACAGGGGAGCCTGGTAGGCTGCCCTCTATGGGGTCGCACAGAGTTGGACTCGGCTGAAGCGACTTAGCAGCAGCAGCAGCAGCAGCCATTGCAGGAGACGCAGGAGATGCTGGTGTCATCCCTGGGTAGGGAAGATCCCCTGGAGGAGGAAATGGCAACTTGCTCCAGTGTTTTTGCCTGGGAAATCCCATGGACAGAGGAGCCTGGTAGGCTATAGCCCATGGGGTCGCAAAGAGTTGAACACCACTTGGACTAAACAACAACAGTAACAACAAAGTATAGTGAGGCCGTGTGGGACAAGGCCTGCACCCTGTGAATGTCTGTGTGCGTGCCTCGGGCTGGGGTCTCTGCAGGCGGGGCTGCTGTGGAGACTTTTCAGGGGCAAGAGGAGTGTGGGCTCAGGACTGAGCAGAGGGGGAAGTCCACCTGGGCTGGACCTTTAGAGCTGGGCTTGTCGAAGTTGACTCACGTGGGGCCGGGATGGTTTTCATAAGCGCATCTCCATCTGTCCCAAGCAAGCCGCCCTAGAAAGGGCATGCCCTTGGCGGAGGGGGTTCTTGTAGTGGAGGGTGGCCTGGAAGGAGCTGACAGCTGCAGGCTGTGTGCTGACTGCTTTTTGCACAGCTGGGCAGCAGGGCCCTCTGTGAAGGGAGATTCAGGTGGGCAGTGGTGCTGGCTGAGGCAGTCAAACCCATCCTTAGAGTATGCATGGCCCTTTCACGATGGGTCGGGCCTACCTGGTCCACATTCTGTCAAGCGGCCAGTTGGCCCTCAAGGGATGGTGCCATATTGGGGTCCCAGCGGTGGTCATTGTAGGTGGCTGGCGTGGCAGTCAGCTTAGCAGCTTAGCTTTGGATGCTGTTGAGCTCTGTCTGCTCCTGTGTCCACTTCATTCGCGTGCGTATCCTGTCGGCTCTGGGGGACTGACTGCTGACCAAGGCTTGCCGGAGCATTTTGTCAGCTCGATGGTTTAGAACCTCTTCCACAGCGGGTGTCCCCTGCCCTGGGGATACCCCAAGACTGTCTTATCCCTGATCTTCCCAGGTGTTTCCTTCTAGGCCTCTGACCAGCTGACTGGCCACTTGCTTTCTGCCATGCTGCTGCCGCTGCTGCTACTAAGTCACTTCAGTCGTGTCCGACTCTGTGCGACCCCATAGACAGCAGCCCACCAGGCTCTGCCGTCCCTGGGATTCTCCAGGCAAGAACACTGGAGTGGGTTGCCATTTCCTTCTCCAATGCATGAAAGTGAAAAGTGAAAGTGAAGTTGCTCAGTCATGTCTGAGTCTTAGCGACCCCATGGACTGCAGCCTACCAGGCTCCTCCATCCATGGGATTTTCCAGGCAAGAGTACTGGAGTGGGGTGCCATTGCCTTCTCTGTTTCTGCCATGAGTCCATCTTTATTCCAACCTCAGGCTACTTCTCTTTTCACACAAAGTAGATGACCAGGTCCACCACCTGAAACCCCGCCCACTGGGTGGTCTCCCTCATCCTTGTCTTCAGAGCCATCCATGAAGAAGGCTGCAGCACAGTCTGTTTTTGGCTTGCACCTCCTTTCTTTTCTTTGTTTTTTAAAGAATGCTGTTTTATTTATTTGGCTGTACCGAGTCTTTGTTACGACATGCAGGATCCTTAGTTGTGGCATGTGGGAATCTTAGTTATGGCATGCAGGGTCTAATTCCCTGACCAGGGATCGAACCCAGGCTCCCTGCTTTGGAAGCTTAGAGTCCTCACCCCAGGGCCACCAGGGAAGTCCCTGTACTTCCTTTCTGACTGACCCATTTGCAAACTGAGCTTGGGCTTTTCCTTCTGCTTTCATCCCCCCGTCTTTAGTCATCAGCTGAGGGAGTGTGCTGATGCAATAGTGGTGGGTGCCCAGTTTGTTCATGCCCTCTACTCTGTGTGTGCCTGGTTCTGGTTATAGGCACCCTCCTTCTTATGATGGCCCCACCCAAACTTGTGCCCAGAGGGGACTGGCAGAACCCAGCTCTTGTCGGGCAGTTCCAGCCCTGCGTCTGTTTGCTGTCCCTTGGCCGTGCATTCCATGTCTGCCAGGGCCCAGTAGCATACTCAAAATTGCTTTGCAAAGGCACATAATTTTTCATGATAGACAGCACAGCTTGGCTTCAGAACCTCAGAGACCAGCATGGTGATTCCCCTCTCAGCATCTTTTCCTACCAGCAGTCTGGGATTTGCTGAATCATGTGGCCCCCATTGCAGGGCGACTTGAGCTGTGGTTTGAAACTGCTGAGGCCTTTCTCACTTGAGTTGCTCTCCTAGCTGGTGGCCTTTTGTGTCATTTTGTAAATGGGCTGTAGTAATATTCCTCTTTGAGGATGGCACTGCCTCCTGAACTTGAAGAGGCCCACCTGGTATTCTGCTTCCTTCTTCACTGTGGGAAGGGAAGAGGCAGTAGTTTGGTGTTTTACTCTGGATGGCTGTCTTGGAACCATTGAATCCTAAAAATGGTGTGGCTGTGGGAGGCCCTGAATCTTGGTAGGGTTTCCTCCCACCCTTTGGAGCATGTACAGTTTACCAAGACTTTTCGCTCAATCAACATAATGTCAAAGATGCAATGGAGCAGTATAACATGCTGCAGTATTCTAGGTCAGGAGCACCTTGGACTGTATTATGACAGTGAGTAGAAGAATTCACATAGGCTGGTGGCAAAACCGTTAATGTTGTCTGTTCCATGTGAACGTGAACCTGTTCTCATCAGAGCTGGTCCTCATTCTGGTGGGGTAAGAAAGAATACATTCAGCAGGTCAGTTGCCACATACTTTGTACCTGAGATCACATTCATCTGCCGAAACTGTGCTATAACACCTGGCAAGGCAGGTGCAGTCGGAGCTACTTGGTTGAGCTCCTTGTGGTGTGTAGTCATCTGCTGGGATCCATTTGATTTCTTTAGGGCCCAGACTGGTGAATTAAACAGACCGTGATGGGACAGTCATCCTTGTGTCATTTGGATCCTTAAGGGTGGCACTAATCTCCACCATTCCCCTGGAGTCACACTGTTTTTGATGTCCAGGTTGGGTTCTGCTTGACCTTTGCCATTATGGTGGCTCTTACTCCACAGATCAAGGACCCAGGGGGAGGTGGCACCGTCTCCCCATTTTGTCAATTCCAGTGGCACATCTAGGGATCAAGGAAATGACCACTGGGTGGATCTGTAGACTCAGTGGACCTCATATAAGCCAGACCTTGACCAAGATCGGTACTACCTTGGCCTCATCTCCCCCACTCTGACGGGGATACCAGGATGATATGTCCAGTCTTTGAGTATCAGTTGATTCAGATGCTGTGTCCAGCACTCCTTGAAGGCCCCTTTGGGGAAGGACAGGGCTGTCGTGACCATTTTTGCTTGTGATTGTGTCACGTGGCCTGGCCTCTGGCCTCTTGGGCAACCTTTTCAGTCAGTGGATTTCAGTCCAGTAACTTGATCAGGTCTGGAACTGGGATTATGACTGTATATTGGAGCAACCTACCTTAAGCCTCTTGTTTGCCCAGTCTTGATTTCTTCCATTGGCACAAACTAAGGTGGTATGCTTGTCAGCTACCCATTTATTTTGTACCCAAGGACACCAGGCTGTGAAAGCCTCTTCTGTGACTCTTTTGGGTCAGATCCCAGTACTACTGGTCATGATGATAATTGTGTAACCTGGCTTCTTGTGATGAGCTCCATCGTCTTGCCTCTAGTTTCAGAGTCTTGTCATCCCTGATGTGGTCAGCAAGCTGTGTACTATGTCATCCGCTCTTATGCTCAGTCCTGGCCTGCAGACGGTGCCACCACTGACCATCCTACTGATGCTGGTGCCCCTTTGCCAGCATGTTCCTATTGGCCTTGGTCAGTGGCATGTCCTCTGGGCCATGAAAGATGATTATCTGGTATATTTTTCAGACATAGATGTTATATCCATCCCAATGTGCCCATTTCCTAGAATGTTTGAATTCCTTCTTCTGTTTGTCCTGCAGTTTTGGTATTTTCACTTTAGTCAGCATGGGCCATTGCTCTTTCACACTACTAAGACATCTGACGGAGAAGGCAAAGGCACCCCACTCTAGTACTCTTGCCTGGAAAATCCCATGGATGGAGGAGCCTGGTAGGCTGCAGTCCATGGGGTCGCTAAGAGTCGGACACGACTGAGCGACTTCACTTTCACTTTTCACTTTCATGCATTGGAGAAGGAAATGGCAACCCACTCCAGTGTTCTTGCCTGGAGAATCCCAGGGATGGGGGAGCCTGGTGGGCTTCTGTCTGTGGGGTCGCACAGAGTCGGAGATGACTGAAGTGACTTAGCAGCAGCAGCAGCAAGACATCTGAGTGGAACTTCCTTGGTGGCTCAGATGGTGAAGAACCTACCTTCAATGCAGGAGACCCTGATTCAATCCCTGGGTCAGGAAGATCCCTTGTAGAAAAGAATGGCAACCCACTCCAGTATTCTTGCCTGGAGAATCCCATGGACTGAGGAGCTTGGTGGGCTACAGTCCATGGGGTCACAAAGACTCAGACACGACTGTGAGACATCTTGGTAGGGAGTTTCTAGCATCTCCTGATGGCCTTGCATCCTGAATGCTCCCAACTCAGTCAGCTCTTCCCTAACCAACTCTGTTTCCTGGTCCTCTTGGTCATGCACTGCCAGTCCTGTGTGAATTCCTGCTGCTGGCATGTGCTGGCGCTGGCTAGTTCTTACAGTTCCTGTGGGATATTATGCTTCCTCTCAGTACTTTCCAGCTGTGAAATGTGAAACCAGTTATGCTGTTCAGTTCAGTCGCTCAGTCATGTCCAACTCTTTGCGACCCCATGGACCGCAGCACGCCAGCCTTCCCTGTCCATCATTAACCCCGAGAGCCTGCTCAAACTCATGTCCATTGAGTCAGTGAAGCCATCCGACCGTCTCATCCACTGTCGTCCCCTTCTCCTCCTGTCTTCAGTCTTTCCCAGCATCAGGGTCATTTCCAATGAGTCAGTTCTTCCCATCAGGTGGCCAAAGTATTGGAACTTCAGTTCCAGCATCAGTCCTTCCAATGAATATTCAGGACTGATTCCCTTTAGGTTTGACTGGTTTGATCTCCTTGAAGTTCATGGGACTTTCTAGAGTCTTTTCCAACACCACAGTTCAAAAGCATCAATTCTTTGGCACTCAGCTTTCTTTATAGTCCAACTCTCACATCCATACATGACTACTGGAAAAACCATAGCTTTGACTAGACAGACGTTTGTCAGCAACGTAATGTCTCTGCTTTTTAATATGCTTTCTAGGTTTGTCATAGCTTTTCTTCCAAGGAGCAAGTGTCTTTTAATTTCATGGCTGCAGTCACCATCTGCAGTGATTTTGGAGCCCAAGAAAATAAAATCTGTCACTGTTTCCATTGTTTCCCCATCTATTTGCCATGAAGTGATGGGACTGCATGCCCCATGATCTTCATTTTTTGAATGTTGAGTTTTAAGCCAGCTTTTTCACTCTCCTCTTTCACTTTCATCAAGAGGCTTTTAAATTCCTCTTCACTTTCTGCCATAAGGATGGTGTCATCTGCATATCTGAGGTTATTGATATTTCTCCCGGCAGTGTTGATTCCAGCTTGTGCTTCATCCAACCTGGCAGTTATGCTGTGAAATGACCCTAATTATAGGTCTCTTGTCAGGTAGGGAGATTTGATGGGGTCGGGGAGGTGAGGACAATGTCACCTTCAGGGGCTTTCCATGTCTTCAGACAGGGGAGTGCTTGCTCTTCATAGACAAGGCTAGGTTGCCTCTGAACATTCAGAAGGTTTAGAGGAGTCTAAGGAGTCAAACTGGGGAGGGAAATGGTAACCCACTCAGTGGGAAATCTTCCCTGTGAAATCCAATGGACAGAGGAGCCTGGTGGACTATAGTCCATGGGGTCACAAAGAGTCAGATATGACTGAATGACCAAACAATAAGGCGTCAAAACCTGTACGTCCTCATCCAAGGTTCCATAGCCCTGACCTTGGAGTAACAGACCTACGGTGGATGGTTGGTAGTTAGTCTTTAAGGCCCACTGCTTCTACAGGTGAGCCGCAGGCGCGCTGCCTGGCCTCGCGCTGCTGCTGCTGGAAGCCTCTTAGTGGGCCGTCAGCAGGTCCTCTGCTTTCATGTCTGGCTTCCAGCTGCCTTTCCTCCTCCTCCTCTCCTGCTGAATTTCTGCACAGCAGTGCTTCTCTTAGGCCTTCTGACTAATATCAGCAGCACCTCAGACCTTATTAGACGTGCAGATTCTCAAGCCTGCCTCAATCAGAAACTTTGGGGCGTGAGGAGCAAGCAGTCTGAGATCAGGTGTGAGGAATGAGGTAGAGCATCAGTGGTGCTCGACAGTATCATCCATCCCATTATCCGTACAGCTTCCGGTCACTCCAAGTCTTCAACACCTGGTGCATCTCACCCGCTTCCACTGGCACAGTCTCCCACTGAGCATCTTTGAAAGTTTCAGCTGGCATGTTGTCTGGTGCCAGGGGCTGTGTGTGCCACCAGGCACTGTGATGGGTTCCTCGTTGCCAGTCAGATGGCAGGTGATTCAGCTCCAAAACCTCATCTTACTTCCTGCTTTCTTGGATCACCTCTGGTACCTACTGTCACAGCCTGGATTCTCCAGAAGCAGATGCTAAGGTGAAGTCTGGGGTGCATGGTGTTTCTCAGGGATCTTCACCTGTGAGTGGAAGAGGGTATGAGCAGGATTGGACAGACGGATTGGCCGAACTGTGAGTCAGCCCCAACAAAGCCCTGGTCAACCTGGTGATAACCCAAGGGATGAGTATTGCCCATTCAAGGTGGGCCGCGGTGGCTGGGCCTTCGTACTTCTGTCTCGCTCAGTGTATCCCTGACATCAGGTGAGGGGGTCTGCTCATGACACAGATCCTGAGGGAGCCGGCAGCTGGAGACTGCTGTCAGCACTGTTAAAGGGCAGCAGGTCCTTCCCTGAAGGTGGTCTGGGTCACACATCGCCCAGTGATTCTGCTGATGGTGCTTTCCTTTTCTTGTCCTAAGCTCCATGCGTGTTCTGTTCCACCAATTCTTGTGCTTCCTGCATTTCCATTTCCTTCTTTTTTCACTCAGCATATTTACCCATATCAGTTTGTTCCCCTTCCTGTTATAGCCTACTGCTATTACTTCTTAGATTGTTCTTTTTGCTTTTTGATTTATTGGGAGGTTAGCAAGGTCAAGTATTGTGTTATTTTACAAATGAAAGAGAAGATCGTCATGGAAATTTAGTTCTTGAAAGATCTCTATGTTGTTCAAACCCCTTGTATTGTATGTGAATAGGGGTTGAATACCAGTGCCCAGCCAGCCCATGTTTATCCATTCAGTTAGTGGTAAAGTAAATACTGTTCTTTTCCTACCAGTTTGTGAAGGAACACACATAAAACCTGTTTTGTCAGATATGAATGTAGAAAATAGTCTGGTTTTGAGTAACAATATTTTGCCACTTTACTCTTAAACTTACTTTTGTTTTTCCCCTCAGGCCATCAAGCCCTGTCGTCCTATGACCAATAATGCTGGCAGGCTTTTCCACTATCGAATTACAGTCTCACCTCCCACAAACTTTTTAGTAAGTTCCTACCCAAATCTATTTCATTTGTTAAAAAATATAAATAAGATCTATGTGTGTTAATAGGTTGAAATGTGAATAGGCTAAATATGGACTCAGTTCTTAAAAAAATATTTTATTTTTATGCTGATAAAACTGGCCTTTATGATAATGACTCTAATTTGGCTTCCTCTCATTATACTAATTTCTGTGTCGTTTTTCTTTTATATTGTTCTCATAATAGCCGTGAATTATGGATAGGTCTGTTGGAGCTGTGGAGTTGGAAGAATGCATAGAACACTTGTGCATCTCTTAAAAATTGGCAAATAACATAGATTATCTAGTGACCCGTAACTGTTGCATTTATGACAGTAAAGGGCCTAATATTTGTTGACTGTGGTACCAGGCACCATTCTGTGTTTGAAATGTATTAACTTATTTCTCACAGAAAGTTGATGAAGTAGATATTATTTTCCCCAGTATGCAGAGGGGACAGTTGTCCATGTTTTACAAATAAGGTTAAGTAACTTGCTGAAGATTATTCAGGCAACATGTGGCACAGTGGGGACTTGAACCTGGGCAGACTGATTCTTGTAGTACATGGCTGTATGCTATTTTACTGTGCTATACTGCTGTTGAGCAGTATAGTTAATTAATTCTGGTTACATTTTTTATTAAGAGATTTCAATTTCAAAATTAGATTTTTAAGATGTTTTTCTACATAAAAGTTACTTTCCTGTTTGAAGGAATATTAAATGTTTATTTATTATTTATTTATTTTGATCGCTTCTCAGCTTTTTGGCTAAGATCAGGTATAGTCTAGGGGCTTCCCAGGTGGCACAGTGGTAAAGACTCCTTCTGCCAATACATGAAATAGAAGAGGCCCAGGTTCTATCCCTGGGTTGGAAAGATCCCTTGGAGAAGGAAATGGCAACCTGCTCCAGTACTCTTGCCTGGGAAATCCCACGGACAGCAGAACCTGGCAGTCTACAGTCCATGGGGTCGCAAAGAGTTGGATATGACTGGACACACTATTTGGTTGTTCCAGGACTTATTGGGGCGCTTGAGATCTTCACTGTAGCATACCAACTCTTAGTTGTGGCATGAGGGATCCAGTTCCCCAACCAGGGATTGAACCCTGGTCCCTTGCATTGGGAGCTCAAGAGTCTCAGTCTTTGGACCGCAGGGAAGGCCTTCAGAATTAGATTATTAATAATTATTTATTTTAACAACTTTATTGAATATGATTAATATACAATAACTCACCCATCTAAAATATATATTTTATGATGTTAAGAATTGTGAAACTAACACTACAATCTAATTTTAGAACATTTTCATTATTTCCCAAAGAAACCCTGTACTTATTAGCAGTTAGTTCTTTCCTGCTGCCCAGCCTTCAGCAACTACTAACATATTTTGTCTTTATCATTTGCCTAGTCTAGATATTTCATATCAATAGAATCATACAATGTGTGATCATTTTGGTTTCTTCTGCTTAGCAAAATGTTTTCAAGATTCATCCGTGGTATAATATATAACTTCATTCCTTTTTACTGCCAAATAATATTCTGCTGTATGGATATACTATATTTGATTTATCCATTCATCAATCAGAGAACATTTGGGTGGTATCCACCCTCGGGTTATTATGGATAATGCTGCTATGAACGTTTATTTACAAGTTTTTGTGCAGATATATGTTTTTCTTGCCTTTGAGTATAACTCTAGGACTAGAGTTGCTGGATTGGGTGGTAAATCTGTGTTTAGTATTTTGAGGAACTGCCAAACTATTTTCCAAAATGGCTGTACCATTATTATTTCGTTTGCAGTTCTCTCATTATATTTAATTTAGGACAAGTTTGTTGAGTTATTCAGATGGGAAATAACAGTAATGTTAGAAAAACAAATAATGTGCGTTAGGGAACTCCCCCTAACCACCTAAGCTTTTCATATATATGTGTGTGTGTGTGGGTGTGTGCATAATGTTTATATATATGTAAATGTTTAAAAGAATAATGTTCAATATCTGTGTAGAAAAAACATGGCTTTTAGGTTTCTAATCTTGATCATTTGCCCCATGTTTAGCATTTAGGATTAGAAATGGCAGACCATAAGAATGGCATAATGAAGAGATCTCTTATGCTTAGATCAGCACTGATATATTTTAATTAGATTCTATTTTCAGGTAATTAAGATCTCTGACATTATGCAAGAATTGGCTTGTTACAGTGTTTGCTGGCTGGGCTTTCCTTTGGAGGGTCTGGGGATGGAGCTGTGAGGGAGGGGGCCGCTGGCACCCTCGGGCCTTTCAGAGCCTTCCAGGCTGCTGCCTGTCTTGACTGTTGTGATGCTTAGGCTTCTCTACTTTGAGCTTTGATTTGGCTGTGTTATTATCTTTTTCTTGCTAGGACTTCTGTTAGTACAGAAATATAGTTTAGTAAGACAGGACTGGTAGTATTATGAGATTAAATAAAACAGGTTCCTAGAAAATGAAGTCATGTAGCCATTTTTCCTTTATGGCAGCCATACTAAACCTCCTTGATTGTCTAGTATATAGCTGAAGTCAGAGAATCCTACCAAGCTAAAGTTCTTTGTAAAGTTTCTCCCTGGTGTCTGGGAGAAGGTGAGCAGGAGTCCGTACTTGCTTGCTTTGGTTGGTTGCTTTTGTCCTGATAGGTACTGTGCGTGCAGGTCATATCATTTGTTCATGCTTCATTTTTCTGTTTGCTTTTAGACTGACAGGCCAACTGTTATCGAATATGATGATCACGAGTATATCTTTGAAGGATTTTCTATGTTTGCACACGCCCCCCTGACCAATGTAAGTATGTGCTAATTGGCCAACTTTCTCCTTCCCTGTGCCCCCTTTCTTTCTAAAAGTCAAAGGAAATTTCTTTTCATCTGACTTCTAAGTAACAACTACTTTACATCCGTTTGCCTAAGCTACAGGAAGTCAGTGGCAGTGTGTGTCAGGTGGGAGTGTGACATCTGTGCTAATGAGTCACAGGTTTGGTCCACATTAGATGGTGTAAGTAAACATGTATCAGAATAACATTTTGAGAGTGTGAAAGATTGAAAAAGAAGGATAAACTGTGGAGTAATGTGTCAAAACTATTTTGGGGTGGGTGTCCTTCAAAAGAGAGTTGGAAAGGTTTAAGGAGAAGCTATTACTTAGTCTTTGAGTCATAGGTAAAGAAATGGAGCTTGTTCAGGACATCTGGAGCCCGAGTTAACTTCATAGTTCTCTGTTTTTGCATCCTAGGAAGATGTCCTCTTTAAGAGACTTTGGCATACAGATCATGATATTCTCAGGTATTAAGGCCGATCTGTTGGTAATCGGTTCAGATGGAAGTCCTGTAAGCCAAAATCTTTCTGTTTACAAGCTGGCTGTCTTATGGGTTGTCTTACTTATTGTGTATTCTAGCTGGATGTAGAGTGGAATTCACTGGTGACACAGGAAGGGAATGTAGAGATATCCATGAGTCAGTCAAGACACTGCTGTAGAACTCACTGAATTTATAGCTACGGTATACGTACATTAAAGTAGAATGTTCTTTAATTTTTTCCTGTTTAGTTAAAAGAAATTGTATCTGCAGTTTGAAAAGTTATTTTAGTTTATTTGAAATGTGAAATTCTGTTCCATTGGAGAGTAAAGAATAAAATCTTTGTCTAATCTTTCCACTTTCTGTTTTTTTTTAGTAGACATGATTCCATAGTAGTGATACTAATTTAAAACAAATTGTTTCTTAATGAGATTTTCTTTATGCCACAGTATATTTTATCTCAGAGAATTTTTTTTTGAGAAGACGATTACATTGTAAGTGTAAAAATAAAATCGCTTGATAATACATATCGCATATCTCTAGGGTGAACCATAATATAGAACATCATGTAATATTGAACTATATTTTTTTATTGAGGTATAATTGACATATAATGTTACTAGTTTCAGATATACAGCATAATGATTTGGTATTTGTATATATTGTGAAGTGATCACCATGAGAAGTCTAATTAACATCCATCACCATCCATACTTACAAATTTTAAATTGGACTATTTTTTCTTAAAATTGAAGTAAAGTTGATTTACGTGGTGTGCTAATCTCTGCTGTACAGCAAAGTGACTCAGTCATACACACATATACATTCTTTTTTATATTCTTTTCCATTATGGTTTATCCCAGGATACAGCTCCCTGTCCTACACAGTAGGATCTTGTTGGTCATCCGTTCTAAGTGTAATAGTTTGCAACCTCTTAGCATGTCCCTCTTCTTCCCCTCTCCGTTGGCAACCACAAATCTACTCTCTCTGTTTGTGTATTTGTTTCTGTTTTGTGGATAGGTTAATTTGTGCTATGTTTCAGATTCCATTTGTAAGTGACACGGTGTGGCATTTGTCTTTCTCTTTCAAACTTACTTCACTTAGTATGATAATCTCCAATTGCATCCTTGTTGCTTCAGATGACGTTTCGGTCTTTTTTAATTAACTGCTTTTTTAATTGAAGAAGAATTGCTTTTTTGCTGCTTTCTGTCAGATACCAACATGAGTCAGCCATAGGAATACATATGGCCCCTCCCTCCTGAACCTCTCTCCCCATTTTGTTCTTTCTTATAGCTGAGTAGTTATTCCATTGTATAGGTGCACCACATCTTCCTTACCCATTCATCTGACAGTGGATGTTTACGTTGTTTAGACAGTTTTTAAACAATTTTTATGAAAAGGCACTAGAATGTTTTTAAATCTGGAGGTTTCTTATTTTATTACTTTTTGAATGTCCCAATTAGGCCCTCAAACCCTTTGTTACACTAAATCTCAGTCTTAGAGTTGCAAAGACTTTTAGAAGTCATTTAGTCCAACTTGCCCCTTCATTATACCTTTCTCTCTTTTTCCCCTCAGTTCAGTTCAGTTCAGTCGCTCAGTCGTGTCTGACTCTTTCGACCCCATGAATTGCAGCATGCCAGGCTTCCCTGTCCATCACCATCTCCTGGAGTTCACTCAAACTCACGTCCATCGAGTCGGTGATGCCATCCAGCCATCTCATCCTCTGTCGTCCCCTCTTCCTCCTGTCCCCAATCCCTCCCAGCATCAGAGTCTTTTCCAATGAGTCAACTCTTCACATGAGGACTTGCAAATACAATAGTTACTGTGAAAATACTTGAAAATTATCTGTCTTATCTGTTAATTCCCTTTGAGTAATATAGATCTCATTTTAACTTTTAGGGTCACTTTAAAGAAGGAAGCTGTATGGCTTCAGAACCTTAGTGATTCTGTTTACTAGCTGTATGATTTGACATTTCCATTTTTATAAACCTTGACTTTTCTCATCTGTAAAGTAGAGGTTATTAGTTATGGTACTCTTACTGGCTTTTATAAAAAATAAATGAGATGACACATGAAAAGTGTTTATCATGATGTTTAATATACAGTACATTTGGCACTTATTATTTTGGATAAGATGTCAGACAGACATTTGAGTTTTTCTTCTAATTCTTTTTTTTTTTTTTTTGTTAACTGATTCTTGGTACTTATGTGACCTGGAAGTGATTCTTTGAGCTTTATTAAAGTTTCTCAACACAAGGTTTTGGCACTGAGAGGCTGCTAGTGTGAAATTAACTGCAGTTGTTACTGTTGCTATAAAATAGAAGATAGGACTGAAAAATTCCTGGCTTCAGCATATATATATATATATATATATATATATATATATAAATATTCAAGCTCTCAGAACTTGAGAACTTAACTCTGTAATGAGAAGATAAGCCCCATCATTTATGTTAGAGATGTTGATAAAATAAATCGAGTTTTAAGCTAAGTGTTGTACAGTTCATAGGAATTAGATCCATCAAAAGCTTCTTGAATTTGAAATAGCCTCCCAAGAAAAAGAATTATTAAATCGCTTTACTGTTCTGATTCATTTTCTTGCCAGAGAGAACACATCAGCATGAAGAGCATGTAAATGATGGTAATGTTAGAATCTCAACCCAGTTTAGTTTTGACAGGTTCTCTTAAGGTCTTCTTGAATTAAAGTGGATTGAAAGCTTTGTTGGCTAAGTATAGAGCATTCCAGGAGAATTTTATCTATTTATGTAGTACATTTGTTATTACTTATAATACCTGGTGTTTTTAAGGACTTCGATAACATAACTATGGTTACCTAGATTTGTGTAGTACATACATAATATTTTCTCCCACCCTTAAAAGCACAAAGAAATGCCATGATCCTTTCCCTGCTGCCTTAATTGGCTTTCCATTTCCAATGGCCTCACTGTCCTGGATTGTTGTCATTTAGTGCCTGGAAATAGTAGAGTTAGAATATAGAAGTTTAGGAATGGTTTTTTGGTTTGTTTCTGGTAGGATGAGATGGAGTTAGTGTTAGTCACTACTCAAACATGTTTTAAGAAAAATCAAGGGTGTTTATATTGTTTGATTGGCCGACTGAGCTCTCGATCAACTGAGTTCCCAATATACAGGAAAAGGACAAGATCTCTTTGAGTCTTAGAGATGACAGTTTGAATAGAAAGGGAGACTCTGCCTTCCCAAATTTGTGTGTGAGAAGGGCTCTAGTGGTATGGGTGACTGCCCCAAGGGAAATACAGCATGTGTAAGAGGAGAGGTTAAAGGAGTCCCTCAAAGTGACTTTAGTTGAAGTCATTGAGGAAGGGACTGTAGTTGCATTAATCATCAGTAGAGCTGCTGTTGCACAGAGCGGAAGGAGTAAAGTTTACACTTCTGCTCTTTCTCTGCCTCTTGATTCTTCCCAAGGGCTCTGGTCCTTTTCTCTCCTGAATGCACTCCCTGCGTAATGCAATGTCACCCATGTGTTTTCCTCTCATGCATGTTCTGACGTTCATATTTATATCTGTGACACACAGCTCTGTGCTTCACACTCACATTTCAGATTGCGCATTGGACACACCCACCTTGATGTCCCCTTGGGTACCTCTCCCTCAGCTTGTGTGAAACTGAACTGGTCATCTTCTCTACATACTGAGTTTAAGGGACTTAGGATTACACCCTGTGAATTTCCTTGTTTTGATGTCATCCTGGCCTATCTATTCCCTTAGGCTAGAAACCTGGAAATTATCCTCTGTTCTCTCTTCTCTCTCATTTCCAGGTCAGAATGGTTGCTGTGTATTTCCATCCCATCTCCTATGTCTATAATTCTTCCCCTTCCTCTTTTGGACTTCAGTTCATTCGGCTCCTGGGCTGTTCCATTAGACTCCTGGTCTCTTGCCTTGCTCCTCTGTACACCCTTCCCACCCTGTTTACACAGCAACCATGTGAAACTGTGTTGGTCTCTTACTTGAATGACTTCTTGTTGCCATAAGGATAGCTCTGAATCCTTAACCTGGTTTATAAGCTCTGCAGAATATAGTTCATACTTTCTAGAATTTCCTTGTGTCTCTGTCTCCATTCATTTCACTACTGAAGAGCTAAATGACCTGTTTTGGCCCCAGCTCCTTTTTCTCTGTCTTGCTGGAAACTAAATTCCTATTCTTTAATGCACTGTGGTGACCTGAATGGGAAGGAAATCAAAAAGGGAGGAGATACATGTATATCTGTGACTGATTGATTTTGCTATACAGTAGAAACTAACACAACATTATAAAGCAACTATACTCCAATAAAAATTAATTTAAAAGAATAAACAAACACCTTTTTCTTTCCCAATTAATTTTCTGAATGATCTGGAAAATTCCTTCTCGTCTTTAAAGACTCAACTCAAATGTTACCTCCTCTTTGATTCTTTTGTACTTTATACTATTTAATATTTTGTTTGTTTTTTTAATGGCATTGACAGGTTGCACTGTATCATACTCTATGCTTGCTTACATGCTTTTCTCTTGGATCCCCTCCTTTTTAAAAGATAGAGGGTGTGGCCTATTTTAGAGTATCTATGGATCTATAGGTTGTTAGTAATGTGTTTTAAAACTGTGAATAACTGTACAAATTATTCATAAACTATGCTCAAATATTTTTAAATGCTTGTCGGAAGAAAGAAGAACTTAAAAATGATAGTGGCCTTAGCATGTTGCTTCAGCTGGTTTAGAACCCATTACCACAAGAAAGTTGAAAATGGATCTCTTATTAAAGTTAATTATGAATTTCACTTAAATTAGCCACTATCCTTAAAAAAAAAAAAAGGCACCTAAGAGCTAAACTTCATTTCTGAGAAAAAGATTTCCAGTAGATGGCATTGTAAGACTGTTTGTTTTTCTTACCATTCCTTTTGCTGGTGGAATTAAAATTTGCTTCTTTCTAATTGCTATGGTTTGTAAAAACGATGACATTTATATAAAATCGTCTTATGGACAGATCGAGTGGCCAGAAAAGCCTACTTAACACATCTCTAGGGCTTCTGAGTCTATTATTTTCCCCAGCTACTCAGCCAAACCACTGCTGTAACCTCACACCCCTCCCTTTCTCAGTCCTCTGTTCATTCAGAAATAGGCCTAGAGAAAACCTCTTAAATCTGGGCACTAGGCTGGTATCTGATGATACATTTGTAAAGCAAGACAGATGTGGATTTATTTCATCTGAGCTTTCCTTCATCTTCACACATACCCTGAGTGTTAGGACAGATATTATTAGGACAGTATTAGGACAGATAATGAGAGATGGATACCCTACTGGCTTAGAAGTGGGGTCAGGAGCAAGGGTTTCTAATTCACCAGATACCTGTTATCAGGTGGCACTAGTGGTAAAGAACCGACCTGCCAGTGCAGGAAATGTAAGAGACACATGTTCGATCCCTGGGTCAGGAAGATCCCCTGGAGGAGGGCATGGCAACCCATTCCAGTACTCTTGCCTGGAGAATCCCATGGACAGAGGAGCCTGGTGGGCTATGGTCCAAAGGGTCGCAAAGAGTCGGACACGACTGAGCGACCAACACATACACACATACATACTACCTTAGGCAAAGAATCTGATTCTGTTTTTTGTTTCTTCCACTGTATACTAGGGAGAATAATTGTACCTATCTCACAGGATGGCTGCATGAGTGACAGCATATGAAACAGTAAAACAGGGCTAGTAAGTGTTAGCTATTATTATTTTTATTGCCATGATTGCTTTTGCTCCAGAGCCAGAAAGGCAGCATGAGTTGTGTGTACTTCAGTGACTTATGAGTCTGTAACTGATGAATTGTCCGCCTGCTATCCCGGATCTGCCTGAAGAGCAGAAGATTCTGAAAGGTTTTAAAAACCCGAGAGAAAGAAGTATTTGTGGTTTTATTAATTCCCTAGAGGCAATATATTTGGATTTAATGAGTTCTTGTCATGTTTGTGTTGCTGCTGCTAATACAGTTAATTAAACACCAGCATTATGCAGGTTTCCTGTAGAGACCAGGTCAGCTGGGTTCTTGCATTAAAATCCAGCAGTTGTGGTCAAGCTTCATGTGCAGTATTGTTAGCAGCTTAGATTAAGGTGAAACTTTCTCATTTGGTTCATGGCCTTCTGGGTCAGGTAGCCAACATGTGTACAGTGATGAGCACAGGAAGGCATTTTGAAATGGACCCTCTCCTTCTTATTACAGATTCCACTGTGTAAAGTAATTAGATTCAACATAGACTACACGATTCACTTCATCGAAGAGATGATGCCTGAGGTAAGAGAGAAGATTATTTAACAGCTTGATGCAGTTTGCTCTTTTGTTTATTCCATAGTTATTTATCTTTAAAGCACTGAACTTGACCAGCGCTGGCTTTTTGCCATAAGGATACTCTTAAAGTACTGTGTTCACTGTTGAAAAAGACCAGTCAGATGTAACTGTAGTCAGATGTAGCTTTAGGAACGAGGTTAAAATTCAGGTCATTTTCCAACTTTTTGACCTATTTTTGAACCCATTTCTCCTCTGTGTTGCAGCTACTGAAAGTTATGTGATGGTAACATTACATCTGCTTCTAGTTTGTTTTGGACAAGGGACAGCTTTTGGTTACTGGTCGTTATCAGAGAGGAAATTAGAAAAGTGAAACTGAATCTGATAACTGTTGGAATAATCTTATTCATTATCTCCAGTGACAAGATCAATGCTTGGTTCATTTTTCTTCCCATATATTTACATATTTTTCCTAATTGTTTTTCACTGCGGATGCTCAGCAGCAGATTTATCTAAATATATGCAAGAGGTTTAAAATTCCAAAGCAAGATTAATGTGAATCTCAGAATGATTCATTGCCTGATCTTGACTTTAGTGGTGTCAACAAATCACACTAAGAAATAACAACTAGACAGCAAACAAGCTTGTGCACTTAACATTGTGTTGGAGTCGGGGTCGATTTCCTGAGCCCCTGGCTCCTCTTGCAAACCTTGTTTAACAGTGTGGCTCTGTCGAGGGCAGCAGAGCACCCATGGGGATTGATGAGCATGACACGCATGCTTAGTTTGCACCTATTTCATTCTGGGCAAGTCCTGTTAATTCTACCTGTCTTTCAAAAAGAGTTAAGGAGAAAGGGCCGCCCCTTCATTCTTCAGCTTGGAAGGGCTTTTTTGCTTCCTTTTGATTTTTAAGGTCATAAGCCTTCATTTGCTATTGTAAAAGTTGATGGCTTCTGGCGTGATCTCACGCAGGGTGATTTATGAACCCCAAGCAAAACAAGTAGGAGGAAGAATTATGAGACAAGTCTCACTGGCAGATATATCATCTGTTAAGCTTGTTTACAGCAGAAATTTTGGTACAAAGTTCTGTCGTTTTTCGTAGCCCTTTATTTGCCTTCATTAAGAGCTGGAACTTTTTTGGCACAGAGACTAATTTATGGTAACTTGGCAATAGTGATTGTGGCTGTGTTTGAGGGGTGGAGGTGAGCAGAGGTGGTAGTGGGGGGCCGGTGCTGGGGGCACATCTATCAGAGCTGGCTGCTCAGTGTGTAATTTGAATTAACAGAAAGTCCCTAAGAGATTCTGGTATGTTTTATAATTGGGTTAGAAAAATATGACATAAAAGAGACTTTGATTTTTAAATTTCACATCACTTTATTTGTACATTGAGAAGGGCCAAGCCCACATTTTCTTAGGAATTCTAATGACATTATTGCTTAGTTCATTAATGTTTTCAGACACTGAGCTACTATAGGATAGTGGCCAAGTTTTTTAGGAAATTAAACTGTTTTAGTACAGTTGCATTAGACACTTTTTAAAACACTTGACTAAAACAAGCTGAAGCATCAGTTAATATATAGTTGCAGTACTACAGTAATTTGAGTTTCTGGTTTATTTTTCAGAATTTTTGTGTGAAAGGACTTGAACTCTTTTCATTATTCCTATTCAGAGATATCTTGGAATTGTATGACTGGAATCTCAAAGGTAAATAGGATTTAAAGAAAAGTGTAGTGCTTGTGGGAGAATGTTGTGGTTTATGTGAAAACTCTTATAAAAATGTAGGGGTACATAGTTGAAATTCCTCTCAGTTTTGAACTGCAGGGAAAAGTTTATTATTCATAGGCATGCTTCTTATCATTTGACATAAATGAGTTGTTATGGGTCTCATTTAACTACAGATGGACCATGTCCATTATGGAGGATTACCATTAATTTTTAAGTAACTGGTACCTAGGAAGATGGTATCAGTTATGTTAACCTTGATTTATCTGCATTGGGGAAATCTCATTAGTTAATATCTTAAGTCTGTTGGACTTTACTATAATAAACTTCTTCCAAAATGACAGTTCATTAAAACAGAACTTTAGTTAACTCTTAAAACACACACACACTGTATGCTGCTGCTAAGTCACTTCAGTCGTGTCTGACTCTATGCGACCCCATAGACGGCAGCCCACCAGGCTCCCCCGTCCCTGGGATTCTCCAGGCAAGAACACTGGAGTGGGTTGCTATTTCCTTCTCCAATGTGTAAAAGTAAAAAGTGAAAGGGAAGTCGCTCAGTCATGTCCGACTCTTAGCGACCCCATGGACTGCAGCCCACCAGGCTCCGCCGTCCATGGGATTTTCCAGGCAAGAGAACTCGAGTGGGTGCCACTGCCTTCTCCGACACTGTACGCTACATCAGTTCAAAACTTGACACTTGGTTCTTGGATAATAATTCACTCTTGGAAATGCCTCTATTCCATCAGACATTTACTTATTTTTAAAACAGTCTGTTGATGAACAGCTTTTCAAACCAAATTTTGAATAGTATTTCTGTTTTATCCCCCAGTTGTATTGATTGAAATGGGACTCAGCGAAAACACAAGCATATTTATCATGCGGTAGTTCAGTTATAACAAAAATCTTTATATCTTTGAATTTCTAAAACTAGTTTTACTGTATATGCTGTATACTGTGTATATCCTTGGGGCTTTCATTCTTCCCTTTCTTTGGGGGGGGGTCTCCGCACTGCAGTCTTCATGGGATGTTTGTGGCAGTTACCCCCTGATTGATTTAGCTATTAAGTAGGAGTGGGGGCAGTGTTTGTTACGTCCCTACTTCTGTTGGTGTTGGTGTTTTTTTGTAGTTATCATAAATCTTGGGAATCAAGTTTCAGTGTTTGTTTCTCAAGGCAGTTTTATTTATTTTTTCTTTCCTTTTCACTTGTTTGCTTTAGGTCCTTTGTTTGAAGATAGTCCTCCCTGCTGTCCAAGATTTCATTTCATGCCACGTTTTGTAAGATTTCTTCCAGGTAAATCTTTTGGCTTGTCAGTGACCTGGTGAGATTGTGCATCTGAAAATAAGCCATTCTCCTTTCAATCTTTACGGACAACTTTCCCACCTCAGACACTTAATTATCTACTTCTCCCGTGAGGCATGAAAATGTAATATTATACATGCTGATTTATACCCCTGCATAATTTATGATAGCCCCAAATTAGATAAGCAGTGGGAGAATTGATTTCAAAATTTTAAGAGTCTACTTGATAAAATGTCATGCAAGTATTAAAATTAAAGTGGAAAAATGTATGTGGCTTTAAAAATGCATATAGTTAATTACAAAACAATATGAAATTTTATAAACAATATGATTATAACTATGCTAAAAATAACTGCAGTAACAGTTGTAGTAAGATAGTGGTATTATGGGAGTTTTTTCTTTTTTGACATATACTTTTATTCATTTTATAGTGAAGAACTATTTATTCTCATGAAATTAAATATATATTTAATTACATATAATATTTATATTACATATATATAAGTAAATATATGACTGCTATGTTTTTTAAAGAAATATTGTAACTTTTTAAAATTTTTGTCAAGAGGCTAGCTGTGAAATATGGCATTGTACCTAGAATTTTTTTTTAAATGGTCGGGCTTTGGATGTCTTTTTGTTTGTAAAATCTTCACCGTCCTAAGTGGATTCTTCCCTGGACTCTCATTCTCGCGTCTCACTTTCTGGTGCCATCCACTTACACTTCCAGTTCCTCATTTCCTTGTTCCCTTTGCTTCTGCTTGAATCTTCTTTTTTCTCAATGTGTGCAGCTACCTTTCTTTGCTTTCCTGCTTCAGTCCTATCCTCTGACTTTTGTTTCTCAGCG
The DNA here is from genome assembly GCF_001704415.2 of Capra hircus. Lineage (NCBI taxonomy): Eukaryota > Metazoa > Chordata > Mammalia > Artiodactyla > Bovidae > Capra > Capra hircus. The sequence goes on from NC_030827.1 coordinate 41,978,951, forward strand.
CTGGTGGCCTCAGCCCCTTGTGCTAATAACCACTACCTTCTGTGGAAATGTCAGTTCAACCATTTGCCTTTTCTTCTCTGATAATTTGGGCCTCTCGGTGATACAGGAGGGAAAAAAAAATGACTGCTGCAATAAATCTGTGGTTTATAATTTCAGCTGGGGAGCTTTTCAGCGTGTCAGCTTTCTGCCCACATTTACATATTAGCAGTTCACAAGTTCAGCGTCACGCTCATGCTCCCCTCCTCATGAACGTGGGGGAGCACTTGCCTCCCCCATGCCTCAGAAGCCGTCCAGGAGCCTGTTGGATTCTGGGCTGTTCACAGCCTGGCTTTGCTATGGCATCCCACTCCCCCTTACATGCCCTCACCCCACTGTAGCTGCTGATGTCAGACCGAATCCAGTGGACACGCTTCAGTTGCATCTCCTCCCTGATATGATACCTGGGCTTTTAGTGTGTTCTGCCTGCTGCGCGCTCCTTACTCGCCTTCTGGCTCTCTGATTCGTCCTTTGTGGCTTTTACCTCATCTATTCATTCTAGTGTAGATTTTCCTCCAGCTTTTGTCCTTGGTATCCTCTCCTCAGTCCATTCAGTCAAGGTGGCTTATTTTAACATAGCATTAATCATATTTTTAGTATTATTGTTAATGTTTATTTTGTTTGGAAAATGCATTCAAAACATTTTCTTTTGTATAGCTGCATATTTTATTTCTTTTTGTCTTTATTTTTTTATTTTGTTTTTTGGCCATACCACATAGCATGTGGGATCCTAGTTCCCTGACAGGAATGGAACCTGTGGCCCTCTTACCATCACCACTCCCCCAACCCCTTGCAGTGGAAGTATGGAGTCTTAACTACTAGACCACCAGGGAAGTCCCCTGGTTTCATTTTATTGAGAGGTCCTTTTTTTTTTTTCAAGTGAATGAATCTATGATTTTGTAATGGAGCTTTAATGGTAAACTTATGAGAAAATGGTATTAGAGTGAGTTTGTTGAAAAGCCTTTCCTTTCTGTGTCTATCTGCCTCTAGGAATTTTATGACCAAACAAATCTCTCAGAGAATGTGGACATTTATTTTAAAATCATCTTAAAGAAAAATCCTGTGTCAGGTATTTACTTTGTGGGATTTCAACTCTCACAAAATGTTTCTCGTAACTATGCAGGGATGACACAGGTTGTTGTAAAGAAAAAGATTTCGTGGCTTATTTTTAAACAGAATTGACTTTTTCATTAGACTTTCTGTGAAACTATACTTACTTAAAAAAAAACTCAGAAGGATACAGAAAAATGCCTTTTTCTGTATAAAATGCAGTTTGTTATTGGATGGCAAATTATGGTTGATTCGTTTTTCACAATATGACTTCACTAAAAATCTTTAGAAAATGGTGAGTTCAAAATGGCGTGTCTGTTTTGATGTATATTTTCATTTTTTTCCCTTCATAACTTTTTTACATGCTAGTCATCATACTGATACATGTTTTGCATCCTAATTTTTAGTAATTCATCCAGTAGATGGATATTTTTTAAAGACCATGATACATAGTACCAAATTTCTTATCAAAAGAATCCCATCAGTTTATGCCGCTGTAAAAAGTGAATTATTAGTCTCCTTCACATTTTGGGCTTTGTTTCTTTGCTTCTTTCCTCCATGAGGCTGAGGCGTTAACTGTCTGTCCTGTATCAGTACTAACAGATTCCTTGGCACATAGCAGGGGCTCAGTAAATACTTGTTTACAGACTTTATTTAATCGGTCATAAGAGTGCCTTAGTTAAATATTCATATATTTTGTTGTTAATGAAAGTGAATGTGGTTTTCACTCATTCTTTGGTATTGTCTCTCATTTTTGAAAAATAAACCTTTGATTGAAGTAGAACACAAATACTGAAAAGTGCTCTTGTCATAAGATTCAGTGAATTTTCACCAAGTGAATATGACTGTGTACCCAGCCCCTCACTCAAGATTACCAGCGTTGAAGAGCCCCTTTCTAGTCAACACTCGACTCCCTAAGGCAACCTCTATTCTGTCTTGAAAATACCATGTATTAGTTTTACCTGTTTTTGAACTATAAAAATTAGAATTGTATATATTTTTTGTTTCTATCTTCTTCTTTATTTTGTTTTTGAAATACCTGTTACAGTTAACTGTAGTTGGCACATTCTCATTGCTGTATCGTATTACACAGTGTGACTAAATTAAAATGTGTTTAACCTGTCTGTGATTAATGGACATTTGTATATTTTTAGTTTTTGACTCTTTCAGTAGCACACATGTTCACCAAACTCTTGTACGCGCCTTTTGATGTGCATATTTATGCTTTCCTGTAGTGGGTATATATACCTAGGAGTGGAAATTCTGGATGTTTTTAAGTTTTGCTTTGTAGATACTTTCAGTTTTCCAAAATGATGGTACCTTTTCACTGTCCTGTGTGCAGTATAGATAAAAGTTCAGGTTATTCCACATTTGCACCAACACTTGGCATTTTTCTTTCTTTTTCAAGTTAGCTAGTCTGATGAGCATCAGAGGTATCATAGTATGGTTTTAATTTTCATTTCTCTAATGACTAATGAAATGGAACACCATTTCATACATAGACCATTTCCTTGTTGACTTTTGTTTTTTCCTTGTTGACTTTTGAAGTGCCTATTCAAGCCTCTAGTTCATTTTTCTGTTGCTTTATTTGCCTTTTTCTTGTTTATTTGTAGGTATTTTTTATATATACTTATTATATGAGTCTTGGCCAATATATGTATTGCCAATACATTCTCTGTGATTGCTTTTTCACCATCTTAATGGTGATGTTTTTTTGATGAACAGAAATTCTGAATTTTAATTCTTGTTTTTCCTTTTTGCTTAGAGCTTTTTGTCTCTTGTTTGTGAAAACTTTGCCTGCCTCTAGGTCATCAAGATGTTCTCCTATGTTTTCTACAAATTTAGTCCTATAATATGTCTCAAATTTGTTTTTGTAAATAACATAAGATATGGGTCAAGATTCATTATTTTCAATATGACATCCAGTTGACTAGCACCATTTATTGAAAACACCATTCTTTCTTCACAAAATTTAGGTGTTACCTTTGCCCTGAATTGTGTCCACTCTGTGTGTGTGTGCGTGCACACATATAAATAGTACAAAAGTATATGAAGTAAAAAAGTGAACACCAGCTTCTAGACATGTGGGAATCAGTAGGTGCTATAAGTGGTTTGATTTGTATTTGTTTTAACCTATATACAGAGAATTATACTTTTTTCTTTAAGTGAGATAACGCTAAACATGTTACACAACTTGACCTTTTTACCCAGCTATTTCAGACCATCCTCTATATAAATATGCTGGAGAAGGAAATGGCAACCCACCTGCTCCAGTATACTTGCCTGTAGAATCCCATGGACAGAAGAACCTGACCGGCTACAGTCTGTGGGGTCACAAGAGTTGGACACGACTGAGCGACTAAACTACTACTACTAAAATTCACATTGGAAAAGGGAATGGCAGCCCACTCCAATGTTCATGTCTGGAGAACCCCATGGACAGAGGAGCCCGGCAGACTGCAGTCCACGGGGTCACAGAGAGTCGGGGACACACACACACACACACACACACACACACACACACATGCGCGCACACACATACATTGCCTTAATTTTTAACACCTATGTGGCATTCTATAGATGAATAGACATCGGGTTTCTTTCTTTACAGTTCCTGTAGTCAGGAGTATTTTGGAAGTCTCTATTCTGCAACCCCCTCCCCCCGCACCCGCCCACCGCTCTGCCCCATTACATGTAAATACTTCAGGTATAGTCTTATGCATCTATTCTTTTGCGTTTGTGTGTTTTTATAAGGTGTAGTTCTAGAAGTAATTATTTGTTAAGACAGTATGCACATTTTAAATTTGGAAAGAGTTGGCCAAGTTTTCTCTAGAAAGGACATAGTTTGTAGTTCTAACCAGCATTTTTGACACCACCCTTTTCCGATACATCTGCCCACACTGGGTTTTACTAGCATCTGATACGTAAAAAGCTATCTCATTGTTATTATTAATATTTGCCTCTTACTTGAACTCCTGTGAGAGTGAACAGCTTTTTTTATAGTGCTTCAGGTATTTCGTGGTCCTCTTACTCTCATCGGCTTTTTGTTCGTAACAGGTTGAAATACATAGCTTGAAAGTTTATGAGTCATTACAATTTTTCTCTAGTTCCTCAGTGGACCTGCTTTGAAGTCAGCTGTCTCAGTTGCTTTATACAAATTTATCCAAAGTTTAGCTAATAGACTAAACCAAGGATTCTTCAGTGCATGTCAGTTTACCAGAAGTCAAATCACAGAACAACCAGTTTATTGATATCATAAGAGTTTTCTCAATTTTTGTTCCTTTCCTTATCCCTACCTCCACCTTTAGTAGTTAGACAGTTGGTATGAGCTCTCCTAGAGCCAGTTTAAGGTTTTATCTTGATTGTAGCCAGGGCTAGGGCAGGGCATAATTCAAGATAGAAAGGCTGCAGTTACGGGAAAGCCTGTTGATTGCTTATATCATTGCTGTAGTAAAGCTTTGAGAATCCCAAATCAGTTTTGCAAATCAACTATCTAGCAGATTGATTTTTGGAAATTGTCTCATTTTGGAGAAGTAGTTCTTTGGCTATGGCTCACAGAGGGCCAGAGAGGAAGAAACTATATCAGAATTCCCAGGAGGGAAGTGTAGTTTGGAAAAAGACATAAATTGATACAGTGTCTTAATGTAGCTTTGTTTTTGGAGAGTTGAGAAAATTCTGTGCTATTAATAAAAGTTTTCAAAACTTAAGATTATATGAAGGTGTCCTGTAGGAATATTTGGGAGACATAATTAATGCAGTTATATAGTTATTCTCAGTGTAGGGAAAGACAGTATTGTATGTTTCTTAAAACTGAGTATTATACTCTTGAGAACTACTCATTTAACCAGTATATTCTTAACACAAATTCCCTAGCAAATTGCCCCTCCTCCCAATAACCATATAAATCATCAAGCAGTATAAACTGAGAGAATTAAGTCTCTAAGAAACAGTTTATAAAGTCTGTCAGTTCATTAATGACTGTCCAGATTCATTCCCTGAAACACAAACTCCAGTTCTTCCCAAATAATGAGCCGTTGTCACGGTTCCAGTCCCAGCGCTGGCAGAATTCCTGCTAACCTTAGCTTACCCGCTCTAATTTCTCATTTATATCGGGTCCTATTTATCTCAGCCAATGAGATAAAGATTACTTCCTAGCCCTCAGTGACATAGTTCCATAAATCCCCAACATAAACATGTAGCAAAGCAGACAAACCAAAAGAGCCAATTCATTAACATTAGTACATTCGTGGCAGTCTGCGAGCAAGTGGCCGCATTATTTATCTACTTCAGAAAGTCATCCCACAAATATTTCTGCAATGTCCTTTTTGCCAGGCTAGGTGTGAGGGATGGAGCTCATGCCCCATGGGCTCTGTGGGACTCTCTAGTTCTGTCTACCTTTCCTTATATTCCTGTAAGGGTTTCACCTCATGTTATCTATCCTGAGTTTCTACTTTTTCACACCGGTAAATATCTATCTTTTTAGATTTTAGCTGTTTTTTGAAATATTTAACAGTTTTCAACATGGGTTTATAGTTTCTCCTTTACCATTACCTCGCTCTTGATGTGTGTATGTTTTAAAAAAATTCTTTCTGGTTCCATGCAGCTATAAATCTCTCCTCCCTCATCAGCACCTTTGTACCCAAACTAGGCAGACGCGTTCTCAGAGCACTTGGTGGCCTTCCTCGTTTATCTCGCAGGTACTCTTCTCCTAAATCGGGCAGTGCCCTTGGTTTGCAGGTTTAAGTGTTCCTCCCTCTCAGTAGCTCTTTGATTCTTTTTTATTCTTTTCCCTTTAAATTCAGTGCCCTTAGTCCTTTTCCCATTTATTTGAAGTGTCCTGAAGTTGGCCACTTGTAACCGTGGGGTGGGTTCTAGCACCAATGTGTATAGCTAGAATTACATATCTTTTCTCCTTCCAACCTTCCCAAATAAAATCTGAATGTTCTTCTCTAATCCTTATAGCAAAACAACACTCTGCTCCTCTGATGTATCCTTATAAGCTCACAGTGCTCTTTAGTAATCTTACTGTGTTTTACCCTTTCCTTGGTTCCTAGAATCTCCTCAGTATGGCAGTTCTTCTGAGGGCTAGGTTTCCTTTATCCCTGCTGCTCCTTACATTAACACATGCAAGCGTAAGTCAGTTTGCTCTGGCTTTAGAGATCTCTTGGCCACCTGCTCACTTCAGGCTCTCCCCAGAAGCAGAGATTACCATTGACTCAGACTGACCGAGGGGCATTATGATTTGCTGGGCTCCTTAGCAAAGGGGAAGACATCATTGATTGAGAAAGTCATGTCACATGCAGGCAGATTTAAATGTCTGTTGAGACGGAGTCTGAGAAATATGTCCTTAACCATGGAAGTTTGTTAATCAAAGGTGACTTGTAGTTTTAAGGCAGATGTTTAGTAATGAGGCATGCCATTTTTTTCTGCTGCTGTGAATAATAGTAAGAGTAGACAGAACATGTCCTCATGTAGGTTGATTGTATTTTCTACTTTAGTTACTTCTTTTTTTTTTTTTTGAAGAGACTCAGTGTCTTTAATTAAGAGAAGTCTTTTCAGAATGTTACCTGCAAAGATTCCTTAGGAACCGTTGTGATTAATCATCGTTAGCCAGCTTGCTTCTTAAAGTCCTGGAGCTTATGTTTTTGTTTGTTTGTTTTTTCCCATAATTGTTACATGGGACCATTCATAGTGCCAGGCACAGAATGGTGAAAAACATGCTCCCATCTGAGAGTCACTTCCAGAGAGCTTACTGTGCTTTGCAAAGCTTTGCAAGATCTGGTTTCCCTGCTGCCTCTCTTAAATTCTCCTCCTGGCCTCTTTGCAGTTCCTGGAACACATCAGTCTTACCTTCGGGCTTTGGCTATTTTTTCTACCAGAGACACTCCTCTCCCAGGTAGCCGCATGGAGCTCCTCTGCTTCAAAGACATCTTTCCTGATCACCCTTTTATGTATAGTTGCCCAGTTTGATCCATTTTCAGAGCCCTCATCTCTGATCTATTATTAAGTAGTTGTTTTTTATTGTTTCTTTCTCTCCTCTGGAATGTAAGAGTTTCAGCTGTTTAGCACTGTGTTTCCTGGGCCAGCTACATAATAGGTGCTGGTAATTATTGAATGAATGAATGTGTATTTAGATTAATAAATGAATGCATTCCTACATATATAGTAGCCATATAGCAGCAATGCCATTTAATTCCAGAGCAGCATCTGAGATAGAAAAACACAAATCAAAAAGAAATTTTGATCCTTACTGTCTTCTGTTTTAGAAGTATAGGCCTAAGATCTTAGCCCAGAGCAACTCAAATTAAAATCTTTTATCTTCTTCCATTTTCTAGTATCCTAGATTCCTTGGGTGTTGTAAACTCTTCTAGCACAAATAGGACCCCCTCATTTATGCCTGCCTGTCTCCAACATCTTGGTCCCCTTGTTTCTCCATGAAGTGTTTGGCCCTATACTACTGTTTCTAGCGTGTCTTACGACCTTGGGGAGAGCAGTTATTGTTCTCTACACCATCAGGGCTCTTGTCCTTCCTTTGGGTGGGACTAGGCAGAGAAAAGTTGGTTGTACGTACTGGTCAAGAAGCTAATAAACCCGGGAACTTCCTTGGCAGTCCAGTAGTTAAAATTATATGATTCCAATGAGGAGGGCATGAGTTCAGTCCCTGGTCGGGGAACTAAGAACCTGTGTGTTATACACTGTGGCCAAAAAAAACAAAAACAAAAACAAAAGCTAAACCTAAAGAGAAGGCAGAAGCCTGTGAACCTGAAATTAATGTGCATATTAGATGAATGGCTTTGCTTCACGAAGTACCAGATTAATTGAGTTTTTCCAAGGTACTTTATTTATGCTCTTTGTTGTTTTTAGCCTCTGTACTTGGTAATATATGCTTCTTTAAGTCTCAGAATACTTCGTATTTTTTCCATGTACTAACTCCATAATGATCTTCATGATATTGGTATAAGCTCTTTAGTTCTGTTTCTCATGGCGGGTGCAGCACATTAACACCAAAAAATTAGACCATAATGCAACAATAGTTTATTGAAAACATCCATAAGTATCTCATAAAAGCTTAGAATTTCCTTAAATTAGTAACATCAACTTTCATCTGTTACCCTATAAAGACTGATCAAATATTTAAAATATAAGATGGTTCTGTATGTTATAAACCGTGGTTCTTTACACTAGGTGGTTTTAAATTTATTTAGGTAGGCACCTTTTTTTATATTCCTACCTCAGAAATAGAGCCTTTTGTCATTTGTAATGTTGTTGTTGCCATTTTCATAAGGAGATGGTTTATGAGCCCTGTTCATCAGTGAAACAAATGGCTTGCCTATTATTTGGCACCCGGTTAAACAATGGTTTAACGAAGTAAATTCTAAGTTACCTTTTTACAATTGCTCTTCTCTCGTTGTCTTGTTCTTCCTGATTGGGTAGAGGACTGGCTGTTCATTGAGCACTCTCATTTTTCCCTCTCTCTCCACTGTCACCTGAGATGGAGGAAAAGAAGTGCTGTCTATGCACCAGATCCTCCTTTACTTACTGCGGTGTAGCAAAGCCCTTGTTCCCGAAGAGGAGATTGCCAATATGCTTCAGTGGGAGGAACTTGAGTGGCAGAAATACGCAGAAGAATGCAAAGGCATGATCGTCACCAACCCTGGAGCGGTATGTGCTGGTATAGACGGTCAGAGACTGAGTCACCTTCCTTTCAGGTTTGAGTGTTTTGTAAAAAATGCTAACAGAATGTTTTTAAAGATTTAAGTACTCGTTGCTTCTTGTCCTTTGAGTAATTTTTTTCCTTTAAATATTTAGTACATAAGAAAAATATTATAATATTGGCATATTTGTAGGCATATATATATAGCCATAAGAGTTGCTGGTGGACAGGGAAGCCTGGCGTGCTGCAGTCCATTGGGTCTCAAAGAGTCAGATATGACTGAGCAACTGAACTGAACTGAAGGTGTGAAAGTGAAGTCGCTCATTCGTGTCCAGCTCTTTGTGACCCCGAGGACTGTAGCCCACCAGGCTCCTCCATCCATGGGGTTCTCCAGGCAAGAATACTGGAGTTGGCTGCCATTTCCTTCTTCAGGGGATCTTCCCGACCCAGGGATTGAACCCAGGTCTCCCGCATTGCAGGTAGACGCTTTAACCTCTGAGCCACCAGGGAAGCCCCATTCATCTGCTTAGTAGATTTATTCTACTTATTATGGAGAATTTTGAAGTTTTTAGATTATGTTCAGCTTTAATTTTATTCTGAGTATAAAAGTAATAGATCCTCTCTATAGATAATTAAAAAAAGAGAAAAACAGCCCAAAGAAGAGAAAAATTGCCCACAATTCCATTCTTCAGAGATAATACTATTCACTTTTCTAGTAAGACATATTTCATATTGTTTTGAAACAAAATTGGCATCATACTATTAAATATTAATATTCAGACTTTTTCCTTCTTATCTTCCTCCAGGAACAAGCACAAAGTTATTATTTTTCCTTTGTTTTACATTTCTTGAGGCATGTAATTTTAAAAAAAGCCACTGTTACTTAATTAACCCCATATTATCAGGCACCTAAGTTGCTTCCAGATTTTTGCTATAGCAAATAATGCTGTATTGAATTTGTGTATGTGTGACTAAACATGTTTTCCGTATGTATGTATTTCTGTTTGAATGTGTCCATTTAATTCCTTGAAGTATGTACATTTTTAAAGCTTTTGATACTTTATAAATTACCTTCAAGAGGGTTGTAAAATTCACACTCTGACCATTTCTTCATACTGTTTATACTAGTTTAACAAAAAACTTTGTCAATTTGGTAGGGAAAAAATAGATACTGTTTAGCTCAGTTTTCTTTTTATTTTGGTTTCTAGCAAAACTTGATATTTTAAATGTTGATCTTTAAAGTTTTTCTTCTGTTAATGGTTTATTGACATCCTTTGTCTAATTTTTATTAATGTTTTTTAAATTTATTCCTTTAAATTTTGCTTCTCATGTCCATTTTTAAAGTTAAAACATAAAAATCAGAAGATAATTAATAGATAGCTTGTTTTTTTCTGATAAAGAGCACGCTGTTTTATTACTAAATTTTTTTCCTCTAAAATATGTTATCATTTCATAAAATAGTTATATATTGGCATCTTATCTGTATAAAGTTTTGCAAAAGTGAAGAATTAAAATACTACTATGTAAGGAAACAGAGTAGTCTATTTAAACAAAGCTGTTGTTTTAGAAAGGCTGCCAAATTGCTTAATAGCCTTGATTCATAAAAATAAAAACTCTAAATCAACTTTTTGTAGCATGACAGTAACATCTGCACAAACAGAATGTTGCTATTTGCAAATCAGACATTCTAGCTAATGCTGATTATTTTAAACAAATCTAGAAAGTGAAAGTGTTTAATAAAAATGTCTTTAAACATGAAACTTGTTTAACACTAAAAAAGTTATACAATTTGTACTATTATATTGCTAAGCCACACAGATAGTTAGAGTAAAAGAAATATACAAAATCATAGCACTATGAGAGTGTGACTGTGGATTTACTCTTTCTTATTTTAAACAGTTGCGTGAATTTACATTTTTCTGTTAGTTTTATAGTTGGGTCAGAGGACTGAGTAGGGGTGATGGTGGTGGGAGACATCCTTTTTACCTTGGTGGGTCAGCTTGAAGAATCATGATTTACTGTGGAAGCACTTTTATCTTGAGACTCCCTTCTATAGCATGGTTAAAATTTCCTGAACTCCTAGGATCAGTTGGAGAGCTTTTGAAAATACAAGAATGCCCTGATGGACCCCATCCCATATACTCCAGGTAACGGGGCTCAATGACCTGTAGTCAAAAAAACTCCCCAGTTGCTTCTGGTTCACTCCTTGCTCATTTTTGAGCCAGTGGCATAGAGAATATTTACTCCATTGCCATGATCATCATTCAGCTCAGTTGTTGAGGAACTACTACGTGAGCCAGGTGCTACTGAAGTATATAGATTATATATGATGCTTGTCCAGCTGCAGACTTACAGCATATCCATATGAAAGGAGTCTGTGATGAATTATTGAATCAGTGGACCAATCTTTGAAAAAGCCAGTCAGGAAAGCTTGTAGTGTTTGGTGAGATCACTAGGCCAGGCTCCCAGGGATGCTTCATAAACACTACTGTGGTCTTTAAATAATCAAGGAATTGTATAAATCATTGGCACATTTGAATGAACATTCTTGAGTTGGTGTATGACCAGTTTTGAAGATAATGAGGAAACCACAGGTTAGTCAGGGTGAAAGGTTTATGCTGGAAAGTAATTGGAAATAAGAAAGTTAGGTTTGGGTGCCAAGCTTTGGGACATGTTTAAGGTAGTTTTTGTTTGTTTGTTTGTTTTTTAGTATTTTCTATTTAGTCTTAGTGCAGAGGAGAAAAGTGTCCTGAAAACTCAGTATCATGAAACATTCTTTCATTATATCCTGTTGAGAATAGGACAGAATAGACATGGCGCTATATTTTGTCCTATGAAGTGCTTGCTTTGAAAGATTGCCCAGTGATAAGGATATTGGGGAATTTATTAAAAATTTCAAATCATCATGGTCCCATTAAGTACTTTATTGCTGCAGAATTTAAAATTAATCTCCCTCCCCAGGTACTTTGCCTCTGCTAGGGAACACTTTAGCCATTGGTGAGAATGTATTTTATTCTAATATAAAAATAGTATGATGGATACTGTAGGGTGTGGCCAAGTCTAGATCTTACTTCATCCCCTGTCCGCCTATAAATAAGAATAGTACAGATATTTTAAAGGGCTTCCCTGGTGACTCAGGTGGTTAAGAATCTTCCTGCAGTGCAGATCCCGGGGTCGAGAGGATACCCTGGAGAAGGGAATGGCTACCCTCTCCACTATTCTTTCCTGGAGAATTCCATGGACAGAGGAGCCTAGCGGGCTACGGCCCATGAGGTTGGAAAGAATTGGACATGACTGAGTGACTGAGTGCGTGCGCGCATGCACACACACACACAAATATTTCAAATCACTATATCCTCTGTTGATACTATGCATGCTAAGTCACTTCAGTTGTGTCCAACTCTTTGTGACCCTCTGAACTGCAGCCCACCAGTCTCCTCTGTCCATGAGATTCTCCAGGCAAGAGTACTGGCGTGGATTGCTCTGCTTTCCTTCAGGGGATTTTCCCGACACAGGGATCAAACCTGTGTCTCTTGCATCTCCTGCATTAACAGGCGAGTTCTTTACCACTAGTGCCACCTGGGAAACCCTGATACTATAGCATGGAGCCAAAGAGAAGCCCAGCATAATCTGGTCTGTGGCGACTGCAGAGGCAGGAAGAGACTTTAATTGTGGTCCTGGTAGGCAGAAGAGCATGAAAGAACATCAGAGTGTTTTGACTCAGAGGAGTCTTTTTGACCTAGTTATTAATTTTGAGAGCAAAGATCAATTTTTCAAGATACTAGTAAAATTTTGATTGTTAAATGACATTTAAATAATTCTTTGAAGTCTAAGGTTGTTTGTTTGTTTGTTTGTTTCACTAATGAAAATGAATTTGCACAAATCTTTTTATTAAATAGTTGGTCACCTACTTGGACTATCGTTGTGGGTAGGGCGACCAGCTTGTCCCAGTTGCTGAGGGCTTTCCCAGTTTTAGCATTGTGTCTTGGACAAACCAGGCCAGACTGTTAAGTCACAGTTGTTGGGCATTACTGGGCAATACAGTGAAGCTTATTAGCTTCCATGGGGATCAATTCTGTAGCCTCTAGCTCTGAAGCAACTGGGCCACACACCCCTACAATCTTCTAGTCAGAATTTAGCTTCTAATTAGGGACTGCCCTGAGTGTTCAGTATAAGCAAGGAGTTGCTAAAACATACTCTCCACGATTTTACCATCTTTTCACAAACTTAAGTATTCAGGATGAAAGCTGTTTTACAAAAGGATCCTCATACTTTAGTAACTTAAGAAGGAACCAAGCTGTTACACTTCTTTTTTTTTTTGTTAAATTAGACTTGGAAAAGAAACTTATGAAAATTGAGTCTTCTCTTATTAAAATTTAAGAATGGCCTCCATGGACATAATAAGAGAAGCTTTTTTTTTTTTCTTTTTTTTTTTTTTTAAATTTTAAAATCTTTAATTCTTACATGCGTTCCCAAACATGAACCCCCCTCCCACCTTCCTCCCCACAACATCTCTCTGGGTCATCCCCATGCACCAGCCCCAAGCATGCTGCACCCTACGTCAGACATGGACTGGCGATTCAATTCTTACATGATAGTATACCTGTTAGAATTCCCATTCTCCCAAATCATCCTACCCTCTCCCTCTCCCTCTGAGTCCAAAAGTCCGTTATACACATCTGTGTCTTTTTTCCTGTCTTGCATACAGGGTCGTCATTGCCATCTTTCTAAATTCCATATATATGTGTTAGTATACTGTATTGGTGTTTTTCTTTCTGGCTTACTTCACTCTGTATAATTGGCTCCAGTTTCGTCCATCTCATCAGAACTGATTCAAATGAATTCTTTTCAACGGCTGAGTAATACTCCATTGTGTATATGTACCACAGCTTTCTTATGCATTCATCTGCTGATGGACATCTAGGTTGCTTCCATGTCCTGGCTATTATAAACAGTGCTGCGATGAACATTGGGGTACATGTGTCTCTTTCAATTCTGGTTTCCTCGGTGTGTATGTCCAGAAGTGGGATTGCTGGGTCATAAGGTAGTTCTATTTGCAATTTTTTAAGGAATCTCCACACTGTTCTCCATAGTGGCTGTACTAGTTTGCATTCCCACCAACAGTGTAGGAGGGTTCCCTTTTCTCCACACCCTCCCCAGCATTTATTGCTTGCAGATTTTTGGATCGCAGCCATTCTGACTGGTGTGAAGTGGTACCTCATTGTGGTTTTGATTTGCATTTCTCTAATAATGAGTGATGTTGAGCATCTTTTCATGTGTTTGTTAGCCATCTGTATGTCTTCTTTGGAGAAATGTCTATTTAGTTCTTTGGCCCATTTTTTGATTGGGTCGTTTATTTTTCTGGAATTGAGCTGCATAAGTTGCTTGTATATTTTTGAGATTAGTTGTTTGTCAGTTGCTTCACTTGCTATTATTTTCTCCCATTCAGAAGGCTGTCTTTTCACCTTGCTTATATTTTCCTTTGTTGTGCAGAAGCTTTTAATTTTAATTAGATCCCATTTGTTTATTTTTGCTTTTATTTCCAGAATTCTGGGAGGTGGATCATAGAGGATCCTGCTGTGATTTATTTCTGAGAGTGTTTTGCCTATGTTCTCCTCTAGGAGTTTTATAGTTTCTGATCTTACATTTAGATCTTTAATCCATTTTGAGTTTATTTTTGTGTACGGTGTTAGAAAGTGATCTAGTTTCATTCTTTTACAAGTGGTTGACCAGTTTTCCCAGCACCACTTGTTAAAGAGATTGTCTTTACTCCATTGTGTATTCTTGCCTCCTTTGTCAAAGATAAGGTGTCCATATGTGTGTGGATTTATCTCTGGGCTTTCTATTTTGTTCCATTGATCTATATGTCTGTCTTTGTGCCAGTACCATACTGTCTTGATGACTGTGGCTTTGTAGTAGAGCCTGAAGTCAGGCAAGTTGATTCCTCCAGTTCCATTCTTCTTTCTCAAGATTGCTTTGGCTATTCGAGGTTTTTTGTATTTCCATACAAATCTTGAAATTATTTGTTCTAGTTCTGTGAAAAATGTGGCTGGTAGCTTGACAGGGATTGCATTGAATTTGTAAATTGCTTTGGGTAGTATACTCATTTTCACTATATTGATTCTTCCGATCCATGAACATGGTATATTTCTCCATCTATTAGTGTCCTCTTTGATTTCTTTCATCAGTGTTTTATAGTTTTCTATATATAGGTCTTTAGTTTCTTTAGGTAGATATATTCCTAAGTATTTTATTCTTTTCATTGCAATGGTGAATGGAATTGTTTCCTTAATTTCTTTTTCTACTTTCTCATTATTCGTGTATAGGAATGCAAGGGATTTCTGTGTGTTGATTTTATATCCTGCAACTTTACTATATTCATTGATTAGCTCTAGTAATTTTCTGGTGGAGTCTTTAGGGTTTTCCATGTAGAGAATCATGTCATCTGCAAACAGTGAGAGTTTTACTTCTTCTTTTCCAATTTGGATTCCTTTTATTTCTTTTTCTGCTCTGATTGCTGTGGCCAAAACTTCCAGAACTATGTTGAATAGTAGCGGTGAAAGTGGACACCCTTGTCTTGTTCCTGACTTTAGGGGAAATGCTTTCAATTTTTCACCATTGAGGATAATGTTTGCTGTGGGTTTGTCATATATAGCTTTTATTATGTTGAGGTATGTTCCTTCTATTCCTGCTTTCTGTAGAGTTTTTATCATAAATGGATGTTGAATTTTGTCAAAGGCCTTCTCTGCATCTATTGAGATAATCATATGGTTTTTATTTTTCAATTTGTTAATGTGGTGAATTACATTGATTGATTTGCGGATATTGCAGAATCCTTGCATCCCTGGGATAAAGCCCACATGGTCATGGTGAATGATCTTTTTAATGTGTTGTTGGATTCTGATTGCTAGAATTTTGTTGAGGATTTTTGCATCTATGTTCATCAGTGATATTGGCCTGTAGTTTTCTCTTTTTGTGACATCTTTGTCAGGTTTTGGTATTAGGGTAATGGTGGCCTCATAGAATGAGTTTGGAAGTTTACCTTCCTCTGCAATTTTCTGGAAGAGTTTGAGGAGGATAGGTGTTAGCTCTTCTCGAAATTTTTGGTAGAATTCAGCTGTGAAGCTGTCTGGACCTGGGCTTTTGTTTGCTGGAAGGTTTCTGATTACCGTTTCAATTTCCGTGCTTGTGATGGGTCTGTTAAGATTTTCTATTTCTTCCTGGTTCAGTTTTGGAAAATTGTACTTTTCTAAGAATTTGTCCATTTCTTCCACGTTGTCCATTTTATTGGCATACAACTGCTGATAGTAGTCTGTTACGATCCTTTGTATTTCTGTGTTGTCTGTTGTGATCTCTCCATTTTCATTTCTAATTTTATTGATTTGATTTTTCTCTCTTTGCTTCTTGATGAGTCTGGCTAATGGTTTGTCAATTTTATTTATCCTTTCAAAGAACCAGCTTTTGGCTTTGTTGATTTTTGCTATGGTCTCTTTTGTTTCTTTTGCATTTATTTCTGCCCTAATTTTTAAGATTTCTTTCCTTCTACTAACTCTGGGGTTCTCCAACTCTTCCTTTTCTAGTTGCTTTAGTTGCAGAGTTAGGTTATTTATTTGACTTTTTTCTTGTTTCTTGAGGTATGCCTGTATTGCTATGAACTTTCCTCTTAGCACTGCTTTTATAGTGTCCCACAGGTTTTGGGTTGTTGTGTTTTCATTTTCATTAGTTTCTATGCATATTTTGATTTCTTTTTTGATTTCTTCTGTGATTTGTTGGTTATTCAGAAGTGTGTTGTTCAACCTCCATATGTTGGAATTTTTAATAGTTTTTCTCCTGTAATTGAGATCTAATCTTAATGCATTATGGTCAGAAAAGATGCTTGGAATGATTTCGATTTTTTTGAATTTATGAAGTTTAGATTTATGGCCCAGGATGTGATCTATCCTGGAGAAGGTTCCATGAGCACTTGAAAAAAAGGTGAAATTCTGACTAGAAGCTAAAAGCTTCTAGAAGCTAAAAGCTAAATTCTGACTAGAAGCCTTTTCATTTAAAGGTATAGAATTAAAGAAATACACAACGTACACAGAGAACTAATGGGGAAAAAAATTATATAGAGGCGTCTGTCTGTGCCTGCTGAATAGAAATAAGCTTTCCGTTTGAAATGTGCAGTTAAAGCAGAATAAGCCAGCGTGTCTCTTTTGCTCATGTGGAATACTCCCTCTGTGCCTCTGGAGAGGTTAAGGAAAAGTTATATGTGACTAGGTGTCCTTTCAAAAGTTTAATTTTTAAAGGTTTCTATGTGGATGGCAGAAAAGGACAGAATCGTCGTTCATTATGCCGAATGGCACAGACTCATTTACAGGGATGACATTATAGTTTTTATATAGTGTAGTTGCTATGATTAAAGGTTTTTAATGACATTTTTTTCCCTTTGGGGATGAGGCTTTCCTAGGGAAAAATCCGATTAATTTCTTCCCTACTTAGATTAAAGTCAATACTTAAAGACTTCTTAAGGGAATAAATGGCTTTGATTTCTCTTTCTTTAGAAACCAAGCTCTGTCCGCATCGATCAACTGGATCGTGAACAGTTCAACCCTGATGTGATTACTTTTCCGATTATCGTTCACTTTGGGATACGCCCTGCACAGTTGAGTTATGCTGGAGACCCACAGTAAGATATTTCTCGGTGTTTGTCTTAGCCAATTTCACCTTCTACCAACAGCTGAAGTTAGCAGGGAATCCTCTTTAGCGGATTTTTTTCTTTTTAAAAATTAAGATCTGAAATGAGCCATGTTTCCAAGTTTAGGTTACCAAATGAAACAAGTTATGGTGACTCCTGAAGAATTATTTTCTCTACATATTATTCGATAGATTATCCTTAGCAGTCTTGGTCAATATGAGTCCTGTATGTTTTTAACCTTTAAGGAATTTTCCTTTATCCATCATTATAGAACTTACTATTTTTATTTATTTTTTTCAGTGCTCTCTAGAGGAAAGTAGCACCATGTTGGTTCCTAGCACTGCTGCATTGATGTAGAGTTCTGATTCTGGGGAGGCATCTTAATAAGAGCTCAACATCCCATGCAAAGTCAAGGGTTATATTGGAAGGAGAAGCCATGACTTCTGTCTCTTAGAAGTGATGTTACTTTCCAACTGTCTTCCCTGTGGCTCAGAGGTTAAAGCGTCTGCCTCCAATGCAGGAGACCCGGGTTAGATCCCTGGGTCAGGAAGATCCCCTGGAGAAGGAAATGGTAACCTACTCCAGTATTCTTGCCTGGAGAATCCCATGGACGGAGAAGCCTACAGTCCGTGGGGTGGCAAAGAGTCGGACACGACTGAGCGACTTCACTTTCACTTTCTTTTCCAACTGGCACATTAGTGTTTTGCTGGGAGAAAATGAGGGTGTGTGGGAAGGGAAATAGCGCCATTAGAGTCTTCAGGAGTGTTTAGATTCCCTACTTTGTCAAACAAACCATTTCCTGATTTAATTTTTTTAAAGGATTCATAATGGGAGAAAAGGGCATGGGAGATTTTCAATTCATAAATCCAATTCTGGCTGATATATTAGAAGAGGCTAAAGGGTTTTGTTCTTTTTTTCCCTCCCTTTGGATAAAAGTATGAAGCAATGAGCCAGGCACTGTGTAAGTACTTCTTTCTTTCCTCCATTGTCTATAAAAAATGTTATCAGAAAGGAGAGACCCAGCAAAGGCCAAGAAAGGAGCAGTTTCAATATAACAGAAAATCTTTGGAAAGTCCCTTCTTGCCAGAAAAGTGTGAGTAGAATGTGATTAGGCTCATGTGGACTCTCAGCTGGCAGGAGTGTGAATTGATAAAAAACTGTATATTCTCTTCCTTCTCAGGATACTTTAACTTATTCGTTAGGCTGATCCAGGTTATAACATGTTTGACTTCAAAGATGGTTATTTTTGTCATGGTATATACAAATTGCTATATACCATTTGTCTTTCCCTTCCCAGTGGAAAAATGGATGTGAGCATCTGTGTATCTTGGGTATTATCATGAGGAGGGTTCTCTTTTCTCTTATTCTCCAGCTTTTACTTTCAGTGAAAGTGTTTCAGACACTGACAATATCTGCTGAGTAAGGGGTCTTTCTTTCAACAAACATCAGAAAGCATGTATTTAAATGTGTTACTTTAAAAGCGGTAACAATGAGAAACCATACATGTTTCTATCGATTTTTGTGTGTCTCTCTTGGAATTGCCTCCAGAGAGATTCATCCGTATAGTGACACCTCATTTTCAACCCACGTAGGCAATGATCCGCTTATTCATATATTCCAGATGACTCTTGGTCATCCAGCTGCTCCGTTCCTCCAGACCACGTCCTTCCTTAGAATGAAGGTCTGCAGCCATTAAGGATGTTCACAGGGATGCATTTATGATCGAGCAGGCCTGTGAGAACACCTGGCTTTATGGCGTTTCAGATTTGCCTTCTTTTCGTCTGAGACGTCCGTGTGTCCTTTTCCTCAGGTACCAGAAACTGTGGAAGAGTTATGTTAAGCTTCGCCACCTCCTAGCAAATAGTCCCAAAGTCAAACAGACTGACAAGCAGAAGCTGGCACAGAGGGAGGTTGGTATCGGACCCTCTTCACCTATGACTAATGATGATGTACTTCCGGTTTATCTGAGATTGTTGTTACACCACACTTTTAGAATAAGATGGAAAGATACTTTAAAAAAAAAAATCACACTTCGCTCCCCTCCTTATGTTAGTATGCTGATTTTTTTCATCTTTTAGTAGCTAAGGGACCATATTTTCTCCTTAAAAAGGCCAGTTTTTAAATAGATATTGGGAATGAATATAGCTTCTCTAAGAAGTTAATTTTAAAACTTCCCAGATTAGCCTTTTATCATTAATTAGACTGTACATAGGACCATATATTCAAGTTTCTTGGTCTTGGGTTGTAAAAGATTATCTTCTATATATCTGTTAGTTTAGTATGGTGAACTGATTTTGTGAGACTTTATATCCCAAATTCCATATTTCTTTACTAATGGGTAGTATTATCTATATTCCAGGGTCACTTGTGTTTTATATTTAAGAATAAAAAATAAATGGATTTAGTATCAATATAGATTTTGTCTCATTGAGGGTTTATTCTGCTGCCATAGTGTAAAAGCAGGGTTTTGAAGCTGAGAAAAGTGTTTGAATCTGACATTGTCACTTTTTGTGACTTGAGCCAGTCAGCTTCATTATGAAAGATGGAACCAAGGCCGAAAGAGACTGTCAGTGCACTCGGGAAAAGGGTGATGGTGTGGCCTTGGAGACATTCTATTTAACTTTCCTCCAGTGGTGTTTGGCCTATTAAAGTGTTAGTCATTCAGTCATATCAGACTCTTTGTGACCCCATGGACTGTAACCTGCCAGGCTCCTTTGTTCATGGAATTCTCCAGGCAAGAATCCTGGAGTGGGTTGTCATTCTCTTCTCCAGGGGATCTTCCCAACCCAGGGATAGGACCCTGGTCTCCTGCATTGCAGGCAGATTCTTTACTGTCTGAGCTACCCGGCCTGTATTAGTAGCTTAATCAGTGATGGAGGTGGTGGTGGTTCCTGTTGTTGTTATGAATTCCTAGGAGACTTTTTCTAATTGAATAAACATACAAGTATAAAATTATTTTTTATCATTAATTATTTGAAGGGTGGCCGTAAAAGGGAAGAGTAAATTCCTGTTTTACGTCTTGCAGCAGTTTAAATCATTGTCTTGTTTTAATAAAATATACCCTTGCTGCAGGGTTTGCAAATTAGAAGGCGTCTTTGAGAATTACATGGGTTTCTGGTTAATTTACTGATTGTCTTTCTTATATGTAAATGCTTAACATAAGGCTTGATTTAAATATAATTTTTACATGCAGATTTCAGATTCCAAACACCACATTTTGTTTCTTTTTCAGTTAAAGGGCATTTTTTTTCACAATTTTTCTTTTTTTTGACAAGGATCATTTTTAAAGTCTTTATTGAATTTGTTACAATTTTTCTTCTGTTTTATTCTTTGGGTTTTTGGCCATGAGGCATGTGGAGTCCTAGCTCCCCAACCAGGGATTGAACCTGAACCCCCAACATTGGGAGGCTACTGGATCACCAAAAAGTCTCCAAAAGGACATTTTTCATTTGAACTTGCCAGAGTAGCTTCTTTAGTTTGGTTTTTTCCTTCTCCATTTACCAGGAAAAGCTGGCTTATTCTCAAGGCCTTTCATTATTTTTTTAAAATCTAATTTGGCATGAAGAATTTTGACTACCTGAATGTAAGGGTGAATGAATCCAGCTAATTTACTAATGCTTGATGTTTGGCTTAGTATTGCTTTAGAACTGTCAGGTTACTCATCATAATGAGTTCTTTTCTAGGAAGCACTCCAAAAAATACGACAGAAGAATACCATGAGGCGAGAAGTAACAGTGGAGCTGAGTAGCCAAGGCTTCTGGAAAACTGGCATCCGTTCTGATGTCTGTCAGGTGATGACGCTTCTGAGAACACAATTATACCCAAACATCTCTTCCTTTAAAAGGCATCTGGCACTGAAGTCTTCCTAATTCTGAGAAGTTTCTGCAGGATGTATTACCTTGTAGCTAAATGGAACATCAACAGTACACTGTTTTCTATCGTTTGGGTTCTGTTTTTGTGTCAGTTTTCATGTTGTCTTGTGTAGTTGTGTGTGGTGCATGTGCGTGTGCCTGGCGGGGCCGTGGGAGGCGCTGACTTAGTAATGTTCAATTCTGTCTCCGCACATTGAGGCAAGGCAGGTCTGTTCTTCAAATGCGTCTGCCTGTTTGAGCATGTGGGTAAGTGCCTGTCAAAAGAGATACTCCGGCAGCTCTACAGGCAGATTCCTGAAGGTGGTGTGTACAAACATTCCAGACTGAGAACCCAGACTTATACTGCAGAGAGCTGAAAGTATTAAATGAGCAGAAACAGTATACATATTTGAGCCAAAGGATAGTATTTTTTCTTTGTGACGTGTTAGTCGCTCAGTTGTGTCTGACTCTGTGATCTCATGGACTGTAGCCCACCAGTCTAGTCCGCTGTATCTCAGTGATTCCTCTGTCCATGGAATTCTCCAGGCAAGAATGCTGGAGTGAGTTGCCGTTCCCTTCTCCAGGGCATCTTCCCGACCCAGTGAGTCTCCTGGACTGCAAGCAGATTCTTTACCAACTGAGCCATCAAGGAAGCCCAGCCCATTTTTGCGGGGTTGGGGGGTAGACTTAATAGAGGAACATCTCAGCAGTATATAACTGGCTCACTAAGAGGTATTTTTTTCCTTAAATGTGAATTTTTACCAAATTAGACATCCCTCAAATCCAGCATATTCTTTGACTGTTCACTTGATTCTTTTGTTACAATTGATATTGGTTGCACTCCATGGGAATTAAGTAAAGGAAATGATTATACAGACTGGGATCAGTGTGGTTTGCTGTGTTTAGCCTTTTGGAAGAATATTCCAAGCTGCCACTTACCTCTTGTGATGGTAGCACGTATTGTAATGAGTCCAGATACTCTTAGGTATTCATTTCATTGTAATGAGTTGTTTTTTTTTAAATCAATGCTGGCATTTAATTATTGTATTGAACAGTGGAATTTAATCCTATCATTAAAGGAATTGCTATGTAATTCATTTACCATGTGAAGCTAAATGTTTTTTTGCTGAACTGCTATTGATGCAGTATTGCTAAGTAGTTTGAAAATAATCATCTGTAGTGGATGCCAGTCTGTCTGAAAAGTCCTCAGTTATATTACCCATTGACGAATTTTTTTAACTGTAAATGCTTTCAGAAGTAGATATCTTACTTCCATTGATTGTTTCTTAGGGCCACTTGGAGCTATAATATCACCCATTTTTTCAGCTTGCTAGTGTTTCTCCAAAACCAACATAGCACTGTAACCCCAACATAGATGCTTAAGACATTGTAGTAACAGTGAATGGAATGTCCAGCCATCTGCTGATCTCAGTGACGTCAAAGTTGATTGTTTAAGAGATCCTGAAATTATGGAACTTTGAGAACTGGAAAGGATCTTAGAGTTCTTCTAGTTCAGTGATTTTTAAACTTATGTTTTTGATGTAACTGTGTAGTTTTTTTTTTTTTTTAATTAAACAAAACCCTGTGAAACCCTAATTTGTAAAAAGATAAAAAAAGAAAAACCAACTGATTGATTGGTGACTAGTGGGTGTGGAGGGAGTGTCCCATTGTCTGTGGAGCAGTTCCTAGATCAGTTTAGTTCCACTGAACACAATTTTTTTTTTAAAGTTTGAGCTCTTTCTGCCCTTTCTTTTGGTAAAACAAATAGGGGTCCTGAATGAACCCTGTAGTTTTATGTCCTTCAGCTGTGTCACAAGAACCTAACTCTGGCTTCCCAGCTGGATTGGAAGCAGCTGGATGACTAGGTTATCTTCTCTCGCTCTCTGTATATATTACATTTTTACATGCTATTTTGAGGTTGATAGGAAAATCCCATGGACAGAAGAGCCTGGCGGGCTGCAGTCCATGGGGTCTCAAAGAATTGCACATGACTGAGTATGTGCGTAGCCAGAAACAGTCAGTTCCTGTGTTTGACTGGCTGGAGACAAGGTTCCTGAGCAGGACTTGGCCAAAGATGAATGCTTCTTGTGTGATGATGGCTCCTCCACGTGGAGGACTCCTGCTGTTCCAAAGACAGCCAGCTGGTGGAAGCCAGGCTTCCATCCTCCAGTCCTACTTTTTCACAAGTTGCATTGCCTCTTAACTATAGTTTCTTATCTCAGAATAGATGTTTTCGTTTTCATGTGTGTTCATCAAAAAAGATGACAGGAGAGGTGTTGTTGTTCAGTCGCTCATTTGTGTCCGACTCATTTTGTGACCCTGTGGACTGCAGCACACCATGCTTTCCTGTCCTTCACCATCTCCCGGAGTTTGCTCAGGTGGCGTGTAATATGAAGTAAAAGTGGTTAGTATTTTTGGTAATGAAGAATAAGAATCTGACTGAGAAATAACAGTTAAATGAAATCTATACATGGAATACGCTGAGTAACCCTGAAGCCTGTGGAGAAATGAACTCATATTTAGTTTTAAGATAAAATGGCTGAGTGCATCTCTGAAATCCTGGGGTGGGGGCCGGGTAGGGTAATAATAATTGCTGGTGGGTTGCTGGCAAAAGCCTTGTGATGCTGTCTGGCAGCCACTGGCAATAAAGCTGTTGTGTTGAATCTAAGGCAGAGCAACCTGAGTCCCAGTTTCTCATTCTGGAAGTGTAATTTCCCAACCACAGCAGTTACCAAGGGTTGTTACGAGATTAGAAAATTCTACCTGATATGCCCCAACCAGTGTTAGGAGGAATGAAAACATAGAGGTGGTCCTGTAACCTGGAATTACATGTCAACTAATCGCAGACTTGAACCATGTTTAGAGAGAAACTGTTGAAAGATTTCTCAGTGTCACCGCTTGTTAGAATGAATTCCGGGTAATACAGAAGAAAAAGCAGGAGTCAAAACCTGATACTGAGGCTGAGAAATTCAGCATTATAACTCAGAAGAGGAAAAGCATCATCTCTCTATGGTGTCTGTACTTTAAGAACAAGGTTTTGCACACCAAAGTTGACTTGGTGACTTAGAAGAGTAGGTACCTGTGCCCTGTGCTACCAAGCGGGAGGTCCATGGAAATCAATAAACTGAATCCTGAGGATGGAGGATGAAAAAATGTGACACACAGAGACGTCAAAAAAGGAGCCAAGAAACTATGTCAGTTTAACATATAACCAGTCTGAGGCCCATGTGAAACTGGAAAAAACTAGAAGGCAGGGTGCCTGAAGAAAATTGAAAAGAAGAACAGAGTGGTGGTGAGTGCTGTGTAGACAGAGAGTTGTGTTTGGGCTACAGTGAGTCCACTACATGCGAACCTTCAAGTTGTGGACTTCGAAAGATGCAAACGTGTTTGAATGTTCAGCCAGGTAAGGTAATTCACGTGTCTGATGTACATTGTCACATGTATGCATCCTCTGTGGGTAGTTGTGCTTTTGTGTACTATATAGCACTGTTAGAGTACAGTGGTATATAGTATCTTTATTTCAAGCCCAGGATATCTGGGAGCAACATAAAAGTAGCAGCAATGTAGCTGGTACTGCTAAGAAGCGCCATGCAATAATGATGGAAACAAAAGTGAAAACTGAGAGAGTGGAGCGAGGCAAAAAAGGTGGTAGATGTCACTCGTTCTCACAGCATGAAT
Organism: Capra hircus; assembly: GCF_001704415.2. Lineage (NCBI taxonomy): Eukaryota > Metazoa > Chordata > Mammalia > Artiodactyla > Bovidae > Capra > Capra hircus. The sequence continues at coordinate 42,003,897 of NC_030827.1, forward strand.
TGTTCAGACAGCAGCACGATTCTCAAGTACAAGGACAAGGTGATGGAACATGTGATGATGTTCTGCTGCTGCCAATGCTGTCGATGGTAATATTGAATGAGCCTGGACAAGTGATGGAGGAGATGGAGGAACTTCACAGTATGTGGATGCAGGATCAGCAGGGAGCCCTGGGCTTGATCCCTGGTCAGGAAACTAGATCCTACCTGCTGCAACTAAAAAAAATGATCCCGCATGCCACATTGAAGATCAAAGATCCCAAAGATCCCACGTGCCACAGCTGAGACCCAGCACAGCCAAATAAAAATAAATCAAACAAGTAAATAAAGTGAAAGCAGTTTCTAGAAATGAATGGAGATGCTTAGTGATTGTGTGTGGTCTCAACATTGCAAAGATTGATCATTTAACAAACTGAGCTGGAGTCTTATAGAGAACCTCGAGACTTATTTGTCAGGGATACAAAATGGACGTTGGTCGTACCTACCTTTCTGTGGTGTTCACAAGAACCATACTTACTTGGAAAGAGACCCTGGCTCTATTTGGAGCAAGTTTAGAGGAAGTGATGAAGGGACTCACAGCTGTTTCGTGTGAGTAAAGAATAAAGAAAATAAGACTTAGTTTGGTGAAGAGAAGATGTGGGAACTTTGCCATTAAATGTATTTTGTTCTTTTCTGGGGTAGATCAGAGGGATAGACTATTTTCTAATAATCAGCATACTCAGAAGATAGTTCATTTCTTAACAGGTAATGATTCTTCTCTCGCTGGAGATACGAAAACAACTCACCAGTTTGAATTCATACTTTAGAAAGATAGTTACACTGCATAGTCTTCATGACCCCTCCTCCTTGAGTGCTTAGCCTCAATTACCATGAGCCCTGTGCAGTTGAAATGCCTGGGAAACTGCATTATACTTTGACCGCATACTTTGTTTCCTTATTGTTGTGTTTTTTAATACAGCATGGATCAAAACATAGTGGACAAAATGCCAGTAATTCGAATCAGAATAGGATATCTCTGGGAAGCCCCTGGGGGCGAAAAGAGTGTCTCCATCTTTTTTCTTTCCCACAGCTATTATAAGCCCTGCATGTGGAGGTGCTCAATACATATTTACTGAATTAAACTGGAAAGAAAGACTTTTCTGTTGATTAAAGATCCTTTTTGGGAGAACTAATCTTTCTTTATAAGTTAATACAGGGAACTGATTTCTGTAATTTCAAGCAAATCCATTACCATGTATTTTTAAATAATGTCAGCTTAAAATACTTCAAAGACTAAAATGATAGAAAGCACATGTCAGTCATTCTGTGGGCTGTGCCCATCCTCCAGGTTCTGATGAATAAGAATGACTTCTTCATTCTCTTGATTTCTAGGGAAACGTTATTAAAAAAAGGAAAAAGATACGCTCTCCATGAAATTGTCTCCCAATAAGGAATCTATAGCCAAATGAAAAGTGATTGAAATAAAAGTTCTGTGTCCTCAGGTGATTTAACTGTATTGATGGTTTTTATAAAAGTTATCTCATAATGTTAGATTGAGTGTTAAACCTGGAATGGCCCTTCGAGATCATCTGGCTGAGAAGTTCTTACCCAGAGGCTAATGATGGGCTTTATAGATCTGTGAACTCATTAAAATTCCATAAAATTTTTGCGTGTTTGTGCACACAGGCCTTTTTCTGGGGAAAGACTCATTTTACTTAGATCTCAGAAGTGCCTTGACCCTGACAAAGTTTCAGAATTTGTGAGTCCTAATCCATTCCCTTTGAATTAAAGAAACAAGGAGGTACAGAAATTCTCATGGCTTCCTCAAGGCTACACTGCTGGCTGCTGATGAACCAGGGCTCTTCCTACTTCAGTGAGGGCCACACATGCCCTCTTCTAAGCAGCCTTTTGTATTTACTCATTTGATTCTTTTAACTGTCCTTGAAGGTAGCTACACCAGTTATCCTCAGTTGACAGGTGAGGAAACAGAAACAGAGAGGTTAAGTAGCTTACCCTAAGTCCCAGGATGGGTGAACGACAGAGCAGAATTTGGACCCAGGCGCTCTGGTTCCAGAGACTGTATCTCTAACAACTTAGTCCACTGCCCCTTGCAGAGGGTATGCCAGGGTGCCATGCTGCCAGAACACTGTTTTAAGACTTTGGGAGATGGGATTTGGGATGTAAAAAATCTTTTCTGTTTGCTGTAAAATGAATGAAATATTTTTTAATACATTTTTAGAGAATTAAACATTGAAATGTGCTTTTTCCTAGCATGCCATGATGCTGCCAGTTCTGACCCATCATATTCGCTACCACCAGTGCCTAATGCATCTGGACAAGTTGATAGGATATACTTTCCAAGATCGTTGCCTGTTACAGGTGAGAGTTACTCTCCTGTACATTTATATAATAACAAGATAGGAGTAATTCATCTTGCAGGTTACAAGTGGAGTATGGAGAATATTCTGGAGAGGATGAGGATGTCTAGAAACATAGCCTTCTCCATTACTCTACTCTGATTGCCACTTCCAAACCCCTTTCCTCACTTTTTTTTTTAGACTGTCCCTAAAGAAATAGACCAAAGCTTCCAGATTTGCCTGTCAAACCTGAGCTCTTCTTTCATTTTTTCCTCTTTTGTGACTCTTCTTTCCAGGTGCTGTGTATTCTAATTCTCTGAAAGATGTGGGTTTTTAGGTTTGTTTGTGGAAGAGGACTTGGACCAAAGCTCTGGAAATTTGACACTGGAGAAAATGGAAAGTTTGGGGCTTAAAATTTAATCAGATAAACAAGTCTCTTTCCTGTTTCAATTTTGATGGGGCTTCTATGCTTTTTTTTTTTTTTTTTGGTTTTTATTAAATTTTTTTTATGCTGAGTTTTTAAAACTGAACTTATGTCTTTGGAATTTTAGCTGGCCATGACCCACCCAAGTCATCACTTAAATTTTGGAATGAATCCTGATCATGCCAGGAATTCTTTGTCTAACTGTGGAATTCGGCAGCCCAAATATGGAGATAGAAAAGTTCATCACATGCACATGCGAAAAAAAGGTCCGTTTGGATTACACTCTCCTCTTTTGCTCTGTATCCCCTGCTGTAAATTAAATCCCCACCAGGAATGGTTCCCTGGTAACTGTTTCATTCTGCCATCGTTTACTGCTTCTTGACTCATATGTAGTGACATTTACTTTGAGCACAGCATTATAATAAGAGTGAATGCATTTTTGAGAAGATTTAATTTCTCCTATCAAAAAGTGTTTAAAGTAACTAAGTTGATCAAACTTGTCCACATGCAAGTCAAATTGGAGTGAGATGAATAATTTTCTTTCTGGATGTCATATGATGGTTCTGGAATGCTTCTAACAATATTGACTTGTGATTTTTTTAAAAAAAATAGGAATTAACACCTTAATAAATATTATGTCACGCCTTGGCCAAGATGACCCAACTCCCTCAAGGTAAAGTAAATTTTTTTTATATTAGTTTTGTTGAAATAGAATTCACATACCATACAATTCATCCATTTAAAGTGCATACAATTCGGTGGTTTTTGGTATCTTCACAAAATGGTGTACCTGTGATCACTGTCTAATTTTAGAGCATTTTCGTCATGCCCAAAGGAAACCTCATACTCCGTATTTCCCTCAGGTTGCCCAGCCCTAGGCAACCAGCAGTCTTCTTTTAATCCACTTTTAATTTTTGTGAATTTGCCTATTCTGAACATTTTGTATAAATGGTATCATACAATATGTGGTCTTTTGTGACTGGTGTATTTTACTTTATGTAATGCTTAGAAGGTTTATCCATGTTGTCATATATATTAGTTCTTCATTTCTTTTTATTGCCAAATAATATTCCATGGTATAGGTAGACCACATTTTGTTTATCTGGTCATCAGATTGATGGTCATTTGTTCTTTTTCCTTTTTGGTTATCTTGAATGATGTTGCTATGATTATTTGTGTGCAGGTTTTTGTATGGACATGTTTTGAGTTTTCTTGGGTATATAAGTGAAGTGGAATATCTGGATGATATAGTAACTCTGTTTCACCTTTCCCTTAAGGAACTGCCAGACTGTTTCCAAAGAGTCTGTACCATTTTATATTCCTAGTAGCAATATATGAAAGTTCTGGTTTCTTTGCATCTTTCCCAACTCTTGTTATTAGCTGTCTTTTTGAACCTGGGCTCCCTGCTGCTACTGCTAATTCGCTTCAGTCGTGTCCGACTCTGTGCGACCCCATAGACGGCAGCCTACCAGGCTCTGCCGTCCCTGGGATTCTCCAGGCAAGAACACTGGAGTGGGTTGCCATTGCCTTCTCCAATACATGAAAGTGAAAAGGGATGAAGTCACTCAGTCGTGTCCGACTCTTCACGACCCCATGGACTGCAGCCTTCCAGGCTCCTCCGTCCATGGGATTTTCCAGGCAAGAGTACTGGAGTGGGGTGCCATTGCCTTCTCTGGGGCTTCCTAGTGGAAATGAAATATTATCTCATTGTGGTTTTGTTGTATTTCTCTGATCACTAATGATGTTGAGCATCTTTTCATGTGCTTTTGGGTCATTCATATATCTCTGCTGGAGAAATATCTATTTGGATCCTTTTTCCATTTTTTAATCAAGTTACTTTTTGTTATTGAGTTACAATCGTTTTTTTGTGTGTATTCAGATACAAATCCCTTATCAGGTACATGATTTGTAAAAAATTTTTTTCTCATTCTGTAGATCATCTTTTTAATGTTTTAATGAAGCACAGAAGTTTTGATTAATTCCAAATAATAGACAAATTATGTTACTTTCATTCCTTTTGCTTTTGGTGTCATGTCTAAGAAACCATTGCCTAATCTAAAGTCATAGAGATTTACGTCTGTTTCTTCTAAGAGCTTTATGGCTTTTTCTCTCACATTTAGATCTTTGGTCTGTTCTGAGTTAGAACTGATATGACATAGAGGTCCAGCTGCTTCCTTTGGCTTGCAGATATCCACTTATCCCAGCACCACCACTCTTGAAAAGGCTAATCTTTCCCCACTGAGTCACCTTGGTTGAAATCACCCTCATTGAAAATCACCTGATGGTATATATGGGGGTATATTTTTGACTCTTAGTTCATTCCATTGACCTGTGTGCCTGATCTTAAGCCACTACCGCATTGCTTTGATTACTGTGGCTTTGTAATAAGTTTTGCAACCTAGAAATGCAAGTTCCCTTTTCTAGCTAGCTTTCTTTTTTTTTTTTTAAGATTGTTTGGCTATTCTAGGCCTATTACCTTTCCACATGAATTTTTTAATTAGTTAAACTTTTGCAAAGAAGCTAGCTGGAATTTTGATAGGGATTGTGGTAAATCTATAGGTGAGTTTGTGAATGATTACCATCTTAATATTAAGTCTCCTGCTTAATACTTCTCCTGTTCCCTGAACATTAAATGTCTTTGTCTCTCATTTGTTGTCTTTAATTTCTTAGTAATGTTTTTTAGGTTCCAGAGTACACATTTTGTATGTCTTTTGTTGAATTTATTCCCAAGTATTTTATTCTTTACAGTGCTATTCTAAATGAAATTATTTTTATAATTTTTATTTTGGGATTGTTCATTGCAAGCATATAGGGAATACAGTTGATTTTTTATTTTGATCTTGTATCTTGCAACCTTGATGAGCTCATTTGTTAGCTCCAATAGTTTTTTAGTTGATTCCTTAAGATTTTCTGGGATTCCTTGATAGCTCAGTTAGTAAAGAATCTGTCTGCCACGCAAGAGATTGGTTTGATCCCTGGGTTGGGAGGATCCCCTGGAGAAGGGAAAGGCTGCTCACTGCAGTATTCTGGCCTGGAGAATTCCATGGTCTGTATAGTCATGGGGTCGCAAAGAGTCAGAATGACTGGGCGACTTTCACTTCACTTCAAGATTTTCTATGTAGACGATCATTTCACCTGTAAATAGAGATAGTTTTACTTTTTCCTTTTCAGACTCAGTTCCATTCAGTTCAGTCTCTCAGTCATGTCCGACTCTTTGCAACCCCACGGACTGCAATACATCAGGTCTCCCTGTCCATCACTAACTCCCAAAGCTTGTTCAAACTCATGTCCATTGAGTCGGTGACACCATCCAACCATCTCATCCTCTGTTGTCCCCTTCTCCTTTTGCTTTCAATCTTTCCCAGCATCAGGATCTTTTCCAGTGAGTCAGTCCTTTGCATCAGGTGGCCAAAGTGTTGTAGCTTCAGCATCAGTCCTTCCGATGAATATTCAGGACTGATTTCGTTTAGGATTGACTGGTTTGATCTCCTTGCAGTCCAAGAGACTCTCAAGAATCTTCTCTAGCACCACAGTTCAAAAGCATCAATTCTTCGGCACTCAGCTTTCTTTATGGCCTTACATCCATCCTTCTCACATCCTTTTCACATCCATTCAGCCAACTCTCACATCCATCCTTTTCAGGCTGGATGCCTTTTATTTCATTTTCTTAATCTGGTTGCCCTAGCTAGCATCTTTAGTACAATATCCTGTAAAAGTGGTGAGAGAGGCTCCTTGCCTTCTTCTTAATCTTAAAAGGAAGACATTCTTTTACCATTGTGTATGAGTTTTTCATAGGTGCCTTTTATCATATTGAGGAAGTTCCCTCCTGTTCCTACTTGGTGTTAATATTTTTGTCATGAGAGTGTGTTGAATTTTGTCAAATGCTTTTTCTGTATCTATTAAGATAACCATGCTTTTTAAAATTTTATTTTATTCACATTGTGTTATATTAATTGATTTGGGGGTGTTAAACCAACCTTGCCTTCCTGGGATACATTATACTTGATCATGGTGTATAGTCCTTATACGGTGTGTTTAGGTAGAATTTAGTCTGCTGGTTTTGTGCTGAGGATTTCGGGCCTATAGTTTTCCTTTCCTTTGATGTTTTTGTCTGATTTCATTATTAGGATAATACTAGCCTCATATAATGGGTTGGAAAGTTTTATGTGTTAACTTTCCCTGTCTTACTTCTTGATTTTAAAAGCTACCTTCATACATTAATACTTTCACTTTCGTGTGGCCTTGAGCCCCTGAAGAAGCTGGGAAGGAAGTAGGTGGGGTCCAAATAAACTCATTAACATCCGAGAAAATGGAATGGAAGCAAATAGCTGATGGCTGCTGAGGCTCTGAGGTTGCTTTCAGGAGGCTTATCTTTGTTTGTGAAGCACAGCAGGTTCTATTTTGAAAGCCAGTACAGGAGACTGTTTGAGACAGACTTGCTTTTTTAACCCTGGGGCACTGAAAAGTTGAATAGTCAGGCCTGTCCCTCTTAGGAAGCAGACTTAGATGGATGAAAGGTGGGGAGAGTGGGGTTAGACTTGAGACACTGCTGCGGCTGGTAATGGCCTCTTCAGCCAGGTGAGTGCCCAGTCGAGCTGGCACAGCTTCCTCCCCTACCTTTTTCTTCATGTATCCTTTTTCTTTTCAAATAGGCTTGCCTTGAGGTTGCTCTCTTTTAAGGTTATCATGAACCAAACCGTCTTTTCCTCTTCAATCAAGAGGTAAAAAGAAAGGCAGGCCGAAACTTTAAAATTCCAGTTTGAAGATGATCACACGTCTCACTACTGTGTTCCTTGCGAGTCTAAGATCAGAAAAGAACTGTCTAATTAGAGGAGCCTTAATCACACCCTCAGGGATAGCATGGCCCTGGTTTCCCTATACCCTGCTATACTGTGAAGTCTTCAGATGGCCAGTTCTGTATTTTAATAAGTAGCACCCTGGGTCCCCTGCAGCCCCCTTCAGCAGGGCTATACATGCCATTGACCCATTCTTTTTCAGTGATGAAAGCACAGGTTTAAGTGATCTTTGTCTCATCCACCCCACCCACAGCTGTTGGCATATAAATTATGTCTTTTTGATAGCACTGTTTAAACCTCATGGTTTATGTTTTCCAGCTGTGTTCTTTGTGAATTTACATTTTGAAAATGATACCACTGATAGAGAATAGACATGCTTTCTCTTGTCTTTTGACTTCTGTTCTGGCCTTTGTGGCTCTTGTGCTGAGAGTTTCCTGCCTTCTGTCCAATCTTTTTGCTGATGCAGAATTGACCCCAGCTTTCTATTCAGAAAGAGCCTCCTTGCCTCGGCAGCCAGTCTGGCGGCTGCTTGGCTGTGGCTGTGTAGTAGCCCCAGCTGTGCACGGCCCTGGGAGCTGTACTGAAGAAATGCAGACAGATTTAATCCAACAGACATTTGTCCAGTGCCTTTTGAGTGTGAGGCAGTTCACAGGTATTTTGGTTAGGATTTGGCGCTGTCACTGCCGGGCCCAGGTTCAGTTCCCAGTCAGGGAAGCCTTTCTTTTTCCTCTCTGCCTGCCACCTACCAACCTCCTCAGCATGACCATACCCTTAGTGATTGTGGCTCAGATGGTAAAGAATCTGTCTGCAGTGCAGGAGACCTGGGTTCAATCCCTAGGCCAGGAAGATCCCCCAGAGAAGGGAGCGGCAACCCACTCCAGTATTCTTGCCTAGAGAATTCCATGGACAGAAGAGTCTAGCGTGCTACAGTCCATGGGGTCTCAAAGAGTTGGACACGACTGTGCAACTGACGTTTTCACTTCTTTCAAAGGCAAGTAAGACATAGCCCCTGCTCACCAGGAGGTATGACTACCTGGGGTGGGGTAAGAGTTCCATAAACATGCATAATATAAGGAAGACTCTGCTAAGCACTTCAGTGAAGGTCAAAAACACAACAGCCATGCCAGACTGCTGTGGGGCCAAAGAGAGCTCTGGTGGTGGTTCAGGGGTTATGGGTCAGTTATATACCATGCACTTGAATAATTGAGTTCACTTGAAACAACGTGCCCTCTTCCCTGTTTGTTTCTTAGTTTGCTATTATAAAGTGGGATGCGGTAGTCTGCTCCTTGGAAGTATTTGTACATGTTTGAAACAAACACTGCAGTTTCAAGCATCAGTGGGTATATTTCCTCCCAAGCAAGCCTGCTCAGAATTTTAGACTTGAGAAAGGAACAAGACAGCCAGTAGGCTAGTAGGTTGTTTGGGCATCCGTGTCCAGGACTGCAGGTGGAGGAACAGGGCAGATTGGGGAGCTGGGTGGAGTTCTTCCCCAGCCCCACCGAAAGCCACTCCTCCCAACCCTGCCCATCCTGCCATGCAGTTAGTGCCGCCTTCTGTCGGGTCTTCCTCCAGACGGCCTCTCCAGGCGTCATCTTGCTATTTTTAGAGCCTCCATTCTAGTTTGTAGCTGTAAACTGCTTGAAGGCTTTTTGTGATATCGCGTCACCTGCTGAATACGTCTGAACCTCCTCGCCTGACAATCCCAGCACCTGGTGACCCAGGCCACCCTTCCAGGCACATTGCTGTCTTCCCCGTAGCCTTCTGCACACCAGTAAGACTAAAATACTTCCTGTGCACTCGAGCGTACCCTCTCCCTTCCCTGAATGCCGGCAGTCATTGTTGCTGCGCTCACTTTCTGCCAGCATTTCTTTTATGGTGCAAGTTTCCGTTCTCCCAGGTACTATTAATATTTTGTGTCATAGTTTTTTTTTTAATACTGTGAGCATTTGGAAGGTCTTTGATCCTACTCTCTCTCTTCTTTTTTTCAAATTCTTTTTCTTTTCCAATTAGTGCCTTTCAGAAAGCAGGGGCCCAGTAAATAAGGCTTAAAGGAAAGAAGGCCATTCATGATACTACTTTTATTCCAGGTTTTTTACCTGTTGACTAGAAACAGGGAAATGGGAGCATTAGGAAAGGTCATGGTCAGAGCCTTCAGAAGTTTAACGGCTGGTGAGTCTCGTAATCTGATTTGGAATCAGCTAGTATTTACAAAAGACATAAGGACTTAAAAATTAATAGATAAAAATCTGCCTGCCTATCAAAACTACAAAATAATTAACTTTTATGGTTACAAGTTAACCTGTCAGTTTTTGAAGTGTCACTGTTGAACCGCATAAATCTCAGCTGTATAGTTATATTTAACTAATGCAAATCACAGGGAAATGTTACCACAGCGAAGGTCTCTGAAGGTTTAGGCATTTGGTCGCATTCAGGGGATCCATGTTATTAGTAGGACCTTTGGGAATGAGGGGCCAGAAGACTGTAATGGAGAAGTAAGAAACTCAAGCAGCCTTCCTTTGTTGTGTTTTGTTTTGCTTGGTAGAGTCATTGCTGGACATAATGTGTGAGGATCTATGGGATCAATGGAGAAACACGTATAGACTGTTTATTAAGGTCTGTTTAAGGAAACGGTAGTTGCAGAGTACCCTTTCAGTCATGCTAAATTGCTTCAGTCGTGTTTGACTCCTTGCAACCGTTTGGACTATAGCTGCCAGACTATTTCTGTCCGTGGGATTCTCCAGGCAAGAATACTGGAGTGGGTTGCCATTTTCTTCTCCAATCAGTTATACATTTAGTATTTATCATTAAAAACACTAACAGTGCATTGAATATATGTGAATAGATGCTTAATCTGGGATCCATGGGTCCAGTTGGATCTGAGATCCAGTAGGGCTTCTCCCCACAAGTGTTCAGTTAGATGTAATAGTGAAAAGCTCTCAGTCATGTCCGACTCTCTGCAACCCCATGGACTGTACAGTCCGTGGAATTCTCCAGGCCAGAATACTGGATTTTGTAGCCTTTCCCTTCTCTAGCAGATCTTCTCGACCCAGGAATCGAACTGGGGTCTCCTGCATTGCAGGTGGATTTTTTACCAACTGAGCTATCAGGGAAGCCCCAGATGAGGTATGCCTATAGTCTCTATTATAATATTTTTTTTATAATTACCATAGTGTGAAAGTTGCTCAGTCATGTCAGACTCTCTGTTATGTCCGACTCTTTGCGACCCCATGGTCTATACAGTCCATGGGATTCTGCAGGCCAGAATACTGGAGTGGGTAGCCTTTCCCTTCTCCAGGGGATCTTGCCTACCCAGGAACCCAGGACTCCCGCACTGCAGGCAGATTCTTTACCAGCTGAGCTACAAATAGATGTAATGGACATAAGGAATTCCTGGGTTGGGTGGAAGTTTCAGTCCACCTGCAAGGCCCATTCTGGCTGTGCCCTATCAGTTTCCCCTTGAGGCTTGGAATGCAAAGGTAAGAAAATGTCATTCGTTCCCTCCCTCTAGCAGTTACCCTTGGACTTGGCCCATCCCAAGATGGTTTTCTATGGAGTAGATGACACCTTATAGTAATTACTATTACGGGGAGACTTCTGTTTTATGAAGTGTTTTGATTTCCACAGACCAAATGTGCTATCTAACTGCTACAGTTAATCTAAATTTCATAATGCCTCTGTTGATTCAGTTCTCAAAAGCAAATGGAATGTTTACTGCTCTGTAAACATCTCATCTTGGAGCTTGCTGGTATTTAAACAGGGGTGATTAAAGGAAGTATAAACAACGGAAGAAGGAACAAAAGACTTGCCGCTGTAGACAGCGAGGACCAGCAACTCACTCTGTCCATTTTTTCAGATAAACCACTGGGTTAGGAATTGTCTGATATAATAATAAACTAAAGTGGTATTTAACCCCCATTTTCATTTGTGGCCTACTGCCAGAGTTTAGTCACAGTGAGGATACAAATAAACATATGCTGGCTAGGGGACAAATTATTTAATGGATGGCAGACTTACTATTGAATAAACTTGTTTAGCACTGTGACCTTGTATTTTAACACACTGAATAAGGGTCTACCTTCAAGGTTATTAAAATCCTTGATGTAGTTCCTGTCTCCCTGAAAGTTTATAAATGAAATTAAATAAAATTTGTACCAATATGACTTAATTCAAAATAGTATATGACACAAAGCAGCTATTATTCTTTGACTGGTTGTCTTGTTATTCTTCAGTTAAGCACAAGACAGTCCAAAGTATGGTTCATCTTCACTCTGGACTCCGGCCAGGGCTTCTTGCTTTCCACCTTAACTAGATTTTCCTGTATTATACTTTGAACTGTTGGGGAGATGATAGTCTTTACCACAGAAAATGCATGTTTATTTTACTGGCTTGTGGGAAAGAATAGGATAATGTTAATTTCTCTCTTTTTAAAAAATTTATTCTTTCTTAGTTCCTTTCAACTCTCAGGCAGTAACTTATTCTAGGATATTCTTTTGCACGGCTTCAGACAACACGCGAGTTCCCAGCCTACTCGGGTCACAGTCTGGCTTGTCTCCACCATTTCACAGAGCTTGCCCTTCCGTGGCTTCAGCCATCTCCCTGGTATGAGTCAATGCTCTCTTCTCATCTAGCTGAGTCTGTTTCTTTATTGAAGCATGCTCTTCTCTTTGGCTACAGGATAACACTGGCCTCCTCTTCCTCCCACCACCTTGCCAGTTCCCCTATGCTGGCTTCCCTTCTGCTGGACCACAGCCATGACCCTTTCCTAGGCTCAGTCCTGGGACCTCTTGCCTAGCTCCATTCTCTGCCTCACTAGTGCCATCCAGTTTCAGCATCTGAAATCCTGTCGATGTATAGACAACTGCTATAGTATGCTTGCCTGGAGAATTTCATGGACAGAGGATCCTGGCAGGCTACAGTCCATGGGGTCGCAAAGAGTTGGAAATGACTGACTAACACACACACACGTAGATTTATTACTAACTTTGTTCTTATCTGTGAATAACAGGCACTCTGAGCTGGTGGCTCAGACTGTTAAGCGTCTGTCTACGATGCGGGAGACTCAGGTTCAATCCCTGGGTTGGGAAGATCCCCTGGAGAAGGAAATGGCAACCTAGCGTTTTGCTGGATCTCTCCGTTTGGATATTTTATGCACATTTCAAAGTTAGCATGTCTACAAGGCATCTCTTGCTTCTTCCCAAACCTGTTCTCGCTCTTGGTCTTCCCATTGCAGTAAATGGCAGCATTTTTCACCCAGCCACGTGAGCCAGAGTCTGGCACTGCCCTTCATCCTTTTCTTATTGGTTAGCTTCCTAGTCCCAACTATCAGCACCTCTTTTCTGCTGCACCTTTCAAATGTCTCCCAAATCTGACGGCATCTCTGCCCCTCCTCTGTCACCTCTTCAGCCTGTGCCTCCATCATGTCACATCAGGACCACAGCAGTATCCGCCCCAGTGCTTGTCTTTACTGCTCTCAATCTCTGCTAAAGGCAGCCAGAGTGGCCTTTAACAGCTTCAGTTAGATCAGGTCACATCTCTGCTAAACAGAGACATGGTGACCTGCTTGCAGTGAGAGACTCACAGGTGGAAGGAGGCTTCCGTGAGCCACCTTCCTGCCGTTTCAGCCTCGTTCTCCGACATGAGAAACTCAGCTTGTAAGATGCACCTTCCTCAAAATAATTGAAATAAATAAAATGCAGTCTCTGCACCGAGAGAGTGTACTCATTTTGATAAGGCACTCAGGTGGGGGTTCATCTGGAGCTCACATTCTGCTAGACCTCGAGGGATGAGTTGGTTTGCAGGGAATCTTCCTGTACCGAGGAGACCTGAAAGCTCCAGGGCAGCACAGAGCTTGGCCTGCACAGAGACACTGAGTATTCTAGGGGATGCCCTCTTCAGAGAGGACCAGGCATTCTGGAAAAGGATCCAGTGCATTGGTGGGAGAGGATAGCAGTGGTAGAGAACCCATCTGCCAGTGCAGGAGACCTAAGAGACGCTAGTTCATCCCTGGGTCGGGAAGATTCCCTGGAGGAGGACACAGCAATCTACTCCAGTATTCTTGCCTGGAGACGCCCATGGACAGAGGGGCCTGGCAGGCTACAGTCCAAAGGGTTGCAAAGAGTCGGGCAAAACTGAAGCAACTTTTCAGAGAGGACCAGCACACATGCACTTTTCAGAGAGGACCAGGCAGTTTTAGAAAAGGCCCCAGTGCATTGGTGGAAGAGACTGAAAACGTAGGTTAGGCCCATTTTAAGAGATTTTAGACATGAGGTCAAATTCAGAGTTTGGACCTTGGGAAGCTAGAGCATGGTGCCAGTGCTGATTTTCCACTATTCTTGCTCTAAGAATGCATTCTCCCTTCTCTCGTCCACCTGATAGCAGTGTAGAAAGATTCACAGTTGTTAGGCTGATGTCTCATTGCCTTAAATCTGATTCCCAGGGGACGGAGGCACCAGGGTAGAAAGCCTGAACCCCATGGTAGGGGCAGTGCTCCCTCCTCCCTTCCCTACTAGGCACCCCCCTAGCAGGATGGCCATCAGAGCCCTTGATTATGAGGAGTAAGTTAGGGTGCTTTGATTACTAAAGGAGCCAACCCTCAGCATCCTTTCCTTTGAGAAGAGAGGGAGGAAATGTAAATGTGCGGTATTTTAAGAGAGCTTTTTAATTCTCCTGTAGGATTAATCACAACGAACGGCTGGAGTTCCTGGGTGATGCTGTCGTTGAATTTCTGACCAGGTAAGTAGGCTTTTCTGCTGTTCCCCAATAATTGCATTTTATAGGCAACATACTTAATACATTACCTTCTTTGTAATTAGCCCAATAAAGCCTTGAAACACAGTGGTTTTGGTCTCTTCTGTAGAGCTTAAAAGCTCCATGTCTGTGGCTCTTGCCCTGATAACTTGCACTCACTGATGCTGTAATGAGCAGGATTACAAGATGAAAGGCTAGCGTCTCTGTCCTGTCAAGTTTATGTTCAAGTTGCTACAGCCACGAGAGATCAGCTTGTCTTGGTCTAGATGCTTCAGAGCTTATATTCAATTTGTAAAGAAAGGGATGATATTTTAAAATGTCATTTCATTTTCTGGGATTTGTCTTTGATCCCTTTCTCACTCTTTCTGAACTCAAGGGAAGGAAAGCTTATGAGAATTTTAATAACTAGATTTTTTGGGGTGTGTCTAGTATATGTGTGTCTGTATGTTTGTGTGTTTTCTCCCCAGAAATGTTTTTGGATCCTTAATTTGGAGGTAGAGGTAGGAAAGTACATTTTGGTTTTTCAATACTCATAAAATTTCTCTTAAAGGGAGATAGCACATGTTGCTTTTGGAACTGTCTCAAGCTATTTTTATTCTCTTTCAATCATTTCTTTTCCCACGAAGGATGAAATGAGGCAAAAGAACAGATTTCTCAGCGTGTTCTCACTGGACACAATAGGACCAAACTAGCTTAGCTGCCCCAATCAACAGTGGGTCTTCAGAACTAGTTTGAGAGTTAGGAGAGCGCAGTTACCCTTGTGGTCCGGCCTGGTTTTTCATCAGCCTTCTTCCTAATTCCCGTAGTTCCCTGATCAACAGTTTTGGCTCTGTTTGCCGCTCCTGGTTCTGTTCCTGTCCCCATCTGTACTTGTGACGAATGTGCCACCTGGCTGCCCTGCTCAAAGCTCTCTTCAGGGACCCTTATAACCCAACCCAAGCAAAACTCTCTGTCTCCAGGCTCCCTTTTCAAGTGTTAGATAGGGTTGCTCTCAGCAGGATGAATGATTGTTCAGGTCTTCATTGTCTTCGTATTTCAGAGAGCTCTTTTTACAGAAGTCAGTGTGAACAGATGAGTGGATGCTTGTTTGGGTTTTAGCCCGTTCAGATTTACTGTGTTTACTGTTTAACTCTTCAGAGACCTTTCAGTTTAGTTCAACCCAGCTGGTATGCACTGTGCAGATATGTGTCAGCGCTGTTGTTTTAGACTCAGAACCACGTACAGAATATTGTGATACATACTTATCTGTGTGCTTTTTTTGGCAGTGTCCATTTGTACTATCTGTTTCCCAGTCTGGAAGAGGGGGGATTAGCAACCTATCGGACCGCCATCGTTCAGAACCAGCACCTTGCCATGCTAGCAAAGGTATGTCAAGTGTCTGCACTTTATTTGCAGTGAAGTCTACATTCTCTTCTTCAGCCCGTGCATAACTTTGCATTTGAATCAGTAACTTTAGGGTGTATTAAGGGTTTAATATTCTATTGACGAGGAAGGATTTTTTGTTTGTTTGGGTTTTAAGGACTCACCCTTATCAGTCCTGTTACCTTAGTGAGTTTCACCAGCAGCTAATGAACTCCGCAGTGAGGCGTCTTGATAACAGAAGAAAAAATTGACAGACGTACATGAACAGAGTTAAACATTTGGGGAAAAGGAACATGAGAACAGAGCAAAAGAAATGAAAGATTTCATATTTTCCCTCTGTGTAATATTTCTGAATTACATTTGTTTTTAATTTATTTTAACAGACAGAATTATAGCTTTGAATAGAATACTCCAGGCCATTTGTATCCATGGGGGATACTTTACAGATCTTTGAGAATCCCCCCAAATCACAAGTCCTATTAATTAAGATTTTGGTTTTAGGCTGTTTAGCCAGCCACATTGACTTTGCCGAGTGACTGACAGAACCTTTCCTTGATTTAGATTCGTGGTAGGCATGTTGCTTATGTTGCCTCATTTGATCTTCCTGTCTCTCTGCAGTGTCTTGTTATCATAAATCCTAACGGATAGGACCCTGGTGCTTGTTTGGGAATTGAGGAAACCAGCAGGGGGACCATGGACAAATTGATATTCTCTTTGCTAAGCCATAGCTTTCTCATCTGTAGAATGGAGATCTGTTAGCATCTACCACATAGGGTGGTTGTGAGAATTTAAGGAGATTACCATTTGAGTTTTAATGATTCGTTTATGAAGTGCTTGGTGCAATGCCTGTTCATAGTAGTTACATAAACATATGAATAAATTAGTAGGAGTTAGTTGTTTTTATTGCTGCTGCCACTTATAAATTACATTTATCAATCAATTACATTTTATAGGCCTGTGGGTTTATTCAGTAATAGGGGCAATGGTGGCTGTTAAATTCCTGAACATTAGTGATCTGTTGTAAAAGCTTTTGTGAGTTTTCCTTGATTTTTAAGTAATTTCTATTTTTTTCTTCATTTTTGATATAAATGTTGGAATTTGGTAGAAAAGACTAGATAAAACCCATTCCAGTTTTACAACTGACTTCTTTAATTTGATCTTGCCAAGGCATTAATTACATTTAATATGCGGTTAATTTTATCCCATGGTTTTTGTGTTAGCAAGAGTGTACTGCTGTATTTTATATAACATCCTCATCGTAACTGTGGTGGTAGGCTTTGACCCAGCTTCAGTGGCATTTGAGAATATAAATAGTGATGCCTTCAGGAAAAACCAGCTTGGTTTTCAGGCTCACAATAAATGAAATTCCACAAGTGCTTCAGTGTTTAGTTGACTTAATTGTCAAGATGCTTCCTGATAGCTCATGTAAACGTCTGTTGGAAATACCTTTAGTGAGTAGATTGTCGGCACACTCTCCCCCACCTCTCCCTGCCGTTGTTTTCTTGAGAGTTTCAGGTGCAATGGAATTGCATGATTATTTTTCAAACAATTGTAGGGAGGATATTTTCAAAATGCGGGAAATGAAAATGAAAATAGAGCACAGTGGGTGCTGTATAGAGCCGTGAGTTACAACGGGGGTGGCCATTGGCCATTTCTTCCCTTCAGGGATGTCTGTGTAATCCTCCTCCACCCCACACCCTGACGTACCCATAGCACTCAACACCCATCTGCTCCGGCAGAAGGCAGTGGTAAACCTTGCCCTTCTCTCTAGACCAGTGGTTCTTAACCATTTGAGAGGAGAGACTTGATGGAGGAGGCATGCTGACTCTGAGAAGCTAATAAAAGCTCTAGGTCAGCACTCTAGACAGTGACCATTTTAACACATGCACAGTGGAACATCACTCTCCTTTTTAAAAGTTCCACTAGTGCCTTCATGAAAAAATAAGGATATAGAGCTAGGATTATGAGAAGTTAGAAAATTCATAACATTCCAGAACACTTGTTTATAATATGAAAATGGCTTGCAGTCTACTCTCAAAGCAGGGCTCCAGAGATAGCAGGCAATTGGATTTTCCCAGTGAAGTTGTGAAACAAGCAAAATTTACATATTCTAGCATAAACTCTTGCACTTGGGGATCAGTTTTTAAAAAAAGGTGCTTTCTGCTCTTGTATTTGTGGTAGTCAAAACTCTCATTTGAGTTTATAATATACTCATGAATTCCTAGCAATCCAAAATACTGATAGCATGTATGCCCTGTTTTTATTGTATTGTCTCTTTTTCAATGTAAATGATTATGGTTATTTTTAGCACACATACCAAGACACACAATATCTGAGTCTCTTTTATCTGAGAGCTGATGAAATTCATGTTGTCCTAGGTTGTTCATTGACTTGTGACTTGTTCTGTATTATGTGGCATGTTATTGCTTAGTAGGTATTTATTGAATCGAATTATATGGTAATAGAAACTGATTTATTGTGTGCTTATGCAATGTTTATATCCTTTTCCTTTTATGGAACGAATTATGATTTCCATTTATTCAATCTCAAGAGTTTTGTAAAAACCATTTATACTGTGTCTAGTTCTAAAAGGACTTGATTTGTCCTTTATGATACAATAGGAAAAGAAATAAGTAGGGACTGAACTCAAAACAAAGAGAAAATATGGGTAAGACAGTAAAATAAAGCCAGAGGTAAGGTTATTGTGCCCAGATATGTTCATCAGTCCTATACAATTTCCAGAATTGGACCATAAATCTGTCTCTAAACTTGTCTGAGGCCAAATAGAAAAAGAAAATATAATCCATTACAAACAGTATTCCCAGAGCACTTAAGGTAGTTCCAACCCATTGCTCAGATTCTTACTGAGCCTTCAGAAGGATGAGTGTGGAAACCTCACAAAGGGACACAAGTACAAAAATATATGGCTCCCCAAATCCAAACCCTTATTAAATATGAAAAAAAAGATATAGAGAAATAAGGCATGTTTAAGTCTTCTGAGAGTCCCCATCTACTCCACCACATAAAAATCTATTGATTTTTCATACAGTACAAAGACCATCAGTATCATATAACTTTGGAATCCAAAAGGTTAACTTCAGGTTGAGTTTGTATCTCTAGACATACTGGGTAAACTCAAAGGCATGGCCTTGTAATAGAGTCTTATTCCAAACTTAGGCTAATGCTTTTTCTGAACTTGGAGTTGGACAGATCAGATTTGGTCCATTCTGAACCTACTTGAATCATCAGAGTTCATAGAAGCTTGCTTGGGGAAAAGGTGAGGTTGGTCAGCGCTGAACCTTATGTATGGACTCATAAAGAATGGTAGATTAAGCTTTCACCTAAGGCCAGTTAATTTGTAACTGTGCCCCCTAGGAGATGCTGAGTTATAACAGTTATGATTTTGCTGATATTCTCTTACTTTTGTCATTCTGAATTTTGTAGAAACTTGAACTGGATCGGTTTATGCTTTATGCTCATGGACCTGACCTTTGTAGAGAATCAGACCTTCGGCATGCAATGGCTAATTGTTTTGAAGCATTAATAGGTAATTTCTCTTTTATAGTCTAGTTTTTTGCATGTCTGAAATGTCTGGAGAACACATAAAATTCAGTGTGAAGCCTTGGGACAAAATTACTTCTTCCCGAAGCATGTGAGGTCCTCAGTATGATACCCGCCTCCTTGTATTGTAGTTATTGTGGTTCTTCCAGAGCAGCAGTCATGCTTTCTTTTCTTGAATTTCTTGTATCATGTCATGTACATGCTTAGTATATACTGAACTGAATTGAAGTGAGTTAATACGAGGATGGATTCAGTTCAGTTCAGTTCAGTCGCTCAGTCGTGTCCAACTCTTTGCGACCCCATGAATAGCAGCACGCCAGGCCTCCCTGTCCATCACCATCTCCTGGAGTTCACTCAGACTCACGTCCATCGAGTCGGTGATGCCATCCAGCCATCTCGTCCTCTGTCGTCCCCTTTTCCTCCTGCCCCCAATCCCTCCCAGCATCAGAGTCTTTTCCAATGAGTCAACTTTTCACATGAGGTGGCCAAAGTACTGGAGTTTCAGCTTTAGCACTATTCCTTCCAAAGAACACCCAGGACTGATCTCCTTTAGAATGGACAGTCCAAGGGACTCTCAAGAGTCTTTTCCAACACCACAGTTCAAAAGCATCAATTCTTTGGCTCTCAGCTTTCTTCACAGTCCAACTCTCACATCATACATGACCACTGGAAAAACCATAGCCTTGACTAGATGGAGGATGGATTACTTGCCAGATTTGATTCAGGATCACATACATAAATAAGTTGCTGGTTAGGCCCTAATACTTTTTCTAAAAATAAAATTTGAAGCTATTTTACAGGATTTTCTGCTTTAAACATCTTGAGGACACTGCATGTTTTAAAATCCCAGGGCTTGAGTCTCTACAACTATTGTTTATTCACTTAAAGCATGGCTAATGCAGACAACTCAGGCTCTTTACTTCTTCAGTTTTCTTTTTCACTATAACCAGAATATAATTAGCTGTTTGTACAGGAAAGTTATGAAGAGTTAATTAGCTGATGATTGCAAGGATGCTTTACAATGAAATGTTAGATTGACAATTCCTTGATTTTTTTTTTTTTAGGTAGATGATTTAGTACATTTTATTTTTCAAAGGCCTCTGTACTTCCTTACCAGTTTTGCCCTCTTCCTTTGAAAATGAATATAAAAGCTTCCCATTATAGTTTTATGCTGATGATGATTAGCAAGAGAATGTTTAATAATTATCCATAGTCTTTTCACAGCTATGTCTGTTTTGTACAAATATGTCTATTTTCAGAGGGTTCGTCATGTGGAATGATTGCACTGTAATTTTTTTTCCCATCATATTTTTTACAGTGTATGTTACAGTTAGCTCCATAGCCAGGCACACATGGTTCAGTGCCTCTTGCGTCATTTATCAGTTCTGTGTCTTTGCCAGGTTATTGAATCTCTTTGAACCCTAGTTTCCCCATCTATGACATGGAGATAGTATCACTTACCTCACAGAGTTGTAACAACCTTAATATCTGATCCTAACTGCAGCAAATCCAGGGCAAAGTTCCATTTCTTTTACCCCTTCCCCAGATCACCTACTGTGGACCCCAAACCTCTAAATCTTTTCTAATATCCTCTTACTGAGGTGTCCTTAAAGGTGAAGGTAAGAATGTGAAAATTCTTTGCATAGGGCCTAGGGCATAAGTGGTCCCTCAAACCCCTGCTTTTACTAATATCATCATCATCATCACAGTTATAATTATTATCATTATTACTACTTCTATTGATAAATAATGAATGTATTTAGTCATCAAAAGCCCAGGTGACTAAGTTTCTATTTTACATGGAAAATACCTTTCTGAAGACAGATATAAAAAATATGATTTTAAGAACCACCCTACTCCAGAGTTATTTGATTCCCACTTAAAAGGTTACTATAGTACTTACTGGTTATGATTAGTGGTAAATATGCATACAGTGCTTAATTATTTCAAAAAATTTTTAAGAATTATTTTTAATTAAAGGTAAAGATTATCCTACTATTTTATTGGCAGAATCCTTAATTTATCTGTACTCATATTTTGTCTGTGGCCTGAAATATAAACTATAAATATAGAAAATGAAACAACATTTTCATAAAGTCAAGTATTTGTGTGTAGTTCCCTCAGTAATGGTTCATACTCATATCCTTTATGATAGATCATAGTTGGCATGTTTTTCTTACAAAATTAGGTTTATATTTTGGTAAATTGAATTTTGTATTTCAGTCTAACTTAAAACACAAAGCGTAGTTAAAAGAGGGAAAATGCTACCTTTAAAACAATTGCTTCTGATCTGGTCGATTTTTTCCATGAGTGGGTTTTGGCTTGCCTTTTTGCTTTTTATAGAGATATGTAATTTTCTCTGAATATTAATGCAGCCTTCCTTTTGGCGTTCTCTTCTTTTATCTAGGAGCTGTTTACTTGGAGGGAAGCCTGGAGGAAGCTAAGCAGTTATTTGGACGCTTACTCTTTAATGATCCGGTATTTATTTCGACTCATTTGATTTTTCTCAGTTATATATCATTATAGAGGATTTTATATCAATTAGTCTTTGTATTTTAAAGAGCATGTAAGAGAAACAAAAATCCCAAATCTACCCTAGATAGTAAGATTTCAAGCACTTCAAAAATAGCTTATTCAACTCTGTCACAGATGGTTAAGATCTGTGGACATTTACCCTACGACTTTATCCTCTATCCAAAACCCCATCTTTCCTCATGGTCACTTGTAAGTTAAATATGAATACAAATATGGTAGGACGTTGCTTTATTTTAAAGTATCTTAAAATTAATTATGATTTTATATTTTACAATCATTGGGTACCTACCCCATGCAGGCTTAGTTGAAGCTATAGTCTTTTGACTTTTCTGTTTATGATTTGTTTTTATGTAAATTATGTAGACTAGATAAATGTATATTTATTTTAGAAAGTCAGTTCATAGGGAGTTTCTGATAGAGCTATGAATAAGAGTATGAAAGTACTTTTTTTAAAAGCAAATTATAGTTTAAGGAAAAATGATAGATTCTAAAATAGTTTCTGTTGTTACTAAAGTATTAAGCTATTAATATTGCCAGGGCTACCTTTTTAATCCTGCATGTAATAGAGCATACTAGATTCTTTTTGTACCAAAACAAGTCAATTTAACATTTAAAGGGAGAGGCAACTCTGTATTCCAAATTGAAATGTCATTTTAATTGAATGAAATGGCCCTCACGGAGCAATAAAGAACATGGCAAGCCAGTGTTTTAAGCCTTTGTGAAACCTTCAACTTAAGTGGCTGTCAGATGTTATTACTGTATTCCTTAGGATAGTTTTAAAAAAAAAAAAAAAGAATAGTTTTGAAAAATGGGACCTGGATGATGTTCGTATCTGAGGATTTGATATTCTTTTACCTGTTTTTATAGAGATAGGTGATGATTTTAAATGTGTGAATTTCCTCCTGATGGGAACATTATCCACAGCTGTTCCATGTCCCCCATTTTTGTCTTACAACCTATAAACAAGTCTGCATGTTGATTTATACCTGTAACAGATGTATTTTAAGTCTTTTTCTCAAATCTTAAAATAACTTTGTTCTGGCCTTTTATCTTTTGTGGGCGATTTCAGCAACCTCGTTAGCTTATTTCCTCTTCCAGTCTTGCCTCTGTGAGCCCCTCTTGCCTTCAGCCTGTCCCATCTCCAGCTCCTCCCACCCCTCTCCCCCATCCACTCTGTTCCTTCCTGATGTAAAGGCAGCTTTCACCTGGTGTTCTTAACAACCTCAGTTTTGTTTAGATTCTTTTCTGTCTTTAAACCGCTTCTCTCCCACTTGTCTACGTAGCAGGCTTATCTTAGATTCCTAGTACCAGGTTCAGTGCTGGCATGTGCAGTGTTTAGTAAATATTTGTTAAAGGAATGAACTGAATAAAGACCAAATGAAAAAGCAGAGTCTGAACATTATTTTACCAGTGGGGCAGCTGACATTCAGCTTAGTTTTAGTGTGTCTTTTCTTTTGTTAAATTGAACAGGGCTCAGACGCAGCAAAGCAAAGCAGGTCAGAGGGCAGCCCTGGTGGGAAAGCGGTTCCCCTCCGAGAGAGGGTCATCCACGGTTTTCCTGATTTTGTAAGACCTTGAAAGCACTGTGTCCTGTTGATTTGGAAGCTGGCTTTCTCTGTGTCGTCATTCTTTATCAGCCTGGACTGCTTTTTACTCTTTCAGCCCCAGATGGATTCTGCCAGTTCTGTGTTTTCAAGTCTGTGTGACCCAGCTTACTTGGTACATTCAGAGCCGTTGTTTCCATTGAGCTATCCAGTGACCCTCTTAGAAAGACAGCGATTCCTATATAAACTTTGCTAGTCTTCCACTGCCCCTCGCACACCCCCTTTGGTCTTTGCACGTGGGTCCTGGTTTCTCTGACCCTGGCCTTTCTTCAGAGCTCCTGAAACTGGAAAAAGTGTCTTTTCAGACTGGCTTCGGGCAGCTTCATGTGGGTGTTCCGCAGAACTTCATCGCAACAGGTTTAGTGTTTGAATTCGTCACCTAAGCCCCCAAATACACTTCTCCTTCTCTTAGTTTATGATGTAAACCAGAAACCTCAGGGTCTTCTTTTGTCCTTAAGCTTTTTCTCCCCATCTTCATTCAGTCACAGACCCCGGGCAATTTGGCCCCTAGCCTCGGCCGTCCTGTTGCTTTAACATTTGTCCTCCTCGTCTCTCACCTGATATAATTAAGCTGTTGTAGTTCCCCACTGCTCTAGTCCATCATTCATGCAGTGTTGTCTTCTTTTTCATGCACAGATTCGATTATGGTCTTTGCAGCTTAAAATCTTTGGGTTCTTTATTGCCTGCCAAAGCCTGTATTACACAACAGAGCATTTCATAGTTCCCATAATCTGACTCCCACCTACTTTTTCAGTCTGCTTTCTTTCCACTCCCTCTTTGTGCCATTCTAGAAATCACTTTTTAAAATTTTTTAAATTAAAAAGTTTTTTTCAGTTCAGTTCAGTCACTCAGACGTGTCTGACTCTTTGCGACCCTATGAATCGCAGCACGCCAGGCCTCCCTGTCCATCACTAACTCCCAGAGTATTTTTTAGATTTATGGAAACATTGAGAGGAAGGTTCTGAAATTTCCTATATAGTCCCTCTCCCAACACATGCCCAGCCTCCTCCACTCTCAATGGCCCCAACCAGAGTGATACATTTGGTACAATAGATGAATCTACATTGACACATCATAATCACCCCAAGTCCATAGTTTACATGAGGGTTTACTCTTGGTTTTGTACATGCTGCAGGCTCACACACATGTATATGTATAATGACAGATAGCCATTATTGCGGTGTCATGTTTTTTGCTGCCCTAAAATTCTTGGTGTTCTGCTGATTAAGAACTATGCTTTTGTGTGTGTGCACTTTGAGTATGTACCATGCCCTGCTTCTGATCACTTCCCCCTGCTGTACAGAATTCCTTGTGTTCTTCAAAATTTAGCTGAAGAGTCCCCTCCTCTTAGAAACTTAACCTGACACCCCAGGCAGAGTCTTCTCAGCACTTGGAACATATACATCACCATTATAGAACTTGTCATAGTTTATTAAATTGTACTCATTTACCCTTATTCTTCCCCAGTAGGCTCCTTTGAGGAGAGAGCTAGTGTCTTATTCAATGTCTTACTTAGCTGATACCTAACAGATGTTCAGTAAAAACATGCTGCATGAACTAATGTCCCAACAGTCGATGAACATTTTCCAGAAGAGCAAACTAAAGGTAGAGGCTTTCTCCGAGGTCCCTGGGCTAACAGAAAGTAGAGCTGGGAACCCAGCAAGGTCTGTTCCATTTCTCTGACACCAGGGTGCGGCAAAGTGTATCTCGCTCAGTGCAGGGTGCAATCAGGGAAACGGATGCCATTGAAACCGGCTAGTTGTGAGGTTTTAAAGCTATGACAAGATGGGTGGCAGCAGACATCAGAGGAGAAGTCAGTGTTTTTGAGTGAAAAAGACATAGGAGAAAGGAGATAAATGAATCTCGAAGTCCTTGAGAATCTTCTGCTTTGGAGATTGGAGTTGGTCCGAAGAGATACTTGTTTATCGTCATTGTTGATGTCCTTGTTGTTAATGTTGGCGTTTCCTGCGTGCCCCACTAGATTCAGTGCTTTGAGTACATTGCTCATCGAGGCATCAGAGAACACTCTGAAGTAGGTACTTGATTATCTTTGTCGACCGCTTGAGGAAAGGTCAGCTTAAGGGATGTAAAGAAACCGGCCAACAGGAATCAGGGTTGAATCAGGCAGCCTGTCTCCTCAGCCTACAGCTTTTCCTGACACCATCGTCCCTGCTGCTGCTAAGTCGCTTCAGTCGTGTCTGACTCTGTGCGACCCCATAGATGGCAGCCCACCAGGCTCCCCCGTCCCTGGGATTCTCCAGGCAGGAACACTGGAGTGGGTTGCCATTTCCTTCTCCAATGCATGAAGGTGAAAAGTGAAAGTGAAGTCACTCAGTTGTATCCGACTCATAGCGACCCCATGGACTGCAGCCTACCAGGCTCCTCCATCCATAGGATTTTCCAGGCAGGAGTACTGGAGTGGGGTGCCATTGCCTTCTCCGAACACCATTATCCCTAGTTGAAGGTAAAAAGTGATGATTTGGTCATTTGGATATGAGGTAAAAGACGCCAATTAAGGCGCTTAGAGCTACGGATGTGTAGCTTGGATGAGAACTGCAGCAGAGGTGAGCAGATGATTTAAACAGGCAGCAGCTAAAGCAGTGGGGGCGGCGGGCACTCCAGAGGAACAGGTGGTGGGTAGGTCAGGCTCTTGGTGGAAGTTGAGTGCATGTCCGTTTCAGGTATAGCAGGGGGAGAAAGAGCAGTGAGAGAACTTGAGAAAGTCACAGGAAGGGAGTGACATTCAGTGTAATTTATGCTACAGAGAATTCCAGGGAAAGGTTGTTGAATTGGTTAAGAGAAGTTCTTTAAAAGCTTTAAAAGAACAGTTTGATATTTAAACTTACAAATTTGCAAAAATAAAATACCAAAAACAAAACCTAGACATATTTTAATATGCAAGATGTACAAAATTATCAGGTATTTTTATTTCCCTTTGTCATCATCTGTATCACATCATAATACATTTTACTATGCCTTTTCCTCTCCAAAAATTAAAAAAAAAATTTTTTTTTCTTTAAAAAGTTTTGTCATTTATCTCAAAAACCAGTTGTTGAGGCCCAAAAGGAGATTCAGTTAGAGGCTCCCTAGAGTCTAAAACTGAAGGAAAAACACTTTAATCCTGAGGAAGGTCTATTATAAATGCCTCTGGATTTAACTCACTGAGTAAAATAGTGTATTAGGATTTTCTACAAAATTAATGCTTTTATTTATTCTCTTATTTCAAGTATACATTTGTAGTGACCCACAGTAAAAGTGTGGTCTCACAAATCTAAGAGTTTAGGAACTAGATATGGGTGTTCTCCACTCCCATATTAAAGTTACTCGATGATAATGAATTAGTGCCCAAGTAAAGGACCATTCGAGATGAGTTTTAATTCCAAAAGGCACAGCCGATGAACATTTCTGGGGAATGGTAAACTAAAAAATATAATTAAAACAGCAGCTTAATTCACTGTATTAGGTTAAGCGAATGTGTAACTTAGTTTTAAAAGGTGTTGTTGACTCCTGGGGGCGGGGGTGGCTCTTTTCCTCCCCAGCCTAATAGGCTAATTAGAGTCACTACAGGCAGTTGGAGTGGTGAAAACACTTTTAAAAAATTCATTTGCCAGCACTATCGAATTTGCAATAAGTGGAGTCAGCATCTGAAATAGTTCAGTATTTCACATAATGGCATTTTATTTAGTACTCTAGAGTGTGTTAAATGACTCCCTCGAGCATTAAAGGCATCACTCCATTTTCCAGGACCTGCGCGAAGTCTGGCTCAATTATCCTCTCCACCCACTCCAGGTAAGTGTGACCTTCCTGTCTGCAGTGAGCTTTGTAACTCCAGGTACTCACGATGCTTCACTTTGCCTTTTGTCCCCTTCTGCTTTTATCCTTTGATTCCCTTCAGTGGCATTATGACTTTAAGCTGGGGTATCAGACTGGAGAACTTTGGAACAAATACTAAAACGAGGCCATGCATTGTGTTTTTGTGGTCTGGGGTGAGGTGGGCGAAGCACTGGGAGTTGCCATCGCTCGAAAGGCAGGAAGAGCTGCTTGTGTGGCTGTGGTTTGGTCCCCTCTCTTCCCTAGAATAGTGATACTCAAGACAGTGTTGTCTCCAGTGTGTCTACATGCCTGCTATTATAGGGGAAATAATATGGAAGCAGGTCTGGGCTTATTACAAAGTAGAACAAATACTAAATTAACATTGCTAAATTGCAACCTAATTTGTATCTTTGAAATTCAGAGATTTGACTTCAATTGCATAAAACATTGTAAATTAAAATTTTAGTAGAGTATAATGACTTTATTCAAGATTTTGGAATTTAAAAGATCTATATATGGTGACACTCTTTCCCCTAGTTGTTTTAAAAATTCTCACTCTTCTTTGCTTTTATTACCATTTTACCTTGGAGACATATATAAATATATACATATATATGTATACTCATACAGTTTTGTATATATATATATTATGTATATATAATAATCATCACTAGTGGCTGAACTCTCTTATGAGAGGCTTCACAGTAACAAGTGACATTAATTCAGAGTATTTTAGAAGTATTTTATGAATATGAACTAGCCCAAAGTTCCTGAAAATATTCATTTCAGATGTTTTATACTTGCTCTCTGCTAGTGGTTAAAGGCTTATTGTTACGTGGAGCACCTGCCTAGTGTTATTAATATAATAATCTCCAATGTAAGCTGAATCCAGTTTAATGATGATCATTAGCCAAAATAGGTTAGCCCCTTGAAGATACACAGAGGTCAAGTTATTCAACACAGTGATTCTCAAAAGCTGATCCCCATACCTGCAGCATCTGTGTTACCTGGGAACTTACCAGAAAGGCAGATTCCTGGTCCTTATTCCAGTCATACTGAGTAAGAAACTCTGGGTACAGGGCCTTGCCATCTGCTTTTAACAAGTACTGCAAGAGTTTGATGAGTACTAAAGTTTGAGGACTGCTAGATTACCAGATAGATAGATAGATTCCCTAGAAGGGGTTCTTCAGCTTGCCTCTTCCTTGGAGAGCTAGTATAATACTTAGGATTTTGAACTATCTGTTTATAGTATTTGGCCTTGAAATCTGATAGAAGGTTGGAAAATATTATTTGAGCCTTCTTTAAATGTTAGGTTTGTTTGCCATTCTAAGGGAGGAGAAAGAAGCTTTCATGTTTTATTGGCATTTCAGAAATGTCTGCCTGTGGGAACAAGAAGTTTACAAAACACTTAGAATTTATAATTACAGTTGTAACCAAAAACTGCCTGTGATATTTGTTTGTTCCTTCTTGTAGCTTCAAGAGCCAAATACTGATCGAC
The DNA here is from genome assembly GCF_001704415.2 of Capra hircus. Lineage (NCBI taxonomy): Eukaryota > Metazoa > Chordata > Mammalia > Artiodactyla > Bovidae > Capra > Capra hircus. The sequence continues at coordinate 42,032,569 of NC_030827.1, forward strand.
AACTTATTGAGACTTCTCCAGTTCTACAGAAACTTACTGAATTTGAAGATGCAATTGGAGTAATTTTTACACATGTTCGACTTTTGGCAAGAGCATTCACATTGAGAACTGTGGGATTTAACCATCTGACCCTGTGAGTTAGAAATACTGTTGTAGTTCTAACATGACCATTTGGACACAGTCCCAAACCTTTGCTGTGTGCCCTTTCAAGGAATTGGGGTTTCAAACATATTTCCAAGGAAGTCACATTGTCAGATGAATGAGCAGTCAGACACTGGTGTAGACCAGGGCATATGCTCTAATCCAGTATTTTTGGTCTCATTGTCATGAATCTTATTTCTTTATAAATCATAAGTGTGAAGGAAGTAAAAATTTTTCCAATGAAGAGACAGGCCAGGTGGTCACAGTCATGATGATTCAACTCTGTCATAAAAGCAACATAAGTAACACAAAGTAACATAAAAGCAGCCACAGGAAAAGTATAAATGAATGAACATGCTGTGTCCCAATTAAACCTGATTTACTGAAGCAGGCCATAGGGTGAATTTGGCCCTCCAGTCCCTGCTGTGAGTGAGTGATTTGAATATGACCTAGTGAAATAACTGATAAAATAACCAAAACTGTTTTTTTTTTTTTTTACATGTTTTTTAATTCAGTTTTTGGGTTTCTTCCCCGACAGTCCACTCCAGTATTCTTGCCTAGAGAATCCTGTAGGCAGAGGAACCTGGCGGGCTACAGTCCATAGGGTCACAAAGAGTAGGACGCGACTGAGCAACTAACTCACACTCATCAGGTTTTCTTCCCCCAAATTAGATATTCACAGTTGTCTTTACACTGAAAAAACCAAAGAATCTTGTCATAGATTTTTTTAGGCCTTATCCTGGAATTCAGATTTGAAAACTGGAGTCTATTTTTCAATGAAAAGTTAAAGATTTAGCATAGAAAATTCTTGGATCTTTTTGCTGTATTTTGTGTGTGTAAAGATTGTGCAAGTTTGTTGTCTGTACTATACAGTTGACCGTTAAATCACGTAGGTCTGAACCACGTGGGTCCACTTACACGTGGATATTTTTCAGTAAGTACGTGCTATAATGCTGCATGGTGTCATTTGGTTGAATCTGCAGGTGCAAACCATGGTACAAAGGACTGACTGTAAAGTTAAACTGGATTTTTGACTGCCTGGGGGGTCACTGCCCCTAACCCCCAGGTTGTTCAAGGATTCAACTGTATTTTATTTTTCTGTTGATTCTCCCCAGCTTCTGCCCAGGTACTATTTACCAGTCTTTCTTTCAGCAGTTGTTTAATCCTTAGATAGTACTCACTTTACTCTCCTTTGAAACCGAACCTATATTGACTCAGATCTCAGTTGAGGGGCTTTGGGGAGTTGTATTTAGTTTTGTGCTTTAAGCAAGATGAACACATTGCTTTTTAAAACCATACCTTAAATTTATTTTTTTATTTTTTTGAATCTACAAATGCTCATTGATCTCTTTACATTGATGGTTTTTTTCCCCCCAGAGGCCACAATCAGAGGATGGAATTCCTTGGTGACTCCATAATGCAGCTGGTAGCCACGGAGTACTTATTCATTCATTTTCCAGATCATCATGAAGGACACTTAACTGTAAGTTTGTGTAAAACCATTTCCTCCAACCAGTTTGCTGTGTAGTAGAAAGTGAAGATTCGAAGAACTAGATATATACTTATATAATTGGTGACTTAGTTCTTGGTGACTTTAGCATATCATATGATTTTGTTTCATTATGTAAATTGTATGCAAAAACAATATATGATGAGAGCTCATTTTATACTCCTTTATTTAGTGATTGCCTACTTGGTGCAAGACACTGAGTTAGGCTTCATAGGGGGAGCAAATATTACTTGATGCCTAGTCTGTCCATAAGAAGTTTAAAAACTACTAGAAGAAATTAAAAATGCAAGTTAACAATTGCAAATTCTCTCTTTCTATATATATACACATATGTATGTGTGTGTGTGTGTGTGTATATATATATGTGTATAGTTTAAGGTGTGTGTGTATACACATACGTGTACACTATAAAAAGTATACACAAGTAGCTATAAATACAAGGGAGAACTACATTAAATATTATACAAGGAAAGTGTGCTGTTTAGGTAAAGTAAGATTTCTTTTAGCTGTGGAGTTTCTAGAAGGCTTCATGGTTATTATGATGTTTGAGCCTTTAAGGATGAGTAGGATTTGGCCATTGGGAATTAATGGGAAGAAATTTCTATACAAAGACATTACACGCACCAGGACTGCTGAAACAAGGGAACAGCATGAAAGATCAGAAGCCTAGTTTGGCTGGACCGTGTGGAGTTGAAAGGGACACTGAGAGAAAACGTTTGATTTATGAACAAAGTGAAATGGTTCCCATTCCTCTCACTTTTGTTTCATTTTATAAAACTTTATCGAGTTTTTTTATTTGCTGCGTACGGTTTTTACTCTGTGAAACCAATCAATAATAAAACTGGAATGGAGAACAAAACCTATCTGGAAGTCAGTGATGATGATCTCCTGGCACAAGGAATAACCTTTGAGAAGTCCCTCTAGGACTGGGCACTGAGAAAGCAAATACCTTATTGGGCAAAGAAAATAATAGACACCATAAGACATCTTGTGAGTACAGACATTCTTCATTACGCTTGAGGTAGATAATAAGTCTTTCATACTTTGCATCTCTACAAGCTCTGTGCATGTTTTGCTTTGAATAGAATTTGATATTATCTTTGCAACTCTGAACCGTGGAAATAGTTTATGGGAGAGATACTGATATTGAATTTAGGGAGAATATGATTATTTGACTATGTTTAGATGTAATTTTTCAGCAGAATTTCTAAACCCAACAAAATATGGTCCTTTCATTCATTCATTGAATGAATATTTATTATGTTTCTACTAAGCCCCATGTATCATTTTGTGGGAAATCAGAAGTACTCTTACTTTTAAAATTAGTTTAAAATTAGCAGTTTAATGACCATTTACAATTAACTGCTTTTGGATTGACAAGAAATTCCTTTTGAATTAATATTAAATTCTTAAGAGCATATGAGCATTTACGAGAAATAAGCTAGTATCTAGTGTCTTTCTCTGCATCCAGGAATCAATAAAGGCTCGGTTCTGTATCTGCCATTAGGGAATAGACTTCATAGCTGTCAGAGTATCTGGTTGGTCTGAGAAATGGCCAGATTAAAGCAAATGGCTTGAAGCAGTCATTCATTTTATGGGCATATAGAGGCCACTGCTGAAAATATGTGACTTCAATATACACATTTACCCCTGTATTCCCACAAATTCTCCAGAATTTTGTGGAGGAGGAAGGTATGGATCGACAGATGTATTGCTTCCCTTCTTGGCACTGCACACATGTCCCAACCCCTCCCCCAACATTGAACAGATATTGAAACCAGGACTCAGAAGGGCATGAGCCCTGCCCAGGTCTGGATAAAGGTGAAAGCACGACTATGCTGGAGACTCCAGTTTTGTGTTCTTTTCAAAGTGACTTCAAAAAAAAAAAAAAAAACAAAGTGACTTCAGTGCTGTAACTAATTTGATCCAAAATATGTTTATCATCAGCCTTGCTCTCTTGATTAGAGAATTTTGGGATACTTTATTAGAAAGATGCTAACAAATGACAAAATTCTGATATGGAGGGTTTTTTGAACTGTATTCACAGGCTTTGGTAGAAATCAGCAGGACCAACAGATCTGCTGGCAAAACAAAGATGATCTAAAATCAGTGAAATACAGATTTTAAAAGATACTGTGTCTCATTAACGTCTCACTGACGTAGGTACTTCCTCCCTCCTTGAACTACTGTCTCCCATGGGCTTCTGTGATGCTTCACATTCCTGGTTTTCCTCTCACTCTTGAGCTACTCTTTCTCAGCCTCCTTTGCAGGCTCAGCCTATTCTGTAGAGCTGGTGAATATTCCAGGATGCACAAAGCTCGCTCCTAGGCATTTCCTCTTCTTACTCGAGTCTCTTATAGGCATTCTTTATAAACATAACGTTAGTTTCCTGCTGTAGGCAGACTTCTGAATGGATTTCTTCAGTCCCATCTCATTTCTGAGCTTCAGTGTCAGCTGCCTGCTCATCATCTCTGTGTATCCAAGGCTGAACTTGAAATTTGGGTCTTCTTCCAGTTATTTCTTGAGTAATTGAAGGGCACCATCACCTATCCAGTGTGGCAAGTCAGAAGCCTAGGAGTCATCTTTGCTTCTTCCCTTCCCTCCAGCATAGACCATTCACAAGTTTTGACCACATTACTGCTGGAGTAGCCACCTCATCTTCATTACTCAGATCTTCTACCATCACCTGGACCATGGCAATAGTTTCTGCACAGCTGCCACAGTGTTACAGGAATATGATTGACAGAGAGATCCAGTGAGAGGGGGTGGCATTTACTATGCATTGCAGAGGATAGGAATCTTAGCCTTGTGCTTATCCAAAGCAGTAGGCAAGGCAGCTGGTTCAGATTTCTCCCTGAGATGTGTGTTACTATTGAAAAAGCTGGTCTTGCCACTCCTGTGGGCATTTTTGTACTCTCCCACGGGGGACGTTGTCTCAGGTTTCAGGCCTGCTGGACTGCATTACGGGTTATGGCTTCCTACACTGACTTTCCTGAATCTCTCCACACAGGCCAGGTTACCTGCTGTGGCCTGTGGCGTCTTCACAATACGTCTGTTGTGTCCACAGTGGCCGTTCATCTTCAGTCCATTTTGGTTGTTCCTCTTCACTTCCCTGACCTCTCAATATTGGAGTGCCCCCATTCTCAGGCCTCGTCTCTTTTCTGTTGACTTCCTCTCCATGAATCTGTCTAAACATTACTTCCAGTTTCATGTCTAGAGCCCTTACTTGTCCCCCTAACTCCAAACTCATATGTCTACGTATCTGTAGATGTACTTGGTTATATAGATCCACAGCGATTTCTAGATTGATTTCTATCAGGCAGCTCAAACCTATCATGGCCCAAACAAAACTGATTTCTACCCCCAAACCTTGGTGTTTTCCGTATCAGAAAAGACCATTCTGTTCTAGTTGCTCAGGTTAGAAACCTTGGAGTTGTCTTAACTCTTCTCTGTCTCATGCTAACACCTCCTACCCATTAGCATAGCTTGTTGATTTTACCTTAAAAGTTTGTCTCAAACATGACTACTTTTCACCAGCTTCACTGTTAAACCACCTTGGTCTGGACCATGATTATCTTTACCTTAAATTACAACCATAGCCTCCCAACTGGTCCATCTTTCCCCAACCCTCTGTCTGTGTTCAGCACATCATCTCAAGGGATCGTTTTTAAAGAGACATCAGATTAAAATATCCTCTGGGCAAAACTTTTTGAAAATACCTCATCTCAAGGGTAAAAGATAGTGTTGTTACCTACAAGACCCTTCCTGCTACTGTCTCTAACTTTTTCTCCTAGACACTTCACTTTAGCCTCTGTGAGATTCCTGCAGTACACTAAGCTGGCCTTCGCACATGCTCTGCCAGATCCCTCCCCTCTGTTCACATGCCATCACCAGTGAGGCCTTCTTTCACTCAATCTGCTTGAATAGTGACCTCTTTTCCTCATCCTTAGCTCCCCTCCTCCTGTCTAAAATCTCACCTCCCATTTTCTCCTTCCTTCTCTTCCTTAGTACAGACTATATGTTTCACTTGTTCACCGTCTGTGATCTCTCATGAGAGTGTAAACTCCACGAGAGTAGGTATTTTGTCTCTTTCCTTCATCCCTGATTCCCTGGGTGTTTGAACAGTCCTGGCGTGTCTGTGCTCAGCAAATAGGCTGAGTGAATGATCACCATAGTCCGCTCTAACGCTCTTCATCTGCTCTTTGGAGAGTGACTAAAGAACAAGCCGATCCACCTGCCTGACCTCACGTCACATTTTTGTCCTCTCACTCTGTACCTTTTCACCTGGCCTGCTTCGTGTTCCTCTAGGCTGCCTCTTGCCATGGGGTTCGTTCTACCTGGAGACCGTTCTCCTTCAAGCCCTTCTTCTCAGCTGCCTGCTAGCTCCTCCTCTGCCTGAGATGTCAGTTCTGGCGTGACTGCTGCATGCAACGGGAACCCTCTAGTCAACTCTCCATGTTCTTCTCCTTCTTGACACTTATTTTTTGAGTTTGCCTGTCCCACAAGCCTGAAAGTTATGTGAGAACATATTTTTATTTATCACTGTATGCCGTGCAGTGTCTGGCATATGTGAGCTCTCAATACATATTTGATAAGTAGAAGAGTGAGAGTTTTGTGGATGGGTAACTCATATAGAGAGGGAAGTGGAAGTGGCATTGGAGAGAAATAGCATGTTTTATGTGTAAGGAAAGAAGCCGAAAACTTAATTTATGAATGTCTAAGGGTTAAAAGTAATTTAAAATTTGTGAAGGATTGCTTATTGCAGTTGCATTTGGCTGGGTGGGAGGTAGGGAAAGGATGGCTAAAAATCATTATTGTGATTAAAGAGCACGCAACTGCAGGGAGGCGTTAGTTGGCCCAGAGCTATTCCCATGCATACTTGTTTCATAGAGACTAAGGACAGTTGAGCAAATGAAATTGCAGTTTTCAAGTTTTGAATGTTGATGGGGGAAAACAGAGTGTCCTGTAAGTTGGGTGTTTAAGCAGGCCTGTTTGAGAAGGAATGTCAGGCTTATGCAGTTGTCCGGGGATGACAGAGTTTGAATGGGGATGTAGAGGAAGGAGGTTCTATTTCATAGAACTTTTGGCTTTTGAGGGTAGAACCTACTCAGTAGAGTCAGGGTAAATAGTGAGGGGGTAAATAGTGAAGGGGGGGGTCTCAAAGAGCACTTACTCAGATAAGAATGTGACTTTCTTGTCACACTGGCGACTTTTTAACATTTGCATACGAGTTTTTGTGTCTGTTTCCTTCCTCTGTCTCAGCCTTTACTACAAAGGACAGAGCTGAAGATGCTTGTCAGCCTCATGGCCACAGTGTGCGCTGTGCCTGGTGTCAGTATCCACAAGCAAGATGAACTTGCAGAAATGTTTGTTTTAATTTGTTTTTTAAGTTGTTTTTTTTTAACTTTTTATTTTGTATTGGGGTATAGCTGATTAACAATGTTGTGATAATTTGAGGTGAACACTGAGGGGACTCAGGCATACATATATCCATTCTCCCCCAAACTCCCCTCCCATCCAGGCTGCCACGTAACATTGAGCAGAGTTCCCTGTGCTGCACAGTAGGTCTTACAGTAGGGTCCATCCGTTACCCATTTTAAGTACAGCAGTGTGTACATGTCCATCCCAAGCTCCCTAACTACTCCTTCTCCCGTTCTGCTCCCCAGCACTCATAAGTTCGTTCTCTAAGTCTGTGAGTCGTTTTCTGTTTTGTAGGTGAGTTCATTTGTATCTTGAAATTTTTATTTTTAGAGGAATGATTTGGAGGGGACTTCCCTGGTGGTCCAGTGGTTAAGACTCCATGCTTCCAGTGCAGGGCAGCGCAGGTTCGATCCCTGGTCGGGGAACTAAGATTCTCCCCTGTGCCTTGTGGTGTGGCCGAAAGATTAAAGAAAGAAAAAGAAGAAAAACAGAACGAAACAGAGGAATGATTGGGACAATGAGAAAGCAAGGGTTACAGATAAACTTTGGGAAGCCTTGATCTAATCCTTTCCTGCTGCCTCCAGACAGCACGAGGCATGAATCAGAAGAACAGGTGTCTGAGCTGACGGATCTCTGAGGGGGCAGATTCCGCAGCTCCTATTTGAGAACTTCTCCGTCACTGTTGTAAACCGGCTGTGTGGCGCTGACCTCTGGCTGCTAGCATTTACCTACCTTTTCTTCAGTTCTCACGGGAAACGGAGGCCATCTGGCCACCACTCTTGGTATGAGAGACCCGTGAGGCACATCACTGTCGTTTTTAATAACACGTTTGTCTTTCACCCCATGCTCTTACATTAAAGTCTTCAGGATAATTAGTCAGACTCTCCTGTTTACACTAGGGGGCCCTCTTCGGTAGCTCATGTCCCACAGCTGTGGTTTTTCTCTTTAGAATCAAGAGTGAGTAGAAGTTGAAGGAAGAGTGCCAGAGTGTTTCTTTGCTTATTTTAAACCAGTAAACCTTTTTCTTAGTAAAATTTGAATTTGGAAAGACTGCTGTGTTGAGATAATAGGAAACATCCTGGATCCTCAAAATCACAATTTGCAATTTGTTGATCCTTGCCATTGCTTCAGGAACTCAGCAGTCTTCCTCTCAGCTTTATAGTGAGCCCTTAGTACAGCTTTCCTTTTTTTTTCCCGGTAATTGCAAATTAAATTTTATCTTTTTTTTTTTTTTTTGGTGGGTGGGGGTAAGGCAGTGTTTTTTAAAAAAGTTGTTAAGGACAGGTAAGACTTAGTAAAATGGAGAGCTTTGAAGACAGTGAACAGGTGTCCAGAATATTTGCATTGAAAACAAATTCAAAGGAGTTCCTAGAACTTTCTATAACCTTTTCCCCGTAACCAGAGTTAAGCACGTCTTGGCTGATGATGGCAGTGCCAAACAACAGCAGCTAGTGTTTCAGTGTGTTTGTTATGTGTCAGTCGTTGTACTTAGAGTGTATACACATTCACTGTAATTCTCCTTACATCCCTGTGAGATAGGTACTGTTTTTTCTGTTTAATGGATGTGGAAACTGAGCCTCAGAGAGATTTAGTAACTTATACAGGATCACTTAGCGAGGAAGTGGTAGAGCCACAGTTTGCACCTAGGCAGCTTGGCGCCAAATCATTTGCTTTTTTACAAGTATTGGGTTGGCCAGAAAGTTCATTCGTGTTTTTCTGTAAGATGTTACAGAAAAACCTGAACAAATTTTTTGGCCAACCCAGTACATCTAACTCAAGGCACTGTTTGCAAAACATTCTAGTAAGTGTCTCATGCTTACTTGGGTGCTTCATGTTTGTTTTCTAGATTTCTACTAAAATTTTCCTTCTTTGTAAAATAGTAGTTTATAGCATCAGGATCTGCAAACCTTGTGTCTTACCCCATCCAAACCCACCTACCAAAATAGTCTTTCTAAAATCAGAAGACTACCTTGCCACTGCTCCCATCTGATACCTTTTGGGATTCCTCTTCCCTTACAGGAAAGACAGACTTCTTTACCTCACCTGCCAGACTTTCTCTGCCCTGTCAGCCAGCTCTCGCTGCCCAGAGGCTAGGCAGCCTCACTCACCTGCATCAGCTCCTCCCCACCAGGCTGAGATTTCTCTTCCAGTTCCAGCCAGTAGTCATCTTTCTGTATCATGGCTCCTTGCTCTTGAATGAGCTGTTTCCTTTTCCTAGAAAACCCTTTCATACTGTCTTAGTCTATTCCAGCTGCTATAGCAAAGTACCACAGACAGGATGGCGTATGAACAGCGGAAATTTATTGCTCGCAGTTCTGGAGATCTAGAGTCTGACGTCAGGGTGCCAGCATGGTCAGGTGAGGGCTCTCTTCTGGCTCACAGACTTCTCACTGTACCCTCCTCACAGGGTGGAAGGGGCTAGAGATCAGTATGGGGCTTCTTTTATAAGGGCGCAGATCCCATTCATGAGGGGTCCACCCTCATGACTCAATCACCTCCTGATACCATCATCTTTAGGATTTCAGCATTTGAGTTGGGGGCAACTCAAACATTCAGACCATAACACCTATTCTTCTGCCGCTGGCAGATTCATTCTTTTCAGTTCTGACTCTATAATATTCATCAGAGTCCACCTACCTGAAATTTTTTTAAATGTACATGTCCTGAAATTCTAATTCCTTGCTTCTTGGAAAGAGGCCTAAGTACCAGTGTGTCAGAACTACCTAATGATTCTGATGCAACAGCCAGATCAACAAGCCTCTGAAATGTTGCTGCTCTGGGGTCAGGTTCCCCCCTTTGGAAGACCTGGTTGGGGCGGAGTGCGTGCGTGCACTGTGGCCCGTGCTCTCACCTTGGCCACCTTGTGTGCAGCTTCCCTTGGAGACGAGCAGCTCTCGGAGGGCAGCCACGGGATGCTGGTTATCTCAGGATCTTCAGCTGGCAGTGCGGGGCCTAGCCTAGCACCCGCCTCCACAACTGTTGCTCTGAACGACCATTATTTCGGTAGCTTTTTGCCTTGTGATCCCCTCCTGATCTCACTCATTGGCAAACAGCGTGATTTATTCTGAAATACAGTTCAGCAAAGGCCAGGGATGGAGGCTGTCATTTAAAGAACTGCCTTTCTTCAGACTTTCTTGTTTGAGTAAAGAGCAAGACCTTACCTCTTTTCATCTCTTCTTCTAAATATAAACTGACTCTAAAAGTGTGGATGATTTATATCTTCCTTCTCCCCACCCCTGACATTTGGTTCCAGCTCTACGTTTTGGCAAGAACTGAAAGATCTCACTTCCTGCTGGCCACCGGTTGGTGCTTTAAGACCCGTCAGGGTGTATCTTAAATAAAACTGGTAGTGTTTCTGACTGGTAGCATTTCTGTTTCCATCCTCACTGACAGCATCACTGCACGGCAGTGAATGAGGAGCCCTGACGCCGGAAGGCAGTAGCTGGGCCCAGTAATCAGCAATGTGTTATGATTTGTGTGCTCATATGTGTGTACATCAGGCTTGTTGATTCTAAGGCATGAAATCTCCATACACACAGCCCATATTAGAGTTTTCTCCTCTCACCAAAAGCATATACTGAGAACCCAGCTCGCTGAGCATAGCTATATTCTCAAAATAACCCTCCTGTTCTCCAACAGCCTCTACTGTGTGAACCTCCCCCACTATAAATCCAAACTAAAAAAGATGTCTCCTTTCCAGCTCAGGTTTTAGACTAGTGGGCACACAACCCTATTGGTTGTGTTTTTGTTTTTGGCCGTGCCGTGCAAATTGCAATTTCTTAGTTCCCTGACCAGGGATCGAACTTGGGGCGACTGCAGTGAATGCACCGAGTCTTAACTGCTGGACCACCAGGGAATTCCCTGATCCTGTCATCTTTGAACGTTATTTTGCTAGGCCTTTTTAATTTTGAACTTCTCTGTGGATATTAATTTTAATGAAACACTGTGTTGAAGAAAAGATAGAGTTAGGGGGAGATCGGAGGAAAGGAACAGAGACAAGCAAAGAATAATAAGAGTCTGTAACTCAACAGCAAGCATGGCTTATGAAGATCAAGTTGTGTTTCTGCTTCATGAATCATTGTCAGACAAATTAAGAACATATTGTTTCTTATTTATCTGTTGTCAAGGATGCAGTCTCAGGCATTGAGAATAAATCTTGATTTTCATAAGCTCAGTTGACACTATGGAGCCACAGAGCATAAAACTTGCATCTAATAAGCAATTGCGATGTGGAACGGCAGGGGCTATAATACCAGCATCACTCGCAGCTGCTTCCTGTGCCTTGGCCCTGGCATCAGGGATTCCTTAGCAGGAATTGTACTAGACCACGGGTTTGTTTTATCTTTGTAAGAAAAACTTCATGTTTTAGGTACATTATTTCCCCAGATCTTACAGATTGGGGATGATAACTTTCAGCTTGTGTTTGGTGAGTTCTCATCTCTGTGTCTATCCACTTTCCCCGGCCTCCCTCCCCATCTTCCCCTAGTGAGTGATCAGTGACTGTTAAATTCCTACGGCACGCTTGTTTAATGGGCACCTCTACTATGGACTGGTTGTACAGTTTTCACGCACTGTTTAATGCTACTGCTTAAATAGTCCTTAGAGGATTCCTAGCTGACTGAAATTCCTAGTAGAAATTTTTGTTTGGCATTCCTGAAGTTGAAATATGAAAATTATGTATTAATTTGATTAAAAATAAAGGATCTCAGCTTGAACAACTGTGAGTCAGGATATATAGTATAAATCTTTAAAAGAACAAAAGTAACAATGTAAATCTTTAAAAGAACAAAAGTAACAATGTAAAGTAATAATTTAAATATTTGAATTAATACCAAAGCATCACTTCCACAATTCCTGTATTGTCAAAATTAGCAGCACTGCCGTACAACATGAAGTTTATTTTTGACTTTTAAAGAGTGCTCCTTTAAAACTCGTGTGCAGTGACAGAAAGCAGTCAAGTTTGCCTGGTGGTGGATGGATTGGATTGATTGATCACCAAGGGGCCAGGGCACTTGTTTGAGTGATGGAAATGTAGAAGCTTGTCAGAACTCATTTAACTATACTTAAAATGGGTGTATTTTGTTGGATGTAAATTATGCTTCAATAAGTTGATTCTCACTAGTTTTAATGTTCCTTCTTTTAGTAACATTAAACTTAATGGAATCTCTGACCTTTACTATCCACTGGCTCTCCCTCAAGACTGCTCCCTGCTACTAAACAACTAAATGAACTATTTAAAGGTCAGTTAGGTAAAATTCAGGAGCAGAGGAAGTTATTAAGAAGCTGGAAGCACGTCGAGTTTGTCACTGCCGCCCGAGGGTGGTGGTTGAAAACATAAGCCATTGCTTGCCTAGCTGTCCCTGTCAGTGAGATGGTCTAGGGTGATTGGACCCAACTCAGGAACAAGAGAGAGACCAGAATGAAATGGTTTCTAAATGTATCCCAATTCTGTTTGGCCAGCTGTTGCGAAGCTCTTTGGTGAATAACAGAACTCAGGCCAAGGTGGCGGAGGAACTGGGCATGCAGGAATACGCCATCACCAACGACAAGACCAAAAGACCTGTCGCCCTGAGAACCAAGACCTTGGCTGACCTTTTGGAATGTGAGTCCTACAGAGAAAGCTGTTCTCTTAACCTGCAGATTCAAAGTCTGCCACTTCTCATTGTTACGACATTCTGACTAAAGAAACCTCTCTTCTGTTTTAATTTTGATTTATGCTTCTCGCCAAAGCTTGTTTGAAAGAGAATAATTTGGGATTAAAACATGTGAATAATGGATTTATGTTCCATCTGTGTTCACTGGTGCCCCCGCCCCCACACCCCTCCGTCCTAAAGCTTAGCCATCAAATCTCTTTGTGTGAAACAGTAGCAGAATGTGAAGGCCGGTAATAGTGAATCATAGCTGGTTTTTTTGCCACCAGCAACCTTTAGATATGGGCATAGAGGAAAGAAGGTAATTTATTCACTGAATACTAGAATTATAATCTATTGTGAATGAACTCAAAGCTCTATGGACAACATTGTCATCTTTTACAGTTTCTGATATGGTCTAGTAGCATTATAAGTAATCCTGTTAAGCTAATTAAAGGATTATAAGCGCAATTTTATTGTTTCTAATACTACTTTAAAGTAAGTGGGCCATTCACTGGGCCTTGGAACCTTTTATTAAAATATAATATTATGGTATTTTTGACAACTACAGTTATACACAAATATTAAAGTCTACCATGCAAATCAGCTGATTTACAAAGTGTAAAGGCAGTTTGACTAAGGAACTTAAAAGATTCTCTTTTTCAATTAAAGAAAAGTAACAACATTAAAAGTACAAAAAAATTAAGTTGAGTGATCAGTCTCAGTAGCCTTTGTTTTTGCTCAACAGAAGCTATTTTTAACTCCTTCTTTAAAAAACTCACCATTTGTTTACATGTTTGAGATAACCTTTATAATGAAGTTGTCTTTGGGGTCACCATTTATTAATACAAATTTGGTTATATTGTCATTAAGCCCAGTATTTATTTTTCCTCCGTTTTGGCAGATTGAATCCATAGATGGTCCCATTTCTGTTCATGAAATGTGACACAGCCCCTGTCAATGGGTGGCCTCAAGATTGGTGTTAAGAGTAGCAGGCCTTCGGATGTGCTTGTTCTGGCCTTGTATGATCTTCAAGTTTTATTTTGATTTATTTGATCCTAACATGGTTGCATTCCCTGATGTCATTCTTCCCCTGCTATATACAGCAGCATTTTGTGTATCGTTCTAACTAATTGTTCATTTAGCCCTCAGACAAATGTAATTTGGTCTTTGTGGTTTTTGCATCTTAATCACACATCTCTATTGCTGTTTCTAATATTAGTGATAAAGAGTAGTTCTTGTTTGAAGCAAGATGAAATGGTAATGCTAAAAAATAAAGAGGGCTTGGAAGGTGAAAACCTTATTAAAATGTTTCTTAAAAGGCTCGGTCTCATACTCTTTCTAGTAAATGGCAGTGCATCGGGGCTTATGTTACCCTTTCTCTTTTTCAGCGTTTATTGCAGCGCTATACATTGATAAAGACTTGGAATATGTTCATACTTTCATGAATGTTTGTTTCTTTCCACGATTAAAAGTAAGCTCATATAAAATTTAAATTAGTTGTTTGCTCTATGCTTGGTGATTCTGGAATCCTTTACTAAGTACTGTTTGGGGGACTTGCTCCAGGAATTCATTTTGAATCAGGATTGGAACGACCCCAAGTCCCAGCTTCAGCAGTGCTGCCTGACTCTTAGGACAGAAGGAAAAGAACCGGACATTCCGCTGTACAAGTGAGTATGTGCTGCCCGCAGGCTGTTGGACCTGGGAATCCTAGAATAACCCACCGTGTGCCAGGAGGAAGAGCTCACTGCTGTGCGGCAGTGGTGATGAGAGCCCTGGGGGGAGGCTTCGTGACTCTGACTGGGCCCAGCACTGAAACTCTCTGGGCCTCTCAGTCTTTTTGCTCTAAGTAAGTGGGTCACATTTGATCATCTGTGCTTTCTCCATGTCTAAAATACGGTGAACGGCTCCCTGGGAGAAAGATGAGATCAAGATAAGAGAAATTTGGGTTAAATTGTTTTTATATGCATTCTTATGTTTATCTTCTTATTTCTTATAACCCATGCTGCCTGCACACCTAGACTAGGCGGCCTGTGCTTGTTTATTTGTAACTGTACTTGGGTGTCTCTCCTTCTGAAGCCCTGCTGGCATCTGCCCCAATCGCCTAACAGGCAGTCACTGTCGGAAGCCAGGCAGTTCTTCACCACGGCTGTGTTATTCAAATATTTGGAACTTTTCTTTCCAGGATGTGTACCAAAAGCTGCTGTGTACATTTGAATATCTTTAGTGACACATCTTTATCCTTTGAGGAGTAGCCAAAAGTCATTCAAAGGAAATGCAAGTTGCTATACACATAACACCGGTTTTGATGAAAACGGGAGGTTTGACTCTGAAGTTGAGTAATTAGCTTGAGACACTCAGAAGGTGGTTTCAGAAGCTGGTTTCAGAGAGGAATTATAAAAGGGAGGGATTATTAAAATAAGTGGGTTGCCTCTCAAGGTATGGTCTGGATATGTATTTTTAAGGATGTTTAAATACCTACCTTTAGTACTGGGTTACCCCATCTCTGTTCACACATGCGTACAAGTATACACATTTGTGTGTTTCATATGAAATAAAAGCCTCAACACCACCTCCCCCCCTCCCCACCCCATCCTGTGGACTTTCTCAGACTTCACAGTACTCAAGGGAAAACACCAGAGTGGCAGCCGGGAATTTTAAATCCTTTTTTATGTTTTTATTTAATAGTCACAACACGTTATAGGCTTTTTCACTAAAAGAAAAACTGAGGCCAAGAAAAGATTGAGTCACCCCACAGCAGGCTGCTATAGATTGTCCCAAGAAGCTGTCACTGCTGAACAATGTTTCCTTTATTTATTGGGAAAAAACCCCAAATGTTTAGAAATAGCACTTAAATATGTGTCTAATAAGCATAATGAACATCCAGACTGTACTACGTGAAAGGCTCAAAGTATCTCCTCATCAAAGTGATAATTAAAGTTCAGTAAGTGAAATGAGGGTGATAAACTGCTCATAGTGCAGGCATGATTCCTATAATAAGCGCTGCCTTTAAGAAGCCGTCCGTGCGCTTTCATCCCAGTGAGTACAGACAAAGGAAATGGCTGCCCCCCTCTCATAAATCCCCCCATGAAAGCGTGCGACGAGCTTGTTCTTTTTTATCAAGATGATGGGGTTGTTTTACATAGTTTTTTTTTCAAGATTACTGTGTTCATCCCATTATCTTTGCTGGCTACTTTTAATTTCCCTTTTCCATGAAGTTATCAGTTTTACCACACTTGAAATCTGCACCTTGTCATTAATATCCAGAGTACTCGGTGTTTTGTTTTTTGGCAGTTGTGTTGTGTACTCCGATTATAACATACCTTTGAGATGATCTCTGATTTTTCGTTAGAAAGAATCCATAAAGGATGTGATGCTATTCAGACGGGGCTTGCAGTGTATTACCCAAATATTTGTGATTTTTCGCTGTGTGATTAGCACTGAAATACAATGAACAGACTGAAGTGGCTAACTTTAATTTTATACTTGGAATAACACTTTGAAATTATTTAAAAATATTTTATACTTTACTGTTTGCCTTCAGATACTGTTCATAATGGTTTGAAGATATATATACACACACACACAAAAAAAAAAATTCACTATAGAATTTGAAAAATTTCCTACTTCAGAGCTGTCTATATTTGTCATATTAGCAAATCAAAACTGTACTCCTTTAATTTTCTTGTTATTTTTGCCTTCCTCTCTCTCAGCAGTAAGTCACATGATTTTTTGTGGAGTTATGTATGAGCAGTAACAGTTAAGTAGCACTTTACATAATTACTGCTCTTTCCTTTTCCTTTCAGGACTCTGCAGACAGTGGGGCCATCCCATGCGAGGACCTACACTGTGGCTGTCTACTTCAAGGGAGAAAGAATTGGCTGTGGGAAAGGACCAAGGTATGAGAGGACGATACTTTATGTTTCTTCAAATGAACATCCTGTGTGTCTGAGAAGTATTAATATCTGCTTGGTATTTCCAAACTCTGCAGCCTGTCTTTTTGAACTTAGAGTATAGAGTGTTCAAGGGTAGTAGCAAAGTGACTCTCGAGGCTTAATATCCCCACCAAACTCAGCCCCAGACTTGAGAATTGGCCTTGAGCAGTGGGAATGCCATTGCATAAAGGTCTTTGGCTGCCTAGAGAAAACCACATTAGCAGGAGCGCACACAGGTAAGGTCTGTTCACTGCTGCAAGCATTTTATGAAACATGCCGTGCGTGACACAGCCATTAGACACTTGATCTCTTATTACTATTCACTTGAGCTTTGTGGAAATGCTCACATCTTCAGGTAAAAAGAATTTCATATGTTATCACCTTTCTTTGAACCTTCCAATTTATATCTTAAACTGAGAAGTGATTTGAAGTCTGTCTGTATGTGTATTTTTTTACTCTTTGCCTCTTAAACTTTACATTGAGGATGTTCAAATTTAAGTAAGAAGTACTTCAGACCTAATATAAGTGGAAGGCGTTTTATTGCACTGTTGAAAGTGTGGAACGAATAACTTAAACAGGCTTTGTACAGATAAATGACATTTCTGCATGCCCTGGTGTATATTCCTATCTGTGCAATTCAGTATGTGACAGTAGAGATAATCAGATAAAATTGTATGCACCAAACATGAAAACTAGCCTGAATAAATTGGAGCCATATTTTGTGTTTTGGGGAAAAAAAATCTTTAAAGTGTACCTTGTCTTCATTTTCTTTAATAGTATTCAGCAAGCAGAAATGGGAGCAGCAATGGATGCACTTGAAAAATGTAAGCCTATCTCTTTTTCTGTAATTATATGTTCATAATGTAATGAGTGTTTTATGGATAGAAAATGGGAAAGTAGAAAAATGGTAAGTACTGATAAAATGTGATCTTCTTTTCTTCATAATTATTCTCCGCACAGAGTGTAGTATAATGTAAGATATGTATAAAATAGGCTTATAATTTTAAAAAAAGTATTCCCAAATGCTTTTTGATTTTCATTTTCCTATTTTGCATAGAGTCCCACTCTCAGCACAGGTAACCCATGTGAGTGACTTAGGATATTTCATTCTATATATTTCTCTATAGTTCTAAAATCTTAAACCTGTGAAGGTTTTTTCTTTTTGGCGTTTGGCCGCTGTTTATTTAAAGTGGGATATTTACGTACTTCTCTGCATCCATCTTTTCTTGCTAGATAATACATCACGGGCAGCCCTCCAGGTTATAGTGGCTCCAATTAATTCTTTCTTAAGGGCTGCATCATATTTCACACTGTGGATATGCCGTATTTTATTCAGCTTTTAAAATTTTTGGTGGATACTGTTTCTGTCTTTTTATCACTGTTGATACTAAAAGTCTCTATATTGGTGCTTTTAGTTCCGGGGGATGGATTCCCAAGGGTAGAATAGCTGGGTTGAAGACACTTAAATTACATAATTGACCCTGTAGGGAACTGCAGAGTCTTCTGTAAATTGAAGGCTTAAGCGCAAGAAAGTTGTCTTCTAAGGTATATCGTGCCGCCCAGCAAAACCTGTGGGCAGAACCTGACAGTGCAGTTCCATCAGGCTTCAGCTGCCAGCTCAGCGTGGGCGAGAGCAAAGTGTGGGAAGCTGGAAAGGAGCAGGCTCTGGATGCTCAGCCTGGGAGAAATTCCAAGAAAGGCAGGAGGGCCAAGTAGCCATGCGGAAATCTGCAGATGAGAGCTTGGGGGCCAAGGGGAGGGGAGTCCTGGGGATAGAAGCTGGTGTTTCAGGCTCCCAAGTCCATGGAATCTTCACTAAGAGTTTTGTTGACCCTGTTGAGGAGCTTTTAAAATCCATTATATATATATGGATTTTATTATTTATTTTATTACAGTCACATATTATAATAAAAATGAGACTCTATTTTTCCACCTATAAGATTGTTAAAGGTAATCTTTGGAGTTTTCATTTGTTTGCTTTCAGCCATAAAACAGTACTTGGAGAGATGGCTGATTCTAAGACTGGCCTATATGTCTGAACTGGTAGGAGGTAAAAGTTTAAAGTGCAGGAAAGCAGTTTGATGGTATGCGTCAGGTCCTGAATGACGTCTGTACCCTTTGACCTAGAGATTTCCTTTCTAGAAGTCAAACCTAAGAAAACAATTGGCATTATGAGTGAAAGTTTCCATAACCATGATGATTGTGACAAGTTGATTTATAATAGTGAAAAAAATCAATCAGTCCTTCAAACTGTGTGTTTGAACATAGAGAAATGTTTAGATAAATTATCCCAGAGGTTGACGAACATTTTCTGTAAAGGACCAGATAGTAAATACTCTTATCACAATTACACAGCTCTGATGTTGTGGCCCATAAACTCAGGTAGAATACAGATGGCTAGTGTCTGTGTTCTAGTAAAACTGTATTTACCAAAACAGTAGAGGATTAGATTTGTCCTATAGACAGGAGTCTGCCAACCTTAGCTTTGTCCAAATGTAATATCAAAATATTTTTGAAGAGTCATAATACGGGAAAATGCTTATACTACTAGAATAAGTGAAAAAAGTGTATCCATCAAAGTGTGCTTATAGCTATACTCTGCCAGTGTAAGTTGGGCTCAGGGAATGATTTTAAGTGGTTGTGTGTCTAATTCATATATGTGCACATTTACATTGTGTATATGTGTGTCAGGTATAAATTTACTTCATAGGAAAGGGCTTATTATAAGGATATATTCTAAAAGCTTATCTGTGGCTATATCTGAGTGGTGGGATTATGCTCTTAATATTTGAAACCCATGTTTCATACAGTACATAAGGAATCAATTTAATACACTTAGAGAATAGGATCTTACTGCTATTTTATTTCTAAAATTCAGATGCCCTTATGTTTCTCTTTTGCTTAAAATCAATCACTGACTCTTAGACCCTTACTCGCCTTTCATATTCTTTTCCCACCACCCTGTCGCTCCCTGTCTTCCACCCATCGGGAGCAAAGATGAAACACAGTGTTAAAAGGAAGGAGGGTTTGGGAATATACTGTATATGTTTATTATGCTTCATCCGTAACAAAATCAAGCACTCTCTCAAATATGCCATGCTCTCTGATTCTCTTTTACTTTTTAAAAATTTACTTTTCTTAAAAATTTATCTGATTTTAATTGGAGGACAATTGCTTTACAACATTGTGTTGGTTTCTGCCATACTCAATGTGAATCAGCCATAGGAATATATATGGAAGTGAAATCGCTCAGTCGTGTCTGACTCTCTGCAACCCCGTGGACTGTAGCTCACCAGGCTCCTCAGTCCATGGGATTCTCCAGGCAAGAGTACTGGAGTGAGTTGCCATTTCCTTCTCCAGGAGATCTTCCCGACCCAGGAACCGAACTCTGGTCTCCTGCGTTGCAGGCAGACGCTTTAACCTCTGAGCCACCAGAGAAGCCCCAGGAATACATATGTCCCCTCCTTATTTTTAAATATGAAGTAGTCCCTCTTGTGTTTAACAGACCTGCACCCAGTTCCCAGACAGCTCGTGTCACTCTCATTTGTTCACGCATCCCTTTGTGGTGTGTGCTGTTGAAGTGTGTGTCGAATAAGTGTATAAGATGACTCTTTCGTGTTCCATATTTGGTTTCTTACTCCATTGCTACGCTCATTACATATCACAAATAACAACTGAATTGTAAAATTTTTACATCTTAATCAAGATTTCCACCCTGTCAACACCCTTGAACAGGGTCAAATATCAAACTAAATATAGCTTCAACTGTGCTACTGAGTGACATGTCCTTTCACCAAATGAAAGCGCAGTACTTGGGTTGCTATTGCTCGTAAGCTTTGGGTCTCTTGAGTAAACTTCATAGGTTGAATTATAAGAAACGGCGACTTAAGTTGTGGCCTTGTCCTTTTGTCCACCTGATCTTTTTCCTCTGTTCAGAAAGAGGAAAATTGTTGGTAAATAATGATGTGATAATATTGTTATTTGTTTGAAGCTTTGTAAAAATATACAACTCATTTTTGCTATAGCCTTTAATCTCTCCCTAAAAATCACTTGTTGCTGGGAGAACTGTGTTAAAATGCCTAGCTGGAAACATGCTGGAGTCACACGCTATGTTTTAACAACTGTGTATTCTGGTGCCTTTTATGGTTGAGTTCACATCAGACATTGAAATCCAGAACCAGGTGCCCATTTAGACTTCCATTGTGTTCCTGAATGATAAAAGAAAAAGAGAAGAAAATGAGCAATTTTTTTTTCTCTTGCCTTACAAAGTGCAGCTCTATATTTTTGTTTGTGTGTGTGTTGCGTTTAGTTTGCATCATCCTGTGCACTGGTAGCTCTCCTTTATTAAGTGTAAAATATATCTCCTTGTGTCAGATAACTTTCCCCAGATGGCCCATCAGAAGCGGTTCATTGAACGGAAATACAGACAAGAGTTAAAAGAAATGAGGTGGGAAAGAGAGCATCAAGAGAAAGAGCCAGATGAGACCGAAGACATAAAGAAATAAAGGAAGGCACGGACGGAAGTGGTGGTGTATTTACTTGCCTAATAACTGTGACTGCTGCCCATTGAGACCTAGCCTAGTTTTTGTGGAGACGCTGAATGAAGGCTGCCCATTGAAATAAAACACAAAGTCACATCATTCTCGTTTTACTGATCTCATATTTGGTTTTTAGCTGGATGGCCTTTATTACAAAGTGTTTGATTTCTATTTAATGTAAAACTTCACTTGGGTAAATGTGTGTATTCCCAGTTATTTTGCTTTTTAAACAATAAAATTAAAAATGTATATTCTGTGTGGAATAGATCCTATTCTTTCTATCTTTCTGAGACTGTGACTCCAGACTTTCAGTGGATCAGCAAAAAAATCACTTTACCAGATATTTGGGTTATGCTCTATAAACACCTGGACTGTTTGAAATCTCTGGATTAATCTCCATTTTCAGCTTTCATCTTGGTGTTTCTCAGGTCCTCAGCTGCAAACATGATGCTTACTAACCAGTGAGTCCTTTGTAGAAGGAATCCCTTTAACATTTAACTGGCTAATGGAAGGGGGAAAGACTGATATTTGAGTCACATATGTTTCTTGAATCACTAGAATCAGGAGAAATCATGATTCCAAGCCAGATGACACTTTAAAGCAGGTGCTCTTACCCTGGGGTCAGTGGACCCTTTTAGAAATTTATAGACAGACTTCAGGAATGTCTCAGAATATCTTGAAATTATGTTGGATTTGGGGAGGGAGTGGGCAGAAAGGAGAGGAGGGTTCATAGCTTTTCACAGCTCCAAGCAGCTCCTTTATTAGGTCCCTGTAATAAAGGGCTAACATTGCATTAAAAGATGTAACATCTTTTTAATGTTAATTTTAAACTGAACTTCACTGGCTTCTTATTAATAAAGACAAAACTTTTTAAAAACAAATATGTTTTTATTCATTACTCTAGCGGATATCTAATGAGTGTCTGCTTTGTGTCTGGCATAGTTATAGGCCCTGGGGCTATAGCAGTGGAAAAATAAAATTCCCTGCCCTTGGGGGAGCATGCTAATGAAGGAAGACACACAATGACAGGAAATAAAATGGGTTACGTCAGGTGACATAGATGATGGCCAGAATAAAGTAGGGAGTAACATGGTGCCGTTTTCAATGAGGTGGTTGGGGAGGCTCCCCAAAAGGGCATCATATGAATTAAGATGGGAAGGAGAGTGACCCATTAGCTATCTGGAGGGTTTCTTTTTACTCTGGATCTTAGCCAAAAGGCTGAGAAGGGATGGAGGGTTTCTTTTTTATGTAACTATTCAGTTCAGTTCAGTTCAGTCGCTTAGTCGTGTCTGACTCTTTGTGACCCCATAAATTGCACCATGCCAGACCTCCCTGTCCATCACCAACTCCCGGAGTTTACTCAAACTCATGTCATCGAGTCGGTGATGACATCTAGCCATCTCATCCTCTGTCGTCCCCTTCTCCTCCTGCCCCCAATCCCTCCCAGCATCAGAGTCTTTTCCAATGAGTCAACTCTTTGCATGAGGTAGCCAAAGTACTGGAGTTTCAGTTTTAGCAACAGTCCTTCCAATGAACATCCAGGACTGATCTCCTTTAGAATAGACTAGTTGGATCTCCTTGCAGTCCAAGGGACTCTCAGGAGTCTTCTCCAACACCACAGTTCAAAAGCATTAATTCTTTGGCGCTCAGCTTTCTTCCCAGTCCAACACTCACATCCATACATGACTACTGGAAAAACCATAGCCTTGACTAGACGGACCTTTGTTGGCAAAGTAATGTCTCTGCTTTTTAATATGTTATCTAGGTTGGTCGTAACTTTCCTTCCAAGGAGTAAGCGTCTTTTAATTTCATGGCTGCAGTCACCATCTGCAGTGATTTTGGAGCCCAAAAGCAGTCTGACACTGTTTCTACTGTTTCCCCATCTATTTCCCATGAAGTGCTGGACCAGATGTCATGATCTTCGTTTTCTGAATGTTGAGCATTAAGCCAACTTTTTCACTCTCCTTTTTTACTTTCATCAAGAGGCTTTTGAGTTCCTCTTCACTTTCTGCCATAAGGGTGGTATCATCTGCATATCTGAAGTTATTGATATTTCTCCCAGCAGTCTTGATTCCATCTTGTGCTTCTTCCAGCCCAGCGTTTCTCATGATGTACTCTGCTGCTGCTGCTGCTGCTAAGTTGCTTCAATCATGTCCAATTCTGTGTGACCCCATAGATGGCAGCCCACCAGGCTCCACCGTCCCTGGGATTCTCCAGGCAAGAATACTGGAGTGGGTTGCCATTTCCTTCTCTAATGCATGAAAGTGAAAAGTGAAAGTGAACTTGCTCAGTCGTGTCTGACTCTTAGCGACCCCATGGACTGCAGTCTACCAGGCTCCTCCGGCCATGGGATTCTCCAGGCAAGAGTACTGGAGTGGGTTTCCAGTGCCTTCTCCGATGTACTCTGCATATAAATTAAATAAACAGGGTGACAATATACAGCCTTGACGTACTCCTTTTCCTATTTGGAACCAGTCTGCTGTTCCATGTCCAGTTCTAACTGTTGCTTCCTGACCTGCATATAGGTTTCTCAAGAGGCAGGTCAGGTAGTCTGGTAGTCCCATCTCTTTCAGAATTTTCCACAGTTTATTGTGATCCATGCAGTCAAAGGCTTTGGCATAGTCAATAAAGCAGAAATAGATGTTTTCCTGGAACTCTCTTGCTTTTTCCATGATCCAGCTGATGTTGGCAGTTTGATCTCTGGTTCCTCTGCCTTTTCTAAAACCAGCTTGAACATCTGGAAGTTCACGGTTCACATATTGTTGAAGCCTGGCTTGGAGAATTTTAAGCATTACTTTACTAGCATGTGAGATGAGTGCAATTGTGCGGTAGTTTGAGCATTCTTTGGCATTGCCTTTCTTTGGGACTGGAATGAAAAGTGACCTTTTCCAGTCCTGTGGCCACTGCTGAGTTTTCCAAATTTGCTGGCATATTGAGTGCAGCACTTTGACAGCATCATCTTTCAGGATTTGAAACAGCTCAACTGGAATTCCATCACCTCCACTAGCTTTGTTTATAGTGATGCTTTCTAAGGCCCACTTGACTTCACATTCCAGGATGTCTGGCTCTAGATGAGTGATCATACCATCATGATTATCTTGGTCGTGAAGATCTTTTTTGTACAGTTCTGTGTATTCTTGCCACTTCTTAATATCTTCTGCTTCTGTTAGGTCTGTACCATTTCTGTCCTTTATCAAGCCCATCTTTGCATGAATTTTTCCATTGATATCTCTAATTTTCTTGAAGAGATCTCTAGTCTTTCCCATTCTGTTGTTTTCCTCTATTTCTTTGCACTGATCACTGAGGAAGGCTTTCTGATCTCTTCTTGCTATTCTTTGGAACTCTGCATTCAGATGCTTATCTTTCCTTTTCTCCTTTGCTTTTCACTTCTCTTCTTTTCACAGCTATTTGTAAGGCCTCCCCAGACAGCCATATTGCTTTGATGCATTTCTTTTCCATGGGGATGATCTTGATCCCTGTCTCCTGTACAAAGTCACGAACCTCAGTCCATAGTTCATCAGGCACTCTATCTATCAGATCCATTCCCTTAAATCTATTTCTCACTCCCACTGTATAATTTTAAGCGATTTGATTTAGGTCATACCTGAATGGTCTAGTGGTTTTCCCTACTTTCTTCAATTTAAGTCTGACTTTGGCAATAAGGTGTTCATGATCTGAGCCACAGTCAGCTCCCGGTCTTGTTTCTGCTGACTGTATAGAGCTTTTCCATCTTTGGCTGCAAAGAATATAATCAATCTGATTTTTGTGTTGACCATCTGGTGATGTCCATGTGTAGAGTCTTCTCTTGTGTTAATATGTAACTATTAAATGTTACACATTCATTGAAAATTTGGAGAATATGTTACGTGTTTCTTTTACTAGCAGGAGAAAGAAAGGTTACTTTGGAAATATTGCGGAGAAAGTAGAAATCATAAGCTGAAAACATGAGTCATGTATGCATCTGTCACCCAGAGATTTTGATATTGTCAGATCTTCTGTGTATACACACATGTATGCACATGTGCTCACGGGCACCTTCACAGTAGAATACCCTGTATGTGATTTCCATATCCTTCCTTTTTTATTAACTGATGAATCATCTCAGTGTTGAATCCACATGTGTATTCATGGCTGTGTATTGATGTGGACATTGTGTGCCAGGTTATACATTTATTGGCTAATCTATTGAAAAAATGTGTAGGTCGTGGGTAATTTGTTGCTATCAAACTACTTTCACATACATACATAAACACACCCACACATGTGTGCATACACACATGAGAGAGAGGAGGGAGAGAGAAGACCTCTCTAGAATTTGTTAACTTGTTAATCGCAAAAATGTAAGATGGTGCCTGTAAGAAAAGGTTGTCCCAGGGCTCCTCTCTGCTAGAGGATGACTAGGAGGGAAAGAATGCTGAATTCATCAGTAGCCTTGAAAATGTTAGAGCAAAAAAGCAAGGGAAAATATTTGAACTTTTTTAAACAAGCACTTTGACTAGTCTTGCTTGGGCATCAAAGTAATGCCCAAGCCAGCGTGCTGCTCAGGACTTTCCATTGTACCTGCACTTTTCCTCTCTGTAGTTTTCTGACCTCTTTCAGGTTTTCTCTCCATATTGATGGCTCTTGAAGCCTGAAGAAGTGAAGTCCATAACGCAGTAGAAAACCTCTTGCGGTCGAATACATCAAAGACGCATCCGGGCAGGTTAGCTTTGGTGGCTCTCCTGAGCAGTAATGAGGCCGGTGGCCAAACTCTCAGTAGCCACACAGACCAACTCAGCAGGCCAGTGTGACCACAGGTTCCATGTTGTCTTTGATCTAAGCCAGTCCAGTCTCCTCACCTTCCAGTTGTGATCATGAGAAGCACCAGCAAGAATGCATATCATGCATTAATTCAACTGTGCTGTTATTATTTATGGAGGCTGATTATTAAACTCCTTCTCTAAGTTGTTTAGGTTCTAGTCAGACAACGATGGTGTGATGGTGCAGCTGCCTACAGAGGGCCTCTTAGACTGGAGGAGAAGGGGGAGAATAGGCCAGACAAGGAAGGCATCTCAGAGGAGTTAATACTTGAGGAGTTAACTGAACCATGAAGGTGAGGGGGAGTTTGTGAGAAACAAGGACATTTCCTTCCAAGGAAGCAGCAGGACTGGGTGAGAAGAAAGTGCGTTTGGATCTTGTATTCCACAAGAGGTGTGCTGAAGGCCTGCACTGAGGCACTGAATGGAGCTGCTGGGATAGAACTGACTTGAAAGATACGTGGGAGCTAGGACCTACAGGCCATGGAGTAGGGCATGGCGTCTCAGCCTCAGCGCCAGAGACATTCTGGGCTAGAAGGGGACTGTCCTCTGCATTTTAGCATGTTTAACAACATCCCTAGCCTTTCCTCGTTAGATGTCAGTAGCATTTCTTGGCCCACTTCTGACATCCAAAAATGTCTGCAGGCATAACCAAGTGTCCCCTGGGGACAAAATCATCCCCAACTCAGAACCAGATAGGAGAAATGAAGCAAAGAACACCAGGCTAGTTTTTGTACTGTTAATATCCAAACTAAAGCAGAATTGGGTCTTGAGTTGAGTTGGCTTTACTGAACTTTAGAGCCTGTGGGATGTCTCTGTGAAGCTGATGAATAAACAGGTGCATACATGGTTTTATAGCCAAACACAGATAACTGAGCTCAAGATTAGAAATGGACTCACGAGTCTCTTTGGAAGAAAAGCTATGACAAACCTAGACAGGAGCCTGGTAGGCTACAGTCCATGGGGTCGCGAAGAGTCGGACAGAACTGAGCGACTTCACTTTCACTTTTCACTTTCATGCATTGGAGAAGGAAATGGCAACCCACTCCAGTGTTCTTGCCTGGAGAATCCCAGGGACAGGGGAGCCTGGTGGGCTGCCGTCTATGGGGTCGCACAGAGTCGGACATGACTGACGCGACTTAGCAGCAGCAGCAGCAGCAGCAGCAGACAGCATATTAAAAAGCAGAGACATTACTTTGCCAACAAATGTCCATATAGTCAAAGCTATAGTTTTTCCAGTAATCATGTATGGATGTGAGAGCTGGACCATAAAGAAGGCTGAGTGCTTAAGAATTAATGCTTTTGAACTATAGTGTTGGAGAAGACTCTTGAGAGTCCCTTGGACTGCAAGGAGATCCAACCAGTCCATCCTAAAGGAAATCAGTCCTGAATATTCATTGGAAGGACTGATGCTGAAGCTGAATCTCCAATACTTTGGCCACCTGATGTGAAGAGGTGACTCATTGGAAAAGACCCTGATGCTGGGAAATATTGAAGGCAGGAGGAGGAGGGGACGGCAGAGAATGAGATGATTGGATGTCCATTGACTCAATGGACATGAGTTTGAACAAGCTCTGGGAGTTGGTAATGGACAGGGAAGCTGGTGTGCTGCAGTCCATGGGATCACAGACTCCAAAACGACTGAGCGACTGAACACCACCAGAAACCTCAGTGGTATTTGTACATTGATAAAGGACAAGCTTGATTTTCCCAGGATGGAGACAGGAAACCATTCCAGGGATGTATTATAGCTTCAAAACTATAGGCTTCATACATGAGATGAATTTACGCCAGAGAGGAAACTTGGCTGCCATCTGAACTATTTCAGCTTTAGATGAGCTGTCTTAAACCAAATGACGATTTCAGAATTATTTCTGTCATCCTTGTTTGTGAAGTCTTTGTGAAATTTCCCTCTAATCAACTTGTACAAAGTAAAGAGGACTCTTTATGAATTACTTGTTCTGAACAGGGAGTAACAACACACTAAAGTCTTGCAGGTATGTTCTTCATAGCTGTGTTAGTCACTCAGTCATGTCTGACTCTTTGCAGCCCCATAGACTGTAGCCCACCAGGCTTCTCTGTCCAAGGGATTCTCCAGGCAAGAATATTGGAGTGGGTTGCCACATCCTCCTCCAGGGGATCTTCCTGACCCAGGGATCAAACCTGCATCTTTTAAATCTCTTGAACTGGCAGGCGGATTCTTTACCACTAGCACCACCTGGGAATCCCATTCATTCTAACTTCTGGTCCTCAAATCTTTCCTAGATCCTCATTTATTTTATAAAGGGTGAAATAAAGCATAATAAGGCATTATAATTTCTTTTGTATAAATATCAGGACATTTAAGAGAACAACCTGTGGAAGAGACACTTAATTGGCCACGAAACATGTTTATTCTTGTAAAATTGTCAGGAAGAGCATGCCCAACTGGGGACCACGTTCCACCTTTGTTGAAGTGAGGTCAAGTGACAGAGTCCCACTGGTTGAATGTGAAGAACTTCTGGACTGTGGCGCCAGAAATATGTTTGCCATCTCTCCTTGCCCTTATGTTCGCTGGCTGGATGCTGACATCCAGGGAGGGTGACCTTGAAAAGCACCCTCAGTAAGAACATGAATGGCACCAGGGAACAGAGCCCCCACCTCACCCCCACCTCCCCTCCAAGGATAGGAGAATACTGCTTGGACTTCTCTACAGTGAGAAACAAACATCTATGTGTTAAACCACTATTTGGGTATTTATTTGTTATAGCCACTTGTGGTACCTTCACTAACACAAGAGTGTCTGAGGCAGCCCACGGACAATTCTTAATATTTTCCAGCCCAACCAGATTTTTTAAAAAAGTTCACCCACCTGTTCAGTCAGTCGCTTTAGTCACTCACTTGTGTCTGACTCTGCAGCCCCGAGGACTGCAGCACACCAGGCTTCCCTGTCCATCACCAACTCTTGGAGCTTACTCAAACTCATGTCCATAGAATCAGTGATGCCATCCAACCATCTCCTCCTCTATTGTCCCCTTCTCCTCCTGCCTTCAATCTTGCTCAGCATCAGAGTCTTTTCCAATGAATCAGCTCTTCGCATCAGGTGGCCAAAATATTGGAGTTTCAGCTTCAACATCAGTCCTTCCAGTGAACACCCAGGACTGATCTCCTTTAGTATGGACTGGTTGGATCTCCTTGTAGTCCAAGGGACTCTCAGGAGTCTTCTCCAACAACACAGTTCAAAAGCATCAATTCTTCAGTGCTCAGTTTTCTTTATAATCCAACTCTCACATCCATACATGACTGCTGGAGAGACAATAACTTTGACTAGATGGAACTTTGTTGGCAAAGTAATATCTCTGCTTTTTAATATGCTGTCTAGGTTGGTCATAGCTTTTCTTCCAGGGAGCAAGCATCTTTTGATTTCATGGCTGCAGTCACCATCTGCAGTGATTTTGGAGCCCAAGAAAATAAAATCTCTCACTGTTTCCATTATTTCCCATCTATTTCCCATGAAGTGATGGGACAAGATACCATGATCTTCATTTTCTGAATGTTGAGTTTAAGCCAACTTTTTCACTCTCTTTTCACACTTTCATCAAGAGGCTCTTTAGTTCTTCACTTTCTGCCATAAGGGTGCTGTCATCTGCATATCTGAGGTTATTGATATTTCTCCCAGCAATCTTGATTCCAGCTTGTGCTTCTTCCAGCCCAGCATTTTTCATGATGTACTCTGCATATGTTAAATAAATAGGGTGACAATATACAGTCTTGATGTACTCCTTTTCCTATTTGGAACCAGTCTGTTGTTCCATGTCCAGTCCTAATTGTTGCTTCCTGACCTGCATATAGATTTCTCAGGAGGCAGGTCAGGTGGTCTGGTATTCCCGTCTCTTGAAGAATTTTCCACAGTGAGTTGTGATCCACACAGTCAAAGGCTTTGACATAGTCAGTAAAGGAGAGGTAGATGTTTTCCTGGAACTCTCTTGCTTTTTCGGTGATCCAATGGATGTTGGCAATTTGATCTCTGGTTCCTCTGCCTTTTCTAAATCCAGCTTGAACATCTGGAAATTCACAGTTCACATACTGTTGAAGCCTGGCTTGGAGAATTTTGAGCATTACTTTGCTAGCATGTGAGATGAGTACAATTGTGTGGTAGTTTGAGCATTCTTTGGCATTGTTTTTCTTTGGGATTGGAATGGAAACAGAACTTTTCTAGTCCTGTGGCCACTGTTGAGCAGCACTTTAACAGCATCATCTTTTAGGATTTGAAATAGCTCAACTGGAATTCCATCACCCACCTGTTACTGATACTATATTGTACCAGTGCTGTCACACTCATGATTTAATTGTAACATGCTTATGTATGGTTCAGAAATATTCAATTATATGGAAAGAAGTGATAAAATATAACAGTCACAAATGAAGTAAATTCTTACATATGGGTTAGGCGTTTGGAGAACGCTCATTCTGAGATGTATTGGTGTTTGTAGCACCCACTATAATCCTGGGCCTGGAAGACTGAAAGCAGCATCCTTGTTTTCAGGAATCTCACTGTTGAGAAGGGGAAGCTTGTATACCTGTGCACATAAGGCGTTATGTAGGGAATCAGAGAGAGGGAGGGTGGGTCCGAGGACACCCACCTTTAGTTTGATTTTGACAGCATCAAATCCATCCAGCTATTGACTCCACCATCCCATACTCCCCATGACAAAACATCTTTTCTGAGGTCAAACATATTTCATTTTTAACCACAGTATCATTTATGACACCTAAAAATTATAGAGAACTTAATAACTTCGAATAACCAGCCCATACTCAAACGTATAGTTGGTGTGTCCAAGTAATGATTCAAACAGGACCCAAGTGTTGCCTTCATTTTTATGTCTCTTATATTTAATCTTTCTGGAGTTATCTCTCCCTTCTCCTCCAATAGCATATTGAGCACCTACCAACCTGGGGAATTCATCTTTCATTGTCATATCTTTTGGCCTTTTCATACTGTTCATGGGGTTCTTAAGGGAAGAATACTGAAGAGGTTTACCATTCCCTTCTCCAGTGGACAACGTTTTGTCAGAACTCTCTACTATGACCTGTCCGTCTTGGGTGGACATACATGGCATGGCTCATAGTCTCATTGAGTTAGACAAGGCTGTGGTCCATATAATCAGTTTGATTAGTTTTCTGTGATTGTAGTTTTCATTCTGTCTGCCCTCTGATGAATGAGGATAAGAGGCTTGTGAAAGCTTCCTGATGGAAGGGATGGGCTGTGGGGGAATCTGGGTCTTATTCTCAGTACTGAGAATTGATGCTGAAGCTGAAACTCCAATACTTTGACCACCTGATGTGAAGAGGTAACTTATTGGAAAAGACCCTGATGCTGAGCAAGATTGAAGGCAGGAGGAGAAGAGGACAAAAGAGGACGAGATGGTTGGATGGCATCACCAACTCAATGGACGTGAGTTTGAGCAAGCTCCGGGAACTGGTGATGGACAGGGAAGCCTGTCGTGCTGCATTTATTTGGGTCGCAAAGAGTTGGACACAACTGAGCTGATATTTAATCTGGAACTTTCCTCCAGACCCCTTGTTCCATGGAATTTCCCACATTCTGCATGTGATACATTGCTTTCTCATGGTGTCATTCACATTTATCCTTTATTCTCTCTATTATATCTGCAGGCTCGAGTTTAGGTTTAGGTTCAAATTCTATGGCACATGTGTATTTCAGGGTTTTCCCCTCATCCCTGAAATAATAAATTCAGCAGTGCCTGTTCTCTAATTCTTTGGGGGACTAGATGACCATGATGATTAATTCATGTGTCACCTTGGCTAAGTGAGGGATGGTGTTTTAGGCAACTGAGTTTGTGGTCATTTGTTTTGCAGTATTGGAAAGTGAACACATTCTCTTTGTCTTTCTAAATGGTTAATCATTTCGTGTTACTATCCTGTTTAAAAATATGTCATGGGTTCCCCTTTCCCTGTAGGATAAAGCCCAAATTTCTTATCTTGGCATTCAATCCCCTCCCACCCAGACATCAGCTTCTCCTATTGGCCCCGCCCCCTCACGCTGCACTCCGGCCTCAGAGAACAAGTTGCCGATACATAAAGACCTGCTCCTTTCTCTCCCCTCCCGGGTCTTGCACTGCCCCAAACAGGCCACCTCCTTACTCGTCTTCTGAGCTCAGCTCAGAAACAATGTCTTGCAGACCTTCCCTTGGACCTTAAATGTAGGTTAAGTGTATGTCCTTGGGCTCCCTCCGCACCACATTTATCACACTGTGTTGTTACCATCTCTTGACTCACCCGTCTTTGCCTGTTAGACCACAAGGTCCTGGCAGACTGGATCATCACTAATCCACCTTTGAACCATGGGCTCTCTGTGGGCGTGCTGTCACTGTGGGCTGAATAAAAATAGCCAGACTTCTCCTTGCCATGCTTTCACAAGCCTCAACTACCCTAGAGCAGAACAGCTTCCTCTGAGCCACCCTCCTGCAGGAACTCTGAGTGTGAGGTGAAGAGAACGTGCCATTGGCGAGCACAGCATCTGTACCCTCTCTGGCCCTCCTGCCCCTGGACTTGGCTGGGAGCTCGGGGCTGGAGGAGAGCCTGAGCCCAGTGGGATCCGGCAGGAAGCAGGGGAGCTTGACCTCCTTCGTCTTACTGAACCTGCTGCTCTCAGACCTCTCTGAGGCCTGGAGTTCACGTAAATGGACAAAGAATAGCTCCAGAAGCTTTGTTCTAGGTGATGAGATAAGCCACAGAAACCTGAGGAAAGGCTCGGTCATCAGTGATGCCACCAATGGGTGTCTTGGGACAGGCTTTACCTGATCCCATCATCTCTAGCAGCAGCTCCCTTGCTATGGACAAATACAAAAGAGCTTTATTCAGTCCCATGTAACTATATAGGGCTTCCTTGGTGGCTTAGATGGTAAAGAATCTGTCTGCAACACAGGAGACCCGGGTTCTATCCCTGGGTCGGGAAGATACCCTGGAGAAGGGAATGGCAACCCGCTCCAGTATTCTTGCCTGGAGAATTCCATGGACAGAGGAGCCTGGTGGGCTAGAGTCTATGGGGTCGGAAAGAATTGGACGTGACCAACACACACACACACAACTGTATATCGAAGCACAGCTGCAGTTGGCACCTCTAATTGCATTGTTGCTCCTGTGTGGAAATTCAGGAACTGCTGTAAGCAGATAAGGGTGGAACTCCCATTTTCCCTCATGACTACCCCAACCAGCTTCTCCATCTCTGTCTTTTATTGTCAGTGGCCCCAGAGATGTCCCTTTGAAGACCCCATCAGATCTGTCCACAACCCAGCCATGAATGAACACATCTGTCCCACCTCCCCATAGCTGCTTCTGAAAGTTTTCTTTCATTTCTGCTGAAATATGTGTCTGACTAAAGAAAAAGCTTTAAATGAAGTTTAAAGACAAAAACACAAAAAGCCCAGCTTAATATTTGTATGCTGAATATTAGCCCATCACCACTGGAAACTCTCAGATAAAACAACTCATAATGAAAATGCAGCAAGACCCTTAAATGTAGCAATTCTAATGCTCACCTCTATTATTATAATAATAGGGGTCTCAAATGGAGCTGTTGAGAACAGTGGCTGCCCCTGACTAGAATTCAACCAGAAAGATCAAGAGAGTGCCCTAATTGCCTTTCTTCTCAGATCAAACAATTGACTTAATTCTCTAGGCCTACACACCGAAATGTGTTTGAGGAGATTCAAATAGGTTACTATGGAGGATTAAGGTTTTCTCTGCAGATTATACTTTTATGCCCTGTAGTTCATTGCTTGAAGTGTTAAGTAGTTTTGTCAAAATAAGCAGGGCTGGAAGGATTTTTAGAATCTTACAAATCACACACTTGCTGAGTAACACAAGGGACGTCTGCTTTCCACCCCCCACCTTTTTTTTTTTTAATTTGGTTGAGGTTTTGGGGGGCAGAAATTAAGCATATTAAAGATTAGTTGAAAATTTCAAGAAGCATCACAGATAAGAGAAACACAAGTGTGGGGGTTTATTGTGTTTCGTCTTTCAAAAATTGTTTCACAGAATGATGCAGCTGAAGAAGCCACATAAAGAGAAGGGATTTTCTTGTGAGTGCTTAACTGCCTGAAGAGAGAGTCCAGAGGGGCTGTGAAATCAGACCCTGGAGGCTTCTCTGTAGTGCCATGCTAATCAGCGTTATTTTACTCCCTGAGACTTCATTTCTGCTTCCAGGAGTTGGTGGCAAAATAAGCTTTCATTTTCTCACAACAGCACATTCCCAGGAAAGGGCCCTTGTCCTGAAGTCCTCTGCGACAGTCTGTCCTTGGCCTCACAGGTGGCTCAACTGTCTTCCCAGATCCCCCGGGACTGCGCCCCTCCTTAATCAAAGGGCTGCTCAGTGAATGTACCCAGGTCATTAACTGCGTGGAGCTTGGGCGGTTTGTGCACGGCCCTCCCCTTCTTCGGTTCTCCTGGGTCCATCCCTCATCAGCTAAGCTATGTGAAGCAGCTTAATTGACGTTGCAACATCGCACAGCGCACCGAGCGCCTGTGAACTGCCGACTAGATAAAGCCTGACATGACTGGACACTGGTGGGCAGACAGCCCCCAGAACCACAGGCGGTTCCAGATGTTTTTGTCCAGCCTGGCACAGTTCAAGTCACTTCTGAGCTGGCCTTTCCAGTTTCTCCAGGTCTCAACTCCACGCACCGGGTGTTGGCAGGCGCGGGGAAAATATTCCTCAGGCTTTGATCTCCATCTCTGCTGCGGGCCCGGTTCCGTTGACCTCAGCCACGTCTCTGCCCTCCCGTGTATGAGAAATCCGCCAAGGTGGCGCCCCTGGCCGAGACTTCCAGACCGCCGACGGAGGCGCTCATGGCACGGCCGCACTCCGCAGTGTTCTGTGGGTCGGGAAAGCTCGTAAGTTGTTTATTGCCTCCTCCCCCAGGAAGGAGGGAACTTGCTGGCAAACCTCAAGGCAGAGTTAACTGGTCAATGTGGAGATGCAGGGCTGGCCCAGACTTGGGAGTGGGGGTGGCCAGTGGGAGTCAAAGGCCCAGAGAGAAGGCGAGAGGCAGAGACCGGTGGGGCCAGCGGGTTCCTAGGGGCTGGGAGAGGAGGATGTGCTGCCGAACAACAGCTGGGGGGCTGGGAATGCGGCATGGAGAAAAGCCCGGGGGTGGTTAGGGGACACTAAGGGCTGTGCATTCAGCCTTGCAAACTCCCTCCTTCCGTGTCTCCCAAGAGAGCCTTAGTAAAACACCTATTGCTCAGTAATGAAAGGAAGACGGCAGTGGAATAAACAGTGTTGAGTCGAGTGGGGAGAGAACTGGGACCACACGCAGGGCCCCATCATATCTGGGTCACATCACATCACCAAGGGGACTGGGCAGCTGCTTCCTGCCACTGTTAGCTTTATGTCGATACATCTCTCTTCTGTTTAGGTCGTTCCCATCCTGACTGAGGCCCAGACAGATCCTTCTGCCCTTTGGGTGCCCAAGCCTAAGCCTTTTCTGTATATAGAACTTCTCTCCAGTAGAATCTCTGCGCAAATTAAGTCCCTGGGTGGCATGGCAGCACTCAGATTGCTGAGAACCTGAGTGCCTTGGATTCAAGTGCAGAATGAATGCTTCCAGACAGGGGTCAACAAGCTTTCTGTGTAAAGGGCCAGATAGTATGTATTTGAGACTTTGCTGGCAGACAGGCGAAATTGAGAATATTATGTAGGTATTTATAGAACGGGAGAGAAAACACATTTTCACAGATTTTACCGGTAAAAGTCAAAGCATTATAGACACTGAAATTTGAATTCCATATAATTTTCACATGCCACAAAATATGATTCTTCTTTTGATCTTTTTTCAGTTATTTAAAGGGGTAAAAGCCATTCTTGGTGTGTGGGGTGTCTAAATAACAGGTGTGGGCTGCATTTGGCCCATTGGCTGTAATTTGCCAACCCCCATTCCAGGAAGAGTGAAACGTGTCGCTGTAACGGAAGCAGCACTCACAATACCCTGTTCTCATATTCACTGCAAACTTGATTGTTATGATCTGGATAAAAATGCTGGTCATCAAAGCGTCTGTTCCCAAATCAATGCCTGCGATTCATAACAGGTAAGCAAAATGACAGAGTTGTAGAATTTTCAACTCTTCTTTCAGATAATTAGGCTGCAGGCCCAAGTGCTTTGGTAATTAACGCTGGCCGATCCATTAAGCATGTGCCCTTTTATCAGAAGTCTGCACCAGGGACCACGGTGGTGATCTTACATTTTTATGGCAGCATATGGTTTTCAAAGCACTTTAACGTACAATATCTCATTAGATCTTCTTAACCCCCCCAAGAGGTAGAAGGGGTGGTATTATAACCCTTTTATGACTGGAAAGAACCTAAACAAAACCAGGGCTTCAGGTAATTGTGCAGCTGTCTGCAATCAGTTATGCACTGGTGGATGGAGGTTGGACCTCAGGTGTGGCTAGGAGCTGGGGATAGAGCAAAAAAGGCAAACCTAGAGCTTTGGTCAAGAGGGGCAACCGCCCACAGAGAAAATAAAGTAATCCCACTCACATGAAAAGAATTGGTACACCTAAAAAGATGAAAAAGAACTCCCTCTTTGAATATTTCCAGAAATATTTAGCCTTGTTTATTGTAACCCAAAAGCATATCTTAAGGTAAAAGCCTCCAAAAGCTGAATAAATCCCAAAGATAAAAAGAAGAGACATCAAGGTAATAATTATACTTCCAAAAACAGTCTCCGGATACTTCTAAGGACCAGTACCTGGAATGCGTATTTTGTTATTATCATATATGTGAAGATCTTAGAGCAGGCAGCAAAGAGAATGCTAAGAAAATCACAACTCACAGGTTGACCCTCAAGGAGAGCGTGAATTGGGACTCAAAGGCGGTGATAGCGGCCCTCACAGACCCGAATGAGATCACAGAGGCCTGGGACTTTGATGGGCGGCAGTGGGTTAGTGGCCCAGCCATCCGCAGCCTGCCTAGAGCCAGCTTCCTTCCAGGGAGAGGTCAGGGGAGCAGGGCCAGCCTGCTGCTGCTGTCTGCTTCTATCACAGCTGCACAGCGACATCACACAAGCCCAGAGTCCTTTGAACACGGCTCCCAGGAACTGTCACTCAGTGACAGAGCTGGTGCTCGTGGAGGGTAGTAGTTAAGAGCAAGAACTCTCAAGTTGCACGAACCTGGGTTCAAATCCCAAGCCCTCCCCTTACTGACCTTCACCTTGAGAAGCCTGCCTTCATGTGGTGGTGGTTTAGTAGCTAAGTTGTGTCTGACTATTTGCGGTCCTATGGACTGTGGCCCACCAGGCTTCTCTATTCATGGGATCGTCCAGCTGGAATGGGTTGCCATTTCCTTTGCCAGGGGATCTTCCTGACCCAGGGATCGAACCCGGGTCTCTTGCTTTGCAGGCAGTCTCCGCTGCACTGCAGACAGATTTTTTATTGACTGAGCCACCTGGGAAGCCCCCACCTTCATGTAGTTCATGGTTTATAAGAGAGGCTAACACAGCAGCTACATAGGGAAGCGCTAAGTGAGATAGTGCATTTAAAACGCCCAGAACTTAGCCTGGGCTATTGCCATGAGTATTATTTATTAAGCCCAACAGTAAATCTGAAACAGCTAATAATTCTCTGGAGAGGCAGCTTCATGGTGAAAGAAAGAGCATTAGGCTGGGGTCCAAAAGGCTTGGGTTGCCCATGAAATTCTGACCCTTGGGAGAGGTTAAATAATCTGAGGAAAGTCACTCCTGGAGCCTGAGCTGCTCCTCTCAGAAATGGGAGTTAATAATATCTATTTCACAAGGTCACTGGGAAGAGAAAGAAAGACAGGGTGCGAGATGGCTTTCTCCAGTGTATTATTACAGAGAGCCACAAAAATGTTCACAGCGTTTCTGAACAAGCAATATATGCATATTTATGTGTAGCCACA
This sequence comes from Capra hircus, assembly GCF_001704415.2. Taxonomy (NCBI): domain Eukaryota; kingdom Metazoa; phylum Chordata; class Mammalia; order Artiodactyla; family Bovidae; genus Capra; species Capra hircus. The sequence goes on from NC_030827.1 coordinate 42,070,463, forward strand.
TCTCGTTCCATAAAAGATTTGAGACATTCTTCAAATCTCAAGCAGAGCTCAAAACCCACATGAATAAAAAAATCCACATGAAATAATGAACCATAAATATGATTTTTAAAGGAGGACCCAGAAATAGGTGAAAGTAGGAACAAAAAGATCCAGGAGAAATAAACATTCGAAATTATAGGTCAGAAGATTTTATCTACTTCACTGTTCAAATTGAATATCCAATTTATCTTTTAAGCTTTCTCAGAGTCCAAGGGAAAAAAAGGGAGATGTAGATTTTCATTCTCATTGAAAAAAATATGTACAGATCTGTCTTGCTCTCTCCTCTCCCCACCTCCCCCTCCCCCGTCCTTTCTTCAAGAGAAGCAAGAGTTTGCAACGCTTCATACAATCTTGCCAAGGTAAGTACTATTTGTAAACAAAGCTGCCTCAGAGAGATTATCTAGCTTGCCTGGGATCACACACTTCCTATGAATAGGAGGCAAGGCCAGGCTCCAAATTCAAGTCCAAAGGTGCCACAGCCCTGTTCCTCCCACCATGCTAGCAGTAAAATTCTTCAGTGTTTTTCTGAGCTGTAGCAGCTGGGGAAGCTGCTTCCTAGAAGAGTCAGACAGAGATTGTCTTGGTGCTCTAACTTTCTGCTCAATGTGCAATTCGACAGAAAATTACTTTTCCAAGGACATAGAAGCAGACACAAACCCTCTCGTTGCCTTGGTGCTGGACAAGCTGTATCAGATTTCGTGGAGGTTGTAGACTGGGGCCATTGAGGATAGAAAGAGAGTTTGCTTGGTCTGGGAAATGAACTTGGCGTGGGGCACTTGCAGAGGTGTCAGCCCACAGTTGCCAAAGGCTCTTGTGACGTAAACATGAGTAAGGGCACAATAGACTGTCACAGAAAATGCTCTGAAACAAGAAAGAAGATTCCAACTCAGCGGAGGGTGGGGCAAGAACACAGTAGAGCATATTCACCAGCAGGAATGGAGCAAGGCAAGAGAAGGAAAACAAAACGATTCTCAAAGTCCCAAACAGCCAATCCTTTCATTCAGGTCTGGGAGCTGATACCACAACCTCACGGTCTGGAAACCCCTGTCATTGTAACTAAGCAAGGTTCAAGTTTACAGGAGAATATAAAGTATATAGTTCCCACTGGAGTTTTTAACGGATCCATAAGGTCCTGAGTTAAGGGGCTCCTCCAGGCACCATCATATTGATATCCAGACTGGAGGAACCTACCCATTATTGCAGCCCAGAGTAAGTGACACTCGTGCTTTTAACAAGGTTTACCTCTCCTCGGGTGGCTATAGATTATGTTAGCTTGGATTCTAAAATGCATTTCACAGTAGGTTCATAAAAGGGGCTGTGACTGAGAGTAAATGTCTTCAAGTCATATTCCTACAGCACATGTGGCATGTAGTCTTATAAGACTTTTCCTCTAGTGTCTCCAGATCAAATTCAAGGGCATGACTCTGAAGTGCAGCTCAGGAAAGACAGTTCTGCAGAGGCTAAGACCACTTGTTTCAGTTCTGCGCCTTCTGATGTCAACTTTGATCAAAGGATAGACTTTATGTGGAGTTGGGTCATATATATGTCATATATTTCAAATGACTGTCCAACAGTCTCAACCTGAGGTTTTGATAAGAACTGGACAGTTGACAGTTCGGCATTGTATTTTTCGGCACTGTCTTATATTAAAGACAAGCAATATGTCAATCAGGGATGGAGCAGGGTCCTTTGGAAATAAAAAATAAATGGATGGAAATTTGATACTATTTTATGAAATATGAGTAGGAAAAATATGCTATCTACTTGGATTGACAGCCATCCTACCACTGCATGAAGGCCAAATGCAGAAAACTAGAATTGCATTCAGAAATAGTTTGGGGGCTTTTCTGGTACTTCAGAAAATGATTAATTAAGCCCTGAAAATTTTACACTGTAGAGCATGAAAAGAAGTTTGGGGCCTGTAAAGTGTTCAAACAGTTGTTACTAGTTCCCCTCAATGACTGTATAAAACCTGGATAATGTGCCCACAGATAACATAGTTTTGATCAAAGCAGTGTTCTGATGAAACTGCCAGGATGCATTAATTGAAAGATGTACTTGTTTTAGTTTCTAAATAACTATACCTGTTTTATGAGATAATTGGATATGACTCAATTAGGTTTTGGACAACATCTGCCAAAAATGATTTTAGTTGGGTCCTGTAATTAATTAACTGGAGGTCCTCTGAATCAGAAGGGTTTGCTTATTATTGAATGTAATTTGGGAGAATTTGGACCATAAATCCCTGGCTTTGAGGACTATTCAACTTTAATCATGGTGCTTAAGAGTGGGTGTTGCAGGGTTTAGGACAGGACCTCTGCCTCTAGTTGGAAAGACAGGCTTTCACAGACAGGACCAAGGAAGAAAGAGTTAAAAGGTGACCAAGACAGGGACGTCCCTAGTGGTCCAGTAGCTAAGACTCCACACTCCCAATGCAGGGGGCCCAGGTCCATTCCCTGGTCAGGGAACTAGCTCCCACATGCCGCAATTAAGACCTGGTGCAGCCAAATAAATAAATAAATAAAGAGGTGACCAACAGAATGGCCATCATCAAAAAATCTATAAACAATAAATGCTGGAGAGGGTGTGGAGAAAAGGGAACCCAACCTCAGATATGCAGATGACACCACCCTTATGGCAGAAAGTGAAGAGGAATTAAAAAGCCTCTTGATGAAAGTAAAAGAGGAGAGTGAAAAAGTTGGCTTAAAGCTCAACATTCAGAAAATGAAGATCACAGCATCCGGTCCCATCACTCCATGGGAAATAGATGGGGAAACAGTGGAAACAGTGTCAGACTTTATTTTTTTGGGCTCCAAAATCACTGCAGATGGTGATTGCAGCCAGGAAATTAAAAGACGCTTACTCCTTGGAAGGAAAGTTATGACCAACCTAGATAGCATATTGAAAAGCAGAGACATTACTTTGCCAACAAAGGTCCGTCTAGTCAAGGCTATGGTTTTTCCAGTGGTCATGTATGGATGTGAGAGTTGGACTGTGAAGAAAGCTGAGTGCTGAAGAACTGATGCTTTTGAACTGTGGTGTTGGAGAAGACTCTTGAGAATCCCTTGGACTGCAAGGAGATCCAACCAGTCCATTCTGAAGGAGATCAGCCCTGGGATTTCTTTGGAAGGAATGATGCTAAAGCTGAAACTACTGTACTTTGGCCACCTCATGCGAAGAGTTGACTCATTGGAGAAGACTCTGATGCTGGGAGGGATTGGGAGCAGGAGGAGAAGGGAACGACAGAGGATGAGATGGCTGGAAGGCGTCACTGACTCAATGGGCATGAGTTTGGGTGAACTCCGGGAGTTGGTGATGGACAGGGAGGCCTGGCGTGCTGCGATTCATGGGGTTGCAAAGAGCTGGACATGACTGAGTGACTGAACTGAACTGAACTGATGTATACATAAAGCTGATTCACTTCATCATACAGCAGAAACTAACACAATATTGTCAAACAACTATACCCCTATTTTTAAAAGAAGAATCAACTACTGTATATTCATGATAACAATTCTGAATCAAGAACTGGCTACAATGCTCTTCCAGAGCATTAAAGAATGTGCTAAAACTGACCATAAAATATATTGGTGAACTCACAGTCAGATAACACTCTAGTAGGAAGTCGATTTTACCACATGAAGGAAAGCAGGTTTGCACCTAAAGTGGACCCGGAATAAGAGACTAATGGAAGAAAAAAAAGAAAAACATTGATTTGACAGCAATTGCTTTCCATAGGACATAACAGAGAATAAACCTCTGGCTTCTCACAAAATCTGGGTCACAGGAGCTCAGCGTGGTTTTTTTACACACGACTTAGAGAAAAACCACTGGCATTAGGGTTTCCATCAAGGAGGAACCACCAGGCAGCAAGACTGGAAGCTCTGGACACACACGCCACTCCTGGAAAGGTGTGTTCATGCAAGGAGGAGGCTGCACAAGGAAACTTGTACACGCAGAGGCGGCAGCACGGAGCCACTGCCCAAGGGCAGTGCAGGCTGCTCCCAGGGTGTACTTGGGGGGGGGGGACCAGTTGTACACAGAGACAAGCCCTGAAATGTGCATTTGCATACGTTTGGGGAATGAGGGGGGAACAAAGTCATGTAAAGAAAGCAGTGCAGGTTGAGTAGGATTCCTCTGTCTTCTCTTGTTCACCCATAGGCAAGGCCTAGGGGAGTTCTTTTGAAGATGTGCGAGTTAAATCGGGATCGCACCACGACAGTCTCTGTGTTTGTTCAGTGACTAGGGAGTAGAAATGTTTCCTTTTCTCTATTTTTGAATCTATGGAAATGTACACTCCATTTCTGAAAGATTTTTGTTAAACTATATTTAAAATAATAGAAAAAATATTTTTGACCTTTACTTAGTTAACCTCTGTGTAGGGGTTATGAATTGGACAAAGCAAGTTCAAGTCCTGGCTTTGCTTCTTACTAGCTGTGTGACTCCAAGCAAGTTGTTAATACTTTCTTTTTTTTTAATGGAAAAACAGGCCATTTCAAAACCAAGAAAACCATTGTGGTGGAGAATATTAGTGTTGCATCTGAGAGGCACCACTGGGGACCTCATTGCCTGCCAACTCCCCTCATTCTGGAGTCTCATGTTTGGTGGATGTCGGGATATCTAGCTGACTAGTGGGGAGGAGGGGTAGAGGGTAAACCACCATGAAAGAGTACAGTAGGGGCCCCACCTGGCCTGCTGAAATTTACAGAGGCTGCCAAAGCAGCTCTTCACCTATGGGCGAACAACCGCTCCAAAGGGCATTTCTCTTTCTGGCTGTTGTCTCAGAGTCTTACACACTTTCAGTCTCAGTTTTACTAAAGAAAAGACCAGGAAGTATATACCAGTTTCACTCCAAGGGACTGGCCCAATCCATTTCCTACTGATGTCTTATTGGTTCAGCCACACCTGGGTTCTCAGAGTAGAGCTCTTTAGGAAGTAGACTTGGCTGAGAGTGCTTCCTGGGTAAGGCTGAAGTGGACAACCTCCTACTTTGTTTCTTTTCTTCTATGATGGGACCTAGAGAGCCGCCACTTTCCCGTATTTGAGTTCTCTATCCTCTGCTTGTACACAGTCTTGAATGCTGCTGCCAGAGTCAGCAGAAGAGGCAGGCTTTCAGACCTAGTCATGCCCAGTCTCCAGCTCCTACCATGAATACCCATGTGAGAATCAATACTGCCCAGATCCTTACTTTTCTTTGCATGCGTCTGGTGGTCACCATGACTCTGTTCAGTCCTAGAACCCATATCTGTTGACCTGGTCATCCTTGGTGTTAACCCCATGGCCTTGGCCTGGGAAGAATCCATGCTGCTACAGTGTGAAGCCAGACTACTTTGGCACTGGCCAAGGTGCTGATTGTGTGGAGACGCAACACAGTCTTCCTGCAAATGCAAGGGAATGGAGCAGAACATCTTGTTTTGACTGGATGACTCAGTAACTTGCTACTCAGGAGGGGCCATCATCACTATGCTTCTACATATCCTCTGCTGACCCCCCAGCTGGGGTTGGGGATGGAGTATGGGGGATAGGTGCTCTAAGGGTAGCACACTCAGCAAGAACATGCAGTTTTATTTTGAGTAGAGTCACAGATGGGATGGAGGATAAGAAGCTTGGAGTTAAGGTTCCTAGTCTGGAGGCCAGGGTGCACCTCTGGAGCTAGTTTGAGGAAGGAAAGAGATGGCTGGGAAGACCATAGGCTCTGCCAAGGCAGCAGGAAAGGATAGGGGATGAGAGGAAGGCAGAGATGGGAAACAGGATGCAAGGATGGAGCCAGTAGGGTTTAAGCCTGGACTATAGCAGAAAGTGAAAGTGGAGAGTGAAAAAGTTGGCTTAAAGCTCAACATTCAGAAAACTAAGATCATGGCATCTGGTCCCATCACTTCATGGGAAATAGATGGGGAAACAGTGGAAACAGTGTCAGACTTTATTTTGGGGGGGCTCCAAAATCACTGCAGATGGTGACTGCAGCCATGAAATAAAGACTCTTACTCCTTGGAAGGAAAGTTATGACCAACCTAGATAGCATATTGAAAAGCAGAGACATTACTTCGCCAACAAAGTAATAGCCATCTGGTTAAGGCTATGGTTTTTCCAGTGGTCATGTATGGATGTGAGAGTTGGACTGTGAAGAAAGCTGAGCACGGAAGAATTGCTTTTGAACTGTGGTGTTGGAGAAGACTCTTGAGAGTCCCTTAGACTGCAAGGAGATCCAACCAGTCCATTCTGAAGGAAATCAACCCTGGGATTTCTTTGGAGGGAATGATGCTGAAGCTGAAACTCCAGTACTTTGGCCACCTCATGCGAAGAGTTGACTCATTGGAAAAGACTGTGATGCTGGGAGGGATTGGGAGCAGGAGGAGAAGGGGACGACAGAGGATGAGATAGCTGGATGGGATCACTGATTCGATGGATGCAAGTCTGAGTGAACTCCAGGAGTTGGTGATGGACAGGGAGGCCTGGCGTGCTGCGTTTCATGGGGTCGCAAAGAGTTCGACACGACTGAGTGACTGAACTGAACTGAACTGATAGCAGAAAGGTCCATAGTAAGTGAGAGAAACATCAAGGCCAGAGGGGAGAATTGACAAGGAGGAAAGTACTAGAGGGTGCAATATCATGATGACAGAAGGTCCTGGAGAGAGAGGTATTGAGGAAAGTCTTCCCTGTCTCTGTAAACGCATTATAGTTATCTAAACTGTCACATTATAAGCAAAATTCTTGTTTTCAAGGAGTTTACAATTTAGTTGATGATGCATCATATTTCTTCAACAGAAGGTTCAGTAAAAACTCAAGTAGCACAGGGTAAAGTGACCAATAAGTGGTGTTCAGAATGAATGAGAGTTCTAATCAGGGAAAGTTCAGATTGGAGGGGGGAACAAGGAAAAACTGGAATCTGATTTGAATCTTGAAGGAGAGGGCAGGCTTTGGAGAGGAAGAGGTCCTGGGATGGGTGTGTCAGATAGGAAGAATATACCAGGGTCAGCAGTAGTAAGAGGCAGCTTTCAGTTGAGTGAGCTGTGTTATCAGGAAAAATATGGAAGGCAGGCCAGGGCTGGCCCCTCTGTAAAGGGAACAAGTGGAAGATGCCTGAAGGACAGCAAGGAGGCCACGGCACTGTACCCTCCCAAGGACACAGAGGAGAGAAGGCTGTCAATACAAACGGGCCAGAGTTCAGCTATGCCAAATTACCTTAAATATTAGCGGTATTACTGACCTAGGGGATTACACTGCAGCAAGATACAATATGTAAAATTAACACACATAAAGAAAACCATCAGAAGAAGGAGGGTTAGTCAGTCTTTAAAACCTAGCAACTGATATTTGGCTGTCCCCATAAAACTCTTGTCAAGAAGAAGGGAGTTTTACCCAAATGATTTATAGTCTTTTGGCTTCATAGGTAAGAATATAGTATGGGGAAATGCCATCATCAAAGGGCTTGAGTAGATATTCAGTTAGATGAAGAAATAAATGGACCCATGATCTTATTAAATATTCAACTAATCTGATTCTTCTTCTCTTTCTGACTCACCAATCAGTCTTTTCCTTGTAACTTAACGTTCGTTTTAGATTTGCCTCCAGAGAGGTAATTACTGATTGTAGACATTTTAGGTATTCTAGTCTTCCCAGGCGGTGCAGTGGTAAAGAATCTGCCTACCAATGCAGGTGACTCAGGAGATGCGGGTTTGATCCCTGCATCAGGAAGATCCCCTGGAGTAGGAAATGGCAAACCACTCAGTATTCTTGCCTGGAAAATTCCATGGACAGTGGTGCCTGGAGGGCTATAGCCCATGGGGTCGCAAAGAGCTGGACATGACTGAACGACTGAGCATGCACGATCTCCATAATAAGAATTTCTTGCTGTAAAATAAGAAACTGGCATTCTGGTTTTCTGCATCATGACTCTGGCTAATGAGAAAGACACGCTTTTGGTTTCTGAGAGCTGACTACCAGACCCTAGGCGGTCAATTTGCTGGCACAAAAGTCATCCTTGTGTAAGTTTTCTTGAGGACAACCTTATCATGGTGGAGAAAGTGCTGTAAGGAGCATGATTATGGAAGATCTTAAATGCCCATGTGACAAGTATGGAGTTTATTCTGTAGGTGCTTGGGTGTGGTTCAGGTCAACAAATACTCACCACTCGCTATGGGAAAGGCATTGCTCTGTGGGGAAGAAAACATCCATAAGCAGTCTGTGTGGAATCTATGCCATAGGGGGGAAGGCAGCTCCTCATAAAACCACTTACAATGGGTGTTGAGATGAAGGTATACAGTGATATTCAGGAGGGAAGTGGCAGTCACACTGGTCCTTAAAGGTGGAGGATCATTTTTAACCTGCAAAGCTAAGAGAAAGGCCATTTTAGAATCTGGGAGCCACGAAAGGGATGACTAAACCTTCCTTGTGCCTGAGGCAGGATGATGAATATGGAAGGTTGAGTGGAGCAGACATAACCTTGATCAATGGGCTATCCTCCAAGTAATGGAAGTTTATGAACAGGTGAATGATGCAAGTAGATTTTCTCTTTAGAAAAAACTTAAAGGATCATGAATAATGAATTTCAAAAAGATATTTGGAAGGAAAGGTATAAATTATAAGACTGTCTTATGTATCAGGTGAAAGATGAGTCAGAAGTAAAGGGAAAGTAGTAGGGGTGAAAGAAAAGGGCAGGTTCTCAGCAGAGTTCTTAACTCATTATTGACTGGGAGACTCTTGCAGAAACTAACAACTGCGGCCAGCGATTTTTACTTTGGCTGGCCAAAACTTAATTGTGCTATTTCACTAACACTTTGTGGGTTACTGCATTCTATTGTTATACTTGTGTGGTGTGCTGAGTCACTTCAGTTGTGTCTGACTCTTTGCGACCCTATGGACCATAGCCCTTCAGGCTCCTCTCTCTGTGGGACTCTCTAGGCAAGAATACTAGAGTGGATTGCCATGCCCTTCTCCAGGGGAATCTTCTGGACCCAGGGATCCAACCCTGTCTCTAGTTTCCTGCATCGGCAGGCGGGTTCTTTGCCACTAGCACCACCCGTGAAGACCTACACACTTGACACAGCTGGAAAGTCTTCTAATTTTTTGTGAGATGTCTCCAATCCACTCTTTTGTAGAGCGTTCTCCAGCTCTGCGAGTTTAATTTTCACTCTGTATTAAAATCAATCACTCGGGCTTTTTGTCTATTTATCTATTTATTTTTGGACACCTTGCACAGCAAGACCTGTGGGATCTTAGTTCCCCAACCAGGGATCAAACCTGTGTCCCCTGCATCCCTGCATTGGCAGCACAGAATCCTAACCATTGGACCACCAGGGAAGTCCCAGGATTTTTTGTCTTTTTGTTGGTCTAATATTCACATCATCTGAATCAGAACTATATTCTGAAGAACTATTATCATCTGAGACATTAGTAAATATGTCACTTGGACAATCAGAGAAAGTATCTACATAATTTTCACCAAAAAAATCTTCACTCAAAACTTTATGATGCATCACTTTTGAAAATTTTATGTTTATAATATACAGAAGGTTGAAACAAAAGCCTAATGGAACAAAATGTGAATGGTAATGACAACTGTAAGTTGTGTAATGAACCCTTTGTCCGTTTTAAGCTCTAACAACTTCACACAGTAATGTCAATTGTATCATTCTCTAACAATGTATTGATATATCTCTGGTCAATGAAGTTTGGGGAACAAAAGATATATTAATATGTCTCTGTTCAATCATGGTGGCCAAGGGGCTCCTCCTGTAAGTCCCATGAGTGAACTAAGGGGATGCACAAATCTCAGATTTCTGTGTCAGACTTTGTGGAAATGCAAGTGTGAATTTAACTGGGGAGAGGATTCTTTTAGTCTGCATCCCCCAACAAGCAGATGTCAAGATCCTTTTAAACATTTAAGAATTTTCTTAGGCAAAATTCCTGTGGGAGAAAATGGGGAGGGAGCTGGGAGAGGCTGGGAGAACCTTCAGAGAAGGAAGGAAGGAAGTTCTGGTAGAATCCTTTTAGAATGCTATTCCATCTAAGGGAGGTTCAAAAGAGGAATCTTCCAGCCAAATTACTCAGAGGAGTTGTTTGTCTCTCAGGAATGACTGTGCCTTAGTATTCCTGCTGTGTTTAGTAATTGTCTGGGAACAGCCAGTCAGAGGCATAGCTGGGATGCAAAGGCAGCAGCTATGTTTTTAAGCAGAGCAATCAGAGTTCCCAGTCAATGATGCTCCCTGGAACTGGAGGTCTGAGAGGCCTGGTCTCATGACCACCACAGGGGCACACGACATTTATCGGATGCCCAAAGTGGCTCATGACCAATATGCAGTTAAAACATCACCTTTCTAGGAACTATTGCTAGTAAAGCAATGCTCAAAATTCTCCAAGCCAGGCTTCAGCAATACGTGAACTGTGAGCTTTCAGATGTTTAAGCTGGTTTTAGAAAAGGCAAAGGAACCAGAGATCAAATTGCCAACATCCGCTGGATCATGGAAAAAGCAAGAGAGTTCCAGAAAAACATCTATTTCTGCTTTATTGACTATGCCAAAGCCTTTGACTGTGTGGATCACCATAAACTGTAGAAAATTCTGAAAGAGATAGGAATACCAGACCACCTGACTTGCCTCTTGAGAAACTTACGTGCAGGTCAGGAAGCAACAGTTAGAACTGGACATGGAACAACAGACTAGTTCCAAATAGGAAAAGGAGTATGTCAAGGCTATATATTGTCACCTTGCTTATTTAACTTCTATGCAGAGTACATCATGAGAAACGTTGGACTGGAAGAAACACAAGCTGGAATCAAGATTGCTGGGAGAAATATCAATAACCTCAGATATGCAGATGACACCACCCTTATGGCAGAAAGCGAAGGGGAACTCAAAAGCCTCTTGATGAAAGTGAAAGAGGAGAGTGAAAAAGTTGGCTTAAAGCTCACCATTCAGAAAACGAAGATCATGGCATCTGGTCCCATCACTTCATGGGAAATAGATGGGGAAAAAGTGGAAACAGTGTCAGACTTTATTTTTTTGGGCTCCAAAATCACTGTAGATGGTGATTGCAGCCATGAAATAAAGACGCTTACTCCTTGGAAGAAAAGTTATGACCAACCTAGATAGCATATTGAAAAGCAGAGACATTACTTTGCCAACAAAGGTCCGTCTAGTCAGGGCTATGGTTTTTCCAGTGGTCATGTATGGATGTGAGAGTTGGACTGTGAAGAAAGCTGAGTGCCGAGGAATTGATGCTTTTGAACTGTGGTGTTGGAGAAGTCTCTTGAAAGTCCCTTGGACTGCAAGGAGATCCAACCAGTCCATTCTGAAGGAGATCAGCCCTGGGATTTCTTTGGAAGGAATGATGCTGAAACTGAAACTCCAGTACTTTGGCCACCGCATGCGAAGAGTTGACTCATTGGAAAACACTCTGATGCTGGGAGGGATTGGGGGCAGGAGGAGAAGGAGACGACCCAGGATGAGATGGCTGGATGGCATCAGTGACTCAATGGACGTGAGTCTGAGTGAACTCCAGGAGTTGGTGATAGACAGGGAGGCCTGGCATGCAGTGATTCATGGGGTTGCAAAGAGTCAGACATGACTGAGTGACTGAACTGAACTGAACGGAACTGACTAGCATAGGCAAATAATATTCTGTGTATCTAGGCGAATGAGGGTGCCTTTGTCTACCGCACGGTGTGTAGAGTGCACGGTGTGTAGAGTGTAAGAGACAGAGTGTAAGAAAATGTGCTTTGATTCTGCCATATTGGGTTTGAGGTGCTGGTGAGAGAACCCATTAAATAACTGCCAAGCAAGTGGGAGCTAGATGGCACAGTTAAAGCTGCAGCTCTGTGGAAGAGAGTATTCATGGAGAAACTGAGGGGTCAGTGGGAACAGTAGACATGAGTAAGTTTCCCTCAGGAAGAGGTAGATTGAGCTGAGCAGAGGGTCAAGCATCTGTCTGCAAGGGGGCAGTGGGACATGGCAGACCTAGTATGTTGCTGAGAGAAGAGAGGGTAAGGATGGGAAGTGATCCTAATGGGAAGATCATCACTAGAGTACTTATATCCTAAAAGCAGTGAGGACAGGATCTAAAAAACCTTGAGGTTGTCAGAAATGCCAAAGGCTTGCAGAATATCAAGTAAGGAGAGGTCCAAGAAAGATGGCAATATTTTAAGAATCAAAGAATCACGGAACGGAGACCTCATCTTACCACTGTATTACCTCCGTGTTTGCAATCTCCCTGCATTTTCATGAAGGACTCTTCACTCTGTTCAATTTTTTCTTAACTTCAAATCAGGAAATGTATGGGTGAGGGTAGGAAGGAGGCTGAAAGAATTGGGGTCAATCACAAAGAAACAAATGGTGCTCTTTCAGACAGGTCTTAGACATTCTTTTCCTCTTTCTGTATCTTGAGAAGTTGTCATCCAAATCCCACAACACAAAAACTAAAAAATACCTAACACTAGTTATGGTAAATATTTTAGGCCTATTGCATATTTATTTTGAAAGCTTACCATAGCATATATAGATGATAGGTATCATCTCGTACTGAATTCATTGTTGAAAAACAAGTTTTCTAGGATGAGGATATTTTCCCCTGTGTAGTGTGAGAACTGGGAATTTGCACTATTGTCTGATTGTTCAGAGATGCTTCTCAGTGCCAGTTATTTTTAAAATATTTACTTATCTATTATTTGGCTGCTCTGGGCCTTAGTTGTGGCACACAGGCTTCTCTAGTTGTGGCAAATGGGCTTAGCTGCCCTGCAACGTGTGGGAACTTGGTTCTCCAGTCAGGTATTGAACCTATGTCCCCTGCATTGGAAGGCAAATTCTTAAGCGCTAAACCTCCAGGGAAGTCCCTCAGAGCCAGGCATTGATCCATGTTATTTGATGACTAAGACTACAATTCCTGTAGAGAGTAAGCGTATGGAAAACTGATGCAAGACTTGTCCATTTGATCAGCATATCTTGTCTTTTGCAAAATGGTAGTGTTGATTTTCTCCACTAGGTTACTCGTGCCCTGTCTATAAAGATCCAGATGACTCATCTACTTGATTTTTGTTTTAGGAATATTTTATCTCTAATGTGAAATTCATAGTTTTAATTTATTAGAAAATGCAGACTTGTAATATAGCACGCTTCCCATTCCCCCTTATTACAGAGCGTTACTCTATACTTAATTATATTAATAGGCTCCTAGTAAGATGACTTCTAGAGAAGTACCTGGTTAATATATACTTTCTGAATGACTGAATGAATGGATTAGCTCCTTTTGACCAACTCCGTTCTATTTCTGATGTAAATGTCATATTTTACATTGTGCTTCAGCTTGTAAATTACTTTGGGTTATCTTGGAAGTAGACGGAGAATGAATCTTGAATTCAATCTACAAAACAAAGAAGCAAGCTGCACCTATGATAAAAAAAAAAGAACGAGACAATGAGTTTCTCTGATTTTTGTCACGGCTTAGCATCATAGTGTAATCTACAAGAGCACAACCAATGTGGGTTTCATCTTTATGGTAGGTCAAGAAGAAAAATCACCGTTTCACCATTTTTAGGTAATACTTTGAGCTGGTTCAAGGAAACAAGGTCATAGGAAGAGTGTGGTCTTTAAAGTCAGACAGATTATATAAAACCTACTGATGTTGTGACCTTGGAGAGCTAAATAGCTTCTCTGAATCTCATATTCTTTGCAAAAATGAAGCAATAAGACCTCATATTTTCTAGGGTGGCGTACGAGTTAAGTGAGATAAAATATGTGAAACCCTGGAATATGAGCTGACAATGTTAAGTGTTTGAGGACTTCAGATTGCTCCCTCCCTTTCCTGTAAGCATCAACACAAGTAAAAATGCAATTATGGGAGAAGAAAGTCAATTAAGGAACACTCAATGTTCCATAAGAACATATTTATGAGCTATATTTTAGTGTGTGGAAGAAACGAAAACAAAACACAAAAACCAGGCACAAAATCTTGGGGTTCTCTTGTATTATCATAACTGCAAAAGGCATTTTTCATTGGCCATTTAAAACCTGGTGTTCCTGAGTCCTGTGAGGAAGTGCACAGATCACTCACTCTGCTTCAAGTATTGACATTCCTGTGAAGAAGAGATATTTCCTATAGGATTATTACTCATCATGACTGAAGTTCAATAGATAAATTAAAAACCCAGCCACTCCTCAGCTCCGGAAGTGACTCACTGCTCAAGGAATGCTGTTTACTTCAAGATGGGTTTAAAGAGGCCCTGAATCAGAATTGCTCCTTGTCAAGGGGGCCTCTGGATCATTAGCAGAAGAAATTGTGGGTTGTCTCATAGAACTGCACAGGCATTTGGCTGAGTGCTTTCTGGAGCTTGTCCTGCAAATTCCTGTAATTTAGACCAGGTCACTTGTTATCCATTTTAGCTGACTGAACAGTTTGAATCACGGGTGTGAAAAGCAACTGATGCCACAGTTAGCAGAGACCTTCCAAGAATGTGCTGTTGCCGTTCTGGTCATGTGCAAGCAGGCCATGAACTACAGCAAACTCTTTACTTTGCAGAACACACACACACACACACACAATTTGTTTAAGAATAATAGTGGTTCAATAACCAAAATCAAATAATCTGAATTCGATTTAAGCATTTGAATTTTAAAATGTCTCTGAGTAGACATTTTTCCAGAGAAGACATACAGATGGTCAACAAGCACAGGAAAAGATGCTCAAATCACTAATTATTCGGGAATGCAAATCAAAACCACAGTGCAAATCAAACCACATCACCTCACACATGTTAGAATGGTTATTGTAGAAAAGACAAGAAATAACAAATGCTGGAGAGGGTGTGGAGAAAAGGGAACACTTGTATACTGTTGGTGGGAATGTAAATTGGTGTAGCTACTATGGAAAAGAGTATGGATATTCCTCAAAAAATTAAGAATAGAACTACTATGTGATCCAGCAATTCCATTTCTGGAACTATATCTGAAGATCATGAAACCAATGATTTGAAAAGATACATGCACCCCTATGTTCATTGTTGCACTCTTTATAATAGCCAAGATATGAAAATATCCTAAGTGTCCATCAGTGGATGACTGGATAGAGAATATGTGGTGTATACACACAATGAAATACTACTCAGCCATAAAAAAGAATTATATCCTGCCATTTGCAACAACATGAATGGACCTTAACTGTATTATGCTAATTGAAATGTCAGATGGAGAAAGACAGGTGCCACCTGATTTCACTCCTGTGTGGAATTTAAAAACAAAACAAACAATAACAGCAGCAAAAGCCAAACTTGTAGATACAGAGATCAGATTACCTGTTACCAGGAACGAAGGTACTTGGGAGGTGAATAAAATAGGTTCAGTTCAGTTCAGTCATTCGGTCGTGTCTGACTCTTTGGGACCCCATGATTTGCAGCACGCCAGGCCTCCCTGTCCATCACCAACTCCCGGAGTTTACTCAAACTCACGTACATCGAGTCCGTGATGCCATCCAGCCATCTCATCCTCTGTCGGCCCCTTCTCCTCCTGCCCCCAATCCCTCCCAGCATCAGAGTCTTTTCCAGTGAGTCAGCTCTTCACATGAGGTGGCCAAAGTACTGGAGCTTCAGCTTTAGCATCATTCCTTCCAAAGAAATCCCAGGACTGATCTCCTTTAGAATGGACTGGTTGGATCTCCTTGCAGTCCAAGGGATTCTCAAGAGACTTCTCCAACACCACAGTTCAAAAGCATCAAATCTTTGGTGCTCAGCTTTCTTCACAGTCCAACTCTCACATCCATACATGACCACTGGAGAAACCATAGCCTTGACTAGTTGGACCTTTGTTGGCAAAGTAATGTCTCTGCTTTTGAATATGCTATCTAGGTTGGTCATAACTTTCCTTCCAAGGAGTAGGGTCTTTTAATTTCCTGGATGCAATCACCATCTGCAGTGATTTTGGAGCCCCCCAAAATAAAGTCTGACACTGTGAAGTGAGTCAACTGCATTGTGATGGATGGTAACTAGACTTGTGGTGGTGATTACTTTGTAGTGTATACAGATGTCAAATTATAGTACTGTACATTCCCTGGTAGCTCAGCTGGTAAAGAATCTGCCTGCAGCATGGGAGACCTGGGTTCGATCCCTTTGTTGGGAAGATCCCCTGGAGAAGGGACTGGCAACCCACTCCAGTATACTTGCTTGGAGAATCCCTGTGGACAGAGGAGCCTAGTGGGCTATAATTCACGGGGTTACAAAGCGCTGGACATGACTAAGTAACTAAGCGTGCCTGAGAACTTGAGGGCTTCCCTGGTGGCTCAGTGGTAAAGAATCCGTCTGCCAATGCAGGAGATACAGGTTCAATCCCTGGGTCAGAAGATCCCCTGGAGAGGGAAATGTCAATGTACGGCAGTATACTTGCCTGGAGAATCCCCATGGATAGAGGAGCCTGGTGGGCTACAGTCCTTGGGGTTGCAAAGAGTTGGACACAACTAAGAGACTAAGCGACACCTGATATTTATATAAGAAGGAAAGAATAATTCGCGATTATTGTAAAAACAGCTTTGGAGTGAGAATGTGGGGGAAAAAAAAAAGAATTTTAAGCCTGAGTGGAAAATACTCCAACTAACTGAAAGCAAACACTTTTAAACTCTAACAGGTCCCCAGCCTTGTTTTAGCTTTTTTTGGCATTCTTTTTAGATTGCTTAGAGCTTAAACAGTTCAGTGTTGTTCTCTATCTTTGTTACCTTGCAGATGTTGTGTTCAGGTACTTATTTTCCAGTTTGGCATTTCACTAATAGTCTGTTATTTTCCACCTAGGTTGCCCTGTGACAATCTCATGCAGAATTCCCTCCTATGTGGTCTCTTCTCTTCTAAATATGCCTTATTATCCATTAAAGAGTAATGAGATAATGGGAGCCATCCAGTGACTATAGGGGAATAAATGCCCAGCACAATGTTGTAAATAAGTAGTTGCTTTCTCCCCTGGGAGAGCTTTAAAATATGTCCACACTGGAAATATTTTTAAAAAGATCTTTACTTAGTCTTGCATCTATACACTTCTCATAGGAGTTTTATTAAAACTCTTCTTACCATGAATACATGTGGGTGTTCATAGAAGCTAGAAGGTGAACATGAAATGGTTTTCCCATTGTGCATATTTCATGCAGAGTAGGAAGCGCAAGTGTTTGTCACTCAGTCATGCCTAACTCTTTGCAACCCCATGGAGTGCAGCCTACCAGGCTCCTCTGTCCATGGGATTTTTCAGGTAAGGATACTGGAGTGTGTTGCCATTTTCTTCTCCAGGGGATCTTCCTGACCCAGGGATTGACCCGGGTCTCCTGCACTGCAGGCGGATTCTTTACCGACTGAGCTACGAGGGAAGCCCTAAAGTGACTACATGAAGCACAAAGGTACTATAAACGCTAGATTTCTGTGGGGAGGCCAGCAGCTCAGCTCAGAGCTTTGGGGAAACTGTAGTTAAAGGCACAGGTGCTATGACAAACAGCTGGCTGCTGCTGTCACCAGGGACAACAGTCACTTCCTGGGCTTTCATCAGAGGAAGAAAAAACAAGTGCCCACTGGGGACCTTGTCCCTTAGGATAGGAGGAATGAATCTGTGGCTCATTGAGCAGTGTTTAGTATGAGGAAAAAGGCAGGTTGCCGGTTGGGCAGTCCACTTCCCATGTTGCTGCTTGGTACTTCACTCAGTTCAGTTCAGTCACTCAGTTGTGTCCGACTCTGCGACCTCATGAATTGCAGCACACCAGACCTCCCTGTCCATTACCAACTCCCGGAGTTTACCCAAACTCATGTCCGTTGAGTCGGTGATGCCATCCAACCATCCATCCTCTGTCGTCCCCTTCTCCTCCTGCCCTCAATCTTTGCCAGCATCAGGGTGTTTTTGAACCAGTCAGCTCTTTGCATCAGGTGGCCAAAGTATTGGAGTTTCAGCTTTAGCATCATTCCTTCCAATGAACACCCAGGACTGATATCCCTTAGGATGGACTGGTTGGATCTCCTTGTAGTCCAAGGGACTCTCAAGAGTCTTCTCCAACACCACAGTTCAAAAGCATCAAATCTTTGGCGCTCAGCTTTCTTCACAGTCCAACTCTCACATCCATACATGACCACTGGAAAAACCATAGCCCTGACTAGACGGACCTTTGTTGGCAAAGTAATGTCTCTGCTTTTGAATATGCTATCTAGGTTGGTCATAACTTTCCTTCCAAGGAGTAAGCATCTTTTAATTTCCTGGCTGCAATCACCATCTGCAGTGATTTTGGAGCCCCCCAAAATAAAGTCTGCCGCTGTTTCCCTGTTTCCCCATCTATTTCCTGTGAAGTGATGGGACCAGATGCCATGATCTTCGTTTTCTGAATGTTGAGCTTTAAGCCAACTTTTTCACTCTCCTCTTTTACTTTCATTAAGAGGCTTTTGAGTTCCTCTTCACTTTCTGCCATAAGGGTGGTGTCATCTGCATATCTGAGGTTATTGATATTTCTCCTGGCAATCTGATTTCAGCTTGTGCTTCTTCCAGCCCAGCATTTCTCATGCAGAGTTCCAAAGAATAGCAAGGAGAGATAAGAAAGCCTTCCTCAGCAATCAATGCAAAGAAATAGAGGGAAACAACAGAATGGGAATGACTAGAGATTGCTTCAAGAATATTAGAGATACCAAGGGAACATTTCATGCAAAGATGGGCTCGATAAAGGACAGAAATGGTACAGACCTAACAGAAGCAGAAGATATTAAGAAGAGGTGGCAAGAATACACAGAAAAACTGTACAAAAAAGATCTTCACGACCAAGAAAATCACGATGGTATGATCACTCATCTAGAGCCAGACATCCTGGAATGTGAAGTCAAGTGGGCCTTAGAAAGCATCACTATGAACAAAGCTAGTGGAGGTGATGGAATTCCAGTTGAGCTGTTTCAAATCCTGAAAGATGATGCTGTCAAAGTGCTGCACTCAATATGCCAGCAAATTTGGAAAACTCAGTAGTGGCCACAGGACTGGAAAAGGTCAGTTTTCATTCCAATCTCAAAGAAAGGCAATGCCAAAGAATGCTCAAACTACTGCACAATTGCACTCATCTCACACGCTAGTAAAGTAATGCTCAAAATTCTCCAAGCCAGGCTTCAGTAATATGTGAACTGTGAACTTCCAGATGTTCAAGCTGGTTTTAGAAAAGGCAGAGGAACCAGAGATCAAATTGCCAACATCTGCTGGATCATGGAAAAAGCAAGAGAGTTCCAGAAAAACATCTATTTCTGCTTTATTGACTATGCCAAAGCCTTTGACTGCATGGATCACAATAAACTGTGGAAAATTCTGAAAGAGATGGGACTACCAGACCACTTGACCTGCCTCTTGAGAAACCTATATGCAGGTCAGGAAGCAACAGTTAGAACTGGACATGGAACAACAGACTGGTTCCAAATAGGAAAAGGAGTACGTCAAGGCTGTATATTGTCACCCTGCTTATTTAACTTCTATGCAGAGTACATCATGGGAAACGCTGGGCTGGAAGAAGCACAAACTCGTACTTCACTGCTGCTGCTAAGTTGCTGCTAAGTCGCTTCAGTCATGTCTGTCTGTGTGACCCCATAGATAGCAACCCACCAGGCTCCCCCATCCCTGGGATTCTCTAGGCAAGAACACTGGAGTGGGTTGCCATTTCCTTCTTCAATGCATGAAAGTGAGGAGTGAAAGTGAAGTCGCTCAGTCGTGTCTGACTCTTAGTGACCCCATGGACTACAGCCTACCAGGCTCCTGCGTCCATGGGATTTTCCAGGCAAGAGTACTGGAGTGGGGTGCCATTGCCTTCTCCGAGTACTTCAGTAGAGCAGGAAATAAAACAATTCACCATGATTCCGTATCCCACCCCTCTGTTACTCTGCTCAGATCTCTCATAGAGTTTTACCACACTATCTCGGCATTCTCTGACCTCTCTGGTCCATGATCAGCGTCCAACCCTCAGACTCTTTCTTAGGTAAGTTTGTGAAATGGAGGTTGGAAGTTGGAACAAGATTATAGTTCTAGAGACTTTAAAAATAATTAGTCAGAAAATTTCTTACATCTCCTGTATCATCTGAGTGTCATGGGAATTCAAATTTAGAGATTAGCTTCTCCTAAGATCAGACCCAATGTTCACGTTGCCGTAGTAACATTGCTAATGAAAGAGAAAGTTTCCATGAGACCCATTTGTCAAATTCTGTTCCAGTCACAAGGGCTGGATTTATAAGCTCCATAGACTACTTCAACTCTATTCCTCCTCTGCAGATCCATATATTATTTCACAGGCAGGCATCAAACTATGTAGCTGGGTTAAAAATTAATGAAATACTAGGACTGATAGGCTGACTACTTCAAACAAATTAAAAGATCATTGTCATTCTTGGACATAGACAATGCAGGGTGCATCAGGATATATTGTCAAGTATGTGCTTCAGTTTTAAGAAGGCAGATTGAGCACACATCTGCCTTTTGACATTTCTCCAAAACCACTGTGGAAAAATATGTATAGAAGTAGTTAACCCATAGTGAGAAGACCAAGATAAGGGCAAGGAAAGGTGTGTCACCAGTGGATAAGAAACTTCAGTGAATTTCTGGGAGAGAGAAAAAGAATGAAAGTGTGTCAAGGGAATAAAGGCTACAACATGCTGTGGAAAGCAGAGGTGCCAGTGGGAGGCAACAACCCTGAAGAGACTAGATTCTACATCAAGTGAAAGTGTTAGTTGCTCAGTTGTGTCTGACTCTTTGTGATCCCAGGGACTGTAGTCCACCAGGTTCCTCTGTTCATGAAATTCTCCAGGCAAGAACACTGGAATGGGTAGCCATTCCCTTCTCCAGGGGATCTTCCTGACCCAGGGATTGCACCCTGATCTCCTGCATTACAAGCAGATTCTTTACCATCTGAGCCACCAGGGAAGCCGAGAATCTGCCTGTAATGTGGGAGACCTGGATTCAGTCTCTGGGTGGAGAAGGGATCCATTCCAGTATTCTTGCCTGGAGAATTCCGTGGACAGAGGAGCTTGGTGGGCTACAGTCCATGGGGTCACAAAGTGCTGTACGTGACTGAGTGACTCACACTTTCTACATCAAACAGTGGGATAAAACAGGCTTGAAGGCACTACTCAAAGATAAGCTGATGGAAGAACTGCACAGTTGGGTCTCCCGACTCTGTATGCAGAACAGCAAGAGGCCTAGGACTTATCTGTAAGCCAAACCAATCCACCAATCAACCAACCAACCAATCATCCAGCCCACCAACCCACCAACCAATCATCAACCAATCAAGAAAAATAGAAGGATGCTTTCCAAAACAAATATGAACTTTGAGAAAAAGTCACGGTCCCAGCTCTGCGTTGGTGCCTAAAGTAGGCCATTCTTTATTCTACTTGTCATAGACCTGCAGCCTAACACAGATTGCCCCTTCACCCATTCCAAATTAAAACAGTCACCCGGCATGCATCGTCCATGTCAGCAAGGTTGTCATTCAGAATTCCCTCCAAACAGGAGAGGGCCTTTGGGATATAGATCTGCATACACAACAGTAGGGGCTTCCCAGGTGACTCAGTGGTAAAGAATCTGCCTGCTAATACTGGAGACACAGAAGATTCAGGTTCAATCCCTGGGTCGATCGGGAAGATCCTCTGGAGTAGGAAATGGCAACCACTCCAGTATTCTTGCCTGGAAAATTCCATGGACAGAAGAGTCTTGTTGGCTACAGTCTATAGGGTTGCAAAGAGTTGGACAATACTGAGCAACTAAGTAGACACACACACGCACAACAGTAGAGGAAGGTCATACCAGCTTTTCTGGTTTCTGCCCTTGAATATGAATGAACTTCATCAGTCACAGGACAAAACCCAACCATACAGAAAAGAAGGACCAAGAGGTAGTCTGTATTAGCTGAGATGCATTCAACTGCAAGTAACAGAAAGTCCAGCTAAAATGGACTTGAACAAGGAGGACATATATTTTCTCATCTAAAGAAAAGGTTGGAGATGGAGCATTCCTAAATGGAGTAGCTCAGCAATGTCTTCAAGGACTTGGGATTTTCATCTCTCCGGTCCACTATCCTTAGTATGTTAGTAATTTCTTTCCTCATGATTACAGATGGCAGTAAGTATTACATGAAGGAGGTTGCTTAAAAAAATATTTTTTTACCATGTGCCACTATAATTAGTGAGAATATCATTCCCATAAATGTCCCAGGAGCTATTCCTTACAGTCACATTGAATCTCAGGAATTGGGTCTCATGCCTATGCCTATAAAAATCATTAGAAGTGGGAATGAGACTATTGTGAATGGCCTAGGCCAGGGTTTCTCACCTTTCACACTATTGACATTTTGGACCAGATAAGTTTTTGTTGTGAGGAGTTGTTCTGTGTATTGTAAACTGTTTAGTAGCATCCCTGCAAAGTCATAAATCATTCTGGAGGGGCATCTTCTTGACCAGTCGCTAGTAGGCCATTGAAGATAATGGTCAGCAACGAGTCTCATAGAGATCAAAACCAAGGGCAGAAGAACTCGCAGGAGCTTCACATAGAAAGCAGAGCCAAGGCTGACCTTGCTATAGTGGGGTCTGATGTATGTAGTAGAACAGTAACATCTCCACACTTCCTAGTCTACCATTTCCCAAATGGGTGGGTGTTTGTTCTGTTATTTTTTTAGCTTGCTGGCTTTGTTTTTTGATTTTCAGTTATTCTGTTTCTTCTTCTCCATTGTTTCTTAGCATAGACCGCCTGACTTCAAGGAGAATCATCTACACTTGGCAGAGGACAAGCCAGCACTCAGAAATTCTGAACTTCAAGGTTGTGCAACAGTGGAATGAGATTCTGTGGGTGTTTCCCTTGGTGATATGGTGAGTGTGTTCTCTAGTGTATGTGGATATTGAGGAGCCAAAGGGAAGACTTTGGCAGACATTACAAATTGGGTTACACAACGTCTATTTCCAACCTTCTGCACTCTTCTCTGTCTTTCCATAGAGGCTGTAAGTGTACGCACTTACCCAGTCACCCACATAGCTTCTCGGAGCCACAAGACACAGCTCTGACCAATAAGACATAAACAGAAGTCCAGGGAGAGAACAACTCTAGGGAAACGTTTGCTTTATTGATTACGGAAACAGATGCAACTGGTCCCAGTCCTTTCTTCCTGTCTCCACTTCTTCCCTCCTGGTTCATGAAGGTGATTCCTGAAACCAGTTATCTTGAAGGCTTGAAACAACAAGCCAAAATGCTAAGGATGGTACAGTGGGTGAACAGAGTCTAGGTCTTCTATACCACTATTATCCAATTTTATCACTTCTGAATTGACTGTCTCTCAGATTATCAGTACTCGAGTAATTTATTATGTCAAGTATATTTGAGTCATTATAAGTCAGGTATTTTATCACTTGAAACTGAATGGCAAAGGATTAATAGAGTGAAAGAGGAAGACAGAAATGAAAGACAGATATGCAAATAGACTCACCTTGCTGCTGCTGCTGCTGCTGCTAAGTCGCTTCAGTCGTGTCCAACTCTCTGTGACCCCGTAGATGGCAGCCCACCAGGCTCCCCTGCCCCTGGGATTCTCCAGGCAAGAACACTGGAGTGGGTTGCCATTTCCTTCTCCAGTGCATAAAAGTGAAAAGTGAAAGTGAAGCTGCTCAGTTGTGCTGACTCTTAGCGACCCCATGGACTGCAGCCTACCAGGCTCCTCCCATCCATGGGATTTTCCAGGCAAGAGTATGGGAGTGGGTTGCCATTGCCTTCTCTGAGACTCACCCTAGTTGTAGTGAAATTGACTGATGCTGTCTTTGGAACTCTAGTCTATGGTACTATTCAGTAATTACCTGCCTACCCTCACTATTTTCTGCTTTTAATCCCAAGCTCTTCTCTGTATTAAATATCATATATTAGGCTGAGACCTTCTGGACATATTAGCAGAGGATGGCTGACATAGCCACATGCACAAATCAAATTATTGGCTTTTGAGATTCTGACTATGTATTTGAAATTCATTGTCTAGAAAGCCAAAGAGTTCACCCAGCTTGCAAGAGCCAGGATTTTTGAGAAAGATTAAGTATTGAATTCTTCTAAAAGATTGCCTTTGCATATACAAAGGGAAAAAATCTCTGAAGGTATCAGGGACTAAAAGTGGTCTGCCTGAAGTGAGGAAGGAGACTAGAGGTTTAGAGAGTAAGCAAGTCCTTGGGAAGTTGCTTGTACTCTGCCCACCACCCTCCATCCCAGTCCTGGGTGAGAGGAGACAGGTTTGAGTAAGAGGAAGTAAGAGTGGAGGGGAGCAGTGCATGCTTGTCTGCATTCAGCTCCTGGGAGGCAGCAAGCTACCCTTACAGAAGTTCTCTCAGTGCTCAAGAGAATGGTCCCTTAGCCATAAATTGGGAGTTACAGTGTGGCCGGCCAAGGCTGAGGGGGCCCGAGACAGCATTGCTGAGTTTCCTTTTTACCCACAGTAATAGAGGAGAACCAGAAACCTGTTCAAGAGTGAGAAGGGACCACAGCAGGGTTAAGATGGCTAGTGGAAGATTTCCCTGGTGGTCCAGTGGTTAAGAATTCACCTTCCAATGCAGGGGACATGGGTTCAATCCCTGGTCAGGGAACTAAGATCCCACAGTTGAGGGATGACTAAGCCTATGGACCACAACTGCTGAGCTCATGCGTTCTAGAGCCTGTGCTCCACAACAAGAGAAGCCCGTGTGCCACAAACTGAGAAAGCTGGCACACAGCAATGGAGACCCAGAGCAGCCACAAATAATTTTTTTTTAAAAAGAAAGAAATTATGTCTGAAAAAATATATTGTTGTTGTTTAGTCACCAAGTCTTGTCCAATTCTTTGTGACCCCGTGGACTGCAGCAAGCCAAGCTCCCCAGGCCTTCACTGTTTCCTGGAGTTTGCTCAGATTCACATCCATTGAGTCAGTGGTGCTATCTAACCATCTCATCCTCTGCCGCCCCTTTCTCCTTAAATCAGAAAGTGGAAAATACATATATGTATGTGTATATATATATATATATATATATATATTAAAGATGGTGAGTAGATCTGATGGGAACTTTAATCAGAACTTGGGTGATACAAACCATGTGGACTAGTAACCAGAGATCATGGTGGTGCCTTGATCAGTACAGTGGATGCCAGCACAGATGTCAGTGACCAAAGATAAGGACTCTCCAAACAGGTCAGAGGTTATAATCACCAATGGAAGCCGACCTACTGACCTACTGTCAGAGTTTTAGCACCACACCAACCCTCCGGAAGTGACCTACCCTCGCAGGAAGCGTGAGTGGGAAGGGAGGAATTAAATCTGAACTTACAGAGTTTAAATGTAAAATAACTGAGTTTGCATGGAATTAATAATGATTGAAGTTTCTGCCAGCTAGCACAATAGGGTCTTTCAGTTAGAGAAAATAAAGTTAATCCTTTTTACGACCAAGAACATGGCTTTAGAAAATTGAACCTGTTACATAAGAAACTGAGGCATAAGTATATTATTTAAGGTAATTAAAGATAAACAAGCAAAGAAATAAAGATGATAATACATCACATAGTATAAAAAGAAAGAGCATAGTTATAAAAGTTAATTAATCCTCATCTTTCATTCCTGGAAGACAATAGGCTAAATATAAATTTGATACATCCACAAATCTCTTATTCAGGTTATTTAGTATTTTGAAAGTAACAAATATAAGAATTAAAAAATAGTTAAGAGGTTTTTCTTGGGAAAGGGACTAGGGGGAGGTAGGAGACTGTTTTCTTTCCATCATAAATTGTTTTTTGCTATTTGATTTTTTCTTACAACATACTTGTGTTACTGTGATATAGACTAGAGAAGAATTATTTATGAGCCTGAGTGCATTTGTGTTTTATGTTGTAGGCTAACATGATACAGTATATGTTAGGCTGACAGAATACTCACAGTAAAGATGAAAGTATAACCAAGTGTTCTGAGAATATGGACTACCATACATTGCAAAGTGGCTTTGCAAAAATTCTGTAGGAATTCCTAGACTCTATGGGTGAATGGCAACCCACTCCAATATTCTTGCCTGGGAAATCCCATGGACAGAGGAGCTTTGCAGGCTACAGTCAATGGAGTTCCAAAGGAATCAACCACAACTTAGTGCTAAACAAAAACAATAGATAAATGCATGGCTTCCCAAGTGGTTCAGTGGTAAAGAATCCTCCTGCCAACACAAGAGACAAAGGAGACGAAAGTTCTGTGCCTGGTTGGGAAGATCTCCTGGAGGAGGAAATGGCAACCCACTCTAGTGTTCTTGCCTGGAGAATCCCATGGACAGAAGAGCCTGGTGGACTATAGTGCATGGAGTTGCAAAGAGCTGGACACGACTGAATGACTAAGCATGCAAGCATGATGGGCAAATACAGCAACCACCAGACCAAAAGGATGGCTATTAAGAGGCAAAAGAGTAAGAAGGACGAACAGTGATTTGGAGACAGATCACATTGTGTCACAGCAGTTGGAGCTGTGGAACGTTGGAATGTAGCAGTTGGATTGTTTTTTGTGAAATGCACTGGCATTACTTTTAAGGCTTACACACACACACACACACACACACACACACACAGTGGGTTTAGCTTGTGCTCTTGCCCACTAATCATCGTCTTCTTCTCACATAGCCCTTGGGTCTTGAGAGCTCAATTAAAGCCCCCAGAAGCAAGCAAATCTGTGACACTCTGATCCCCCAACCTTGCCCTTGTCCTCTCAGAGGCAGAGGGCTGACAGGGGGTTATGCCTGAAATCAGTGGTCATTTGACCCATGCCAGAACATAAGGTCCCTGGAGCAAAAGGCTATGACTTGACAGGGATCTAGGAAACAGCCTGCAGATCCTTGTAGTATTATCTAGCACATCATCCCTGTGTAATAACATTAAGACCACTTTTTGTTTTTAAGTCTGAATGATTTCTGTATCAATAACTCTGACCAACAACCTTCATTATCTCTTGGGCTGATGAAACCCTGGAGTAGAAATACATTCTCAAACAATTTTCTCAGAGAGAGAAATATTCCAGTTGGATAATGGAAACAAAGTTAAATAGTTAACAAACACAGTTGCTTCAAACCAGTCAATCCTAAAGGAAATCAACCCTGAATATTCATTAGAAGGACTGATACTGAAGTTGAAGCTCCAATATTTTGGCCATCAGATACAAAGAATTGACTCACTGGAAAAGACCCTGATGCTGGGAAGGACTGAGGGCAGGAGGAGAAGGGGACAACAGAGGATGAGATAGTTGGATATCATCATCGACTCAATGGACATGAGTTTGAGCAGACTCTGGGAGCTGTTGAAGGACAGGGAAGCCTGGTGTCCTGCAGTCCACGGGCTCGCAAAGAATTGGACATGAGTGAGCAACTGAAGAACAAAACATCAGTTGTAAAACAGAATTTGCAAATAAAATGTAATGTAATGGAGGCTAATCACACTTTCCCCCTGCACTGTTCCTTTTTTGGCCACATGGCATGCGGGATCTTAGTTCCCTGACCAGAGATGGAACCTGTGCCCCCTGCAGTGAAAGTGTGGAGTTCTAATCACTGGACCACCAAGGAATATCTACCCACATTGTGTTCTTCACCACTTTTTCAACTGTTTTAGGACTCATGGTTATCTTGTACTCAGAGGTCATTTAGAAATAAATGCAAGTACAGACAGATGTCTTTAGAGAAAAATAGAGGCTAACCATGAGAGCACCTTGAAAGAGATAAAAATAGTGCAAGCATTCTTCAGGCAGTGCATGCCAAGTAGCGTTTTCAAAATGCTACCAACTTCACTCTCAAGGCAAGTCTATGTTCTAGATTCCAAATCAATTCAAGTTGGTTTATTGATTGGTAACAGCAATTAGTAGGATTAGTCAAGCTTTTCCACCTGAAAAAATTTCTCCAATTATTTGAAGCAACTCTTGAAAATCAGAGCATGAACTAGATTTATTTTAAAAAATTGATTTTGACCCATGACACCAAGGCTATAATCATGCTATTCCACAACTATATTATGGATCCATCAAAGAACAGTTCTATTTGTGTGGCCACAGAGAGGTGAATGGAAGCTTCTGACCTCTAACAGTGCAATTTTGCTTTCTCAATAACAGCATTCTGGAAGCACTGGGGGTAGATTGCTTTCCCTAGAATGCAATACCTAAAAACCGGCCAGGGCTTTCTGGCTATTGGCCTGGCCACCTAGGGGAGGCCTTATTCACAGCTGACAATACAGAAAGAGGTTTAATAAATAAAAAAAAATCAGACTCCATACACATATTTTATACCTGCAAGAGGGTGCTTTTGTTGAAATTCAACCCTAGGCTGTTTAGTCAACTACACAGAAATACACGTAACCCTCTTCTATCACTGTGAATTCTTTCCTGAAATTCATGCCATTAAGTGAAAAGCTGCCGCATGAAAAATATTTCCATTACTTGTGAGGGATTCTGTTCTCAGTCAAGGTTCTCAATGTTCTCAGAGAGAGCAATGTATCAATTGGATAATGAGAACAATCATTTAATAAACAACAATTAGAAAATACATAAATAGAATTTGCAAATGAAATGAAATGGAAGCTTATTACACGTTTACACTCTCTGCACTATTTTCTTCACCAATTTTTATCTATTTTAGGGCTCATGGTGATCTGGCACTCAGACTGCATTTAGAAACAAATTTAAGCACAGATAAAATTCTTTGGGGAAAAATAAAGGCTAAGTGAGAGAGCTTCCCAAAACATGGAAATAGTATAGGTACAACAGACTGAAGGTTAGTGGACGATACCACCTCTTCACTTCTCTTGCCCAGTATAGGTCCACAAAGCAAAACATCCAAACACGCACATAATTCAAATTGGTTCCAGATGATATTCTCTAACTAGAAACTGTTGGCCTGATAATTGATGTGTCTTTGCCTGAAAGGATAATTTCAGAATATCACTTCTTATAGCACATTTATTTAGTCTGCTTTGTGATACAAAAGTCATCATACTTTTGTATAATGGAAACGGAGTGTGGTTGGAGTGTGGTTGGCAGAACAATGGTCCCCACAAAGATGTCCATGTCCTATACCTCCAAATGTGTGACTGTGTTATCTTACATGACACAAGAGACTTTGAAGACGTGATGTGATTGGATCTTGAAATAGGAAGATTATTCTGGATTATCTGGGTAGGCCCAAGGTAATTGCAAGAGTCTTTATAAGAGGGAGCCAGGAGGTCAAAGAAGCCATATGATGATGGAAGCAGAGGTCAAAGTGATACAAGGAAAGGACCACTAGACCAGCATCACCCAGATGGCCTCTAGAAGCTGGAAAAGGTTGGAGAATGGGGAAATGGATTCTCCCCTAGAGCCTCTAGAAGGAGCACAATGCTTAGTTGCTCAGTCGTGTCTGACTCTTTGTGATCTCAGGGACTTAGCCAGCCAGGCTCCTCTGTCTATGGGGACTCTTCAGGCAAGAATGCTGGAGTGCACTGCCATGCCCTTTTCTAGCGGATCTTCCCAGCCCAAGGATTGAACCCAAATCTGCATTGCAGGCAGAGTCTTCACCCTCTGAGACACCAGGGAAGTCCATGAGATCATGTAGAGTGAAACACGACTGAGTGACTAACACACACACACACTCACTCAGTCATGCCCGACTCTTTTGTGACCCCATGAGCTGCAGCCCACCAGGCTCCTCTGTCCATGGACTTCTCCAGGCAAGAATACTGGAGTGGGTTGCCATTTCCTTCTCCAGAGATCTTCCTGACCCAGGGATTGAACCTGGGTCTCCTGCTTGGCAGGTGGATTCTTAACCACTGAGCCACCAGGGAAGCTGACCTTCCTGCATTCAGCCTAGATGGAAATGTGTTTCTAGGCAACAGTGCAAAGTGGTGGAATGGGGTAGGGGTAGTGGTGGGAAGATATTTCTGTTTTTGCTCTCTATGAGTTGGAATGGCATTGTGTCTAAAGTGCTGATCATCCTTGAGTGATGGGTGGAATTTTTGCTGACATTTTTTTTGGATACTGCTGTGAACTGAACTGTTGTGCCCCTAGATTCACATGTTGAAGCCTCAACCCCCAATGCAGTGGCATTTGGAGATGAGGTTTCTGGATGGCTAATTAGGTTTTGATAAGATCATGATGGTGGAGCCCCATGATTGTTGTCCTTATAAGAGACTCCAGCAAGTTTCCTCTCTCTCTTCCTCTCAACTATGTGAGAAAACAGCAGGAAGTGGCTGTTTGAGAGCCAAGAAGAGACTTTCAGCAGAATCTCCCCATGCTGGCGCCCTGATCTTGGACTTCCAGTCTCAAGAACTATGAGAAAATTAATTTCAGTTGTTCAAGCCACCCAGTTAACAAGTGTTTTGTTATGGCAGCTTGAGCAGACTAAGACACTGAAAGGAAATAAAGAGAGGGAATGTAAACCTCGATCTTTCATCTCAGCCTGGTTTAAGGGCAGTGAGAGATCAAGCCAGTCAAGAATGAGCAAACACCCGAGGTTCAGAGGAGCTGTTACTGCCCAAGAGATCCTGATGGATCCTGGTAAGAGGGACTGGCATTTGGTTATCTCTGCTGGTGTGGCAGGCAGAGTTCAAGGCGACTCCAAGATTCTTGGTTCCTGGTGCACACACTCCTTCTTCAAGTTATTCAGTCAAACAGTCATCTAGATGCTGCTATGGAGGGATTTTTACAGAGGTCATTAAGGCCTCAAATCAGTTGGCACTAGATAGGGTGACCTGGGTGGACCCTATCTAATCACCTGAGCCCTTCAAGTCTGGGTCTAGAGGTCAGAGACAGAGGAAGTCAGTGATTCAAAGCACAAGAGGGATTCGAAGCACAAACGTTGGCTGGAGGGTGGAGAAGACCGCATGCCAAGGAATATGGGTGGCCCTGAGCTGCTGAGAGTGGTCCCAGCCAACCAGAAAACAGGGACCTAAGATGTATAACCACAAGGAACAGAATTCTGCCAACAGCATGCCTGATTTGGGAGCAGATTTTTCCTTAGAGTCTCCGGATAAGAACTGAACCTACCTAGACAGCACCTTGCTGTCAGCCTTTGGTAACCTGAGCAAAGACCACGAACATGCCATGCCAGACCTCTCACTACAGAGCTATGGGCTAATAAAGTGCTGTTGTTTTAAGACACCACATTTATGGTAATTTGTTACACAGCAATCAGTAACTGATACAGCAGCCTG
Source organism: Capra hircus (assembly GCF_001704415.2). Classification (NCBI taxonomy): domain Eukaryota; kingdom Metazoa; phylum Chordata; class Mammalia; order Artiodactyla; family Bovidae; genus Capra; species Capra hircus. The sequence goes on from NC_030827.1 coordinate 42,101,641, forward strand.
AGCTGCTTTTGCAGTTTTGCCAACTCTGGGCACAGGGACTCCAGCTTTTATAAGAGTGAGACTCAGTTGAACAGTGAAACTCTTACTTGGAGCCACATATGCATGAGAGCTCTGCCCACGCCCATGGCTCTGAGATAAGCCATGGATAAGACAAATCTTGGAACTCTTAGGAATTACCCTTGGGGACTTTGAAATTTATGAAAGACTGCCTTTTCTGAAGTTAAGCATATGTCCTCAGAGTCCTTATAATTTTGTTGTTAATATATTGGGGGTTTTGAGAAAACTAGGTATATATATATACCTAGTTTAACAGAAAGAGACTGTTGATTACTTGCCTAAACAACCAGACATTTAAAAAATGGTTTTGAAAGCTATTTTCCATAATCAATCTGCTTGTAAAATGTGCCTTTAGTCATATCAGTGTATCCCGTTCAATTCAGCAAGCATTTAATGAATATTTATTTTATTTTATTTTAAAAAACTTGTCTCAGTGAATTCATGGGAACGTTTTTTTTTCCCCACTGCAAAAATCAATCTTGTTAAAAGATGTCTATTATAAGCCTGCAATGGAAGTTACTACGAGCTCTCCAGTAACTTTAAACTTTAAAGAAGATACCATATGTCTAGTATGAAGAAGAAAAAATTGTTGCGGGAGTCAGAATACCAAACTTAGATTGGCTTAAACAAATTTATGAATTTTAAAATTCTCATATATGTGGTATAGACACATAATACCAGGTCAAGATTAATATTTTTATGTTTATATACATTTTCTTAATCAATGGCTGACATCAGCAGTCATCAATTTTTTGTGATTCAATAAATGTTTTGTTTTATTTTATTTTTAACTGAGATATAACTGACATGTAACATTGTATTAGTTTTAAATATATGACATAAAATGATTTGATATATGTATACATACTGCAAAATCATCACCACAGTAAGTTTAGTTATCATCCATCGAACATTTTTTTTTCTTGTGATGAGAACTTTTAAGATCTACTCAATCCAAATATACACTATGGTATTATTACCTAAAGGGCTTTTTAAACTGAAAAGTCTAAAACTAGGCCTGGTTCCAAGTACTGTCTCACACAGAAGTTTAAAATATCACATTTCCTTCATGATTGTTTTAGTTGTCCCCTCTCTTTGTGCCAGATTTATCTTTAGGCTGGCTCCCTTCATGTTAGTAAAAAGGCTTTGGTAATTCTAGACCTCATATCATCAACCGGCATCTGAGAGAGAATGTCTTCTTGAATGTACTGTCTTTGGAAGACAAGGGAAGCTGCTATTGTAAAAGCTCCAGTAAGTATCTCTTATCCCTGATGATCTTAATTGAATCCTATCTTTATTCCTAAACAAAATATCAGGACTCGGGGATGGGGGAGGGGAAGAGATGGAGTGAGTGGAGTGGATTATGTTCTTCCTATGAAAACAAAGGAGGAGTAAATTCCACCCAAATCACACGGCTGAAAATAGGAAAGGAGCATCCGTCCAAAGAAAGATTTGTGTCCTGTTGGAGGAAAAAGTGAAAGTGTTGTTAGTCACTCAGTTGTGTCCAACTCTTTGAGACCCCATGGACTGTAGCTCACCAGGCTTCTCTGTCCATGGAATTCTCCAGGCAATAACACTAATGTGGGTAACTCATTCCCTTCTCCAAGGGATCTTCCTGACCCAGGGATGGAACCTGGGTCTCTCACATTGTAGGCAGACTCTTTACATCTGAGCCACCGCTGGGGAAGTCCTGTTGGAGGAAAGAGGTGAGTCAATACAATAGTAAAATACAATAAATGCAGTAAGAAAAGCACAAAGTACTTATGCTGTGGTGTCAGAAAGAGAAAGGGTCAACCTTCTGTCAAAGTTGGCGAGATAAGAAAGGATTTCATTGAATAGTTTTGTATTGATTTCTGCTTATCCTTAAAGGCCGATCTCAGAGGGCAAAAAGACATCCTTGGAAGTAGGAACATGGCAGTAAAAAACAAGGAAGCAGAAAACTGGTGAGTTGTATTACGGGGACACTAATGAATGGAGCATGACTCCAGCACAAAATGCTGGGAGACAGAGCTGAAAAGGAAAACTGGAGCCTTATTGTGAAGGGCTTTCCTTGAATTCCAGCAGGAGGAGTCTCATTTAATTTAGAAATCAGTGGGGAGCCATTGAAAGGTTTTGAATAGGGGAAAGATGTAACTAAATATGCCTGCTGGAAATATGAATCTGTCAGCAATGAACTGGATGAATTGCAGCAGACAGACACAACTCAGGGAGATGGGTAAGGAGGCTATTGTCATGTTCAGAAGAAAAGCCATGAAGCCAGCTAGTAGCTAAGAGGTAGAAGGAGATGATGGGCATGAGAGACTTCAGATGGTGGAATCTTCATGTATGCGTGTTGTGTGTGTGCGTGCTCAGTTGCTAAGTCATGTCTGATTCTTTGTGACGCTATGGACTGTAGCCCACCAGACTCCTCTGTCCATGGGTTTCTCCAGGCAAGAATACTGGAGTGGGTTGCCATGTCCTCCTCCAGGGGATCTTCCCAACCCAGGGATTGGACTTTATCCCCTACATTGACAGGCAGATTATTAACCACTGAGCCACCTGGGAAGTCCAGAATCTTCACAGCCCACTAATAAATTCATTGTAAAGAGTTAAACAGGGAGCAGTAATGATGGAAGCTCTGATGTCACTGCGATGAGCAAGAAAGTGGAAACTATCATTCATGAAGATGAGCCCTCCAAGGCTCAGGTGTACTGCAAAGCAGCAAGCTCCACAAGGGGGCAGTAACGACTGCCTGCCCCGTGGCAACTGATCCTCAAGTGCTTGAGAAGCAAAGGGCCCCTTGTGCTATAATTCACCTCTTTCGTGAGCTAAAACTGTTAATTTTGTTTTTTTTTTTTTTTACTGTGTCATTTCAATGGCTCTTAACATCGCAGAGCCATTACCCAGGGGCAGGATCAAGAGCAGACAATAGGGGTCCCTAAGCTGCTTCCATGAAATTAAAAGATGCTTACTCCTTGGAAGAAAAGTTATGACCTACCTAGATAGCATATTCAAAAGCAGAGACATTACTTTGCCGACTAAGGTCTGTCTAGTTAAAGCTATGGTTTTTCCTGTGGTCATGTATGGATATGAAAGTTGGACTGTGAAGAAGGCTGAGCGCCGAAGAATTGATGCTTTTGAACTGTGGTGTTGGAGAAGACTCTTGAGAGTCCCTTGGACTGCAAGGAGATCCAACCAGTCCATTCTGAAGGAGATCAGTCCTTGGATTTCTTTGGAAAGAATGATGCTAAAGCTGAAACTCCAGTACTTTGGCTACCTCATGCGAAGAGTTGACTCATTGGAAAAGACTCTGATGCTGGGAGGGATTGGGTGCAGGAGGAGAAGGGGACGACAGAGGATGAGATGGCTGGATGGCATCACTGACTCGATGGATGTGAGTGAGTGAACTCTGAGAGTTGGTGATGGACAGGGAGGCCTGGTGTGCTGCGATTCATGGGGTTGCAAAGAGTCAGACACGACTGAGCGACTGAACTGAACTGAACTGAAGCTGCTTCAGTATTGAAACTCTAGAGTCACATGGATGGCAAGCAAAATAGTATCTTTAGTGCTGATAAAGCTGTTGGAGAAAGTGACTTAATGTGAGGTTCAGACTGACTTCCTTAGATAGCCCGCAAGTAAGAATTTAGACTCACTGGTTTAGTATCCGTTTGGGGGAGGCAGGATTGCTCCTGCAGGGATGGAGCCTCTGAATGAAAACCTACACTGTGTCCTAAGAGAATGGCACAATCTCTGTGGGCAGGCAGGTCCCAGAGAGAAGAGGGACATACTGGTCCGTTTCTTTCATTCACCAGTAGGTCTTTCCTCTTCCCTGGGGAGGAATGGGTGAGAGGAGCACAGGGGACAGTCCTGGGGTCTGGTCCCTCACTGACAGTGGAGGCACCCCATGAGTTCCTGCAGAACTGTCTTCCCTTTCTTCTTTGTCAATGCTCAAGGTCCCTGACTCCTGGTGGCCTCTGAACTCTGGCTCCCCTGGCTCTTTTAGACACAAAACTAGAGGTAGTCTGATCAGATAGATTTCCTAGCACTTTCATAAGGAGTTTGAAAGATCTGAATTTATGTGCTCTGGTTAGATGGAGTTTTAGAAGATTTACTCTGATGACAGTGTGCAGAATGGCACGTGGATAGACCATGGGCTGGAACAGGACAAACAGGTCTGTGAACCACCAAGAGGAAGAATCCATGAGGCTCAAGTGGACAGAAGAGAAAACTGGATAATTCCCAGAGACTGGCTCTGGCCCTTGGTTAGGCATTGAAGTCATTCCTTAAGGGAAGAATTATAGGAAGATGAGCATGTTGAAGGGTGTGAAGTGAGATTTCATTTGGGGCATTTCAGTTGCGTGTGGCATTTCCAGGTGAAGATGAGCAGAGATACCCTCAGCTTTGTGAAGCACAGGGCAAAATAAAGCATGAGATCATCTGGGGGTCAGGATTTGGAAACGTTCATTTCCCACTCCTCACATTTCCATTGAGGGAGGGAATTACATGACCTCACCCAGAGAACAGGGCTTCTCTGGTGGCTCAAGCTGGTAAAGAATCCGCCTGCCAATGCAGGAGATGCAAGAGATGCAGGTTCGATCCCTGGTTTGGGAAGATCCCCTGTAGGAGGACATGGCCACCCACTCCAGTATTCTTGCCTGGAGAATCCATGGACAGAGGAGCCTGGAGGCTACAGTCTGTAGGGTCACAAAGAGTGGGACATGACTGAGCATGCACCCAGAGAAGAAAGGTCAGGGAAGAACACTCCCAACCTCTCTCTGCCCTTCACTCACTCCTTCACATTCTCTTTCTTCCAGACTGGCTCTGGTCCTCTTTCTTTCAGATCTATCCTCTTACTCAGAGTACCTCCTAGGTTCCAACATACAGTTTCCAGAGAAGGCCTGCTGTTTTTTTTTTTTTTTTAGTGGACCATTTTTAAAGCCTTTATTGAATTTGTTACAATATTTCTTCTGTTTTATGTTTTTTGTTTGTTTTGGCATTGAGGCATGTGGAGTCTTAGCTCCCTGCCCAGGGATCGAACTTGCATACCTCTCCCGCTCACTGGAAGGGGAAGTCTTAACCACTGGATAGCCAGGGAAGTCCCAGGCCTGCTGTTTTGACTTTAATGCACATCTTATATTAACTGCTGATGCAAAGTCACTTTCCCAAATCAAAAATATGGCTGACCCTTTGCTTCCATCTCTCTGTTTCTCATCTCTTATTTATCAGTTGGTTCAGAGCTCCAGAGGAGAGTGTTTGAACTTGCTAGCAATGGAATCCCACTCCAGTATTCTTGCCTGGAAAATCCCATGGATCGAAGAGCCTGGAAGGCTGCAGTCCATGGGGTTGCTGAGGGTCAGACATGACTGAGCGAATTCATTTTCACTTTTCACTTTCATGAATTGGAGAAGGAACTGGCAATCCACTCCAGTGTTCTTGCCTGGAGAATCCCAGGGACGGGGGAGCCTGGTGGGCTGCTATCTGTGAGGTTGCACAGAGTTGGACACGACTGAAGTGACTTAGCAGCAGCAGCGGTGCTGCTATAACAAAGTATCAATGATCAAGTGGCTTGCCCAATAAAATTTTATTTTCTTTCAGTCCTCGAGGCTAATAATCAAGGTCAGGTTGTCAGCAGGGTTAATTTCTTCTGCTTCTCTCCTTGGCTTGTAAATGGCTGTTTTCCTGTGTCCTCACATGATCGTCCTTCTAGAGCTGCCTGTGTCCAAATTTCCTTCCTATGAGGACCCCAGTTATACTAGATTAGGGCCCACTCCAAGGACCCAGTTTTTGCTTAATCCCCCCATTAAAGGCCCTCTCTCCAAATATAGTCACATTCTTCAGTCCTGGGGTTAAGCTTCAACATACGAATAAGAGGAGGGATCACTATTCAGCCCAGAACAGGGAAAGAACAGGGTGTTTATTCATCCTCTAAAACTTCATCCATAGACCCTATCCTGTTCCTTCTCTCTCTCTCCCTTTTTTGTTTCTTTTCTTAAATTCACTCTCCCTCTTTTTTTAAAAAATTGTATTCATTTATTTGTTTTTGGCTGCGCTGGGTCTTAGTTGCTGCACTAGGGCTTTCTCTAGTTGCCCTGCATGGGTTTCTCCTCACACTGGCCTCTCTCATTGTGGAGCACAGGCTCCAGGACCCCAGCTTCAGTACTTGTGGTACACAGAGTCAGTAGCCCCGCAGCATGTGGAATTGTCTCCAACCAGGGATCAACCCCTGACCCCTGCATCGGCAGGTGGATTCTTCATCACTGGACCACCAGGGAAGTCCCAGAGTCATTCTTACACACAATTTTGAGACCAAATTTTCTCCTCCTTCACTCTTTTTGTTTCAATGCCAAGAACTAGGAAAATTTTAATCAGGGCACTGTTGAGTTTCATTAAAGGAAAAGTAGGTCAGTGACACTCAGAGACTGGATCCCATTAGGAGGGTTGCTGGACTGTGCAGCTCTGGGAACTGGAGAGAGTTTAAGATGGAGCCTAGTGAGAACCTGACCACCTGGTAATCAAGACAACTGTACTTCTTCCCCTCAGAGAGAAGAGGGACATACTGGTCCGTTTCTTTCTTTCACCAGTAGGTCTTTCCTCTTCCCTGGGGAGGAATGGGAGCAATGAGACAAGCATTTTCACAACCCTATGGAATTTACAGGTAACACTAGTGGTAAAGAACCTGCCTGTGAATGCAGGGATGCAAGAGACATGGGTTTGATCTCTGGGTGGGGAAAATCCCCTGGAGAGGAGGCCGTGGCAACCCACTGCAGTATTCGTGCCTGGAGAATCCCATGGAGAGGAGCCTGGTGGGCTACAGTCCATGGGTTGCAAAGAGTCGGAAGTGACTGAAATGACACGTGCAAAATATCTGAGGTTAATGGTTTTGTGTATATTTAGGTCCACAGCCATAATGTGGGCCTGCCTTTCTTTATTAGTTTTGCCCTCTGATACGTACTTCTCCTGCCATGTTTGAGTTTGAATGGTTTTCCCAAGAGAAATAAATTCTGCAGCCAGAGTGATGGCTGATTTTATGGAATTCTGTTAATATCCTACATGGCTGATGACGGTCATTCAGAACTTTGTTTCAGGGACATGCGATCTTTAGGCCTCTCCACACAATGAGGGGAAGAAATGACAGATCTGTGGCGATGAAACACTTTTCTTGATCAGTGTGATTATATCAGAATGCTCCACCTGGATATATCGATTTGCCTTTGAGAGTGCTTTTTGCCACATAAATCTCATAGAAATATCTTTAAGGAGCTGCCCCGGAAGGCCACTGCTTCCTTCCTCAGCAAAGAGAAGCAAAGCCAGGGAGTCATTTGTCAAAGTTTCAAACAGAATGGTCCATTTATGAAGTGACTCTGGATGGTTTCCTATTGTGACATTCATGGGATTTTAAAGCAAAGATGCGTTTTATGATTAACCTCGGCATATAGAAGTGCAGAGCTGTATTTGTCTCTTTTGACTTACTTCACCAACCTGAATTTTTAAAAAATCACCTTCAAGGAGACTCATATTTATTATACCTCAAAAATTCAGTTTATATGCACCGCTGTTCAGAGCAATTTCTTTTCCCCTGTGTCTAATAGCCTAGTGGTCCTTTGTTTTGGAGATACATTCATACTTTTCTAAGATTTGGCCATAGATGGAAAAGAACATTCTTGAGAGCACTTCCCCCCTGCCCTGTCTTAGTAAAGGAAAATAGGTCTTAAAAATGTTATAAATAAGGTTTAAAATATTGATTGAAAGCTTCTCACTTGCTCTTTGTTCTGAGACACATAGCCTCAATTTTCTAATTTTTGAGAGCTGTAGTGAAAGGAGCATCTTTTCTCTTTCTCTTTTGTATTGGGTGACCTTGGACTGAATTGAAATTTACCTTTTCCCCCTTGTAAAGTAAGTATTGTGACATAAGTAGGTAGGACTGGAGAAAGAACGGAGGTAGTCTAGCACATTATTTATTAAGGAGTATAGGTTTTGAGCCAGCTTGGCCTGATAAACTTGCGACTTGATGGTTGGATGATTGGGAGCATGTGACTTGTCTACTAGGTCTAATTTTCCTCATCTGTGAAGTAGACATAAGGATTGCTTTTTCTCATGTGGTTGTTTGAAAAAGAAATGAGATAATTTACAAATGTAGTGTGAGATTATCATCATCCCCATCATGAAATTAATGAAGAACCATCAACTGCTTTATTTTACTTTCCTTAATATATGAAGTAAGACACAGGAAAGTAAAGTCCGTAAAATCCAAACTCTGTCTTGGGTAAAATGGATTGAAACTGGATTGATGTAATTTGAAATGTATCTTTTGAATATCTGTATTCATACATACATATGTACATATATATGCACAGACGCATACATAGATATTAATATTTATACAGAAATGTAAAAATAAATCTATTTATACACAGATGAAATTTCACAGAAGCTTTAAATAACGACTTGAAATGTATTTACCAAGATTTTATAACTATACTTCCATTTGGAATGCAAAGCCATTTTCTAAATAAAAAATATTTAGTCACAAGTATAAAATTGGAATAAGATTTAATAACCTCCCTTAGGAACTGATTTTAAGGTTTAAATTGTCCTTTTAAACTGCATTAACTCTTAAATCCTTCTTATAATGTCTTCATATTTAGGCTTCAGTGGAGAAAAAGAGGAGCTAACCATTCTGTCACTTATTTAAAAATATTCCTAGATTTAAAAACATTAAGAGCTTCTGCTTGAAGATGGGAGCATAAAGATAATTGTGCTAAGCTCTACTCTCTAATATCAACTGAAAGCAACACAAATTCTAAAAAAGAGTCCATCTTTAATGAAACGAGGAGACAGATACAACCCCAAACTATGAATAATTGCTTCTAAATATAGGGACATTCGGCCTCATTTCCAGAAGGATGCCAAAAGTAGGTTCACACTTGATACTCTACGTGCACACTGCAGAGTTTTCCAATCGACTTGGCAAAGCTTGGAACCACTTCACCAGTTACCCCTTACTAGAAAACATTCATTCCACATCCTACACTGAGGACCTGCAGACCCAGTGGGACTTGAAAGAGAAAAACCCGTCAACTTTGCAGGAAACATCCTGGAGGCATACAGTGGAAACAGCAATACCACTAACAGCAATATCAGTAATTAGCAATGGCCAACTGTTACCAAGTGCTTACTATGTTCTAGGCAGGCTTCCCAGGGGGCGCTAGTGGTAAAGAACCTGCCTGCCAGTCCAGGAGACAAAAGAGATGCAAGTTGGATCCCTGGGTTGGGAAGATCTCTTGAAGGAGGGCATGGCAGTCCACTCCAGTATTCTTGCCTGGAGAATCCCATGGACAGAGGAGCCTGGCGGGCTTTGGTACATAAAGTCACAAAGAGTCAGACATGAGTGAAGTGACTTAGAATGCAGACAGGAAATGTTCTAGACACTGCTTTAAATGGTTTATATCCACCAAGTTGGGTTATCCTCACAGTAACCTTATGCTAAGGGTACGATCATGATCCTGGTTTTAGTGGTCAGTTAGAGAGCCTGTCCTCTTAACCTCCACACCCCTGAATTTTATGGTGTGCATGGAATCAGCTTTGATCGGTGGCTCAAGCTCAGCTGAAGGAGAATGAAAATAAATGCCAAGTCACCACAAGAGAACTTGAGCCTCATGGGGTTTCCCCGTAAGCCTTGAGGCTTTCTGTTCCCTTCCAGAAGGAATGCAGGTGATGGGGAGGAGATGTGTGCTTGGAGCAAAGGCCCAGCAGAGCTGATGGGAAAGTCTTCTGAGAAGACACTGCTTCTGCGAGGCTCTGTGATTTTGACTCTCTTTCCCTCTGCCCCATTCCTTGCTGATAAGACTCCGTGCATAGAGTTGACCAAGATGGAACTGCCCTCATTTAATTATGCATCATAGTTAGAAAGAAACTAGCATAGACTAATGTATAGATATTTGAAAGATATAAAAATCAAGAAAAACAAACAAAAAATAGCCAGTAGAGTGAACAGAAGGAAAAAAAAGAAACATTTAAAAGGGTAAATGGATAAAACACATCAGAAAATGAATTAAATTATGAAGTGAATAAGATTTCAAACACTTTTCAACAAAAAGAGAATTGAATTCATGGGAAACCCATAATCATTTAAAGGTGAAAGGGAAAGAATCACTGCAGTAAGAAAAAGGATAGTGGTAAAGTTGCTGGACATCAAGGATAAAGAACCTGATGTGGACCTGGCATTTAGAAAAGTATCTATTATAATAGACACTCAACTGATACTCATAGAATTAATGAGTAAAACTGAGCCAGAAAATGAAGAAATTTCCTATACCAAGGGAAAACCAAGTCAACATTAAACTTCCTAGGAAAAATGCTAGAAACTGTAGGGGCAATTATTATAAAGTATTCAGGGAATGAAAGTGTATTCTGAGATGTTTTTTTACTTAGTTGAAAGTCATTCAAATATATAGAACACAAACAGGTTATTTTGACACACTGAAGAACTGAGGCAACACGGCACTCATTAGTTTTTTGGGGGGAGAAAAAAAACTATTTGATTAAGATGTCCAGCCAATCAAGATAAGAGTTAAAAATAAAGGGTTCAATTATAGAAAAATGAGAATACTGATGCTATTTAGATATAGCACCAGGACTAAACACCTGGAAATTATGGTATTAGAAGAGGATGCAAAGGTTATAAATTGCAACAACATAGAAATAATAATCTCAGTACAATAATTAGGAGGTCAGAAGAAAATAGAGATGGGAGAAAGTGTTGTTTCTGCTTATTTCCTTATGGAGCATAAGAAATTCTAACAAATGCTGATAATTTAAATTATGAAAGCTTAAGTGTGTTATTTTAATGCATAAAGATAACACCAGAATAAATTAAAATGGCAATATAACCAAGTGATGTATGCAGAGGGTGTGTAAATTTGGGAGGAGAGGTATGTATGATAATTTCCTCATCTTCCTTAGGGGAAGTTGGCAGATACTGTTTAAGGTGGATGAATAAGTTTTAAAGTTATTTGGATATATTATTCAAAAATACAAAATTATTCGAAAATCTAAAAACTAAAAATTCATTATAAATACAAAACCCGCACAAACAAAATAGAGAAACCCAGATCACAGAGGAAAATAGAGAAAACAATGGAAATATTTAACACATAAAATAAAGAAGTAAGACAAAAGATAGCATCTGATTAATACATGTAAACAATGAGGTAAACAATCTGTTGAGAGAAAGACAAAAAGGACTCCTCGTATCTCACATTGCTTAAAAACTGTAATTCCACAAGAGGAAGTCTAAAAGAGACACATCTCAACAAAGTAACACGGTACATTTGAAAATTAAAGGTATGTGGCAACCCCCCCCGTTCTCCCTTCCTGGCCCCAAACACCTCACAGTTAATCAAGGCCAATACGAGCAAAAAGGAAGCAGGGGTTGCCATGTTGGTATCATCCAAGGTAAGTTGTAATGACAACTCAGGGAAGTGAACTAGTTAAGAACTGTGAAGGCAGAGTGTTGGATGAGTTATCAACAAGGTTGTGGTTGTTCCCAAGAGCAACCGAAGGCGTACCACCAGAGGCAATGTATGTTCTTTGCTAGCACAGCACACAGACAATCATAGGTTCTCAACGAAAGCTAGCTGCCACTTGAGCCCTGCTTCTGTCCCATTTGTTCTGTTTTTTTTCTTTTTCATTTCTTTCAGAAATTCCACTTATCTATATGTTGACTCTCTGCTAATTGTCTTCCAGGCGCCAAATATCTGTGTTTTGGTTTTCGTGTGGTTCAACCTTTACTCTAGGCACAAGCCGTGGAGTTGTGCCTGTCCGGTTTTTACTACCCATCTTGTCATGCAGCCCAACCACCATCCAGCTCTCTGCTAGGTAGGTTGGCGCACACTCATGGGCTCACAGCACAGTTGCTTCTAAACGATTGTGGTTCTCTTGTGACACACTTCCTGCTTGCTCCAGGATTGGTTCTTTTCTTCTGTCTTCAAACTCAAACAATGTCACTGGGATTTCCCAGGACCTCCTCTAATTATTTTCATCTGGTTCCACCTGCAGCTTTTCTCTTTGAAGCCATGGCATGTGGAGGAAATTTTTTCCTAGTTCAAATGTTGAGACAGCTTGTTTGCTCTTTTGAAAATCATTGTGTCACTATAACAAGGGCCTGGGAAGAAGGTTATATACTTTTACTCAAGTCACCATTTTACATAAAGTTTCTTTTTTCCATTTTGTCCTGACTCATAAGACTCTTGTATTCCTGGCCCTTATTCCTCTGGGTCCATATCGTTGTTTCAGTTTCTGCTTTTGGACATTCTCTTTAGAGACCTGTGGACTTCTCCTTTTGGCTCGCTGAGCCTGGCTTTTTATTCAACTCTCTCTTTTTTAAAAAAATTAATTAATTTATTTTAATTGGAAGATAATTACTTTACAATATTGCAGTGGTTTTTGCCATACATCCACATGAATCAGCCACGGGTGCACATCTGTCCCCCCACCCTGAATCCCCCTTTCCACCTCCTTCCCTATCTCATTCCTCTGGGTTGTCCCAGAGCACCAGCTTTGAGTGCCCTGCTTCATGCATTGAACTTTCACTGGTCAGCCATTTTACATATGGTAATATACATGTTTCAATGCTACTATTTCATATCATTCCACCCTAGCCTGTTCCCACATAGTCAATTCTCTACTCTGATCTTAATATCCTTCTTCAGGGTTTTGGAGGAGAATCACTTCTTTTAGCTCCATCCTCAGATGTTGTAAGCAGGATTTTAAGATGGTACCCATGATCAGTGTCCTCTTGTATCACTTCCACAATATTATGTTATATGGCAAAAGGGAGAGTATCTAAGTGTGCCTGATCTAATTACATGAACCCTCTAAAAGCAAGTTTTCTCTGGTTAGTGGCAGGAGAGAAAGTCACAGAGATTCAAAGAATGAGGACTCAGGAACTCTCTGGTGGTCTAGTGGTTAGACGCCTTGCTTCCACTGTAGGAAGCAAGAGTTGGATCCATGGTCAGGGAACTAAGATCATACATGCCTCATGGCCAAAAAAGGAAAAAAAAAAAAAAAGCCTTAGGCAAAGAACAACATACCATTGCTAGCTTTGAAGATGGAAGGGGCCATATGGCAAGGAATGCAGGTGGTCTCTCTCAAGAAGCTGACAGTAGCCCCTGGCTGACAGCTAGCAAGTAATTGGGGACTTTAGTCCCACGGCTGCAAGGAACTAGATTCTGCTAACAACCTAAATGAACTTGGAAGTGGGTTCTTCCCCAGAGCTTCCAAATAAGTCCAGCCCGGCTGACACCTGATTACAGCCTTATAAGACCCTGAGCAGAGAAGGTAGGTGTGCCATGCCAGGTTTCTGAACTATAGAACTCTGAGTTAACAACTGGGTGTTTAAAGTCACTACGTCTGTAATGATTATTCCACAACAATGGAAAACTAATATATTAAAATCAGCACTAACTTCATATGTTCTGGAGAAAAATCAGATGATAAACTCCTGAATGGGAAGAATTGAAGCAATATTGCAATGCTTTTGCAAAGAGAGGCTAAACCAAAATATAGTCTTAACTCTTTTACCCATGCCTCCCCATCTCAATTTATTTATTGAGATATATCTATATAATGTTAGATAGATGCATAAACTATATAACATTATATATGGTGTACAACATAGTGATTTGATATTTATGTATTTTGCAAAATGACCATCACGATAAGTCTAGCTAACATCCATCACCACACATTCTCACAATCAGTTTCTGTGTATGTATGTAATGAGAACTTTTAAGATCTACTCTTTTAGCCTTCATTACCTATTGATGAAAAGTACAACAACCTCCTAATTTAGGGCTTTACTCAATTATCTGCATTGCTCTTGTTTTGAGGTTTCTGAATCCCTAATTTGATTATGTCACTCTTCTACTTCAACTCCTTTGAGGACATCTTATAGCCTTCAGGAGAAAATCCAGGCTCCCTAGCATAGTATTTCCAGCTCAAATTTCTCCCACATTAGCATTAGTCATACTAAATTGCTTGCCTTTGCTACAGGGAAGCATATATTTGCACTACTTTGTGCTTGAAGACGACTGCCAATTCTGTCTGGAAAATTGCTGTTCATCCTTAAAACTGCTCATCCCTTTCCAGGAGGTGTTTTGTGAGTTAGATATAGACACTTCTCTTGTGGGTTTCTGTTCATTAGATAATGGGGTACCTTAATAGGGACTTTCTTTCCTTCACACTGACAGATTCTGACTACCACCCTCCCAATATGTAAAGAGGCTGGATTTAGACCAGGCTCAGGCAGATATGTATTGCATCAGACAAGGTCTAGTTTAAGTCCAGAGGTGTAATTTGATCTTTAAGCTAGGGTATGGCTAGCTCAAGAGCAGTGAATGAGGCATTTTGCATAGGCAACTCAGAGTTGTCTGGGAGAGATTGTCTAATCACTCTTCTATCTCTATTTACTGAAATTTGAGTTTGTAGAGACCTTGGGGTTTACAGGCTTGACCTGATGAATGACCTATGACAGGGGAGGACAGCAAGACTTTTCCCATAGTGCTAGTTTGAGTCCTGAGAGAGCTGTGACAGGCTGGACTTTGGGTGCTGCTGAAATGGCCTTGAACAGGTTCACGTGGGGCCTGCTTTTGCCCTGAGAAGGGGTTCCATGAAAATGGAAACAGCTAGTAACTCAAGTTCAGCCAGGCATGGCCCACCTTCGTGGATGGAATGGACCGTCTTCCCTCGAAGGACATCCTCGCAAGCACCATGGAGCCAGGCACTCCGCATGGGACAAGACAGTCAGCTGCTATAGCCATTCCTTGCATTTCCACTTCAGCAGTGGTTCTTCTTCCCAAAGTAATTATTTTACTCTGCTGCTGAAATACCTGCCATCTGCAGGCTGTAGAAAGCAAAGAGGAACTAAAGAGCCTCTTGATGAGGGTGAAGGAGGAGAGTGAAAGAGCTGGCTTAAGACTAAATATTAAAAAATGCTAAGAACATGGCATGCAGCCCCATTATTGCATGGCAAATAGAAGGGGGAAAAGGTGAAAGTAGTGACAGATTTCCTCTTCATGGGCTCCAGAATCACTGAGGACGATGACTGCAGCCATGAAATCAGAAGACGATTGCTTCTTGGCAGGAAAGTGACGACAAACCTAGACAGTGTGTTGAAAAGCAGAGACATTACTCTGCCAACAGAAGTCCATTTAGTCAAGGCTATGGTCTTCCCAGTGGTCATGTTTGGTGGTGAGAGCTGGACCATAGAGAAGGCAAAACACCAAAGAATTGATGCCTTTGAACTGTGGTGCTGAAGAAGACTCCTGAAAGTCCCTTGGACAGTAAGGAGAGCAAAACAGTCAATCTTAAGAGAGATCAATCCTGAATATTCACCGGAAGGACTGATGCTGAAGCTGAAGCATCAGTATTTTGGTCATCTGATGTGAACAGATGACTCATTGGAAAAGTCCACGATGCTGGGAAAGATTGAGGGCAGAAGGAGAAGAGAGTGTCAGAGGGTGAGATGGCTGGATGGCATCACTGATGCAAGGAACAAGAACTCTGGGCAACTCTGGGAGATGGTGAAGGATGGGGAGGCCTGGCATGCTGCAGTCCATGGGGCCACAAAGAGTTGGACACAACTAGGTGACTGAACAACAGCAATGGGCTGTGAGGTGACAGACACCAGTATTTGTTCCACCTGCCCCTGAGTGTCTGATGGAGAGAATGGAAAGAGATTTGGTACAAAGTCCTTGGCTGGTTTCCTTTATACTGAGGTAACAATTTCATGCAGCTATTTTCGCTTTGGTGGCTAGCAGCATAGAGTCTTTGTTGCACTTAACGGTGCTTTAGATACTCAGCCACAGCCAGCTTCTGCTCCATGTCAGAAGTTAGAGCTTTTCCTCCTTGTCAGAGCTGGGATGATAAAATGGACTTCCTTGGGCTACCAGCATCTTAGTGTTTGAGCAGAGTCTTCTGGGGTTTGACCACTGCCTATTGTTTATACCCCAAACTACTACTTTCATAGTTTTTTAAGTAACATTTTGTTTGGGTGACTAACAGAAGCAAAAGTAACATTATTTCTTTCCTTGCTCTCTGCAAAATAATGCAAGCAAACTATTTAAGTAACTCTATAAGCAATAGAAACAAAACTTGAGCTACCTGAAGTGAAGTGAAAGTCGCTCAGTCCTGTCTGACTGTTTGGAATTCTCCAGGCCAGAATACTGGAGTGGGTAGCTGTTCCCTTCTCCAGGGGATCTTCCCAACCCAGGGATTGAACTCATGTCTCCTGCATTGCAAGCAGATTCTTTACCAGCTGAGCCACAAGGGAAGTCCAAGAATACTGGAGTGGGTAGCCTATCCCTTCTCCAGCAGATCTTCCCGACCCAGCAATTGAACCAGGGTCTCCTGCATTGCAGGCAGGTTCTTTACCAACTGAGCTATCAGGAAGCCCTAAAGAATTTGTCTAATCAGCTGTGGCCAGGAGACCCCAATCACGCTGGGGTGGGATTATCCATCCTCGGGTATTCAAGGCTGGTCACAGGCCTCTACGGGTGTCGAATGAAATATTCATTGGTTTACCCATTTGTTTCTCAACCAGCTTATAAACATTTGAAAGTCCTTCATCTTTTTTCTGTTTCTAGTATCTCACTTCCAATAGGCAATTCAATGATGTTAAACCAACTGTAATATTGGTTTAGCATTATTATTAAATGCAGGGTTTTATATCCTGTATTTTTGTTCATATGAATTATTATCATACTTGGTTTTTGCAGATATAACATGCATTCTCAAAGAATGAGGAACTCTGATAATTAAGTATGGTCCTAATGGCACCCCACTCCAGTACTCTTGCCTGGAAAATCCCATGGATGGAGGAGCCTGGAAGGCTGCAGTCCATGGGTTGCAAAGAATTGGATACAACTGAGTGACTTCACTTTAATTACAGGTTATTTTGGTACTTGAGAAAATACTTGATGCAGAGTCATTCGTAACATAATTTTGCCTAATCAAATGGAATACTGTGAAAGTTGTAATAAAAGCACTGCTCTATCAACACACTTAAAGTATACTCTTTTCCTCCAAATTTGAAAATTATCCGAAAGAAATACAAATCTTTCCTCCATAGAAAATACAGAGACAATAAAATAATAAAAAAATATCAAATTATTATACACATTTGAAGTGGAAGTGAAAGTCACTCAGTTGTGTCCAACTCTATCCAGTCCATGGAATTCTCCAGGCCAGAATACTGGAGTGGGTAGTCTTTTCCTTCTCCAGGGGATCTTCCCAATCCAGGGACTGAACCCAGGTCTCCAGCATTGCAGGCAGATTCGTTACTAGCTGAGCCACAAGGGAAGCCCAAGAGTACTGTAGTGGGTAGCCTATCCCTTCCTCAGTGGATCTTCCCGACCCAGAAATCGAACTGGGGTCTCCTGCATTGCAGGCAGATTCTTTACCAACAGAGTTATGAGGGAAGCATTTAGCTACCTCAAATACTGTTTTACATCAATAAAAATGCTTAAATACTTAATTTTAAAATAATTATCTCTCTAATTTCATGAAAGAAATTAATTTATATGAAGGACATTCAGAATTTGTACTATTTTAAATTTTACTACAAGTAGAAAAATGCTTATTGTAATCCTTTCTTTTCTTTTCTCACTCTTTGCAAGATAGTGCAAAGTAAGAGTTTGAAATACTTAGAAGCATTATTTAATGTATCCAATTCTGCAGATGGAAAGGTAGCCTATTAATTTCTCCTTGGGAGTTTATCAACTCAAACCATATAACAGACTAGTTAGAGGAGCATCCATTATGGGTAAAATAGCTAGAGGAATCAACTAATGTTTTCTTCTAACTGCTGAAGTTATATACAAACATTTTTAATGAACAGTGCTGAACCATGCCCAGCATGGAAATATTTAACAACTTTTCCAGGATAAACAAGAATCCTGCTCTCTTTTTCTCTCTGGCATGACTTTGCAAAGAACTTTGCATGGAACTAGGTGCTTGACAAATGCTTTCAGAAACAATTGGAAAAATGGAATGCTGAAACAAAAAGAAGCTAGTACAAGAGTATGCTTAAAGCAAAACCCACGTTAAATGTCTTCGATGTTTGGGATACTGAGAGTAAACAGAACAAAATAGTTTTTACATGTAAACGGTAATCCATTTCATGAAAATGGTCATTTTTATATTAAAGCAGTGATTAAAATTTTTTCCCCTGGCTCAAACTTTCTGGTGCTGTGCTTCAATGATCTCTTTTTGTCACATTTCACCCGAATAATAGACCAATAGACAAAAGCAGCCAAATTTAGAAAACAATGCTTCTTTCTCATTGTTGTTGTTTCTTTGTCAAGTCCTGTCGATTCCTTGTGAACCCATGGACTGTAGCCTGCCAGGCTCCTCTGTCTATGGGATTTCCCAGGCAAGAATACTGGAGTGGGTTGCCATTTTCTACTCCAGGGCATCTTCCTGACCCAGGTATCAAACCCTGTGCCTCCTGCAATGGTAGGCAGATTCTTTACCATTGAGCCACCTGGGAGCCAAAAACTCAGTAAGTAATCTTAATCCCAAATCTTTAGAAAAATTACCTAGTTTTTGAAATAAAAAATTTATTTTCAAAGCTGCTCAATGAGACTTTTTCCATCAGTTTTGACTGTGCTGCAGTTTTCCATGATCCACATTAATATCCTGAATATCCTGCTTGCTCAGCCCCAGTCTCCTCTCCATTATTAAGTATTCAGAGGAGATGAGCATAGCCTTTCAGTGCATGTATAGCATTTGTCTCCCAGGTATTCAACCTCTTGTCTCCTTATTAAGAAGCCCAGCTACAATAGTCAACACTAAAACAACACAACACAACACACACACAGATGTATTTTCCTGAGCCACCATCCAGTGTTGTAACATGTGGATTTCAAGGCCAATGTGTCATAGTGCCACTGAGAATCTTGACTGTGTGGGATCATTGCAAATATGAAAAAAAAATGCTTGATGCACTTGCCATCTGAAAGCGAATGTGAAAGCATGTAAATTAAGGTATAGAAGCTTAGGAAAATATTACAATTGTCACATGATTGCTTTTAGACACAGCTTGACATTCTTGAAGAATAGATGTTAAAGAGTAACTCCTTTTCAATGATATAAAAACTCACTTATTCAGGTAGTCAATAAATATTCATTGGGAGCCTACTGTATACATAAAGTGGCAGATACATTGATGGATAGCAAGGATGTATAACACCATATTGACCATGTGTATATCATTTCCTAGAGGGCTTTGCCGACAAAGCAGAAATGAGGAGGACTGATTACTGTAAATGGTGTTGAAAGTTTTTCTTTATGTCCAGTAGTAACATGACCAGGTATACCTTTAACAACCTTGTCTCTCCAAAGATCCATTATATATTACTCATCAATAATCAAGAAGAATTTAAAATGGCTTTTCTATGGAGGAAGTAGACCTAGATAAAATTTGATTAAGAATCGATAATATGAGCACAAGGCTTAAAAAATATTTCAAGCGAAGTGAGATGAATCTGACCTGATTATAGAGGCCATCTGTTTTCTGAGATAATCGTACAGTTTAAAACAAAAAGTGTCAATGGGATGCAACATTAGAATCCCATGATTAGAAGGACTGTTTTTTGGCATGAACAGGAAGTTGCTCATTCTCTAAGGATCTGATGAACAGCCTTTGAAACTAACGGAGGAAGAATAATCAAATAAGTTGTTTAAGAGAATCGTTTAAAGGCTTTTTCTACGAAGAAACATGATCTTCCAAACTGTGAACTAGATCGTCAAGAGACTGAAATTTTAACATTGCTGAATATGTCATTGAACTGTTCCATAAAATGCACTACAACGATTTCCCTAAGTTTTCTACACATCTTACAAAGTTTGATGGAAAGGTGAATGACTTTATATCACATTACATCTTTCTGGCTTTGGGGGAAAAGGAGATGATTCAAACTTTAATCACATCAAGCTAGAGACTAGAGCTACTATAAATTCATGGTCCTGAGCACTAACTTGGAGCTTTGTGCTATAATACCTGGAAAGCCTTCTCTTTTCAGTCATCTCTCTCCTACTCTTCACACAAGTAGCTATGCCTGCTTCTCTACAGAAACTACAAAACCTCCTGACCCCGAATCTATTATCTTATCAGTGCCTCACATCCTTGTCATCATACTCTCTCACCACTTCCTAGCTTCCACAGAAAGTTGGCAAAGTTCACTAACTTCACCTTCTTACCCATTACACCTTGGCTGATGTCCCATCTCTACTGAAATTGCTTTTGTTGTGGTGACCCACTACTTCCTCTTCTCTATGTCCACTGGAAACTTTCCAATCCTTACCTCAGGTGACCCCTGGGTAATGTTTGGTGCTGTTAACCCTTCCATTCTTATTATATCTCTTGCCCCAAATTGGAAACCACTCCTCTGCTTTTCTCCTAGTTCTTAAGAAAAATCTTTCTCAGTCTGCTTCACAGATGCTTTTATTTTTGTTTATTCCTTAAATACTGGTGTTCAGGTAGGTTGTCTTGACCTCTTCACACTCTTCAGACTCTTGCTGTGCAGTCTCGTCCATTCCTATGCCTGAAATTGCTCTCTACATGTTGCTGGTTCTCAAAGCTGCATCTACGCCCCAAATTGTTCACCTTCAGACCCATCTATTTCATCTGCTGCCTGACTTCTCTTCAGTGACACACAAATGCCTCCCATTTAGCAAGCTCAAACTGACCAGATTATCCTTCTTTCAAATCCTTTCCTTTTCCTGTCCCTGTCTATGATAGCACATCCACCTACATAAATGCTTCAGTCCAGAAACATGTAGGATGGTCCACAGCCCAGTCAAGGGGGAAAATCGTTCTACATCTCTCATGAATCTGTGGCCATAAAAATAAAATCACTGCTCAGACTGCGATAGTACTGGCTATTTTCCCCATTTCTTCCCCCTGAGTAGCCAAATTAGCCTCCTGTTGTATTCCTTTGCTTCCAACCCTTTTTCCATGTTAGAGTCAGCGTTATCTTTCAAAAGAAAATCTTGTCATGTCATTCCCCTTCTGTAAATCTCGCAGTGGCTTCCATTGTATTTGATTTATGTTCGGCTGTGCTGGGTTTTGTTGCTTCTTGGGTTTCTATAGCTGGGGTTAGCAGGGGCTACTCTCCAGATGCAGTGCGCAGGTTCTTCACTGCAGCGCTTCTCTCGTTGCAGCGAATGGGCTCTCGGTGCACGGGCTTCAGGCATTACGGCTTGTGGGCTCAGTTGCCCCTGGGCGTGCGGAATCTTCCTGGACCAGAGATGGAACCATGGATGTTGCATTGGCAGGCAGGCTCAGTCACTGGACCACCAGGGAAGTCCCTGGCTTCCATTTTAGAATAAAGTCCCAATCCTTTAAAATGTCTTACGTAGCTTGTCACCGCCTGTCCACACCCTCCTCTTTTATATCTCACCATATCATTTCGAACTGTGGCCCTGAAGAAGATTCTTGAGAGTCCCTTGGACTGCAAGGAGAGCAAACCAGTCAATCCGAAGGAAATCAACCTTGAATATTCATTGGAAGGACTGATGCTGAAGCTGAAGCTCTAATACTTTGGCCACTTGATGCCAAGAGCCACTCACTGAGAAAGACCCTGATGCTGGGAAAGATAGAGGGCAGGAGGAGAAAGGGGTGACAGAGGATGAAATAGTTGGACAGTATTACTGACTCTGTGGCCATGAGTTTGAGCAAGCTCTGGGAGATGGTGAAGGACAGGGAAGTGTGTTGTGCTGCCGACCATGACGTTTCAAAGGACTTAGCAACTGAACAGAAATAACACGTATCCCCTGTCCACCCCACTTTACTATGCTTCAATCACACCAAACTTTTCATGTTACCTAAATGGACGATGGTCTCTGCCACTTTTAAGTTTTCTCATTGACTCTTCATTTTGTTTGGGTGTTCTTTCTCTATCTCATGCCTGACAATTTTTCACTGTTTAACATAACCATTTATTCCTCTCAGAAGACATGATTTGTATCCACATTCCTCCTCCCTCCATACTTTTATCATAGCTCTTCATTATAAGGGCTTATTTAATTATTTGGTGTTTTTTTTCTGCTAGACTATAAACCCCAAGTGTCTGTCATGTTTGAAGTTGTAATCTCAAACATCTATCACCATAAATATTTTTTCATATTCACTGATGGATGAATTTAGAAGGTGAAAGGAGGATAAATGAGTAGCAACTTACTTAGCAGAATGGAGAGCCTGAAGCCTAATTTCTAGCGTGGGGTGGGAATGCAATAAGAAGCAAGCTGATTCATAATGCAACCCTCAGGCAAGGTCAAGGCATGGAGCTGCCAGGTACTTGATCACGAGGGGTGGGGGGTGGCTGGAAGAAGATTGACTGTAAAGCTGCATCAGGAACAGTTAGTCTCCAGATCTTCTTTCCTACTCTGCACATCCAGCTGTTTTTTTTCACTACTCTTTCTCGATCCCAGCAGAAGGTAAGAGGTTTACTCGCTAGAACTGCTGAATCAGAGAGATCCTATGCTCAGGAATAAGAGGTACAATTGAGGGCAGGGGTAAGAGCTGTAGCTTAGAGGTAAATTACATGAAAGTCTCTATTCTGAACACTGAAATTCCTCCAGATCCTTCCTTGTATAAAGGTTTCTGAATACTGACAGCCAGGACTGGACTTCCAGGAAGGAAACTGGAGGATCCTTCTCAGTGGAAACTGACAAACTCAAGACCAAATATTCATGAATGCTGTCGTTTGAGCGTACCAGTGAAGTCATCAGTTTCCTTCAAGCACGAAATAGGGAAGACCACAAATTGACACTTAGACCTTCTAATCAGCTTTTAAGTCGTTGTTTGGTCACTAAGATGTGTCCGACTCTTGCAAGCCTATGGACTGTAGCCCATCAGGCTCCTCTGTCCCTGGGATTTCCCAGGCAATAATACTGGAGTAGGTCACCATTTCCTTCTCCAGGGGATCTTCCTGACCCAGGGATCAAACCTGCATCTCCTCCATTGGCAGACAGCTACTTTACCACTGATCTAGCTTTTCAGCACCTCACTATTAACTAGGAACAGATGGCTAAGGATTGATAGACATTTGAGGAAGACGTCTAATGTGGAAGACAAAGACCAAAGCAAGCAGAAAAGAAATTAAAAAAAAAAAGAGATAAACAATCAGGAATAGAATAATATGTTTAAAAAAATCCATTCATGACATCAGAGAGATGGACAGTTTCTAGACAGATACTCTAAGCAAAAGAGAATTGACAGATTACTTTACAGGATTGAGAGGAATTTAAAATTCACATCAGGAAGATTGTGACCGACTTATGACAGGTATATAGAGAGCTAAGCAAATTTTGAAAAGAGGCAATTACTAACTTCAGGGAAAAACAAAGTTGAGTAAGAAAGGAAGTGAAATCACAGTACAGTGTAAGGCTCAACTGTGAGTAATATTTATATAGAGTAATACGGTAAACTCTTCATCACTAGTTGTGCTATAACTATATGGGAAAGATGTGAGAGAAGTGAGCGTGTGTGTTTGCATGTGTGTGCATGTGAGGGTGTTGTAGTAAATCTAATCCTTTCTCTCCATAATGGGAAGCCAATTGACAATGTTCAGAATCTTAAACCTAAGAAATAGCAGTATGAAGTTGAACTATCTGAAATTGATGATGTTAACCACTTTTCACCTTAAAAAATAGCAAGTTGTTATGATTCAACCTAATGTAAGCATTGTTTAGAAAATGCTCCTTGGAAGAAAGGCTATGACAAACCTAGACAGCATATTGAAAAGCAGAGACATCACTTTGCCAACAAAGGTCTGTATAATCAAAGCTATGATTTTTCCAATAGTCATGTATGGATGTGAGAGTTGGACCATAAAGAAGACTAAGTGCCCAAGAATTGATGTTTTCAAACTGTGGTACTGGAGAAGACTCTTGAGAGTCCCTTGGACAGCAAGGAGATCAAACCAGTCCATCCTAAAGGAAGTCAGCCCTGAATATTCATTGGAAGGACTGATGCTGAAGGTGAAGCTCCAACACTTTGGCCACCTGATGCCATAAGCTGACTCATTGGAAAGTACCCTGATGCTGGGTAAGATTGAGGGCAGGAGGAGAAGAGGGTGACGGAGGATGAGATGGTTGGATGGCATCACCAACTCAATGGACATGAGTTTTAGCAAACTCTGGGAGATAGTGAAGGACAGGGAAGCCTAGCATGCTGCAGTCCATGGGGTCGCAAAGAGTCAGACTTGACTGAGCGACTGAACAACATCAAAGAAATATGGAAGTAAATACAGCTATCTGAAAGAGTTGAAGGGTATTACCTCTGGGTGAGTGAGTGAGGGTTGAGTGGGGAGTTTTTGCCATAAGTTTATAGAACTATCAATATTAGGCATTCTAGATTACATACATATATTAACTTAATAAAAATTAAAATTAATAAAGGGATGAATAAGTGGCTTACTTCCAAATTATCTAAGTGAAAAGACTCCATTTTACAAAGAAGAATGATTAACAGCATTAATTGATCTGACTGTGCTCACCTTTTCTCCGTTAAGGATTTTTACCTTTTAAAAAATGACTATTAGGAGAGCTTTCTCTGAAAAGACAAAAATAGTCTGTTCTAATAGCTCATTTAGAACTTTAATTGGAAATTTGGTTGTGTCTTCTTCCAATTAAGCTAATTGAAGTGGAACTTGGATTGGGCCCTGGGAGAGGAGGAGTTCCCCAGCTGAGGCTCACAGAATAACAGCTGACTTTAAAAAGAGAAATACAAGCTAATGCTTAGGAAGACCGGAGAATTGACTCTATAGGGATTTCAATTATTTACTTATTGACTGACACATGCAGGGAAAGTAGCCAGAAAAGTTCTGAAAAAAAAAAAAAAGATGGAAGTGTGAAGAGCTACACCTGAGGTTTTAAATGAATGTGTATGAATGACTCCTGGTATTTTAATTGGAAACTTGCAAACTTTTCTAGGGAGGACACCTGTTTTAATCCTTTTATCATTTGTTAGACAAGTGCATTCATTGCAGTCAATAAGCAAAGGAAAGTTGGGAGGCACATGCAAAACTATTACAACTTCCATCCTTTCTCACTCTTTTTAGAACCTACTTTGCTAGTCAAAGAGATTTACCCAAAGTTCCTTGAGCATGCCTTGCCTTTGTAACCTCAACAGCGTTGCTGTGTCTCAAACTCTGCTGTGCATAAAAATCACTGGGTAATTTGCTATAAATGCAGATTCCTAGTCTTTAGTTTCTCTATGACATCTTTTAATACATTACCCATAGTACACACAGTGCCTATCCATGCTCTCAGATGAGCTGCGGCCCCCCAAAACCTAAATTTTTGTTAAAAAGGGCTTTAAAATAGAGAGGGAATTTGGAAAAATGGAATCAATGTAAGTCTGATATATAACAATGTCATGTAAACTAGTGAACTGTAACTTGACTCACATCCTCAAGAGCTTCCCTGGTGGTCACATTTTCAACGTTAAGTGTGGGTATAAATGAAAAACAAATGAATCAATCAAAAAAATGGGCAAAGAACCTAAACAAACATTTCTCCAACAAAGATATACAGATGGCCAAGAAACACCTGAAAAGATGCTCAACATTACTAATTATTAGAGAAATTCAAATCAAAACTACATGTCTTTGCTATTGTAAACAGTGCTGCAATGAACACTGGGGTACATGTATCCTTTAGAACCATGTTTTTCTCTGGGTATATGCCCAGGAGGGGGATTGCATTGCAGGTCTACTTGCAATATCTAGGGCATGGGAGAAACCCAGGGCATGGGATGGAGTTAAATGTCCATCAAAGGAGGAATGGATAAAGAGGTTGTGGTAAAGATATACAATAGAATATTGTGTGTGTGTGCACATGCGTGGGCACTAAGTTGTGTCTGACTCTGCAACCGCATGGACTGTAGCCTACCAGGCTCCTCTGTCCATGGAATTTCCCAGGCAAGAATACTGGAAATACAGGAGACATGAGACATGGGTTCAATCCCTGGGTTGGGAAGATCCCTCCTGGAGGAGGGCACAGCAGTCCACTCCAGTATTCTTCCCTGGAGAATCCCATGGACAGTGGAGCCTGGCAGTTGCCATTTTCACTCCAGGTGATCTTCCCAACCCAGGGACCAAACCTACATCTCTAGAGTCTCCTGCATTGGCAGGCAGAATCTTTACCACTGGGCCATCTGGGAAGCCCAGTGGATATATGTGTTCAAATTCATAGAAGTGATTTACTTCGCTACACACCTGAAACTAATATAACATTGTAAATCAACTATACCTCAATATAATTTTTTAGTGTGGGTATAATTTAACGTTTAATATAATGTGAACTTCGGAAAGCCTACAGCCTATGGAGTCCATAAAACAGCTCTGGTTATTCCTGGAGTGGACCGGTGAACTTGCCCTTTAGAGCAACTGAATTCCAGTGATTCTAGCATTCCTACTGGGGCCCAGCTCAGGTCTTAATGCCAAAATCAATCTGCCCCTCAACCTTTTCTCACTTGAGATATCATTTGAATCTTTTGGTGTCATTTGACCAAATTCTTTTAAGGTAGATACAGGTCTTTGGATCCAAAGGAAACCAGTCTGAATCATATATTATTGTTTTTTCAATACAAATTATTTGTTAAATATATATTTAATTGTGATCTGATTTTTTGTAACTTTGCAAGATTTTTTTGTATAATGTTTTTGCAAATCAGAAAATACTGAGTCATGATCTTGATTTATGATAAAGGAAAATATATTTTATAAATAAAGCAGGTAGCAAAGTTCTCATCACATAAGAGATGTTCAGAAATCATTGAAGACTGGCTCAGTTTTAATATACTACTATATTTTAATACTATCATGAATACTTTTTATAATGCTTGTGATAGTAAAGCATAGGAAAAACACTGTTATAAATTAGCATTCAGTTTGACACGGTGACATTCAGAGGTAACTTTCAGCACTTTCTGAACATTGGCCAAAGCCATAAGTCAGGAAAGAATCAAGTGTCTTTCTTAAGCTTTTGATCCTGACCTTCTGAGGATAAGAAATGACAATAACATAAAAAGCAGTTCTGATCAATAAACTTCAGCTTCCCCATTTTGTGATAGGTAGGCGAACAGACAGGGAGGGTTAAGAGAATTATCATATTTTTTCTGGAATCCATCTACTCCCCCTAATTCCCTTAGCAGATGAGCTTTAAGCTTTGACTATGCCTCATCTTTCTCCTGACACCCACTCTTGAAGGTTACCTTGACCCCTTAGAACTTGGCTGTGGTATCACAGTATGGAAAATTACTGTTATTGCATTATCAGTATACAGTATGGAAAGAAGCCTAAATGACTAAAAGTTGAGCTTCTGTTGCTCACAGGAATCAAGGTTCAAAATAGAGATGAAGTTCAGTTATTGTTTAGTCTCTAAGTTATGTCTGACTCTTGTTCAGTTACAGAAAAGTATGAAAAGTACTTTACTTTTAGTTTGTAAACAAAGACTTGTAGCTACTACTCTGGTACATGGATACCACCTAACTAAGTAGATGGATTTTCCAGAGATAAAGCAAATACCAGGCTACTGGGGTGGGTGTATATCTGTGCTAAATCATTTCAGCAATGTCCGACTCTTTGGGACCCCATGGGCTATAGTCCATCAGGCTCCTCTGTCCATGAGATTCTTCAGGCAAGAATACTGGAGTGGGTTGTCATGCCCTCCTTCAAGAGATCTTCCTAACCCAGGATCGAACCCATGTCTCCTGTCTCCTGTATTGGCAGGCAGGTTCTTTATCACTAGCACCTTCTGGGGAGCCCATTGGGGTGTGTACTTGGATTTAATGGATGCTCCTGGATGATCTCTGTTCATTTCCAAGGCAAACCATTCAATATCACAGTAATCCAAGTCTATGCCCCAACCAGTAACGCTGAAGAAACTGAAGTTGAATGGTTCTATGAAGACCTACAAGATCTTTTAGAACTAACACCCAAAAAAGATGTCCTTTTCATTATAGGAGACTGGAATGCAAAAGTAGGAAGTCAAGAAACACCTGGAGTAACAGGCAAATTTGGCCTTGGAATGCGGAATGAAGCAGGGCAAAGACTAATAGAGTTTTGCCAAGAAAATGCACTGGTCATAGCAAACACCCTCTTCCAACAACACAAGAGAAGACTCTACACATGGACATCACCAGATGGTCAACACTGAAATGAGATTGATTATATTCTTTGCAGTCAAAGATGCAGAAGCTCTATATAGTCAACAAAAACAAGACCAGGAGCTGACTGTGGCTCAGATCATGAACTCCTTGTTACCAAATTCAGACTCAAATTGAAGAAAGTAGGGAAAACGGCTAGACCATTCAGATATGACCTAAATCAAATCCCTTATGATTATACAGTGGAAGTGAGAAATAGATTTAAGGGACTAGATCTGATAGACAGAGTGCCTGATGAACTACGGAATGAGGTTCGTGACATTGTACAGGAGACAGGAATCAAGACCATCCCCATGGAAAAGAAATGCAAAAAAGCAAAATGGCTGTCTGGGGAGGCCTTACAAATAGCTGTGAAAAGAAGACCTTTCAGACCTTTTAGAACTTGAAGAACTTTTAGAAAAGCAAAGGAGAAAAGGAAAGATATAAGCATCTGAATGCAGAGTTCTAAAGAATAGCAAGAAGAGATCAGAAAGCCTTCTTCAACGATCAATGCAAAGAAATAGAGGAAAAGAACAGAACGGAAAAGACTAGAGATCTCTTTAAGAAAATTAGAGATATCAAGGGAACATTTCATGCAAAGATGGACTCAGTAAAGGACAGAAATGGTATGGACCTAACAGAAGCAGAAGATATTAAGAAGAGGTGGCAAGAATACACAGAAGAACTGTACAAAAAAAGATCTTCAAGACCCAGATAATCACGATGGTGTGATCACTCACCTAGAGCCAGACATTCTGGAATGTAAAGTCAGTGGGCCTTAGAAAGCATCACTACAAACAAAGCTAGTGGAGGTGATGGAATTCCAGTTGAGCTATTTCAAATCCTGAAAGATGATGCTGTGAAAGTGCTGCACTCAACATGCCAGCAAATTTGGAAAACTCAGCAGTGGCCACAGGACTGGAAAAGGTGTTTTCATTCCAATGCCAAAGAAAGGCAATGCCAAAGAATGCTCAAACTACTGCACAATTGCACTCATCTCACATGCTAGCAAAGTAATGCTCAAATTTCTCCAAGCCAGGCTTCAGCAATACGTGAACCATGAACTTCCAGATGTTCAAGCTCGTTTTAGAAAAGGCAGAGGAACCAGAGATCAAATTGCCAACATCCGCTAGATCATGGAAAAAGCAAGAGAGTTCCAGAAAAACATCTATTTCTGCTTTGTTGACTATGCCAAAGCCTTTGACTGCATGGATCCCAGTAAACTGTGGAAAATTCTGAAAGAGATGGGAATACCAGACCACCTGACCTGCCTCTTGAGAAATCTGTATGCAGGTCAGGAAGCAACAGTTAGAACTGGACATGGAACAACAGACTGGTTCCAAATAGGAAAAGGAGTATGTCAAGGCTGTATATTGTCACCCTGCTTATTTAACTTCTATGCAGAGGACATCATGAGAAATGCTGGACTGGAAGAAGCACATCTGGAATCAAGATTGCCAGGAGAAATATCAATAACCTCAGATATGCAGATGACACCACCCTTATGGCAGAAAGTGAAGAGGAATTAAAAAGCCTCTTGATGAAAGTGAAAGAGGAGAGTGAAAAAGTTGGTTTAAAGCTCAACATTCAGAAAACGAAGATCATGGCATCTGGTCCCATCACTTCCTGGGAAATAGATGGGGAAACAGTGGAAACAGTGTCAGACTTTATTTTTTGGGGCTCCAAAATCACTGCAGATGGTGACTGCAGCCATGAAATTAAAAGACGCTTACTCCTTGGAAGAAAAGTTATGACCAACTTAGATAGCATATTCGAAAGCACAGACATTACTTTGCCAACTAAGGTCCGTCTAGTCAAGGCTATGGTTTTTCCAGTGGTCATGTATGGATGTGAGATTTGGAATGTGAAGAAAGCTGAGTGCCGCAGAATTGATGCTTTTGAACTGTGGTGTTGGAGAAGACTCTTGAGAGTCCCTTGGACTGCAAGGAGATCCAACCAGTCCATTCTGAAGGAGATCAGCCCTGGGATTTCTTTGGAAGGAATGATGCTAAAGCTGAAACTCCAGCACTTTGGCCACCTCACTGGAAGAGTTGACTCATTGGGAAAGACTCTGATGCTGGGAGGGATTGGGAGCACAAGGAGAAGGGGACGACCAAGGATGAGATGGCTGGATGGCATCACTGACTCGATGGACGTGAGTCTGAGTGAACTCTGGGAGCTGGTGATGGACAGGGAGGCCTGGCGTGCTGCGATTCATGGGGTTACAAAGAGTAGGACACGACTGAGAGACTGAACTGACCTGAGCTGGATACAGAAGTCTCCTTTGTCCCTCTAAACTCATTAAATCTGAATTGCAACAGGAAATCCTAATTATTTTCCTTCTCTCCCACCTCTGGAAGCACATGGCTACCCTACAGAAGGTTAACCACAATTTCATTGTATATTTATCACTACTGTAAAGATGATTATTATATAAACATCTAGAGTTTTGGTGGCCTTGGGAGGAATTTATATTTATTGTGACAATTGTTCTTTGGAAACACTGACTCAGTGGTGTTTTATGGTAGGAATCACTCGAGTAATTGGGTCAGCAGGCAGATTTTGCTTTTCAAGTTCTTTTTTCCTTCATGGAGCATTTGGGTTGATGTTATAGAGAGGAATGTCTCTAAGTTTGAAGCCATCAGTGGATTCCAACCT
This sequence comes from Capra hircus, assembly GCF_001704415.2. Classification (NCBI taxonomy): domain Eukaryota; kingdom Metazoa; phylum Chordata; class Mammalia; order Artiodactyla; family Bovidae; genus Capra; species Capra hircus. Next base: position 42,132,548 of record NC_030827.1, read on the forward strand.
CATCTGAATTTATATAAAGGAAAAAGGAAGCCTTTTCATTTCTTCCAATAAGTATTTATCTCAAATGGATCGGATTGGACTATCCATAAAAAGGAGGAAATGGGTGATTCAGTGGTGTGATTGCAGAGCCTGAGTTTAAAGAATTAAGTTTAATTCTAATTCCTGTGATGCGACCTAAGGACAAATAGCCCCACTTTGTTGTGAAATGGGGATGATACAGCCTAGTGTACAGGGCTTTTGTGAGAATTATATTAAGTCATATATATAGTAGTTATTTCTAAAGTGCTACATAAAAGTAAGGCAGTATTGTCAGGCAGCTAGGCAAACTTAAAAGCTTTAATAAAACCTATCCTTTACTGACTATAAGAAGACATTTTCTTACCAATGTGCAAACAAGACATTCACCATTAAAAGTTAAGTTTTTGAGACTAAATGGTTCAGGAAGCAATAAAGATGATCTAATATGTCAAGGGAGTCATTTTGAAAAAGAAATAAGTATTTTATAGACAGAAGTAGGAGACAATCTACTTCTTTCAAAGAATCATATCTATTCATAGCATATTTAGAGAAGCATTGAATTCAGAAATATTAGACCCAGAAAAGTGATCTAAAGAATCAGGGTGTCATTCCATACGAAATGTTTAGTCAAGCAAACCAAGATTAATAATGGGAAGTTAAATCGTGGCAGTCCTTGTAGGAAGGGTGTGCACAGAGCAGAGTGTGTGTCTTTTTTTATTCCTGTATTCCTATCACCTTGATCAATGCCTGGCCCACTGTGTGTGAGTGTTTGTGTCTTAGTTGCTCAGTTGTGTCTTACTCCTTGTGACCCCATGGGCTGTAGTCCTCCAGACTCCCCTGTCCCTGGGATTCTCCAGGCAAGAATACTGAAGTGAGTAGCCACTTCCTTCTCCAGGGGATCTTCCCAACCCAGGGATCAAACCCAGGTCTCCTGCATTGCAGGCAGATTCTTTACCATCCGACCCACCAGAGAAGCCTGCCTGGACCATTGTAGAGTCTCAAATAATTTTTGCAGAATGAATGTAAAGGCTCATGAGTATCACTGTATAGGCTTCCCAGCTGGTGCAGTTGGTAAAGAATCCACCTGCCAATGCAGGAAACGTGGGTTCGATTGCTGGGTCGGGAAGATCCCCTGGAGAAGGAAATGGCTACCCACTCCAGGATTCTTGCCTGGAAAATCCCATGGACAGAGGTGTCTGGCAGGGTACAGCCCACGCAGTTGCAAAAGAGTTGGACATGACTGAGCATGCGCACACGGTATCATATAGGGAGATGCATCACCAAGGCTGAAATTAACATCTGGATTGTTGAAAAAGATACATGCTTGTTTGTTCAGATTTATGAAATAAAGATGTGAGCTAATTATAATGACAAGCTGAGCCCTTTCGGCTTCCTTAATTCTTCTGAATTTTTTACAACTTCAAGACCAGAAAGCTCTTCCTAAATGTCAGTGGTGAGTAGTCAACAAAACTTAGAACTATAACAAGAAAGCAACTCTTTTACTAGAGAGCTTAATTTCTAAGGTTTGTGATAGCAGATAGGTCAACATTGTTCTATTGTTGATAGCTGCTGGGGCATTTCTGTTAGAGATGCATAAGGCTAGAAATCCATGAGTCAATTCATTAGCAATGTCTACCATGGGCATTAGACTCAAGGATGGCAGACAAGCACCTCCTACAAGGTTTTTCAACTTGAAGTTTGAATTTAAAAATGATTTAGTTCTCTGACTAGGGATTGAACCATGACAATGAAAGCACTGAGTCCTAGCCACTGGACTGCCAAATAATTCCCTATAAATGACTTCCTACCTGCTCTTCTGGTAACACACTCAAGATTATTATGGATATGACTGAGGATGAAATGGTTGGATGGCATCACTGATGCGATGGATATGAACTTGGGCAAACTCCAGGAGATGGTGAGGTACAAGGAAGCCTGGTGTGCCGCAGTCCATGGGGTCTGAAAGAGTCGGACATGACTTTGCAACTGAATAACAACATTACTTTGCCATAAAAGGTCCATCTAGTCAAGGCTATGGTTTTTCCAGTGGTCATGTATGGATGTGAGAGTTGGACTGTGAAGAAAGCTGAGCACCAAAGAATTGATGCTTTTGAACTGTGATGTTGGAGAAGCCTCTTGAGAGTCCCTTGGACTGCAAGGAGATCCAACCAGTCCATTCTAAAGGAGATCAGCCCTGGGTGTTCTTTGGAAGGAGTGATGCTAAAGCTGAAACTCCAGTACTTTGGCCACCTCATGAGAATAGTTACTCATTGGGAAAGACTTTGATGCTGGGAGGGATTGGGGGCAGGAGGATAAGGGGACGACCGAGGATGAGATGGCTGGATGGCATCACTGACTCGATGGACGTGAGTCTGAGTGAACTCCCGGAGATGGTGATGGACAGGGAGGCCTGGCGTGCTGCGATTCATGGGGTCGCAAAGAGTCGGACACGACTGAGCGACTGAACTGAACTGAACTGAACTGAACAACGTAACTGGGGCAGAGATTGGGAAAGATACTGCAAGCTTGACAGAGACTGACTTTAAATGTGGCAGATACATGTAAATATGCTGACCAGATTCACATGTGCTCATCTTTCTACATCTCCCAGCCTCTGTCCAGTGAGTCTGGGGCCGTATGATTGAGATGTGAGCAGAAGTAGTCTAAGACAGTAGACCCTGCGCTTGGGAACAGCTCATATGATCATCTAGCTTGCTCCCTTCCCCACCACATTAAACCTTAGAGGCAGCATGCTCCAGATGGTGTAGCTACAAGAGTGAGGCATACATTTGCTAGATAGAGGTGCTGGAGTTTGTCTATTGTGGCGGCTAGAGTAAATTACTATAAATATCATTATGGGAAGTAGTTTGCTAAGATGATGGGTTAGGGCTTAGTCCCGCTGAATGTTTGTAGCAATCTGCTTCCTCAGCTGGTTCCTTGAGGAAGCACATTGCCCTTCCTGCCTATGTTACTGTTAGGTCAGGAGATTCTCCTAAATACTGCAGACTATGCTTGCCTTCAGCTGCCCCAGAGGTGGGGCGGGGTGGGAGTGGCTTGGCTTTAGTCTTCCATGCATACTACTGTACAACGTGCATATCCTTCAACAAGTGCATTTCTGATAGCATCATTCCTTTCCGTGGTTTCCTGTTTCCCACGAAATCACCTTTAAGTCAAATGTCAATAAACAAAAGCATAAAGAAACAACAAAAGCCAGCTGCTGTGACCCTTGTGATCCTCTGTGTTCTGGTGACATGTGATGTGACCCTTGTGATCCTCTGTGTTCTGGTGACATGTGAATTTTCCAAACCTAGTTTCCCTCAGGTGGAGAAGGAAATGGCAACCCACTCCAGGACGGAGGAGCCTGGTGGGCTGCTGTCCACAGGGTCACACAGAGTCAGACACGACTGCAGCAGCTTCACATGCATGCATGCATTGGAGAAGGAAATGGCAACCCACTCCAGTATTCTTGCCTGGAGAATCCCAGGGACAGAGGAGCCTGGTGGGTTGCCGTCTATGGGGTCGCACAGAGTCGGACACAACTGAAGCGACTTAGCAGCAGCAGCAGCAGTTTCCTTTAGGAAACCTCAGCTGAGATCAATGGCATTGCTTAAACATCCCTCTCTTTTCTCTCTTTTTCCTGCTATTTTTTCTGATTTCTTGTCTCCCATGATTCAATCCCACTAACTCCTAAACCTCCCCCTGACTTCTCCACCTGGGCAGAAAGAGTTTCTCCATCCTATGAAGATTTTCATATATACCTCTCTGAAGATGTCTTCATGTCGTCTTCTCGTAGGTACCCTGATGATGAATACATGGCAGCCTTTCCTCCTAGACCATGAGCTTCTGGAGAGACGGGAAAAACATATTTGACTTATTGTTGAATATTCCATAGCACACAGTGGCATGCCTACTGTATACTGAGCAAATGAATGAATACATGGAAATTTCCTTTGCAAAGCTATGGATTCAATTCTCCCCATTAAAAAATTATGAAACTGCCTCTGTAGAAATAGCAGGCAGCTTAAAAAAGAACAAGCATATAAAATATTATACTTCTGAATATGCTAAAAACATTTTATTTACTCATGGTATCAGAATGCTGGAAGGATTTTATTCTTAGTCCCCTCTGGTGTGACTCTTGCTGTTTCTTTTTAAATCAGAAATCTGTAGACAATTGTTTTTATGTGAGTGAAATAAAGGATGGAGATATGGAATGGGCAAAAATACAGAACTGTCTTTTTAATCTAAAGCAATTTCCATGAAGATGAATGAATTTCTTTGTAATATAGTAATTTTATAAGTAATAGTAGAATTCTTGATGTCCCAGGAGTAAGAAGTCTGCAGGACTGTGCCAATGATACATGTTGCTGATTGGGAGAAACTATTGTTTACAAGCTAATTATCATAGAGTAAGTCTTTTCGAATGAGTCAGCTCTTGGCATGAGGTGGCCAAAGTACTGGAGTTTCAGCTTTAGCATCATTCCTTCCAAAGAATCCCAGCCCTGGGACTGAACTGAACTGAAGTTGGCCTTAGTTAGCTCTCAGAGGTTAAAACAGCAGATTTGGAAGGATAAAGTGTGTATCAGTATGTACATTTAAAAGATCTCTGATTACAAACAATAGTTTGAGAGAATTGAAAAAAAAAACAAGTTAGAAAAAAAAACCAGTTTATTAAGTAATATCATATAAATAACTTGTTACAAAAATTGATTTGCAAAAGGCATATTTACTCTTTGTGAGAAATCACTTTTTAAATTGCATTCTTTTTAAATTTATACTTCCAAGAAAACAAAGGAAAATAAAAGAAGCCATTTCAAGGAGCGTGTATTTGCCATTTGACTACAACGAATGGTCCCGCCACACTGAGCTAAAAAGGTAATAGTCTCAACCCCATTCTTCTAACACAAAAAAGTTTCTCATGTAATCTGTGAAGTTATGAAAAATCTCCCAAGCTGGAAATGTGGATGAAAGCTGAGCAGTGATTGTTTCCACCAGGTGTTCTCGTTGTCAGAGACACGCGCGACACGGAGAAAAACCATATGAACTGAGGACTCCAGGCGGTAAATCTTCGAGGGTGGCATCAGCTTCAATTTATACTTGGGAGTATTTTTAATTAAAAACAATCAATACCAAAAAGCTTTTATTTGGGGAATTTAAAATCACACATCACAGTAGGAGACTGCCAAATTGCCTTAGCTTGGTACTACTGAAGACGCCCATAGCATTTATTATAAATCCTATTCTTACGCAGTTTACTTTCAAAGCAAGGAAAATAATCACAAAATAGTACAGTGGTTTGAAAGCGCTCCTATGTTTCTCCCAAACAGATCATTTTTATGTTTGCTACACAGCATTCCTCCTGAATGCCTAGTGATTCTATACATATGATTCCTTAATAAACACTAAACTAATAGATCATAGAAAACTAAAAGCTTATAGTAGGTGCCTCTAGACATATTTACATAAATAGTGTAGTCTTGCAAGAAAGACCAAGATCTCATTATAGTGGAATGTTTTTTCCACAATGCTAGGTCCATGCCTCATTTGTCAAATTAACCCCATTTGAGAAGAAATTTGAGTTTGTGGTCCATCAGTTTTTAAAAAAATGGAATTAAGCAACTTGTAAAAGCTCTTTCGAAATTAATCTAATAACCCAGTGGCTCTTCGGCTAAGTGCCTGGTCCTGTCTGAAATACAGTGGGTAATAGGCTTTGTTTCCATTTGACCTCCTTTCGGCACTTTCATCTGCTGGCTCTGTTGGGCAAACGTTTCCCCCAAATTAAAAACTGAAAATGCATCATAAATAAGGTATTACCAAATGGGGAGGAGATTAAAGATTGTCTCAGCAATGCTTAAATTAAATTGACGATGCAGAGACCATAAACTCCTGGCTTTAAAAATGAACTATTCCTTTATTAACTTTTAACAAGTGTGTGAGTCCAAGGCATTTCTCTCTGTGTTAAATATGGTCAGGGTCTAATATTTTTTAGTAGAGAATTATCCCTTTAGAAAATTGTTCCATAAAGATGCCAAAGAGATATTAAAAATTCTGCAACCGTAAGAATCATTGAACTTTTAGGGAGACCATACTGTAACTTTGTATCCTCTACAAAAGAAAGCTACTTGTCAGACCTTAGGAAATAGTTTATTTTCTGGAAGACCCACACACAAACTCTTAATCTTTCCACTCTTATAATCTTATAAAGGAGTCTTGGTTGTAGCGTTAACGTAAACATAGTAGACAGCTTAGAGTTTTAATCTCCTGTCATAATTAAAAAGGATTTCATCTATATAAAAACAAAAAAAGAATAAAATTACACTAAAATGATTCTTTTCAGAGGATACCTTTCCAAATAGTGGAGATCATGACTTTCTAGTGTTTTTCCAAAGTAATTACACTGCTTCAACACCAGTGACTATGACAAAATAATTTGTTGGTTAGTTCAGTTCCTGAGGAAAATGAGTTTAGTTGTACCTGCTTTAAATATTTAGTTTGGGCTCAGGAATTAGCTTTCTCTTTCCTTTCAACTGCATACTTTTAAAAAATGGTCCTCAAGTGTATAAAATTGAGGAATGCCCAATTTGTAGTTTATACATGATTATCGCCAATGAAATAATCATTTCAAGGCAAAGCATTTGATATAAGGTATTGCTCAGCAAATCAAACATCTCAAATCTATGTATTACTTAAATATCTAAATTTAAAAATTACCTAAAATGAAAGTAATGAAAGCATTCTAAGTTAATATGGATCTGTAAAATTTGGCTGCTTCTAAGGGAGAGATTCAACTTATAAAAGTACAACTTTTTGGGAGCTGAAAATGAATGTCAAACCAAAATTTTTATATTGAGAATTGAATCAGCAGATTTTATTCCGTCTGAAAATGGAGTCAATTTGTATCCAAATTTGTATCCAAACCTTTATGCATCTAAACTGTAAAGCTAAGAAAATTCTTACAAAAACATACATTTTCTGGGTCCAGATCCCCTCTCTCACGGCTCTGCGGAACCATTTTCAATTCTCCTTCTCATTTTTTGATTTAGTTTTTTATTTGGGAATGAATATTTTCCAGGTCTTTCAGAACATGCCATGAAGTGGAGGGGCTTTAAATTTATGCACAATAGATTACTGTTTTTAAAATTTCAGCTTATTCTAGGGAATATCTTGGTGATTTGAAGAAACTTTCCCTTTTTAATCAGAGGGTGGAAAATAATGTGAGAAGGGCCTCAAAGTCCTTGAAACAACCCACAAAAGTAATCTCCCTATAGTTAATGAACTTTAGGTTCTTTGTGATTGAAGCAAATATTAAAACTTTGCCTCTCTCCAATCTCCTTCCCTCTTTCTCATGGCAAACAGCTAATACCAGAACAGAGACAATGTAAAAATTGAACTGAAAACTCATGCTTTCTCCAGTAATCATTCATGTCTGACCTGGGTCCTCGACCTGATAGCTTGGTGGAAGGAAGTGCAACCAGCACAGAATGATGAGACTATGGTTCTTATTGTTTCCATGATGTCAGACAGCATTCATTTTAGGAAAATATCATTCAACCTTGACATTTATAGGACCCTAATGCAAAATATTCAGCTTCAGTCTCAATTTACTCTCTTTCTAGAGATTCACCTCATCATCAGGTTTTGTGGTAAGAGATTTACTAATTATTTAAATATTTAGTCATATTAACCTGTTCTTGGTATAACTGTATAAGATACCTTCCAATCACACCTCAGAAATCCCACTACAGAACTTCTTACTTTCACTTATATGAGGAGAATGTAAATTTTACCCCTAAACTTTGAAGTTGCTGGCATCAACCCACAGACATTCCAATTAATGCCAAAAGTTCAAAAGGAAGACTTCTGATGATATTTTTCTTTTTACAGGACTATCTCTCTTGATATAATTTATTACATAACATAAACATGAGGATAGAGAGCTCTTTTTACAGTAAGTTGTGTGATTAAGGTGCTGTTCTATTGCTATAAGTAACTAGTTTTTATTAATTAACTTTACTAAGCTATCTTTTTTCAGCACTTACCTGTGACTATGATATATACTGATTCTTTACAGTGAAGCCCTCCTGTAGTCCTTTATTTGCATTCTTCTGTGTGTGTGTGTCTGTGTGTGTATGAAGAACTAGGAAAGAGAACCTTGTAAGCAAGAAATGGTCCAAGCATAAAATACTTGTTAGTATACAGGGAAGTCCATCCATTCAGGAAACACAAGGAATAATATGGTTGTAACAATTTTTCATTCTAATTGGGTAACCCCAAATACTATATTTCTCTTATTTTAAAGATGCTGTCTTTACTTCCTGAGTAATACATCTATTTAAAACTTAACAAAACAACAGTGTGTTTCCAAACAGAAAATATGTGTTGATATGACATTATCCCCAAATGGAAATGACACTAAGATTACCTGCAGAAAATTAACATTAATTGAAAATAAATCCCTAAGACTACTAATTGAAGTCAGCATATTCTTAAGTACATATTATATACATACAGAACCTGTTTTTGTTTTTTTTTTAAGTTTTCAAAATGATGTTTTCATTACAGTACTTTGGAAATTTCTGATGACTGCACAATGTAAGATTCTAATGACAAAAATCATTAGAACAGCGTATGAAATAAATGATTTGAACCTGCCAAAAGGATTAGTTCAGTTCAGTTGGGTCCTCTGGATAATAACTATGATGCTAATTGCATAATTAGAGAAATAATGGATTCGATGGATTGTACATTACTTTTCTGTTTGTAGTTTGAGACCATTATTTATCATTAGTTCAAAGACAACGATGGCAGTGTTGCCATGGAAACAAAGCTAAAAACAATGAAAAAATCTTAATGCTTTTGAAAGTTAACTATCATTTTAATTACAATCTTAAACACCCTTGTTGTAGGGAATCCAACTTTTCCCTTTGAGAGCGTCTTCCAAACATATAATATGTAGGTTTTCACCATGATTTCAGTATTCATCTATATCACATTATATAAATATACGGATATTTTTGAATGTGACAGACAGGGTGTCAAGTTCAAGTGTGACTGGCTCTTACCTCCCCATTTAACTCTGAGAGAGGAATCTGAGTTTTATTTAATCTAATTTTACTAATGCAACTTAATTGTGTAAGAAGTATCTGAAGCATATGAGTTCTTGTACTTCGCACTGCTACTTTCAAGTACATTAGAATAATACTGACAACTACAGACAAGGAGTTAAACTTTGTCTCAGAAAAGTTCCTTCAAGAACTTTTTAAATGATTGGACTTATTTGTAATTAGCCTACTGATGGCTGAAATAATTCCAAGTGATCCATGATACATTTGGTAAACCAAACTTTAAAATACGCTAAATATTTCCTTTGTTAACATCTATTAGCTATTTTTCCTTTCCCTTTATATGATGCGACAGCAAACTTTTGCATGTCTTACGAACCAGTGGCAAGGAAATGAGGTCGTATTAAGATTTTTTCTTTTTTGGTTGTTCTTTTTGAACATTACCATTTAATTGGCATCATTTCCTAAAGAGGAAGGAGACCCTCAAAACACTGGTGGATCTGACGTTTTGAATAGTCATTGGTGCCGGAAAAAGATCATGAAGGACAAACAGGATGGGCAAATATCATTTTAAATTCTTTGTGACAGAAATACACACCCATATATAGTTCATCATCTCCTTGTGAGCTGATACACAGGAACAGTGGTTCCTCCCTCATTTCTTCAACTAAAACTGTATTTTTATCATTAAAGCACAATCCCTCATCCCATTAGCATGTGAAATGTACAGAGCAGTCAGCTGACCTTGAGTCAATGCAATGTAGTAAGAGACCAGGCCAGTGAAACTGAGCTGTGTTTCAGACTTGCCCTAAGAGTACAGGGGAAAAGATGACCGCCCATCCTCTCCTGCAGCCCAGCGCCTGTTGGGCAGACATGGTTAACAGGATGCACTAAAAAATAAACATTTGCCTCTCAGAAGCTCATAAAAGTGTACTAGAAAAAAGTCTCTAACGTTGGATCCACACGGACTGCAGCCATTTACTTTTGGAACGGATAGAACAGAGGACCCTTCACGAAGCAGTGGATAAATAGAAAGAAATAGCCACTTCACATCTTTTAGTGTCGTATTGAAAAATGAAAAAAAAAAAAAGGCAACATATCATATTAGGAGTCCTTGTCACTGTCCACCCCTCCATACATATCCGCGAGCTTTTTGAACCGAGGCCCCCAGTCACTAAGGTAGTCGTAGTCTTGGTCTCCATCCGTGGTCACCGACTCGAGCGAGCTGAGCGAATCGGCCACCGAGCCGGCGCCCTCGTAGGCGTAGGTGGCCAGGGAGTCGTAGGGCGGGGCGGTGGGGTCCGTGTCATTCTCCTTTAACCTTTGGTTAATGAAATCTCGGACGTCGGTGTTATCACGGGCTGCTGGAGTCCGACGGGGTAGGAAAAGGGCTTCGGGCACAATGTCCCTGCGCGATTTGCTGTCCTCTATGGCTTCGGGATTTCTCAGGGTGCCGATATCAAAGGCCTGGGTGTCCTCCTCTCCGCCTCCTTCGTCGTTGTAACTGACAATGTTGTCTCTGATGTCCTCTTTAGAAATGATCAAAGGTTCTTTTTTCCGCTGCCGCCTGAGAGCTGCGAACAACACCACTGTCACTGGAAGCAGAAACAAAACAGCAAGGGAAGGGAAAGTTAATTTGCCGCCCAATTAACATCAGGAAGAAACACAAAGTGAAGTTTTCAAAGTTCTCCACAAAACTACTCTTGTTTAAGGTTGTACTTGCCTCAGCACCTGATCAAATCAGGGCTCTCCCCCACCCCCGCAATGGAGTAACTATATATTTGAAAGAAAGTTTTTAAGAATTTAACTAGAAGATAAAACACCTTCATGTTTTGTCAGTAGTTCCTTTTTGCTTTGAAATGGCAGACTAGTTTCAAGATAAGGGGGAAAAATAATAAAAAAGCTCAACCACAGTGAGATTACTGCAAAAAGAGTGAAAATTATGCTGAACACCTAAAATGCTCTGAAACTGCTTATAAGCACAAGGCTGGCACCTTCGGGGATGTGTTGAAGGGTTTGCATAACTCCACTTCTAAAATAACTTTTGCGCACTGATGCCTTCTTTTTTTTACTGCCCCCCCCAAGAAAAGTGTAAAGTTAGTTTAAAGCCCAAAGTAGAGATGTGAATGTTTGCATACCTTTCTTACATATAAGTACAGATAACACCTGGAGAGACCCAGATACAATTCAGAAAGCCATTTTGGACTTCAAGATCAGCCAGTTTGAAGGCAACAGGTAATAGTACACGTGCCAGATTATTTGTGCTTAGGCTAAACAAAACAAACATATTTCTGTGGGAACTTAAAACAGAGAATCTTTCAGAGTTTCATATTCTGTAAGTCTGTTGACCGGAATGTTTGTTGTTTTGATTTTTCCTAATTCAAATTAGAGGCAAAGCAAGAACTGTATTTAAATAGCTCCTGATGTTTCTTCACAGCTGGCTACCTGTAAAGAGACACATCTACAAATGAGCATATGGATGAGAAAGTGAAAACATAGTGACAGCTTAGAGAGAAAACAGTCATCTGGGGCAGAAAATGCATTGTTAACCTGGGTTTGTCCAGGGGAGATTAGTACCAGTAATATCTCTTTACTCTTTCATCCGTAACATGGTCCAGTTTTTATGAGCCATGAAAACTGAATTATCACAATAACAATTATAGAATAATGGCCTTTGGTAGAGGTGCATATCTACCTATATAAGAATGGATATATGCACACCCAGGTGTCTATATATTTAACATTTCAGATGTTAATGGTGTTAATAATTGGTTACCTGTTGAGACGGTTCTATGTGCCAAGCACAGAATCTAGTTGAATTATCATAATAGGCTTGACAAAGTAGGTACCACCATTATAACTCCATTTTACATAAGGAAATTGTGGTTTAGAGATGTGATGTGTGCAAATAATTGAAATCCAGGTCAGGCAGACTAAAAAGCTTGTACACTTAATTACCATGCTTTGAAGCATGTTTGGATTATAGACTATTTCACAAGGATATGCAGTTCTGCTGTTTTCAAGCATGTGGTTGTATAAATGTAAACATTCTCTTTTGCTGCCGGAGAGTATCTTGGTGCCTCATGTATCCCTTTCATATTTTTTGTTTATTCAACAAGTATTTATTTATTGCCAACTCTGTGCCAGGTAGAGTTCTAGGCAGTATTAATGAAAAAAATAGATCAAGAGTCTTGTCTGAATAAGATAGGCAGAGATGGTGGTGGTGGTGGTGGATGGATGGATGGAAAGAGAAAAAAACAATGTGTATAATAAATAAGGAAATTAGTAGAAGATGATAAGTGCAATACAAAAAAGAAAAAGTAAGGCAGAGTAAGGAGGATGGGAAGGACTTCTGTATATGTTTGAGGGGCTGCATATATTTTTGTGTGTGTATGGGGCTTGAGTGCATCATTAAGGAACTAACATTTGAACAGATAGATGAAGAGTTATCCAGGGTGCTATCTGGAGGAGAGGACAGAGCTAGGAGCAAGGCCATGGAGTGGGGTGTGTTTGGAGTGTGTGAGGTGTGGGGTCGGTGGGGAGAAAGGAGTAGGAAGGGCCATGTCAAGTGGGGCTGTGGATGCTCCATATGCCTTCGCTTTGCCCTGGGGGTCCAAGTGGTTGGAAAATTGCAGGGTTTTGGGTGGAAAGATGCTCTTAATCTACCTTTTTGTAAAAATGTTTATTTGGTTGTGCCAGGCCTTAGTTGCAGCATGTGGGATCTTCAGTCTTCATTGTGGCATGTGGTGTCTTTAGTGGCGGTGTCTTTACTTGTGGCTTGCAAACTCTTAGTTGCAGCATGTGGGGTCTAGTTCCCTGACCAGGGATTGAACCTGGGTCCCCTGTATTGGGAGCGTGGAGTCTTAGCCACTGGACCACCAAAGAAGTCCCTTGTGTCAAAGGAGATCTGTAAAAGTCGCTCAGTCGTGTCCAACTCTTTGCGACCCCATGGACGATACAGTCCATGGAATTCTCCAGGCCAGAATACTGGAGTGGGTAGCTTTTTCCTTCTCCAGAGGATCTTCCCAACCCAGGGACTGAACCCAGGTCTCCTGCATTGCAGCTGGATTCTTTACCAGCTGAGCTACAAGGGAAGCCCAAGAATACTGGAGTGAGTAGCCTATCCCTTCTCCAGCGATCTTCCCAATGCAGGAATTGAATCAGGATTTCCTGCATTGCAGGTGGATTCTTTACCAACTGAGCTAAGGGGAAGTCCCTTAATCTACCTTTTATGCTAGTTTCCAGTGTGACACAGATTTGCAAAACAGAGGGCTGTAAGTAAGGCCAGTCTTTAGAACAGAGAATAGAATCAAGCTAACTGTCTTTCAGAGAAATACATTCTGACAGACAGAGGTTCATTCCACCATTTAAGGCAAGATAGCAGGCATTTATCACTTCCTAATTCTTCCCTAGCTTAAGTTGCCTGTATCTTGTCTTTTAGTCTTATGCACACCTGAAAGTGCAGTTATCTAGAAGACAGAGGGCATGTTCAGTAATTCAAAGGCATTTGTGCACTGCCTAATTCCCCTACTGCTACAATTGCCTGTCTTTTCTTACTGTCCCGATGCACATCTAACAAATTCTTGAGAGCATAATCATCTAAAAGGAAGGTCTTTTTTTCAAAGCTAACTTTTATAAAGTGAAGGTATGACTTCTAAGCACATGGAATAAAAACACTCTGAGAAAGTAATATGCTGTCTCCCCAGTAACTGACCCTTTCCTTTTCTCTACCCTCTTGAGGCCAGAGGACCGCAGTGAAATTTTGGGGCTGGAGTACTTGGACCAATTTGTGTTCAAATCCCGTCATAAAACTAGAAGGTAGCAAGATATCTGAGATGAGCAGATCTAGATTCAATTAAGCAATCTGACCTTTCTAAGTCAGGTTCCTTCTCTGTAAAAGAGAGGCAATAACATGGTGCCCAATGCGAAACTTATGCCAACTCGAAAGCACCAAAGAGGCACAAGATGTAGTTGTTTTTACTGTTGCTTTATTGACAAAAACAACAGATGCCACATGACCCACTTTCTTGACAGCAGATTTCCTCCTATGTCAACGCTGCTTTCTTCCTCTTACAGGCGCCGAGATTTGTTCAATCATCTCATTTTTAGTTCAAGCTCTCTTTCAGTGTGAACGTTGCACTGCATTCTATAAGCTTGTAAAGAAAGTAGGGTACAATGTGGAAGCACCAGGGCCTAGGGGGCAAAAACCTGGGTTTGGAACTTGGTTCTATCACCTGTTAGCTGTGTGACTTAGCTTCACATTCTGGAACCTCAGCTTTCATATGTAAGATGCAGATAAATATAGACCAGATGGTTCTGAGGATTAAGTGAGAAAAAACATTTGTAAAGCCTCCTGTTCAGTGTCTAGCCCATGATGTGAGTCTAATAAAGGTTAGATCCCATTTTCTCCATTTTAATTAGGTACAGATTTACAAAGAGACTAGACAAGATGTGGGAAACACGGAGGCAAATTAGGAGTAATGAGGAGACGGCAAATTCATAGGAGGAAAGAGATGAAAAAAGAGGTCATAGGGAGCTGGTTAGAAGGAAAATAAGAGGGTGGAGAAAGTGGGTAGATGACAAGAGAAGGGTAGTATGACCTCTGTGAGACGAAGACCAGCTCTTTCTCCATAGACCAGGGATCCATGGAATTCTATTTGATGCAGCCTCCAGACTTAGCCCTTCTAAAAATACCCTCTTTTACCAGGGGGGATGGTGGGCGGAAGGGATAGTTAGGGAGTTTGAGATCGACATGTACACACTGGTACATTTAAAATGGATAACCAGCAAGGGCCTGTATAACACAGGGAACTGTGCTCAAGTTATGTGGCAGCCTGAACGGGAGGGGATTTTGAGGGAGAATGGGTATGTGTATAGCTGAGTCCCTTTGCTATTCCCTTAAACCGTTACAACATTGTTAATCAGTTATACCCCAATACAAAATAAAAAGTAAAAATAAATTTTAAAAACCTCTTTTTTTTTAAACCAAAAAAAGAATATTCGTATCTTTCTCTCGGAAAACAACATTTACAGACTCACACCACTGGAACACTGTTTTGTCTTTGCAAACTGTCAGTTTTTATTTATCCTCATATCTTAAAATACTTCCTCCAACTCTTAGTTGACAAAGAGAATCACAGTTCTGTAGCCAGGTTTCAAGGCTCTGTGATAATTAGCGGAGTCAACCTGGGATATGAAACTCTTGAGCAGGGATCCCTAGGCTTTCTCCTCTTGGAAAAATGGAAGTCTTCCTTCCCTCTTCTCAAGGTCACTACATTGCCATAAAAAAAAAAAAAAAAGACTCCCTGGTCTGCCTCTATGAAATCCAGGTTAACTCTGACTTACTTTCCCCCAATGGTGTAGACAAGCTTTACAAATTTTAACTTATTTTTTGAAGGGGTGCATTAGCTAATATTTGATCTCTTATTTCATAACAATCAAGGGACTTTTGAGCATTCTGAGCTCAACTTGTGTGCTTAATTAGTTGGTTGGGGATAAAAATTTTTCCTTCAAATCACTGTTAGACGTTTGATTACATTCATTTCTTTTAGATTCCAGATTTATTTCCTTAGTCACAAAAGTTATTTATTGAGAGTCTGAGAAATAATAGACATTATGTATGTGGTAATCAGAGACCAATGCTAAGAAGGTAGTTATTCAAGTGGGTGGATCCAAGCAAGTTTGCTGAGTTCAAGAAAATTCACCACTATTTATTTTCCTGTATGAGAGAAAAAAAGTCATTGCATTTCTCCTTCCAGTTTCTCATTGATCTTTAAACTTTACCTTGATGGAAATGGCCTTCATCATATATACTCCACACCCAACAACTTTTGTTCTTTGAAAACTGAATGTTCGCCAGGTTAAATATTAAACAACAAATGAAAAGGAAAGGGTGTATTTATATTGCCCTCAAATCCCCCTGCAACTCATTCCCAGCCTGATAGACAAGAGATTCTTTTGATGGAATGACTCCCTCAGTGGGGAAAGACATGGGCAAGTTTCACAACTGTTCATTCTCCAAAGCCATTTTTCAAGCAAAAACTAGTTCACGGGTGAACACACATAAGATTCCCAGCACATTACTCACCTAGATCAGGCTGTATGCCTTAATGGGGGAGGCGGATAAATCTAGAGAGCCACAGTAACAGTGTGTGCCCCTCAGCATGGGGAGATAGGATGCAGGGAGAAGCAGTTTACCTAGTAGGGTCACGATGCACAGAAGGATGGCAATCAGAGCCCCCGTGCTCAGTCCCGTGGGGTGGACGAGGGCCTCCGCATGGCAGGACTGCATGTTCCCTTGGTGGTCACATGCACAGACCCGGACAGTCACTGTCCCAGTGCTGCTTTGGACTGGGTAGTCGTTGTCTGATATGACCACAGGCAGGAGATAGGTGCTCATCTCGTGTCTGTTATAGCCATTTTTCCGAGTAAAGATTCCCGCTGTGTTGTCTGGAACCGGAAAGCAAAGTGGTGAGTGGAAATCATGTTATGTACGGGATCAGTTCTGATGAGACTAGATAGATAGATACAGACATAAATATATAGGCAGACAGGCAGCTTGGGCTCATTTACCTTTGTTGTCTTGAATGGTAAAGTTTGAGCCACTGGCTGCTTCGGGGGCCAAAGAGAACGAGAATTGGTGCCCGCTGTAAGGGTCATCCTTGTCAATGGCACGTAGGGTCTGAATCAACTAAAATCAAAACCATAAAGCTGTCATCAAGTTTTACTAACTCAGAAGAGTTTCTTACAGCTTTGCAGTAAATTGCTTAACTCAATGATATCTAATTTTAATTTTACAGTGATGGCCTCTAGAAAACTTACAATGAATCCACCCTAGACAGAGAACTGATTGGCTGGAAATAGAGCAAGGGACAGCCCTACAACAGTATTTATTGCAGCGAATCTAAATTCATCTGTTGAAACCGGTAGTACCCTCTTCCTTGTGATAACCAGAATTGTCCCCAGATATTACCAAATGTCCCTCGCGGGGGTGGGAGGGGGGAGAGGTGTGGGGCAAAATCACCTGGGTTGAGGAACATAGTCCTAGAGTGATAATAAGCTTAAAATATCTCAGCGATTTATGACAACATTGCAACTTAAGTAAAAGGAGGCACTCTTTGGAGAGCTTGCTTAGAAATGCAAGCTTGGCATATACATAAGCAATTGACTTGCTAAAGAGCTAGTTTGAATATAAATCCCACAACTTCAGAGTCCCATTTTAACATGTATTTTAACAGTACACTTCTATTTTGACAAACTAACATAATTTTTATATCACTGGCAGAAAAGACTGATTTCAGGTGGGGACAAATGTGTAAAACAGTAAAACATTCATGAATTTGTATTACTTGTACAGATGGGCAATGCAAATAAATGAAACTATGAATTATAGGCAATTGTAAACTATGTTCTAGCTAGTACTTTTCAGTATATATGGTAATTAAAAGTATCTGCTCACCAATAAAGATTTTTCCAATAAAGCAGTGACTGATATATTTTCATGGAAACTTAAGACTAATTTGGGATCAGCATCAGTCTGTGAGACTAACGAACTTTCTGTTTTGAAAAACTGTTTGTTCTCTTATGCAAGTTAAACATTCATCATGGTTCTTATTTATAGTATTAATTTTGTTGGCATTTATTTCATAGATAATTCAAGACTTGCCCTCAGCTCTGTGTATCATCTGAATTATTAGAAGATCTAAGTTTGTCTGAGTTAATTAATTTGCTTTCTTATGAAACTCACCTGATCTGCTTTTGCTTTTTCACAGACAAAGGTTTCATAGAATTCAGCAAATTCTGGGGGGTTGTCATTGACATCTAGGACTTTAATATATAGAGGTACTCGGCTGCTCTGCTTTGGATTATCTGCAAAATGCCCAAAAGAAAGGAACAGGCATTTATATGTTGATGGGTGATCCCATTTAGATGATGGTTACTCACTTCTTTCTCATTCATACATAGTTTCGCCAAGGCTCCTGTGAGCACCACAGGGCATTATGTATCATCATAGTCACAAAAAAGTAGAATTTGATTCTTTGGTACTTCTGGACGAGGATACACCTGAAGGAAATATATAGGGGACAAAGCTACCTTTATGTACAGTCAGTGCTGTGCTGTGCTTAGTCACTTAGATGTATATGACTCTCTGTGACCCCATGGACTGGAGCCCACCAGGCTTCTCTGTCCATTGGGATTCTCCAGGCAAGAGTATTGGAGCAGGTTACCATGCCTTCCTCCAGGGGATCTTCCCAAGCTAGGGATTGAACCCACATCTCCCACATTGCAGGTGGATTCTTTACCATCTGAGCCCTCAGGGAAGCCCCAAAATACTGGAGTGGGTAGCTTATCCCTTCTTCAGGGGATCTTCCTGACCCAGGAATCAAACCGGATTCTCCTACATTGCAGGCAGATTCTTTATCAGTTGGGCTACCAGGGAAGCCCATACAGTGCAACCATATAAGAAATCCCAGATTAACACAACATAAAGAAGAGCTATCCAGAAAAGGAATTTTAGAGGCAGATTTTAAAGGAAGCCAGGGAAGTAGGCTTTTCTGTAGACAGAAGGAAAAAAGAATGGGACAATAATGATTGTGAATGGTTTTAGTTTTTCAGTTTGAGAGCTAGATATTGTATCAAGCACTTTGTTATATTATTTTATTTAATCCTTATAAACTTCTGAGATAGATATAGTTATTGCTCCCATATTATAGATGAGGAAACTCATTATATTATAGATGAGGCATGGAGGAGTTAGGTAATTTGTCCACATTCACAGAGAAATCAATAATAAAGAGTGGATCCTAGATTCAAACTTGGGTCTGTCTGACCACAAAACTGAGGCTGTTCATCTCATATAATGAAAGAGCCCAATCAGTGTTTGCAGACCTGCAGTAAATGGAGTGTTTTTGCTGTCATCTCTGATAATCTCCTGGGAAGTATGGAAGAGAGATTCCTGTTCTAAGAATCAGGGGCTGGAGTTTCTCACCTCAGCTCTTTTCATTCCCTCACTCATACATCTATTTGTTTGTTCTCATCATAAATATTTCGTGAGCACCTAGTACTAACTTGTGCCAGCCACTATTTGGGGTGCTGGGACACATTGGGACTATAACAAAGATCCTGCTTCCTGGAGCTTTGTTCTAAAGGAGGAAGGCAAACTGTAAACACATAAATATATAATGCGCCAGATGGCAAATGCTATGGAGAAATTAAACAGGTAAAAGGGACCGGAGAGAGACGGAGAGGCAGCTTTCTCTGATGAGATGCCATTTGTATAGAGACATGAATGAAGAGATGGATTAAGCCATGTGAGTGTTTCTGGCTCTTGAGGTCAAGGAAATGGCAAGTACAGTGGCCTGGAGTGAGAGAGAGCTGGTTTAATATAAGCTCTTGGCTCTTGGCATAAAAGGTACTGAAAAAGTTTGGACAATAAGATTCTTAGGTTCCTTTGCATCTAAAATACTGCTCACATTATTCTTCCAAAGTCAGAGCTTCAAAGGTGAGTTTTAAAAGGTCTTTATCACTAGTATTTTCAAATATATCATAGAAACAGTAAACATTAAAAACAAATTTTTAGCTGCAAAGCTTAAAACACACTTAAGATGACTACCTCAGTAAAAAATAAAATTTCATGATGTTATAAAAATGATCCTTTTCAAGTGGGAAATAGTTTTGTAATTTTAATGCTCTAAGTATGCTCTGTCATTGGTATCCGCAGTAGTCCCTCCACATAAATTCTGAAGATCAAATTCTCACCTAACAAATGTATAATGAACAATTCTTACCCTACACAAAAGCAGTGTTTCATTTTGTCCACATTGGTTACTTATCATTCTACTCAATATCTTTCAGCCACTTTAAATCTCGTGAGTTACACTGACAAAGAATATTACTGTATTAAACCATTTGATATGGACTATTTTACACTAGATACCTGAGTTAAAATAATTTGAACTTCTAAAAACAAAAGCTAAAACATGAGCTATAACTTAGATGTCCATTTTTAAACATTTAAATGCTATTTTAAAAATCCTCTTCCTTTCATTTACTTAAGTCTACACATTGTGTATATATTACACAGGGTTCACTGTGTATAATTATTTGAAGTCTCCCTTTGGAAGTATTTTTCTTTGCCTTACATTTAATGGAGACTGTGATAAAATTCATTCTAAATACTCTATGGATTACTCGGTGGTTAGTATTGCTCACTTTGGTGTTCCATGGAAAAGTCAAAATTTTTATCTCTTAATTCTGTAACAGGGCTTCCCTGATGGCTCAGCTGGTAAAGAATCCGCCTGCTATTCAGGAGATCCTGGTTCGATTCCTGGGTTGGGAAGATCCCTGGAGAAGGGAAAGGTTACCCACTCCAGTATTCTGGCCTGGAGAATGCCATGGACTATATAGTCCATGGGGTCACAAAGAGTTGGACATGACTGAGCGACTCAAAAAAAAAAATTCTGTAACAATTTTGAAACAGACATTCTACAGAAAGCTAAAAGGTGAATAGCCAAAAGATTTCTGTACTAAATCCTCCTTGATAAACAAATATTAATAAATAAATATTGTGTTGGATATATATTAAATGATAAAGTGCAATGAAAGCTTATATATAGCAATTCTTTTTAAAAATGCACATAGTGAGAGCTAACTGACAGAAGGTTGACAAATATTTGTTGTCTAAATTCATCATTTTCTTTCTTCTCATATAATTATGTTGCTAAAACAATACTGGTTATGTTGCTGAAATTAAAAAAAACTATTTCTAAGCAATGCCTACATTTTAGGTTATACTCGATCCCCACTCCCCCACTACTGACACACATATACAATGTCTAACTGGGAGCCCATTTTTTTCAGCAGCTTGTGTGACACTCTGATTTACAAGCATTTTGGAATCAAATCCAACATGTACCTAGACTGAGAGATGCATTCCCATTTTATTGTTCCCAAACTACAGAATTTCCACAGTTTCTTCTGCTTGTATGATTGAACCAACACGTGTTTAGAAGAATCATTTAGTACAAATCATTACAGAGCTCTCTCCTTCAATATGTATTGAGCAGGATCATCAATACACAGTGACGAGTTTCAGCCATGCTTCACTAGCCCTTTCTGAGATGCTCTCTGTCAACTGGGGATGGTAGTGGGAAAAGGGTGGACTTACTGATCTCTGTTGCTATCACTGTTATGTTGTGCCACAGCAGTGTTTCTCGATCAAGAAGTTTCGATGTAAAGATTGAACCATTTCCAGAATCGATGTTGAATATTCTGTCCATATCTGTGTGTCGATCGACAGAATACCTGAAAATGCAGAGTAGAATTTAGGAAGGTTTTCTTTGTATTTGTTATTTTTACCTCCTAAAACGATTCCAGAATATCGGTTACATGAAATTTTTTCTACCTTTAGCGCATATTTGTAAATCTATAACTTAACACTGATGCTTGAACTACAGTGTTGGAGAAGGCTCTTGAGAGTACCTTGGAATGCAAAGAGATCAAACCAGTCCATCCTAAAGGAAATCAATCCTGAATATTCACTGGAAGGACTGATGCTGAAGCTGAAACTCCAATACTTTGGCCACCTGATGCGAAGAACTGACTCATTTGAAAAGACCCTGATGCTGGGAAAGATTGAAGGTAGGAGGAGAAGGGGATGACAGAGGATGAGATGCTTGGATGGCATCACCAACTCAATGGGCATGAATTTAAGCAAGCTCCGGGAGTTGGTGATGGACAGGGAAGCCTGGCGTGCTGCAGTCCATCGGATCGCAAGGAGTTGGACACAACTGAGTGACTGAATTGAAGTGAACTGAACATTAAGGAAGATATTCTGAGAAATTATTGCTTTACAGTTGAGGTCTTAATAGAATCCACTAGACAAGTTGTATGATTTTTGAGTATCATCACCAAATTTTTTTTAATGTAATTTGGATCAAGTTTATAAACTAATTGCTATGTTTTACTTTTTTAGATCTTTAGAACTTTAACATGTGTGTGTGCATAAGTAGGATTATTGGCTATTTTTCTATTACTCATTTTTATTTTAAAAATCATTTTGTTGAAAAAGCAAAAGATGGTAAATGTGGCTGAGGTTAGTGAGGCTGGAGAGGGATTTAGGAGATAGGCTTGGAAAGAGATTCACAGTTGGGTCTGTAGAGGGATGGGCTGGCCATGGGGAGGAGTTGGAGTTTATTTGAACTTGATGTAGCTCTTCCAATGGGTTTTATGCAGAGGAGTGTCGCTATCCAACCCATGTTTACTAAAGATCACTGGCTGAATTAGGAGAACGGTTGGATGGTGATATTACAAATGATAAGTGTGAAGAACCGGATTTGGGGAAGATCAGTTTTGAAATGTTGAGGCTGAGGTGCCTTAGGAAAGTCCAGGAAGCTCAAGATGAACATTTGGACTGACAATCTGGATTTTCTAGTCAATTGTCTAAGAAGAGAAGAGGGAAAAATGCGAGGAACTGAGTTGCTTAAAGGACGAACAGGAACAGAGACCCACAGGGACTAGAACAGAGCCTAGAGCAGAGTAAGAATTTGATACATATTTAAAAAGGAGGGTTTGGAGAATTCAAGGAAAACCAAGAGGTGTTTTAGAAACCAAAAAAGGACAAAGTCTTCAACACTGAAATTCATGGAAGATGAGTAGACTTTGAGAAATGCTATCTTCTTTATAAATGTATCTCTAGTTTCTGGAATAGCCACAAGTAAGAGGGAAATATGTAATACACCCTGTCTTACAGAGGATTCCAAAAGAGAAAATTCAGAAGAAAGTTGATATGTGAAGGCTATTAGGAACAAAAAGGTTGCCCGTTTCAGCTGCATTCTCAACATGTACATCATGATAGGAGATTTTAAGATGTCAGCTCAGTAGAAATATATTTTAAGTAAATGTCTTACCTAGTCATACATGTGTGGAATTATTATGCATTTAAAAATAAATTTGTTCAGTTCAGATCAGTTCAGTTCAGTCGCTCAGTCGTGTCTGACCGTTTGCGACCCCATGAATTGCAGCACGCCAGGCCTCCCTGTCCATCACCAACTCCCGGAGTTCACTCAGACTCACATCCATCGAGTCAGTGATGCCATCCAGCCATCTCATCCTCGGTCGTCCCCTTCTCCTCCTGCCCCCAATCCCTCCCAGCATCAGAGTCTTTTCCAATGAGTCAACTCTTCTTCCCATGAGGTGGCCAAAGTTGTTACTAACTTCCAAATAGTGTACTATATTCTAAGATTCTATTTCAATTATTTTGTTTTAAAGTACTACTAGTGAATTATAATAATAATTATATTTGTTATCCTAATAAAATCTCTTTTCATCATCTAGCATATGTCTAAAAAATAGATATTCAATTATTGTAGGGCATTTAAACCTGATTTTAAAGAGAATTAATGAAGTTCACAATGGATTGCATATATATCAAGCTGGAATTTTAGTTTCAGTTTATATAAATCTAGATTTATAAGATTATATAAATCTTATTATCAAAAGTATTGAAACAGATGAAAGAGCTATTGTTTTGTCATTTATGTCATGAATCAACGTTTGTTAAGAATTTAACCAATTGCAATGAACTTGTTTGATCACCTTTCTTCATTTTTAATTTGAGGATGACAAATATTTATAGGACATGATTACCAAAAAGGAAATCTCAGTATTCATAGCCTTTGTAAGGAATTTAATAATTTTCTACAAATATATATTTTTCTTTCATGAAAAATGTCAAGCTTAAGACATGCTGCTTATTGCTTTTATAAGCTATAACAATTATACACAGCAGGAATCTTTTCTTGTTGTCTCTTTCCTTCCTGCTATGGTTTTAAGTTTTACAAGTAATCATATTTTCCAATAAAGCTTTGAAATAAAGGGTGAGGAAGTTTTAGTTGAAGGTGGCTTTTCATTTTATTTATTTACTTGTTTAATTTTTTTGGCCATGCATGTGGCATGTAAGATCTTAGTTCCCCAACCAGGGATCCAACCCATGACCCCTGCAGTAGAAGTATAGAGTCTTAACCATTGAACTGCCAGGGAAGTCCTAAAGGTGGTTTTTGATTTTAAAGAGAGAGGACTATTTAGGAAATATAGTAATTTTGTATTATTTTCTTTCCTTAATTGGGGGATTTAAAAATCATTAGAAGACCTAAAATGTCTACATTGTTTGGGAAAGATGTCTCGCTTGAGTCATACAAAGCCTCATTTGTTTGTTGTTTTTCTTTCCAAAGTAATTTCCACTTATATTTAGAAATTTACTGTCAATCATATTAATTATAATAATAACTGATAAGGAAAAAGGTAATCAATTCATAATGATTAAAGTGGATCATTGTGCTAGGTACCTCCTTTTTCCCCCTCGAACTTCATTGTATTCTGTGATTTAGTAATTTGTCTTATGTATCCTGAAGGGAGCTTTGTGGGTCAGGAAAAGATGATGTATTTGCATGTAAAATTTTCATAATAAGTATTCAGAGTGACATTTTATAAGACTTTTGTGTAAGTCAAAAGACACGTGATATAAAGTTGTTGAAAGAAAATTATTTTATGTGACTAAAGAAGTAAAGATTTGTGCTAAAATAATGAAAAATTAACATTTGGGGAAGAATTCTCTAGTATTAATTATACACTTATGATGGAATCTAACACTTAATTGTTCCATATTTATGTCTTGAATAACCAAAAACTATATATGGTTGTACTTTCTGAATATAAGAATCGGTTATAATTCTCCTATAAAAGAAACCACTGGAACATACATCTATGTACCAATGTATCTATATATATTTTTATCTTTAAATCTATGTCCATACATGAAATCCATATGTACCAAAGAAAGACTGGCAGAAAAAATTTTAAAATTAGTTGACAGCCAACGTAGCTTCTGGCAAGCTAACTACTTCCTATAATGAAACAAAATAAAAACAATGGGTAAAAGTGGTATGTGGTATAAAAGTAAAACAGATATAAAAATGCAGCCTAAATTCCCAGAAGACATTATCTCTTTCATTAAAAATATTTTGACTGATCAAAGAGGTAATCAAAGTTCATATTTATAAACTTCCAGCATTAGCACATTTAAATTGGTCTAGATATTGACTTGCTAAGATTGTTTTCTTATGCAGTATACATAAGAAAACTTTGAGTAAAAGCACGTTGTGAAAGTACTTAAGGTTATTCATGTTGTATAAGCAAAGGCCATCGTTTAAATTCCTTGTTGCGTGTGCTACGTGCTGCGTACTAGGCTGCTTCACTTGTGTCCCATTCTTTGAGGCCCCATGGACTATAGCCCTCCAGGCTCCTCTGTTCATGGGATTCTCAAGGCAAAAATACTGGAGTGGATTGCCATGCCCTCCTCCAGGAGATCTTCTGGACCCAGCGATCGAACCCATGGCTGGTATGTCTCCTGCGTTGGCAGATGGGTTCTTTACCACTAGCACCCCCCAAGAAGCCCATTTTCCTTATTAATAATTTTAAATGTATATGGAGGAGCCCTTGACCCATGGAGCTCTCATGTGGCTACTCTGGGTTGCCCATCATGCAATTCAAGGCGATATTCCAGTAGAATGATAAAACAACAAAGTCTCTTTTCCCAAAGATTTAAAATTATTCTCTGAAAATAAGCCAGGCATTTCTGTGTTTTAGTTGTGGGACTTGCCATGAGATTTCATTTGAACAAAGGGCTCAGTGGCTGAAAAGTTAGGAAACAAGTGCCTTAGAATCTCAAAGTCTTTCATCTGAAAAAAAAAAAATCTTCATGCAACAACCAATGTGATCCTTTTAGAGAGTAGTTTTGGATTAGTTAAGTCTAACTTTCTTCACAGGGAATAATTGACACAATAATATTCTGGTTTAGCTCTTTTCTCAGTGAGCCAACTAAGCTATGGGTAAAGGCTTGAAGCTGTGGACTCCAATGCTTTCCTGATAAGATTCTAGCATACTTAAGCAATGATGGTCTCAAAGAGCCATGAGGCTTTCTTACAATGTAATTTACAGTGAAGGTGTACAGGGAAAATAGAGCTTGCTTACTTGGTATATATTTGGACTCAACTCAAAGCTTGCCAGTGGCTTCTTACCTCAATCAGAATAAAATACAGTGGTTACTAGGGCCCGCAAATCCCAGTAGGACCTGCCTCGCTCACCACCTACCGAACCTCTGTTGCCTGATACCTGATAGTGTAATTTCTCTTCATCTGTGACTGCTCTCAGCTTGGCCGGCCTCTCCTCCCATATGCCAGGCAAACTCTGATATCAGATCCTCTCCTTGCTTTTCCCTCTTCTTGGCACCTTCTTCCCCCAGATATTAGTGTGGCTCATCCCTTCATTTCATTCAAAGCTTTACTCAAATGATTTCCAACAAGGCCAGGCCTGACTGCACTATCTAAGATAGTATCCAGATTCCCTTTGTGTTCTTTCTTTCTTTTGGCCATTTCACACAGCATGGGGGATCTTAGTTCCCTGAGCAAGGACTGAACGCAAGCCCACTGCACTGGAAGCGTGGAGTCTTAACCAGTGGACTGCCAGGGAAGTCCCACCCTTTGCTTTCTCTGTCTTATTTTGCTGCTTACACTTTAGTGTCACCTGACATATCACAGGGCTTCCCTGGTGGCTCAAACAGTAAAAAATCTGCCTGCAATTCAGGAGACCCAGGTTCAGTCCCTGGGTTGGGAACATACCCTGGAGAAGGGGATGGCAACCCACTCCAGTATTCTTGCCTGGAGAGTTCCATAGATAGAGGAGCCTGACGGGCTACAGTCAGACATGACTGAGCAACTAACACTCCCACGTATTTATTGTTTGCTTGTTTCTGTCATCCCCAGTTAGAATGCAAGCTCCCTGCAATCAGGACTGGGCACTATTCTCGCTCATATCCCTAGTGCCTGGAACAGGCCTGGCACATGGCAAGTGCCCTGAGCAGAAATTTTTGGACTCACTGGCACAACTTCTCAGTCTGCTTACTTTCTTCGCAGGGAATAATTGATACAATAATATTCTGGTTTAGCTCTTTTCTCAGCGAGTCGGCTAAGCTACGGGTAAAGGCTTGAAGCTGTGGACTCCAGTGCTTTCCTGATAAGATTCTAGCATACTTAAGCAATGATGGTCTCAAAGAGCCATGAGGCTTTCTTACAATGTAATTTACAGTGAAGGTGTACAGGGAAAATAGAGCTTGCTTACTTGGTATATATTTGGACTCAACTCTATTAATTTCCCCATGATTTCCCAGACATATATCATGAAACTGTGCTTGTTTTTATCCATGTCTGCAAAAGAAAAAAAATTACGCATCCAAATGGAGCATAATTCTGCCTGTAAGTGTTATATGGTAGGTTCTTCCATACTTGAAAAACAGACTTTCAAGCCTAGTGCCTTGTTTGTTAAAAGTGCTTCCTCCACCAACTTCGACAAATCTAAGACCTGAGAAGAAATCCCAGCCCATTCAACTGCATTACCTTGTACCACTGCCATATAAGCAATAAACTCCTTATAGCTCATTTTATGCCTTCCTCCCAAATTAAAAATATAATTTTGGGGGCTGACTGAAGGCATACGGGATCTTAGTTCCCCAATCAGAGATCGAACCCATTCCCTCTGCAGTGGGAGGGCAGAATCTTAGCCACTGGACCACCAGGGCAATCCCCAAATGTTGAGTTTTTAAGGTTTATTTAGTTGCTAAGATAATATTTTATATTATGCAAGAAGTGTAAAGGTAATAAAAGTACTTTAAAGTATTTTTTTAAGGAAGATACAGCTAATTGGAAAAAAAGATTCATCTTTTCCAATTTGCAAGTGAATATTTGAATTTAAATCAACAAACTTATGGAAGAGACATGCCACAGAAGTGTGCTTACTTGACAGGGTTCCTGGCAGCATCTGGGTCTTGGGCTGTGACCGAGCCTATTGTCGTATTTATCTGAGCGTCTTCTCTTATTTGCAGGATGTAGGCCAGTTTGCTGAAGACAGGGGGCTCATCTACATCTTCCACCATAATTCTCACTGTGGCTGAATCTTTGAATGGACCCAGGTAGAGAAAGTGAGGTTCAACATGAGGATTGGAGGCTTCCACTTTGAGGGTGTACACTTTCTTCTTTTCAAAGTCCAAGAGCTTGTGGGAAGTGAGGGGAGGAAGAAATGACATATTTAAAGCAGTCAAGACACAGAAAGTCAAGACATGAGCCATTTTTAACGCAAACCACTGATAAATGAATGTGATCATATTGCTTTGAGACATTACTACACAGCATAATGTTGGGAAAAGACATGGGAGTTCAGATGCCACCAATCCTGATGAAATTGTGGGCAGAAATCACGCACCAGGACTGAAAGTTTATGATGGGCAGGAGAGGGCACCTAGAAGCAGAGAGAACCTAAAGAGGCCCCTTTTATAAAAGTCCTTATATCTGACTATCAGAAGCCACACCAGGGGCAGGTTGGCAAATACGTAGAAGAGCATTCTGTGTCAGATGTTGTCACATTTGGCTTTAATTGAACAGTCACTGAGTGTTTAAAATTTGTCAAAGAACTTCGCTGGTGGTCCAGTGGTTAAGACTGTGCTTCCAATGTAAGGGGCACGTGTTTGATCCCTGGTGGAGGAACTAAGATCGTAGCTAGGATGGAGAGCTGCTGGTTTGCAGCCTAATTTCCTAGTCCTTGTTCAGATAAAATAGATTAAAATTTGTTTTTTGTTGTTGTTGTTGTTTTGGGCATGAGGTGTTAAAATATTCCAAGTGATATCCAGATAAGGGCATCTGGCTAATTACTTGCCAAAGAAAGCAATGATCATTGTCGTCAGAGGTCTGTAGGAGAAGTATCTCTGCTTCTGGAGACATAGTGAACCCAAATGCTTATTGCTGACTTTTAGTTTTAGATGATAATATGACAAGGCTCACTAGAAACACAATTAATCAAGATGTTAGTGAATGTGATTTAGTCGGCTAGGCAAAATTTCAGCATGAATCTGATAAGGTACCAAGAAAATTAAAAAGGTTAATGCACACTAATGGGCTTCCTAATTATATTATAGCTTAAAACATTGATCTGAATGTCACTGAAGCATGTTTTATTGTCTTTCCAGATATTAAGACATACAATCCGAAGCTTAAGAGGAAAATTTTTCTTCTTGTTTACATCCACCTATGCTTATATTTACCAGCAAATAAAACATTACACCAAAGGAGAGAGAAAATATGACACAACACATGCAAACGTGAACTCATTAAACACAGTAACCAAAATTAATACTATTTGTAGCTTTGAAGCACACAGTTTATTGATTTTTAATTTTTGCCACATTTTAGTATTCTGCTCCATGACAAATTTTGGGGTAAATAAGTACATAGGGGACAAATAAGAATTTAGAACATAAAGTTTTTGTGTGTATATTCCAAAGTAGTGATTACATAGGAGAAAAATAGGAATTCAGAATATGAAATCTTAATTATTGCATTTCAAAAAGTAGCTAAAGAGTTTGCAGGAAATTTTGTTACTTTATTTTTGTGGTCTTTATATATCTTCTCTCTTTAATTCAAACCATCTTTGTCACTGCTTGTATTACTTCTTTCCTTCAAAGCATGTAGTGGAATTTGTAGTTATATATGTTTCTTTGTTCATTTGCTTTCTTCCCCATAAGAGCGGTTCCATGAGAGCAGAGACCATCTTGTTGAATGTACTATTGCATCTCCAACATTCAAACGGTGTCTGGCACTGTTTTAAAATTTATTCTTCAGTTATACTATTTATTCATGTATTTTTATGAGTTTCATTTGTTTATGCTATTTACTTAGGAACTTTTTAATATAAATTTATTAAAAAGTATAGAATTAATGAATGCATAAGATTATTGAGAACCCCTGAAAGCCAACCAAAGAACTCTCACTGTAAATAGACTAGGTCTTTAAAAAAAATTGGGCAGCCCAGTGATGCTAGTGGTAAAGAACCCGTCAGTCAACGCAGGTGATGTAAGAGACACGGGTTCAGTCACTGGGTTGGGAAGATTCCCTGAAGATGAGAATGGCAACCTACTCCAGTATTCTTGCCTGGAAAATCCCATGGACAGAGGAGCCTGGTGGGCTATGTCCGTGGGGTCACAGAGTAGGACATGACTGAAGCATCTTAGCATGTGTGCAATGCATGAAACACTCTTACTCTTGAAAAAATTAATAGACAAGACTTGAGAGGAATATTCATGTGAGATGTAATTGCCCCCAGTTACTTGGCGACCAGAGAAAGAGAAATGCTTTCATCTGCATAGTATTTAAAAAAAATGCTTTACCTTTTTGACAGTTATAATCCCTTCCTGAGTTTCCTGATCGGTGATGACATCAAACATGTCCAGCCCCTCTCCTTCTGTAATGCTGTACTCGATTTCAGCATTTTCTCCCATGTCGGCATCGCTGGCTTTGATCCTGCCAATTGGTGTGCCCGGTGGAGAAGATTCAGGGGTTTTAAACTGATATGTACCTATTAATTATCAGACAGATATAAGTCAAACATGGACTAATTACACCCCATCATAATAAAAACAAAACCCATTTTCTAGCAGTTTGTTCAGATAGTACCATGGATGCAGGCAGATTTGGGCTTTCCTTAAAATAATTAATGGTGCCCTTGTCTCTTTAATGTTTTCACTTTCACGGTTGTTAAGAATATTTCTTCTATTTCATGACTTGTCTCTTGGCAAAGGGAAAACACTTTTCTTGTCCTGTAAGTAGGCTTCCAAGTTTACATGTGATTGTGAGAAAGCCTGAACTGTTTGAGGAGGGTGCTGTAATCTAGCAGAAAGAATAGAAAAGAATTTAACCTGAGCTGTGACTTTAAGCCAGTTGCTAGGAACTCTTTAAGAGTTCTTTCTGTCATTGCTAATAGTAACTGAAGGTGAAAACAAATTACAGCACTTCAGAGAATGTATCCAAATAGAGATGAGATTCTTTCACTCATATGTGGAGCTGGTTTAGTTGCAGTAAAGGATATAGATAAATACATTGAGGAATAAAGCTCTGAAATTTTTCTAGGTTTGACTGATTTTTTTTCCTTTAAATATTAGTGTCTTTTTTATACATGGATCTCTCCCATTCTTGTATTTATACTACTAATTAAAAACTCTGTTATATAGATAAACATTTTTCTTATATCTTCACGTTGGAAAATTAGTCAAAGGAGACTACTTGTGAGTTTCAATTTAGGTATGCCAGGCTAGCCTGTCCTTGGGCACCCCTTCTCCACCCCAAAATAGCAAAAACAAAAGTTATTCTACTCTCATACATTACATTTTACCCACCATTTACACAAATTGCCTTGGAAAGAAAATTTACACTCTGATGCTACTAAAGTGTGTGAAAGTCGCTCAGTCGTTTCAACTCTCTGTGACCCCATGGACTATGCAGACCATGGAATTCTCCAGGCCAGAATACTGGAGTGGGCAGCCTTTCCCTTCTCCAGAGGATCTTCCCAAGCCAGGGATCAAACCCAGGTCTCCCACATTGCAAGCAAATTCTTTACCAACTGAGCTATCAGGGAAGCCCACAAAAGTATAATACTTTAATAATATTTAATTCACCAAGTATTGAGCTCATTCTTGATAAGATGATAAAAGAGGCCAGTTTTATCATGAGGGAAGTGGAAGTATACTTGGGTGCCTCCAATCCCTTCCTGTATTCTCCTATCCCTCGCCTTGGGACATTATACAGACATGAGCACAGTTTATTCTTGGAGAGAGTGGAGAGGGGCAAGTCCCCTGGTAACAAGGTATGGGTAAATCTTCCCGCTAGCCTTCCGCAAGCCATCCCCACATAGAAAAGAGGTTTTGGGAGAAAGTGTTGGTGATCCTGATTTTTCATGTCAGGCTCCTGAATGGATGTTTTAGGGTTCATAAAAACTTTCTTCTGCCCGTTAAATCAGAAATCAGTTAGCTATTCTGTTTTTACATTTAGTAACTATGATTAAATACTTGAAAAAAGTAGATGGTATAGAGATTCCTTAAAAAACTAGGAATAAAACCACCATATGACCTAGCAATCCCATTTGTAGGCATATACCCTGGGGAAACCAAAATTGAAAAAGACACGTGTATCCCATTGTTCATTGAAGCACTATTTACAATAGCTAGACATGGAAGCAACCTAGATGTCCATCCACAGCTGAATGGATAAAGAAGCTGTGATACATAACACAATGGAATATTACTCAGCCATAAAAAGGAACACATTTGAGTCAGTTCTAATGAAGTGGATACATGGAAACTTACATTACCATATGTAAAATAGATAGCCAATGGGAATTTGCTGTATGACTCAGGAAACTCAAACAGGGGTTCTGTATCAACCTAGAGGGGTGGGATGGGGAGGAAGATGGGAGGGAGGTTCAAAAGGGAGGGAATATATGTATATCTATGACTGGTTCATGTTGAGGTTTGATAGAAAACAAAATTCTGTAAAGCAATTATCCTTCAATAAAAAATAAATTAATTTTTTTTAATGTAAAGAAAATACAAGTATTTCTTGTTGATCCATGTGTATCACCATTATAAAAGAAGCTCTTAATCAGTTGACTGGCTTTAAAAAAATAGCCACATTTGAGTAAGTGGGTTTTGTACTTAATGATGGGCAATCATTTTCTCCTAGAAGAAGGGATTCAGGTATTAAATAGTTTTCTCCAGTGGCTCAGACAGTAAAGAATCTGCCTGCAATGCAGGAGACCTGGATTCAATCCCTGGGTTGGGAAGATCCCCTGGAGAAGGGGAAAGTACCCACTCCAGTGCTCTGGCCTGGAGAATTCCATGGACTGTGTAGTCCATGGGGTTGCAAAGAGTTGGACATGACTGAGTGACTTTCACTTATGGTCAGAAAGGAATTTTGATGTTGGAAGAAAAATGACATGAAAACCAGTATCTACTGAGGTCTATAAGTGAAAAGGTCAAGTGATTGCTTTAAGAGTGGGCGCTTATCGTCCTTCATCTTCCTTCTTATCTAATCATGATTGTTAAAGATTTTAGAGATGACTTTTGGTATCTCAGTTAACCATAATGTGGAAAACTATTTATGAGTACAAATGGTTTAAGTACATAGTTATTTCTACAGTTTATTTTTAGAAACAGTAAAATGATAAATCCTCCCCTTGCAAAGACTTAAAGGAGATTATATGCCTGATTAAATTCACAAAATATACAGTTGATTTTTTCCTAACAAATGGCAGCATGCTTGTAAACATATGTTCTGCACAAGCATATTTATGCCTGTGGTAGTCTTATTAATAAAGAAAAATAAAACAATGATATTGCTTTTATAATAACAGACATATCAGACAACTCCTCAGCTAATTACTGATAAACGTTTACATCTACTGAGCATCAGTACTGTCAGCTTATTTTTAATAAATGCGCCAGTTCTTACTAAGTTCACTAACTCTGGCAATTAATAACAATAAGAAAAAATAAATATCATTCTTAAAGTCACAGTTGTACAAAGTTCCCTGGAGAAAGTAATTCAATCAAATGTTCCTACTCTGGGGAAACCGAGGAGGGTTGTCATTGACGTCAGTCAGCGTGATGTTCACCGTGGTAGTCCCAGATAATCCTCCCATCTGGCCGCCCATATCCTTGGCTTGAATCACCACTTGGTACTGCTCCCTGTTTTCTCGATCCATGTTGAGCAAGGCTGTCTTGATGATACCTGTGGGTATGAAATTCAGAAATGGAAAAGGATGTAGTAGAAATACTTTCCAAAATTATTTATTTATGCAAACCTACACAGATTGCCACCCACAATGTGCCTAACACAGTGCAGATGTCATGGGTGACCATAAAGATGACTGATTATAGATGACCTTTGTACTGAAGGAAATTAAAACCACATAGGGGAGGCAGATACATTAAAACATACGCACACACACACACTCATTCACCTATAATGCAAGAAGAATGAAAACGAATGTAAATTACATCCTTCAGTAATGCAGACGGTAAGTTGTATAACTGTTAAGTGTGATAAGATGACACAGCAAAACGTAACCTGGCATGTGGTACAGTGGTATACTACTATGCCACAGT
This sequence comes from Capra hircus, assembly GCF_001704415.2. Taxonomy (NCBI): domain Eukaryota; kingdom Metazoa; phylum Chordata; class Mammalia; order Artiodactyla; family Bovidae; genus Capra; species Capra hircus. The sequence continues at coordinate 42,166,667 of NC_030827.1, forward strand.
AGAGTAAAAGACAATTAGCTCTATTATGAGGAAATTGTTAAGAAAGTCAGGTATACTTGAAAAGACTTCCCTAATGGCTAGAGGGGTAAAGAATCTGCCTGCTGATGCATAAGACGTGGGTTTGATCCCTGGATGGGTAGACCCACTGGAGGAGGAAGCAGCAACTCACTGTAGTATTCTTGCCTGGGAAATTGCAAGGATGGGGAGTCTGACGAGCTGCAGTCCATGGGGTCAAGAAGAGCTGGACATGACTGAGCATACATATGTATGTGCGTATACTTGCACTGACTCTTGAGTTTCACTTTACTGAATTGGCTGATTCCTCATTAAATATACCCACCATAATGAATGTTCTGAGGATCTTCTAAACCACAGAACTATAGTCTTGTGAAAACAGTATTGGTTCTGTCATAATAATCATCTTGTATGATCCTAGAGAATCTTTTCCCTAAAGCTGAGGTAAGCTTTAGTTCAACAGGTCCTAGCAGTGACCAACACTCTTCAGCTAGATAAAAATTATCTCTATTGTTAGGTAGTTATAAAATAATTAGCTTAAAGAACTTCTAAAATTTCATCTACTTTCTGCGTAAGTCTTAGGCTTAAATTAACCACATTCTTTCAAAAATCACTGATGAAGTCTTTATAACCTTCTCTGGTGGCACATTCCAGTGCTTAATGACTAATGAAACTGAAAATATCTTTCTTTATTTTTAACAGAATACCTCAGACAACAGGTCAATTTTATTCCTATAGTGCTGGCTCCAGTAAAAGTGAAACTGCTTTCTATTCTCCAAATAATAGTACTTCTCTATTTAAATACAGGAGATCACCTTAGCCTTTTGTCCTTTAAGTTGAATAATTCTAATTTGTCATCCTCATTGTCTTTAAACTCAACATTTTCTTTCTCCTTGGGATTCTTGCCAAGTTCATTGTACCTCTTACATTGATTTCAAACTAGATATAGTAACTTAGAAAGGTTTTGACATCCAAACAATAATGGAAGCTTGAAAATTGTGTAAAAGGAACTTGACTCAACATGATAGCAAAAATACATGTGGAATTTACTATATAGTATAAGTTCAGTTCAGTTCATTTCAGTTGCTTGGTCGTGATTGACTCTTTGTGACCCCATGGACTGCAGCACACCAGGCCACCCGTGTCCATCACCAACTCCTGGAGCTTACTCAAACTCATGTCCATTGAGTCAGTGATGCCATCCAACCATCTCATCCTCTGTCATCCCCTTCTCCTCCCACCTTCAATCTTTCCCAGCATCAAGGTCTTTTCCAATGAGTCAGTTCTTCACATCAAGGGGCCAAAGTAGTGGAGTTTCAGCTTCAGCATCAGTCCTTCCAATGAATATTCAGGGCTGATTTCCTTTAGGATTGACTGGTTGGATCTCCTTGCAGACCAAGGGACTCTCAAGAGTCTTCTCCAACACCACAGTTCAAAAGCATCAATTCTTCAGCGCTCAGCTTTTGTTATAGTCCAACTCTCACATCCATACATGACTACTGGAAAAACCATAGCTTTGACTAGATGGACCTTTGTTGGTAAAATAATGTCTCTGCTTTTTAATGTGCTGTCTAAGTTGGTCATAGCTTTTCTTCCAAGGAGCAAGCGTCTTTTAATTTCATGGCTGCAGTCACCGTCTGCAGTGATTCTGGAGCCCAAGGAAATAAAGTCTGTCACTGTTTCTATTATTTTCCCATCTATTTGCTATGAAGTGACAGGACCGGATGCCATGATCTTAGTTTTCTGAATGTTGAGTTTTAAGCCAATGTTACCATAAAGTACAAGTGGTATATATTAAAACACAATTCATCATAGATAGTATGCTACTTTGTGGAGAAAGTGCAGAAAACTGAGATGTGGAAAAAAAGAGTTAAGGCAATCCATTTTTTTTAAGGGTAGTATCAGTTAAGATAAGCTAGACAATGTGCCAACCAACAAAGTAAAATCTCAGTGGCTTAACAAAACTAAAGTGCTCTGGGTAGGCCAGAAAGAAAATCTGCTCATGATAACCTTTAGACATTCAGGCTGAAGACTCACTTGATACTGGTTTCCATCCATGATCACTGTGGCAAGTGGGAGGGAAAATGGTGGATTATGCACCAGGTCTAAAAGTTTTGCTTGGAAATGACTCATGACTACCACATTTTATTGCCCCAAATAAATCTCATGGCTACATCTAGCTTTCCAGTAAGGTAGAGAGATGCAATCCTACTAAGTAACTAGAAAAAGAGGAATCAGAATATGTGCAAACAACCATCTTGGCTATCAAAAGGGGTTGGCCTTTTAGTTTTATCTCAAACTGGAGGAAATAATAAGGTAATGTGTAATTTTTCCAAATCTCCCTTGTATAAACACAGTATATGAAAGATCCATTGTCAGATTTCTTGATTAAAATGATCTGGATGTCATGTTTACAAATATGTCACTGGTGCTTGGAGATGAATCTAAGAAAATTCAATCACACTGATTATTTTTATTAAAAATTGCTAGCTCAGCTGAGCATGTCAATTAAAATTACATATCTTAAAAAGAAGATGTAACAGGAATTCTAACCTGTTTCTGATTCAACTGAAAAATAAGGCTGCCCCTGTAGGATGCTATAGACAACTTTAGCACTGTTCCCGTAGGTTGGATCATCAGCATCAGTTGCAGTGACTTGGACAACAAATGTGCCTGTAATGAAAGAAACATGAATTGAAAATAAATTAAGGGTTCATTATGGATCCTCGATACCCACACATTAGGAAAAAGCACAATCATATGTCTATACAAAATTATCATGGCAAGGGAGTGCAGAACCACAGTAGGATGCTAGGCTAAAAAACCTTGGATTTCTTATTCTGAAGGAATGAGAGCAACATTCATAAATATTGAAAGGATTAAATTGGGCTTCCCAGGTGACTCAGTGGTAAAGAATCCGCCTGCAATTCAGGGGACATAGGTTCGATATCTGGGTTGGGATCATTCCTCAGAGAAGGAAATGGCAACCCACTCCAGTATTCTTGCCTAGGAAATCCCATGGACAGAGAAGACTGGCAGGCTACAGTTCATGGGGCTGCAAAAGAATTGGATATGGTCACTCAGCTGGTAAAGAATCTGCTTGCAATGCAGGAGACCTGGGTTTGATCCCTGGGTTGAGACAATCCCCTGGAGAAGGGAATGGCTACCCATCTGCTGTATTCTTGCCTGGAGAATTCCCATGAACAGAAGAGCCTGGTGGGCTACAGTCCATGAGGTCGCAAAGAGTCAGACATGACTGAGCGACATTCGCTTCCCATTAGTGACTAAAAACAACAAGGATTAACTTAAAGGGGAGCATGGGAATGATCATGACTTTGGATGGAACTGATTCCAATCCATCTCCGAGGGTGAAATTTGATTGGGTTTTTGCTACAGTGATTCCTTCAAGTTGTCTAGGCCTAAATCTATTGGCATCTTGTACTACTTTCTCTACAAGGATTAATTTAGGTATTGTTTAGTTGGAGGGCCATTTGTGATTTTGCTGAAAATTTGTTGCATCATAGGTGCTTTTGCTCCCTGAATGTAACGTGCTGATGTGGAGCCTGAAAATGCAGCAGCTATTTTGTGATCTTGGCAATGCCAGTCCGAGGACAAAGCTGAATAGGACAAAACTACAGAGAAATAGCTAGAATCCAAATCAAACTATGTTCAAAGTCCACTTTGCTTTTAGACTTAATGTGACCAATAAATACTTTCATTGTTTAAAGTAATTTGAACGAAGTTTTCTGTTACTTATAAATAAAAGCATCCTAGGTGATAAATCTATCTGATAGAATCTAAGAGGTTGAAAGACCTTCTCTTGAACGTTAAGAGAAGTATTTTTGGATTAAGTAAAGAATTAATTGGAATAGTGGAGAATACACATCTGGAATTTATAATCCCCAAAGATGATTATAATTAAATGTATAAAGAAAGCTATGTTGTTTCAGATTGGCATTCTTATTTTAGAGACCAACCTTCAAAGTACCCCTGCTGCTGCTGCTAAGTTGCTTCAGTCATGTCCGACTCTGTGAGACCCATAGACAGCAGCCCTAATCCCCATGAAATTCCATGCAAATTTTTATGTGTATGCCTAAATGGATATGACACAGTGGAGAAATGCCACAGATTTTATCTGATTCTGAAAAGGGTCTGTGACTTCCTAAAAAGGTAAGACCCTCTGAGTAACATCATTTTGCGGATGATTTTTGGTATTCACATTAGACAGAGTAAACATACTGATAGAATTCTCCTGTCCATGAGCAGGGTAGGGAAGTCACAGTTAGGGAATACTGGAATTTTCACCCTACTTTTATAATATCCAACCAATTCTATTTATTGAACTAATACACTATACGGTCTTAGGGTGGCATACTCTTGGATGTTGATGCATGAGATAGAGCATCCATCTTTATAATTTAGCAAGGAATGAGGGGAGAATGAAAGCATAAGATTTTAGAGTGAGAATTAATAGTAGAAGTCAACAAACACCTATGTTCTTACTTGACATCAATGCACAACTTGATTGCTTTTAGAGTATGATTATCTGGATATTTTGACTGCCTATTAGTTGCTGATGTGGTACTTGGGGCTGTGCACTTGTTTTTCCCTTTCATTCTTATGGTAAGGATTTAGGAGTTGATGTTTATTATTTCTTTTTTATAAATATAAAACTGGAGGGTCAGAGACATCAAGTCGTTTATTTGCCTAAGGCTACATGGTTGCTTATTAGTAGTGATAGTTTCACACTCCGGTCCATTTGATACCAAAGTCCATTTATACCACCTTGTTTGCTGTCCCACTACCTTTATGTGATTCCTTTAGGATGCCTTTATTATCACAATAATGCCATGTTAATTTATGATAATGATGAATATCAACATAACTGCGCCTCTGTGCAAATTGGAGAAAGCCTGCTTTTCCTCAAGACCTGTTATTGCCAGCTACCACCCAAATATTTATAAAACATATTTTACTCTATAATGGCTTCAGAAGCAAATGGTGCCCCTTATATCGTACAGCCACACTTTTCACATCTGGTTATAGCTGCTCTGCATGGTGCTGATGACCAGACAGTCTTTCATTAATTCTTTTTGCCTTTTACCACCCAGAGGAAAAATATTTTTTTCCGAACAAATCTTCTGTTTAAAAGAATTCTAATCCTCCACTTTGGTGATGATTTGTGATTTTTCTAACAAAACAAAGTGACTTCAAGTAATGAGATGAGCCACTTCTTCATGAGAAACATTTGGATGTTTTATAATCATTTCTGTAGATTAGCTATTGTTCAAGTCTTGGAACTGTGAACTGAAATATCCTTGATATCTGACTCACAGAATGATGGAAATGTTTTTATTATGTAATCTAGCCCTTTTGAACTTGACACCGAGTGAAACTTAAAATAACCCTTTACACAAGTAGTTGAAAATTTGTCACTGTCTCTCCTGAAGTGTTTTAATGTGGTTAACAATGATGTCAGTAGGATTTTTTTCTTAATTTAAGAAAAATTCACGTTTTTCCCAATCTAAGCAAACTAAATGCACACATTAAAATTGATAGTAGAATTTTGCACAGAGTATTAACTTACCATATTAATGTCATGAAAGTCTCAATTTTCACCACTTAATAAAGAATATATCCCATAGACACCATCTGTGTATTATTGATGGATTTTTAAAAAAAGTTTTCTTTGAGTCTCTTTCTCAAATATAATCACTCTTCAGTCTGAACTGTAAACTCGGGGCTTTTGTTTTCCACTGGGGAGATCCTTACCTAATGCCCAATTCTACTATGAGCTAAGAGAAATAGAGAGGATATCAAGCAATAAAGTGGGCGTTTAGAGTGAGAGAGGAAACAGATGAAATGATCTCTCCTTCTCCCTGCCCTTCTCACTCTGCCACTTTTCATTCCCTAATCACTAGAGGAAATGTTGTTTTCTTAAAAATAATAAGACTAATCTTAGGAGACACTAGTCCACTTATAAAAAGGACCTAAATGGATTGTTTGAAACACAGTGCATCTAGAATGTAGCATCCAAGTTCATTCAGTTCAGCAAATTTCACTCATAGGATTCCTGATTCAGTTGATGTACTAGAGGAAACAATTGAATCACATCTCACTTACCGACATCAGACATTTCAGGAACAGTGGCCGTGTAAACCTCCTTGGTGAATATTGGTTCATTGTCATTGATGTCATGGATCTTGATGATGAATTCAGACTCGGGCTCCACAGGTCTCCCTGTTTTTCTGTTTATAGCCTGAGCTCGAAGTATGTAAACAGGTTTTTCTTCCCTGTCCAGCCTCTTTGTGGCCTGTATGTCCCCTGTGTTTTCATTGATAATGAAGAGATCTCCTGCTCCATCTCCTGAAAGGATATATTTAAGTGATCCATCTCCTCTATCCTGGTCTGAATGTAACTAGTGTAGAAAAAAAAAATTAAAGAAAGTAAAAGTCAAGCATGTGATCCTAAACCGTTTGTCTTTATGATGCAATGCTATGTTAATTTTCATCTAAGTCTTTCTAAGGGTTGCAGATTTTTTTTCTTTTACTGTTTACTGAAATCCTCAATAGTAAATGCCACTTTTTTAATGAGCATGTTTCCTTATAATCACAGAAATTTCCAGAACTGGAACTCGTGTAAAATTTAGTAATGTTCATTTTGAAGAATCAAAAACTACAGGCCAGAACAATAGAAAAATGCCCAAGGACGCATCTTAGCCTGGCTGGAGCAGAACAATTTTCACTATTTCTCTATTTTCACTACAGCTTTCAGATTCTATTAATACAGCCACCGCCTCACTTTTATGTACACATACTCACTATAGAAGCAATACACTGTTAAGAAAAAGATTTTGGATTTTTTAATCAGAGAGTACATTCTGCATCTACACGTTGCTATCTTGGTGAATTTAAGGAAGCTAGTAAATTTTTTTAAATTTTAATATGATGGAGATTATAGTCAATTTTCTAGGAATTGTGAAATTTATTTATTTATGAAATTCAACTCAAAGTGTTTGAAAAAAAAAAAAATCTTAAGTGCTGCCAGGGACAATGCCTTGAATCCCCACCAGCTAGGTAATTTATACGGTCACTTGGAATAATAATATTTAACACATATTTTAGTTTAATATGGGAAAGGACCTTCTAAAACTTAGCCTAAAATTGAATAATCTGCCTTATGAAGTAGTTGGTTCTCTGCCCCTGAAGGCAATCAAGCAGAGGCTCTGATAAGATAAACAGCCAGTGAAATGGGTCTGGGTAAAGGGTTGAGCTAATGAACATAAAGACACAACTGAAGTGAAGAGGATGATCTTAACTTGAAAATGTAGCCCATGTTACTTATTCTGAATTTCATTTCCACTGTGTTGACTTCCCTGCTGTTTCTTTAGTTCCCTTTTTCCCACCTCAGCAAGACTTTGGGCACTGTCTCACAGGTCTTCTGATAATCTAAGGCTCTTCACAAATTTTTTCAAAAAGTGCTTTTTATCAGGAACTTTTTTCAGACTTCAGTTGTAAGTATACATACAGAAAGGTTAGCGTTCATAGGAAGGCTGCTAATCTTGAAACCTGTGAGGACACTGTGAGGTCCTCTTGGGTATAAAAGCCCTTCTGTGTTTCCTCTTTCTTGTTTGTAGAAAAAGGCTTTAGTCTCCTGGGCCTTGCCTGAGTTCCAAAGAGCAGACTCAAGCAGTTACTAATTAGGGAAGTGAGGGAATGCACAAACAAAGGAAAAGCAAATCATTCAGTGATAAGACAGTCCTAGTTATACACAGTCCTAAGAGATATACATAACAATCTGACAAATATTTTGAGTTCTGCAGGAACTAAGCCCCCCACACAAGGTGGAGGATGGTATTTTACATGCTACCACAAGCATGTAGACCCCAGATTGTTTGAAACCAGAAGGTTGATAATTATGATTCCTGAAACATTACCCTGTTACCTTACCATCAACCAGTCAGAAGAAGGTCTGTAAGCAGCAGTTTTCACGCCAAATGTTGCCTTTAAAAACCCTTTCCTGAAAGCTATCAGGGAATCTGGGTCTTTTGAGCATGAGCTGCCCATTCTCCTTGCTTGGTGCCTACATTATATGCTGTACTTTCCTTTGTTACAACCTGGCGTCAGTAGATTGGCTTTGCTGTTTAGCAGTTGAGCAGACCCAAATTCTGTTTGGTAACAATCTCTACCTTATTTCAACTCTGTGTAAGTGGAGCATCAGCTATGTTACAATAGTAATGGCAACACCAGCAACAGGCAAACCAACTCTGTGTTCTCTTGATTAACACTGCATGGAATATTCAGAGCAACTTGTACAAACATATTTGAAAATAGAATCTTCGGGCCAAAGGGGGACTTAAAAACATGTAATCCGGACTTTATATAACTATGTCCCATGGAATATAATTTATACAAAATGCTGAGAAAAAAATGTTCCGTGGCCCAATAATTTTGGGAAATACTTCATATTCTGCCTCTTTCTTGGAGTCTCCCACTGCCCATTAACTTAAGAAAGGCTATGAGTACCTACAGTTTTTGACCTGGTTTTCCTGAACTTTCTTTGCTTATGAATCCTTTTTGGGTGTGATCCATGCTGATGTTCCCCAAAACAGTTTTCCAAGAAACTCATTTTGGGAAACATGAGCTAACTGAATGTATCATTGCAGAGTCAAGAAACTGAGGCTCTAGAGTACATGCTGCTGCTGCTGCTGCTGCTGCTGCTGCTGCTGCTGCTGCTGCTGCTGCTAAGTCGCTTTAGTCGTGTCTGACTCCGTGCGACTCCATAGACGGCAGCCCACCAGGCTACCCCGTCCCTGGGATTCTCCAGGCAAGAACACTGGAGTGGGTTGCCATTTCCTTCTCCAATGCATGAAAGTGAAAAATGAAAGTGAAGTTGCTTAGTCGTGTCCGACTCTTAGCGACCCCATGGACTGTAGCCCACCAGGCTCCTCTGTGCATGGGATTTTTCAGGCAAGGGTACTGGAGTAGGGTGCCATTGCCTTCTCCATCTAGAGTACATAGAGTTTCCCAAATCACAGATCGTGTGAGAGTCAGATTAGACTTTGAGTGCAAGAAGAGACTTATAGATTATTCTGTGCAACCACCTCATTTTGAGAGATAAACTGTGCCCAACACCACACAGCTATTGCTAGTTAACAGCAGAGTTTGAGGAAGAGAATATTATTCATGCAATTAGTAGCCTTGAAAGCAATTTGACAGAAATAATGCAAGATAAATGGGAACAGGGAGGAAATTGCTAAGAAGTGAGACAAACGCAATAAGAAATGTAAAACAAGTGCATACCATGATTTGAGTAATGTGATATGCTAAGAAAATGTTGAAACCCTGATTACACAGAAAGAGCCACTGGGGAAAGTTTTAACTCTCCATTGTCAAATTCTAATGACTGAAGAGAGCTCTTAAAAAGCTATTTCATTAACTCACGAGTAACTAAAGCAATGTCACTGCCCGTTGGATCTGGCTGCGGGGCAGCCATGGCCAGCAGCCTGGTGCAGTGCAGGGAGCACATCAGGAGAACCACGTGTGGCTCTTGCTCATCCTCTCACTCACCAAGTGTGAGATCATAGGAGAGTCAACTTACCTCCCAGCACCAGGATCCTTACCAGAAAATGAAGATAATGGGGCTACAGGACAAGGCTGTCATGGAGCACTCTGTAGAGACTATATGCAAAGACTATGTTTATTTCTACATAAACATGGGATAAAAGCATGTGCTTTATAAAGTGTCTTCCAAATTTAAGACACCGTTACTATGATTAGCTCTTAGTTCATAATAAACAGGTTTTTGCTTTTATTTTGACTTTGAGAACTTTTTTTGAGGACTTTGAAAACCCCATTTAACAAACACACGGTATCGCTGAGGTAAAATCTGTTATCAAAAGCCAGTATTCTTCTACCAGGTGGCAACTGTTATCTTTCCATGTGATTTATTATATTCTGCATTCCACTAGATTTTAGACTCCCCTCGACTGGTTCTTTCATCACTTTCAATACGTAATCGCTGCACACTTAGTAGGTGAATACCATATCTGGTCACAAGATTTATTCAGGTAAAAGTAACCAGAAACTTATTTTTAGCTGTCAGGAGACACCATGTTGATGACTTATAGAACAAACACTGGACAATATGAAAGGGCAGTGGAGATGCCAACTAAGAGTGTGAACAGGGATTGCTCGGCAGATTGCACTTCTGATTTATCAATATTTGAAAACTAGTCGGAAAATGCATCTCTTCACAAAGACATTCTATGATAATAAAACAATTTAACCTCACCCCCCTTCCAGCACAGTGTCTGCATCGGATGAAGTGCACAGAATAGAAACTTCTGGAAGCCTTAGTGTGCTCTTTCTCTACTCAGGTCCCCCTCTGCTGAACCCCTCCTGGGACCAGTTCTTTTTTTTCTCTTCTTGGGGAGAAGAGGAAACATAAGACATCAGTGCAAGTGAAAATGGTGGTGACAAGCAGACATTAGGGGTTTATTGAGCTCTTAGAATTTAATTGGATTTTTTTCTTTTGTGATGTCATTCATCATGGCCACTGTAAAAGGCAGAAGTTAAACAACAACAAATAAAAGGTTGTAGGCTGCCTGAGGCATGTTTTTTTACTAATTTCAGTTTAATGTGGCTGTCCCATTAAGTTTAATCATCTGGTTCACTTTTAATGATTCACCATCAAGTAAAAATTATCCACTTTCCTCAGAAAGTCACATTTCGTCTGGGGCTCTCTGGACTTCTTACTATTGTACCTGGAGGATTTTGTTTCAGGAGGAGCTCTTGGTCTTTGCTTGTTTTTCTGTTGACTTATCATCATCATTATTTTTAAAATAATAAAGTTAAAAATTTTATTTATTTATTTAACTTTCTGTTTGCCCTGGGTCTTCACTGCTGGTTTGCTAGTTGCAGTGAGTGGGGGCTGCCTTCGAGTTGCGGTGCACAAGCTTCTCATTGCAGAGGCTTCTCTTGTGGAGCACGGGCCCTGGGTGTTCAGACTTCAGTAGTTGTGGCAACAGGGCTTCGTTGCCTTGCAACATGAGGAATCTTTCTTGATCAGGGATCAAACCGATGTCCCCTACATTGGCAGGTGGATTCTTAACCACCAGACCACCAGGGAAGCTCTGTCATTATTTTTTTAAGTGTAGTACCTTAACAAGTAAATGCAGGAATTTGGTGTTACAGATATGACTCCATGACAGGCATCACCAAAGCAGTGCCAATATCTTTTTACCTGTTATGTGTACCACCTCCCAGCTTGATTTTGACTCCAATTCAAAGGTGAGACACTAATTGTACAGATTTTTAGTGGTTTATGGAGCTAGTTAATGCTGCTCCCTTCCCCTCATTACCTATGTGTCTCTGAGTCACTTGTCTAAGTCAATAACTAAACTGAATTTTCTAAGCATCATTGAGACAAGAAAGCAGAGTTTAAACAGAAGCATACCTACATGACACATCTGAAAGTACCTTAACAGGGGAAGGAATTATGTGATTTTTTTTTCTAAAATAAAAAACTGGGTTATGACTAATACACTCATAGAAAGTAATGCGGCCCTTTAAGAGATGGAATGAGTGCTAAGCTGAGATGTACAAGAATCAGAGAACAGCCATGGTTAAAAGATGTTTGATTGGGACTGAAGTGTAGAAACTGGGTTTGCAGCAGAGAGACCACCTTTGTGCCAAACAGACTGAATAATATTTTAAATTGGGAGAATAAATTTACAAATCAAGTTAGGACAAATTGAAGCTTAACTGAATTCAATATATGTATGTATACACATACATATCTTGACATAATGCACATATACATAATGCTAATAATTACACTTGATGTTGTAAAAAGCTTGTGTGAAGAGCTTGTTAGACAGAGTTTACATCTGGAAGTAATTTCTCAGAGTCCATGATAGGGATTAGGAGTGGATTCTGTTTTAGAGATCATAGGATTAGATAGGTAAAAAATCTTTTAATAAAATTTTATATTATCAACATATTTTAATAATGCTATATTTGGATGTTAGTGGTTAGTATGAGTTAACTAATTTATATCTGATGTGTTTTTTTACAAGTTAAAATGCTGATGGCAGAATATTGGGTGGCCAAAATTTCATTTGTGTTTTTCTATAAGATGTTAAGAATGAACTTTTTGCCCACCCAATATTATTGTGGTGGGCTGTTGGAACTAGTTAGCCATGCAAAATCTCAGACCTCATCTACCACCAGAATCAGAAACTCAAAGGGTGTCGCTCAGCAGTCTGTGTTTCAAGAAGCCCTCCAGTAATTCTGATGAGTGCTCAAGTTTGAGCACTAGTACTAATGTTCAAAGCACGCATGATCTTGGGCAAAGGAAAGCAATGGGTATACGTCACGCTATGTGGTAGTTGTATAACTTTGGGGAACTTAGTTAATTTCTCCAGGTCTTTTTCTCATCTACATAAGAATAATACTGATACTTAGTTTACAGGTAGGTTGCTCTGAAAATTGATAAAACAATATATGTAAAACGGTTAACAGAAGACCAAGCTCAGAGATATGCTTCAATAAATTATTCTTACATCATTTAGTTGTTCAGGCTAAGTCATGTCTGACCCTTTTGCGACCCCATGAACTGCAGCATGCCAGGTTTCCCTGTCCTTCACTATTTCCCAGAGTTTGCTCAGATTCATGTCCATTGAGTCACTGATGCTATTCAACCATCTTATCCTCTGTTGTCCTCTTTTCCTTCTGTCCTCTTACATCATAAATATGAAGTATTCAACAGGTAGATTTTGAAGGTAAAAAGGCTTGTGTCTGAATTCTGACTTTCCTACTGATGAACTAAATTAATTAGATTACTGTAGTAGTCATGCTGTTCATCTTTAAGACAAAACTCAAAAATAAATAAATAAAAAAAGAATGGTTTGGAGAGGTGATTAAGTCAGTTGGGAAGTACTGAGTGTAAGTTGTCCAAGATACTTGCCTGGGAATTAGCTGTATCCATAACTCTGGATCTCAAGAAAATGTCTGCTCTGGGGTTATATAGCGATTTGGACATTAATGGCATATAGATAATAGTTGAATCTATGAAAATAGATGGATAATCTCATTTAGAGGGCTTCCCTGGTAGCTCAGACGGTAAAGTGTCTGCAATGCAAGAGACCCAGGTTTGATCCCTGGGTTGGGAAGATCCCCTGGAGAAAGAAATGGCAGCCCACTCCAGTATTCTTGCCTGGAAAATCCCATGGACGGTGGAGCCTGGTAGGGCTGCAGTCCATGGGATTGCAAAGAGTCGGACACGACTGAGCGACTTCACTTCACTTCATGTGAAATGAGGGAAGACAAGGACCTAAGGAATATCCACATTTAAGGGACAAGGAGAGGAGGACTACCTGGCAAAGTTAATTATTTTGAGTTTTGTCTTAAAGATGAACAGTATGACTACTACAATAATCTAATTAACTTAGTTGATCAGTAGGAAAGTCAGAATTCAGACACAAGCCTTTTCACCTTCAAAATCCGCCTGTTGAATACTTCACGTTTACATCAAAATCATAAGGACCACCAGAGAGTCCCCCTAAATCCCCCTTCTGTCTCTGTCTCCACATTCATTAGACCCCTAACTCCTGCCAATGCTACCTCTTACCTAAATCTTGACTCACCACCTTGTGGTGGTGGTTTAGTAGCTAAGTTGTCTGACTTTTGTGACCTGTCGGAGAAGGCAATGGCACCCCACTCCAGTACTCTTGCCTGGAAAATCCCGTGGACGGAGGAGCCTGGTAGGCTGCAGTCCATGGGGTCGCTAAGAGTCGGATACGACTGAGTGACTTCACTTTCACTTTTCACTTTTATGCATTGGAGAAGGAAATGGCAACCCACTCTAGTGTTCTTGCCTGGAGAATCCCAGGGATGGGGTAGCCTGGTGGGCTGCCGTCTATGGGGTCGCACGGAGTCGGACACGACTGAAGCGACTTAGCAGCAGCGGCAGCAGCAGCAGCATGGACCATAACTCGCCAGGCTCCTCTGTCCATGGGATTTCCCAGGCAGGAATACTGGAGTAGGAGCCATTTCCTCCTCCGGGGCACTCACCACCTACTTTATCTCCATTCCTCCTTGGGCTACCCTGGTTCAAGTCACCAGCACAGCTCCTTGGTCTATTGCAATGAGGCTCTCCCACACAGCTTGTCTTGTTTCCTTTCCATCTGTTTTCCTTTCTGCAATTAGATGAACTTAAACAATTCATACATCAGGTCTTTGTAATCTTAATCTCCACAGGGAAGTCTTCCCTAAGTGGCTAGTCTAAGTTATATTCTCCTGCTAGAGTCTCCCAATTTCTTCCCTAGTTAGCCATCAGCACATTCTTGATTTCTTTTTCTTTCTTTTTTTTTTTTTTTGAGAATTTCACAGCTATTTTCATGTTTTAGTCAGCAAACAACTAGATTGCAAACTTCATGAAAAAAGACCAAACCTGTCTGGCTCACTTCTGTATTCTCAGCACTTGACATATTGGCACATTATAGATCTTCAACAATGAATGATTACAAAGAAAGAAAGAATGAAATTTATAAAGATAAAATTGCATGAAATATCAATAATCAATGACAGTTTCTGAAACATAGAAGATAATCAATAAATCTTAGTGTCTTCCACCTGCTTTCTCACTTGATTTTAGGATAATTCTATATATCAGGAATATATGTTCCTGAAGTTGCCAGATAAATTAGCAACTAGGGTTTCCCAGATGGCTCAATGGTAAAGAATCTGCCCGCCAATGCAGGAGATCCCTGGGTCAGGACGATCCCTTAGAGAAGGAAATGGCAAGCTACTTCAGGATTCTTGCCTGGAGAATCCCATGGACAGAGGAGCCTGGTGGGCTATAGTCCATGGGGTCACAAGAAGAGTTGGACATAATTAGTGATCAACAACAACAACAACCAAACAGTAAGCACATTATCTAATCTGAGCAATCCGAGAGAGGATTCAAGTTATCACCTTAGATATAAAATATTTTATTTAATAACCAATTAAACTTCAATAACAAAATAAACTTGTACTGGATTTGTTGAAAAGATAGTCCCTTGAGTACCTCAAACACTGTAAGGGCTGAGACAGAAGTCATCTGTTAAGGGTGAAGAAGCGTCAAGATTTTACGCAGCCATATTTCGAGTATCATCCTGCTGCTGAAGCTGATGGAAAATGAATGGAAAATGCTCCATTTCACGGAAACACTGTTCTACTAAAATATAATTTAACTGTCAACCATGACCATTTTAAAACACTTACTGGCCTGAAGAGCTACATAAGGCAATGGATAAAAAAACATCTATTATCTACCTTTGATATATACATTTTCAAATTAGGCTTGGAAATACTGACTGCTATATAAAAGAAAGGGAATAAAAGCAGAAATTAGACACTTTAGTACTGTTAATAAGTATTAGTTAGAAATAATCACCGCCTCAGTGGATATGAGTTTGAGCAAACTCCGGGACATAGTGAAGGACAGAGAAGCCTGGCATGCTGCAGTCTATTCGGCAGCAAAGAGTCGAACATGACTTAGCAACTGAACAACAACTACAAGGTAAGGGAAACATACAGAGCAACACAGAGGGAACTTGCGAGCTGAACAGGGTGATGTCAGGGCATATGTTAACTCTTTGATGGGTTAGGAAGACTTCTTAGAGAAGGCTGAATCACCGAGGGGAGAAAAATGACTTGGCAACCAGCGTGAGCACGTGGCATGGTTTCAAGCCTCCGTGCGGGAGAAAATCAGAGGAGGCCTTGAGTATGTGCCTGGAGTAATAAAAACAGTAGAGTCAACTGAAATAGAAGTGCCCTTGCCTTGAGGTGCAGGGTCACATATTTTCTCACACGGCCCTCAGATGTGCATGGAAGATGCAACTTTCTTATTCTTTCGTTTTTTAAATAGCTTATTCCTCGAGCTCTAATCCCATTGAGTACTAGGAACTCGATATTGGATTGAATATTCAGTCAATAATTTAGTGCAATCCAATTAAGTCTCCTGATTCAATAATACAGTTTCTTTAGATAACTCTTTTAAATAAATCCTAGTCTTTCTGGCTTCCGCTTTCTCCCTTTGCTCCTGATTCAGTTCAAGAGGCTGTCTGAGTGTATGAAGGGGAGAGATCCACATGGCCCAAATCAGTGGGAAATTTGGGGGTTTTGGAGCCAAGGGCAGTCCTGTACTGCCTCTGATCCATTGGTTTCTAGACAATAGCTCCCATCCATCATTTTCCTCAGGGGCATCTATGGTTCTCCCCAGTGAAATCACAGGTCTGCTCTCCAGGGTCTGAGGTGATTACATGCACCCTGCCTGCCTCATTGGCATCACATACCTCCTAATGTCTGACAGTCACTTCTCCATTGCCTTTGGCAAATGTGACCTTAGGTATAGGATTGCTTTGTCCTTGGTTCAGTTCAGTTCAGTTCAGTTCAGTTGCTCAGTTGTGTCTGACTCTTTGCGACCCCATGAATCACAGCACGCCAGGCCTCCCTGTCCATCACCAACTCTCGGAGTTCACTCAGACTCATGCCCATCGAGTCAATGATGCCATCCAGCCATCTCATCTTCGGTCGTCCCCTTGTTCTCCTGCCCACAATCCCTCCCAGCATCAAAGTCTCTTCCAATAAGTCAACTCTTCGCATGAGGTGGCCAAAGTAGTGGAGTTTCAGCTTTAGCATCATTCCTTCCAAAGAAATCCCAGGGTTGATTTCCTTCAGAATGGACTGGTTGGATCTCCTTGCAGTCCAAGGGACTCTCAAGAGTCTTATCCAACACCACAGTTCAAAAGCATCAATTCTTCGTCGCTCAGCCTTCTTCACAGTCCAACTCTCACATCCATACATGACTACTAGGTACCATCAGTGAGATCATCTACCCTTTTCCTGCCCTGGAGAAGCCCAGGAGCTAAAAGGAGCTTCTCCCCCACCATGATTGCCTCAAAGGGAAAAAGGCAAAAACTTGCTCTGTTTTCACCTCTCCCCACAAACTTGCCACTCCTTCCCACTGCCTCCTTTTCTGGACTTGAGCTACACTGTCTCAGGGAAGTAGAAATGACCTTTGATACACACAGGGGTGAGTTTTCATGTGTTTAGTAGCCAGGAATGTGAAATCCCTCCCTCAGTTTCAAGAATTTATTGTTCAGTTGCTAAGTTTTGTCCAACTCTTTGTGACCTCATGGACTGCAGCCTACCAGCCTCCCCTGTCTTTCACTATCTCCTGGAGTTTGCTCAAACTATTGTTCATTAAGTGGGTTATGCTATCCAACCATCTCATCCTCTGTCACCCCCTTCTCCTCCTGCCCTCAATCTTTCCCATATTCAGGGTCCTTTCCAATGAGTCAGCTCTTTATATCAGGTGGTCAAAGTATTGAAGCTTCGACTTCAGCATCAGTCCTTTCAATGAATATTCAGGATTGAGATCCTTTAGGATTGGCTGTTTGGATTTCAAGAATACCCCACAACTCAAGTTTTGGTGGGAGGAAGTGTCAATTTCCACAATAAAAACTGAGATGATAACCGAGGAGGAAGAATGACAAATGGCCTTTAGCTCAGAGCCTGGCACTGACAATTTTTGGTAATTACATTTATTAATGGGATTCACAAGTTCTATTAAATTGGCCTGGCTACTCTCACTTTTTCAAAAAAATATTTATTTATTTGGCTGTATCAGGTCTTAGTTGCATCACATGGGATCTTTCTTTGCAGTGCAGGGACACTCTATGGGCTTAGTTGCTTGGAGGCATGTGGGATCTTAGTTCTCCAACCAGGGGTTGAACCCATGTCCCCTGCATTGCAAGGCAGATTCTTAATCACTAGACCACCAAAGAAGTCCCCAGGCTTATCTCTTGATCTGTTAAGTGGGTTCTAAAAGAATCTAGAAAATCTCTCTTCCTCTGACGAAACCTAGGATCAGGTTGCCTCCACGTCCCATATTCTTTTTCTATTATACCATGTTGCCTCTTATCATGACCAGAAAAAATTTTATTCTTCTATATAAGTAATTTGATTGACTTTTATAACAGTGGAAAATATTTCATCTTTAAGTTTTCTCTTATCTGATTAATCATTTGGCAAGGGTCTATCTAGGATTTGGGAAAAAAATAATAGCAAACATTTATGAAGCCCATACTATGGGCCAAGTAATGTGCTGTAACTTGTTACATAGATTACATAATTTATTACTCATTATGACCATCTTCCTATCACTTCAACTGATGAGGAAACTGAGGCAAGGTAAGAGTTCAGTGACTCCTCAGCATCATACAACCAACAGGAGAAGGATTTGAGTCCAGGCAGTCTGATACCATAATCTAGTCTGTTAACTACAACATATATATTTTCTCTGGATATTTGCATTCAATTCTATGAATGGAATTCCAGTTGAGCTATTTAAAATCCTAAAAGATGATGCTGTGGAAGTGCTGAACTCAGTATGCCAGCAAACTTGGAGAACTCAGCAGTGGCCACAGGACTGGAAAAGGTCAGTTTTCATTCCAATCTCAAAGAAAAGCAATGCCAAAGAATGCTCAAACTACTGCACAATTACACTCATCTCACACGCTAGTAAAGTAATGCTCAAAAATCTCCAAACCAGGCTTCAACAGTACATGAACTGTGAACTTTAAGATGTTCAACCTGGATTTAGACAAGGCAGAGGAACCAGAGATGAAATTTCCAACACCCATTGGATCATGGAAAAAGCAAGAGAGTTCCAGAAAAACATCTATTTCTGCTTTATTGACTATGCCAAAGCCTTTGACTGTGTAGATCACAACAAACTGTGGAAAATTCTCAAAGCGATGGGAATACCAGACCACCTGACCTGCCTCTTGAGAAACCTATATGCAGGTCAGAAAGCAACAGTTAGAACTGGACATGGAACAACAGACTGGTTCCAAATCGGGTAAGGAGTATGTCAAGGCTGTATATTGTCACCCTGCTTATTTAACTTACATGCAGAGTACATCATGAGAAATGCTGGGCTGGATGAAACACAAACTGGAATCAAGATTGCCAGGAAAAATATCAATAACTTCAGATATTTAGATGACACCACAGTTATGGTAGAAAGTGAAGAAGAACTAAAGAGCCTCTTGATGAAAGTGAAAGAGGAGAGTGAAAAAGTTGGCTTAAAGCTCAACGTTCAGAAAACGAAGATCATGGCATCTGGTCCCAGGCCTTCATGGCGAATAGATGGGGAAACAATGGAAACAGTGACAGACTTTACGTTTTTGGGCTCCAAAATCACTGCAGATGGTGACTGCAGCCATGAAATTAAAAGACGCTTGGTCCTTGGAAGAAAAAATGTTATGACCAACCTAGGCAGCATATTAAAATGCAGAGATATTACTTTGCTAACAAAGGTCTGTCTAGTAAAAGCTATGGTTTTTCCAGTAGTCATGTATGGATGTGAGAGTTGGACTGTACAGAAAGCTGAACACTGAAGAATTGATGCTTTTGAACTGTGGTTTTGGAGAAGACTCTTGAGAGTCCCTTGGACTGCAAGGAGATCCAACCAGTCAATCCTAAAGGAAATCAGCCCTGAGTAGTCACTGGAAGGCCTGATGCTGAAGCTGAAACTTCAATACTTTGGCCACCTGATGCGAAGAACTGACTCACTGGAAAAGACCCTGATGGTGGGAAAGATTGAAGGCGGGAGGAGGAGGGGATGACAGAGGATGAGATGGTTGGATTGCATCACCAACTCAATAGACATGAGTTTGGGTAAACTCTGGGAGTTGGTGATGGACAGGGTGGCCTGGCACGCTGCAGTCCTTAGGGTCTCAAAGAGTCGGACATGACTGAGCAACTGAACTGAACTATGACATTCATTAAAGATTTATTCTGTACCAAACAGTATTTTAAGTGCTGAGTTACAAAGATCTATCTAATTTAGGATTTTTGACCTCTGTACTATTCACATTTGG
The DNA here is from genome assembly GCF_001704415.2 of Capra hircus. Taxonomy (NCBI): domain Eukaryota; kingdom Metazoa; phylum Chordata; class Mammalia; order Artiodactyla; family Bovidae; genus Capra; species Capra hircus. The sequence goes on from NC_030827.1 coordinate 42,186,618, forward strand.
GGCTGGGTAACTCCATTCTGGGCTTTATAAGATTTTAGCAGCATCCTTGGCCCCTCCCCATTGGATACCTGTGGCACCTTTCAAGTTGTGGCCATCAAAAATGTCTTCAGACATTGCCATATGTCCCCTAGGGACAAAATTACTTCCTTTGAGAACCACTGATTGAATCCTATATCTATCTATGTATCTATCTATGTATCTATCTATCTATCTATTTATCCTTCCATATTTTTTCTCGTTTTGTATGCTGTAACTTTAAAAATATGTTCATATAATACCACAAGGTGTTCTGCATTTGCAGAGTTTCCATATGACCCCATTCAATTCAATCTTTTATCTTTTGTAAGATTTAATAACCACGGAAACAGACCTTGTGTTATGTGAAGGAGAATTTTTGACAAAAGTGCTAAAAGCAAAAGAATTTTAAATCTAAACTCAGGAGAAATGTATTAACTCCCTTGACATTTATCTTTTACACTCAATATCTTGAATTTAATGTCAAAAGTACCAGAGTAACTATTAAATGAACAAAACTTTAGTGCTATAATAGTTGAGGTAAGCAGAATAATGGCTCTCCCAAAGATGTTCATGTCCCAATTCCCAGTGACTCTCACGTCACCTTACATGGCAAAAAATATTTTACAGGGGTGATTAAGATGATTTTCAAGTAGGAAGATTAGGCTGGATTATCCAGGTGAGCTCAGTGTAATTGCCAGGGCCCTTATAAGGGTAAGAAGCAGGGGAGAGTTGGGATCAGAGAAGGAACTGTGATGATGAAGAGGAGGAGAGAGAGACAGAGAGAGGAAGATGCTATGCTGCTGTCTTTGAAGATGGAGGAAAGGAGGTCTCCATGAACCAAGTAGACCAGACAGCGTCTAGAAGCTCTAAAAGGCAAGGAGATAACAGATCCTCCCCTACAGCCTCCAGAAAGACATCTTGCAGGCATCTTGATTGTGGCCTAGTGAAACCTGTTTCAGACTTTTGACCTCCAAAGCTATAAGATAGTAAACTTGTACTGTTTTAAGCTATTAAGTTTGTGATCATTCATTACAGTGGTGATAGCAAACTAAGGTAGTTCTTTATCTTTGAAATTCGAGGTGAGCTGGAACTGCAGGTGGTCCTTCAAGAATTTTAGTAAAGAAGGAAGAAAACTAACCCTTGGTGAACACTTACTATGTGTTAGGTATTGCAGGAGAATTGATGCTTTTGAACTATGGTGTTGGAGAAGACTCTTGAAAATCCCTTGGATGCAAGGAGATACAACCAGTCCATCCTAAAGGAAATCAGTCCTGGGTGTTCATTGGAAGGAGTGATGTTGAAGCTGAAACTCCAATACTTTGGCCACCTGATGCGAAGAGGTGACTCATTGGAAAATACCCTGATTCTGGGAAAGATTGAGGGCAGGAGTAGAAGGGGACAACAGAGGATGAGATGGTTGGATGGCATCACTGACTCAATGGACATGGGTTTGGGTGGACTCCAGGAGTTGGTGATGGACAGGGAGGCCTGGCTGCTGTGATTCATGGGGTCACAAAGAGTCGGACACAACTGAGTGACTGAACTGAAACTGAACTGCAGGAGTGCTTCATTCGTTAACCAATTAATACTCTTACTCACTCCAGGAGATAAGCTTTATTTTCTCTATGTTTTACAGAGAAACTTCGTTCAGGGAGGTTAAGTAATTTATCCAAAGTTAACTGCAGACCCAGGGAGTTTATCAAGATCTGCCTGTTCATTCACATCAGAACACCCCAGTCAGCACTCCCTACCATGATTATAAACACTATTGGATTCATTATATTTACTATAAGAGATCCCAGGCTAAGTTATTTGTAAATTCTATTGGCACAAATGATATAAACTGTGATAGATGTTGTTGTTCATTTGGGATTTATCAATTAAACAAATGCAGTTTGGTTTCTTCATCGCATGCAGTTATTTTCCCAAAAAGGCATTGTTTACTGCCTTTTGCTTGGCTCTGGACGTCCAAGGTCTTTGTCAGACTGAGACATTAGTCTCAGCTCCTGTTTAGTCTAACATTTTCATTTTCAAAAAGCCAGTGGTAAATCAAGCTGGGAGCCAGATACCCAGTCGAAAATTGATTTAGTAAGGCATTGTAACTCACTAGTTACAATCCAACTTTTTGCCTTTCAGTGTATTCTCTTCATTAATTGTCAAATCTAAGGACACACATACACACACACACTCCACTTGCCCCTCTCACCTTCTCTCCCTGACAAATAGACTTTGGAAGAAAATATTAATAGATAAATGTAGACATTTGAGACATGATGATTCAAGCAGCAGAAATTTAAAAAAAATTATATTTCTCACCAACAGATTTTCCCCTAAATGTGTTTTTCCTCTAAGGTAAGAAACATATTGGATATAATATAGTTATGTTGACTCTTACTTAGGATCTAAAAAGTTAAAGCCATCTCTTTATAAAACAAGTAGTTTGCTTTAGGGAGAGATTATTTCTCATTCAAATTCATAACTCCTAAGCATCCTGTACATGTCCAATAAATGATGATTAAATTGAATTCTGTAACCCACTCATACAGTCAAGAAATAATAGTGAGCAATTCTAGGAGAAAAAATTATGAGTTCATTTATTAGCTTTGGTTTTTCTTGCAGGGGAACAGCTTATAAATTCTTAAATAATTTGAATAGCTTTGTTTTCTGTTTCTGTTTTTTGCTTTAAGGTAATAACTGGGAAACAATCAGTGAAAAAGAAATGTGTCCAATCTGGATGGCCATATCAGGATCATCCAGAAGTAAGGAGGGCTAGAGGCCAAGGAACATTTGCAGGGGAAATAGACAGAGACCTCCAACTGCTTCCTTAAGACCCAAATTCTAAAATGGGTTCCAATTTCACTCCTTTCCTTAATAGCTTTGCATGAATCCAGTGTGCATTTACTGAATTTGGAGATTAACTTATGATATACTAAATAGAAATTCTGTACTGGTATAACTCACAAACAGATGCATAAATGTAGGCCAGTCAGTTCAGAAAGATAATTCCCACAATCTAACAAAAGAAACTATCATAGGAACTGTGTTGTCCTTTTCTAGAAACAGTGTTCTCACAGATGTTTGTGCCCTAAACTCAGTACAGCGACATGACTTTGCCGACAAAGGTCTGTATAGTCAAAGCTATGGGTTTTCCAGTAGTCAAGTAGGGATGTGAGAGTTAGATCATAAAGAAGGCTGAAGGCCAAAGGATTGATGCTTTTGAATTGTGGTGCTGGAGAAGACTCTTAAAGTTCCTTGGACTGCAAGGAGATCAAACCAGTCAATCCTAAAGGAAATCAATCCTGAATATTCATTGCAAGGACTGATGCTGAAGCCAAAGCTCCAATATTTTGGCTACCTGATGTGAAGAGCTGACTTATTGCAAAAGACCATGATCCTGGGAAAGACTGAGGGCAGGAGATGAAGGAGGCGACAGAGAATGAGATGGTTGGATAGCATCACCAACTCAATGGACATGAATTTGAGCAAACTCTGGGAGATAGTGAAAGACGGGGAGCCTGAACTGCTGCAGTCCATGGGGTCCCAAAGAGTTGGACATGACTTAGTAACAGAATAACAAAACGCAGTGCTCTAACTCCTAAGCCCTTATACTAGTGTTCTATTTGCCCGCCATGCCTGAAATACCCTTTACTACTTTAACAAGGTAATAATATCTTTTAAGGGAAGAGTATTAGACTAAATCACATCAAAGATCTGAACTCCATCCCCACCTTTGGCACTCTGCTGGCAGTGGCGCTGTGTTGGTCTCTTAACCGCTCTGGGACTTTGTGTCCTCATACCCAAAAGGATTAAATCATGCTCAACTGGAATAGTGCTCAGATCATAAGGAATGTTGTACATATGAGAGCAGTTCGTAAACAGTAGTGCCTGACAAAATGTGGAAAAGTATTATCATTGCTCTTGTCTCATTACAAATTTCCTGCAATAAAATTCTGCTGAAAAACCATCTAAGATGCCTCTTCACCTGCCCGGGGATGACCTTGTGTTTCGTTTTCTGTTATGTCCCTCCCTATCCAGCACCCTCCCTGCCTTTTATGCAGTTACTTGATGGTTTGAATTGTGGTAAAGATTGTGCCTACCTCATTATCTCTTTAAAACTTAAGTAACATGATGTCCAGTCTGTTGAAAAGGAGATAAAATTAAAGTACTGCCACTCAAGTCTGCCCAAGTCGTCTAATTTTCTTGATTCAATTTTGAAATCTTATTTCCTCCTAAGAGGCAGGTAGATTGGTAATTGTCATAGCTTTTGTACAAGGTAAACGGTTCCTCTCTTTTCTTCTTTTTACAGAATATATAGAGTTGGGAGAGTAGATAGAACACTCAAGATACAAATGGATGATAAAGTAACTTCTTATAATCTACTCTACTTTATTGATTTCTTAAAAAAATTTTAAAACACTTTTATTTGGCAATAATCTCAAACTTAGAGAATATGCAGGTATAAAAATGGCTTAATTTGATTTCTGAAGGGAAATTTTGTTTCCTGGAGGTATTTATCTTCACTGGGAACACAAAAAAGAAACAATGCTAGGATGTAGATTAAGTAAATGAGCCGGATTCTTAAGCTTCACAATTTATGAAAAGAAAACAATAAAGCATGCTAAAGCTTTATATAACTGTTTTAAAGTAGAACTTTCTTGGCATCTTCTCTTTCATGTTTTGTTTCTGAATTGTACTCATAAATAGTAGAAAGAGTTAAGATGAGATTACATTTCAGAAATGATTATTTTTCCTGTGAGAACTCAAAATATGTTGATTAGAAGAATATATAGCTGGTAAAAAAAAAGAATTAGTCATTATACAGAATTTTTCTCTCCCTCTGTTATTCCATTTTTCTCTATGGCTGATTTTTTGTGAATCACTGTAATCAACATTCTTAGGTCTTAAATGATTTTTCTTTCACTGAGCACTTGAGTCGTCTGTACAGTGTAGCTTCTTAGGAGTTTCAGGAAAAAATTTGTTTTCTATTGGTGAACTCCAGCTTTTTCTCAGTTTGTTTCAAACTTTCTTCTGTGAGATCCTAAATAATGTCATTTGTAAAAGTCTTAAAGGAACCAACTTTTATGATACAGTATTATTTGCTATGTGTTTTCATTTCCATCTTTCTTTTTAGATGTACATACACTGTGTTATCTTTAATGTCTCTGGTTTCTACTAAGGAAGCTCGAGTTTTCTCCTCCTATAAATACCTGTGTCATTTTGATGTGAAATTTTTAGAAATAGTTTCTATGGAAAGACTTTCATAATGAATTTAGGTTAAATATTTCAATTCAGTTCAGTTCAGTCGCTCAGTCGTGTCCAACTCTTTGCAACCCCGTGAATCGCAGCACGCCAGGCCTCCCTGTCCATCACCAACTCCCAGAGTTCACTCAGACTCACATCCATCGAGTCAGTGATGCCATCCAGCCATCTCATCCTCTGTCGTCCCCTTCTCCTCCTGCCCTCAATCCCTCCCAGCATCAGAGTCTTTTCCAGTGAGTCAACTCTTCGCATGAGGTGGCTAAAGTACTGGAGTTTCATCTTTAGCATCGTTCCTTCCAGAGAAATCCCAGGGCTGATCTCCTTCAGAATGGACTGGTTGGTCCATTAAATATTTACTATCTAACATATCCTTGAACTTTAAAGACTACTATCAATGATATCCATATCAAGTCATCCACACCAATAAGTTGGTAGGTAGTTTTTAGAAAATATGGCAGGTTTTTATCTTTTATGGTCATTGCTGCTTAATTGAAGTAATATTTGTTTCCAATGTGCACAATCTGTGCTAGGTATCTTTAAGGATATAAAGATGGGTGAGATGTATAGTCTAGGGCCTTGCAGAGTTTATAAAAATATAGATATTCAAAGATTTAAATACAATATCTAAAGTACTAACTGAAAGACCAGACCTAGAACCCAATATAAATCAGTAATCAATATACTAAAGGTCAAAGTTTAAAAAGTTTTGTTGTTCTTAAAAAGGGTAATTAAGTAATTAAATCAAAAGTAATTTTCCCACAATAATAAATTCTCCAAGCCAAAGTGGGTAGCTGGAGTGGCTAGCTGTTCCCTTCTCCGGCAGATCTTCCCAACCCAGGAATTGAGCCAGGGTCTCCTGCATCGCAGGCAGATTCTTTATCAGCTGAGCTACCCAGGGAAGCCAATGAAAATGAAAAAAATCAGTGGTTTAAGAATCCGTTGACTGTTGACTACCAATATGTCAGAGATTTTTATCTGATTTTTCAATGAGTCAGTCAAAATGATAATTAGCAATTCTGACTCTAAAAGACACGTAAACTGAGATGTTGACATTCTCTATATTTATGTTACCATTCTGCTATGTGTCTGGAGTGGACCCATAACATGACAAAAAATGAAGAACTCTGGTGCAAATCAAATATTTACATGGTTCCATAATAGTACAAACCAGTTAAGGTGATGCATAAAGAAATACTTAACAATGTCTATAGGCTAGATGCAGGGGGATTTGTTATAATGAGCATGCAGAATCTCTGTAACCTTCTGACAACCTCTAGTTCTGTTTGGTTTGTAAAGCATATAGGGGAAAATAGCTCAGTGGGAACAAAAAGGATTTGAACCTTTAACTCTCTTTTATTCAGCTTGATCCCTCCATTTTCTTTAACAAATTGAATTATAAGCAGAAGGATATAGGATTCCGCAGGCATAATAGCATGAAGTTGCAGGATTAGGGATTGGGCCCTTGTTTGGCTTTCCATACTTCCCTCTGCTGGTGTGACCCAGACAGCCAAACACTGCCTTTGGCTTTGTGACCAAGGTCAGACATTCTAACTGTTCTGTTCTCCATGTGAGTGACTGAGACAGGGAAGGTCAGGACTCAGTGAATTGCTGTTACTCAGAACATTTTCTTAAGTATAAAATAAGAAATTAAGGCTTTTGTCATAAAGAAAGTGAAATCAGCTCAATATGAGTGGAAACAAAATGAGGATTACTGCCAGTTATGGGCAGTGGGGTAGTTACTTTTTGAAATATTTTTAAAAAGTATGTCCAAGGAGCAAGTGAAGGCAAGTTTTCTGAAACACACTAACCAGCTGAAACATGAAAATGTTAAAATTTCTGAGCATTAAATTTAAATGATGAAGAATAAAGATGTGCCCAAGGCACTTGTTCTGACATGGGGAGAAAAGATTATTGCAGGTGACTGAACCAGAACAGAAGTTTAGAGAAGGTTATCAAGGGAAATAAAAAGAAAAGTCACTTTTTCATCATGATGACTAGAAACACCACTAATAGCATATCTAATTTTAAAATGCTCACATATAACTATTTTGAATAACACTGATATGTTCTGGAAATTAAAATCAAGAAAAATTTAAAAAATGAAAGTAATAATAATGCAAACACATCTGTGTAACACTTTAAAAGTAGTCTTTAATTTTTTTTCCCTTTTCTCTCTACCCTTGGGTTTCACCCCTCAGGTCCTCAGTATGTATTCGTGGTATTGAATTGAAAGCAATCATTGAATGCTAAAGCACGTTCTAGCATGTTCTAGGACTGTTTCTTCATTTGAGCCTCAAAACGGCTCTCTGATGTAGTGGATATACAAGGTAGGGGATATAACACAGAAACTGTGAGGTCAGACAGAGGCCAACTGCTAAGTTCTAGCAGTAGGAGACCTCGGGCTAAAGCAGCAGACCTATCTGAGCCTTAGTTTACTCCTTGGTAAAACAGAGATATAAATATTATCTAGGTATTAAGTTGAACCCAATTGGTGAGGAGTATACTTGAGACTTTAGCAGTGTGTCTGAGATGAAGCAAAACTCAGTAATTGTTAGCTATGATGATGATTTAATCTGAAGCTGATGTTCAAGCAACAGTGGTTAAATGACTCTCCAAGTTCAGTTCAGTTCAGTTCAGTCGCTCAGTTGTGTCCGACTCTTTGCGACCCCATGAACTGCAGCACGCCAGGCCTCCCTGTCCATCACCAACACCCAGAGTTCATGCAGACTCACATCCATCGAGTTGGTGATGCCATCGAGCCATCTCATCCTCTGTCGTCTCCTTCTCCTCCTGCCCCCAATCCCTCCCAGCATCAGAGTCTTTTCCAATGAGTCAACTCTTCGCATGAGGTGGCCAAAGTACTGGAGTTTCAGCTTTAGCATCATTCCTTCCAATGAACACCCACGACTGATCTCCTTTAGAATGGACTGGTTGGATCTCCTTGCAGTCCAAGGGACTCTCAAGAGTCTTCTCCAACACCACAGTTCAAAAGCATCAGATCAACCATCCATCAAATTAGTACCAGGAGGTCTCTACTCCTAAGCTTATGATCTTTAAAAAAAAATAATATAAGAAAGCAATCTCTTAATAATGGCATCTTTTAAATAGTCTTCCTGAATGAATAAAATATTGCTTCATGTTTATTGAATTTGGACAATGTAATTATAGGAACAAATGATGCTTCATTCCTAATTGTAAAGGTGTATATGTCTGACAACTTTTATTTCTTATGGGCTGTTAAAACATTACTGTCTAATTATCTTAAGACTAGTGGCTTTGTTGAATTGGGTAGACATTAACTTTAAAGACTCAAGAAAAAGGCATATTAGGAGGACCTGTACATCAGAGCCTCAAAGAGAACTCACATTTTCATGGTATTTAAAAAAGCACAGCATATCAATTTTTGGATAAACTCCCCCAAAGGAAACCATTACCAACTTCCAAAAAGCTAACATCAGAAAATATCAATGAAATATAGTTTATCAAATTCCACAGAAATGCATCTGATATGCTACTAAAAATAGAAGCACCTTGAGAGCTTTTAATGGAAACTAGTTTTACCAATACATTGTGTGGAAGGAGAGGATTAAGAACATTGTGAAGGATAAAATGGAGGAGCCAAGGGTGTTAATCATTGCTGTGTGTTGTTTAATGATAATATGTGAATTTTTTGCCTATAAATGTGGCTAGTTCTGAGATTTTAAATATATTCATCTTTGTATTAATGAATAACAATGTCTTCAAAGTCTAATCTATATCTACCTATGTTCTTACTGAATTTAATTTAATTTATTTTTTTTCTGAATTTAATTTTAGACCATATACCACTTATCAAGGAATTGCTATATTATGTAAAGCTGAAAGGAAAGACATGGAATTTTCTGAAAATGGAAAATTACAATGCTTCTCTCTGATTTTTCTATTCAGTTTACTTATAGCCGAAGATCACTTCATGGCAAACAGATGGGGAAACAGTGGAAACAGTGACAGGTTTTGGGGCTCCAAAATCATTGCAGATGGTGATTGTAGCCATGAAATTAATAGATGCTTGCTCCTTGGAAGCAAAGCTATGACCAATCTAGACAGCATATTAAAAAGCAGAGACATTACTTTGCCAACAAAGGTCCATATATTCAAAGCTATGGTTTTTCCAGTAGTCATGTATGGATGTGAGAGTTGAACTAAAAATAAAGCTGAGCACCGATGAATTGATACTTTTGAACTGTGGTGTTGGAGAAGACTCTTTAGAGTCCCTTGGACTGCAAGGAGATCCAATCAGTCTATCCTAAAGAAAATCAGTCCTGAATGTTCATTGGAAGGAATGATGCTGAAGCTGAAACTCCAATACTTTGGCCACCTGATGCGAAGAGCTGACTCATTGGAAAAGACCCTGATGCTGGGAAAGATTGAAGGTGGGAGGAGAAGTGGTCAACAGAGGATGAGATGGTTGGATGGCATCACCGATTCAGTGGACATGACTCTGAGTAGGCTCTGGGAATTGGTGATGCACAGGGCAGCCTGCCATGCTGCAGTCCATGGGGTCGCAAAGAGTCGGACACGATTGAGCAGCTGAACTGAACTGAAAGATAATCTAAGTGATTTTGTATAAAATCCAATACTCTTTCCTTTAACCATTGACAAGAAATTATGCACCTCTTTCTGTTTGCTGTGCTGGCATCGGCGACATTTTCACATCCTGATAGTTCTATCTTGAAATCTCTGGCTTTTGGAACTCCTGCTTTCTCTCTCTTGGCTTCCGCATTCAGTTGGTTGGGAAGTCTGGGTAGCTCCCCCTCTACTGCATGGGCTAATGCATGGTCTTCCCTAAGACATGATCCCGGTCCCATCACCTCCTCTAGGAAGCTCTGCTGAACCCCTAAGCCCAGTTGGCCCCTGTCTTTTGTATTTCCACTGTCCTTTGGGGACGCCCATTTTATCGCTGAGCTTGCCACAGCTTGCTATAATTATTGCCAATAATATTCTCCTAGGGCAGTGGTTCTCAAATTTCACCACATATTAGAATCACAAATACTTAATTAAAAAGCAAGTAAATTGGAATCTCTGGGGAAGGGAGACTCAGGCCAACATACATATTTTTAAAAGCAGCACGTCTCAAATTTTAACGTGTATGGTGGTGGTGGTAGTTTAGGCCTTAAGTCGTGTCTGACACTTGTGACCCCATGGACTGTAACCTGCCAGGCTCCTCAGACAATGGGATTCCCCAGGAAAGAATACTGAATTGGGTAGTCATTTCTTTCTTCAGGACATCTTCCCAAACCACAGATTGAACCCCAGGCCCTTGTTTCCTGTGCTGCAGACGGATTTCTTACCACATATCCACCAGGGAAGCCCCTTAATATGCATAAAATTCACCTAAAATTCTGCTTTTGTTGAAAAGCAGGTTCTGATTCAATAGATCTCAGGTGAGGGCCTAAGAATTTACATTTCTGACAAGCTCCCAGGTGACACAGAGGCTGCTTATGCTAAATCAGCTAAAAGTTCTCCCAATTGGTTATGTATTTTAGAAAACAATATACTCCTTATCTGTATCGATACCTATATCTTAAGCTCACAAACTTTTACCCAATATAGGACCACTTCTTTCTATCCCTACCTGCCACTACCTTTTCAGGTGAGTAGAAGTGTTGAGAATTGTCTCATAAATCAGAGTTTGGGCTGTCAGTCTTTCAGCTGTAACTGGCCTTCCTCACTTCTATACGCAATAAATGCATCCCTTGCTAGCTGTGCCATGCACGTGTTCCTGTGTAAATCTTTCTGTCCACAGAGAAATGCTGAGGGGCATTAATTAAGACAGCAGGGCTTCCCAGGTGGTGCTAGTGGTAAAGAACACGCCTACCAATGCAGGAGACGTAAGAGACATGGGTTCGATCCCTCGGTCAGGAAGATACCCTGGAGGAAGGCATGGCAACCCACTCCAGTATTCCTGCCTGGAGAATCCCCATGGACAGAGAAGCCTGGTGGGCTACAGTCCATGGCGTCGCAAAGGGTTGGACATGACTAAAGCAACTGCGCTCGCGCACACACACACACACATTAAGACAGCATGAGAAGGAAGGTCTTGCTACCTTTGCTTGTGCTTCAGTTTTAAAGCTCATCTTGCATTCACTTCATGGTTTTATTTATTTTATTGAAGGATAATTGCTTTACAGAATTTTGTTGTTTTCTGTCAAACCTTGACATGAATCAGCCATAGGTATACATATATCCCTTTCCGATATATGTATCTATCTCCTGCCCCATCTCACCCCTCTAGATTGATAGAGAGCCTCTGTTTGAGTTTCCTGAGCCATATAGCAAATTCCCGTTGGCTATCATTCTGGCCTCCAGATCCACTTTCTGCTGTTTCTTGGACTCTTATGTGGCTTTCTTTTTTCTTCCTCTACACCTGGTAGCCTCTTGCTCCCACACCCATTCTCTCATTTTCCTCCATTGTTACTGTCATCCCTATCGACTTGCACCCAAATAACTGGAACCAAGGAATGCATATATAAATATAAACAGAAGACACATATAAATATTACATTACTCCCAATGTAAAAACATCTTTCTTCTACTTAAGTGCATTTGCTCAATGGCCTTACTTTTCCTCAGTTAATGCCTCTATCTGTTGCATGAAAAGATGAATCTTTTCAGTTTTAGGTCTTAAGAATAGGCTTTGAGTAGCTATTATTTATGTGCTTCCCAGGTGGCACAGTGGTAATGACTCCACCTGTAGTGCAGGAGATGCAGGAGATGTGGATTCAATCCCTGGGTCAAGAAGATACCCTGGAGGAGGAAATGCAACCTGCTCCTGTACTCTTGCCTGGAGAATCCCATGAACAGAGGAGCCTGGCAGGCTATAGTCCATGGGGTTGCAAAGAGTCCAACAGGACTAAAGTGACTTAGCACAATAGCACAGTTTAAGGTTCTATTAGCTTTTGTACATCTTTATATGTCAATCTAACCACAGTCTTTTGGTTCTCAGAGTTTGCACCAAGGCACCCTGTTGTGCAGCAGGGAACTCACTGTAACACCGGGAAATATTTTTAAAAGTTGAGGGAAACACAGCGCAATGGCAACCCACTCCAGTGCTCTCGCCTGGAAAATCCCATGGACGGAGGAGCCTGGTAGGCTGCAGTCCATGGGATCGCACAGAGTCGGACACGACTGAGCGACTTCACTTTCACTTTTCCTTTCATGCATTGGAGAAGGAAACGGCAACCCACTCCAGTGTTCTTGTCTGGAGAATCCCAGGGACGGGGGAGCCTGGTGGGCTGCCGTCTATGGGGTCGCACAGAGTCGGACACGACTGAAGCGACTTAGCATCAGCATCAGCAGCAGCTGCAGCAGCAGCAGCAGCAGCAAACCTTGAGGTATCAGACATCTTGTGAATTACTAACTCAGAGTAGTTCACAGTTTCAACAGTAGGTGGTGCTACCTTCCTTTTGATGATGTCATATATTAATATTTGTGACGCTGAGCTTCCCACCATGCACGTGCATGTGCTCAGTTGCTTCAGTCGCGTCCGACTCTTTGTGACGCTATGGACTGTAGCCCGCCAGGCTTCTCTGTCCATGGGATTCTCCAGGCAAGAACACTGGAGTGGGTTGCCATGTCTTCCTCCAGGGGATCATTCCCATCCAGGGATCAAACCTGTGTCTCTTGCGCTGCAGGTGGATTCTTCTACTGCTGACCCACTGGGGAAGCCCATGTTAAAAAGCAAGTGCGGTGCAGAAATCAATGTGGAAAAGTTGTGCAGTGCAAAAAAGTGGGCCAACCTGTTGCCTTATGAGAAGCAAATCTGTTTTTCCTTTTTTAAATATTTATTTTTTTCCCCGCTTTTAATTGTGGTAAAAAAAAAATTGTAGTCTTATCTCTTTGTTGATAAAATATAAAGACAGATTCACAAAAATGCCTTATCAATAGTTCAGGAACACCTCTTACATACATTTGATAGAGCAATGCTGGCATCTATGATAACTTTAGTTACTGCGCTTGAGTTTTTCCCCAGGGTATATTTCTTCTTTATGGATTAGAACATCAAGGAGATGGGGGAGGGGCAGATGAGGTGGGGAAGAAGGGCAATTTTTCTGGCTGCCAATAAAGTATACAAGTCCAATGAATCAAACTGAAGCTGTGATTGTGAAGGGATTTTCCCACAAGCCTCTCCATTTACCACCCACTGAGAGATCTGTTAATTACATCATTTTACTTTTGCAATGATATAAAAATAATCAGCTTCCATGCATTAAAGATTTAATAGAGTATATTCAATGGAGTTTTCATCGATAACACTAACTTCTTTCTGCACCTACTATGTGCCAGCTACAAGTTCTTGTCTCACTTTACACTGCAACTCTCTGAGGTAGATAGGCTTTGCTTCTGCATTTTCTAGATGAAGAAACCAAAGCCTGAAAAGGCTAACAACATTTGTGGGCCACACAACTGGCACCTGTCAGCAACAGTGAAACGGCCTCAGATCTGCCTGAGTCTACAGCTCGCACCTCTTCCCCACGGCAATATTACTTCTCACCATTATAATCATAAAACAGATTCTTCTGAGGTTTTACCCATTGCTGCTTCTAGTGTTTTCAAATATCTGTATATAAAAATACATGCTATTGTTTAATGTAAAATGGCATCACAATTTGAGAGGAAAAAAAAGAAAAAGGGGACTCAATTATTTAAATAAACACTTAAAAACTTAATCTTGGATGACAATAATGTTATTTGTATTGTAGAAAGTGCTTTTAAGATTATAAGATTATTTTTTTTTACAATAATTGCCCTATTAATGTAGTGCTATTCAAATTTCACAAAGGAAATGGAGTAAAGTATGAGTAAGTGGACTGTCTTTCTTCAGCAGTCACACAGCGTGTGAATTTCATAGCAAATACAAGGCTAGTCCCTCAAGGATCCATGTTGATGTTCACCCCTTCACTGAATACTTCCTCTCTTACGTTATGCCACATTAATAATTCACTTCATTGGAAAAATGCCTGGTTACCTCAGCCCAAACCATAGATGGTTTTCCTTCATTTATTTTGGTAGATACTTAAAAAGAATATTTGCATCCGGTTATTCAGGGATATTTGATAACAGATTGAAGTGTGAACGTGCAGCCCTTGGAATCTGTAAAATTTATGCTATTTGCATGATATCCAAATATAGATGTTCTAAAATTGTAGTTGTACTCATAAATGAAGATGTTTTATCATCTCTATTATGTTTGTCCCTAGATTGTTTATGGAAAGGATGCATGACAATTATTTTCCTGATCAGTACCATGTTCTGAAACAGAATCTGCAGAGTGCAGACCTGTATCCCTGTCTTTCTCACTTCTTAGCAGGATAGAGATCTTCTGCAGTGGGAATGTGACTGATGATAAAATTTCAGTGAAATTCATGATGACAGTATAAGCAAGCTGTTTCCCTGACTCAGCTCCAGTAGTCTGTAAGGGCTATAATAAGCCATGCCTCCTCATTTTACTTTCTGGAGTCAATAAAATGGTCAGATGATATTTGGAAATGGCACCTTTACATAACCATTTTCCTCTTTTGTGAACTTTGCCACAATTAAATCATAAGGTTTTGAAATGCCTGGTTATTAGCAATTATTGGAGACAAGACGAAAAAGCAGCAGCAACGTAACTAAATCTAAGGCAATGGTGGGTTTTGAGGATAAAGATCTCCGTTTGGTCAGAGCATAGTCGGCTCTGTAGGTAGCAGGGTTAAGAAATAGTTAATTTGAACCTGGCCAAAGGACAAACGCTCAGAATGTTTTTTTTTTCCCCTCAGAATGAGAAAAAAGGAAGCTTCCTTTCCTTACAGCTTAATCTCTCTATTCCTATTTTTAATACATCCTACTTTATAGAATAGCTGGACCACATTTTTCAAGCTAAAGTAAAAATTAAAGGATTTATGATAATCCTATGCGGATGGTTGTGGGCGTTTCGTTTTCAACTGAAGCATTTCTCTTTCTTTGTTGCAGTGCTAACATTTCTCAGCTTCTTGCTACAGTCTTCTTTCTGAAACTACTCAAGTGAAAAAAAAAAAAGTCTTACCAGATAAGCAACAATTCTTACTGTACTGGGGGAAGAGTTCACATTCTCCCTGTTCTATTTATGAAAAGTAACTTCTTCAGGCTTTTAAAACCAGAATGTCAAAGAGCCCAACGGAATCCTACCTTGCCCACATACTGATAATCGGATCCCGTATATTCCTCCAGGAGAAAGAATTGATTCCACATCCAGCTCCTTTTCGAACGGCTCAGCTCATTTTTGCTGTTTCCAGAGAGCTCCAGGGTCCTTTTCTTTGCTGGGAAACCACTAGTCCTCTTAGATAATGGAGTTGAGAAAGTTGGGTAGGGCTGGCCAACCCAAAAGAGAAGCAAGAAGTATCGGTAAGTTCTCATTCTGATGCCACAGTCCAGTCTCTGAGATGCAGGTACCCCTCTCCTTGAAATGTCTTTTCTCACTGCACTGTATCCAGCCTCATTCCTCCTTTCTTCCTTAATGTTCTTGGCTTGGCTGTCAGAGAATATCTGGAAAGAATAATAACATATCAAGCATTTTTAGAGATGCTTAAAATGCAGTGTTAGAGCAAATAGCTCTGGAGAAAAAAAGAGGACAGAAATTTGAATAGCAAAACAACAAAAAAATAAGTTGGCTATCAATTTTGAAATGAGGAAAACGGTCTTTCAGATATGCTAAACGGAAGGCGGGTGCCGAGTATGAAGCTACTGTTTTCCTCTCTCCTTTTCTATCACTTAAAAATCCTATTTTAAGTAATAGCTTGCTGTAGGTCAACATGCCAGAGTAGATTATTTCACTACTCTTTTACCTCTGAGTATGTGGGCTGAGATCTGGTTAGAAGAAATGAGTTTGTGTTTCTGATTCTATTTGCATATTTATCCTCATGAAAGAATATCACAGACAATTTTGATTCAATTGAAAGTGGATAATGTTGAAATTTCGCTAAATTGTATTGAGCACCTGTGATGGGAAGGCAGAAACCTGTTCTGCAGACTCTTGGCTTCTGAGATGTGTTGTGATGGAACAGCCGGGTCAAACAAGGTTGGAAAAGACCTTATGTCTTCTCTGCAGAATGCTCATTAGCGTATTGACTTTTCTGAAGTGAAATTTTGTAGCAATGATGATAAGCTTGTATTTAATCCAGTATTTTCCAAACTTGACAGGGAAAGTTTTTTCCTCATATGACCCAATTAACACTACAGGATGGGTTAATGAACAAGCTACAGAATTTGTGTTTAATAGTATAGAGAATAAAATGAACAATTCTCTTCAATTTTCTTTAGGAAATCCTGGTTGGCTTTTATCTCTAAATTTTACTTGTATCATAGGCAACTAAGTATGTATATTAAAATTGGTCCAACAGTTTTTTTTGTAATACTCACAGGTACATCAAATGTACCTCAGTACCACAGTGAGGGCAATAGATGACAAGATCTTCAGAAAAGTCAGTTATTATAAGAGCGGGTAATAATTTTCCATGACAAATATTAATTTTTAATATTAATATAAATTGATTAAAATTAATTAATTTTTACAAACACAGTCTAGCATTAAAAAAAATCCTCATGCCAGAATGCTTGGCAAAGATGCAAAGATATCACAATTTGGTTAACCATTTTACCTAATTAAACTAATGCATGCCTATATCACCCTCCTAAATTTTCCCACATTTCTTGGGAAAAAATAAAACCAATAAATTACTCCTTTATCTTACTATTTGAATAGAAAAAATATGTTCTTAAATAATACTAACACAAAAATGAAGGGCTTTGTAAGGCAGAATATATGGTACAGTTAAATAGGTAAATACAGGTAAATAAATGCAGATAAAGGAACAGGTTTTAGGCAATCTGATCAGTATTTTTCTTTTCCCTCTATGTCTGAAGGATTTGTCCCTTTGTCTCCTGATTCTCTACCAGGTAAATGTATATATGACCAGTTTTTTTTTTTTTTTTTAACCTCAGCAATGAATAATTATAGCCACCCAACACATGTTTCAGTGGAAGTTTTCTGGCGGAATATAAGTGAAATATTTCATAGTGCTCAGCATTTTTAAACCTTTATTCCATTATTATGCATCTTCTTGACAGCAGGCTAGGGAAGTTGAAAATTCCACAGGTGAGTGAGTTAGTACTGTGACAATTAGTCATGCTGGAAGAATGCCAGGTACCAGTATATTTGTCATTATGTGGCCTTGGTACAGGTGTGGGATGACTGATGACCAATTAGGTAATGACAGTTCTCTCTTCTCATGGATAGGATATAAGGGGACTGAGCGACCATATGGAGAAAAGCCCTCTAAAGACATCTATGCATTTCTAGTAGTCGAGATGGCACTGAGGTTGATTCAGTGGAAATTGCATTTTTCTTCATTTCCCGCATTCTCTGTTATTTGCATAGACAAATCCTGCAGTGAAGAGTTACACGTCTGCGGCTGCACTCAGTGTGTGCCCCACGGTACTGGCAGGGAAGAGGGATGCAGAGAATGGAGGTGTCAGCTGTTTAAAAACTCCTAAAGGCCATTTTAAAGAAAAATCGATCCCTATGGATGTTGTGTGCAAACTCTACAAGCTGTTGCCACTTGAATATTAAATATTAGTTCTTTTTAATATCACAGATACCAAAATGTCAAGTATTTTACTTTTTTTTCTGCTTAGCTGGTAATAAGCTTTTAAAGTGGTACAAATTTAAGCACTGTCTCCAAGTATGGTAGAACATCAATTTAGTTATCAGCCAGCTCTTTTTGTATCAACGTGGGGAAGCAAAAGAGAATTGTGGACAGCTTGTCTGTGAGCCCCGTCAGGGACAGTAACCCTGGGGGACATACTGTTCATCCATGAAGAATTCCCCGAATTCCACCTGGAAGAGATTCTACTCCAGCAAAAGGGATTATAGCAGGAGCAGAGAACTGGGGCCTAATCCAGTGCTTTGGCCGCTGCCCACCATAACCAACCTCCACCACGCTCACTGCCCTCACTGCACTCCAGCCACAGAAATGGGACCAGACACGCGTGAACGTCTTGCCACAAGACACATGCCACGGCTCCTGGGTTCAGCACATCCAAAGGTGAGAAGGAGAGGATAGAAGAAAGGGTGTGTCCTTGTTAAAACTCAGTATGCAAAGTTACTCAAATTACTATGATCCACTCATATTTGGTGTTTAGAGGGATAGCTTTCTCTACGAAATTCTATAGTTAAAAAAACGCCAACAAACTCTACGCTGATGAATATATAACTTAGCAATCCTCATGTAATAATATTACTTCTGTGATCCTACTTAATACTTAAGTCAGGATTGCATGGTTGTCAAGATTATCAATGTTGGAGCCAGACTGCCTGGGTTTAAACTGCTATGAATTTGTGAAAATGCTTAATCTCACTGCACCTTAGTTTCTTGTTCTATAAATGGGAGTTATTATGGTAACTACCTCAGAGGGCATTATAAGGATTAAATGTCATTACATGCACTTAGAACAGTGACTGGCACTTAGTAAGGTATTAATACATATTAGCCATTGTTATCATTATTACTACCACTATTGTTATTGTTACTATTTGCACTGCAAATTTAGAATCCATCTACAGGAGCCTGCAAAAGTGTCCCAAAGATAGAATAGTTCCCTCTTAGGCTTAAATACTTTTTATTTTTCAAGAGGCATTTCCAAGTAAGTCAAGTTCCCTTAAAATTAAAGAATAGAAGCATTTAAAAATCAGAATTAGTCCATTTGTTAATTATTTTCCTTTGTGAAGACTTCAATTCAGTGTTTCACAGTAACAGTGTAGAAACAGAGAAGACGGACGGTTTATACCCACAGCCTGCCTCCAGAAGAATATGGGCAAAAACGAAAGTTCACCAGAGGACAGACTCATTCATAGATTCTATGTGTCTTTTCCCCCTTTCCATTTTGTCAATGTTCTGAAAATCATCTTTACTTTATTCAAGTGGAAACAATCAGAACTAACTTCAATGTTGTAATTTTACCTTGCAAAAATGGTACTGGATACACATTCTTTTATGATATAACATGCTGATGATATTATATCAGATGAAAATTTGGTATAGTCAAAACGAATGATATACCTATTTTAGATTTTAATCTAAAAATATGAAATGAAAAAAAACCCATATTTCAAAAATGATCTTGTGCTAAGTCGCTTTAGTTGTGTCTGATTCTTTGTGACCCTATGGACCGTAGCCCACCAGCTCCTATGTTCATGGGATTCTGCAGGCAATAATACTGGAGTGGGTTGCCATGCCTTTCTCCAGGTGATCTTCCCTACACAGGGATCAAACCCGTGTTTCTTAAGTCTCCTGCATTGGCAGGTGTGTCCTTTACCACCTGGGAAGCCCAAACATGACCTTAGATGAAAAAGCCGCTGACTTCTGAACAGTTAAAATATAGGAAAACCACATGGCAAGTAGTAATCAGATGTGCTCGTTCATTCTGTAGGTGTCAGGCAGTAAAGTAAAACAACAAAAAGTAAGAGCATACATAGACACCAAATTTTAAAATAGTAGGGATGGTTATTCCATTAGGAAAGAACCAAAGATTAGACGGGCAGCGCTAGAGGTGAAGAACCCGTCTGCCAGTGCGGGAGACACAAGAAACTTGGGCTGGATCCTTGGGTTGGGAAAATTCCCTGGAAGAGGGCATGGCAACCCACTTCAGTATTCTTGCCTGGAGAATCCCATGGACAGAGGAGCCTGGCGGGCTACAGTCCATAGGGTCACAAAGAGTTGGACACGACTGTAGCGATTTAGCATGCACACAAAAATTAGACAGTAAGGCAGGAAAGTATATAAAGCAAAACGGATATTGTACCATTTTGCTCTCATCCCCTCATGGTATCAAGAGCAAACTAGGTAGAAATATAAAAAAAACTCATAAAAATGAACCTTGAACTTCCTAATTATAGCCCAATGACAGTTTAGCAATGAACTTAAAAGATTTCTTAATAGATCATGTCTCTACTTTTTATTTTCATTTTTGCTGAAATCTGTTTTTTAGGAGAGGGAGATTTCTATTTCTTATAGGCAATTATTTGCTCTGAAATATGATATGCAAAAGGGGTTACTCTAGAAAAATAGTTTGAATCTTTGCAGAAGCCTTTTTTCAGTGATGTGTAGAAGGTAATTAAGATGTTTATGGATGGCGGGGCAAAGTCCACATAGCATTCATAATTGCATATTTTGAAAATTTATTTGCCTGGCAGCCGGTATGGATGTATACTTTAGCCTTCACAAGAGCATATAGTCAAGTCCAGCTTTTATTTAATGCATGCCAGTTAGAAGAAGCCTGGGCCTCATTAATTCAGGTTCTACCAATTTAGAATATGTGATAATTAATGCAGAAGCTTGGTTGAAGTTTTCCTTTGATTAGCAAAATCTTTCCCCCTAGATTATTGCAGACTAATAATGTAAAATATTTCATAGGATATATAGAATGGGAAGACAAACTACAATGTCTTCAAGTTCCCTGGAATACTTTGGAATCACCTTTTATTTGCAAATAATATGCTAATTAGAAAACATCTCTGTTGATTGAATTGCTTCTCCAGCGACTCATGTTTGATAACAGTTTGAACTATCTGGTTTTGAGATATTGATTTTATTATACTATTTACAGACAAACAAATAAGTAAATACTAGACAGATTTAAAGGCAATATAATTACTTTGAAGTTTTAGAATTCAGACTTAGCATACATTTATTCTGGTGTTCCTGATTAATTCTAATCAGTGCAATATTACTATAATGCCATCTAGGCTTACAAATTAAACCAAGTGCATTCATTTTTTTTTTGGTATGCAGAGGCTTAACTTTGGCACTGAAAGCCCAGTCAGCATTCAATAAAGCAACATTATTAATATACTGGAGCCATTTACCCTAGCAAGAGAATATTTTTAAAAATCTGTTATGAAATGATTTTTTCAAATAAATGGTGTTGCACAGAAATACTGTAGCATAGCACTTTGCATGATTCTGCTCACAGAAAATATTTCTGAAATATTATCTACCCATAAATCATCCTAACGCATTGGCATAACCCATTAGTAATGCTTTTAACATATGTACCATGAATCCCTGAGGCTTCCCTGGTGGCTTAGTGATAAAGAAGCTGCCTGCAGTGCAGGAGATGTGGGTCCGTGGCTTCGATCCCTCAGTCAGGAAGATCTCCTGGAGAAGGAAATGGGAACCTACTCCAGTTTTCTTGCCTGAAAAATCCCATGGACGGAGGAGCCCTGAGGGCTGCAGTCCATGGGATCGAAAGTGTAGCACGACTTAGTGACTAAACCACCACCGGCAACATAAATTCCTACTGAATTTTTGGTACATCTCACATTCTACTGTTCATGAAGTAGAAAGTGAAAGTGAAAGTTTCTCAGTTGTGTCTGACTCTTTGTGACTTCATGGACTATACAGTCCATCAGATAAATTCTCCAGGCTATAATACTGGAGCGGGTAGATGTTCCCTTTTCCAGGGGATCTTCCCAACCCAGGGATTGAACCCAGGTCTCCCGCATTGCAGGTGGAGTCTTCACCTGCTGAGTCACCAGGGAAGCCCATATAAAGTAGGAAACAGCTGGTTATTTACAACTATTTAGCATTTCTTTTGACCCTATTGTATCCTAACTCAGCCTAAAATCTCTCCATTCCCACACCATCTTTGAGTGCACTGGGGACGAGGATGGTCTTTACTCCATTAAAACCTAGAAAATCAAAGAAACAAGACTGTGCTATCAGGATGAATTAAACAGAGTGAAGCCAAAGGGGCACATCTTCCTACAGGTAAATCTTAAAAAATATATATGTACACATTCTTTATTCTGAGAGGAGTTTTACAGCCAATTAAGTTGGTTCACAATCAATTTTCGGATAACCCAAGGAACTTTGTTTTGAATAGGTTGCCACCTGCTGTGAATAAAAATAAGTCTATAGGACATGGCTGATCTCCTAGAAGTGGTGACATAAGGATAGAACCAATTTAAAATTTTTGGTAGAGATTTTACATGAAGTCTTCATTTCTAAACTTCCATTTCATTTTTCTGTAAATGTCAAAGTCACTGTTGAGTAAAATTGGTTCCGTTTCGTGTGTGTAATGAACTCCACTGAAATGTGTCAAACAGCCTAGGCATCTTCCATCACATAGCATTCCACTTGTGCCAATGAATCATTATGGCAACAGTCATCGAATGCTGCCTGAATTTTTTGTAAATGTTTATATTTGTGGATAATATGCCAATCTGTTTGCAAACTGATGTGTTTCCAGATGAAGCTATTTCAACAGTATTACCTTGTTCTAAAATCATATTCTAGACATTGCATTAATGAAGATAAAATCAAATGTGTTACAGCACAGAAAATGGTGTTTTATATGCAGTTGAGGCTTAAGGAGTATTTGTTGAGTTGAAATACTCAGTTGGGACCAGAAACCCCCAAAACTTGAATGAAAAAGACAGAATTCTTTTTCCATGGGGTTTGGGGTGATCCAAATTATTTTATCAGGAGGGGAAGTATCAGAATATGGTTAAGAACAGATTTTGGCAGGCCATGTCTCAGTTAGCTCAGCCTCACCCAACACTGGCTGGGCAAGTAGAGGATGGATATGTGTCTACTTTTTTTTTTAAAAATCTATAAAACACAACAATATTAATAGTATCTACCTTGTAGGATGGCTGTGAGAATAAAATGAATGAGTCCCCATGAGGTCTTAGCTATTAAGATGCTCACAAATACCTAAATGGTATCTTAGCAGAGGACACACTTTGCCTCTTGCACATCTCTTGTTTTACCTTTTACAATTGAGAAACTGTGGCCAGGGGCTCATCTTTAAAGATCAGCACATGCCTATTTCTGGATTAATTTGGAGCCACAGAAGCTCTAGTGACATGTTCATTTCTGGAATGGAGGGAGCTGCCTCCTGAATCAGGTTGGCACTTGCTTACGATCCTTATGGATGCCTGCATAATGTGTGTTCAACTGTTGTTCAATTGCCTTTTGCCATCTCGTGTTCTCTGCTGTTTCCTTAAACCTGCTTGCTTTATGTGTATTGCCTGGCTCCTTGTGCACGCTTTCTTTTCCCAAAAGATTTACTTGTGTGAACAAAGGAGAAGAGAAAGCATTTTATGCTTGTAACTAGCTATTCATGGCATGAATTTTGAACATTTCTGTAGGAAATTATATGTTCAAGTTGCAGAACTGTATGAAAGACTTGCTTTCCTGTCACTCCCTGCTTGTCCATGAGGCTCTTCTGCAGCTTTGTTAATTCTTTTGGACACGTGGCCATTTAAGACAATGAGCTCGAACAAGACTGCAAGATGTCAAAAACCACTTGCACATTCTTGTGAATGATTTCAGTGAGTTTGGTCTTCTTTCAATAGCTCAATGAAAGGGCAGCCAGAGGGTACTGGCTGGGAGCTACAAGGCTACCATGGTGGGCTGAGGAGTTCAAAACAAATTTAACTTTATTAAACTACAAAAGGAGCCACCTGGTTGGGTTTACCATAAAGTCACTGTGAAACCTGGCACATCACAGATGATTTTTAAAGGCTCCTACTCATGAAAAGTGCTATGAAGAGTGGAGATGTTGTACTTATGCTTGCTGATATAATGTCTAAGCCTTTATCACTTATATGAAGTCTAGCACATAGTAATAAATTTGCTGTGTTCTGTCCCTGAACTATGTGCTGGGCACTGTGCTTAGCACATCACAAATATTATGTCTTCATTTAATTCTCATGAGAATCTGTGGCATAGAGAATACGCTTATAACTTCTGCAGATGAGAAACTGAAGTTTAGAGAAGCTGAGTGAGTTGTCCAGGGTCATGTAATGGGGATGTGATGAAGCCAGACTCTAGCCCTGGCATATGACTCTGGAGTCCTTTTCTGATTTCACTCTGACGAGTTACAGGCTGCCAGGCTGCTGCCCAGGAGAAGCACTCAGTATAGCTGTGACCTTACAGCAGAATCTTCACAACTCCCCTAAAAATATAACAACAATATAGGTCTCTGAGAGGTAAAAATAGTTGTCACAAATGTCTAAGCAAATAAGGATGGCAAACAATGTTTGCTTTGTCCCATGCAATGAGATAAATGCTTTTGAAACATGTAGTCTTGAATGACAATTCTTTGAAATGGAGACTTGTCACTCTTATCCTTCACTCTAGAGATAAGAGAGACAGACTTGGAGGGACCGGATGCTTTGCCCAAGGGGGCGTAGCTAGTGGCTGGTAGATCAAACCCAGCTCATCTAGAGGCTCCTCCTTAACCATAACATTCACTATCTCATTTGTATTTTGCTCATGGAAACAGCATCTAGCTTTTATTTACTTTCATTTCAGACAAGATTTGAACAAATTTATCATCAGGTTTCCAAATCCCCAGCAAATTAAAGAGACCGTGTAACGAGTACTGGAAACTGAAGTCCCATTAGTAGGAGAAAGGCAGAGAAAGACTTCAACAGGCAGGCAGAAAACTAAAGAGAAAATGGATGGAGTCAGGGGCCGGCCCTGGCAGTCAGGCGACACTGTGTATTTCTATGCTGAGGACAATGTCTGAACACACCCCAGGTGTACACCTGTAAAATAAAGTGGATGTATGGATGAACGCATGAGCGGCTGAATATAAGGATGACTAAACACATGACTTGATGACTATATGACTAATGACTGTAAGGATGGACATACCTCACAGCACTTGAGCGAAATCCAGCACATGAATAGTCACGATGATGACCTTGAATCATTAAGAAGAGTTCCTAGTTTTCTTGAACTTTTGGCTTGAGAAGTCATGGATATGTAGAATGAACACAAGCAATATGATTGTCCAAAGTTACAACAATGATATTCATTTGTCCATACCACATGGCATGTAGGGTCTTAGTCCTCTGACCAGGGACTGAACCCGGGCCCTTGGCAGTGAGAGTGCAGAGTCCTAACCTCTGGATTGTGCTGCTGCTGCTGCTAAGCCGCTTCAGTCGTGTCCGACTCCGTGCGACCCCATAGACGGCCTCCCACCAGGCTCCCCTGTCCCTGGGATTCTCCAGGCAAGAACACTGGAGTCGGGTGCCATTTCCTTCTCCAATGCATGCATGCATGCTAAGTCGCTTCAGTCATGTCCGTGAGGGAATTCCAACAGTGGTATTTGGAAACACTGGGTGTTAGGCCTCACTGTCTTTCTCTCTCTTACTCCCTGGTGTTATTTATCTCAGGCAAGCTCTTCCCCACTCTGAGCTTTTGTTTCTCATGTGTAAAATTAAGGCTGGTGAGCTGATAACCAGTGATAAAAGATCACTGTGGTTAGAAGCACACTCTGAGCCAGTTTACCCACATGTATCCCAGCATCAGTACTTATTAGTCCTGAGAAGTGAGCAAGTGGCTTGATAGTCTGTGCTTCAATTTCCTGATTTTCAAATTGAGAATGGTACAGTTTTAGGATTTCAGTGGAGGCCCTTCTCAGGTGGCACCAATGGTAAAGAACCTACCCGCCAATGCAGGAAATGTAAGAGACGTGGGTTCGATCCCTGGGTGGAGAAGATCCCCTGGAGAAGGGAATGGCAACTCATTCCTATATTCTTGGCTGGAGAATCCCACGGACAGAGGAGCCTGGTGGGCTACAGTCATAGGGCCACGCAGTCGGACACGACTGAAGCCACTTAGCATGCATGCAAGGAGGCACCTGATAGATAGCTCTTCTCTTTCCCTTCCAAATTTCAAAGATATTAAGACAACAACAACCATAATAAAGCAGTGTTGGATAGACACCAAAATATCACCTTTGTTAGTAAAAAAAGAAGCCAGTTGGAAAGGTAGATTAGTTTGAAAGTCTAGTGGGCTTGTTAAGGAAACCCAGCATTAGGCAGACTCCCCACTAGAGTCGGGGTTACATCATATTTTGCTTTTCTTTTACAAAAGCAGAAGTGGCTGCTACCCACTGACAGCAGGCTCCAAATCTACAGTTCGAAGCCAGAGGGAATCACTTTCTGCTTTCAGCTCTGGCTGGCTCAGGTTCAAAACCCAGAGGTCTGGAGGAAGTGATCAGGCAGAATCTGTTTTAATCCCCATGAATTAAAAAAAGATCATTAGAGACACCAGTGATCCTGAGAGCTGGTAAATCACTTATCAATTAACAACAATTCTTGTACTTGAAGCTTTCCTTTTTTGGAGTTGTTTACAGCATCACGAAAAGGGGATAAAAGTATGAATAATTTAAGACTAGGAGTTTAAAACTTCCCTTAAAATTTCTCTCACTTCAGGTCAATCAATGCATTACAAGAAAAATGAATTCCTTTCCGTCTCTCTTTACCTTTCCCACCATCCCTCTTCCCCCTACACACATAGAGAAATATGGCAAAAAGTGATGATGTGCTTTGTACATTTACCTGTTAACACTGAAAAGCTACACTGGCTATTCTCACCCCAAAGGACAGCGCTATTTACGGAGGTGTAACCTTTTACAGCAAGTTGTAATGGGAAAAAATAATTGAAGCCCCACTTGCTATTTGGATAGCTTCATTCATTCAGCGTGTTTCATGCAACACTTTATTTGCAGAGGATCCGTAACCTAAATTAGATCCTTCTCATAATATCCTGGTGTAATAACTCTGAAGAAATTTAATTGAATAAATATTGTATAACAACTTCAAGAGGTACTGCAACATTTAAAGGTTTATTCCCTGAGACTAACTTAAGTAGAAGAGGGTCTGTGAAATTGGGGACATCTTAACTGATTCAGGCTAATGTTAACTGACCATCAAATGTGACTTGAACTAGACAGGAAGACAATGTGCTTGAATGGGTTGCTGGATGTTTTTTCAATTTTGATTGCCTCCATTTAAAAACTTTAATTAGAACCTCTGTTTACCCGAGTCAAATTGTGCATAAAATTTCATGCAAAACATTTTAAAAGGGAATTTTAATTATACCACTAAAGAAATGCCCTTGCTCAATGTTTACTAAACACTTGCCAGAACAAGTTAATTAATACATGTTTAAATAAGTGAAAGAAGAAGAAGGGAAACAGGAAAAAAAATCACATTCATCTTTTGTCAAGTTTCACTGCAGTTGTCAAAGAAGTTCAATTTCCAATTTAACAACTGCACTATCACAGTGTACATGTGTAATTACAAACAATGGGGCACCGGAACACAGTGAAGGCCAGCCGAAAGCTAATTCTCAGTGGAAGTTGTTGTTCGAAATAATTGTGCATTGCTACTTGATGTTCTGCAGTCATCAAATCGAGCACTTTTCAATTTCTTTCATCTATTAATTATTCCAAGGTAGAAAATTAGAATGTTCGCCTGGTAATTTTTTAATAGGTCAGTAATATGCTTTTTATTTATTTAAAGCTACAGAAAAAACCTCTTTAATGTAAACAGCATAATATGTAGAAAAAGAAAAATTTTGATGATACTGAGTTTGTAGTTCTAATTTAACACGCCACCAACTTTTCAGCTTTATCTTTTCAAAATCCCTGTTTTCCTCATCTATTAATGTAAGGCATACTGCTTATATGTAAAATAGATGTTGAAAAACAGCTGATAATCTATAAGAAAAACCAGATGAAACCAATCTTTCTGGGATATGCCCTGTTATCTCAGTAGCTTTATGACAAATGGGAAGAAAAAATATCCAAAATAATTTTGAAATCTTATGGAGAAGGAAAATGCACATATTCCAATAATGCAACTGCCACTGCCAAGGATGTTATTCTCTTAATCAGCATGTCTTGCATCAGTCTTGTTATAGTTTGTTCCTGTATTGCTGAAGCTGATCATCAAATTTCTCAAAATGTGTAAGAAGCCACAGCTTGTGCAAGTCTGGGAAATAATATTGACTTAGGAGCAGGCCTTCCTTAAGTGTTTTGTTTGAAATTCCAAGAGGGGTGGGATGGGAGTGGGGGAGGGAGGCTCAAGAAGGAGGGGATATATGTATAATTATGATTTATTTACATTGTTGTATGGCAGAAACCAATACAACATTGTAAAGCAATTAAAAATTAAAAAAATAAAAACTTGCTCAGAACAAACATTTAACTAAAAAAAAAAATGAAGAAAGAAATTCCACTGATGGGTTAGGCCAAGCCAGTTCAGACAGTTGAGTTAAGCCTCACTGATTTGTTATGAAAATTGAATATGATACAGTATGTAAAACACTTACCACATTGCCAAGTAAGCAGGCAATAAATAGCAGCCAATATTGCTTTTGAGACTATTGCTTACCAAGAGCTGATCTTATGCAGTGTAACAATAGTACATTAAACTATGTACTATTTACATAGTAAATAGTCTTTGGGCCACTTACTATTAATAAAAAACATGAAGTCAAAATATCATAAAATGCAGCCTACTTAAAAAACAAAACCAAACCCTTTTTCCCCACATATTATTTTTCTTTATACCTAGAAAAAGACATGTTTGGTGCTTAAGTATGCTGACTTGCTCTATAATTTCGGTTGGCAGGGGAAATACAATTTCTCAATATATTTTTCCTAATAAAATAAAGAACCTGAAGTGCCAGCACATTTACATACCTACCAATTATGAAATGAGTTTCCTTGGATATTAAAACTAAGCCAAAATATAATTTAGTCCTATAAAATACTGTCCAACTCTGCTATAGTTCTACTTGGAGCATCAGGAATTGTTATTTAATTAGCAATTGATTAGTGGACTTTAATGTAACTTTATTTTTTTCCCCACAACACAGTAAAAAGTTTTGTAAAATGAGCATTTTTCTCCATATGAAGGAAAAAAGTACATATCATACATATGCTTTTTGAAATGTCTTAAAAGCATCTGAGAGTCAAGTGTTTATGACATCCTGAACTTTAGAAGATGCTGCAGCTCTGTCACTGATGTGGAATTTCTTTCAGATGACGTAAATAAAAATCAGGTACCCATGGTTATAAATACTCCATTTCATATTTTCTCCAGCAACAGCAAAAAATTTCAATTAATTGAATCTCAGCCAACTACAAATAATGCCAGAAGTGCAATATTTGGTGCTCCAGGTCATAGACATTAATTAAGATGCAAAGGATCAGCATTAGAGGCCCCAAATACAGATTTTTGTTCCAGAATTTCTTTTTTGATAGATATGGTCTGAAATAGCTATAAATAACCACTTCAACTATATGGGAAAAGAGGGTTTTGGGTACAATTTTTATTTTGCTTGCTCTGGAACTTATGATAAAATTCTGAAGTGTCATTTTTAAAAATGAAAATAAGATTATTTTCACTTTAGGATTTGTTCAGTTCAGTCACTCAGTCGTGTCGGACTCTTTGTGACCCCATGGACTGCAGCACGCCAGGCTTCCCTGTTCATCACCAACTCCTGGAATTTACTCAAACTCATGTCTATCGAGTCAGTGATGCCATCCAGCCATTTCATCCTCTGTCAGCCCCTTCTCCTCCCGCCTTCAATCTTTCCCAGCATCAGGGTCTTTTCTAGTGAGTCAGTTCTTCACATTAGGTGACTAAAGTATTGGAGTTTCAGCTTCAGCATCAGTCCTTCCAATGAATATTCAGGATTGATCTCCTTTAGGATGGACTGGTTGGATCTCTTTGCAGTCCAAGAGACTCTCAAGATGAGTCTTCTCCAACGCCACAGTTCAAAGGCATCTATTCTTTAGTGCTCAGCTTTCTTTATAGTCCAACTCTCACATCCATACATGACTACTGGAAAAACCATAGCTTTGACTAGACGGACCTTTGTTGGCAAAGTAATGTCTCTGCTTTTTAATATGCTGACTAGGTTGATCATAGCTTTTCTTCCAAGGAGAAAACATCTTTTAATTTCATGCCTGCAGTCACCATCTGGATTTGTATTTATAGAAAAAAAAAAAACAAACAACCTTTGCATTCCATGTCAGCTCTGTTTTAAAGGAACACAAATTCAGTGATTTCCCATTGGAGAGACAGAGAGGTAAGACTAAGATCCTTTAAGATGGCTACAGTTACCAAATGCAAAATTTATAAACCATGACATACCTTTTTTTAGATGTTTTCCCCAAATCACTTGCTAAGAGGCTTATAGAAATGAATCATTTTCAAGATACTATCCGTCTTTCAAAATATCTAGATTTTCTGGCAGTAAAATTTTTTTTGTGTGTGTGTGTGTGTGTGTGTATGTACATTTTGCTTTTTGAAATGTAGATATTTCTTTACATTGCTCTATGGCGGTTGAGCTCAAACAAGAAGAATTCTGAAAAAAAGATCAGTACAACTTGTTAGCTTCCCAATTTATCATCCACCTATACAAGATTTAATGGCTGTGTTAACCCAGAGTCTCAAGAATAATTATAGTCTAAAACAAGTCCTTAAAGTGAAGAGATGAAAAGAAATATAGAAAGGGAGGGCTGTCATGAAACAGAAATTGCACAAGCAAGGGAACTTTCATCATGTTGAGTAAGTACTTTGCTATGGGATTCCTTTTAAAATTAAGGTGCCTAGCAAGTTGGATGGAAATAAAATATGTATGATTAGCAGGGAATACCTTGGCTCAGAGTAGTTGGAAATGAATGGAGAAAGGACAGAGAGGTATTTTTTTCCCCCAAGTCATTACCAGCTTTAGCTCACAGAAAAGTTATTTCAACTTCTCTCTTTGAAAAACTGCTTTGAGGTCTGCTTTTAATTTTAACAGTTAAATATCATATTCATGCCAATGAATCTTTTTCTTGTTTAATATCATTAGGAAGAAAGCCTCCCAGGTCAGAGTGAATAGCATAATTGCTTAAAAGAAGAAATATATAGCATGCATATTTAATAAAAACCTTTAAAACAATTTCCTTATGTTGGCTAGGCATTTTTGTTTATATATGATAAACTTTTAGCTTTTAACACACTAAACTACACTGAACCATATGGGAAAATCTCTAGAATAAGATTTTAGTGAATAACCTCACAGATCTTTTACTGATTATATCTGTTTAGGCTGCAGGTCAGTTTTACAGGATCCTTGATTCAGCTCATGCAATTAGAGTAAACCACGCTATAAATCTGCAAAGCTCCTAAGAACAATATAGAAGTCATTATGCAACTTTGGTCATAAATTCCATGAGATAAGTGCTTTGATATTTTCCATGTCTTGAAATACTCCCAACAACTGAAAAATATTTGTTTTCATGAAAAGTTAAAAAAAAAACTGACTGCAACACTACTTTTCAGAGCTCAACAGATTGCTGTCTGCATGACATTTCTTGCTGTTCATAACTAAAGAGAAATGACTTTGGCACTTATATCTGTTTGATGAGAAATTGTTACTGCAATTGCCCTATGAGACATCAAGCCACCTGTCACAGCATCCTTGCTGTTTTGGTTTTTTGTCCAAGGCAATCGTCTCCCTGATAGCTCAGCTGGTAAAGAATCTGCCTGCAATGCTGGTTTGAGTCTTGGGTCAGGAAGATCCTCTGGAGAAGGAATAGGCTACTCACTCCAGTATTCTTGGGCTTCCCTGGTGGCTCAGATGGTAAAAACTCTGCCTGCAATGCAGGAGACCTGGGTTTGATCCCTGGGTTGAGAAAATCCCCTGCAGAAGGGAACAGCTACCCATTTCAGTATTCTGGCCTGGAGAATTCCATGGACAGAGGAGCCTGGCAGGCTACAGTCCACGGGGTTGCAAAGAGTCGGACACAACTGAGCAACTTTCACTTTAATCCTCTCCAGTCAGCAGGAGGATAGAAAAACAGTATGCCACCAGACAGAAGTAGCTGGAACATTCTGGCAAACAGAATGGACTTCAGGGTCAGTCGGATTATAGGGTGAAAATTTTATTTACTTGTGTGACTTTGGACATGTTATATAACCTTTTAAAGTTTTAGCCTTTTCACCTTAAACTGGGGATGATTATGTTCAGGTCCCAGGTTATTAACATGGAGACTGACAGACGGGGTGTGCAGAAGGAGCAGATACATGGTAGTTATTATTAGGTCATTTGGGGGGTGAAGGTTTGATGCATTGATGACTTTGAGGTGTTTTTCTTTGTCATAATGGCTTTTCAGAAATAGTAGCTAGTCAACCTTCTGTCTTTGCTGCAGAGATTTCGTGCGTTAGGATCTCTGAGAGGTCTAAAGGCAGGACCCAAAGTGTGAAATTTATTGAAATCTTCAGTTTTATCTTAAACACATATGTATACTTTGTGTTCTACTGAGTAACAGATGTAAATTGTTTTATTAGCCAAATCATTTTTGCTCCTTAAATCTTCTTGTACATCTGATGCTCTGGCGTTACCTTCATTCTGTGGCATCGCCTGACCTCTGGCACCACGCTGGGAATAAGGACAGCCAGTCTGGGCCGCATTGGAGAAAGACCAGGAAACTTAGACTTCCCTCAACTCTGCTTTCTAGTGCCTCTGTACAGGTGGTGGGGCTTGGGGGCCTTCCTCTCTCTGACCAGCCCTCTTATTCCAAAATGAGACATAGGTTCTCTTGTATGGATCATTCTCACCATTTTAATTTAAATGTTTAGCTTATTGGCCTAAGAAATGGGGTACAACTGGGGTGGAGGAAGATGATGTTGAAAATAAATTTCTATCACTTAGTGAAAAAAGATAATAAATGGTAGAACATATGCCATTCTAGGTTCCCCCTCACCTGTCCCTATTTTGGAGTCCACCAAGAAAACACCACGATAGACCTTTGACGGCTGCTCTAGAAATTATGGCGTGTGTTCGTGTGTGCGTGTGTACTCAGCTGCTCAGTCGTGTCCAACTTGTGTGACCCCATGGACTGTAGCCCGCCAGGCTCCTCTGTCCATAGAATTTTTCAGGCAAGAACACTGGAATTGGTTTCCATTTCCTACTCCAGTGGCATGTGCTCAGTAGAGGTTAAATCTCATTCTATGAATCATGGGAAACTTGTAGGTAACTTCTCAGATTAAGTGAGAAGGAAGATGAAAAAGCATGCTTTGGGTGACTTGCTATACAGACAACTGGGTTCTTAGGCACAATAACATTTTTTGTGAGTAAAAGTCCATGAGATAGTAAATCATTGCTAAATAAATAAAGCATGGTATAAATAATAAAAGCATTGTTTTCTGTCTGTCCTCAAAGTTCTATTATTCCGATTAAGTTAAATAACTATTCAACCTAAAAGTAAAACCTCATTATATCCCCTGGTCACCAACAGCCCTCTAACCCATGAGCTGGGACACACAGGTGGAGAACATTACAGGGGTAGGATGGTACTTGGTACCATTTCATCCTGGATAAAGGCCAATAATGTAGATGGGAGAGAGGGAGGAAGAGAGGAAGAATGAGGGCAAAAATGTGCATTTATCTCCCACTGTTTGTTTACAGTTCATTCAGTGTAAGTAATACTTACTTGTTCCTGGGGCCTATGACATGCGACACCTTTCTTCCTTCGTAGATGGACTATTGTGTCAATCTGGTGATTAGACTGTGTCATACACAGGTAATGGCCAAATGAAACTCAGCGGGAGTCTTCCCTCTTCAGCTTAGGTTTGCTTCCTGCTAGAAAGGGACATGGTTCTTCTGCTCCCTCTCTCTCAGCCCTAGGCCTCAGTTTATTGCCCTCAGTTTTTGCTCCCTGTCAACACTGAAGTTGTTAGTAGGGAGGGAGGGAGGGACAGGTAGTGGGACAGTTCTTTCTACTTTCTGCGCCAGTCAAATTGTGCAAGTTGCCATTTCTGGATGGCTCAGTTATATGATTAGGGCTTCCCTGGTGGCTCAGCGCTAAAGAATCAGCCTGAAGTGCAGGAGATGCAGGTTCGAGCCTGGGTCAGGAAGAACTCCTGGAGGAGGGCAGGCAAACCACTCCAGGATTCTTGCCTGGAGAATCCCATGGACAGAGAAGCCTGGTGGCTACAGTCCATGGGGTCACAAACAGGTGGACATGACTAAGGCAACTGAGCACAGTTATATGATTAAAATGAACATTCCCCTCTTGTGGCACTTTGATGGATGCTTCACATCTTTCCTATCTGGGCCCCTCTTCTACAATTCCCTACCTCCAAGCATATGTGATTCTATTCAAGAAGGCCTAAGAAGACATCTACCTGGAAACTTTCACCAGACTCTGCTGAAGTCACCGTGCTCCTCCAGGCCTCCCAACTGGACAGAGCCCAAGATAGCCCCCTCTAGTTCTTTCCGATTTGGGCCGCTTGCATTCTCAGGAAACACTCACACATCTATGTCGTGACAAACTCCAGCCCATCCCAGTGAGGCAGACTGCCCCTGGCTCCACTGCCTAGTGAGTCAGCCCCTCTCTCACACCCCAGTTCACAGCCTGTTTTCCCTTCCTCCAGTGTGAGTCAGAACTAGTTCCCCTCTGTGTCTCCCAATTGCTGGGAAAAACATCTCTCAGCTGTTCAGGTGACCCCACTGATGTCTCCCTTAATACCGACATCTCCCTTGATGAGCTTTAGGATTGGAAGGTAGCAGCCCTTCTTACAAAAGAGAGTGGGGACTGGGCAATGACAGAGCCCTTCAGTAATCTCATCTCAAGATCCTTACTCTGATCCCCTTTCATCTTCTCCATCTGGTGAGGTTGTCCTTCACGCCATTTACAAATTCTGCATATGACAGGAGTTGAATCCATAGCCTTGTTGCCCATATTATTTTAGTAACTCAGTTTGAACAGTGTTAAGAAGAGTCTCCATCCTTGTTTGACACAAATCTGGTTTAATTCACTTGGGAAGAATAAGCAAACTCTCATGGTAACTAAAATTAAAAATAAATATGAACATGGTGCCAAAATTAAGTCACTGAAATGCATTTTAACTTTTCTGGCAGGTAATCCAGCACTTAGAGTTTGATTTGACTATAAAAACAAGTCTGCACAAAATCAGTCTGAAACCATCACAAAAAGAAGCAAACTTTAAAACTCTATCAAATTTACATCATGAACTCTTCCTTTAAAAGTGATATTTATAGATTTGGTGCCAACCTTGTAAGTAAAATCTGAAGCAAACATTTTCTTTGCACATTTTCATGTCATGCCGTTGAATATGTTGACCAGAGAGGGGATAAGATACTCTGTTGCTTTAAAGCTGGTTCCAGGTTTGGGCATGAGCTGTGTCTACTCTGGGATTCCAGTGGGTCTCGATGTGCCTGGCAGACCCTTGGGGTCAGCCTGCCCAGAGTCTGTGAACATGAGACACCACGATGCCTCCCAG
The DNA here is from genome assembly GCF_001704415.2 of Capra hircus. Taxonomy (NCBI): domain Eukaryota; kingdom Metazoa; phylum Chordata; class Mammalia; order Artiodactyla; family Bovidae; genus Capra; species Capra hircus. The sequence continues at coordinate 42,222,061 of NC_030827.1, forward strand.
GAGAGAAATCATCTTCAGGGAGGAGAGTGTCAAGCAGACAAGCTTCAACCTGTAATGAAGCCTGAGCCATCACATGGGAAGGACAATTCTGAGCACAGTATGATGCTGCCATTTGGATATGTCCCTTTAGGGACTCAGGTCTGAGTCTTAGGGAGGAGAGGGCTGCAAGTAGAAACTGAAAGAGCTATTTTCACTAAAGCCTTCTGGGATGCAGAAGATTCAGATGACCTAAATATTCCCAAACCTCAACTGCTCCCTGTGCCTTTCTGGTTGAAAGCAGCAGCTCCTTTTCTGTCTGTTGAGACTGATATGGTCTTGCATATTAAACAGCTGATACATTACTTTGCCAACAAAGATCCGTCTAGTCAAGGCTATGGTTTTTCCAGTAGTCATGTATACATGTGAGAGTTGGACTATAAAGGAATCTGAGTGCTGAAGAATTGATGCCGTTGAACTGTGGTATTGGAGAAGACTCTTGAGAGTCCTTTGGACTGCAAGGAAATCCAATCAGTACATCCTAAAGGAGATCAGTCCTGAGTGTTCATTGGAAGGACTGATGTTGAAGCTGAAACTCCAATACTTTGGCCACCTGATGCGAAGAGCTGACTCATTTGAAAAGACCCTGATGCTGGGAAAGATTGAGGGCAGGAGAAGGGGACAACAGAGGATGAGATGGTTGGATGGCATCACCGACTCAATGGACATGAGTTTGGGTAGGTCCAGGAGATGGTGATGGACAGGGAGGCCTGGCATGCTGCAGTTCATGGGGCCACAAAGAGTCAGACACGACTGAGCGATTGAACTGAAATGAACTGAAGAGGGCCTAGTAACCCCAAATTAGGACAGTTACCTTGCAGGGTGATGCCAATTCTACTCATGTCCTCAAATTACTAACTCCTTCACTTCCTCTACACTTGTATCCAGCAGCAGGCCCCAGCAGACCCCAGGGCCAATTATAAAATCGGATCCAGCAGAAGAAAGGCTCTGACATGAAAAACACTGCATGATTCTACGGAATATGTGTTCAAATGGATTCTAAGGGCGTTATACCAGGTAGGGATTGAACATGTATGTATTTATCAGATACTCTTGGTTTTGTTTACTTGGTTGCCTTAGCAGTGGCGCATGTTGAATGAAGCTGAGAGGCCAGAGATTCACTAGTATAATATAGTAGAAGGAATCCAAAGGTTGAGGGGGGTAGGAAGTTAAAGTGGACTTATCTTTTGTTACTGACTGTCCACCTTAACTAGAGAGTATCCTGGGCACCTCCAAGTGCATCCAGAGAACACTCCTTTCATTAATATACTGAGAAAATACACCAGCAGCCTTGCAAAGTGCCAAAGAGTTGTTTTCTGCCGGCTGGTGATGAATATGGTGATGTTACCATTGAAATAGGCTCTTTAGTTGCCATAATGACTACAGGTTGCCAGGACAGCAGAGGCAATGCTCACCATGAGACCTTAAGAGGAAAGATGGGCACTATGTAAGAACATATACTTCAGCTACAATGGTCATCAAAGAGGGATGATCTGAAGAAATCTTTGGTTGTGGCTAATGGATGATCACTAATGACTGTCTTTGATGGTGGCTAATGGATTAGTACTGAAATAGTCTACTAAGCTTTTCTTTGATCTGTAGATCTGAAAGGCTTCAGATTTGGCAAGCAGAGTCACCCCATATAAAGATCAAGACACTAACCAAATTCTAAGACTTGAGGCAATTCCTAGACCTAGTAGGAATGTGAATGAAGAGAAGGGATGGAATCTTTGACAGCAGACCCTTTAGAGACCCCAACCTTTCCCAAGGGACTTGGAGCCATTTACCAGAGTTATTATGTACAAGGAAAGAGAAACTGCACATTGTTTACAGTTTTGATGGTGGCCTACCTCTGAAACTACTGGTATGGTATTGCTTTTGGTTTACTTTGTTAGAAGAATCTTCATTAACTGTTTCTATTACAAGGCTCACATTTCAGGAATCAGGGAGCTCATGTAGAAATAAATTTCCTACTACAAACTTGGTAACTGAGTTAGAGTGAGCACAGAGACAGTGGCTCTGAGCTGAGGATAATCCTGGGTTCAGACACCACAATGGGAGATATTGGAAGTCAAGAGGAAAACGGATTTTTGGTCAAGCCCACCTCTCAACGGCCCCAGTGGGAACACACATTATGGTTATTTTTTCAGTGGGAGTGGTAAAATTGAATTGTCCTGCAAGCTGATTAGGATTAGGGGGACTTTGCTTGCCTGGAACTTCTTCAAAGCCTTACAGCCTAAGCAGAGAATTGGAGCATCATGTTCAAATATGGTATAGATTGTCTACAAAATCCAAAGAAATTCTTTGTATTCTTTTGGGAGGACCAGGCAGCAGCTTATTGCCAATCAGTTCTATCAGATCTCTTCGCTCCTGGAAGACACTTACTTTTGATATAGATTTGCTTTCCTTAAATCCCATGATTATGTCACTACTACCTTCCACAGACTTACATTGCCATATTCACTGTCACAACAAGACACCCAACTCTGAACAAGAAACTTTTCCAAAAAAATAAAAGCACTGCAGTGGGTGAATGCCCATGGGATTCTCTGATTTTTTTTTTTTTTTTTTACCATGTACCTTATTACCCTGAAGGATCTGGCCTTAAAGAAGAGTGGATTGGCCTTTTGAAAACTCAGTTACAGCAACAGTTGGAAGATAACATTCTGACACTAGGTTACTATCCCATATGATGCTCTGATCTAGTGAATAACATATGGTACAGTTTCTCCATAAACAGAATTCCCAGGGTAGAATGGCAGCTCTCATTATTACACCTAAATTTTACTTGTAAGTATTTTATTTCTCAGTCCCATGGATTTGGGCTTTCTTGGTTTAAAGATCTCATGATGCAAAGGAAAACTACCTCCACTAGGGGACATAACAATTGGGTGTTGAGACTGCCACCTGGTTACTGAGCTCTGTGTACCATTGGGCCAACAGGGAAAAAAAGTCACTTTTAGGATTCATCCTGTTTATCAAGGAGGAAATAAGGTTGGTGCTTTATAATAGGAGTTAAGAGAAGTCCGGGACCCTCTTGAATGACACCTAGTACTGCCATATAAGGTGGTAAAAGTTAAGGCAAGAGTGGAACAATTCTATGGTAGACTGAGATATAGTCACCAAAATACATTTCCCTTTTCCTTGTTGGCACATGGATCGAATATAATTCCTGGCCTACTTTGCAGCTAGATGTGAGCATGACACTGTGGTCTGTCAATAGACTGTGAGGGAAGCATTATATGCTACTTGCAGGCCTAGCATATAGGATAGAAGAGCTAGTGTATCAGAAGGTCACCATCATCAGACTGGAGACAACCTCTTTGGGTTTTATTGAAAAAGGAATAAACATCTCCTGGATTAGACTGCTGAAAATTCTAAGTTCATCTCTTATAGCAATTGGCATTACCAAACTACTTACTACTACTGTTAAATCGCTTCAGTCGTGTTCGACTCTATGTGACCCCATAGACAGCAGCCCACCAGGCTCCGCCATCCCTGGGATTCTCCAGGCAAGAATACTGGAATGGGTTGCCATTTCCTTCTCCAATGCATGAAAGATAAAAGTGAAAGTGAAGTCACTCAGTCATGTCTGACTCTTAGCGACCCCATGGACTGCAGCCCACCAGGCTCCTCCGTCCATGGATTTGCCCTGGCAAGAGTACTGGAGTGGGGTGCCATTGCCTTCTTCGACCAAACTGCTTACAAGCCGCTTAAAAGCTTAATTTTCCCTTGAGTCAATGGCATACTCCAGAAGAGAGCCTGCCCATGGGCCTTTATGTCTATATTCTATCCAGGAGGGGTGCTTTCTGGATGAGGGGAACCAAACAGCAAGAGACCACAAGGAAATCCAAGCACAAACGCTGGAAGAGGTTGGGCTGAAGTGGATCTCTCACCTTAGGAAACTGTGCACTTGAGGGACCCTTGCTGGATGTCAGAAAAACTCATCTTTGGTTCATGCATGAGAACTTTATTTTGAGTGCCTGCCATACAATGTTGATGTTCAAGGGACACCATGACCACTAAGGCAAGGGACACTTGCTTTGTGCATCTTCCTCTGATCTGCACCCTGTGGTGAGTATCGATGACTGAAAGGTTGGTGGGAAGGAGCTGGAGGCAAACAACCTGTCTCCAAAGGACTTTATGGAGCTGCAGGCTGACTGAGGTCGAGGAAGTGATACAGGTTTAGCTCAGACCTGACACTGGAACTTCCAATTGGACAGGACTAGAGTGAACTATGGGCTTCCTAGGTGGAGCTAGTGGTAGAGAACCCATCTGTCAATGCAGGTAGATGTAAGAGACATGGGTTCGATCCCTGGGTTGGGAAGAGCCCCTGGAGGGAGGCATGGTAACCCATTCCAGTATTCTTGGAGAATTCCATGGACAGAGGAGCCTGGTGGGCTGTGGGTTCATAGGGTTGCTAAGAGTCAGACACGACTGAAATGACTTAGCAAACATGCATGCAGAGTGGACTATAAAAATAACAAAGCAACCAGAAAGGTATGGAATTTGCCCAAGATAAATAGAAGGGGAAGGGTGATTGGAAAGAGCATGAAAGAATGTGGCAATTGAAGAGAAAGGAGACTCTGTTAGATACAACTTAGACTAAGTTTCACTATAATCACACACTCTCTACTCTTCACTGTGTTGCCAGATGAACATGGAGAAAAGTCTGAATGAATCCTACCACTATGCTTTCTAATTGTGGGAGAAACCAACTCATATTAATAAAAATTGCTGTATTTCTTCTTGGCACTTGGTGGGCTGTCTGAGAAGATGGAGATTTTTGTAAGAGAGGATGGAGTTCTTAACGGAGCTGCTGCTGTTGAGATAGAAGGTGATGAAGTCATTTATTCAGCATCATATTTTCTGCTTCAAGATTGACCTAAGTAATCTGGCTAAGTGTCCCACAACGCTTTGTCTCTAAGTGATGGTCAACCTCTGGTGTTGATGGTAGTGGAAAGATTCCCTCACTGCCCTCTGTGAACCACTGCATCTGGTCTGGCACACTGTGGTTGCTTCTACTTCTTTCCCACAAATTGAAGAAAAAAATGCACAAAATCAGCATTTTCTAAAGCGTGTTCCACAGGAATGTAGTTCAGTGGGATATTTACAGATGCTAAAGAGGAGAAAAAAACTCTTCAATCAAATAACATGGGTAAATTTGGATAAACAAAGGGGACAAGCTTTTTCTTTACCACAAAAGATCTCACAGCCTTTATCATGTTAATGTGTGTGGTGGAGTTCATGATAGAGACACAGAGAGCAGAATTTCACAGACTCTTGAGTGCATGGACCCTCTTTTCCCCCAGACTGTCTTTGAGGACTGAGTGTCCATCAGCCCATACTTTGAGACCTGCTGGTTCAATTCATTTTCCCTTGTGCAGAAAATTTCATAAGTAATGAATGGATGTGAAAAAAAGAGAAACAGTGAAATCCTATGCATTTATCTAAAGATCATTTGAAGAATTGTCTGTGTTAACATTAAGTGCTTTTTTCTCCTGGACTAGAGAGAGGGAAGACTATTCCTTGATGAAGTGGAGGCCAGTGAAACACAAATGCATGTTTCATCCCAACGCCAGAGAACAATGAATTCCTCTGGGAACTTTCTAATATATAATTGTCGTGCAAGTGAATTTTAAAATGAATACTATGCTTTCGCCTTGTCAGATTTTTCACTTTTCATCACATGCATCACCTTTAAACTGCCCAGGTGGATAAGAGAAGCAGTCCTTGCAAGTCACACATTTTGGTTCTAATCAAGGCACACTCTAAATTCACCTTGTTTCTAAAGTTGGGTTTATTAACCGTTCATTTATAAATGTTTGTTTCCATGTATTTCCAGGAATTCTCCTTTTTACCATTTCACATCTTTATGTCAATGATTTCTAATGGGCTAAATTTAATTTTTTCAATTCATAACATAAATTGAGAAATAATCTCCCACTGAAACAGTATGGATTAGAAAGATGGATTTGGTAATCACCTAAAGAATGTGAGCAATAAGTAAATCAATTCTCATTATTCATCAAATAAAAAAGTCTGAACTTGGAGGCAGAAAACTAAGTTTCTGTTTCCTCTGTGTTTCTAATGAGTTCTGTGGCCGTTGGCAAGTTTCTCTACTTCTTTTAGGCCTCAGTTTCTTGAACTGTAAAATGAAAGGGCTGCAGATGATATCTTCTAGGGACCTCTGAAGCTATAAAATTCTCTGATTCTCATACTGTTATTTTTCCTAAATTTCCACATTTAGTAGATTTCAATATGTATCTGTCATTGGGATGCCCTGCAGGGGAATAGTTATGATTTCTAGAACTGCACGTCCATGATACACTGAAATAGATGACTTAACTGGCAATATCATACCCGTTATAAAGGATGAATGAATCATCATTGTTCTTTTAGTCATCAGCCAAATTTGTGCTTGGATGTTTGGCTACTTAAGCATGTATTCTTTCCCTTAAATGTATATAGAGAAATAAATGTATGACTCCAAATTCAGATTAACATTTAACTGCTAAATATCCTAAAACATGATTAAGTACAAAATTAGGAAAAAGTTAATATAGCATAGAGAAGAGGCAAATATTTCTAGAGTTGCGCTATCCAATAATAAGCCACCGGCTCTCTGTGTCTACTCAGCATTTGAGATGTTGCTAGTCTGAAATGAAATTTTGGTAAAGCTTTTGAAAACTTGGTTCCAAAAAAAAAGAGTAAAATATATTATCAGCAATTTTAATATATTGATTTCTTGTTAAAAATAATAATATGTTCCAGCTGAGCTATTTCAAATCCTAAAAGATGATGCTGTTAAAGTGCTGCACTCAACATGTCAACAAAATTGGAAAACTCAGCAAAGGCCACAGGACTGGAAAAGGTTAGCTTTCATTCCAATCCCAAAGAAGGGCAATGCCAAAGAATGTTCAAACTACCGTACAATTACACTCATTTCACATGCTAGTAACGTTATGCTTAAAATCATTCAGCAGTGTGTGAACTGAGAAATTCCATATGTACAAGCTGGGTGTAGAAAAGGCAGAGGAACCAGAGATTAAACTGCTAACATTCACTGGATCATAGAGAAAGCAAGGGAATGCCAGAAAAACTTCTGCTTCATCGACTATGCTAAAACCTCTGCCTGTGTGGATCACAACAAACTGTGGAAAATTCTTAAAGAGATGGGAATACCAGACCACCTTACTTGTCTCCTGAGAAACTTGCATATGCATCAAGAAGCAACATTTAGAGCTGGACTGGTTCCAAATTGGGAAAGGAGTACGTCAAGGCTGTGTATAGTCACCTTGCTTGTTTAGCTTATATGCAGGGTACATTACATGAAATGCCAGACTGAATGAATCATAAGATAGAATTAAGATTTCTGGGAGAAATATCAACAGCCTCAGATATGCAGATGATACCATCTAATGGCAGAAAGTGAAGAGGAATTAAAGAGCTTCTGGATGACGGTGAAAGAGGAGGGTGAAAAAGCTGGCTTAAAACTCAGCATTCAAAAAAACGAAGATCATGGCTTCTGGGTCCATCAATTTATGGCAAATAAAAAGGGAAAAAATGGAAGCAGTGACAGATTTTATTTTCTTGGGCTCCCAAATTACTGAGGACGATGACTGCAGCCATGAAATTAAAAGATGCTTGCTCCTTGGAAGGAAAGCTATGACAAACCTAGACAGCATATTAAAAAGCAGAGACATCATTTTGCCAACGAAGGTGCATATATTCAAAGTTATGATTTTTTCAGTAGTTATGTACTGATGTGAGAGTTGGACCATAAACAAGGCTGAGCACTGAAGAATTGATGCTTTCAAACTGGTACTGGAGAAATCTCTTGAGAGTCCTTTGGACAGCAAGGAGATTAAACCAGTTAATCCTAAAGGAAATCACCCCTGAATATTCACTGGAAGGATTTACACTGAAGGTGAAGCTCCAATACTTTGGCCACCTGATGCAAAGAGCTGACTCACTGGAAAAAATCCTGATGCAGGGAACAATTGAAGGCAAAAGGAGAAGGGTGTGGCAGAGAATGAGATGTTTATATAGTATCACAGAGTTGATGGACATGAATCTGTGCAAACTCTGGGGGACAGTGAAGGAAGTGGGGCCTAGTGTGCTGCAGCCCACGGGGTTGCAAAGAGTCAGACGTGACTTAGTGACTGAACAACAGCAACGATACTTTTTTTTAGGTGTGTCTCTTTTAAAAATCCCTATCTTTATTTTTTAATTGAAATATAATTGCTTTACAATATTGTCTTAGCTTCTGTTGTACAATGAAGTGAATCAACTACATGTATACATACCTCCCCTCCCTCTAGGAATTTCCCTCCCACCCCACACTTACCCCACCCATCTAGATCATTTTGGATATATTAGGTTACATAAAATGTATTGTTAAAATTAATTTTGTTTCTCTTTACTTTTTACATATAGCTATTAGAAAATCTAAAAATTACATGTTTGGCTCTTTTTATATTTCTAGTGGACAGCACTACTGTTCTAATGGATTCTGTCATGTTAATGAACACTTTAGATATCAACACTGAATTCTATTTTATCCCCATAGGAAGATTAATCAATGTAAGTAGCTTCAACCTTTTAAGAAGGCTCTGTTCTAAATTTTTATGTTGCTTCTCTGTCCGTTTTCCTGACATCAAAACAATATAATGGTTTATTTTCCTTTAAAGCTTAAATATTATGATAAAGCAACGAAAATAGAATAAAATACTATTGAAATAATGTTAGTTAAACAAAATAAAAGAATAAATCTTCTTGATTGTTTGTTCCAATTATTCATACTTGAGTTTATTTTGCTCAGTGTTAGTTGCTCAGTTGTGCTCAACTCTTTGCAACCTCATGGACTGTGTAGCTCACCAGGGTTCTCTGTCCATGGCAGTCTCCAAGCAAGAATACCAGAGTAGGTTACCATTCCTTTCTCCAAGGATCTTCTTTTTTTTAAAAATATAAATTTATTTATTTTAATTGGAGGTTAATTACTTTACAATATTGTATTGGTTTTGCCATAAATCAACATAAATCCGCTACAGGGATATACATGTTCCCTATCCTGAACTCCCCTCCCTCCTCCCTCCCTGTACCATCCCTATGGGTCATCCCAGTGCACCAGCCCTGAGCATCCAGTATCATATATCAAACCTGGATTGGCCATTTGTTTCATATATGATATTATACATGTTTCAATGCCATTCTCCCAAATCATCCACCCTCTCCCTCTCCCACAGAGTCCAAAAGACTGTTCTATACATCTGTGTCTCTTTTGCTGTCTCACATACAGGGTTATCGTTACCATCTTTCTAAATTTCATATATATGTGTTAGTAAACTGTATTTGTGTTTTTCTTTTTGGCTTACTTCACTCTGTATAATAGGCTCTAGTTTCATCTACCCATTAGAACTGATTCAAATGTATTCTTTTTAATGACTGAGTAATGCTCCATTGTGTATATGTACCACAGCTTTCTTATCCATTCATCTGCTGATGGACATCTAGGTTGCCTCCATGTCCTGGCTATTATCAACAGTGCTGCAATGAACATTGGGGTACACGTGTCTCTTTCAATTCTGGTTTCTTCGGTGTGTATGCCCAGCAGTGGGATTGCTGGGTCATAAGGCAGTTCTAGTTCTAGTTCCAGTTTTTTAAGGAATCTCCACACTGTTCTCCATAGTGGCTGTACTAGTTTGCATTCCCACCAACAGCATAAGAGGGTTCCCTTTTCTCCACACCCTTTCCAGCATTAATTGCTTGTAGACTTTTGGATCGCAACCATTCTGACTGGCGTGAAATGGTACCTCATTGTGGTTTTGATTTGCATTTCTCTGATAATGAGTGATGTTGAGCATCTTTTCATGTGTTTGTTAGCCATCTGTATGTCTTCTTTGGAGAAATGTCTATTTAGTTCTTTGCCCCATTTTTTGATTGCATCATTTATTTTTCTGGAATTGAGCTGCAGGAGTTGCTTGTATATTTTTGAGATGAGTTGTTTGTCAGTTGCTTCATTTGCTATTATTTTCTTCCATTCTGAAGGCTGTCTTTTCACTTTGCTTAGAGTTTCCTTTGTTATGCAGAAGCTTTTAAGTTTAATTAGGTCTCATTTGTTTATTTTTGCCTTTTTCCCTGATATTCTGGGAGGTGGGTCATAGAGGATCCTGCTGTGATTTATGTCGGAGAGTGTTTTGCCTATGTTCTCCTCTAGGAGTTTTATAGAAAACCCTAAAGACTCCACCAGAAAATTACTAGAGCTAATCAATGAATATAGTAAAGTTTCAGGATATAAAATCAACACACAGATAGCCCTTGCATTCCTATACACTAATAATGAGAAAATAGAAAGAGAAATTAAGGAAGCAATTCCATTCACCATTGCAATGAAAAGAATAAAATACTTAGGAATATATCTACCTAAAGAAACTAAAGACCTATATATAGAAAACTATAAAACACTGGTGAAAGAAATCAAAGAGGACATTAATAGATGGAGAAATATACCATGTTCATGGATCGGAAGACTCAATATAGTCAAAATGTGTATACTACCCAAAGCATTCTACAGATTCAATGCAATCCCTATCAAGGTATTTTTCAGAGCTAGAACAGATAATTTCACAATTTGTATGGAAATACAAAAAGCCTCGAATAGCCAAAGCAATCTTGAGAAAGAAGAATGGAACTGGAGGAATCAACCTGCCTGACTTCAGGCTCTACTACAAAGCCACAGTCATCAAGACAGTATGGTACTAGCACAGAGACAGAAAATATAGATCAATGGAACAAAATAGAAAGCCCAGAGATAAATTCACACACCTTTGGACACCTTATCTTTGACAAAGGAGGCAAGAATATGCAATGGATTAAAGACAATCTCTTTAACAAGTGGTGCTGGGAAAACTGGTCAACCACTTGTAAAAGAATGAAACTAGAACACTTTCTAACGCCATATACAAAAATAAACTCAAAATGGATTAAAGATCTAAAAGTAAGACCAGAAACTATAAAACTCCTAGAGGAGAACATAGGCAAAACACTCTCTGACATAAGTCCAAGGATATTCTTAACCCAGGGATCAAACTTGGGTCTCCTGCAGTGCAGGCAGGTTAGTTACCATCTGAGCCACCATGGAAGCCTGACCAAAGGAGAAAAATAAGGAGATGGAAACCTTCAAGTGGCCCTTCAGAAGACTTTGGCACATTTAGATTTGAATCTTTCTTGTCTATTAACACTTCAAACTTAGGGTTTTCCTTCTGTTTAAGACATGTGATTCTTTCACACTTTCTTACTTATTGCCAGGATTATAGTAATTGTTTTTCTAGCAACAGTGAAAACAAAAGGGAAAGAGAGGAAGAATCAAGAACTTCTTCCTATCTACTTTCTTTCTTTCTTTTTTTTTTCCTTTCTCCTTTCAAGGGGACAAGTGAACCAAGAGAGATTGCTTTGGAGTTGGAGGAAATTAGAATAGCTTTGGGGTGTGAGGGTGTGGGGATAGAAAGGGAGTGAAGGCCATTTCTATGCATGGTCTTTCTTTCTTTGAAGTGCTTGGCAATGGTGCCTTTCTGTTCTCAGCCTGAGATATTTCTCCAATAGAAATATAATTTTCCTATATGATTGTCTTTTACAATATTTAAAATGTACAATAGAACATAACTACCATAAGGCCAGTGGTCACTATCTGACAGCTATATCCTAGACTGAGAAGCCCTTAAATGTTAAGTTTGCTGCTGCTGCTGCTAAGTCATTTCAGTTGTGTCCATAGATGGCAGCCCACCAGGTTCCCCCATCCCTGGGATTCTCCAGGCAAGAATAATGGAGTGGGTTGCCATTTCCTTCTCCAATGCATGCATGGATGCTAAGGTGCTTTAGTCATGTCCGACTCTGTGCAGCCCCATGGACAGCAGCCCACCAGGCTCCTCTGTCCATGGAATTCTCCAGGCAAGAATACTGGAGTGGGTTGCCATTTCCTTCTCAAAAATGTTAAGTTTTGGATAATTTAAAACATCTCCAATGATGAACAATGGAATCAATCCTGCCTCCATTAAAAAAAAATCTCTTACTTATTAAAAAAAAATCAAATACAGGAATATTTGAATAAAGATTATGTGGTCCTAATTTCAGAGTATACATTGGTTTCAAGTTTTCACTGAAGAGAAGAGCCAGAAAGAAAGGAATATTTATGGAATTTTAACTCCTGCAACAATCCTGTGGGGCAGACTTATCATCTCCATTGACTGATGAGGAAACTGATATGTGGGTTTCCAAGAAGTTGCATCAGCTGCTCACATTTGCATGGTGAGCAATACAAGGTTAGAAATGGATTCAGTATCTTGTGACTTAAAAGCCCATTTAACCTTGCTGCTCCTTCTGCTTTGTTTCCCAGAGAAAATGTGAGAGGAAGAACACTGTGTGGAAAGAAGAATTGTGGGCCTGAAACATATTTCACACCCAAAGAAATAGCGGGGAAAAAAAGGTCAAATCCATTCTTTTACCTCTGTCTCAGGAATGAAAAAGTCAATTTTTAATTATATGGGTAAGGTTGACCGGGGGCTAACCTATCAAAAATGCTGAGTTCAGGGTTGGAGATTAAATATGGAGAGAGGCTCAATTTATTACTATTTGGGAGGAATAAACATCTGTACATAAAAAAGAGACTGGAATCTCTTCGCCTCCGGCCTGCCCTTGACCTTGAGGTGAACAGTGTAAAGTATGATCTTTTGGGGGCAATAAATGAACAGCTAGTGGACAGCATTGCCTGTAGTGTATGCTATATATTCTGGGATGCTGATCAAGTGTGGAGATCATGTGGGTATCACCATCTGCTGACACCTCTATCCTTCTGAGGCACAGATTTGCTCAGGTCATATAACATCCTTAGATGTCTACAAAGGGCTAGTTTTCTTTGTCTTATGATAACACAGACCCTAAATCCCAAGTCTGACTTATTCTTTTCCAAATGATGGTCTGTGATTGCTAACCATTTATTAAACACATTCCTCTGCTTACCCACCTTGTTCAGCTGCCTAAAATCTGCTCTGGAACAGGCAAGCTTTAAATAAACAAACTGGGTTCATTCATTCTTAAATGTACTATCTTGCCAAACAGCTATTTTTCTGCATGTTTAAAAATATAAGATGGCTAAGTGGCAATGTAGTCTTAAATATACAAATCTATGTGGATTTCTTTGCAAAATGAGATAAATTTTGCTCTTTACTATCTTATCAGCATGATTCCACAGTACTCCCCAAGCATCAGAAATCACATTGAATAAGGCACTAACTGTGATGAGACACAGCTAGGGTAAAGAAGGCTGCATTGGGACCCTCCTCTCCATTCAGATGTTGGGCAAAAATATTGATATGAAATCCCAGCATGAAGGGCCAGATTTTTCGAGTTCTGCTGATCAAAACAGGTTCACAGCTAGTACACTCAAGTTCAGATAGAGGACAACATGACACTAGGAGATTGGGGGGGAGGGGAAGAGGGAAGGGAATCCCTTCCAAAAGAACCTTCTGCTTTATTTGCCAAAGTGTTTCAGTAAACTAAATGCAGCAAAGCTAGCCAGAGAAGCTGGAGGGGATTTAATGGTTTGTGGTGGGGCATCCCATGTGGCCACGAACCCTGTCAGAGTTATCATGTGGCCAAGCTGGGGAAGAATTGTGTATCCCTGATAACCAAGTAGATCAGATAGAAATTTGCCTCTTTCCCCCCATGCTTCCTGTCACCTTCATTCATATTGTGTTCACATCACTTCTTAATTAGGGGAGTATATTATGATACTTCAGTGGGTCATTACAAACTATAACCGAAATAAAGTTGAGTGATTTGTTTCCACAAAAGACACCTTGATTGAGGTGGTTATTAGTAAACTATAAAGTACAATGAGGATAATTGGTATGAGTGCTATCATTATTTAGTGATGTCTTCAAATTTTCCCACTAATTTTCCTGTGATTAAAGAAAATTACTTACATTTAGCCAGTTGAGTATAGAAAAGAAAAATGGTTTGTCAAAGTATAAAATTGCTATTTATACTTAAACTATTACTAAAATTTACACTTTATAATAAACTGTTACATATTTTTAGATATCTGATTCTTATTAAAACAGCTGAAAAATGTTTTCCATAGTTCAAAACATAAATGTCAAAAAGAATACATTTTTAGCGATTGAAAACAAGAAGCAGTGCAAATAAATTCTGTTAGTACAAGAGGCACAAAGTAATACAAAGTTCCCAATGTCCACAGTTTCTTTTTCCTGACCAAAGAATAACAAAAACAGTAAAATAAGTATTTTATAATAAATTGAAATTGCATACTTTTCTTAGTTAATATCCTAAAATGTGATTGAAGTATAGTTTCTTACATGTGTTACAGTATATTCAGTTCTTGGGCCTTAATTTTGGGTTAAAAAAGAAAATGTTTGGAAATGAGATTGTCTTTCATTTGTTCCTTGAACACAAGACATTATCTATTTGGTTTTCATTGCTATAAATAAATTACTCATTTAAGGCTTGTTTCTCTGAAATGAAGGGTTTATGCAATCAATCATGCATAAAATTTGTTATTTTCCCCCACTTAGTCCAGTAGCTGCTCACAGAGAAATTGCATGAGTTGTTAGTTTTCACTGTCATTACTGCAAACTGGAGACAGAAGAGTAAGGGAGACACATAGAAATCAGATAAGAGGAAAACCCTAAATGTACCAGAACTGGAGATAGCAATAAAACTGTCGACTTCAAAATGAAATCACAGGACAATATTTCCTTACGAATAAATGTGCATAGAGGAGCCACTCAAATCACAGAATTCTCCTCTTGTTGTTGTTGGCTCTGATATATTGCTTTGATTGAAAAAGTGGGAATTTTCTAACTTTGGGCTTGAAACAATGGCATACACAGTTAAAAAAATATGAGGGAATAGAGTATTATAAAAAACATCTTTAAATCTTATGAAAGAGATTAACAAGGAGCAACCTTTTGGACTGACTAGGTGGTTGGAACATTTTCTTCCGCTCTGATCTCCTCAACTGGCTTCTGATACTTAGTGGCTCCCTCAAGTATTTCAAAGTCTAAACCTATGGAAGCGAGCAAGCAATCAATCAATAGGTCATTGACTTCAGTGTGGCAAGTTCCCTCATCCCCCAGTGATACTGAGAATGAGCCTTGGTATTACACACCTGTGGGTAATAGAGTGCTTGGGTACAGGATGCTTCGGCTGACTTAGAACAAGATGATTTTTATGTAGCTGCAAAACCACAAGGAGCATATATAACTGTATGTATAGTTATAAATTACATAAAGAGTATATATATATATAAAGAGTATATAAAGAGTATTATATAAGTATATATAATTCTTTATCAGACGATAAAGAATCTGCCTGCATTGCAGGAGATCCGAGTTCCATCCCTGGGTTGGGAAGATCCCTTGGAGAAGGGAACAGCAACCCACTCCAGTATTCTTGCCTGGAGAATTCCATGGACAGAGGAGCCTGGTGAGCTATAGTCTGTGGAGTCGCAAAGAGTTGGACACAATTGAGCAACTTTTACTTTCACTTTTCATATACATGTACAAATCTATATACACATGTATGTATATTTGTGTGCATGTATGTATATATATATACACACACGTATATATACATATAGACTTGTTTACAAATGTAATTTGGGTTAAATGTAATGTGTATATAATTTGGGTTGATCATCACTATAATATTAGAAGCCTAAGTAAAAAGGTTTGGGCTTAGAAAATAAGACACTTTTATAAACTATAAAGAAATACATGGACAAGGGCAGGGGAGGATGTCACAGAATAAATGAAACAAGGAACACAGTGGTGGATTGGAGATATTATTTCCCCTTCTACCTTCTTTCTCTTCTAGCTGTATTGTATTCTGTATGGCAGATATTAGGAAAATAGCATCTTAGCTGTCAGTAAAAAGAAATCAACCGTGAATATTCATTGGAATGACTGATGCTAAAATTGAAGTTCCAATACTTTGGGCACCTGATGTGAAGAGCTGACTCACTGGAAAAGACCCTGATGCTGGAAAACATTGAAGGCAAAAGAAGAAGCGGGTGGCAGAGGATGAGTTGGTTACATGGCATCATTGAGTTAATGGACAGGAATTTGAATCAACTTTGGGAGACAGTAGAGGCCCAGGAGCCTGGCGTGCTGCAGACCATGGGGTGGCAAAGAGTCAGACGTGACTAATGGACTGAAAAACAACAACAACAATAAGTTTCCTTTGGTGTCATTACTCTGTGGATACTTTCCCATTCTCGATCTGAGATAGTTTAGCTAAATTTAAAGATATGACTTAATTATCACACATACACACAATATATGTGACAAGACTCTGAAGTCACAACATAATCCATTAAAAATACAGGAAGCTTTTTAAAAAGTTTTATCTCTGTGTATAGAAATGTACAAATTTACCTGTTTTCTTCTCTGGTACTATTTTAGCATAATCTTTGTACATTTTTAAAAACCTAATGCATTGTAAGATTTTGTTACAACTAGGACAAGAGTAACATATTAATAAAGAATAAAAATATACCCTTAAATACAATTGTTATTAGGCTGGAGGTTTATAAATGTACAGATCTCAAAATATGATATTATATCAAATATTAAGATACACTATAAACAGAACAGTAACATTATGAAAAGAGAAATTTTGAGATATTGATTATCATTATATAGTTCTATTCACTTAAAAGCCATCAGAATGGAAATTAATAATTCAGTCATTCATTGAAAATTACTTTTGTGTTCCTAATACATCCCAGACATAAAGTCCTGCCTCCTGGAGCTTGCATTCTGGTGGAGTAGACGGACTGTGAATGGATAGATAAGTAATATTTTCTTGGATCACTGATGAGGACTGTGTAGACAAATGGGCAGTGTAAAGGGAAACTGAGTCATGGAATGAGGGGCATCTATTTTATGAAGTCAAGGAAGACTTCTCTGTGAAGAAACTGGAACCATGAAGAGCCAGTCATGGGAAGAAATGCTGAAATTTCTAGCAAAGGAAAGAGCAAGTGCTGTGGCCATTGAGGAAGCAAATTTTCAAAGGTCTTAATAGAGCAAGGCAAAAGTAACTGAAGTAGGAGGTGAGAGGACAGGAGACTGATATTAGTTACATTAAGGGATAATAAAGAAATAGAATAAGCAAAGTTTGGTACATGACCCAGAGAGATGATATGGGGAGGGTGGTGAGAGGGGGTTTCAGGATTGGGAACTCATGTACACCTGCGGTGGATTCATGTCAATGTATGGTAAAACCAATACAGTATTGTAAAGTAAAAAAATTAAAAAAAAATTAAAAAAAATGTTTATAACAAATTTCTCTCCTCATAGCTTTTATACTTTAAAAGATTATTTTTTGGTATAAAATATGCTCCTTATGCACTCTCTCCACATATGTGTGTATCTCTGTGTTTGTATGTGTATATCTGTGCACATGTGTTTGAATGTGTATATATATGCGTGGATATATATGGATGTATAAATGCATATGCATATATGTGTATATAGTGTATACATGCGAATGTATGTGTGTATTCACACTGCATGTTAAAACCATGGTATAGTGGAGTTCGGATTGGAGCTTAGTATGAATACTGACGCGTGTCCCAGCTCTGACTTTTGAAAGGTTATTTAAGCCCTGCATGCCTCAGTTTCCTCATCTGTTCAATGGGAATTAGTACAGAACCTACTTTGCAAGGATGGTATGAGGACTAAATGAATTTGTATATATGTGTGCACATATATATATATATCTTAGAACAGTGGCTGGCATATAGTATATGTAGCAAAAAGTCTAAGTGTTATGCAACTGTTATTTTTATAATTTTCTTAACAAGTAGCATTTTATCCAAGTGATTAGAATATGTTATAATTTTAAATTTCAATTTACACTGCCATAAGCAAAACCAATAACCAAAAAGCTTGACAATTTTTTTCACTGGCTACTCATATTCATTTACTTGGAAAACCAATTTGAACTCTCGTTTATTTTTGGAATATTTCAAGCTTCAAGATGATCCTTCTGCTTCTCATTGGGAAGATTAAATGGTTCTGTCCTGGAGAGAGTGTTAGTGAAAGTGTCGGTTCCTCAGTTGTGTCTGACTATTTGCGACCCCATGGACTATAGCCCGCCTGGAGAGACGGTGCAGCCAGAAATGTTTTCTAGGGGTAAAGGGTGTATTAAACATGTGTCCACTTGAGGGAGCTCCAATATTTCTCCAAAACCCTGGTCTTCTAAGCCTTGTCAACCCTGGGACTGGGTGCCACAACACTGGGCTTGGGTTTCATACTTTGTAGAAGGAAAAATTTGAAGGTCCAGAGTTAAAGTCTGGAAAAGAAAAGTATTGGGTAGTAAAACTGATAATTATTTTACTGTTTTCCAGTTATGTATTTAATTGAGGGGAAAAGAAACACTTTTTGGAGAACTTCAAACAGCTCAGCTGGAAGCACAGGAATTAGCATAAAGTGAAATATTTATGGGGGCTTAATACTGTTTAAGACTCATTTTTTCCTTGCCTTAAGACAAGAAGTCAAATTAACCATTTCTAATTAAAGAGTTGGATACAAAGAAGTGTGAGACCAGAAGGAGGAGCTAAATGGGAATGTCCTGAAGTGTGAAAAAGTCATTTGACATAAGGGTCAAGAATGAAAGATACAAAAGAATCTCCATAGAACAACAGAAACAAATCAGGGTGATTTAAAAATGAATATAATTATGATAGGCTTACTATCATTCCTTCCTAAATGAGTATCTTTCCTCTTAGGGTAGAGTTTTAAAACTGGACGTGATAAAGCCTCTCTGTCTCTCTCTGTTAGTGGTTCAGCTACAAAGGAAGTACAAATGCAATATCCCAAGTGAACTGGGATCACTTCATATGTTCACTAAATATGATTCATGGGAATTCTGGCTCAGAGAACAGCCATCAATTAAGGATATCAAAAACAAGTGCCAAATCCTAGGGGCTCCAGGCCACTCTTATGTCTAAACCACTACGTAGAGACACAATGATTTGCTTAAGATATCAATTTTATACACATATTTTAATTCTTACTGCATCATGAGTGAACTGTTGAAAAGAGTTTGAAGAGCCTATAAATCACTATTGGCTGAGTCATCTAAATATGAAAATCAGGCAATACATTTGCAGCCCAGAATAGGAAAATATTGCATTAGAATATGATTCTAACAAAAGAAAACCATAATTAAAATATAATCATATGATTAAAAGTAAATTAAAAAGAGCACATAAAGTTTCCAGCATATTTTTTATATACTTAGATCTTAATTTTAAAGCGTTTGTTTTAACCCAGCTTTAAGGGTTTTGCACAAAGATTCATGTCAATCTTTTCATTCACACTTCATGAAATCTCCTACCATTGTTTCTTTATACAATATTCAACATACAATATTTTTACTTGGGTCGTAGACAGTATTGCTGAGCTACTATTGTATGCATCTCAAATTTCCCTTAAGCCTTATCTTGATTTTGACGAAATTGAATGGATTTATTGTGCTACTTGAGAACAGAATCAGGATTATCCCGCAGGTGGTTTTTAAAATCATTTTTGTTTTGTTTTGGTCATTTCTATTTTTCATGCAGCATTTGTTTCTTTTTGTTTTGGCCAAAAGTTTCTCCTTTCATTTTTCATTAGTACATCACCTCATGGTCTGAAATACCTTCTGTTGCTTTCTTAAATGCTAAACAAGATGATGTGCCTGTTGAAGAAGCCTAATGCATCTGTATTTTCTCTTAAAAAATAAATTGGAAGCATATTTTAAGGGTGCTTAAAAATCACTGCAGATGGTGATTGCAGCCATGAAATTAAAACACTTACTCCTTGGAAGGAAAGTTATGACTGACCTAGACAGCATATTAAAAAGCAGAGACATCACTTTGTCAACAAAGGTCCATCTAGTCAAGGCTATGGTGGTCATATATGGATGTGAGAGTTGGACTATAAAGAAAGCTGAGTGCTGAAGAATTGATGCTTTCAAACTGTGGTGTTGGAGAAGACTCTTGAGAGTCCCATGGACTGCAAGGAGATCCAACCAGTCCATCCTAAAGGAGATCAATCCTGGTGTTCATTGGAAGGACTGGTGTTGAAGCTCAAACTCCAATACTTTGGCCACCCGATGCGAAGAGCTGACTCATTGGAAAAGACCCTGATGCTAGGAAAGAATGAGGGCAGGAGGAGAAGGGAACGACAGAGGACAAGATGGTTGGATGGCATCACCAACTCAATGGACATGAGTTTGAGCAAACTCTGGGAGTTGGTGATGGACAGGGAGGCCTGGTGTGCTACAGTTCATGGGTTCACAAAGAGTCGGACACGACTGAGCAAATGAACTGAACTGAACTGAACATAAGCAGTTTAATATATAATATATATTATAATCTTATATAATATATGAGGCTGTTTCTCTAGAAAATGTAAATAAGCCAGGCTTTTTGGAGATTGTCTCTGTCTGTGATGACTACATAGACAGGCCTGTGCACAGAGTGTAAACACAGCATCCATCATCCCTCAGTGATTCTCTATGTCTTTTAGGAGAAGTTATCAACTTGGACACAGAGGGCTTTCTTCATGTGCATATAGAGTTAAGCTTTTGATTTGCCATGGTAGACCCTGAATATTACCCTGCATGAGTACTCGGGGGAATACACAGGCCCTATGCTTCTTAAGTACTGCTTCTAAATTGGGACTTTAGGGCTTTCCGTGCAAAAGAGAAAGTGAATTCTCTCTAACTGGGATATTCTGCAATGTGTGGGATCATTGTTATCTTGACTCTGCTGTGGAGACAAGCCACAGTAGCAGCAGAGATAGCATCAGCCAATTAAACTCCAATATGGTGTTCAAAGGATATGGAAGACAGATTTAATTATGGAACAGATGACACTACTCAATCCTAACTGTCATACCAGGATCAAGTTTAGGGGCTGTTAATCACCAGCCAGGAGACTGGAGAGCAAAGCACCTGACGTCACCAAAGACAAGAAGCGTCAGACCATAATTACATCGCACCTTAATAATACCAACTAGGAACAACAACAACAGAAGCAAATAGAAATGTCTTTTCATGGTGTGTAATAATAAGAACTGGGGAATTTTTATTTAGTTACTATGATTGTAGGCAATTAGATTTCTCTTTCTCATAGTTAATACTTTCACTAAGAAACCCTTAGGTGGAACTCTGGAGTTTCTTTAGTTCTCACATGTATTTTCAGAGTTACAATTCTTTTTACACAAAAATTAACCATATTTATTGGTTTAGCCAATAATATCAGGGGAACCAGAGACCTATAAAAGCTTTCAAATTGGCACCAGCCATACAGTCATAAGAGCCAAGCTGCCTTAACAACTTGTTTCAAATGCCTAACAGCTCCGAGAGAAAATATTTTCCTGATCCCACGGTTCCTCATCTGTTTTGCTTTTCTGCAAACTTCACAAAGACGATGGGCAATATGCCTCATCTCCTATATACCAATCTATTTTGGCCAAACATTTAATTTCTGATCAGTATGGTGACCAGAAGTGGAGAACAAGAGGTTTGTAATATAGAATAAAAAAACACAGGATTTGGAGTCAAAACACTTTGTTTGCAGTCTTTGTTCTGTCCCTTCTTTCTTTATCACTAAGTTCCTTAACCTTCTTCTTTAGACTGAAAATTTGGCAATTGGATGGCAAAGTAGATTAAGAAATATAATATGGTTAGGACAGTCACTTTGGAAATGCCATACAACTGTATTCCAGCATTACATAAGCTTGGACTAAACAATAGAATGGGAAAAGAATTAACTTTAATCAAATACCTACTAAGGGTCTGTTGTAATGCTAGTTACTTTTGCATTTTTATGCTCTATATGAAGTTTGATTTTCTCCATGTTTCAGGCGAGGAAACACTCACGGAGAGGTTCAATGATATGTCTAAGATCTTAATGTTATTGGTAAAGTTAGGGTAGGAATCTAGGTATGTCTAGTCCTGGAATCACACTTTTTTCCATTTCTCCAATTTTGGAATCAAGGTGAATACAGTTTCCTTCTTCAGCTGATTCAACTCCCAAGTCCTGCACAGATTTGTGGTTAGCAGAATACTGGGCCCCTAAATATGCCCATGTTCCAATCCCCAGAACCAGGGAATATGTTCCCTCAAGGCACTCTGCATATGTGATTAAGTTAAAAATCTTGAGATAGGCAGATTAGCCTGGATTATCCAGTCCAGTGTAATTATAGGGGATTATAAAAGGGAGGCAGGAGAATTAAAAAAAGAGATGTGATATAGGGCACAAGTCAGAAAGAAAGAGGTCTGAAGATGCTACACTGCTGGGTTTTAAGACAGAGGATGGGGCCAGGAGCTAATGCCATGCTGGTGACATCTAGAAGTTGAAAAAGGCAAAGAAACGGATCCTCCCTAGAGTCTCCAAAGGGAACACGCCCTACTGACAATTTTAGGCCAGGGTGACTTTTGATCTATGAAACTATAAGAAAATAAATTTGTGTTGTGTTAAGCCACTAAGTTGTTATAATTTGTTATAGCAGCAATAGGCAACTGATACAGGATCCCTGCCATTTCCAGGGCTCTCAAGCTTTGCTTGTCCAGATATAGTTGGTTCAGGTAGAGGAGGTGGATGGATTTTGGAAGCTGGGTAGTTGACAGGCAGGGAGTGTCTGAGAAGCACAACCACATATTGTGGCTAGGATGGGATTTACACTTGTGTTTTAAGAGAGATATTTGTTACTGGGGTTGGAGGCCATTGAGGTGTAAATTCTGGAGGAAGCCTAGGCCTGTGATGCTTAGAAGGAGGTGAAGGGATTAGCATATCATCTCTGATACACTGCCAGGGAGGGGAGGAGGTCTGTACTTTAGAATTCTAGGAAAGTCAGAAAATGTTTCTGTTCCAGAACATAAGGAACAGTGGCCTTCCCAAATTCCAGAGCTTGTAATCTCCAAATATATAATCTGTTTTTAGTTATATCCATGTACTTCTGTACTAACATACAGTACATGGGATTGAGCAACCAAAAAAAAATTGAAAGTATATGTGACAAAACCAATTAATTTAGGTTCAAACTTTTCATCCCAAACTCCAACAGATTAACTTCCACATTCACCGCGGAGTAGTGCAGAGCATAGAGGAGGCATGGGAAAACATGATCTGATGGGTAGAGGGTGCCTCCCTTCATATTTTACTTTCCTTGTCTCTTACCCAATTTAGTTTAAGAAAGGGGTGAAGTGGGAAAGGGTAAGATGAAATCTGCACTCTTCTGAGTTAGCACATGACCTTGGTTAAGAGAGCATGACCTTTGATGGTTGACGAGCCCTGCTTAAAGGAAGCATAACATAACATACTGAACTAGAAGAAGGGGCAAATTTCCAGGGAGGAATAGTTTTCAGGTTTCGAGATTATGAGCAGACTCATCATTTTCTTATGAAAGTCATGAGATCCTGTTTCATCACGTTTGATTCCGAGGAGCATAAAATACTGCAAAATCCTTAATTAGTTTTACAGAGTGATTTGACTGCATAATAATGAGAATTGTGAGATTTTTACCACTCTCATCTTTCTTCTTCAAAGGACTAATTTTCCACAACATGTTTGTGGTCCTAAACAATTTTTGAAAATAATGAGTATAATGAGTTTGTGTCCCTAGTTTGTAAAAGCATTCCACCAGTTCAGCAGGGGGAATGAACTTACAGCTTTCCTACCATCAGCTCCCTGAAGGGAGAAATGGGTCAAAAAGGTGGCTGCACTGTGGGCAGAAGCAAAAGGGAGTCTAAGTAAGAGAACTGGCCCACGGTCACAGACCACCGGCCCCCGCCCCATCCTGCAACTTGCTGTGTGAACACAGGTCACACAATGTCTCCATGCTTCATTTTCTTTCTTTAAGAAGGGAACCTCTCACAGGAAGAGATCGTTCTCATATCTCATCCTTAAGAAATAATCTATTTTTATAACCTGTTTATGAGATACTAGAGTGTATTTTTCTGTGAAATGAGAATATTTCTTATCAAATTCTAATATGCAAGGAGCTATTCAATTATATCTAAGCTAAAAAGTGTTAGACTTTGAGGAAAAACCCTACTTTAGTACAATGAAAAATGAGAGCAGAACCCAGGACTGTAAATTGCTCTAATTAATTGTATCTGGGGTAAGGTGAACAGAGCCCGTATCTGGGATGTGAATGTTGGTCCATCTACTTGTGAGCTACTCAACTTTAGGAATGGAGAAGGCAATGGCACCCCACTCCAGTACTCTTGCCTGGAAAATCCCATGGACGGAGGAGCCTGGTAGTCTGCAGTCCATGGGGTCACTAAGAGTCGGACACGACTGAGCAACTTCACTTTCACTTTTCACCTTCATGCATTGGAGAAGGAAATGGCAACCCACTCCAGTGCTCTTGCCTGGAGAATCCCAGGGACGGTGGAGCCTGGTGGGCTGCCATCTATGGGGTCGCACAGAATAGGACACGACTGATGCAACTTAGCAGCAGCAGCAACTTTAGGAAAGCTACTTAATCTCTGTATTCTTCAGAGTCTTATGCACAATATGGAGAAAATCATGCCTACTAAGCAGTATCACTGTGAGCATCTTCTGAATATGTAACACAGTTGGCATAGCGATATCTAGAGTGGGCTCTCCTGTTGTGTCTATAGCAGTAACAATATCATCAAGCCCAAAGGATACATCATTATACCCTCTGCAAACCTAAGGGATGATGTAAGCCCCTCACATTTGTTTTATGCAGTCTCTCCTATAAACACAAGGCTCAGAGTCATTTATTCATCAAGATAGAGCAGTTAGAACAGAAATTAAGCCATATAAGGACATGATTACCAGAAAACCAATCACTGGACAGACAGCTCCTTAAAACAGGGTTTCATAGCCTCAGCACTATTGAGTTTGGGCCAGATAATCTCTGTTGTGGGGGCTGTTCTGTGAACTGTAGGATGTTTAGCAGCATCCCTGGCTTCTCCCCAACTAGATGCCGGTAACACTCGCATCACAGTTGTGACAGCTAAAAATGCTTCCAGACATCACCAAATGTTCCCCAGGGCAAGGATCACTGCAGGCTGAGAACCACTGCCTTAAAATGATGAGCTAAACAATACGAAGAACTAGCATGTGTCCCACTCTTTGCAACCCCATGGGCTGTAGACCGCTAGGCTCCTTTTGCCCATGGAATTTCCCAGGCAAGAACACTGGGGCGAGTTGCCACTTCCTACTCCAGAGGATCTTCCGACCCAGGGATGGAACCTGAGTCTCCTTCATTGATTGGCAGGCGGATTCTTTGTCACTGAGCCACCTAGGAAGCCCATAGAGAAGTAGACTAAAATATAAACATTGTGAGATTACTTGCTATATTTATAAAGACTAAAAATGCTAGTAGAATAGTTGAATGCTTGTCTCTACTGCTAAGTCACTTCAGTCGTGTCCGACTCTGCGCAACCCCATAGACAGCAGCTCATCAGGCTCCACTGTCCCTGGGATTCTCCAGGCAAGAACACTGGAGTGGGTTGCCATTTCCTTCTCCAATGCATGAAAGTGAAAAGTGTCTCTGGAACCTTGGAATTTCACTCTACCTCTAGCCCTCTATGTGACTTTAGATAATTTATTTACTTCTCAAAGTTCAAGTTCTCTCACTTATGAAATGGGGATAATAACAGTTCATTGTGAGGATTAAATGAGATAATGTCAAGATGTCGGGTCCACTGAAGCACTTAGTAAATATTGGTAATTGTTCTTTCATTATTATTTATCACCACTCCTGCCACTGCCGTCATCACCATCATTGTTGATAGATCTTTCTCTCTGCAGCACTGCAGTGTTTCTCAACAGCTGAGTATAGCTTTAAAAAAGAATTATTTGAGAAAATACATTTTAACCTTATAGAATTTCAAACTTCAGCCTTCTAAATGAAAGGCTCATCAAAACATCCACTATTTTTTCCTTTGGACTCATTCATTCATTAGTAATCATTATATTGGACACAGTTAAATACGCATCTCATCCAGAGATGCCCACAGGGAACCCAATGCAACGTATACCACCAAAACCAAAATGTAATGTTAATGGAAATTAACGAAAGACAAATCATTCCATAGCACACTAATTAGTTTCTTAAGAATTAAATCACTGAGAGCTGCACATTCTACAAATAATTACAAAAAAGAATAAAATAAGAATCTCATTAAACTATTTAAACAAAGTACTGGATTTATAGAACTCCTAAGTTCCACATTAGAGAGCACAAGTATGTTTCCCAAAAGGAGGGATAATGTTACAAAGCTTCCGTTTTCCCCAAATCCTAATTTTATTAGCAGCAAAGTAATTAATTTTTGTGACAACAAATTCTTCAAGGAGAAATAAATACTAAGCCAGCTTCATGTGAGCAAAGCAGTTAAAGAAAAGGAGATGAAAATACATCAAGAAAGCTTTAAGAGTCATTTTTTATCTCCTACTATGAAACTATGTCCTTAAAATCTGGTTCATTTTCAAAAGGGCTTCTAAACAAATCTCTACTACTCAAAAGATAAAGATGGTCTCACTGAGCTTGCAGAAAGTCAACTGGGAAAGTAAATGGGAGGGATATTTTTTCAGGTGCTGAATGTACTGTATAGGTTAAGGGAGTGAATGGACTACAGAAAGAACGCTTGTGTGTGTGTGTGTGTGTGCACACATGTGAGAAAGAGAGAGAGAGGGAGAAAGAGAGCGGAAAGTGCTGCAGAAGGACAAAGGACTTCATCTCAAAAAATCAGGCTTTTGCAAGAGAATATAGTCTCTCAAAAGTGATAAAAAAAATGACCTAAAATTTATATTAGATTGGATTAATTTTAATTTTTGCTAGGTACAGTTAATGAATAGAGGCTATGTGGAATTATTCTGATTTCGGTTATAAAACCATCATCAATTAATTGTCCTACCTTGAGTTTCTTAACTTCTTTGTATCTCAATTTTATGTAATTATATAATGAATCTAAATATTTATATATTTATATCTTATAAATATTGAGAAGATTAAGTGAGATAAAGTGTACTAAAGCCCTAGCATTGAACTTGGCACCCAGGAGGTGATTCTTACTATATTATTATCTGAGTCATCAAAAGAAAACACTTTCATGTTAAGCCCAATTTAATGTACTCTTCTGCAATTTTTTTAATTAAAAAACTTTCTGTAGCATTATCCCAGGCAAAGTAAGAATGCATCAAGTTTGACATGAATAACAATGGAAAAAATAAGGGACATATCTAATTGTTGCTCTCTGATTTATGTGCAGGGCTGTTTTATATCTATTAATATATGGATCACTTTTACAAGATTGCAGGATTACCTTCTTAGAGTAAGGAAAAATTGGTTTTAAAGAAAGTTCGCTTGATGTCAGAGTCTGGTCACTGTATATATCAAAAGCTATATATTTCAAACATTAAAACATCCTTAGAAGTAGTGAATATTCCTATCCAAAAAAGTTACTTGGGTCATTTTAAGACTTATTTCTCTTGTAAGGAGTTTTATAAAATGTCTGGTCTGGAAAGACGTTTCTATTCTTAAAAATACAACAGGAAAAGGTATGGGTTGACTAGAAAGTCCTCATTTGGGTTTTTCCATAACACTTATGGAACAACCTGAACAAACTTTTTGGCCAACCCAAGAACTCTTAGTTTTTTTTGAAAATGCAAATAGGTAAAAGAAAGGCAAATTACATATACTGAAAGTTTACTGAGAGAAAGCATCCTTGATGGTTTTGCATATGGTTTCACATATAATTCACACAAAAATCTAGCAGTTGTGATCTCTATTTTTATAGATGAACAAACTGAAGTTTAAAGAATTTGAGGAGCCACCTGTCTCAAAGACTCATAACTAGTACTGGCCAAGTTGGAAGCTTAACGGTTAGTTTTATAAATCTCTGTAATGCAAGCATTCCCTATCACATCAACCTGTCTTTCCTTAATAACTCTCTTCCAATATATCAAACAACAAACATTCACAATGATTAGGTGATTAACATTCCTGAATCTTGTTAACTCAAGGTTTTCATCAGAGAAATGGAATTTATTCTATTTTATAGATGAACAAATGAGGAATAAAACAAAGTGCAAGATGGCACATAGTCATCAAATCCTATCATGACTCACTAGAGCTTTCTGATTCCTTCCAGTTCCTTTCACAGGTCATCAGTCTTTGACGATTGTCCTCTCTCAAGTGTGTCTATTGCAAGTCAATAATAATTCAAGAAGGTAAAGTCTTCATCAATGAGCTAAATTTTTCTAAAAATCTAGAGGACCGTTTCCACTTAATTCCCAGATTCTATGCCTTGGAGATGTTTTGGGTTCATTTTTTTCAGAATAGGATTGTTAGGGGAACTTCCCACCCTGGTTAGGCACTATAGTAACCACTTGCATAAGTTATAACAGGAGGTCCTATTAAGGAACTGATAACTAACATGCTATCACCAACCAGAAGGATTTGGGAAAAGTCACAAGGAAAGAGGAGATGCCTGTCCACATGTCCTACTAACCTTCTAGAATCCTCACTGGAATCCATCTTGGCTGAGTAATGTGAGTGTCACCAGGAAGGACCCAAAGTCAAGTGATTGGCCAGTAAAAACCGGAAACTAACCCCCTTGCCATAAAACCCAAAACTTCGAGCCATGAGACAGAGCAGTTCTCCCGTGTTCCTGTAGCCCCCTGCTCTCCCCATGAGGGCCCCTTCCCGTTAAAGTCTCTTGCCTTGTCAGTACGTGTGTCTCCTTGGACAATTCATTTCTGAGTGCTAGACAAGGGCCCACTTGGGCCCTGGAGGGGGTCCCCCTTCCTGCATCGGAATTAAAGTTGATTTCACATGACCTAAATGTATGCAGGCTGAGTGTAAGACCAACAGTAGGTTTCTGACTTTGGCTTACATAATCAACGCTATAGGTATGTAAGGAAAAAACTGTTGCTTCAGTTCATCCAGTCAGAAGTGTTTCCTTTCTAAAGAGTTCCGGCTGTGAGCTAAAGAGCTTGTCTAGGGAGGAGGGAGTGACTGGGGACAGAGTCGCTGAAGTTGACAAAGGACTTCGTCAAAGTGCAGCCAGGCTGTGCTTGCATAATGATCAACCAGGACATCTATTAAATCGAATTCTGTTCAAGAGATTCAATTTGCATGACAAACTACATGGTTTCCATTTAAATGTTTCCCCCATGCACACTGCCTGCCCAGGATAGGGTGAGAATTCAGGCTAGGAGGCATATCTTAGCCTGAGGCTAACGCAAAGAAAGAGAAAAAAATCCAGATGATTTTAAGGATGATGTTTCCTGGAAAAAGATCCCTTCAGTTCTTTAACTTGATCAGGCACAGTACTCCCTTCAGATCTTCAGATTACCTTCTTCCTGGTACCCTCATCGATCTCCATCTCCCCACACTATTCTCTCTGGGCTTCCTTCTTTTCATCCTTCAGGTTAGGGAATAAAGCATCACTACTTCCAGAGGCCTTTCATGACTTCACTATCAGAGTGTATGTCCCCTCAGTTATTCTCTGTCCTTTAACCTGGGCCTATTTTCTTCATAGCACATATTATAGTTTTTAAATAACATATCTATATACTGAATTATGTATTTTACCCCTTTTTGCTTCCTCTATATTGTAAAGTTGTCAAGGACAGGGACTCTCTTTTATTCACTGATATATACTTTCCAGTTCAGTACGTGGTGCTTAGCAATGCTTCACAATAAAATGAATGAACAGATGAGCAAATAAATGAATAGGGAATTTGGTCATCCTCATGTTAATTAACTACATTAACTCTTCGTGATAGGGTGAGATCCAAAGACTGTGCTGGAAGGTATTTATGAAGTTAAAATATCCGGAACAATTTAAAATGGCATATCTGTTGGAGGTGGCCCTACTTTCTGAGTTTTCATGTTAAAAAAATCAGCACTGACTTTAAGTCTGGCAATATGGACAATATTGTCTCATTAATTCAAAAAAGAAAAAAGAAACTAGTCAGTAGGTAGAACCTTTGATACTAGGTCTACACCCTGACAAGTCCCTCTGGTGTTCTCCAATAGGAATGATTTGTCATAGGAAGTATAAAGAACTCCTTTTAATCATGGAAGTTTACAAAGGAATAATAATGGTCTTACTCTGATTTAATTAGATTTATTAGACTCCACTATGAAAAAAAGAAAGATAGATCTAGGGCAATTTTAGCATATGTCTGAGGTTTCCTATTTAAGGCTTAAGTACCACAATTATGTGTGGAAACTAACAGGGGAGCTACTACTTTTTCATGAGATATTTAACCAGCTTTCTATTTCATTATTTCATTATATGGATTCTGGGTGGAGAATGACCTCCTGGGCTAAACAGATTCTGAGGCTTGACAGAGAGTGCTTAGGAATTAATTTGAAATTTAACAAAAATGTTTTCTTTATTAATTTGTTCATTCATTTACTCAATAAATACTTACTGAATGCTTACTATTTCCCAGGCATTGCTTCCCTGGTAGCTCAGCTGGTAAAGAATCTGCCTGCAATGAAGGAGACCCAGGTTCGATTCCTGGGTGGGAAAGATCCCCAGGAGAGGGATAGGATACCCACTCCAGTATTCTTGGGCTCCCCAGTGGCTCAGTTGGTAAAGAATCTGCCTGCAATGTGGGAGGCCTGGGTTCAATACCTGGGTTGGGAAGATCCCCTAGAAGAGGGCATGGCAACCCATCCCAATGTTCTTGCCTGGAGAATCTCCAAGGACAGAGGAGCCTGGCGGGCTAAAGTCCATGGGGTCACAAAGTGTCAGACATGGCTGAGAGACTAAGCACAGCACAGCACTATACCATTTTATGAATTCTAGGTGGAGAATGACCTCCTGGGCTAAACAGATTCTGAGGCTGGACAGAGTGTTTAGGAAGTAATTTGAACTTTAACAAAAATGTTTTCTTTATTAATTTGTTCATTCATTTACTCAATAAATACTTACTGAATGCTTACTATTTCCCAGGCATTATTCTAATGCTGGAGACTTAACAGGGAACAAGATACGCATCTTCCCTCACAGAATCAGTCAGAGAGAAACAACATATAACCTAAAGGGGGAAAGAACTTGAGAAAGAATAGATATATGTATCTATCTAACTGAATCGCTTTGTTGCGCGCCTGAAACTAATACAATATTGGTAATGAACTACGTAAGTGAAAGGGTTAGTTGCTCAGTTGTGTCTGGTTCTTTGCAACCCCATGGACTATAGCTTTCCAGACTCCTCTGTCCATGGAATTCTCCAGGCAAGAATACTAGGGTAGCCATTCTCTTCTCCATGGGATCTTCCCCACCCAGGGATCAAATCCAGGAATCTTGCATTGCAGGCAGATTCTTTACCTTCTGAGCCACCAGGGAAGCCTCAACTAATCAACTATACTCCAATATAAAATAAAAAGTTAGAAAAAGAAAAAAAAACACTTTGTTGATGTATACCACATACATCAGAAACATGACAATTTAAGTATACAGGGAAATTAACCTAATTTCAGGACACATAATCATTCTTAAAACATCAACCAATATTAAAAGTATATAAAACAAGTAAAAAAAAAAGAAAATATAAGGAAACGAATACAGATCATTTTAACATGAGAATTTCCATGAAGGAAATGAAATGAGATGATATGATGGAGTATCTGGGTAAGCTACTCCAAGGTAAAACATGAACACTATAAAGGAAGCAGTTACATGGTGAGCCTTGGGAGGTAGTTTCAGAGATGGAGAACACTAAGAGCAAAGGTGTTTCAGTGCTTAGGTATTGATGTTACAGTGAGAAAAGGCTTGGTATGTTTGGTAGATGAGTCAGGCTTCTCAAAGAAACAGATCCAGCAGGATATGTACCTACCTATCCATCTGGATTTCTTTCAAAGAATTGGTTTATGCAGTTGTGAAGATTTGGTGAATCTAAAATCTCATGGAGTAGGCTAGGAGACTCAGGGAAATACTGCCATTCCAGTCCAAAGGCTGTGTGTTGGCAGAATTCCTTTTGGCTAGGGGGTCAATCTTTGTTCTCTTAAGACCTTCAGCTGCTTGGATGAGGCCCACCCACCTTACAAAGAGTAATCAGCTTTATTCAACATCCACCAACTTAAAAGTTAGTCTCATCCAAAAAAATCACCTTCACAGAAACATCTGGAGTAATGTTTGACTTACTATCTGGGCATGGTAGCCCAGCCAAGTTGACACCTAAAATTGAGTATCACAGTTGGGAGAGAAAAAGAAGTTAAATGTGCCTGAAACACAGTGTACAAGGAATGGGGTGGTAGACAATGAGGGTAGCAAAGTGCAGTGGGATGCACCGAAGCTTTCAAAGCAGTCCAAGTCACAGATTCTGGGTTATATTTTACAGATGACTCTTTCCGTGTGTAAAGCCTGGATTTCACAGGAGCTGGAGAAAGAAATTAGGGAGACAAGTTTCTTTCGTGGCTTCTCTGATAGTTTAGGCAAAAGGACATGATGGTTCAGACTTAGGTTCTGCAGGTGGAAAGAGAGGAAAGGAGGAGGATTCTGAGCACATCTGGGAAGCAGATGTGACTGGACGCTGATGGACTGAGTGTGGGGCTAACTCTAAGGAGCCCACAAAGATAGGAAAGAGTGGGAGCCACATATTTTGGAATTTTCCCTCAAAATAAATCAGAGTGGGTATAAAATCTTTAAAATACAAAATACCCTGTGTTTTCTCATAACTGTAATTTATACCAGTGAAATAGGTTCTTTGTTAAATGGATGAAATTGCAGTACATTTGAAATTACCAACCCATGTTTTACTTTAATTAACTATAAATCTTTAAGGCATGTGAGATAAACCTCTTTCAGGTACAGTTTTCTTTTAGCTATAATTTTAAATACAACAATTGGGTATTGTGTACTTTTTTTGTTTTTGTGAATTTTCCTGCTTATAAAATTGCATCATTGGATAATATATTATAATTAAGTTTAAAATAGTAATGGTCTCAAAAAGATATTGCAAATATATTTCAAGTTAGTATTTCTACAATTATAAATGCTCTGCAATTTCAAATGTATTATAATAACAACATTATTTAGCAATTTGGTTATAAAAATGAACTTAAAAACTTTAATGACAATGGAAGATACAAATGACTCTCCACTTAAGCAAAAAAACTTCTAAATGCCTAATTCCAGTATTATCTGTACTTACACTCAATTTGTATCCGTATTTAAGATAAATATACCTTAAAGTTTTTCTTCTCTCAAAAACTGGTTTAAATTTTGGGGAATAATTACCTCTATCTAAATAGCAGAACAGGAAGCCATGTCCTAAACCTGAAGTTAATTAAAATATTAACTTAATAGAGGCAAAGCTGTGCCTTGGACTGGGAATTCTTTAATTGCTGCTGGGAACTTAATACTATAACCTGTGTGTACCTCCGGCTGAGTTGAGTGGTGTACAGCCTCTGTGTTTTTTACTCTGGTTACCTTCCCACCTAGACATCCAGTCCTGCAGGTGAGGGGGAGTGACGTATTGATCAGATCTCTGTGTCTGGCAGGGTGTTTGGTGTGTGTGCTCAGTTGCGAAGTCACATCTGACTCTTTGCAATCCTACAGACTGCAGCCCGTTAGGCTCCTCTGTCCATGGGATTTCCCAGGCAAGAACACTGGAGTGGATTGCCATTTTATTTTCCGGTGGATCTTCCCCACCCAGAGGTCGAATCCATGTCTCCTGCACTGGCAGGTGGGTGGTTTCCCGAGCTACCAGGGAAGCCCTGTGGTGTCTGGACCAGGCCCTTAGTAAGGTGCTCAACTAATGGTCCTGAAAGAACTCAATTCACTTGTGAGTATTCAGAAATTTATCCTGAATATCACAGACCCAGCATTTCAAACTGTGGATTGTGACCCCACTAGTTGTTCATGAAACCAATTTAGTAATTTTGATGAGAATTGAAAAGTAATTAAATGAACAGAATATAATAGAAAAGACAGTTTTGCATTTCAAAAAGTTCTCTTTTTTGATGAAACTTTTAGGTTATAAGTATATGTGAATACGTGCATTTGGTTGGGCTGTAAAATGTATTTCTCATTATATGTGGTTTTGCACTGGAAAGCGTTCAAAAGTTGGTCTAGATTTTAAAATCAGAATGACTAATTTTTTTTCATAAGAATCCAAATTTATGAAAATTATGACTATTACTAAGAGACAGAGAAGTAGGGGAAATTGAGGCCATATTGACTATTCAGCACACATAACATTGAAATAAACGGATACCATTTCATATAACAAGTATATATTGTGCACTTATAAATGTCCTTGCTTAAGTACCATGAGGAGTATAAAATATGTAATATAAAGTCCTTCTGCTCAAAGAACATGACAGTACCCGGAAAGAACTATGTGTATCCAGCTATGGCCTTGCAATCAGTAAAAGGTTCAGTTCGGTTGCTCAGTCGTGTCCGACTCTTTGTGACCCCATGAATCACAGCACGCCAGGCCTCCCTGTCCATCACCAACTCCCGGAGTTCACTCAGACTCACGTCCATCGAGTCAGTGATGCCATCCAACCATCTCATCCTCTGTCGTCCCCTTCTCCTCCTGCCCCCAGTCCCTCCCAGCATCAGAGTCTTTTCCAATGAGTCAACTCTTCACATGAGGTGGCCAAAGTACTGGAGCTTCAGCTTTAGCATCATTCCTTCCAAAGAAATCCCAGGGCTGATCTCCTTCAGAATGGACTGGTTGGATCTCCTTGCAGTCCAAGGGACTCTCAAGAGTCTTCTCCAACACCACAGTTCAAAAGCATCAATTCTTCAGTGCTCAGCCTTCTTCACAGTCCAACTCTCACATCCATACATGACTACAGGAAAAACCATAGCTTTGACTAGACAGACCTTAGTCGGCAAAGTAATGTCTCTGGTTTTGAATATACTATCTAGGTTGGTCATAACTTTTCTTCCAAGGAGCAAGCGTCTTTTAATTTCATGGCTGCAGTCACCATCCGCAGTGGTTTTGGAGCCCCCAAAAATAAAGTCTGACACTGTTTCCACTGTTTCTCCATCTATTTCCCATATGGACATTTTTCCCTCCTCTTTCTTGCAACTTCGTTGTTTAGTGGCTAAGTTGTGTCAGACTCTTTTGCTACCCCATGGACTCTAACCCACCAGACTCCTTCTGTCCATGGAATTTCCCAGGCAAGAATGCTGGAAGGGTTGCATTTCCTTCTTCAGGGGATCGTGCC
Source organism: Capra hircus (assembly GCF_001704415.2). Lineage (NCBI taxonomy): Eukaryota > Metazoa > Chordata > Mammalia > Artiodactyla > Bovidae > Capra > Capra hircus. The sequence continues at coordinate 42,257,352 of NC_030827.1, forward strand.
GGCTTATGGCCACCTATTTCTAAACTTCATAACTCAGGCAGCTAGTAGTGATAGTGAAGTTGCTCAGTCGTGTCCGACTCTTTGCGACCCCACGGACTGTAGCCTACCTGGCTCCTCTGTCCATGGGATTTTCCAGGCAATAGTACTGGAGTGGATTTCCATTTACAGTTAAAATAATTATAAGTTAATCAGCATTTGTGGGCCAGCTTGGTACCAAACTCATTTATCATTTGGTTCTCATGGACAACTGACTTCCAAATGAATTTTTTGTATAGAACCTGTTCCTAAGTCAGACGATGCTTATACAATTTTTTTTTTTTTTTTTGGTAGCAGGGTTTGCTATATTAGAGCAGAAATTGGTAGACTTTTTCTCTAGGGAGTCAGATAGTAAAGATTTTAGGCTTTGTAAGCTGCACACAGTCTCTGCTGTAGCTACTCAACTTGTTATTGTAGTGTGAAAGCTGCCATAGATAATATGCTAATGATTTGTTGCAATAAAATTTTATTTTAGGGGCACTGAAATTTGAATTTTATATAATTATTATGAAATATTATTTTGATTTTTTTAACCATTTAAAAACATGAAAACTGTTCTTAGCTTGCAGGTCATATGGAAACAGGCAGTGGCTGGATTTGGCCCGAGAGCCTTAGACTGCTGACTCCTGCATTAAAAGCAACAACATATTTTTTTTCCCAAGAGATTTACTGTAATGGTTTTGTGCAACTGAATCAACAAAATAAACATTAGATTGCAAATAAACTTCTTAAACCCAGGAATTGCCTCATTTCTTTTTTTTTAAACCTTAAGTTTTCAGAAAAATGTCAGCTATAAGTTTTAAAAATATATTGAAATTTTCCATAAATGAATCATTTAAACAATATGGTAGGCTATCTGGTAGAATTTGCAAACATGTAGAATCTTTTTATACTTCTGGTGCAGGAGGGCAAAGATTTTGAAGAAATCAAAAAGCCTACCCCTTGCTTTACAATGGTAACTGTGTTTTACAGTATACTCACTGTCAGGAAAAACAGGTTTTAGGTCATTCGTCTCCTGGTTCCCATGTGGAGTTTCTTTGTCAAATGTAATGATTTGATTTTTATGAAAAGAACTGGCTGGTTTCTCTCTCTGTGTGTATATGTGTGTGTGTGTGTGTGTGTGTGTGACTGGGAGGATTCAGGAGTCATGCTTTTACTTGCATAGAATGATAATAAAATATCATCATAATTGGGCTTCCCTGATGGCTCAGTGGTAAAGCTGCTGCTGCTGCTGCTAAGTCACTTCAGTCGTGTCCGACTCTGTGCGACCCCATAGACGGCAGCCCACCAGGCTCCCCCGTCCCTGGGATTCTCCAGGCAAGAACACTGGAGTGGGTTGCCATTTCCTTCTCCAATGCATGAAAGTGAAAAGTGAAAGTGAAGTCATTCAGTCGTGTCCGACTCTTTGTGACCCCATGGACTTCAGCCTTGCAGGCTCCTCTGTCCATGGGATTTTCCAGACAAGAGTACTGGAGTAGGTTCCCATTTCCTTCTCCACAGTGGTAAAGCACCTGCCTGCAATGCAGGAGATGCAGGAGACATGGGTTCAATCCCTGGGTGGGGAAGATTCCCTGGGAGGAGGGCATGGCAAACCAGTCCACTATTCTTGCCTGGAGAATCCCATGGACAGAAGAGCCTGGCAGGCTACAGTCCATGGGGTCTCAAAGAGTCGGACATGACTAAACTGACTGAGCATCATCATCACTATCATAAAACAACACTACTAATCAAAGTGACCAAGGCTTATTTAGTACCTATTGTGAGCCAAGAACTGTGTGACCACCTTATAATACATCTCATTTAATCCTCACAATAATTTAAAGAAGTAGGACATTGAGGGAAAAGGATAGTTGATTGAACGATTTGCACAAGGTCACATGGATAAGAACCCACATAAGACTGACTCCTAACCTTAATCACTCCCTGAATCTGCTTATTCGCGGCAGCACTCTTTTATTTAGACCTGGAGACATTAAAATCCTTGTTTTGTAATGAGTAATGAGTTTTCTGCATACCATATGTGGAACTCTCAATTTACCTAACTTTATTAGAGTTATGTTTGATTAGGCTACATCTTCAAAACATTGATTTGCTCTAACCAGAATTATTTTACATGGGACTGAATTGGCCCCAAGCTATTTGGTTTTACATTTTCTATTGCCTGAATATTGATGGTTCCTCCAAACTTATCACTTTCACTGCATTCTTTTTTTAAAAAAATTTTACTTTATTTTACTTTACAATACTGTATTGGTTTTGTCATACATCAACATGAATCCACCACGGGTGTACACGTGTTCCCAATCCTTACCCCCCTCCCACCTCCCTCCCCATACCATCCCTCTGGGTCAACCCAGTGCACCAGCCCCAAGCATCCTGTATCCTGCATCGAACCTAGACCGGTGATTCATTTCTTATATGATATTATACATATTTCAATGCCATTCTCCCAAATCATCCCACCCTCACCCTCTCCCTCTCCCACAGAGTTCAAAAGACTGTTCTATACATCTGTGTCTCTTTTGCTATCTCGCATACAGGGTTATCGTTACCATCTTTCTAAATTCCATATATATGTGTTAGTATACTGTAGGAATGCAAACTAGTACAGCCATTATGGAGAACAGTGTGGAGATTCCTTAAAAAACTGGAAATAGAACTGCCTTATGACCCAGCAATCCCACTTCTGGGCATACACACCAAGGAAACCAGAATTGAAAGAGACACGTGTACCCCAGTGTTCATCGCAGCACTGTTTATAATAGCCAGGATATGGAAGCAACCTAGATGTCCATCAGCAGATGAATGGATAAGAAAGCTGTGGTACATATACACAATGGAGTATTACTCAGCCATTAAAAAGAATACATTTGAATCAGTTCTAATGAGGTGGATGAAACTGGAGCCGAGTATACAGTGCAGTAAGCCAGAAAGAAAAACACCAATACAAATCACTGCATTCTTAATGGCATGTTTTTACTAATAAAGTTAAAATGTTTTAAATTACTACAGGGATCCAGTGTAAGAACTATATTGAAGAATGGGTTAAATAATATTCATACCCAGAGCAGTTTAATAGCTCAGTAAATGTAATATCTAATTCTTTGTGATATTTTATTAAAAGGATTTAAAAAATTATTGAATATTTTCAGTAAAAACTAAAGTATCATGTAAACCATCACTAACTAGTTGATTGGTGCTTAACAAAGTATTTTTCTTGTAATTATAATTAAAACACATTAAAGTTGACAACAAACATTATTCTAAAGAATATTTGAGATATACAGTAGAAAGGAGTTTATCGCTTTCATTTTTGCCAATCTATCCAATATTGGGTAAAATGTCTCCTCAGCAGCAGGATTATAATTTCAATCGTCACAACTAGATAAAAAAACAATTAAATCTAATCAATCATATGTGTGACTTGATCCCTTTCTGGATTTCATGAATGAGCTAATACGAACTGTAAGGCTTTTTACATCAAAGCTTCAAACTTTTTGATGCCAGATATTTTGAAATTAGAAAGAGGAAAGTCATAGTATAAAATCATTTGAAGTCGTCAGTTCATCCCAAACTTTACTAGGACACGCTCACAGTTTTCATTAATTTCAGGTCAGGATTTATCTGCAATCAGTAAATAAAGGCTTACAGAAATGCAGTTCCATTGCCAAATGCCTTAGCTCCAAATGTGATTTTCTCCCAAAGTGATTTCTTTTAGATACAACACAATTTCTTTCTGATCCTGAGCATATGGTCCTATGCTAATATGAAATCGTGTCTTAGAGAGGTTATTTTTGTTTTTTTTTGCAGGGAGCAGTCATCCTTTGACCTATATTCAATATGTGACACCAATCTGATTGTGCAACAACCGTTAACCTCATCTGGAATCCCTTCTTGGAGGTCAGGGCTCAGGTCAGGGACCACTACTCTTGGGTGTCAGAGCTAAACTTAATTAATGCTTTAAAAAATATATATATATATACACATATATATGGATGATATTTTAATCCCCTTAAGATGTATGAAAATAGCCTGCAGGATTTAATTCTGGAAAAATGTTAAAATCAAAAGTGGCTTAGTTGTTTGGCAGGCCCTAAGATCTGTTTCTGAAATCACCAGCATTGCCCAGTGTATTGGGCTTTTTCCCAGCCTGCTGTGGTGTCCAGTTATGGTGATTTTTCGTAAAGGCACAGCTTCCTTCTCTGCACGTTTCTGGCTCTCAAAGCATCCTCTGGTAAGCCACTGTCTTTTGAAGATGGGCTCTCCCCTTGTCATGGTTGTTGCAGAACCCAGGAAGGCCGCAGAGGTAGAGAGTTACAAGGAAAAGGGCTGGGATTCATAAGGATGAGGAATAATGGTGGTTTCTATGGTGCCAATGAGCAGAGGGGGGAGCTCTTCTTGCGCTGAAATGTTTAGCAATCATTTTCCAATGAGAATTGGCAGCTGCCTGCCAGGATGGGATGTTCTGTCAGCACAGGTGTCAAGAGAACGAGAGAGGTTTCTGAAGAAGGTAATTGGCAAATCAGATAGGGTTCAGGAAAGAGAAAGTCACTGGGGAGGGTGAGAGGAAGAGGGCAAGGTGCTATCCGGCAGATAGCTTTTAAAGTAATTTTTAACCAACATTATTTAAGAGCCTTTTAGAATGCAGAGCCCCCTTTCCCAGAGGCATCTGCCAACTGACAGTACAACAGGAAAAGAGGAAACTACTTCCGAAAAGGCTTTAAAAAAAGACTTTTAGAGGCTGTTAAAAAGACATACAATCACATTCCGCGTAAACCTGTTTAAGCAGCAGTTTACTGCTCAAGGTGGGCTTCTTCCACTTAATAGTTTGCTGTTTTCCAATACCCACCACCCACTCTCTGAGGCCCTTCACCCCGCAGCTAAGCAACACCTCTTGTTTTCCGGTTGAGCTCCACACAGGATGGAGACACCAACATTTACTTCTCTGTGTGGCCTGGAGATGTAGTTTTCATTTAGGCCTTTCATACCTGCAGTAAACTATACGCTGCTTTACCTCTGAATGTCTGACACTCTATTGCTTGAGACACTTTCCAGTGTCTTCTTCTTTCTTTGCTCTCATTGTTTGAGTTCTAATATTCTTTCTCATCATCCATTATCCAGCCAGTGAAATAGCTTTTTCCTGTGATTTCAGACTTCAGAAAAATGTGTTCAGAGTCCCCTACCAGGCTTTTTTGAGAATCTGGAGACAAAGTCCTCACTGAAGGAAACAAGGGTTATGTTCATCATTGTATCACTGTCATTAGCATATAGTAGGCAAGCCATCAATCCTTGCAGAAAATAAGAATGTATGAATGAATAATGACTATCAGCAAAACAGAAGATGGGAATGGCAAAAGGAGGTGTTTGAGGGGCACATGGTTGAACTAGAAAAACAAGCTGGTAGCCTTGATTTTTAGAATTGTAACTCATTTTACCTGTGTTTTATATGCAAATATTTTGGAGGAGGAGTGTTTTTCCTGAGTGCAGAATTTGGGGGCAGCAAGGAGAGAAAGAATGAGGATTAATTATCAGAAAGCATTATCAAGTTGGCCACCAGTTCATGAGATCATCCTAGAAACCCTATGAAATGTATCTCAGGATCTTCTCTCCTGGGGAAGAAAGGGAGGAACACTTAGCCATAGGCTCCAATCATGGATTTGTCAAAGATGCAACTCCTGGAACAAATCACCTGCACTTCTGGATTGAATAGGGTTTTGCATGGAACAGATTCCTTTAGTGTCTCAGTTTGTGGTGTCAACAGAGAAGCCCCAGGGCAGAAAGCAAGGTGTGCGCTTGCAAAAAGTGGGTCAGAATATGTATAGAAACTGGTTGTCATGGCAGTGGCTGGAATGAGAGACAGGGGAAGTAAGGAGATATGAAATGGTGCATGAGTGGGATTAGATGTAGTCCCCAATACTAATATACCACTCATTGTTTTTAGGAAAAATGTAAACCCGCTTAAATCTACATTAATAATTTGAATACTAGCATAACTACTATGCTTCAGTTCAGTTCAGTTCAGTCGCTCCATCATGTCTGACTCTTTGCGACCCCATGGACTGCAGCATACCAAGCCTCTCTGTCCATCACAACTCCCGGAGTTTACTCAAACTTGTGTCATTGAGTAAGTGATGCCATCCAACCATCTCCTCCTCTGTCATCCCCTTCTTCTCCAGCCTTCAATTTTTCCCAGCATCAGGGTCTTTTCCACTGAGTCAGTTCTTCACATGAGGTGGCCAAAGTATTGGAGTTTCAGCTGCAGCATCAGTCCTTCCAATGAATATTTAGGACTGATTTCTTTTAGGATGGACTGGTTGGACCTCTTTGTGGTCCAAGGGACTCTCAAGAGTCTTCTCCAACACCACAGTTCAGAAGCATCAATTCTTCAGTATTCAGCTTTCCTTATAGTCCAACTCTCACATCCATATATGACTACTGGAAAAACCATAGCTTTGACTAGATAGACCTTTGTTGGCAAAGTAATGTCTCTGCTTTTTAATATGGTGTCTAGGTTGGTCATAACTTTTCTTCTAAGGAGTAAGCATCTTTTAATTTCATGGCTGCAATCACCATCTGCAGTGATTTTGGAGCTCAAAAAAATGAAGTCTGTCACTGTCTCTTTTGTTTCCCCATCTATTTCCCATGAAGTGATGGGACCAGAGGCCATGATCTTAGTTTTCTGAATGTTGAATTTAAGCCAACATTTTCCCTCTCCTCTTTCACTTTCATCAAGAGGCTCTTTAGTTCTTCTTTGCTTTCTGCCATAAGGGTGGTGTCATCTGCATATCTGAGGTTATTGATATTTCTCCCGGCAATTTTAATTCCAACTTGTGCTTCATACAGCCCAGCATTTCTCATGATGTACTCTGCATAGAAGTTAAATAAGCAGGGTGACAATATACAGCCTTGATGTACTCCTTTTCCTATCTGGAACCAGTCTGTTGTTCCATGTCCAGTTCTAACTGTTGCTTCTTGACCTGCATACAGATTTCTCAAGAGGGAGGTCAGGTGGTCTGGTCAACTGAGTGTATCATTAGTAAAACCATATTATGTGTGCAGGTGACCTAAGTTGCTTCAGTAGTGTCCGACTCTTTGCAACCGTGTGGACTGTGGCCCACCAGGCTCCTCTGTCTGTGGGAATCAGGCAAGAATACTGGAGTGGGTTGCCATGCCCTTCTCCAGAGGATCTTCCTGACCCAGGATGGAACTGGCCTCTTTTGCGTCTCCTGCATTGGCAAGCAAATTCTTTACCACTAGTGCCACCTGGGAAAGCCCAAAACCATATTATAGAGTTAGAGAAATAAGAGAATTAGACTCAGCTGGGTCTGTGTGTTTTAGTTTTGATGAATATATTGTTTTCAGGAGACACTGAAACTGGAAACCTGCCAATCTGACATTTTCTTCGTTCACATTAGAGGAATGACTGCAATGAAAACAACCTGGGCTTGGTACAGAGCTACCTGGACTAGATCTCTCGGAAATCTAATGCCAGCTGCAAAAGTGCCCTAACTGAGGAATTTAGGGATGAACTGGAGCCTCAGAGCATAACATGTTAGTTAAAGTTCTACAGTATGAGTGGTATATGTACACATTAGTCTTCCAGGCACCTCAAATTTTTGCCTGCACGTTAATCAAAATGATACTAAAAAAATTCTGCGCATTGTTAGTGGTTAAAAGTACCACACTGCTATATTTAAAATGGATAACCAATAAAGTCCTACTGTATAAGACAGGAAACTCTGCTTAATGTTATGTGGCAGCCTGGATGGGAGGGAGTTAGCGGGGAGAACAGATACATGCATAAGTATGGCTGAATCCCTTCACTGTTCACCTGAAGCTATCACAACATTGTTCACTGGCTATACTCCAATATTAAGTAAAAAGTTTTAAAAAATATTTTACTATAAGTTTGAGTTATTGAAAATAATGTAACTTCTGGTCAACTGTAAATATTAACAGTAAAACAAACTATCAAATCACTCTAAATTTTTTCTAATAGAATTCTAATACAGTAGCAGTTCAATAGCCACAATACCTCATCTAAAAATACATGAACGAGATCATTTTAACAGCCAGAAATTTTATACCAGTCCTTTGTTAGGAACTCAATTCCATTCAACTTCCCCCACATATTTTAATCTAAAAGTAATTTTTAATGCTTGAATGTCTTATATTGATCACATGTACTTTGCAAAAGTTATGTATATGAACTGAAATTTGAAATAACATTTTTCCTATAAGTCTCTAAGTAATACTAATTTTATTCTGAATAGACTTTACTATTATTATGACACAAAGCAGCATATGCAGCAAATTTTATAGTTACATAATTATATTTATAGAGGTAAGAGTACACTTTATATAAAAAAGGCTCATACACACAGATGCAGCCCTATGGGACTACAAGCATAAGCCCCGGCTGTCCTACAGGAGATCCAGAAGTGTTCCGTGGGTTGGACATCTGGGCTCCAGAGGAGGGTATAAACTCCTGTCTGGGAGATACTGCCAGTTGTAAAAAGGCAGAGGTCAAGTGCAAAGATGATGGCATGCATTGGCCTTTGTTCCCTGAGAGCAGGGCTTTGGGCCCCTAGTTCTTGGCCAAATCTGACATCTGCCCCTCAGCCCAAGTTCCAAGCCAAGCAAATGGGCCTCTTTCTTAGAAGGGGTTGAGCAGGGCGGGGTGTCTCCTTGCAATGCCCACCCGGTGCCCGTGGTGGTAGCCTGTCAAGAACTGTCTCCCTGGGCTACACCGCGAGGCACCAATCTCACGTGTGAATGCAGAGGGGGCGGGGCCAGGGGAGAGGGGAAGGTGCAAAGGCGGGAAGATGGCGCCAGCGCCGGGGTCGGGCAGAGACGGCTCCGTGGTGGCGCCTGCCAGCCTCCCTCTTGCAGAGTCGGGGAGTACCCTAGCTGTCCCCAGTGTGTGTGTCAGGTCAGATGCCTCCCCCTCAGGCCGAAGCTAAGCAGCACATCAAGCAAGTAAGGACTCCCACAGCGGAGGCTCGCGTCTCTCATTGACATTGAGGCCTGCGCCCTGCCTGCGACAGGTGAGTGCTGCCGCTGGGAGCCCCGTGAGGGCTGTTTCTCTGGTCCTTCAGCCCTGTGGGTCTGGTGGGCAGGAGCTCGGTTAGTTTTTAAAGACCTTTTGAGGACTCTCAGATGCCGGTGTGAGAGTGGGGTTCAAACCCTTCGCTCCCCAGGGAGAACCTCCGGTTTTGAGTTCCCTCCTGACTGGCGGGGGGCTTGGTTTGGGGGGGGGGGATGGTGTCCCCTCTGTCCTACCTCCTGAGCTGTGGGCTTTCTCTGGCGGGAGCTGCTCAGCCAGCTTTTAGGTGTTTTCAGAGGAAGTAGTTAGTTACATGTGTAGTGGTGGGTTCCCTGTGTTCATGGGAGGAATTGAGGACGTGACCCTTTGACGTCTCCATCTTGAACCAAAACCTCATTTCCCGCTTTGTCTTTGGTGTTTTTGGTGGTGGAGCTGGTGTGTGTGTATACGTGCGTGTGTGTACATGTCCATGTGTGCTGTCTCTTGCCAGCGCCATGTGTTTCAGATGCCATAGTTGTGGTCTCCTGTTCCCCCCTCCCTCCCCCCCATTACCACATGGACACGGGCAGCTGGCCGTCAGATTAGAATAAGATGCTCAGGACAACAGTGTGCTATAAGGGAATTTGTATCTACCATTTTTACTTAGTTTTGGCTGCAGTTAGTTCACACCTTTGCAAACCCAAATGAGGAACCCATCTCTGGTTGCAGATTTTCTGGGAACGGTGCTGAAGAGGCTTTGAGGAAATTCTGAATTTAAGCCACGTTTGGCACATTCACTGTGTCAGCCATAACACGTTTCAGTGAGTAGAATATGGGCATGTTGCCCCCCACCCCCTCGCCCCATGGCACATTACATTGGTGACATAAAAAATGCTGTGCATCATTCCAATTAGTGAAATTAAAAAAACAAAAAAACACCTTGCAGCATGTTAAAAATAACCAAGACCCTCAAATGGATTGAATACCTGGAAGACTTCTTGATAACAATGAGGACAGCAACATTTTGGGAGTGCTTCCTACATGCTTATCTTAGTTACTCCTCAAACACCTTTCTGAAGTTGAAATTACCATTATCCTCATTTATAGGAAAAAAAAATGCACCAAGAGAAACATCCAAAAGGTCATCTGCCCAACTGGAAAGTATTTGTACCTACACAGTCAACCTGGGACTCCCTTTGTCACACAAACTAGGACAGTTTAAGAGCTCAGTGCCCCCTTTTCTCAAAACTTCATACATAACTCAACTCCTAATTAAATTCAAAGCTTTTTATGGTCATGGCTCCTTAATTCTACCCCTAACTTGCTTGGCAAAAAAAGACATTTTTGTCATAGTTAAAGGTTTGCAGAGGTCAGTGAACTCACACGGTGGCAAAGTCAGTTCTAAGGGAACACAAGACGGGGAAAAAATTGTAAGATTTAGACTTTAGATTTTATTACAGGATGTTTCAGGAACATCCTGTTGTGTGGCATACATCACATCCACATAAATGCATTTGTTTAAAAAGCAACCTTAGAACCTCACTTTTGCCTAAAATTAGCCTGATAGCAGAGGCAGCACTCTGTTGAGTTTTCATTTTATATTTTGCAATTATTTCTCAAACCGTTTTGACTTGGATTTAGATAAACATCTGCATTTCAGCTTAGTTGCCTTTCAAATAAAACCTAAGAGAAAAAAAAAAAAAACATTCTTAAGGATTTGGGATATTTTTAGCAAGGCAGAGAAAAGAAAATTGTTTTGTGAGGCTATTTTTAAACAACACTTTTTAAGATTTCTTAAAGCTCCAGTGGTTAGGACAGTGCTAAAGGCAAAAATGTTGCTTAAGAAAACACTTCAGAAAAAGCTAGAACAGTTAAAGCCCAGGCCAAGCCCCTAGAGAGCAAGGAGAGTGCTCACATGGCTTGATGTCCTTTGAATCTCTTAAGGTTATTTTCTAAATGAGACTATGAGAACAAAATGAAATTATACTTCCCTTCCAGCTAGTTAAGCCTCAACTCCCTAGATGGAAAAAAAAATGTTTTCTTTTTGGACAGTGATGTATTTCTAGTCAGTATATTCCCAAAACAAATAACACCAAAACCCACTTCATGCACAGAGTAAAATAAAAGATAGGAACAGAGGTCATTAAAATGGTTTAGTATCACTCTAATTGCCGCTTTGCTGATAACCCTCACTTGATGGAACAGGTGGGTTTTGGTCTTATTATCTATTACCTGTAAAGCTATGGTTTATGAAACTGAATTCCATTGAATCCCTTACCCACTTAACACTTAAGATTTTTTACTTAGAGTAATACTGATTCTCAGGCTAAATTGTAGTAGACAGGGTTTGTTAACTAGCCAACGTTCATTTCCCAGCTTCTTTCTTCCTGATAGAATCTCCGTTTTGTCCAGATATATTTCCTCCCTCTGACCCCACGCATGGAATTAAAATCAAGAGAAGCTAATCCCAAGAATAGATCTTTAGTCTAAAAAGCCAATTAGCACATGGAATTTCCTAGCAGTTAATAATAGACTAAGTGGTCATATGTCCTGTACTGGCTCAGCCTGACTGAAGGACACTACGCTTAATTCTTGATAGTGAGAGAGGTTTTTCTCTCTCTTTTGCTAGACAAGAATAAGGAAGGATGTAGCTCCAGTAGCCACTGGCAATCATCTTAAAGTTTGAGGGGAATCATTGAATGCTGCTGCTGCTGCTTAGTCACTTCAGTTGTGTCCGACTCTGTGCGACCCCACAGACGGCAGCCCACCAGGCTCTCCCGTCCCTGGGATTCTCTAGGCAAGAACACTGGAGTGGGTTGCCATTTCCTTCTCCAATGCATGAAGGTGAAAAGTGAAAGTGAAGTCACTCAGTTGTGTCCAACCTCAGCAATCCCATGGACTGCAGCCTTCCAGGCTCCTCCATCCATGGGATTTTCCAGGCAAGAGTACTGGAGTGGGGTGCCATTGCATTCTCCGATCATTGAATGCAGTTGATGCTAAAGATGACAGGAAGGATAAACAGAAAGATCCAGAGTGTGTGATCATGCTGCTACTCATCTGTGGATCACTTGGAACCTGCATTTCTGTGGAATGTCTCTTTTGTAAAATATAATTTTATTTATTTCTTTCGAGTTTGAAATAGGACTTTTTTCTCACTCATAGCCCAAAGCATCTTATTACATAAGCTGGAAATACTTGGTAATAAAGAGTAAGAAGTAATCAGATCTTTAGGGTGCTGAACATGAATTACTATAGCTTACTTTTCTGATCTCCTTTCCACTGTTAATAGGCTTTCTTATTGGCTTCTCCTCTACCCCCAGTAGCTTAATCACTCCTGAAAATCCTTTAATTCTCTACTTATTATTCTAAAGTTAGGATGTGAAGTATGGGAGAGGCTGCCTCTACAGAGTTTAGATTACTTGTGTTAATGTGAGATGTTATGATTGAAAGTGTTAGTTAACCAAAGGAAGTGTTAAGCAGAGGAATGGGAATCACTTTCCTAACTTTTCTGAACCCATAGTTCTATTCTTTTCCCTTGAAAGTTACAATTTCCTATAGTGGTGAGATAGGAGACAAACTTTCCAGAATGTACCATGGTACCTATTCTACTCTAGGAAATCCACTTAGGTAAAACAAACTAACTTCTATTGATTAGTAACTTTAAAATTCTCCATGTACCTTTGAGTTCAGGCTGATGAATATCACATTAAATGGAGGAAGTAAAAAGAACATCATCCAAACCTCTCCCACTCTTCATCTTGAACCTTACAAAATATTTGGCATGCTCAGAGAGAGCTGGGCTGAACTGCACATTTCATTGCCAAATAATATTCATGAAGATCCCATTTCATGTATTGACTGCCACTTAAGGAATGAAACAGGACTACCTAATCAGTTGAATTTAATTCAATCTATTTTGTGTAGTTGTGTTCAAGGTTATAACAAGGTATGTAGACTGTGGTATTAGACTTCTGTAGGACCTCAAGAAACATGTCCAGAGTAGGAATTTAGGGGAAAATGATTTTGCTCATAAAACATGTACATAAGATTGTTTTGTAGATTCCATTTGATGTACTACTATGGGTGGATAATAAACCAAAAGATAACCAAGGTTTATCATGCTAGTCTATTCCAAAGAGAAAACATTTATGCAGCTGTAATTTTTAACCTGAACACATTAATAAAACCTCTAAATAATTCTACACCTTGGTGAGAGTGACTGAAGAAATTGTAACTTTTAGATAAGAAAACATCCCCAGTAAAAAATTCAAGTATTGTATTGGAAGAGCCATCAGTTATATGGTCTGTAACCAGGGCCGGTGGCCAGGAGGAGCAACCCGAGAAGCGGTGGCTGTGCAGGCACAGGAGGGCCTAGAGGAGCTATCCCACGTTGAAGGTCAGGAACGGCAGTGGTAAGGAGATGCCCCCCCCATCCAAGGTAAGGAGCAGCGGCTGTGCTTTGCTGGAGCAGCTGTGAAGAGATACCCCACGCCCAAGGTAAGAGAAACCCAAGTAAGATGGTAGGTGTTGCAAGAGGGCATCAGAGGACAGACACACTGAAACCATACTCACAGAAAACTAGTCAATCTAATCACATTAGAACCACAGCCTTGTCTAACTCAATGAAACCAAGCCATGCCTGTGGGGCAACCCAGGATGGGCAGGTCATGGTGGAGAGGTCTGACAGAGCGTGATCCACTGGAGAAGGGAATGGCAAGCCACTTCAGTATTCTTGCCTTGAGAACCCCATGAACAGTATGAAAAGGCAAAATGATAGCATACCAAAAGAGGAACTCCCCAGGTCATTAGGTGCCCAATATGCTACTGGAAATCAGTGGAGAAATAACTCCAGAAAGAATGAAGGGATGGAGCCAAGGAAAAACAATACCCAGTTGTGGATGTGACTGGTGATAGAAGCAAGATCCGATGCTGTAAAGAGCAATATTGCATAGGAACCTGCAATGTCAGGTCCATGAATCAAGGCAAATTGGAAGTGGTCAAACAAGAGATGGCAAGGGTGAACATCGACATTCTAGGAATCAGCGAACTAAAATGGACTGGAATGGGAGAATTTAACTCAGATGACCATAATATCTACTACTGCGGGCAGGAATCCCTCAGAAGAAATGGAATAGCCATCATGGTCAACAAAAGAGTCCAAAATGCAGTACTTGGATGCAATCTCAAAAACGACAGAATAATCTCTGTTCATCTGCAAGGCAAACCATTCAATATCACAGTAATCCAAGTCTATGCCCCAACCAGTACTGCTGAAGAAACTAAAGTTGAATGGTTTTATGAAGACCTACAAGACCTTTTAGAACTAACACCCCCAAAAGATGTCCTTTTCATTATAGGGGACTGGAAAGCAAAAGTAGGAAGTCAAGAAACACCTGGAGTAACAGGCAAATTTGGCCTTGGAATGTGGAATGAAGCAGGGCAAAGACTAATAGAGTTTTGCCAAGAAAATGCACTGGTCATAGCAAATACCCTCTTCCAACAACACTAGAGAAGACTCTACACGTGGATATCACCAGATGGTCAACACCAAAATTGGATTGATTATATTCTTTGCAGCCAAAGATGGAGAAGCTCTATGCAGTCAACAAAAACAAGACCAGGAGCTGACTGTGGCTCAGATCATGAACTCCTTATTACCAAATTCAGACTCAAATTGAAGAAAGTAGGAAAAACCACTAGACCATTCAGGTATGACCTAAATCAAATCCCTTATAATTATACAGTAGAAGTGAGAAATAGATTTAAGGGCCTAGATCTGGTTGATAGAGTGCCTGATGAACTATGGAATGAGGTTCATGACATTGTACAGGAGACAGGGATCAAGACCATCCCCATAGAAAAGAAATGCAAAAAAGCAAAATGGCTGTCTGGGGAGGCCTTAAAAATAGCTGTGAAAAGAAGAGAGGTGAAAAACAAAGGAGAAAAGGAAAGATATAAGCATCTGAATGCAGAGTTCCAAAGAATAGCAAGAAGAGATAAGAAAGCCTTCTTCGGTGATCAATGCAAAGAAATAGAGGAAAAGAACAAAATGGGAAAAACTAGAGATCTCTTCAAGAAAATTAGAGATACCAAGGGAACATTTCATGCAAAGATGGGCTTGATAAAGGACAGAAATGGTCTGGACCTAACAGAAGCAGAAGATATTAAGAGGTGGCAAGAACATGGAAGAACCGTACAAAAAACATCTTCACGACCCAGATAATCATGATGATGTGATCACTAATCTAGAGCCAGACATCCTGGAATGTGAAGTCAAGTGGGCCGTAGAAAGCATCACTACGAACAAAGCTAGTGGAGATGATGGAATTCCAGTTGAGCTGTTTCAAATCCTGAAAGATGATGCTGTCAAAGTGCTGCACTCAATATGCCAGCAAATTTGGAAAACTCAGCAGTGGCCACAGGACTGGAAAAGGTCAGTTTTCATTCCAATCCCAAAGAAAGGCAATGGAAAAGAATGCTCAAACTACCGCACAATTGCACTCATTTCACATGCTAGTAAAGTAATGCTCAAAATTCTCCTAGCCAGGCTGGAGCAATACGTGAACTATGAATTCCCTGATGTTCAAGCTGGTTTTAGAAAAGGCAGAGGAACCAGAGATCAAATTGCCAACATCTGCTGGATCATGGAAAAAGCAAGAGAGTTCCAGAAAAAACATCCATTTCTGCTTTATTGACTATGCCAAAGCCTTTGACTGTGTGGATCACAATAAACTGTGGAAAATTCTGAAAGAGATGGGAATACCAGACCACCTGACCTGCCTCTTGAGAAATCTGTATGCAGGTCAGGAAGCAACAATTAGAACTGGACATGGAACAGCAGACTGGTTCCAAATAGGAAAAGAAGTACGTCAAGGCTGTATATCGTCACCCTGCTTATTCAACTTATATGCTGAGTACATCATGAGAAACGCTGGACTGGAAGAAACACAGGCTGAAATCAAGATTGCTGGGAGAAATATCAATAACCTCATTTATGCAGATGACACCACCCTTATGGCAGAAAGTGAAGAGGAGCTAAAAAGCCTATTGATGAAAGTGAAAGAGGAGAGTGAAAAAGTTGGCCTAAAGCTCAACAGTCAGAAAACAAAGATCATGGCATCTGGTCCCATCACTTCATGGGAAATACATGGGGAAACAATAGAAACAGTGTCAGACTTTATTTTTTTGGGCTCCAAAATCACTGCAGATGGTGACTGCAGCCATGAAATTAAAAGACGCTTACTCCTTGGAAGAAAAGTTATGACCAACCTAGATAGTATATTCAAAACCAGAGATATTACTTTGCCGACTAAGGTCCATCTAGTAAAGGCTATGGTTTTCCCAGTGGTCATGTATGGATGTGAGAGTTGGACTGTGAAGAAAGCTAAGTGCCAAAGAATTGATGCTTTTGAACTGTGGTGTTGGAGAAGACTCTTGAGAGTCCCTTGGACTGCAAGGAGATCCAACCAGTCCATTCTGAAGGAGATCAGTCCTGGGATTTCTTTGGAAAGACTGATGCTAAAGCTGAAACTCCAGCACTTTGGCCACCTCATGCGAAGAGTTGACTCATTGGAAAAGACTCTGATGCTGGGAGGGATTGGGGGCAGGAGGAGAAGGGGACGACCGAGGATAAGATGGCTGGATGGCATCACGGACTCGATGGACATGAGTCTGAGTGAACTCTGGGAAATGGTGATGGACAGGGAGACCTGGCATGCTGCGATTCATGGGGTCGCAAAGAGTCGGATACGACTGAGCGACTGAACTGAACTGAAGTGAACCCTATGTCAGACATTTGGCTGAAGACACCAAAGTTGTCCTGGGAACAGCACCTTCTGTTGGGTATACTCCTTTGGTCTGGGCTGTCTAGAAGGCTGGAGCTGACCTTTCTTTCTTCTTAAGTGTATTCTTACGCTATGTTCAGAGGAAATCGGATTACAAGAAACAAAAACTAACCAACATGAATAATGTAAAAGTATATAAGTGTAGTCCAATTTTATATTGAATACTGTTGATTTCTTCTTTCAACAAACATCTAAGGTGTTCTTGCTGTTTGTCAAAGATAGTGCTAGGCCTTGGTTAGAGATGTAAGTTTAATGCCCAGAGGCCTTGTTCTCTAGAGGCTTACAGTGTGATAGGTTAAGACCTGGACTATCTTGTAGAGATGTTTGAAACAACGGGTTTACTTAGAGGCTAAATAGAGGCTATTATAGGATCATGCAGTGAAAAATCTTTAGCTGACGATGGGACAGGTGAGTGGAAGTCAGGGAGAGTTTGCTGGACAAACAGATTCTTGACCATTTCCCTGAATATCCAGTGAGATTTGGCCAGTGAAGATGAGTGGGGACACTGGAGGTAAGGAACTTGGACAGCTGTTCTGGTATACATGAGCTGAATATTAATATCAGTACTGGGCTTGGATGTCAATACATTAAAGTCTAGATTTAATAATGGTAGACCTTAGTCTTTTTCATGACTGAAAGGCTCAATTCTGACAGAATATCTATCTATTCATTGAATACGTTTCTAAAATGGCAGTTTCTAACAGTCATATTTAATATAGGTATACCTCCCTGTATTTTTCTGACAAATTAAAGGTTTGTGGTAACCGTGCATTGGGCAGGTCTATTAGTGCTATTTTTCCAACATCATTTGCTCACTCTGTGTCTCTTTGTCACATTTTGGTAATTCTCGCAATATTTCAAACCTTTTGCCAGCAAAAAGGTTACAACTTGTTGAAGGTTTGGGTGATGGTTTGTGCTTTTTAGCAATAAAGTATTTTTAAATTAAGATCTGTGCATTTTTAAAGACATAATACTGTTACACACTTAATGCAGTATATATTTTACGTGCACTGCTGCTGCTGCTGCTAAGTTGCTTCAGTTGTGTCTGACTCTGTGCGACCCCAAAGACGGCAGCCCACCAGGCTCCACTGTCCCTGGGATTCTCCAGGCAAGAACACTGGAGTGGGCTGCCATTTCCTTCTCCAGTGCATGAAAGTGAAAAGTGAAAGGGAAGTCACTGAGTCGTGTCCAACTCTCAGTGACCCCATGGACTGCAGGCTACCAGGCTCCTCCGTCCATGGGATTTTCCAGGCAAGATTTGTACATTTTTAAAGACATAATACTGTTACACACTTAATGCAGTATATATTTTATGTGCACTAGTAAACCATAAAATTCATGTGGTTTGCTTTATTGCAGTGGTCTGGAACCAAACCTACAATATCCGAGGTAGGCCTGTATTTAATGCGTATTGTAACCAACTGGATGCCATGGTATTATCCATGGCACCAACACAATGCTTTGCACCTAAGTGTTGGTTAAACAGTTATTGAATTAAACTGAGCCTCCATCACTTAAATCTTAATTTCTTGTGATTTCTTCTTGAAAAGTATTTTTACTTAATGTTGTCCCATAAACTCACCAGAGGAATTGTAGGGATCAGTGAAAGAAACAACATGAAAATATTCCATGTACAGCATGCTTACATTGCTTCAGTCATGTCTGACTCTGTGTGACCCTATGGACTGTAACCTACCTGGCTCCTCTGTCTATGGGATTCTCCCAGCAAGAATACTAGAGTGGGTTGCCATGCCCTCCTCCAGGGGATCTTCCCGATCCAGGGATTAGACCCACATCTCTTAGGTCTCCTGCATTGGCAGGGAGGTTCTTTACCACTAGCACCACCTGGGACGTCTCAAGCACTTTGAGGCATACTATTAAAAATAAAACTGTAATAAGCCTTTGGCATTGAAGAGGGATGTGTTGGTTCTTTCTCAGCTGGGGCAGGAGGTCAAATACCAAATCTGAAAATGAATAGAGACCCTATAAATCGATCATAATGTAACCTGAAATGAAAGACTAATTTCCATGTTCATGTAAGATCTAAGTATGGGGAGAACACGAATAAAATGAACTGTGAATGTCCTATTCATTTTTATACAAAGCTGGCACTATTGGCCTGTTATTACTAAAGCATGCATTACTTCACTTTGCTGACTTCCTTCACTGTGTTTTCAAGTTCTGGCTTCATGCTTAGGAAGTCAATTGGTACCCCAAGATTATAAATATATATTTATCTAATTTCAGTAAAGTTACAGTTTTGTTTTATACTCTTTCTCTTTAATTCTTATCGGATTTATTTTGTATAAAATATGAAGAAAGAATCTGTTTCCCCCAAAGTGCTATGTATGTTGTCTTATCATCCCAGTATCTCTCCAGCATTGGGCACAGGAGGGTCTCAGTAAATATTATAGAATGAATAAATTAATGACTGATGAGTCTAAACCTTCCAGAAACTTGCCAGGCTTCCCTTGGGACCAACAGTAAGTGATTGTAAGACTGACTTAAATTAAAGTGAAAAGCTAGGCCTAAAGCTAAACGGCTTTTGTGAGGCTGATATCTGCTGCTTTGGGCTATAATTAATTGATCTAACTTGTTGTGGGAATATACTGATAAATTCACCGAGACTTGAAAGGGAAAGATGTTTCTCATTTTCTTTAAAATTATGTTTTTTGATTCCTGAGAAATATGTATATGTTACATATATTGCATATATATAAATGCATGTATAAATATCCTTACAATTTTGACATTATTTTTGAATTTGAGATACAAACATTTGAATCTATTCATCTATCTACCATCTGTTTGGGTATATATACATACATATTAAGCACAAAAGGCACAAAAATTTAATATTTAAGAGTATGGGCTATCAAGACTGCCAGGATTTAATCTTAGCTCTGACATATACTAGCTGTGTGACCTTGAGCAAGTTGCTTAACTGCTCTATCTCCCAGTTTTGTCTGTAAAATTGGAAGATTAATAGTGTTTTCTTCAGAACATTGTTGTGAACATTAAATTCATGTAACTATTTAGAATAGTGCCTGAAATATTGTAAGTGCTAAGTGTTAGCTTTTATTATTATCCTACTCACTTCCAATAATCTTTTTGTGTTCTCGAAAGTAACAGATTTAAAATATCTTTAAGATATTTTTTAAAAGAACATTTAGGATTGATTGAATGAGAGAAAAAAAATCACGTAGCAAAAAAGCGATTGCTTTATTTAGCATAGAAAATATATAGTAATACACATGAATATTAAAACTGTAAAAGAAAAAAATTCAGAAAAGAACAGTGTTTAAGTTTGAATTCTGAAAATAAAATACATAAATTGAAAGTGTAAACTCAGAGGTGCATCCTGTTTCCAAACACAGGAATTAAAAAATCAAAATGACAGACTTCTGTTAATCTGCTTAGGAAGGCATAAATTGTTAATCAGGCTCCAGGCAACATTGTTTAATACCAAGTTTAATAAAAATCTGCCTGGAGGAAGAAGAGGTCTGGTGGCCAATTTTGAAAGCTGGGCAGCTCTGTTTACATGCTTAGTCTCTCTAGCTCTGAGGACACCATTGATAGGGTTTCCTTTGAAATTGGCTTCTTTTAACAGAGTCAAAGTTATTAAATACCATAGCATGGGATAGAAAACTTGAATTTTTTCATTGGTGTGAATAAACTTGAAAAGGAAATAAATTGGAGAAGTATTTATTTAAGAGAATCTTTTGCAGTTTGTATGAGAAGAATTTCACAGTAAGCATTTATTGAGCCTTCACTATATGCTTACATTTGCTAGTGATGCCTTCATCTTAAAACTGTGATCTTGAGATGAAAGAAGTGACATTTTAAAACCATTTTCTCCTTTCTCCCCAGCCTGTATCTGTTCATTCCACAAGGCATCTTGTATTTGTATCATGTGGGCTTTCTCTGTGCAGGGACTCAAGAAAATTTCCAAAGTCTTGGCATTGTTTTTAGGAGAACTTGTCAATCAGGCGAAAACTAAATTGGAAAGTATTTGACAAGTGCAGTATCTCCTGAGCAGTTGGAGCCTTGTAGCTACTTCTTTGGATTACTGAGTTTAAAACGCAGCCCAAATTTACTTGCTTTAAAGTCCTTCTTGATAACATCATGGATATCATTGCCTATTTCTTAATTACAAATCAGGGCAGGTTTGGCTCTTGTTTTTGTGATTGGTTTTTCTAAACAGCTGTGATTTTCATATGGAGAAAAAAAAATAAGCCATTTAAAAATATATTTTAATGTAGTGAGAAATTGGGAAGCAAACATATGTTCTATTAAAGTTCAGAATATCTACAGTGCAAAGCAAACTTCTTGTTCTTTGGTGCACAGTTAACCCAGCATAGGTTTCAACAATTTCTCCCCGCTCTGTCTGCTGTATAAAAATCTTTCATTACATCAGACTAAACTAAATCACTTGGGAGCATTTTACTCTTTTGTAGCTTTCAGCTTCATATTTTAAATAAAGTAACTGTCCTATTTAGCATTCTAGTTGGTGAGAAAGTCATTTCACATGATCACTCGACATCTAGTAGTGTCCTTCCTTCTGTTGGGTCATCTCTTAAACTTAAGGTCATCTCTTAAACTTAATTTCATTGTCTTTTTAGAATACAAAATAAACACACATTTAAACTCAAGGCGGGGGGAAGTTGAAAAATAAAACCATGGTGCTATTTGTAAAGATATCTTGGAATCTGGCATCTGAGAATAAAAGGCATACTGAAGAAGGGAAGTATCATGAGACAAAGTTTTAAAATATGAGACCTGTATATGGTGTGCCTGCATTTATATCAAAGGCACTTTACCTGCAGGTAAATATACTTTCCTTGAATTCAAAAATTATTGCAGAGCTGGATCTAGAGGTTTGGAACCGCCTCCTCTTGATGACACTAACCAGTAGGTGACCCCTTCATTCTGTTGTCTTAATAATGATCTGCCCCAAACATCTTTTTCTTAATAAAAAGGGATATGAGTCAGAAAGAGAGTAAAACGGTGGCACTGATATTTATCACAAAGCCTCCCTCACATAATTTATTTCTTTATGAAACACTGACAAAATCTCAACTACATACTTTTATATAAGTAATTAACTAGCAAATAGTTACTGGGAGATAGAGTAGCTCTACTTAATACAAATTAGGATCAGCAGTACTATACCAATCTTGGTGAATTTTATCATTTTTCATCATGATTACTCAGTCCAACCACACAGTTTTTATCAGTGTTAAATCATAACCTGTTGCTAAGAACAGCTTAAAATATTTTAGTTGAGTGTGAAATCGAGCAGTTCCAAACATTTTATAAAATGGACGATAGTTGATTAATAAAATTCCCCTTTTTTAATCCTGCAAAGGAGGTGTAAGCTTTGTAGTTAAAAATGTGATAAGCTCATTTTCATGACTGAAATGTAGAAAGCAACTGCTTTTTGACCTAACAATGCATACCTTGAACTACAACTCAATCAACACCTTAGGAAATTTGTGTTTATCCACGGTTATATAAAGTTTATCTTTAGGAAAGAAAATACCCCTTTAATAATGGGTATGGTTAAATTGAGCTGGATGGGTTTTTAGAAAAACTAGATATAAATTTAAAACTTCTTATTTTCCACTGAATAATCCACTATGTAATCAAATAGGCGAATTCATTGCCAATGACACATTTTGGCCATGACCTTGGCAAAGTACAATTTTGGAGGACCTATTAATATAGTCAAAGATTGTATTGTTATTCCAAATGTTATTATTAATCTCTATGAAGTTTAAATAAGGGATCCAAAAATACCTTTTGATAGAAATGAGTTTTATCTTTTGAGCTGTCTATTTGGCTTATCATTCCAAAAGTAATTCTGCTTTACTTTCTATTCATCCAAACAAGGAAGAAAACTAAGTCAGTCATTTTTCAATATTATGTTATTCATTATCTAACCCAGTGGTCCTTGGACTTTTGGATTTCATGGAACATTAACAGTTATTTTTTTAAATAGGGGAGGGTTGACATTGGGTTGCTTGCAGATTTTAATTTTGTCAAGGGAAAAAACAACATAATTTATCCTTATACTTTCATGCAAAAATTGACATTTTAATGCCAAAGAAGTGGGAAGGTCACCGTCTCAGTCCTTAAATTGAGTAAATGGAAAGTTATAAAAAACACAATAAATAGGTTGTTATCATGTTTCATATCTGATCACTGACCAGTAAACTTTTTTTTTTTGCAACGATGCACACATGACTGGTTAACCTGCCAAATTACTGATACCCAAGAGTACCATCAACTCATTAAAAATAAAATAAAAACCTACATTTTATCAGTCTCCCAAGTAATCGTCAAAATTTTGAAGGAAAACTTTAATTCTTCTTTGCAATAGGAGCTTTACAAAAGTGTACAAACATATAAAATTCCTAAAGAGTTATAAATCCTTATTTTCTCCATAAGTTTCCATGCCTGCTCCTTTATAGCATATTTATAAATAATGATATTATAGATTTAAATGTCTCTTTTAATTTTTAATGGCAAAATTGAGTGGAGATGATAAAAAGTTACACTATTCCACAACTAGAGCTCAGGTTACAGAAGAGATAGATAGAAACAGTGTACAACGTGAATTCAGTTGATCCATGGACAAGTCACTTATCTCTCTGGTCATCAGGGATCTCAAATGTAAACGACTGGCATTGGGTTTTAGTCACTCACTCCTGTGCAACTCTTTGTGACCGCATGGACTGTAGCCCACCAGGCTCCTCTGTCCATGGGATTCTCCAGACAATACTGGAGTGGGTTGCCACTTCCTTCTCCAGGGGATCTTCCCAACCCAGGGATTTAAGCCGGCTCTTCCGCATTGCAGGTAGACTCTTTACCAGTGAAGCCCTTGGCATTGGGTAAAGTAATGTCTAAACTCCTTTGCAAAGTCAATAAAGTTTGACTTTATTGTCAAACTGTCAATAAAGGCTGGGTTAACTACCTGACATTTTGAATGGTGGTAATAGAAAGAATAGAGTTTAATGGAAATGGCTTATCACCATCAACCATTTATAATATTACTGTATTGTTAAGAGGATGTCTTTCTTCCTTTCTCCTTCCTGCTTTCCTCCACCCCTACCCTCTACCCCTTTTCTTATAAAATTTTGCTTGGTAAAGAAATCATTCAGAACAAATACTGAACTGTGATGGGAATGAAATAACAAAACTGTGGTCATAAAAGAAGAAAATTATTTTTACCATCAAATCAGAAAGGAAGTAATTATTTTTAGTCATCAAATAAGGAAGGAAATGAACACAATCTTATTCAGCTTTACCTACAAGTCCCCAAAGCTATGCATGTAGTGAGTTTGTCAGTGCACTAAGAAAGGACTGAGGCCCTTGGGGTGCCGTGAGGTTGTGATGCCCCCCATCATTGAAATAAATAGCTGCTATTTTTAGCTACCTTTCTGAAATACCTCCTCCAACTTAAGGCTCTCTCTCAACATAAGAGAAGACAATTTATTCTCTTATAAGAAGTATCATTATTATGCTCAGAAAAATGCCCCACACAATTCTTTTTACTACAACTGTAAACCCGAATGCATACTTTCAAGTGGTTTTTAAGAAATGAATAAGCTATAGACATTTTCCTCGGCCTGAAAACCTGCATTGCTCTGGTCAAAATAATCAAATCATTCCCATGCCCTCTGCTGCTCTGTATTTCTCAGAGAGTCACACTTTTAAGATACCACAAGTGTTTGTTAACAGCACATTCATTAAACGCTTGGCTCAAGCAGAAATTTCCTAGAAATTCAAACCAAAAAGGGGCTAAATAAAGAGGATACCACATATAGAATCCAAATGAATGACTTATATTAGGTCTTTATCACTTTTGTATACTTTAGGTTGTCAGAAGGACACATAGTATATCTATTTACTTTGAAGAATAATAAAGATAATAGAAAAGAGTCAATATTCTTCAAAGCATTAAGAAAACCTTCATTTGATTCTGCTGCAATTTCAGACCACTTTTTAAAAATGTACTCCTCTGCTTATTTTATGATCCATGCAGAATCATTTCCTTTAGATGATTTTTTTAAAGACTAAGTTTCAAGTTTACATTCCATGTTAGAGAAACATAGTGATTATAAACATGTTAATAATGTAATCATGTTTATAAAGTTATATCTAATAATAGCAGTATTTATAAAGTGGAAAGTGCACTCTGTATAAAAATGGTGACTTTAATTCTATTTCTATTCTTACATTTTCCTCTTATGTAAAAATTCACCTCCCATCTCTTTTCATTGTAGTCACTTGGGACACCACCTCAACTTAATTTTTTCTTGCTGTTTTCCATTCCTATAACTTATTAGGTCTCCTGAACATCTTTTGGGCAGATATACCAAATTAGGGAATTATAGAAAGAGAAAAAACACAATGCTCTTTCAAGTGATGCAATATGAAGATAAATTATACCCTGTGTTGGCTAGTTTTGTATTCTTCAACTTTTTCCTAAGTTGTTCTCTTTCACAAGATAGCACTAAATATGGTGGGAAAACTTTGGACCCATGCTGCCCATTTATACTGCACATCAAATTTAATAGTAACATTCTGGCTTTAATTAAACTTTTCCTCTTATAAATCTCAGCCAAGGTGATCTGATTTATAGAGGAAATGAGCACCCAACAGTGTTAGTGTAATGATATTAAATAGATGAAACAAGGTAAAATAATCTCTAATAATCTGTGGGGATGGGGGACACAACCTTCTGCATATGTGTCCAGTCTGCCTTTATGCATCTGTGCTCACAGCACTCATTCTTCAGTTAGTTTTCATTGTTGGAAGAGTTAAAAATTTCCTGGATAGTTCAGTCTTGACCAGCTAGAATACTGGCTGTATCTTGACCCCTCTGACCCAATCACTTTGGCTTAAAAGAACCTTACTCCATTTACATCTGTATGTAGTAAATCAAGGTGTACTACCTTTTTCAAGGGTCATGTATACTTTTCTTGCCTTATCTCCCTACTTGTGAGTGATGGGATTACTAAGACTGTACACTTTCGGCTGTAAACCTTAATTACAGAAAACCTGAATTTTCTCATCTGATTAGTTTGAAAAAGTGAGCGTTTCTTAGGAATAGGAACTTTAAAAATGTAGGCCAGTTTAATCTTCGTAAGAGGAAAATTCAAAACAGAAATATTGTTTAGATCTAGGAAAGTGCCTTAAACTCTTCATTTGTGTTCAAAGTAAAACAAAAATCCTAATGGAGAGAAAAATGTAAGGAAAAAGAAAGGAACAAAGAAAAAAAAATCGACCCAATCTGTACATTTCTTTATTTCTTCTCTAATATCATTGGAACACTGTCACAACTGGGTGCTCTGTGTGTGTGAATTTTGATTTTCTTCTTCCAGCAATTTCCCCTATTAACATGATGTTCTTGAGTCTTTGTATTTAGAATCATTATTCAGAAAAAAATTTAAACCAGAGAAGGTTTGATTATCTACATTTTCACCTTTTTGTGAAGCAAATAAGGTAAGCTCAGTAGACACTAGCTAGGCTGAAACATTATTAAAAAATGCAATTCAGACTGAGTCACTGCTTGTTATTTTTATAAGCGAGACCCTAATTCTGATCGACCCCAAAGAATGGGCTGCTGTGACTAAGCTAGCAGCAGAAGCAACTGGCTTCTGCTGGATGTTATCTCATTTGGAACACATTTCAAACTTTAGAACAGATTTTTAAATTGAAAGTTGAAACCTGCAGACTGTCAGCAGAAGAGGCTGATTCACCCCTATAGAACTTATCTTACTATGTAAGTTCCAGGCAGTAAGTTTTTTTTTAAGGACTAGGTTACCTAAAATATGTTGTGATACATCAAAGAGAGAGAGAGGGAGAGAGAGAGAGAGAGAGAGAGAGAGGGAGGGAGGGAGGGAGGGAGGGAGAGAGGGAGGGAGGGAGAGAGGGAGAGAGGGAGGGAGGGAGGGAGGGAGGGAGGGAGAGAGAGAGAGAGAGAGGGAGGGAGGGAGGGAGGGAGGGAGGGAGAGAGAGAGAGAGAGAGGGGGAGAGAGAGAGAGAGAGAGAGAGAGAGAGAGAGAGAGAGAGAGGGAGAGAGAGAGAGAGGGAGAGAGAGAGAGAGGGGGAGAGAGAGAGAGAGAGAGAGAGAGAGAGGGAGAGAGAGAGAGAGGGAGAGAGAAAAGACAAACACCTCCTAGAATAAGAGTGATATGCATCTAAACATCTTTTGGACTTTTAGTACATGCTTATTTGAATGGGGGCTTCTTTAAATTAGAAACCTCTAGTTCAGTATAACTTGTCAATGTTCATGGATCTTTGAAAGGTTAGTTAATTTTTTTCTGCCTCATTTTTTCTTTTTTTCAGTTGCTTCATATATTAGCTTGAACCTCTAGGGTAGGGCTTCTTCATGTGGAATTTTTTGAGTCATAACTATAATGCCATTATTACTATTGGGTAAATTTGAGTGAAGGAAATACAATCTTGGCAAGATGAGAAATAAGGAAAAATTTTATATTAGTAGTGGTGAATTCTTTATTACTTGGCCATTGCTTTCATTTGGAAGCATAGAGAAGTTATCAAAAGTCTAGATATCCAGAAACTGTACAAATACTCTTGGGTTCCTGAAATTAGAGGAACTACACAAATGACAGTAATGGTTTTGACCTGGAATAAATGTCATGAAAGGAGTTGGGGAATACGGTCTTGTCTGTGAGGGGAAAGCTGTTATATGCTTATTATCTTAGATAACAAAATCCATGATGCAGCTGAACTGCAGGGAGAAGTGCATGGCGTGACCCACTAGAGGTCCTTTCCAACTAAAAAAAGTTTCCATAGTTCAAAGGATTCAGCCTCAGTAAGCTGGCATTCCGGGCTGCAAAGCAAATAAGGGCCAGAAGGGGGGACTGCACATTTTACTTCCCTAGGGAGAAACATGGTTTCATTCAGATTGTTTGTCATATTTATCTCTCTTTTTTTTAATCCTGATGTGGTACAATCACTCAATTAGCTCTGGTTAGATATTCAGAACCTGTTGTTCCAAGTTATTGATACATTTGGAAAAAGGAAGTATCATTTGATGTCCTGGAGCTACATACAGTTATGCTTTCTATTGATATTAGCTGTTTTCAAGTATCTCAGAACAATATTTTCAAGAGAGATTTCTGCTTTAAAATGAAGAGTGCCTCAGTAAGTTTTTACTTGCAAAGCTGATGGAAGTGGTGGGTGGAGGAGGTAATATACACATTTTCTGATAGTAGGCAACTTAGTAGAAAATGATTGTGTTTCTATATATTATCTTTGCAGAGTTAGCATTAAGAAATGTAATTGCAAAAAATTGATGTAAAAGCCAGATAGTAAAGGGACTAAAAGTCCCTGCAGAGATACCAGTCTGTCACTTACAAAGGTAGCAAAAGATAATTGCAGACAAGTACAGAACTAAACCATTGCTGTTTTCCTTTAGAGATATACTGCTGCTTCTCATGTTTTTCTGAAAAAATTGGTTACTTCCTCTGCTTCTGAAGTATGCCATGAACCATCAAAACAGGTAGAAAAAGATCTGCCTTTTATTTCTCCCCAATACCGTTTTAATTAGAACACACCAAAGAGCAAAACGGGCAAGATACAATCCTGCGTGATTGCATTTTCCAGTAAATTGTTGGATTTCTTTTAAGTTTCTGAGCTCTGCATTGAAAATCTGGCCTCTGGCATAAACTTTGCCCTCCTCCTATGACATAATGAAGACATCTGCTTGATCATATCCTCTTTCTTCACACAACTTGTTCTCCGGCTCTAAAAAATTAGCCAGCACAAAGCTGTGCAAGTACTGAAACACAAAGGGTGATGCTGAAGCCAAACTAGAAGAGGTTTTTTTTTTTTCTCCTAAAGTAGAATACTAAAGCTTTTCCTTTTCAGGTAGAGGCATCAGCAAGAAAAGAAAAGAAATAAGTAATCCCTGCTCACCATAAGCTGATGTATAAGCTGATTTGTTCTTCATTCTTAGAAGAGTTGTGCATTAACAAGGTATATCCCTGTGTTCTTTTTCCCATACATGGAGGATTTTGCACCCCCTGGATTATAACCACTCAGAGAACCCATATTTTGCATGTGTGCCCCTCCAGAGCAGCCAGACATGTACACATCACCCATTCCAGCAGCAACATTTTTTGTTTTTCTTTGCAGGAAAAATCCTCTTCTTTCCTACATTATGTGCTTCAGTAAGTGAAAATGAAAATTGGCTGAGATATGGGGTGATACACTTCCATAGTGTGAATATAATAATTAAAATGTCTTTACAAAAAAACAAAACAAAACACACACACAGACACAGACACAGAGAGGAGAGAAACATATGGCTATTCCAGATGATTAAACTTCTTGGTACTTGGATGTTCTCTGTAGTTAACTCAGGTGAACAGCCCCTTGCACTAACAAGGACCTGCATATAGCTCCCCATAAAATATGGATTTTATTGCAGCAGTGACAACACTTCAGCACCACGCTGACCTCTCCAGCATCTCCCATCTCCGAGATCTCCGATAACTCTTGGCATAAGAATAACTACAGAAGTAATCCCAGCTCTGCAACACACAGCATAGCAAGATTCTCTGTTACTAAATTCTGGAATATCGCACCGGGGGCGTCACTTTTCCTGCATCGGACACCGGAAAACCAGGCGCACTTGGTTTGCTCTCCAACCAGTCCGGGGGAGGCGTTTTCCCCCAGATTTGTGCCTGGCCAGCTTTGGAAGAGCACAAGCGAGCTCCGTCTTCCACATGACTTTTCCCTGGACAGTGTGCTCCATTTTCGGAGTCCAGTGTTGGACTTTCCTTGCAACCTAAGCATTTCTGCCCTATGTGAGCCGGCAGGCGTTGCCCCCGGCGTGCAAGCTAACAGTTTTTTTTTTTTTTTAATAAGCTTCTTCTCTGAGACAAATCATCTCTTTAGCCTAAGTTTTCCTTATTGGGAGCATTCAGGAGTTTTCAAGCTACCCAATTTCCTGCTTTGGCTCCCAAACCAAGAAATGTAACCCGGCCAAAGCAGTCCCTGCACAGACACTGTGATGTGGGCAGGTGGAAATAAATCAAGCCCCAAACCGCTCCGCGGGTCCTGCACGCACCAGCGCCCTTGGTAATTGACCAGCCAACTTTGCAAATGCCGGAGATCCCTTGGCAGCCTCTGCCGGCGGAGAGAAAGGCAACGGGTTCTTCCCGGCGGCCCCGTCACATATGCCCCCACCAAGCCCCTCCGCGGTCTTACCAGAAGGCGGAGGAGCGGCGCCGAAGCTCCCCGGGAACCGGCGCCCGTTCTGGGCAGCGGCAGCAGCGCCGCCCGCGCAGCCGGACCCGCGCGCCCGCCCCGACCCGGGCTCGCAGGCTGAACATCCCTCCCAACTCCAGCGTGCGGCACCCGCCGGGCGAGGAGGGCTCGCTCTCTCTGATTGGCTTCCATCAGCGCTACAGAATTAAAACAAGAAAAGGCATGCACCATTGCCAACTGAGACCGAACCCACCTCTGCTCGCCTTCCTGCTCCCAGGGAGACCCTGCGACCCGCCCAGGCTGCTCCTGCCTCGGCCGCCGCCGCCGCGGTTGCCCGCTCAGCCGTTCTCGCTGCCGCGGCTGAAACTGCAGCTCGGGATGGGAAGGTTACGGGCTCGGGAGAGCTGGCTCTTGTGGGCACACACTGATTTGCAAGTGAATGAAGTGGGAGGGAGCAAAGAGAGGAGGACTTTGTTAGAGAGGCCCAGTGCCTGCCCCCGCCCGCCCCCTCCCCTTGACAGAATGACTCCCTGTGTTTGAAGTCCTGAGCAATTCGCTCCCTGTAACACTCCCTCCGCTCCAGGCTTTCCTTTCTCTTCCTTTCTTATTTTTTTGGGGGGTTAAGACATATTCAGAACTTGCGTGACTTCGTCTGTTCCCTCCGTTATACTATCAAAATGCACCTTGTGCGATCATCTGTAACGGGTTGGGTATTTTTTTTTTTTTTTTTTTACGGACCAAGCAATTACAATTCCCAGGGACATGGTACCTCGTTGCGCTATCAGTTGGCCAGCTTCGTGTTATAGCACGCATAACATGCACACACATAAAACAAACCCAGTCTCCTGAGATACCAGTACTGGCGGCTTTTCTTCACAACATAAACAGGCATTCTCCAGGCGCAAGCAGACATAGATTCAGACACGTCTTTCCTTTTCTTCTGGGAAGACAGGTTTTCACATAGTCCTATGATCTCTGTCACTCTTTTGGAGTGAGTGACCCCAAGATGTTGTAAAATGAAGCTATGCTTCCTTGGGCTTGCAGAAACTGTCGAACCCAAACCCTTCAGGCTTACCACTGACTTATGGCTGATTCCGTCTTTCTAAATGAGTTAATACAAGGACACAAAAGACTTGCAGAAGAGTGTGTAATGATATTCAGGTCTGCCTCCCGTTTGTGATCTTTCATGAAAGTTCCTGAAGTAGGGTAACCTCCAAATTGAACT
This sequence comes from Capra hircus, assembly GCF_001704415.2. Classification (NCBI taxonomy): domain Eukaryota; kingdom Metazoa; phylum Chordata; class Mammalia; order Artiodactyla; family Bovidae; genus Capra; species Capra hircus. Next base: position 42,288,730 of record NC_030827.1, read on the forward strand.
CTTAGGTACACATAGCAGTTTGCATAGCTATCCTTATAGTAACCAAAAAGTAATTTCTAATATTAGGGAGCTAAGCTGCAAAATCTTAAGCATGTTGAACTGTTATTAAGTGAGAGTAATGGTTTTCTACATAAAAGATATAGACATGATGGAGCCAGGCAGTGTTGGATTAGGAAAATTAAATCTAATTACCACAGTGATGGCACCCGGGGTCAGTAGCATCCCAAACCATCTGTTTGTGTATGCTTTAAGTTGCGGGGAGATTTCCACAGCACGGTGTGCTAAAAAGATCCAGGCTACTCTGGCCTCTGAGTGGTTAAACTGGTTGGAGGTTGGTCTCCTTCCCAACTGAGCTCTTACTAGAAAATCTTTTGTTTCTCCAATAGAAGTTCAGGCATTTAAATAAAGCCAAAATCAAAGTATTTCCTCTAGGCAGTCAGTGCTTCAAAGAAGTGTGCATGGAATGGTTTTAGCACAGATGTTCCACACATGGAAGATGGAAAGACTTTGAATTTCTTTCTTGAAAAGATCTTCCTTTAATGGAGGATTGCCACCAACTTAACAAAAAGGGGGCTGAACATTTTCTCTTCATGCAGCTATTCAGAATCTTGTAGAGAAAGGGTAGGCGAGAAGAAAGCTGCTTCCATTCCTCAGATTATGAATTCTGTACATTTAATTGGAAATACTAGCTCCTTATGTTTTTACAGTCCTTTATCGCTTACAGAGTACTTTCACAGATTATTTTATTGAATTCTTTTTTCAACAAGTGGTCTGATTTTTTCCCCATTAGGACAAAGGAAGCAGATTGATGATGGCATTGCATGGGTTAAATAACATGTCCAAGGCAATGAAAAGTGGAAAGCAGAAGAGTCAGAAATATTACTGGTAAAACTGTGGATATGTGTGTATGTGTGTCTGTGTGTGTACATACATATATGTATATATATACCATTAAAAATAAACCACATTTTAAGACTGCCTTTTGCAGAAAGATGTGCAGAATAACTGATTTTTATGGTAAAAATGGGATAATAGTGAAGTTAATGTTCTCCCTGTTGAATAAGTTTATATTTCACAAAGGAAATCTTTAATTGTTTGAAATATGCTACTCTTCTAACCCCACTAAACTACATGTCAAAGGTGACTAAAGCAACTACTTGTTATTAACAATGGATAAGCAATCAATTTGCTTTGGGATAGTTCACATGGCAACATTACATAAAGGACAGCACTTTTAATACTAAAAAAGATTTTTGTGTGATATTTGAGGATTTCTAGCATTATTTACTACAATCATTGTTTTCAATTAAATATCCATAATTATTTCATTCTCATTTCGGAGATAAAAAATGAGAGTTATTAAAGTCAAATGATTATCCGGTATGTAAATATCCAGAATTATTTCATTTTCATTTCAGAGATTAAAAAACTGAGAGATTATACAATTATCCAGTGTCATATTAGTACTATTTCTAGTTCATTCCCTGGCATACCAAAACATGTTGGCAAGTAACAGAAGCTAATTAGAGTTAAACAGATAAGAGGGTCTTTGCTATCATCATGTAGAGTCTTCTTTTGAAACTCAAGAGCGGAAATTCTGCAGGGCTTCTGGAAAGACTTGGAAACAGGTACGGAGAAGCCACCAGTACTCAGCTGAGAGTACTGTTTTCCTGTCCTCACTGTGCTTAGGCTTCTGTTTTGTCTCCCTTCACACTGGCCTTCTCTGTTGTTTAGTCAGAACTTCAGTGCAGTACCACTGTAGCAGAGCTTACCTGTTGGAAAGAATGTTTCTCTTTCTGCTTCATTTCCAATTTCTTGGAAAGCAGTTCTGATTGGTCAAGTGTTCCCGGACTATTGGAAAGCAGTTCTGATTGGTCAAGTGATCCGGGACTAGTTTGCACGGGCTGGGGCAGAGGGAGGCAGCAGGGTGACTCCCACAGAGCCCTTTCATGTGTTGCGTGCTCAGTCATTCAGTCGTGTCCAGTTCTTTGTGGTCCTATGGACTATAGTCTGCCAGGCTTCTCCATCCATGGGATTTCTTAGGCAAGAATACTGGAGTGGGTTGCCATTTCCTTCTCCAGGGGGTCTTCCCAACCCAGGGATCGAACCCACAGCTGTTATGTCTTCTGTATCTGCAGACAGATCCCCCAGGACCCAAATGGAGGGCAGCAGCAAGGGAATGCTCTTGTGAACTGGGAATACATTCTCAAAAGTGTCCCATTCCACACATTCTCTTGTTTTGTTTAGTAATTTGGTGCAGCTGAAGTATCTCATTAATTTTTAGACTACTTCATTATTTTATATGCTTCAGTCAAAATAACTTGTACTTCTCTCCTTTTACAGCTTGCAAAGTTTCAATTTTTTAAAAATAACTCCTTCATAGACTATTATTAGGGATATTAATTTTGATGAGGGATTTTTCAACTTCCACTAAATCTCTCTTCAGATGATTAAGAAGTGATATTATCCTTATAGTGGGGATGCATATAAATAAATAATTACATGTTTTCTGACTTTCTTTTCAGTAATGTGCATCTGTATGCAATGATTACCTGATAAAAACATTTTCGTGATCATCAACAGTTATTCTTGATTAGGAGAAAAAAGTTCACTTTTAAAACCATGTGCCTGATTAAGAATCTTGGCATGGGTAGTTTTGCTTCATCCAAATCTTCCCTCTAAAGTTTGCCTCAAATGTGTTGTTACCAGAAAAAATCTACAGTGTCGACCAGAAAAAAGTCTACATGTTACAATGTTTATTACTTAGTTATCATGGTGTGCACAAGTGAACAGTTTTCAGTGAGGAATAAGGGCTATTTCTTATCTTTGCCCTGTGTGTGCTCACCTGCATATACACCCATGCATGCATACACACATCAGTGTTTAAGGGGGGAAAAAGTTTTAACTACTCTGGGTATTATAGAACTGAAACAAAGGAGACAGGAAACCTCGATGGAATTCCTCTTTTGTGAGAGCCATAGACATCTCAATACAAGCTGAAATAAATTCACACAAACTTCATGTGCTTATCCAGGTTTTCTTATTCTGGGAGAGTTTCCAATCCTGTGTTTAAAATGGGTTGGATCCCAGGGTGCATTAAGACATTTCCCTCCTGATCATTTGCTTCATCACTATAGGTAGATTGCAATAGCCAGGAGATTTCCAAATTAGATAAATGCACGGCAGCAAAATGTTATTGACCTACGCTGGACATTTGAATACTCAGGGCATTTCCAGGTTGGTAGAGTGGACTTCAAATTTGATGAATTATTTTATATTTTATTCACTGTGTAGCAGTAGAATCTAAATTTGTCTGGTGAAATACCTACAACTCAAGTTTGGTAGACTGTACTATGTCAGTGAAGGAGCATGTCCTGATCTAGAAGGAACAACCTAGTAGGAGGATATGCACAGTGTCAGTGTATTCTCTTAAATAACTAGTGTAGACCAGAATAAACAGAAAATCCTACACTTGCATCCAGTGTGCACATGCATGTAAAGGTGCTTTAGTTGTGTGCAACTCTTCATGATGTTACAGACTATAGTCCGCCAGGCTCCTCTGTCTGATGGGATTCTCCAGGTAAAAATACTGGAGTGGGTTGCCATGACTTCCTCCAGATCTTCCTGACCCAGGGATCAAACCCATTTCTCTTATGTCCCCGGCATTTGCAAGCAGGTTCTTTACTACTAGCACCATCTGGGAAGCCCTACACTTATATCCAGAGGGAAAAATTCCTTTCTCTTACTAATCCCTCTCCCAATTATAGAAGCACTTGATGGGAATAATGGCAGGCTGGTGTGGATCACGATAAACTGTGGAAGATTCTAAAAGAGATGGGAATACCAGACCACCTGACCTACCTCTTGAGAAATCTGTATGCAGGTCAGAAAGCAACAGTTAGGACTGGACATGGAACAACAGCCTGGTTCCAAACAGGAAAATGAGTACATCAAGGCTGTATGTTGTCACCCTGCTCATTTAACTTACATGTAGAGTACATCATGAGAAACGCTGGGCTGGACGAAGCACAACCTGGAATCAAGATTGCCGGGAGAAATATCAATAACCTCAGATATGCAGATGACACCACCCTTATGGCAGAAAGTGAAGAGGAACTCAAAAGCCTCTTGATGAAAGAGAAAGAGGAGAGTGAAAAAGTTGGCTTAAAGCTCAACATTCAGAAAACTAAGATCATGGCCTCTGGTCCCATCACTTCATGGGAAATAGATGGGGAAACAGTGGAAACAGTGTCAGACTTTATTTTTTTGGGCTCCAAAATCACTGCAGATGGTGACTGCAGCCATGAAATTAAAAGACGTGTACTCCTTGGAAGGAAAGTTATGACCAACCTAGATAGCATATTCAAAAGCAGAGACATTACTTTGCCAACAAAGGTCTATCTAGTCAAAGCAATGGTTTTTCCAGTAGTCATATATGGATGTGAGAGTTGGACCTTATAGAAAGCTAAATACTGAAGAATTGATGCTTCTGAACTGTGGTGTTGGAGAAGACTCTTAAGAGTCTCTTGGCCTGCAAGGACATCCAACCAGTCCATTCTGAAGGAGATCAGTCGTGGGTGTTCATTGGAAGGACTGATATTGAAGCTGAAACTCCAATACTTTGGCCACCTCATGTGAAGAGTTGACTCATTTGAAAAGACCCTGATTCTGGGAGGGATTGAGGGCAGGAGGAGAAGGGGACACCAGAGGATGAGATGGCTGGATGGCATCACCGACTCGATGGACATGAGTTTGAGTGAACTCCTGGAGTTGGTGATGGACAGGAAGGCCTGGCATGCTGATTCATGGGGTTGTAAAGAGTGAGACACAACTGAGTGACTGAACTGACTGACTGACTGGAGTGGGAAAGATAATATAATAACGCGTGTTCAAAAATATTGGGGGACTATATATACATATATATATAGAGAGAATGTTAAAATTTCACAAGTTTTGTCAAAAGAAGATAAAAACAATTACACAAAGATTATCCTTTGTGTAGGTTTAAGTGTTATCTTTAGAATAGACCAGACCTCACCTAGAATCTTCTCTTCTTCAGGTATCACACTTAAATGCCTTTTTCTTTCTTTCCCCCTCCAGTGTTTTCACTGTACTTTGTAAAATAACTATAGTACTTTAGCTAGAGCTCTTGTTTACATATTCTTGTTCATCTGCTAGACTGTATATCCAATGAATTACTGAAGATAGAGCATTTCTTTTGATCATCATTTTAGCTTCTGGTGCTTGAAAAAAAATGCTTGGTGCTTACATGTAAATATATAGAAATCTAGATGGACTAGAATTGATTTGGTAGACAGAACCTTTAGATGATTCATAGACTTAAGATCATGTTTGTGAACTAACAGTTATAAGACTGGAAGAGAGAATGTTCAAATTGGCCATGTGTCACACTTTCAAATACTTGATGAACTGTCATATGGAAGAAAATTAGAATGGCTTTTAATGTGATAGAAGCTTCAGGTAGTATCAACTGGAGAAATCCCTGGAAGTTACTGCATTTTGTTAATTCTAAAAAACCCATATTTTCTCATTTTAATATCTCTGAAATTATAATGCCTCTCACAGTTGACATGATGAGAAAGGATTGTGTCATGGTGTAATTGGCAATGTCTCTTCTTTCTTAATGACATAAAATAATTGTGCAACTTACTACCACTGGCATCTTTGATCTTTGATGACATGCAGATGGTAGATTTCAGCTCAACATATGGAAGAATTTTCAAACTCTTAGTTCTGTTCAAGATGAAAGGTATAGCTTCAGCTATAGCTTCAGCATAGCAATGGGTCCCATTCCTGAAGGCATTCATTCCCAGACTGGACCAACACTTGTTATAAATGAGCTCATCAATTTGGGGATTGAATGATCTTTAACATCTTTATCAAACTTGAGATTCTTGAATTTTGAGACTCTTAATTTTTAGATGAGAAAACAAAGATAATACAGGTTAAGTTCTTTGTCCAAAGTCACATATCTCATTTGACCTGAGACTAACACAACATTGTTTATCTGCTATACTCCAATATGAAACTACTTTCATTTACTGTTCTTATTTCTTCAGGTTTGCAGTATAGAAAATGGGTACATACAATATTTTGATAAGAGCAATAGCTAACATTTATTGCATGTATATGGTATGTCATTTACTTGTTCCTTATGGATGTTATCACATATAGTCCATCAGATGGCTCATGCTAGATATTATTATCATTCTTGTTCACAGGTGGGGAAGCTGAAGAATGGGAGGTAAAATAATTTGTTCAAAGTCACACAGTATTAGTCAAGGCTGAGGCTGAAACACACACTTTGAAGTGAGTTCTATTCTCTTAATTGCTAGATAGGGACTTACAGATTCAGAGAGTTTACTGTGGAATCTATATGCAGTGATGTGAAAATCAAAACTTGCCATGGTATGAAATTTCTGATTTTAAAATAAGCATGCTTTGGTTGTTCCATTACAATCTCTTTTATTACTTGCCTTAAGATATCTGAGTAATGGTTTCAGCTCTCTACTGCATTTATGTTCAAACAAAACCTTAAGTGCTTTTGTTAAATTTTAGGGCCAGCAGAAAGCTTACCAATAAACTGATAAAGTAATTTACCTCTTAAATCAAGAAGATCCTATTTTATTCTTTGCTTTGTATGTACTTAACCTATGCGTACTTCTACCTAGAGGTACCCCAAAGTTGAGAAAAATCAGTTTTTAACTTATTTCCTGACCTTTGTTTTTTATTCATTGTGGGTCTTTGGCCATCTGTAAAGATGCATTGACTTTTACTTTTTTTTTTTTTTTTTTTTGAGGAGAGCTATCTCTGTGCACTTCTGAACCCTCAGGGGGCAGTCTTTATTCCTCAAAAAGGAATCCTTCATAGAGGACACAGGCAGAATTCTCGTCACAGCTGAGGTCCTCTCGTTGCCCCTGGGAAACTTTACTTATTATCTCTCTTCGAAGGAAAAAGAAAACTGGAAAAAAGCTTCTGGGTGTCAATTGATAAGAAGAATTTTAAAAGAACCTTAGTTAAGTCCATTTTGGAGATTAGTTTTCCAGACATCACAATACTCAAAATATCACAAAATATTTTCACATGTAGGTAGTTTACTGAAAAATTTTGTAGTCTTGACCAATCTCTTGTCTCTTGGCCTTGGCTTGTCTATAAATTGAAAGTGTTGAAATAGTTTTTTACTTCCGTCATTGTTCTCAAAGACGGTTCTTTACATGTTGCTATTCTCTTGTGTGGCCGCTAGGCGGACAAAGGCACGGCTTCCCATCACTAATTTGGAATAATGGTCTTGAAGAATAACTAAACGGAAAGCTAGTTTTACTTAATGAGACACTAAATATTTTAAAAGTCCTTTTTATTAATTGGTATTAAAGTGTGATATGAACTAGTACTTTTTTGTAATACTTGAGAATTGAGGAAAACGATTATTACTATTTCTGTGACCACTAAAATCTTTATAAGTATAATCACATATCTCCATGAACATTACCACGCAGGAGACTTCACTAAGCTCATTAAGAATCATGGATATGAGCCTTTTTGAAAAGTGTCACAAGCCACTATATTTTAAGAATGTAGATAAAGACATTTAAAGGATATTTTGAAACTTTTTAGTGGGTATCAAAGTTGGTAATAATTAGTTAATATTTTCAGACACTAAAGCAACAAAATAAGAAATTTCTAATTGCAAAATTGAGAGGGAACTAAATGCTTTGTAACTGAAAAAGGTCCATGAATACATAATAACCTTTAAAAGCAATTTTAGTAGCTAAGATTTATTGAACACTTATTATATGCCAGACTATATGTTAAAAGCTTTTGTTCATATTCTTTTGATTCTCTCAACGACTCTGTGAAGCAGTTACTTTATCAGGCTCATGAGTAAATGATGGTTTAGAGAGTTTCATTACTGTGCCTGCCACGCTGCTGTCCTGTAGCAGAGTGGAGCTTTGGACACAGGCACTCAAACATCGGAATAGCAGATACTCATCCACGGCTATATTGGTAACAGCCTGTGCTATATTGCTCTTCAGGATTATAAAATGCTTCACATTCATTTCTGCTTTGTGTGTTTACTACAGTTCTCTTCAGTAGAGGGTGAGTATAATTAGCCTTTGTGTTTCCAGGCAGGGCAAGAAGACTCGGAAAGGTTCAGTGTCCTGAGCAGGACTCCACAGTTTGACAGAACACATTTAGAAATGAGTATTTTAGTCAAAAAAGAGAGTATTTTATCTTCAACTATTAGAACCGGAATCTGGGGATGGGATGAAATTGTCTACTTTTTGAGCTTTTGATTTTAAAAAGCTTGTGCAGATAGTCTGGTTGTCTCTAACTCAAAGACAAGACCCTAAATTTCTCAGAAAACTTGAAATTTCACATTTTTGAACATCAGTAATCACTCCATTTATCACAAACCTGTTAGGTGCCAGGGATTACAGTCAGTACTTTACAAGTGGCCTTTTTTGATTCTTCATGACAGCCTTCTAAGGTCACTATTCACCTCATTTTACAGATAGGGAACAGAAACCTAGAGAGATTAAATAACTTATTCTAAGTAACACAGCAAGCAAACAGATCTGAACCTAAATCTTGAGTATGACTTGAACTGAATATACTAATGAGGTTCAGTGTATCATATTTGTTTGAAATAGTTGTGACACTTTTAAATGTGCCCCAAGTTGCAGCTGGTGAGGCAGGAAGACTGTGGCTTTTTGTGGTTGAGAATAAGTATATGCAATGAAGAGGAGGGTAAGGTTTCTGCTAGTCTTATTTTGCAAAACATGATCATTTTCTTGGTGAAGCATAAGGCAGAGTCATCCTGTCATAAGACATATTAGAGCCAGCATCCTGAAGTGACCAGCTCTCAGCAGTGAATCACAGGAGTTGGAATGCAGGCATTGTCTACTGATATGATAATACCCAGTTTGTCTCCTAATGTTCTCATTGCCCCCAGCACTGGCTGGTGGAATCTTCCTGCCTTCTGCCTGATCCCTCACAGCTCAGTCCTTTATTTTTAAAGATTCATTTCACATTTGTTCATTTGAATATGATGCTTGTTTGAAGTGGAAGGAGAAGGAAACACAAAGCCTGCCTATCCTTAGTCCACTCAGCCTCTTGGAGATGCTGCTAGAAGAGGGGGAAGAAGGGGCATGTCTTATAAGATTATACAGCAGTTCAAGATTAAATTGATGATCCTTCCTCAGAGGGTTTCATTTTAGATAAGTGATGATACACATAAAATTAGACCAAGAAATAATACAATGCTATATGCCCTTGTGTTCTCTTTTCCGTGTTGGCATTTTTCATCTGTCATGATTCGTCTATGAGTTTTGAATAAGTGCATACAAGTTACATTTGTGTGCTTAAAAGATAGTCGTGTCATTTGTTACTTTTGTCTGTGCATTTATTTGCAAATGTATGCAAGCCTTCATTTAAGATTTTATCAAAACTTACTTGAAACAACATTTTTGCACTGAAAACCAGTAGGGTTTTGAAATGTGACTTGTTTCATGCACATGTGTAGTTGGACCTCAACTCCGTCGTATGTCACTTTTCTGCTCCTGCACTAAGGTTCAGTTCAATTCAGTCACTCAGTCGTGTCTGACCCTTTGTGACCCCAGGGACTGCAGCATGCCAGGCCTACCTGTCCATCACCAACTCCCAGAACTTGCTCAAACTCATGTCCATTGAGTTGGTGATGCCATCCAACCATCTCAGCCTCTGTTGTCCCTTTCTCCTGCCTTCAATCTTCCCCAGCATCAGGGTCTTTTCCAATGAGTCAGTTCTTTGCATCAGGGGGCCAAAGTATTGGAGCTTCAGCATCAGTCCTTTCCATGAATATTCAGGACTGATTTCCTTTAGGATTGACTGGTTTGATCTCCTTGCAGGCCAAGGGACTCTCAAGAGTCTTCTCCAACACCACAGTTCAAAAGCATCAGTTCATTGGGGCTCAGCTTTCTTTTAGTCCAACTCTCACATCCATGCATGACTACTGGAAAAACCATAGCTTTGACTAGATGGACCTTTGTTGGCAAAGTAATGTCTCTGCTTTTTAATATGCTATCTGGGTTGGTCATAGCTTTTCTTCCAAGGAGTAAGAGTCTTTTAATTTCATGGCTGAAGTCACCTTCTGCAATGATTTTGGAGCCCAAGAAAATAAAGTCTGTCACTGTTTCGATTGTGTCCCCATCTATTTGCCATGAAGGATCTTCCCATAAAATGAAGCAATACATATGGGGAACTTGAATCATCTGCATAAGTATCACAACACAGCATTTAACATTCTAGTTCGACTCCTTCATTTCATATTACCTCTTCCTCCCTTTTGCCACCCTCTGCTTGGAGCATCTAGGCTATCCAAAAAGAAAATGATTATGTGATTATGATACCAGAGAAAAGCAGTTATGGTGTGTCTTACTAAATCATTTTGGGACACATATCTTATTCTGCTAGCATTCATATGGCCCATGATTACAAACATACAGAGTTCTTGAAGATTGATTAAACATTAAAAATACAGCATCCTTTTGCATCTCTAAATGAAAATCATTAGAACAGGCTATTAAAAATGGCAAGAGAGTACATAGCTTATCGGATGAAACATTTAAATTCAGATTTTTCTGGTGCAAGTTTTTATGGTGGAAACCGTGTGAGAAATATTACTTAGTTCGCACCTCCTTTGAATCCCTCTGCGTGTTGCTGCCTCTGCAGCGTTTTACTGAAAAGTTACGGTGACTTCAGTGAGATTTTGTGATAAGCTGAACTCCTCACAGCTTGATCCTTCCCTGACTTTGTAGTGAAAACCACGGCTGTTGAGTGAAACACAGGTTGTTAGTTGCTCTGCTGGACCTGGCATTCGACCCAGATGCCTCATGTTTATTCCTTGCTGCCTAGGGGCTCCATTGGATTGCCCTTTGGATGCATGCTTCTGAATATAGACTGGGGTGGGAAGATATTTGGGGGTTCAAGATCTAAATGGAGCTTAGTGATCTGGATCTTCCCATAGCACAGATTTCCTGGTTTGTGGTTCACCCTCTCAGAGTTGAGACTAATGCAGAAATGTTGATGGGTTTTAGAGGCTGGCCTCTTGGGACATGGCAGCTTGCCATGATGCCATCAGTTTAGACTAATGATTGCACAGAATTCTCATGAAGCAGATGGCTACTAACCACAATATTAATATTATTTTGCTTTGTACATTTAGGGAAAAAATCATTTCACAGTTGCAAAGGAAAACCTCGTTTGGATTTTATAAAGAATGATCTGCAACAGAAATAACATGCTGTCAGGACCTGTTTTATATGCTTTCATTATCAGTGACAAATTGTGATATTAATTCTATAGCAAATTTGTGCTTGGGATTTTAGCATTTCTCTCAGCCATTTCCTTTCTCTGCATAGCTAGCTGTAGAATAAAATGCTTTGAATTTTACCTTGGAGGGATCGACAGCTGGATTTAAATGTTACCTCTGTAATTTGCTTAGAGATACCATTGTTTATAAATTTGAAGAGTGGATGTTCTTTGACAGGATTCGGAATGAAGTGGAGGTTTGAGGTAATTGCTTAGATAATCCAGGTAGCAGAGACACTTCTGCCTGGATTCCCCCAATAACATAGTTGAAACAAAAGAAATTTATTTCTGTTTGAATTAGTCAGGTAATTACTTCTGCACTCGGCTTTGTTTTGCTGATGACATTCTGGTTTGAATGTATTGGGAGAGATGATGGTGACAGTTAAGTTTATATGATGGAATGGTGGTCCTGTGATCTGTGTAATTCAGCCACAGGGTATCAATCATTATTTTATTTTGATTAGTGTTCTGGATCTTCCACAATGCTATTTTCCAGATAACTTACTAACAAAAGTAACTCAGGAATGCCTAATATTAGGACATTAGGGGATTTAGCATGACTTTGCCTCAAGCACAAGAATTTTAAAATTTGGAACACCAGAGTGAGATGGGGCACTTGGCAGTGGTATGCATGCTTCCTGTTCGCCTCTCAAACCATCTTGAAGCCCAGCATAGGCAAACACGATTCACTGTGTGCAGTTTCTTTTTCTTTCTTTTTTTAAAAATAGACTAAGATGTTTAAACATGGTTTTTTTACCTGCTTGGTGTTTTTGACTTTCTTATTTTGGTGAAGTCTTAAAAACATAATATAAAAAAGGAAGGGAAAAGAATTAACTGCTTTTTGGATCTGAGAGAACATGAAATCGTGAATGATAAGCAATGGCTACTGAATAAGAGGTGAAGAAAATCACATCTTTTTATGGAAAGGTGTGGAAGGAAGACTTAGTAAGGGAAGACAGTCATATTCCATGTAGAAGGTCTGTTTTAAACTCTTGGCAGTTTAGTCGCAAATCCAAAACAAGAAAAGATAAGGCTTACTCAGTATCCAAGTGACTGTTTCCTAACAAACTATCCTTAATTATATTTGACATCTAGTTTTTGACCACTTAGCAGTTTTGCAGCAATAAATTTTTAGAAGGACAGGAGGTGACATGATTAGATGGAAGTTTAATGACAGTGGAAATGACAACTGACCTTGATCGGAGAGAACAACATCCACTACAAAGCAGACGTTAAGGATATTGCAACAGAAATACGGTGATGAATCTTCACAGAGATGACTCTATAGTTCAAGAAGTTAGTCCCTTTCCCTTGGAAAGCTAGTAATGATTTAAGATGCCAATGAGCGAGTCCAGTTTGGCAAATGAATAGGTGTGCATAAGTAATTTAGAAAATTCATTTATATGAATAGTGGATTCCCAGTGATGCAGTTCATTAGGTGTCTTTCCATTTGAGTTGGGTCATGTCAAACAAACACTCTATCCCTTCCTGTGTAGTAATGATTAAAGAAATACTGGTGTGGTTCAAATATCTGAAATTATTCACTTAGGGATTCATTCCTTTTAGCCTTGAAGGCACTACATTTTCATAGACCTCCTGTTTAAGTGCCTATGGGTCATAAACTGAACTCTGGTAATCTATGGGTATTACATTATTAGATAGTGTGAGAATTTTATGTAGGATAAGCACTTACTCATTTCTGGAGTTCAAACTATCTCCATACTCTGGATACTGAGGAAAAGATTTGGAAAGCAAACAGCTTATTTCATTTATATAAAACAGTTACTCAAGTTTCATTTTCACCATCCCAGGGAATAAGAATCTTCTAAGTTTGATGCACTGGAAAATTCCATCCACGGTGCTGGCCGTAGCTGATAAATTGATTGGTCACTCTTTTTGACTCTATGACAAGCTTTCTGAGTAAATGGTGCTACAATTGCAAAATAAACTTTGCAATTAAATGCCATTTAGTTATTTGCAAGGAGAACTCAAAGATGATTGGCAATGATATGTGTAAGTAAGGAAAATAATAAATGTATGCAATTCCAGTGAGTGCATGCCTATATGGGCAACCATACTTCTGGTTATTAGTAACAGGAGAGAAGAGATGGAGACTGCAGAAATGGGAAGAGAAGCTGTGACTGTAGCAAATGTGGAAATACAGCAGACTATTGGCCAAGTAGCCCACCTTGTTTGGGGAGAGCAACAATGGTGAGCTCTACCAATGTCAGTTCCAAGTTGAAAAGCAGTTTGTGGGAAAATAGCTTAGTTTCAGGGTTGCCATCCATCCTGGCTTGCCTGGGATAGCTCCAGTGTGTGCCTGTTGTATTGGTTTAATTATTGATATTTTACTCTATTTACTACCTTATTTTACTATCACATGTATTCTGACTTTGACATTAAATATTTCCATGATCATTATAAGTAACTGTGAGTGAAACAGAAGAGAAAATACAGAGCCTATTTTAAGCCTATTTTATCTGATAACTCCTCTTACAATCTCTTATTTCCTTACAAGTGAAATAGTAAAAGCAAACTTGATGGTCATAAGTCTAGTTTCCAACCTAGTAAAGAAATGACATCAAACCCTACAGCAACTTCAACCTTCTCCTCCTACTGCCTTTATGTTTTATGGAACCACCTATATTCACTGTGGAATTGTAATAACTAGGAAAAGATGAACAATTTTGGATAAGAAACATTGAAATAAACCATGCTACACTTCTGAGTTTATATCCAGTAGTGTATCAGGCCAGGAACTGGAGGGGGAAAAGTGAAGTCCTCAGATTATGTCTAGAGAAATGTTAATATTCCCAGACTATCAGCCTTCTGCATCTGGCCTGAGTACTGTTCCTCCCCTGGCAGTCCACCGTACATTGCTAGCTAGGGAGGTTATTAGAATGAATTTATTATCCTTTGGTAGTCATTAACACTGACTGCAGTGGACAGTAAATATTTTACACTCTTTGTGAATGGGTCTGGAAAACAGTTTCAGAATTTTTCAAAGTGACTTTTGGGGGCAATATTCTATATCGGGGACATATCCTTATAAATAAGAACAACATGTCTCTCAGCAGTCACATAGAGTTGCTTATAGGGTGTTTCTGGTGTTCAAAATCCTTACTTTATTTTCACTCTCTTAATGTAATATTAGTAATCTTTTTGGCTCTTGGGGTATGTTGCGATATGGCAGTTAAGAAATTTCTGAGTACTGTGCTTATCTAATCAAGCCAAATCTTCTGTGTTTTGGCATCTGTCCAAATATCTTCCTTATTCACAATTTTTTTCTTGCCTAGGCCTTCATACAAATAGCTAGGGGGAGTATAAAAAGTGCAGGGAGGACGTGACACACAGGGGGAAGTGAAAAGGAAGAACTTGTGATACGACCGTGGAGCAAAGGAATGTAGCCCTGAGGATCCCCAGTACTGTGAGGCAGACATGAAGAGGACAGTGGGGCAGCTGGAATTCTAGCTAACCTCAGCAAAAGTGACATGGTGGCCAGGAGCTCTGAAGACTAATACGATATAGAACCCTGGATCTAGGTTCCATCATCTATCTAATAGCTGTGTGATTTTTAGCAAATTTCTCCATGTTTCTCTCTTTCAATTCTTCATCTTAAACTGGAGATGGATTCTGTAGTATCCATCTAACAGGGCTCATGTGAGAATTGTATGAATCAAACTGTGTACAGAGCTTGGAAAAGTTGCAGGAATGTATGAGAACTCAGTAAATGTGAGTTCTCTGAAAACACCCAGGCTGTTGGTTTTGGGCATGATCCTCTTCCTACAGCAGTGCATAGTGTAACCAAACTTTGCTGAGCCAGGAGGGACTTTGCTAACAGGACCGACAGCAACAGAGCTGTGTAACACCACTGTTATTTCTCTGCAGCACAGTGTGGATTCTCAGCTGACTGGCTTGAAGTCACAATTCCTTTCTGGGCCAAAGAAGACAGGAGTGTTGGGTGATTACCAAACAAAATGGGACAATCATCACCTAAAGTCAAGGCGTCCTTTGGGGATTACCAGTTAACCCTAAAACAGTGATCTCCCTTTGGTGACAAGTGCTAGAAAAAAAGAATGTACCCCGCCTCTCCTTATTCTCTTAGCCACACTGTAACTGTGTCCTTAGAGATGGTATTTAGCACCGGGAAGAGTGTATTACCACTTTATAGTCAAGGATAAATCATGGTCTATAACTGGAATGTCTAAAAATTCTATTTGGTTATCTTCTTCAATGTAAGACATCTTGAGCCTTGATTATCCAGAGTCTCCTAGTTTCTGATATTACTGCTCAATAATCACTGGCCTTTATTGAGTGTATCTATGACTGTGTTATTCTTTGGAACTCTGCATTCAAATGGGTATATCTTTCCTTTTCTCCTTTGTCTTTCACTTATCTTCTTTTCACAGCTATTTGTAAGGTCTCCTCAGAGAAACATTTTGCTTTTTTGCACTTCTTTTTCTTGGGGATGGTATTGATCCCTGTCTCCTGTACAATGTCATGAACCTCCATCCATAGTTCATCAGGCACTCTGTCTATCAGATCTAGTCCCTTAAATCTATTTCCCAGTTCCACTGTATAATCGTAAGAGATTTGATTTAGGTCATATCTGAATGGTCTAGTGGTTTTCCCTACTTTCTTCAGTTTAAGTCTGAATTTGGCAATAAGGAGTTCATGATCTGAGCCACAGTCAGCTCCCGGTCTTGTTTTTGCTGACTCTATAGACCTTCTTCTTCTTTGGCTGCAAAGAATATAATCAGTCTGATTTCTGTATTGACCATCTGATGATGTCCATACAAGAGTCTTCTCTTGTATTGTTGGAAGAGGGTATTTGATATCATCAGTGCATTCTCTTGGCAAAACTCTATGAGCCTTTGCCCGGCTTCATTCTGTACTCCAAGGCCAAATTTGCCTGTTACTTCAGGTGTTTCTTGACTTCCTACTTTTGCATTCCAGTTCCCTATAATGAAAAGGACATTTTTTGGGGGTATTAGTTTTAAAAGGTCTTGTAGGTCTTCATAGAACTGTTCAACTTCAGCTTCTTCAGCATTACTGGTCAGGGCACAGACTTGTGTTACTGTGATATTGAATGGTTTGCCTTGGAAAAGAACAGAGATCATTCTTGTTGTTTTTGAGATTGCCTCAAAGCACTGCATTTTGGACTCTTTTGTTGACTATGATAGCTACTCCATTATTTCTTCTAAGGGATTCTTGCCCACAGTAGTAGATATGATGGTCATCTGGGTTAAATTCACCCATTTGAGTCCATTTTAGTTCGCTGATTCCTAAAATGTTGACGTTCACTCTTGCCATCTCCTGTTTGATCACTTCCAATTTGCCTTGATTCATGGACCTAACATTCCAGGTTCATATGCAGTATTGCTCTTTACACTATTGTACTTTACTTCCATCACCAGTCACATCCACAGCTGGGTGTTGTTTTTGCTTTGGTTCCATCTCTTCATTCTTTCTGGAGTTATTTTTCCACTGATCTCCAGTAGCATGTTGGGCACCGACCCACCTGGGAAGTTCCTCTTTCAGTGTCCCATCTTTTTGTCTTTTCATACTGTTCATGGGGTTCTCAAGGCAAGAAACTGAAGTGGTTTGCCATTCCCTTCTCCAGTGGACCACATTCTGTCAGAACTCTCCACCATGACCCATCTGTCTTGGGTGGCCCTACATGGCATGGCTCATTGTTTCATTGAGTTAGACAAGGCTTCAGATGATGACTGCAGTCATGAAATTAAAAGACGCTTACTCCTTGGAAGGAAAGTTATGACCAACTTAGACAGCATATTAAAAAGCAGAAACATAACTTTGCCAAAAGAAGTCCGTCTAGTCAAGGCTATGGTTTTTTCAGTAGTCATGTATGGATGTGAGAGTTGAACTATAAACAAAGCTGAGCGCCTAAGAATTGATGCTTTTGAATTGTGGTGTTGGAGAAGACTCTTGAGAGTCCCTTGGAGAAGACTCTTGAGACTGCAAGGAGATACAACCTGTCTATCCTAAAGGATATCAGTCCTGAGTGTTCATTGGAAGGACTGATGTTGAAGCTGAAACTCCAATAGTTTGGCTACCTGATGCGAAGAACTGACTCACTGGAAAATAACCTGATGCTGGGAAAGACTGAAGGCAGGAGGAGAAAGGGACGACAGAGGATGAGATGGTTGGATGGCATCACCGACTCAATGGACATGAGTTTGGGTAGACTCTGGGAGTTAGTGATGGAAAGGGAGGCCTGGCATGCTGCAGTCTATGGGGTCACAAAGAGTTGTACAGGACTGAGTGACTGAACTGAACTGAGCTGATGACTGTATTAGGAGTATGAGACTTAGACTGCATGATCCTTGCTTTCAAAGAATGACTGACCTAGTTAAGAAATAAAACATTAGTGTGCTCTTGATACTAAGCTTCTGGTAGTCATTGCCATTATAGTTTGTAAAAAGTGCCCCTTGGTCTCTTCTTCATGTGTTCTCATAGCACGGTCCTTCCTTTCTTACTTTTCTTAATTCACCATGTAGTAACACAGCATCTAAGTGTTAGATGCTTTGGCTCTCTTTGCAGCACTATGGGTTCCTAATAAACATTGTAAATCAATCATTCCCTAGTTTACTCTTGCTTGAAAGAAGAAAAGACTTTGTTTTTTGTGCTTTTGTGATTTGCGCTGCACTTACATACTGTTTTGTACCCAAAATTCATGCTTAAGCACTATTTCATCACCTTGATTTAGTTGTTAATTTTTTAAACTGTTTTTGAAAATTTAAGTTGAGAGTATCTATGTAAGGTGTCTATTACAGTGTCTAGGGCATAAGGAGTGATCAATGAAAGTTAATTCAACTTGTTAATACATTTTTTTGTTCTTCTCCCATGCAGTTCTAAATCATTCTTTTCCATCATGTAGCAATATTCAAGTTAATTTCCATTTTATGCATTTATTCTTATGTTATGGAAGATGGAAACAAAAATGTAAAGCACTAGGTAGAGGATCATCTCTCTCTGCTGGGACAGGAACACCAGCATGAGTAATATATTCTGTGGAGCAGGACTAAAAACAATAAATGTCCTGAATGTATTTCCCAATAAGCAGGCAAAATTATTTTCCTATTTTCATAGCTTTGTATTTGAGGCTTGTATTTTATTTATAGTATAAATTCTGTGCTGTTTTCAGTAGATGCTGTTTCTTGTACTGAGCAATGGTTACTAAAGACTATTTTTCATGCTCCCATGTAATGTGCTCCTAATATGCAACCAAAAGCTTTCTTTCAGTTAACCTGCTCACTCCTTTTGTGACAGCAACATGGAACAGTATTTTAGAACCTTGTAGACCTCAGGTTTGTACATGGTATTATTTATTTGTAGAGTCTCTAAACATATTCTTCTTGCTGAAAATAACTTTTATATGTTTCTTTGAACTTAATTTTATAAAAATACAGCACAGCTGAGTTGGCTTGTCACAGTTCTTTCTCAAATTTGGGTTTTCATGTCACTAAGAGATTATTTTTTTTTTTTCTCCTGAAAGATTCAGTTCAGTTCAGTTCAGTCACTCAGTCGTGTCCAACTCTTTGCGACTCCATGAACTGCAACACACTAGGCCTCCCTGTCCATCATAAACTCCTGGAGTTTACCCAAACTCATGTCCATTGAGTCCGTGATGCCATCCAACCATCTCATCCTCTGTTGTCCCCTTCTCCTCCTGCCTTCAATCTTTCCCAGCATCAGGCTATTTTTCAATGAGTCAGCTCTTCGCATCAGGTAGCCAAAGTATTGGAGTTTCAGCGTCAACATCAGTCCTTCCAATGAACACCCAGGACTAATCTCCTTTAGGGTGAACTGGTTGGATCTCCTTGCAGGCCAAGGGACTCTCAAGAGTCTTCTCCAACACCACAGTTCAAAAGCATCAATTCTTCAGTGCTCAGCTTTGTTTATAGTCCAACTCTCATATCCATACATGACTACTGAAAAAACCATAGCCTTGACTAGATGGACCTTTGTTGATAAAGTAATGTTTCTGCTTTTTAATATGCTGTCTAAGTTGGTCATAACTTTCCTTCCAAGGAGTAAGCGTTTTAATTTCATGGCACTAATCACCATCTGCAGTGGTTTTTGAAGGTGAAGTTGTTCAGTCGTGTCCGACTCTTTGCAACCCATGGACTGTAGCCCACCAAGCTTCTCTGTCCATGGGATTCTCCAGGCAAGAATTCTGGAGTGGGTTGCCATTTCCTTCTCCAGGGCATCGTCCCAACCCAGGGATCGAACCCAGGTCTCCCACATTGCAGGCAGACGCTTTAAACTCTGCACCACCTTTGGAGCCCCCCAAAATAAAGTCAGCCACTGTTTCCACTGTTTCCCCATCTATTTCCCATGAAGTGATGGGACCGGATGCCATGATCTTAGTTTTCTGAATGTTGAGCTTTAAGCCGACTTTTTTACCTCTCCTCTTTCACTTTCATCATTAACTGCATCTTATCAGTCATCTGAGAGGGCTCCTTTGATTTGAACTAAGGAAATAATAAACATGGTTCTACATTTTTAAATGGGTGATTTATTATAGAATTATGACCATAATGGAGAAAATGCCATCCACTCCCTGGAAGTTTCTGATGCTAAAGTCTGACTGCACATTGAATTTCATCAGGGTGCTCCTGGCTGGTGGAGGTTGAGGGTCACTTCTCTTTGCATCATGGACTTGACTAGTTCTAGTTCTCTCAGTGTATCCACCTGGCTGCTTTGGATGGTACAGTGAAGCTGAGACACGGGTGCTTTGGCCATTTCTATTATAACATCTACTGGGGATACAAGAAAACTACTACTTATGATTTAAGCTAGAACTTATACTAAACGGAATAGTCTCTTTTAATTTCGCCAACAAATGAAATTAATTCAGTTTAAAAGTATAAATAATTTGAAGACGTACTGAAGAAGATAGATGGCAACTATGTCCTCTGTACTTATGAACTTGCTCTTTATTCAAGATTAAAGATTAAATCTGACTACCAAGAAAACCAAACCCAAAAACTCAGAAGATTTTGTTCTTTTCTTTTACCTAGAAGAATGGTTTATCTTTGTTTGTGTTGGTTGGCAGTAAAACTCAATGACCAGAAAGATGAAACCCTGGTAGATATTCCTCAGGAATGGTTCAGAAAATTTATTCCAATCAGACCTCATATCTTATTTAGAAGCACAGCCAATATCTAAAATATATATTCTTCCAGTGCCATACAATTTTTGAGATACTTTCCTGTCCACTGTGGATGGACAATTAACTCAACTTTTATCTAGGTCTGAAAAAGAGAATAAAGTCCAGTTATAACTGCTTTTGTAACTTGGAGCCTTCTGTCTTTTGTAAGACAGCCATGGTAAGGTTTTTAACTCCGAATACTTTTTTTTTTTTTGCTATGTCCCATTTACATGAAGTAAACAGTGTAAGGTCTAGGAGAAACTGAGAACGAAGAGAAAAGTAATGATTATCTGTGATTTGAAATTTTAACTTCATACATTAAATAATGATACAGTCAATAAAATAGATTAGAATGTGAAGGCAACAGAAATAAATATCTTTGGATCCCTTCTGTGTGACTTTTTCCATACCTAAGACACAGACTTGTATTTAAAGGAGAACTTATAAATCATCTATGAGGCCATTGCGTTTAATGCAGTGTCTGTATGGGTGACCAGTTGGCATGGCAATGATAGATGGACTAAAACAACTGGGTCTGGTGGTTCAAACGTAGTTCACTTTAGCAGTGACTAAAAGCGTTTATGATCCAGTGATT
Organism: Capra hircus; assembly: GCF_001704415.2. Taxonomy (NCBI): domain Eukaryota; kingdom Metazoa; phylum Chordata; class Mammalia; order Artiodactyla; family Bovidae; genus Capra; species Capra hircus. Next base: position 42,309,873 of record NC_030827.1, read on the forward strand.
GCTCAGTGACCTGGATGAAATGAATTGGTCTCTTTTCTAGTGAATAGCTGTCCATTTCACAAGACTAGAATGTAACCAGTACTAATTGTCTCCCTGGTTGATGGTTTCAGAAACAGGGCTAAAGAGGTCATAAGGAAAAGGGTGACAAAATGCTCTGTCTTTTCACACCATCACTCATTTACCAAGCTCACCGCACCCTGTCATCCCATTGGCCAGGCAGAGATGAGGAAACCATTCATTGTTCCAACCCGAGTTAAACTGAACTTCCCTTAAATGACATGTCTTCAGTTCTCTTGATTATCTCTGTGACAAAATCTTTATACATACCAAATTTGGTTTCACATCTTTACTCTTGGGGGGACAAAAGCAAAAACAGTGTTAGAAAAGAAAAATAGTCTTTAAAATGACAGATGTTTCTGTTCATTTAGAATGGAGTCTAGACTTTGAAAGATTCATGGAATTAACTTCATAGTTTCTTTATAGTTGTATTCTACTGTGTTAGGTAGTTGACTTAAAATGTTCTCGCATCAATGTTTGTCCTTCAGGACTCATTAGAATAGTGTTTACCGTTTTTGTCCTATATAAAATGAAGTCTGGAAGAATTTTCCCTGGCTGGGAAGAATTAAAGATGTAAATCTTTGCTAAGTGAATATAAAAATGTAATTCAGTCCCAGGTGGCATCTAAAAAGTTGATAAAGTCCATAGAGAAGAATTCCGAGAGAATTAATAATGCTGATACACACAATAGTATTGAAGGAGACAAAGAGTTACTATAATGAAGATGAGATTGGAAGTTAGACAATCAGATCAATAGAATTCAACTGGACTGTGGCCACATATACACATTCCCAAATGTAGGAACTTAGTATTTGTTTAGCGTGGTGTTTCAAATCTGTAAGGTGTTTTGATGACTGCATATTCAAATGCCAAACATGGAATTGGATTCCCCTTCATATCATACACAAAAGATAAACTACTGAGCTAAATATAAAAATTTAAAATTGTTTTAAGAAAGTGTTTATGAGTTTGGGGTGACATTCTTAAGATTTGAAAATCAGAATCCATAAAGAGAACACATGGGCAGATTGACTGTTAAAATTCTAAATTCTGTAATTAACAGGAAATCTGAAGTTAAAATACAAACAGCTAATGTGAAAATATGTGTATTATCAAGTGTTATATATATTCCTAGTATGTAAAAAGTTTTTCTAATATAGCTAGGAAAAATATTAACCACTTAACTGTAAAGTGGACAAAACATATGAACAGGTAATTTAGAGATGAAAAGCTGGAAAAGACCAATCAATATATAAAGTTGTTTAATTTAAATACTAATAATTCCTTTAAGAATGAAAACTGAAAGTACCCTTTTTGGCTGTTAGAAATTTGGAAAATGTAAAGAAGATTGGAAATGTGTGTTGTGCTGAATGGGGCTATGCTGTGGTATGAAAATGATCTTTTCATACATTACTGTGTTAAAAGGAATTTGTAAAAATTTTGGAGATCAGTTTGGTAATAGCTATTAAAAATTCAAATGCACATTTCCTATAACTTAGACATATTCTGAGGAATCTCACCTATAGCTGTGGGTTCAAAAGCATATAATTTTGTCCATCACAATCATGAATGTTCATTAATAAGAAAACAGTACAGTAAGTATATCATGTCTTTACAGTGGATTGATTCTATATAAACATTAAAAAGAATTGGATCGAATTATATCTGCTAACGTGAAAAAATATTTGTGTTGTTGAGTGAAAAAGTGTGTAACGTGATAATTCTTTAAGTCTGTGTGTGCACATGTGTGCATTTGTTTGTTTTTGTATAATCTTAGAAAAATATTGAGAGTTATGTGTCCCCAGTTGTTGAAGGTAGCTAAAGGTTTAAAGTCATTGAAAGGACGAGTGAGGTGGAGAAGTCAAGGTGGGACTCTTTTTCTTCCTTGAATGACTTTAAGAGGATGGGAACCTGGTTCATTGTCTGAACTTGAAATTTTGGGTTTTTCAGTAAGATAGGTTTGTGCCTGCATGGCCACGTATGATGTGTGCCGTTGGCAACCCTCATTTCTCCAGTAAGACCAGAGCAGGAATGATCATTTGCCTGCTCACCAAAGGAGCAGTTCACACCTGGCTAAGGAGGCTGTTGTGAGTGTACAGAGTACCAACATGATTTTGAGGAGTGCCCCATACTCAGATATAAGTAAAAGGAAAGTGACCTTTCAACTCCTATTAGAAGAATGTTTGACTTCCTGTCACTGATGCTTAATTTCAAAGTTATTTGTCTTTGGTTCCTTTCTTTGCTAATGTATAATGCCTTCCATAAAATAACTCTCACTAAGTATCAACTTTGTGAAGTGATTGTCAATTGGAAAAATTATTTTTAAAATATTTGGCTTTTAAATTCATGTTTTAATTACTTATAAAGATTTTTTAAATGAGCGCATCATTTCTTTTTCTTTTATTTTTTTCTCCATTTTCTTCTATGAATTGTTTTAGTAATTCTGTTGTCACATTAGTGTTTGAATCAAGGAGAGAATCTGTGGCCTCTTCAAAGAAGTGTGGCAAAATTTTCAATTACTAAAATGCAAAACTTGTTCTCCTTTCTCATGTTTTTATACCCCAGCATGGAAATGTGTCATCTGATTTCTTAGAGTAAGGAATCAGTTTTTAAAGTAGCAAATTGCTTTTTAAAATAACTTTTCTTTCTCATTCATATTCCTTTTTCTGTCTTTTGTATCACTTACTGGCTTTTGGAACAGGTTTGTTCTTTGCTTTTATGCAGTTTACATCAAACTAGACATTTATATTTTTATATTTAAATGTAATTTTTTTTTTTACCATAAACAGGTTCCTAATTTGTGTCAAGGTGATATCTCCCACATGGGAAATATTTTATTGCCAGTTTGTATATGAAATTTTCTTCGTTTATATCACAACTTTTTGTTGTCATTTTTTTTCTAAGAAACACTTTTGCTTTAGTATAGTAAAATCATAAATAAAATCTTTAAGCAACCAGTGACTGGTCATTATGACATTTGCCCAATTCTAAGTGGGGGCAGGAGGAGAAGGGGACGACAGAGGATGAGGTGGCTGGATGGCATCACTGACTCAATGGACCAGAGTCTGAGTGAACTCTGGAGTTGATGATGGACTGGGAGGCCTGGTGTGCTGCGATTCATGGGGTCACAAAGAGTCAGACACAACTGAGAGACTGAGCTGAACTGAACTGAACTGAAGTTGGTAATAAAACCTAGAGAGAAAGAATTATGGAAATCAGTTTCCCTGAGGTGCTCTTTTGATTTGCCAATCTGTTTTTCAAGATTCTTTAATATCTTAATTCTTTAGCACCTCTTGACTTTCATAAAGTAAAATAACACATGTACCCTCCTCCCCTTTAGTCTGCAGTCTGTTACCTCTTAATACCCGAAGGGTGGAGAATGATGAAGAGTAGTTCCCACCTGGTGCAGGACAGGCCTTGAAAGAGCTAACTTATTGCTCACGGAAAAGTTGCAAGGAAAAATGACCCTCACATCAGTAATACTCTTGTTCTTTCCTCTAAAAAGAGAGAAGACAAAAGCAGACATAAAAACCTAACAAAAATAAAGTAAACCTAACAAAAGTAAAGACTAAGATTTCAAAAGACATTGACCCATAAGTGGATATTTGTATATGAATTTTATGCATGGGAGTAAAATTTAGCCATTTTAAAAGCACTTTGAGAATAAGGTCATGAGATATTGTAGTGGTAATTCAGATTCTAGGCAAAAAGGTCTTTGATGTCAGCTTTGGAAGTAGGACAGTGTTTTGGCTAGAAACTAAGATGAGGGTCATGGGGAGGGTACAAAATTGTTGGAATAACATTAGAGTGATACCATTGAGTGGACTTGAGATAAAAATAATTCATATGTGGTTTAATAGTAGAATGATGCAGACATCATTTTAAATGAAATACAATAAGATGTAATAAAGTTTGTGGAAGCAGTTAGATCCAGGCTAGGGGCATGACGTGCAGAGTGGCCTAGTGACAAATGAAGGAGTAGCTAAATCACTCATTATTAAGGGACTGAGGGTAACAGGCACTAATGCAGAGGGAAGCCCTATGCCTGCTTACAGGGGTTTGCACAGCGCTAAGTAAACTTAAATGGCTCAGATGTTCAGAGGAGGAATGTAGTCATGAAGAAAGAAGCTGCTGTGTACCTGGTGAGGTTAGAGAGCAAAGGCACACACCATCCACATTCTGGTGCATGCTCAGGAATTAGGCTTCCCTTGTCTGGTTTGCATGTTTATTGGGCAGGAAGTGATCTGTCAGTTTAATTCAGAACTTGTATTTTCAGTGGAGTTTACATGGGGTTAAAGAAAATCAATGGAAGACTTACAAGATAAAATAATGTTATCTTATTGACAGCTATCAATAATGGATAATGAGGCCTTAGGTTGAACTTCCTTGAACAAACAAGAGTTGAAGCTGTCAATAGGTTATAAATGAAAATCTAATTACGTAGACTTGTTAGCTTAAATTCCAGTCTTAGACATTAATGTAATTAATTTGTGGAAGAGTGGCAATTTGAGTGTGGGAATTCAAGCATATTTTATTAATTTTTTACTCATAGGTAGAATTTTAGAGAAAAATACTTCTCTTCTGCAAGCAGAAGCATTGCAAATGCATATATGACATGTGAGCACATGGGCATGTGAGACAGATTTCTTTTTCCAGTTTATGGAACATCATTATAAATTTTCTGAGAAGAAAGGAAATAGAAATTGCTTAGGCAATCTAATAAAATTCAGTTAGAAATAATTGGGTTCAAGACACTCAAGTTTGTCAGTATCAGTTCAAAATTAAAATAAATTTTTGTATTCTATGAAAGTAAGGTCACTGTTAAATGTTTCTATTTTTCCCTTACTGTGGCTTAAAATATAAGAGCAAAAGTACAGTTTCATAGAGTTTTGCAGTAGGTTGGCTTTTCTAGAAAATTAGGATCCTTAGAAAGGGAGAGGTAGAGATAGATTATTTTAAAATTCTCTGCTCTGAAGTTTTATTCATAATAGCTAATACTTGTAAGCAGCCAAGATGTTCCTCAATAGGTGAGTGAGTAAACAAATTATGGTACATCCATGTAATGACATACTATTCAATGATAAAAAGTAATGACTATCAAGCCATGAAAAGGCACAGAGGAAACCTAAGTGCATGTTGCTAAGTGAAAAAAAGCCAGTCTGAAAAGGCTACACACTATATGGTTCCAACTATTTGACATTCCAAGAGAGGCACAGCTATGGAGACAGAAAAAGATCAGTGGTTTCCAGGAATTGGGACAGGGATGGAGGTAAGTTAGAGAGAGGAATGAATAGGTGGAGAAGAGGAGATTTTTTAGGGCAGTAAAACTATTCTGTATGTTACTGTTAATGGTGGATGTGTGACATTATGTATTTGGGAAAACCCATAGAATGTACCACACACAGAGTGATCCCTAATGTAAATGTGGACTTTGGGTGATGATGACAAGTCAGTGTAGGTTCATGGAAGTAACAAATGTACTACAATAATGCAAGATGTTGATAATAAAGGAAACTGTGTATGTAGAGGGGAGTTGGGGGAGGAGTAGATATATGGTAACTCTCTGTTCTTCTCCAGTTTTTCTATAAACTGAATACTGGAGAAGGGAATGGCAAACCACTTCAGTATTCTTGCCTTGAGAACCCCATGAACAGTATGAAAAGGCAAAAAGATAGGACACTGAAAGATGAACTCCCTAGGTCAGTAGGTGCCCACTATGCTACTGGAGAAGAGTGGAAAATTAACTCCAGGAAGAATGAAGAGACAGAACCAGAGCACAAACAACACCCAGTTGTGAATGTGACTGGTGATGGAAGTAAAGTCTGATGGTGTAAACAGCAATATTGCATATGAACCTGGAATGTCAGGTCCATGAATCAAGGCAAATTGGAAGTGGTCAAACAGGAGATGGCAAGAGTAAACATTGGCATTTTAGGAATCAGCAAACTAAAATGGACTTGAGTGGGTGAATTTAACTCAGATGATAATTATATCTACTACTGTGGGCGGGAATCCCTTAGAAGAAATGGAGTAGCTATCATAGTCAACAAAAGAGTCTGAAATGCAGTACTTGAATGAAATCTCAAAAATGACAGAATGATCTCTGTTTCCAAGGCAAACCATTCAATATCACAGTAATCCAAGTCTATGCCCCAACCAGTAATGCTGAAGAAGTTGAAGTTGAATGGTTCTATGGAGACCTACAAGACCTTTTGGAACTAACACCCCCAAAAGTTATCCTTTTCATTATAGGGGACTGGAATGTAAAAGTAGGAAGTCAAGAAACACCTGGAGTAACAGGCAAGTTTGGCCTTGTAGTAAAGAATGAAGCAGGGCAAAGGATCATAGAGTTTTGCCAAGAGAACACTGTATAGCAAATACCCTCTTCCAACAACACAAAAGAATACTCTCCACATGGACATCACCAGATGGTCAACACTGAAATCAGATTGATTATATTCTTTGCAGGCAAAGATGGAGAAGGTCTATAGAGTCAGCAAAAACAAGACCGGGAGCTGACTGTGGCTCAGATCATGAGTTCCTTATTGCCAAATTCAGACTTAAATTGAAGAAAGTAGGGAAAACCACTAGACCATTCAGATATGACCTAAATCAAATCCCTTACAATTATACAGTGGAACTGGGAAATAGATTTAAGGGACTAGATCTGATAGACAGAGTGTCTGAAGAACTATGGACGGAGATTTGTGATATTGTACAGGAGGCAGTGATCAAGACCATCACTAAGAAAAAGAAATGCAGAAAGGCAAAATGGTTGTCTGATGAGGCCTTAGAAATAGCTGAGAAAAGAAGAGAAGTGAAAGGCAAAGGAGAGAAGGAAATATATAAACATCTGAATGCAGAGTTCCAAAGAATATCAAGGAAACATAAGAAAGCCTTTCTCAGTGATCACTGCAAAGAAATAGAGGAAAGCAATAGAATGGAAAGACTAGAGATTTCTTCAAGAAAATTAGAGATACTGAGGGAACGTTTCATGCAAAGATGGGCACAATAAAGAACAGAAATGGTATGGACCTAACAGAAGCAAAAGATATTAAGAAAAGGTGGCAAGAATACACAGAACTATACAAAAAATATCTTTTTGACTTACATAATCACAATGGTATGCTCACCCACCTAGAGCTAGACATCCTGGAATGCGAGGTAAAGTGGGCCTTAGGAGGCATCATTATGAACAAAGCTAGTGGAGATGATGGAATTCCAGCTGAGCTATTTCAAATCCTAAAAGATGATGCTGTGAAAATGCTGCACTCAATATGCCAGCAAATTTGGAAAACTCAGCAGTGGAAAAAGTCAGTTTTTATTCCAGTCCCCAAGAAAGGCAATGCCAAAGAATGTTCAAACTACTGCACAGTTGTACTCATTTCACATGCTAGCAAGATAATGCTCAAAATCCTTCAAGCGAAGCTTCAACAGTACCTGATCTGAGAACTTTGAGATGTACACCCTGCATTTAGAAAAGGGAGAGGATCCAGAGACCAAATTGCCAGTATCCAGTGGATCGTAGAAAAAGCAAGAGTTCCAGAAAAACATCCACTTCTGCTTCATTGACTGCTAAATCCTTTGACTGTGTAGATCACACAAATTGGAAAATACTTAAAGAGACGGGAATACTGCACCACCTTACCCGTCTCCTGAGAAACCTATGTGCAGGTCAAGAAGCAACAGTTAGAACTGAACATGGAACAACAGACTGGTTCCAAATAGGGAAAGGAGTATATCAAGGCTGTATATTGTCACCCTGCTTATTTAACTTATATGCAGAGTACATCATGAGAAATCCTGGACTGGATGAAGCATGGAATCAAGATTGCCAGGAGAAATATCAATAACCTCAGATATACAGATGACACTACCCTTATGGAAGAAAGTGAAGAAGAACTAAAGAGCCTCTTGGTGAAAATGAAAGAGGAGAGTGAAAAAGTTGGCTTAAACTCAACATTCAGAAAACTAAGCTAATGGCATCTGGTCCCATCATCTCATGGAAAATAGATGGAGAAACAATGGAAACAGTGTCAGACTTTATTTGTTTGGGCTCCAATATCACTGCAGATGGTGAGTGTAGCCCTGAAATTAAAAGACGCTTGGTCCTTGGAAGGAAAGATGTGACCAATCTAGACAGTATATTAAAAAGCAGAGATATTACCTTGCCAACAAAGTCCATCTAGTCAAAGCTATGGTTTTTCCAGTAGTCATGTATGGATGTGAGCGTTGGAGTGTGAACAAAGCTGAGTGCCGAAGAATTGATGCTTTAGAACTGTGGTGCTGGAGAAGACTCTTGAGAATTCCTTGGACTGCAAGGAGATTCAACCAGTCCATCCTAAAGGAAATTAGTCTTGATTATTCATTGGAAGGACTGATGCTGTAGCTGAAATGCCAATAGTTTGGCTACCTGATGCGAAAAGCTGACCCATTGGAAAAGACTCTGATGGTGGAAAAAATTGAAGGTGGGAGAAGAAGGGGACAACAGAGGATAAGATGGTTGGATGGCATCGCTGACTCAATGGACATGAGTTTGAGTAAGCTCCCTGTTCATGAATGACAGGAAAGTTTGGCGTACTGCAGTCTATGGGGTCACAAAGAGTTGGACATGACTGAGCAACTGAACTGAACTTAATACTGCTCTAAAAATAAAATCTATTTATTAAAAATTATTCTTCAAAATTAGTTTGAAATAGAAACTTTCAGTTGATAAGACTAAAGCTACTCCAGGTGAACACATCCTATAACCATCAGGATGTGGTTTAGAAACCCAGTTGGCTTTCTCCTTATATGTCTATATTGAATCTCCATTTGGCCCAAAGCAGTAATCAAGATACAGCAGGATGAATTAGTATTGCATGGACTCTGCCTTGGCCCCAACAAGAGGATGTCTTTCTTGGGAAAATCTGTCATGTGTATTTGAAATAGCTTAGCTGGAATTCTGTCACCTCCAGTAACTTTAATTGTAGTGCTGTTTCCTATGGCCCACTTGATTTCACACTCCAGGATATCTGGCTCTAGGTTAGTGATGACATCATCATGGTTATCCTGGTCATTAAGATCTTTTTTGTACAGTTCATCTGTGTATTTTGGCCACCTCTTCTTACCCTTGAGAGTAATTCCAAGCCAATTTGGTTCATATACTCTCTGGGTGGCAGCCCAACCAGAAGGAATGCCAGAAGATTCTAATGAGATTCTGCTTTAGCAGCCTAGATTCTTCTCTGAGACTGACATGGTGTTGTTAGATCACAGCATAATGAGCACAGTGGTCTAATGACTTTAGAACATAATGATAATAACCCCCATGAGTACCTCTACAATGGCTTAGTGGGCCAAGGTTGGACATTTGGGGCCTCTGTAAGTTTTATAATGATATTCTATCTCTCTTACACTTCACATTTCTGGATGAAAGATCTGAGAGTAAGGATGATGGGGAAAAAGGTCAAGTTACTTTAAGAAGACATAACAACTTTGTGGCAGTGGAGACAGGACAATCCAGACTTCTAGGGAGGGAACATCTTATACCCTGCAAGTTCAGAGGAAGGAGGAGCTTCACACCTGAAAACTTCCTCAAGAAGGGAGGTGCTACAGTTCAGTTCTCCAAAACTGTTGTAAGCACCTTAAATTTGGTTGACTGGAAGGGCCTTCCATCCCCTACTACATAATTCTCACTATAATTTGCTCCCTGTTCTCCCTACTAAAAACTCCGTCAGAAACAGCAGAATGACCCCAGAGCCTGAAACTCTCATGTAAAATACCTGAAAACATCTCCTGATGTTTTCTCCTCCTCCTTTCCTTAGGAAAATGCCACCTGGTTAGTGGCATAGACAAAGAGGAAATACTGATCTGGTACCCCTAAGACGTAGTGGCCAACCAGATGACCTCATTGGAGGCATTGTCAACTTGTTCTCTGTAATGAATATGTCACTTCAGAGGGTCAAAAAAGTGGAAATGACACTTTTCTTTTGAGGGACTGGATTAGGAAAACACCACCTGTGGATTATATAATCAAGATGACTGTGAAGATCTTTTCAAAATGAGAAGGGCCTTGGTTACTCAGGGGTGCTCCCTAAATAACTGATTTGTTATTTATGTGGACCCTTGGGCAGTTATTCCCATGATGGGAGCCATCCAATTAGATAATTTGTATTTGACTTAAGTGATCAGTGACACTATCACAGCCCTGTAGTTCATTCAGGTGAGCCTCAGCTCTCTGGCCAAGAGACAGACTTGGAACAATGGACTGGTTCAAAATTGAGAAAGGAGTACATCAAGGCTGTATATGGTCACCCTGCTTCTTTAACTTCTGTGCTGAGTACATCATGTGAAATGCTGGGCTGGATGACTCACAGACTGGATCAATATTGCTGGGAGAATTATCAACAACCTCAGATATGCAGAGGATACCACCCTAATGGCAAAAAGTGAAGAGGAACTAAAGAGCCTCTTGATGAAGGATGAAGAGGAGAGTGAAAATCTGGCTTAAAACTCGGTATTCAAAAACCTAAGATCATGGCATGTTATCCCGTAATTTCATGGCAAGTCCGTTCAGTTCAGTGCAGTCACTCAGTCATGTCCAACTCTTTGCAAACCCCTGGACTGCAACATGACAGCCTTCCCTGTCCATCACCAACTCACGAAGTTTGCTTAAACTCATGTCCATCGTGTCAGTGATGCCATCCAACTATCTCATCCTCTGTCATCCCCTTCTCCTCCTGCCTTAAATTTTTCCCAGCATCAGGGTCTTTTCCAGTGGGTCAGTTATTCACACCAGGTGGCCAAAGTATTGGAGTTTCAGCTTCAGCATCAGTCCTTCCAATGAACACTCAGGATCGATTTCCTTTAGGATGGACTTGTTGGATCTTCTTGCAGTCCAAGGGACTCTCAAGAGTCTTCTCCAACACCACAGTTCAAAAGCATCAGTTCTTCGGCACTCAGGTTTCTTTATAGTCCAACTCTCACATCCATACATGACCACTGGAAAAACCATAGCCTTGACTGGATGGACCTTTGTTGGCAAAATAATGTCTCTTTTAATATGCTATCTAGGTTGGTCATAGATTTTCTTCCAAAGAGCAAGCATCTTTTAATTTCCTGACTGCAGTCGCCATCTGCAGTGATTTTGGAGCCCCCCAAATAAAGTCTGTCACTGTTTCCACTGTTTCTCCATCTATTTGCCATGAAGTGATGGAACTGGATGCCATGATCTTAATTTTCTAACTGTTGAATTTTAAATCAACTTTTTCATTCTCCTCTTTCACTTTCATCAAGAGGCTCTTTAGTTCTTCTTTGCTTTCTGCCATAAGGGTGATGTCATCTGCATATCTGAGGTTACTGATATTTCTCCCATCAGTCTTGATTCTGGCTTGTGCTTCATCCAGCCTGGCATTTCACATGATGTAATCTACATATAAGTTAAATAAGCAGGGTGACAATATATAGCCTTTATGTACTCCTTTCCCAATTTTGAACCAGTTTCTTGTTCCATGTACAGCTCTAACTGTTGCTCCTTGACTTGCATTCAGGTTTCTCAGAAGGCAGGTATGGTGGACTGATATTCCCATCTCTTTAAGAATTTTTCATAGTTTGTTTGATCCACACAGTCAAAGGCTTTGATGTAGTCAATAAAGCAGAAGTAAATGTTTTTTTCTGGAGCTCTCTTGCCTTTTTGATGATCCAGTGGATGCTGGCAATTTGATCTCTGGTTCCTCTGCCTTGTCTAAATCCAGCTTGACCATCTGGAAGTTCATGGTTCACATACTGCTGAAGCCTGGCTTGGAGAATTTTGAGCATTACTTTGCTAGCGTGTGAGATGAGTGCAATTGTATGGTAGTTTGAACATTCTCTGGCATTTCCTTTCTTTGGGATTGGAATGAAAATTGACCTTTTCTAGTCCTGTGGGCCACTGCTGAGTTTTCCAAATTTGCTAGCATGTTAAGTACAGCACTTTCACAGCATCATCTTTCAGAATTTGAAATAGCTCAGCTGGAATTCCATCACCTTCATTAGCTTTGTTTGTAGTGATGCTTCCTAAGGCCCACTTGACTTCATGTTCCAGGATGTCTGAATCTAGGTGGGTGATCACACCATTGTGGTTATCTGGGTCATGAAGATCTTTTTTGTATAGTTCTTCTGTGTATGCTTGCCACCTTTTCTTAATATCTTCTGCTTCTGTTAGGTCTATACCATTTCTGTTCTTTATTATGCCCATCTTTCCATGAAATGTTCCCTTGGTATCTCTAATTTTCTTGAAGAGATCTCTAGTCTTTCCATTCTATTGTTTTCCTCTTTTTCTTTCATTGATCACTGAGAAAGGCTTTCTTACGTTACCTTGATATTCTTTGGAACTCTGCATTCAGATGTGCATTGATTTCCTTCTCTCCTTTGCCTTTTGCCTCTCTTCTTTTCTCAGGTATTTGTAAGGCCTTGTCAGACAACCATTTTGCCTTTTTGCATTTCTTTTTCTTGGGGATTCATTTTAAGTACTGGTGCTGAAGCTGAAGCTCCAATACTTTGGTTACCTGAGGTGAAGAGCTCACTCATTAGAAAAGACTGATACTGGGAAAGACTGAGGCAGGAGGAGAAGGGGATGACAGAGGATGTGATGCTTGGATGGCTTAGCCAACTCAAGGGGCATAAATTTGGGGAGTCTCTGGGAGGTAGTGAAGGACAGGGAAGCCTGGCATGTTGCAGTCCATAGAGTTGAAAGTAGTCAGACATGACTGAGTGACTTAACCACAAGAAATAGGGTGATGCATCATGACCAGCCATGGTCAAGGCCGTATTCTGAATTTTCAAAATGAAGTCTATAAAAGTGCCACTATACCTTTGTTGTGATCATTATCTGGGGTAATTATACCTTATTTTGTATTATTTCAATATTACTTATATTGTTCCTAAGCCATATTGAATAGCTGCTATCTCTATATATATCTGTTTTCCCTGGAAAACACAATTTCTTTGAGATAAAAATTTTGACCTTTTGCCTTTGTATTTCTAATCCTAGAGCCCAGGAAGGTACTTAGTACGATAGAAGGCTATTTAAAAAATGTTTCTTAACTCATTTGTGAAAGATGGACTAGGATAATAGTATTCAAATTAACTATGAATTGTGTAAATAAAAACACGGAATCTCATTAAAAGAAAATGACTATTTATTCATTATATTCAGAGGAAACAAAAGATTTGGGGATGAATATTACATACTTCTTTAAAAATTCTTTAATAGTGTATTATTTCAGGAAAAATTCAATAAAGTCTAGGAGATTAATATATGATTCTTCTGGTTTTCCCCCATTGCATTAAGCTATTTAGCAATGTTTTGACATTTAATAGCTATCTATAGAATTATTTGATTGGATTATATTAATTTTTTGGCCTTAATGATGCTTATCAAATTAGTCCATTAAAGTGAAAAACATCAGACTAAATTTCAAAGTGCCTGCCTGAGATGAATGACAACTTCATGAAACTAAAGAAAAAAGAGTCAAATAATTAAAAAATGTTTTTTTAAACAGATTTCTTTAGTCTTTGTTTAAATATCTTGTGGTGAATTTGGGCAACAGAAAAGGACTCTGTTACTCTGGTTTAAGTGCTGATGTGCTTAGTATTTAGAGAAGTTAAGTCAACCAGTTTTATAAAAGCAACATGAGAAGAGAGAAGTTGCTGGGAATAAGCAGTGAATAGTCTGAGTGACTTTGGTAATAACAAGCTTGTCTCTGAATCCTCTGTGACTCAATGGCATGCTTTACTTGCTAGCTTTCAAGTCTGAGTTACAGCTTTCCTGCTGGCCTAGAAATCTCACCTTCCCTTTTTTTTTTTTTTTCCCCCTCATTTCTTCTGAATGTATTCCTCAGGAAGTGGAAGCTACAACTTGCTTGGACAGACATTCCAGCCTTTGATTTTATGGACATAGTGAATGTATTCAGAAGCTTCCTGCTTGGTGATGACACTCCGTGTTCTTTTGTGCATATTCTAAGTGAATTTTGCTCCAGACAAATTAGCCTAGGGCAAGGCGTTAAAAAGAGGAGATTCCAAGAGAGACACTTAACACAGGAAAGGGAATATTCATTCATTTCCATTTTGGTTTCTATTTTTAGCCAAACATTTACCATTTTTATCTTTAATTCCTCTTAAGAATCTTAGTAATTCACAATTTTAATTTGTTGTGAGCATAAAATTGGTTTTGTCTTTTCATTGAAGTTTTTAGGAAGCATTGGTCAACTTTAGGGACAAGAAATCCTTACATTTAACAAGGGAAAAACTTGATTAGTATGTCTGCTTGAGTTGTTTACTATCTGGAATTTGAGGCAACACTATAGATGTTATAGATCTATTGAATTACAAAATCCCACCTGTGAAATCATAATTCATTAAGCAAAATTTTATCCTTCTAGTGTCTGATTCAATAGAATATCAATGTCATTTTTTTTTTCCCTAGAGGGATATTCCCTGACTCAGTTCAGTTCAGTTCAGTCTCTCAGTCGTGTCCAACTCTTTGAGACCCCATGAACTGCAGCACACCAGGCCTCCCTGTCCATCACCAACTGCCGGAGTCTACCCAAACCCATGTCAATTGAGTCGGTGATGCCATCCAGCCATCTCATCCTCTGTTGTCTCCTTCTCCTCCTGCCTTCAGTCTTTCCCAGCATCAGGGTCTTTTCAAATGAGTCAGCTCTTCACATCAGGTGGCCACAGTATTGGAGTTTCAGCTTCAACATCAGTCCTTCCAATGAACACCCAGGACTGATCTCCTTTAGGATGGACTGGTTGGATCTCCTTGCAGTCCAAGGGACTCTTAAGAGTCTTCTCCAACACCACAGTTCAAAAGCATCAATTCTTCAGTGCTCAGCTTTCTTTATAGTCCAACTCTCACATCCATACATGACTACTGGAAAAACCATAGCTTTGACTAGACGGACCTCTGTTGACTACTGGTACATTATTAGAATAACATATCACATGTTATGGTAGATTGTGTGAGTGGAGGGAAAAAGAAGAAAGTTACATTTGTACCTCCATTTACCTGTTTTCTAGTCCCGTACATACTTGGTAGAGAGTTCAGTTCAGTTCAGTTCAGTGGCTCAGTCATGTCCGACTCTTTGCGACAACATGGGCTGCAGCACACAAGGCCTCACTCTCCATCACCAACTCATGGAGCTTGCTCAGATTCATGTCCATTGAGTTGGTGATGCCATCTAACAATCTCATCCTCTGTCATCCCCTTCTCCTCCTGTCTTCAATCTTTCCCAGCATCAGGGTCTTATCCAATGAGTCTGTTTTTTGCATCAGGTCGCCAAAGTATTGGAGCTTCAGCTTCAGCATCAGTCCTTTCCATGAATATTCAGGACTGATTTCCTTTAGGATTGACTGGTTTGATCTCCTTGCAGTCCAAGGGACTCTCAAGAGTCTTCTCCAACACCACAGTTCAAAAGCCTCAATATTTTGGTGGTCAGCCTTCTTTATAGTCCAACTCACATCCATACATAACTACTGGAAAAACCATAACTTTGACTAGTGGATCTTTGTCAGCAAAGTAATATCTCTTTGCTGAGAATAGGCTATCATGCATAATCTCATCTGAAAACTTAGTAGAATTACTTAATTTTATTAGGAATAGGGAAGATAAATTGATATAATTATCTCATTCATGAATAATAATTTCTCTTCTTAAAAGTTGTAGTATAGTCTTTCTTTGAAAATATTATAATAGCATTTTAAGTTACTACTTTTGGTTCTTCAGGTTTTAATATACACCTTATTCAGGCTTATCTTTCACAAATGCTTCTCTTGTTACATCTTTGAAATCCTTGACAACTTCTTCATTAGAAAGAGTAAACTGGACCACTTTGTGTCCCTTTTAGTACCTAGATGGTGCTTTGCAGAGTTGTTCCCAAATGCAAGTTTGTGTGCCCAACACACAGTGAGGCCAAACAAACCAAAACTGTGGAGTTTGGAGCAGAGAAAATTTTATTGCAGGGCCATGCAAAGAGATGGGTAGCTCATGCTCCCAAACCCCAAACTCTGGAAGGGTTTCAGTAAAGCACTTTGAAATGCATGATGAGGAAAGGGCAAGGTTGGTTGTTGCAAACTTCTTGGTGCTGGAATCCTTTGTTCTTGCAGCTATCTATATGGGTCAGGTCATCATGTTCGTAGAAACCTCCAACAAAACATGTTATTCTCTGTTCTGCAACATTTTATTTCTGTATGAATGGACTCTTTAAGGTCAGAGCCCTGAGAATAGGCTACCCTGCATATTTCAGGCTATAGACAATATTCTTTTTCAAAAAGCGCAGAGCCAGCATGACTAAGCATGGGCAACAAAGCTCAGAGGTTAAAAATAAAAGAAACAGAGGTAATTTGGAGTCAGATTGTTCTCTATTACAGAGTTATGAGATAGTTGGATGGCATCACTGACTGAATGGACATGAGTTTGAGAAAATTCTGGGAGATGGTGGACAGGGAAGCCTGGTGTGCTGCAGTCCATTGGGCACAAAGAGTTGGACACAACTGAGTGACTGAACAACAATTACAGAGTTACTCAGTGACTGCTGATTAACTAGGGGATGTCACCCTGAAGCGGGTTCTCATACTGGGCTGCTGAGCTCTGCTTTTAGCCATATCTTATTAAATTCATATGTCAATGCTATCTGTGAATACATAAAATTTATGCTTATCAGATTTGTAAACAACTCAAGGCTGAGATGGATAGCAAATATACTAGATGACAGAATCAAAATCTGAAAATATTTTGACAGGCTTCTTGTAACAGGATGAAATTTGTTGTTCAGTTGCTAAGTTGTGTACAACTTTTTGGGGCTCCATGGACTGAAGCATGCCAGACTTCCCTGGCCTTCACTATCTCCCAGAGTTTGCTCAAATTCCTGTCCACTGAGTCAGTGATGCCATCCAACCATCACATCTTGTGTTGCCCCCTTCTCATGCCCTCAATCTTTCCCAGCATCAGGGTCTTTTCCACTGAGTCAGCTTTAATGGAGTTAAAAGTAAAAGCTTTTTATCTCCAACAGCAACAACAAAACCTATACCTGTTGAGCATCTGCATGTAGAAGATTCTTAGAAAGGGTCATCAGTGATCAGTAGTCATACAAGCCAATGGAGTCATAGACTTATTTGGAGAAAAGAAGGATGGAGGTGAAGGTTGCCACACTGGCAATGGTCAGACCCCATCCAAAGTCTTGTGTGCACTTCTGGATTCTTTATTTTCAGAGAGATGCAAACTGAAATGTATTAGAGAATGTCAAAGGGTCTTAAATCTTTTTCTTTTTTTTTTTTTGGTAATGAGTCTGAAGAGTGGTTTTCTAGCTAATCTGGAAAAATGTAATTATTTTGTCAAGTTAAAGAAGATAAGCAAGAGTTGGGATAAAGATTTCTTGTATTCTAGAATTAAAAAATTTGGAGGACAATCTATCTGGCAAACACATGTGTGTGTCTCTCAGTAGAATATTTATTCATGAGTGTGGCAATTTTTTCTCTTAAGAGGTGACATGGAAACAGCATGGTTAGTAGCGCTGTGAAATGACCAAGCTGTGCATGTGTGGGAGCGCATATCTTCTGCTTCTTGTGGTCCTGAGTGAGATGTGAGAGGATAGAATATGTTCTGTCCTGCAGGCTTTGCAAATACTCAGAGAGCTAGAACAACTAAGAGGAAAGAACGAAGTGAGGAAACAGAGCGTGCAGTGTATGATAGAATAGGATAGGACAGAAGAGAAAGGAGAGAGAAAAAGACACACTGAACACCTTATAATATGTTCTGGGGAAGCAAATTTATACCATAAACTTACTAAGAAGTTAATGAATGGGTCACATGTGATGACCAGTGCAAAGCTGCAGATGTCTTAGGTAAGGATGCTTTTAAGAAATCAGAAGTATCATGTTCTCTCCTCTTCAGGTATCTGCCTTTTCTGCCCCTGTTTCTTTTCTGTGAAAAGGCAGATACTCATCAGGCTTGTGATGTACTGTCACCTGTTCTTAAAGGTCTACCTGTGTGTTTGAATAGTGACCTTCAAAATGCTTTCCCACTATAGTTGAGATCTGCTGAAACACTGCTGTACATGATACACCATGCGGCTTTGTGTCACTTTCAGAGTTCATGATTGCAACTCATGTCAAACAATTTCCCTCAGTGTCATACATCTGCAAATTTAAATTCAAGAAAACTCATTCAAAGCAGTGAAATTAAGCAATAATTGAGGTGGATACTAGCTACTTCAGCACAAAAGGATTTATTTTGGTGTATTTTTAGGGCTTGGTACAACATACTGATACAAAAATATTAAATCACTAGAAAAAAGTTGATAGTGTTTTAAAGGATATGAGGAAGGAGAAAAGAACAAAGGACTTTTCTCCAATCAAATGCAAATGAAAATGACCCACGAGATTCTGAAAACAGTCTCTCTCCTGACAATGAACATTTTCATGCAGTGAAATCCATTTTTGAGACTCATTAGCAAGCGCTGTGATCTTGCTTATTTTCTATAGGAGCGTCTGGTTATTTCAAATTGATTAGGAGACCTCTGATATGGGAGAGAGAATCACTGAAACTACCCCAGGTATTTCTGTAATTGGTTATCATGCTTAATTACAAATGTTTCAGCACAACCAATTTATTCTGGAGTAGATTTTCCTTGCCTTTCCACTGCTGTTCCTGCCAGTGTGGTTTTCTGTTTCTAGGGAGAGAAAAGAAAAAGGAGGGAGGAAGAAAAGGGGAAAGAGAGAAAAAAGGAGAGAGGGAGAGAGAGGACAGAAATTAATGGTTATTTTAGATTCTAAAAACAGCAGATTCATTCACAGTATTTGTCAATAGTAGTAGTTGAAAATGAAAGAAATGGAAACATATTTATGTATTAGTTTGTAGTGAGGTCACTCCTTGCGAACGGTTACAGTTTTGTCTGATGCTGTTATTTCCATTAACTAGTGTTGGGAGCTGAAGTTCAACTCCCTCATCCCTCTCACCATGCCACAGTGCTGGCTGACCTTCATGTATTCAGTCCACTTGCTCCTGAGCTCATCAGAAATAAATGGACTAGAATAGGACAGAATATGGCTCCATATCGTGTTACTCATTGTCTGATGATCCTGAAGACCTGAGCAAGTAGTGAGTTGTGCTGGTGTCTCGGATTGCAAATGGGGTACACGTTACATTCTCCACAGTTTCTCATCTACAGCCTGGGGCATTCCAGACTTAAATAATAGGAGGCTGGACTCTGGTCAGGGCACATGCCTCCTGCCTCAGCTCTTCTGTGAGGATCTGCATGGATTTTGCAGTACTAGAGAGAAATGGCAAAACCTCCTTTTTCACATCTTCTGATTAGAATGTGATTTGTCCAAACTATCCCTGCTGGGGACTGCACATCACCAGGAAGCTGCTACCTATTAAGAAGTGTCCTCTGCTTCTGCTACCACAGATACCCTTGGCACAAAAGCAAAACTCGCGTTACCTGATGCCAACTGTGATTTATATCTAAGACTTTCAATTTAAAGTGTTATTTATTATCTTAAAAAGTTAAAGTAATTCTTCAAGTAAAGGGAGTTCTAAAAGAAACGCCTAGTGCTAAAGAACGGGAGGGGTTAGATTTGATGTAGTTTGATTTCCCATTGGTGAAATTTATGGGATATTTATGGGAAATCACCAAAAAATTGGTGTAGGGAGGAGTCCTTGAGATAATTTAGGCTGACTTACTGATTTGCAGATGACAGAAATCAAGAGAAGTCAAGTGACTTTTTATAGTGTCAGTTGCAAAGCTGAAAACAGAATCTAGTTTTACTTCAGGTGTAGGCCTGATAGAAAAATAACTTTTCTGTTTTTTTCTGTATTCCCAACAATAAGCATCCTCTTTACATAAAAAATTTCCTGTCCTTATAATGTGATTTCATTTTGCTTTTGTTGTGATGATAGGAATTATTGATAATAACATAAAATATAATAAATTATAAGGAGTGACATTTTTCAATATTTCAGAAACTGTTGATTTTTGAACTTATGAGTACATTAAAGCACTTTTCTTCTATGGCAAAGATATCTATTTTATAGTTCCTAGTATTGACTATTAGCACTTCAGTAAACTTCTGTAAATCATTATCTAGGGTGAGAATTAATTTTAAGAAAAGTAGCCATTGGCAATGTTCACATAAATGTGTGAGAAAAAGCATTCCAAATGGGGATTTTAAAGTCACTGAAGGAAAAGCTCTTGTTATATTAGAGCTGCCAAAAGAATTCAGAACTCGAAAGATCCAAATGACAGCAAAGCAGATTGAAGCTGCTCTTCCCTCTACATTCTCCTTTCTTTATGCATTCAGGGCTCTGCATCAAGGAAACTTATATGCAAGGGGTGCAGAACAGATCCAATTATACAGAACTCACGCTTTAAGTAGTTTTCAGAATTTCTGTAGATCGCTATATAGCCACCTCTCAATTTCTCAAAGTAATGAGGAAAGTCCTGGAATACATTACCCCAGTATTCACAGAATGAAGTAATTAGTATTCATTACCAATTTTATTTCAATGGCTAATTGCACTTCACACTTATATATTGATACAAAAACTAGACAGTTAAGTAGTATCTACCATCATTTATTATATGGACATGAAAAGAATAGTTGAAGGGATGTTTTCGCTGCTCTAAAGAGTTTGAAGAATTTTCCACACAGTTTGATACAGTACTATGATCCATTCAAAACCAGACCTGACATCAGTGAGTAAAATGGGGGAAAGGGAAGTTCTTAGAGGTAGAATAGATGCCTGTTAAATTTGAGGGTGGCTGTGGGTGACATATATACTCTGACACCTTTGGTGGATCTAAATGGGCATGAGCCAAAGTTTGAGAAATTTTGGTTGAATGTCTACTGAGGATGATGAGCTGGGCAAATTTCTACTTGAGGTCCATGCTACTAGATTTTCTACTCAGTCTTAGGAGACCGAAGACTCCACTAACCTTTGTTTGAAAACACCAGAGGGCTGCAGACCTTCATAAAACTCTTAATTTCCTTCTTGCTTCCCTTGCATTATCACACTAATGGAATAAGAAAAAAGGAAAACAGTTGGTATTTTCACTCATGGAAAATTTCCTGAACTCTCTTATAATCCAGGCACGGTAGTAGAAGCTTTTGCTTATATATTAGGACCTAAGCAAGAAGCAGAAAGTATACTAAAACTGAAAATTTGGGAAAGAATTAATAATAGGACAATTAAAAAATATGTGGATATTATATAGAAAAGCTGTAAGGAATTATGTTACCTCAGGGATAGTAGGAGTAGAATTAGAATACTTTCATGACTCTCAGATCTGTGGGGAAAATAGAAATCAGAGGACTGACTGTCAGGAGTTCCAGCTCAATAGAGGGAAACAGTTAGTGAACAATAAGCTTTTAGAGAAAAAAATAAGGGAATGTGTGAATACTTTCACCCAACTCTTCTTTCTCCATCACACCTCGTGCTGGGGCTTTGTATTGGCTGAACTCAACTGAAAACCAGAAGAGAAGGAAGCTCATTGATGCAGTTCATTTTCAGTTGCCTTTTTGGTGGACAGATCAGCATGTAGAAAGGGGAATCAAAAAGAAAGAGAAAATGCTGAAATGAGAATGCAGGCCTTTTCTCATTTCATTGCTCAAACAGCCAGGGTTGGTTGTGTATGGTAGGATTTTCAATTGCAAACTAGAGAAACCAACTTTACTTGGCTTAAGCAGGAAAGGATATTGAGAGCCTTCTGAATCCCTGGGATACCTGGAAGACACGCTACAAGGAGGATACCACTGCTCCTTACCCTGGGTTTATAACATAGACACTACTGCTGCTGCTACTCCAGCAAGTGTGGACATTGCCTTCACAGCCAGAGATTCTTCTCATGGACCCTTTTCCTTGTTTCAGCTACTGATTCAAAACTGAGTTGTGGGCCTGCCACCGGTAGAATTGGCTCTTGACTGAGCTTTGCTTCAGAAGACGGTGGAAGAGTGACTATTTGGTGTTATTAGTTGTCTATAGAATGGCAGTGCCTCTCACAGAATTTTTAGGTGAGGAGTTCTCCAAGTTTAGGGACAGTTTTCTAGTGATGGATGGCTAAAGAGCATGTCAGATGCCTACTACACATAAGTTTTATTAGCTCTATCTTGCAGATGAAGATCTGAGGTTCAGAGACGCTAAAAGAATCATGCAAAATTAATAGCATTAGTTGAGAGTGTGGTGTAGGTATAGGGCTGCACAGACTAACACAATACACTAGTAGCTCCAGAAATAGATCCAAACAAGCGTATTACTTCAGTTTGTGATAATAGTGGAATTTTAATACAATGGAAGAAAAGATAGATGATAACTTTGTTGGGAAAATCTAATGACCGTTTGATTTAAAAAATTATACTTCACACTAATTGAATTCCAAAGGTATTAACTGTTTTAATATGAAAAAATGGAAAAGAATAAAAGTAAATAGAGGTGACTATTTTTATAATCTTGATCTATGTGAAACATATCTAAGTAGGGCTCCAAATCCAGGCAGATAGAACTATTGCAAAATTGAGTGCCTAAAAATTTCTCCACAGCTATAATGATATAGACAAATAGTTATCTTGAAAAATACTCACAAAATACAAGAAATAAAAAGGCTAATATTTTAGTATGTAAAGAAAAAATTTACAGAAGGCATGAAAATGGCTTACTACCATATGAAAGGATTGCAAATGAATTCACATTACAACAAAATTAGCAGAAATTAAAGCAATTAACAAAGTCCAAGGTAAACGAGGGTCTATGTCTATGTATGTGTGTGGGAGTTTACTTTATACCATTCTGGTTGGATTCCAAATTGGATTAATTTTTCTGGAGAGTTATTTGGCATTATATACCAAAATTCTTTAAAATGCCCTTTGACTAAAAAATTCCACTTTCAGCAATTTTTCATCATAAAATAGTTCAACAAACACATGCATCACACAGGGATGAAGATTGCAGTATTACTTTTGATAGAAAAAAATAGGAAAATACTAGATATCATAAACTGGGGATGTTAAATGTTTCATGTACATTTATAAAGTGGAATACTACTTATCCATGAGAAGGGAGATATCTATCTATTTATTGATATCAAAAGAGATCTGTGATATTTTTAATTGAAAAATCAGGGTATAGAATACTATGAATATTCATATTTAGTTCAATATAATATTTATATATTTAGTTGAATAATCTGGTATAAAATAATATGAATAACATCTAATATTTGTAAGAAAAAAATTGCATTTAGAAAAAATTGGGAAGATTATGCTCTGAAGTGTACATGGTCATTTTATCTGACCAGTAGCATCTTGAATGACCTTTAGTTTTCTTTTTTTAAAAATTATTTTAAGTTTATTTTTGGCTATGCTGGGTCTTCCTTACTGTACAGATTTCTCTAATTGTGGCAAGTAGGGACTACTCTCTAGTTGCAGAGCATGGGCTTCTCATTGCTGTGACTTTTGTTGTGGAGCATAAGCTCTAGGTGTGTGGGCTTCATAGCATAGGCTCAGTAGTCGTGGTACATAGGCTCAGTTGTTCTGTGGCATGTGGGATCCTCCCAGACCAGGGATCAAACCTGTGTCTCCTGCACTAGCAGACAGACTCTTCCCCACACTGCTACCAGTGATGCCCACTTTTATTTTTCCTTTATCCATTTCTACATTTTCTAGCTATCTTATTATAAACATTGATAAGTATAATAAAAAACAATTTCTATTTTGAAAAATAAAGTAAAAGATACAAATTTATCTGTAAACAACACGTAAGGACTATTTCATGTACATGACTTTTCTAATATAATTGTGTGTGCGTGAAAGAGGGTGATAAAGTGAATGAGTTTCCATTTCCTTCTCCAGGAGATCTTCCTGACATAGGGATCAAATGTGCTTCTTACATCTCCTGCTTTGGCAGGTGAGGTCTTTACCACCCTAATGCTGGGAAAGATTGAGGGCAGGAGGAGAAGGGGACAACAGAGGATGAGATGGTTGGATGGTATCACTGACTCAATGGACTTGGGTTTGGGTGGACTCCAGGAGTTGGCTATGGACAGAGAGGCCTAGTGTGCTGTGGTTCATGGGGTTGCAAAGAGTTGGACATGACTGAGCGACTGAACTGAACTGAACCACCTGGGAAGCCCAAAGAATGGATGAGTTGAACAATGAAAAAAGGAGAAGCTAGTCTAAATTTCCGGCTAGAGCACTAGACTTCAAAAGAATCCCAGTGATCTGCTCTAACTTGCTCTTAATATAGATGAGGAAACTGAGGCCCCAAGAATTTAACTGACTTACACAAAGCCAACTGATTAATCAGCATAGATTTGAGACTGGTGGAGAAGGAAATGGCAACCCACTCCAGTATTCTTGCCTGGAGAATCCCATGAACAGAGGAGCCTGGTGGGCTGCTGTTCATGGGGTCCCAAAGAGTTGGACATGACTGGGTGACTAAGCACTGAGACTGGAGTTCATGTCTTCTAGCCAGCAACCTAGGGGTGTTTCCACTAGCACATGCAGTTGACCATTGAAAACACAGATTTGAACTACAAGGGTTCTTTTATACTAAGCTTTCCTTTCAGTAGTACATTCTACAGTACCACATGCTGCACTGTTGGTTGAATCCACGAATACTGGACAGCAGATACAGAGGAACTGGGGATAGAGAAGACCATGCGTGGATTTTTTTTAATTGCAAACAGAGTCAGCCCCCTTAAACCCCAGATTGTTCAAGGGTCAGTTGTTCTGATGATTTTCCAGGAGGTATTAGTCCATATAGCACATTGTTCATTAATAAAAATAGTGTGGGGCAGAAATAAACATCAGAATAGAAAGATGATGAACAATCTCAAGGGTTTTGAGATTACCTCTTTTTTGTGAATTTTGCTACCTTTTATTTTCTCTAATTGTTCATAAAATTTAGTAGCTTTCTTGTTTACTAAAACAGAACATTGTATTTAGGGAAGTGCTTTTCAACATGAGAGGGCTTTAATACTAAGACAGTAGAGCTAAATATTCAAATAGTTGAATAATAATCTGTTAGGGGCAAAATAATAGAGATGGAATGATATTAGCACTTACTTTTCTTGAGCAAGTATTTTTACATCATGTATATATATACACTTTTTCTGTTGGCAAAGATGGAAGGACCTTTAATACTTGAGAGAACTTCAAAAGGAAAGTGAGCACTTTTGACCAAGTTTTATGTCTTTGCATATAGGCAACTACACAGTAAGAACAGCAGCAAAGGGATTCACCAAATTAAAGGAAGGAACATTTGAAACAGGAGAGGAATAATTTCCTGCAAGAAGGGCTGTGTGATGATGGTTCAGCTGGTGATCCATTATGCCTGTTAAGAGGCCAAAGAGAACTGTAGATCTCTGAGGTCCATGGGGACAGAGGCAGGGGAATAGGATGAAGGGAACACTAGAATAAACGAAGTACCTTAACAGCTGAAAAAGGCTGATGGATGTGCTCTGCACCTCAGAAGACAGAGCTCCCAGCAGGAGAATAAAGAGTGCAACAGAGCAGAGCCTGCTAGAACCACATAGTTAGGGAACTGATCCTCTAATAACCTCCCGTTTCAGGAGTTTATAATGTGCTATAAAAACCTCTGTCTCTAGACTAAAACCTGGCACACCCACACTTAACTGAATTTTATTGCCATTGTACAAATCCCCGATTTGCTGTTACTTTCTCTTAAATAGGACTGGATCTATTTTCAACATTGCAGGTGCCAAGATGTTTTGTAAAAATATTCTGTAGAGAATAGATTTGATTTTTTTAAATGCAGAAACTGGATTTCAATTCTTAAATTGAAATGCTGGACTAGGCACCAAGGACATTTTGATTAAATCATGCCTAAGTTCAGGCTATTAATTCCAACTTGGATGGTGTCTCTAGATATAGAAAACTACTTGAAAAGCAGAGATATTCAGAGTTTCTAGTGAGTGAAGGTCATCCAGTAGCTAAATCTCGTCATCCTTCATAACAAAGTTTTGGGGACTTTTGCTTCTCATGTATATTGGCAGTGCCATTTACTACCAGTCAAGAGGAAATATTTTATTTTATAGAAGAGTATATTGATAACTTTTAAAAAGAGTCCCCCTCATAGACATGTATATTTCAAATGTGACAACAATCAGTAATAATGAGTCTTCTTACACTTTTACCTGATATAATTTTATTTCAGTTGTTGGTTGCAATTCATCTATCCTTTCTATACCTCAAAAATAGGTTAACTAGAATTCTAGTTGAATCAAATGACTGTGCATGGTCAGATTCAGAGTCAGAAATAAAAATCAGGTCATTGTACTTTCCTTCTCTGTGTCATTCTCTATAATCAGAATCAGTTCTAATGAATGAGTGATCATTAATCACTAATTTCCAAGTAACAGCCTTTTCCTAGGTACATAGGGTATTCTATAAAGTATAGAAAAAAACAGATTACCATTATGAAGAATAATAAGTTGAAGTAAAAGAATACACAACTATTTAGAGAACCAAAAGTATAATTAAGCAATTTACAATGTTTTACATTTTCTCAGATTCATTCCTGAAGAAAGGTTCGATAACCCAGATGTTCTAGCTAATTATTTTTAATGTGAGTTACTATTTGTTCTTGACTCTATTGGTGTATTTATTTTCAAGTTAGAGGTGCAGCTTCAGGCTGATACTTTCATTTAAAGGTTACAATAATCGCCGCCTTCTTTTTTGAGGAACTCAGTTCAGTTCAGTTCAGTCGCTCAGTTGTGTCCGACTCTTTGCGACCCCATGAAGCGCAGCTCACCAGGCCTCCCTGTCCATCACCAACTCCCAGAGTCCACCCAAACCCATGTCTATCGAGTCAGTGATGCCATCCAACCATCTCATCTTCTGTCGCCCCCTTCTCCTCCTGCCCTCAATATTTCCCAGCATCAGGGTCTTTTCAAATGAGTCAGCTCTTCGCATCAGGTGGCCAAAGTATTGGAGTTTCAGCTTCAACATCAATCTTTTTAATGAACACCCAGGACTGATCTCCTTTAGGATGGACTGGTTGGATCTCCTTGCAGTCCAAGGGACTCTCAAGAGTCTTCTCCAACACCACAGTTCAGAAGCATCAATTTGAGGAACTAGTGGGCTAAATATGCTATTCTAGGGAAGAAAAATTTTGCACAATAGGTGCACAAAAGCTCATGTTTTTCAAAGTTTAAGTTTCACATTGCATTTTTTCCTTCTATTGTCACTGGGGCTAGTATGAGTTCTGGGAATATACTAAGAACAAAAGAAGGAACTTGTATGCAGATTCTTTGCAAGTGATTTGATTCTGCTTTTAACACTGAACTCTTTTACTTTGATTTTCTGAATTATGGGATGCTGTATTGCTTTTCTTTGAAACACCTTTTGGGTTCTTTTTGTGTGTTTTTAGCTATGTAAGTTAGTTGGTATAGTGATTAGAGTGTATCTGTTCTGTAATTGTTTTTGTTCACTTTTCTGAAGTATTTTGTGTAATAAAGTTCTAACTGGGATCTGTATGTATATGGTGTACTTGGAACATATAAAATGGTCATGTTATCTAGCCTGGGTGAGGCTTCCAGGAGGAATGCTCTGAGTTGAGTCTCTAACAATCAGTATGAGTTGCCAAATGCGAGTTTTTTGCACATCAATTCCATACAGAAGGAATTGTGCATGAAAGATTTTAGAGATAAGAAAATATGTTATTTTCACAAAATTTAGTGCAGCTGGAATATGGCGTATATGTATGTGTTGTTGTTCAGTTGCTAAGTCGTGTCCAATGTTTTGTGACCTCATGGACTGCAGCAAGCCTGGCTTCCCTGTCCTTCACTATCTCCTGGAGTTTGCTCAAACTCATGTCCATTGAGTTGGTGATGCCATCCAACCATCTCATCCTTTCTCATCTCCTTCTGTCCTCAATCTTTCCCAGCATCAGGGTCCTTTCCAGTTAGCTGGCACTTCGAATTATGTGGCCAAAGTATTGGAGCTTTAGCTTCAGCTTCAATGTCAGTCCTTCCAGTGAATAGTCAGGGTTGATTTCCTTTAGGATTGACTCCTTGCATTCCAAGGGACTCTCAAGAGTCTTCTCCAACACTGTTTGAAAGCATCAGCTCTTTGGTGCTCAGCCTTCTTTATGGTCCAACTCTCACATCTGTGCATGACTACTGGAAAAACTATAGTTTTGACTATATTGCTTTGTAAGCAAAGTGATGTCTCAGACACTAGAAAGAAAAATTCTGCCTGCAATGCAAGAAACCTGGGTTTGATCCCTAGGTTGGGTAGATCCCCTGGAGAAGGGAATGGCTTTCCACTCTAGTATTCAGAATACTGGAGTGGATAGCCATTGTGTAGCCTGGAGAATCCCATGGACAGGAGCCTGGCATGCTACAGTCCATGGATTGTAGAGAGTTGGACATGACTGAGTGACTAACACTTTCACTTTTCTTATATGTAGGGGAGGGGTATTGTGCAGAGGAGAAAGGTAGGAGATGAAGTCTGGCAGGTAGGCAGGCTCTAGATGTGTAATGGCTTTGTCAAGAGGGTGGAGGGGAAGGGTGAAGGGGAATAAAATCTCTGGAAG
This sequence comes from Capra hircus, assembly GCF_001704415.2. Taxonomy (NCBI): domain Eukaryota; kingdom Metazoa; phylum Chordata; class Mammalia; order Artiodactyla; family Bovidae; genus Capra; species Capra hircus. The sequence continues at coordinate 42,338,500 of NC_030827.1, forward strand.
ATTTTAGACAGGTAACCAACTGCATATGGTTAGACCAACTACTTAATATGCTGCTTTGGAACCTTTTGAGATCGTAAAAATTCATTATTATACCACCTAGTAGGTTGCTCTCCAGGCTTCATAAACTGACAAAGCAATTTCCTGAGCTTCCCAGTGGCAAGGCTCACCCTTTCTAGGCACAGCAAATTCCTTTGAAGTCTTCCTCACCTTTTTCCCCTTCTGTGTTCTTTTTAATGTCTGATTCTTTCCCAGATATTCCCTTAAACTGTTGTATTACTGGGTAACTCTAGATTAGAATTATCCCTCCTTTGTCACATGTTTGCATTTAAGCCTGAATCCTCAGAAATGGCTTTTCTGGAGGAGATTTCAGGCCCCATACAAGGCATGAAGAGATTTGAGCTTTCAACTCATCTCGAGCTAGGCCATGTAAGTGACTATCTACGCTGACTTCAAAGACATTTGGTTTTGGTGCTTAATCTGGCCTGCCTGTGAGAGGCTCGCCATTATACCTTCTAAAACTACATTCTCTGTGTGTGTATGTGTATTTAGATTCAGCATAACGGTGTGTATATGCTGCTTTTTATTTTTTTTTTAGTTTGTGCTTTTAAGAATCAACTAAGAAAGTTCTGTTATTTGATCCTGCTGATGTTCCCTTTCAGACAGCTGCCACCAGCACCGCTTGGCCACTTCCTTTTTATTTCCTATTCCCTTTTAACTGTCTAGCTTACTTTGATATGATTTCGTCTCTCTCTGTAATGGCAATGAGAGAGGATGTTTTTTCCCAAGGCCATGGCATGATATGCCTTTTAATTCATTTTAGGCTTATTACCTTGCAACTATAAGAATGAGTTAGGGATCTGCTTGCCCTCGCCAAGCATGTTTTAGACATGTTGGAGGTGAAAGTGTGCATTAGACCACTTGTCTGCTTGACAACCCCTTTCCGTGACAGCACTGGTCATTAGAGGTTTGATTCCTGGGTCTGCCACTTTTCTGCCTTGTGACTTTGGATAACCCACATAATCTCTCTTCTCACTGGCTCCTTCTTTATAAAAGAGTAAAAAGAATATAATTTTACCTTCCTGAACACCAAGGGAGCTTTTTTAGATCAGGTGTGAAAGTTGCTTTGAATGCCATGAATTCTATGTAAGAATGCTTTTAAAATGGCTTAATACAAAAAATGTTAAATAGAGAGCATATTTTTTGTTGTTGTTGTTTTGGAAAACAATGTGTATTTTTGTTAGTGCACAAATTATATGTGTTTTTCTTTGCATGATTACAGGTATTTTTTTTTTTTTACTGTGACTTCTGGATTTATTTTAATACATGATTTAAACACAATATGCTGTGTTTTTGACAAGGTTATATATCTTTCTCTAGAAATCTGTAAGACTGTGCTGTTCATTTGAACCTAGGAAGTGAGTCTAGTCCCTAGTGAATATTGCTGCCACTGGAACCTGATGTCTTATTAACAATTCACACAATAAAAATCACAGGTAATGCTCATATATTGTGGAGCAACTCTTTCCAGTAGATTATAGTGCCTATTTTGCAATATATTTTATTTTTCTAGTTTTTCTGTCTTGATTGCACTCAGCTTTTGCCTGACCTGTTGGTTACTCCAAGATAGGCTACATTACTCTGTAACTTTAGGGGAAAAAAGCTTTGGAATTACCACAGAGATGACACATTTATATTAGGAAATATGCATAATGAACTCATATTCATAGTTATAATTTCTTGTTACTATACATTTCCAGTTCTTTCCATGTCAAATGGTGGCAGTTTGCCACTATTTCTTTCAAAGGAGAGGGAGCATATGGTAAGCTCCCTAGATTTGAAAATTCAGACCATATATACCCATTAATGAAATGATTTTGAAATTATGAAAATTGTTTCTTTCTCTCTAAAGACTAAAACTGATTCCCAGCTCCAGTTTCATTACCCTCCAGGGTAGCTCCAATCATCCCAAAAAATGGCATGAAACTTTTAAGACAAAATTAATTTTAACTTGTTTTAAATTAAAAATAAATGCATGCCAAACTATGCTGTTAAAAAAAGGTTATCTTTACATCCACTAAGTACCATTTTTAACCTGAAAGTATTCTATTTCATCCTTGTTGTACACTAGCTGAGAAATATATGAGGCATATAGGGTGGCCCCATTGAGCAGAGCAGAATTCCATTATTCTGTAGAAACTTCTTTCTCTAGATTTTCTAATTAAAGCTTGAAATAATTTTAGAACCTTGTGAAGGTGGCAAAATTATGTTTTTAGGTGGACCCCCTTTTTTCTGGTAAATCGGAGTTCTACTTGAACTGTAAATAAGCCTCCATGCTAGCATGAAAAATGCTTTGTTTTTACACTTTGTTTAGACTTGTGACTCTGTTTAGACTTGCTCCAAATCCTTACCCGATGTCATCTTGTTCTTCTTGTTCAGTTGCTCAGGCATGTCCTACTCGTGTCCATGCACTGTAGCACGCCAGACTTCCCTGTCCTTCACCATCTCCCTGAGTGTGCTCAAACTCACGTCCATCTCATCCTCTATCGTCTCCTTCTCCTCCTGCTTTCAGTGTTTCCAGCATTAGAGTCTTTTGCAGTGAGTCCACTGTTTGCATCAGGTGGCCAAAGTTTGGGAACTTCAGCTTCAGCATCAGTCCTTCCAATGAATATTCAAAGTTGATTTCCTTTAGGAGTGACTGGTTTGATCTCCTTGCAGTCCAAGAGAATCTCAAGAGTCTTCTCCAGCACCACAGTTTGAAGGCATCAATTCTTCGCTACTTAGCCTTTTTTTATAGTCCAACTCTCACATCCATACATGACTACTTGAAAAGCCGTAACTTTGACTATACATACCTTTGTAGGCAAAGTAATGTTTCTGCTTTTTAATATGCTGGCTAGATTTGTGATTGCTTTTCTTCTAAGGGACAAGCCTCTCTTAATTTCATGGGTTCAATCACCATATACATTGATTTGGAACCCAAGAAAATAAAGTTTGTCACTCTTTCCGTTGTTTCCCCATCTGTGTGCTCTGAAGTAATGGGACTGTATGCCATGATCTTAGTTTTTTGGATGCTGAGTTTTAAGCCAGATTTGTCACTCTCCTCTTTCACCTTCATCAAGAGATTTTTAAATTCCTCTTTGCTTTCTGTCATGAGAGTGGTGTCATCTGCACATCTGAGGTTATTGATATTTCTCCTGGCAAACTTGATTCCAGCTTGTGCTTCATCCAGCCCAGCATTTTTGCATGAGGTACTCTGCATATAAGTTAAATAAGCAGGGTGATAATATGCAGCCTTGTACACCTTTTCCAATTTGGAACCAGTCAGCTGTTCCATGTGCAGTTCTAACTGTTGCTTCTTGACCTGTATACAGATTTATCAGTAGGCAGGTAAGGTGGTCTGGTATTCCCATCTCTTGAAGAATTTTCCACAGTTTATTATCCACACAGTCAAAGGCTTTGGTGTAGCCAATAAAGCAGTAGATGTTTTTCTGGAATTCTCTAGCTTTTTCTATGATCCAACAGATATTGGTAATTTGAGCTCTGGTTCCTCTGTCTTTTCTAAATCCAACTTGTACATCTGGAAGTTCTCAGCATCCTGAAGTTCTTGGTTCATATACTGTTGAAGCCTAGTTTGAAGGATTTTGAGCATAATCTTTCTAGCATGTGAAATGAATACAAGTGTGTGGTAGTTTGAACATTGTTTGGCATTGCTCTACCAACTGTCTATTAAAAAGTACTCGTAAAAAACCATCCCCTTACTTCGCTGCATTGTTACTGTACTTTTAAAATAATTATTATTGTGTGACTTAATTGACCTTTGGGAGCAAGAACTTTAGCAAGCATGGCAGTTTGGTCATCAATATTTTTACATTATTTCTTCTCTTCTGATCCTAATGGTAAAGTTCAGCATGATTTTTTTTGAGCCCAAAGGCATGTTATTTCCTTTGTCCTATGACTCTATGAGTTTCCTCCCTCATCTTAGATGGGATCCTTTTTAAATTTATTTAAAATAGGGGAGAGAAAGATGGCGGAGGAATAGGATGGGAAGACCACTTTCTCCCTCACAAATTCCTCAAAAGAACATTTCAACGCCGAGCAAACTCCACAAAACAACTTCTGTAGGCTGGCAGAGGACATCAGGCAACCAGAAAAGCAGACCATTGTCTTCAAAAACAGGTAGGAAAAATACAAAAGACGAGAAAGGAGACAAAGGAGGTGGGGAGGGAGCTCCTTCCCGGGAGGGGAAGCCCGTCCCGGGAAGGGAATTTTAAGAAGAGAGGTTTCCAAACACCAGGAAACACTCTCCCTGCCGAGTCTGTGGCGAGCCTTGGAAACACAGAGGGCAACATAACAGGAAGGAAAAATAGATAAATAATTAAAACCAAGAGATTACAAGCCCAACAGTAACTCCCCCAGCGGAAAAGCAGCACAGATGCCTGCATCTGCCATTGGGAAGTGGGGGCAGGGCAGGGGCGCGCAGGAGGCACGGGCTGCAGTGCTTTGTAAGAATCGGGCAGGAACGCCCCACTCGCAACCAGAACGATCTAACTTGGGCTAGCAAACCAGACTGTGGGATAGCTACCACGCGAAAAGCTCGAACATAAGACACCACCAGGACCGAGCACAGAACAAAGGACGGAACGGAAAAAGCTGGCTGCAGACCAGACAGGCAGCCAGAGCCGTAAGGACTGGAAAGGGGCAATTGCAGACCCGGAGAGACTTTACGTACCTAACTGCAAGCAGGCTCCTTTGCTAAGACTTCTGGGGGTGCTGGACAGTCACAATCTGCCTCACGGGGGGCGCCAGCGGTCCACCCAGAAAGCTGAGCAGCAGCGGCAGAAAAGGTGACAAGCCGCGGCGATCGCGCTCGCCAAACTCCTGAGCTACTCGGACCTGGGAAGGGCACAAAGCGCAGTCCCAGCCGAATCTGTGCCTCTGAGGGCTGCCTGAGCACTGAACATGAGCGGCTTGGACCGGGGAAGTGCATGCAGCCTAGGGCAGGCCACAGACGGTTCCCGGCTGAGCATCGTAGAGCCGGAGCGGTTTGTGCGCCGCCAGAAAGGACAGGTCAAGCGGGGCTGAGATACTGTGTGCACACGACAGTGCTATTTGTTTACAGCATCCCCCCTCCCCACAGCGCGACTGAACTAGTGAGCCTAAAAAACCAGCAAACAGAAGAAGTTAAACAGAGGGAACCACCTTGGAAGTGATCCCACACGGCCCATAACATCAGAGAAGGGCTAGGTATATTTTTACTATTTTTAAATCATTCCTTTTTTTTTTTTTTTTGCCTTTTTGTTTTTTATTTTTTTCTTTTTTCTTTTTTTCTAACTTTTTTTTTAATTGTTAAGTCTTCTATTTCTCCTCTAATTTTTATTTCTATAACCTATTATTACTATTTAAAAAAATACTTTTTTTTTTTTTTAAAGGCAAACACCATATATAGTCTTTGGAAGGTTGTTTTTTTGTTTTGTTTTGTTTTGTTTGTTTGTTTTTTAATAATTCTTTTTTTTCCTTTCTTCCTTTTTCCTTCTGCTTTTCTTTAATATTGTATCTTTGAAAATCCAACCTCTACTCTAGATTTTTAATCTTTGCTCTTAGGTTTTGTTGTCAATTTTGTACATTTAAAAACCCAAACTTCACTACCCAAGTTTACCTGAGAGTGAGATTACTGGCTTGACCACTCTCTCCTCCTCTGGACTCTCCTTTTTCTCCACCAGGTGGCCTCTGTCTCTTTTCTCCCCCATCTCTTCTCTGTCCAACTCTGTGAATCTCTGTGTGTTCCAGACGGTAGAGAACACCTAAGGAACTGGTTACTGGCAGGATTTGTCTCTCTCCTACTCATTTCTCTCTCTTATCCTCCTGGCCACCTCTGTCTACTTCCTCCCTCTCCTCTTCCCTGTATAACTCTGTAAATACCTCTGTAAATACCTCCAGACTATAGAGCGCACATAAGGAAGTGACTACTGGCTAGCTTGCTCTCTCCTCTTTTGATCTCACCGCATCTCATTCCAGTTACCTCTAGCTACCCCCTCCATCTTCTCTTCTCCTTGTAACTCAGTGAACCTCTCTGAGTGTCCCTCAATGTGGGGAAACTTTTCATCTTTAACCTAGATGTTTTATCATCGGTGCTATATAGATGGAGAAGTCTAGAGGCTACTGTAAAAATAAAACTGAAAACCAGAAGCAGGAGGCTTAAATCCAAAGCCTGAAAACATTAGAGAACTCTTGAATTCAGGGAACATTAAGCAATAGGAGCTCATCAAATGCCTTCATACCTAAACCGAAACCAAGCTCCACCCAAGGGCCAACAAGTTCCAAAACAAGACATACCATGCAAATTCTCCAGCAACACAGGAACACTCCCCCGAGCGTCAATATACAGGCAGCTCAAAGTTATTCCAAAACCTTTGATGTCTCATAACCCATTACGGGTCACTCCACTGCAGTCCAGAGAGAAGAAATCCAGCTCCACCCACCAGAACTCCAACACAAGCCTCCCTAACCAGGAAACCTTGACAAGCCACTGATAGAACCCCACCCACAGTGAGGAAGCTCCATAATAAAGAGAACTCCACAAATTACCAGAATATAAAAAGGCCACCCCAAACGCAGCAATGTAACCAAGATGAAAAGACAGAGGAATACTCAGCAGGTAAAGGAACAGGAGAGTTGCCCACCAAACCAAACAAAAGAGGAAGAAGTAGGGAATCTACTGGAGAAGGAATTCCGAATATTGATAGTGAAAATGATCCAAAATCTTGAAATCAAAATGGAATCACAGATAAATAGCCTAGAGACAAGGATTGAGAAGATGCAAGAAAGGTTTAACAAGGACCTAGAAGAAATAAAAAAGAGTCAAAATATAATGAATAACGCAATAAGTGAGATCAGAAACACTCTGGAGGCAACAAATAGTAGAATAACGGAGGCAGAAGATAGGATTAGTGAAATAGAAGATAGAATGGTAGAAATAAATGAATCAGAGAGGAAACAAGAAAAACGAATTAAAAGAAACGAGGACAATCTCAGAGACCTCCAGGACAATATGAAATGCTCCAACATTCGAATTATAGGAGTCCCAGAAGAAGAAGACAGAAAGAAAGATCATGAGAAAATCCTTGAGGAGATAATAGTTGAAAACTTCCCTAAAATGGGGAAGGAAATAATCACCCAAGTCCAAGAAACACAGAGAGTTCCAAATAGGATAAACCCAAGGCGAAACACCCCAAGACACATACTAATCAAATTAACAAAGATCAAACACAAAGAACAAATATTAAAAGCAGCAAGGGAAAAACAACAAATAACACACAAGGGGATTCCCATAAGGATAACAGCTGATCTTTCAATAGAAACTCTTCAGGCCAGGAGGGAATGGCAAGACATACTTAAAGTGATGAAAGACAATAACCTACAGCCCAGATTACTGTACCCAGCAAGGATCTCATTCAAATACGAAGGAGAAATCAAAAGCTTTACGGACAAACAAAAGCTGAGAGAATTCAGCACCACCAAACCAGCTCTCCAACAAATTCTAAAGGATATTCTCTAGACAGGAAACACGAAAAGGGTGTATAAACCCGAACCAAAACAATAAAGTAAATGGTAACGGGATCATACTTATCAATAATTACCTTAAACGTAAATGGGTTGAACGCCCCAACCAAAAGACAAAGATTGGCCGAATGGATACAAAAACAAGACCCCTCTATATGCTGCTTACAAGAGACCCACCTCAAAACAAGGGACACATACAGACTGAAAGTGAAGGGCTGGAAAAAGATATACCACGCAAATAGAGACCAAAAGAAAGCAGGAGTGGCAATACTCATATCCGATAAAATAGACTTTAAAACAAAGGCTGTGAAAAGAGACAAAGAAGGCCACTACATAATGATCAAAGGAACAATCCAAGAAGAAGATATAACAATTATAAATATATATGCACCCAATATAGGAGCACTGCAATATGTAAGACAAATGCTAACAAGTATGAAAGGGGAAATCAACAATAACACAATAATAGTGGGAGACTTTAATACCCCACTCACACCTATGGACAGATCAACTAAACAGAAAATTAACAAAGAAACGCAAACTTTAAATGATACATTAGATCGGTTAGACCTAATTGATATCTATAGGACATTTCACCCCAAAACAATGAATTTCACCTTTTTTTCAAGTGCTCATGGAACCTTCTCCAGGATAGATCATATCCTGGGCCATAAATCTAAACTTGATAAATTCAAAAAAATCGAAATCATTCCAAGCATCTTTTCTGACCATAATGCATTAAGATTAGATCTCAATTACAGGAGAAAAACTATTAAAAATTCCAACATATGGAGGTTGAACAACACACTTCTGAATAACCAACAAATCACAGAAGAAATCAAAAAAGAAATCAAAATATGCATAGAAACTAATGAAAATGAAAACACAACAACCCAAAACCTGTGGGACACTATAAAAGCAGTTCTAAGAGGAAAGTTCATAGCAATACAGGCATACCTCAAGAAACAAGAAAAAAGTCAAATAAATAACCTAACTGTACAACTAAAGCAACTAGAAAAGGAAGAATTGGAGAACCCCAGAGTTAGTAGAAGGAAAGAAATCTTAAAAATTAGGGCAGAAATAAATGCAAAAGAAACAAAAGAGACCATAGCAAAAATCAACAAAGCCAAAAGCTGGTTCTTTGAAAGGATAAATAAAATTGACAAACCATTAGCCAGACATCAAGAAGCAAAGAGAGAAAAATCAAATCAATAAAATTAGAAATGAAAATGGAGAGATCACAACAGACAACACAGAAATACAAAGGATCATAAGAGACTACTATCAGCAGTTGTATGCCAATAAAATGGACAACATGGAAGAAATGGACAAATTCTTAGAAAAGTACAATTTTCCAAAACTGAACCAGGGAGAAATAGAAAATCTTAACAGACCCATCACAAGCACGGAAATTGAAACTGTAATCATAAATCTTCCAGCAAACAAAAGCCCAGGTCCAGACGGCTTCACAGCTGAATTCTACCAGAAATTTTGAGAAGAGCTAACACCTATCCTCCTCAAACTCTTCCAGAAAATTGCAGAGGAAGGCAAACTTCCAAACTCATTCTATGAGGCCACCATCACCCTAATACCAAAACCTGACAAAGATGTCACAAAAAAAGAAAACTACAGGCCAATATCACTGATGGACATAGATGCAAAAATCCTCAACAAAATTCTAGCAATCAGAATCCAACAACACATTAAAAAGATCATACACCATGACCAAGTGGGCTTTATCCCAGGGATGCAAGGATTCTTCAATATCCGCAAATCAATCAATGTAATTCACCACATTAACAAATTGAAAAATAAAAACCATATGATTATCTCAATAGATGCAGAGAAGGCCTTTGACAAAATTCAACATCCATTTATGATAAAAACTCTACAGAAAGCAGGAATAGAAGGAACATACCTCAACATAATAAAAGCTATATATGACAAACCCACAGCAAACATTATCCTCAATGGTGAAAAATTGAAAGCATTTCCCCTAAAGTCAGGAACAAGACAAGGGTGTCCACTTTCACCGCTACTATTCAACATAGTTCTGGAAGTTTTGGCCACAGCAATCAGAGCAGAAAAAGAAATAAAAGGAATCCAAATTGGAAAAGAAGAAGTAAAACTTTCACTGTTTGCAGATGACATGATCCTCTACATGGAAAACCCTAAAGACTCCACCAGAAAATTACTAGAGCTCATCAATGAGTATAGTAAAGTTGCAGGATATAAAATCAACACACAGAAATCCCTTGCATTCCTATACACGAATAATGAGAAAGTAGAAAAAGAAATTAAGGAAACAATTCCATTCACCATTGCAACGAAAAGAATAAAATACTTAGGAATATATCTACCTAAAGAAACTAAAGACCTATATATAGAAAACTATAAAACACTGATGAAAGAAATCAAAGAGGACACTAATAGATGGAGAAATATACCATGTTCATGGATCGGAAGAATCAATATAGTGAAAATGAATATACTACCCAAAGCAATTTACAAATTCAATGCAATCCCTATCAAGCTACCAGCCACATTTTTCACAGAACTAGAACAAATAATTTCAAGATTTGTATGGAAATACAAAAACCCTCGAATAGCCAAAGCAATCTTGAGAAAGAAGAATGGAACTGGAGGAATCAACTTGCCTGACTTCAGGCTCTACTACAAAGCCACAGTCATCAAGACAGTATGGTACTGGCACAAAGACAGACATATAGATCAATGGAACAAAATAGAAAGCCCAGAGATAAATCCACACACATATGGACACCTTATCTTTGACAAAGGAGGCAAGATTATACAATGGAGTAAAGACAATCTCTTAAACAAGTGGTGCTGGGAAAACTGGTCAACCACTTGTAAAAGAATGAAACTAGATCACTTTCTAACACCGCACACGAAAATAAACTCAAAATGGATTAAAGATCTAAATGTAAGACCAGAAACTATAAAACTCCTAGAGGAGAACATAGGCAAAACACTCTCAGACATAAATCACAGCAGGATCCTCTATGATCCACCTCCCAGAATTCTGGAAATAAAAGCAAAAATAAACAAATGGGATCTAATTAAAATTAAAAGCTTCTGCACAACAAAGGAAAATATAAGCAAGGTGAAAAGACAGCCTTCGGAATGGGAGAAAATAATAGCAAATGAAACAACTGACAAACAAATAATCTCAAAAATATACAAGCAACTTACGCAGCTCAATTCCAGAAAAATAAACGACCCAATCAAAAAATGGGCCAAAGAACTAAATAGACATTTCTCCAAAGAAGACATACGGATGGCAAACAAACACATGAAAAGATGCTCAACATCACTCATTATTAGAGAAATGCAAATCAGAACCACAATGAGGTACCACTTCACACCAGTCAGAATGTCTGCGATCCAAAAATCTGCAAGCAATAAATGCTGGAGAGGGTGTGGAGAAAAGGGAACTCTCCTACACTGTTGGTGGGAATGCAAACTAGTACAGCCACTATGGAGAACAGTGTGGAGATTCCTTAAAAAATTGCAAATAGAACTGCCTTATGACCCAGCAATCCCACTTCTGGGCATACACACCGAGGAAACCAGAATTGGAAGAGACACATGTACCCCAATGTTCACCGCAGCACTGTTTATAATAGCCAGGACATGGAAACAACCTAGATGTCCATCAGCAGATGAATGGATAAGAAAGCTGTGGTACATATACACAATGGAGTATTACTCAGCCATGAAAAAGAATTCATTTGAATCAGTTCTGATGAGATGGATGAAACTGGAGCCGATTATACAGAGTGAAGTAAGCCAGAAAGAAAAACACCAATACAGTATACTAACACATATATATGGAATTTAGGAAGATGGCAATGACGACCCTGTATGCAAGACAGGAAAAAAGACACAGATGTGTATAACGGACTTTTGGACTCAGAGGGAGAGGGAGAGGGTGGGATGATTTGGGAGAATGGCATTCTAACATGTATACTATCATGTAAGAATTAAATCGCCAGTCTATGTCTGATGCAGGATACAGCATGCTTGGGGCTGGTGCATGGGGATGACCCAGAGAGATGTTATGGGGAGGGAGGTGGGAGGGGGGTTTATGTTTGGGAACGCATGTAAGAATTAAAGATTTTAAAATTAAAAAAATAAAAAACTAAAAAAAAAAATTAAAAAATTTACTTAAAATAGCTTTTGACCATTTCAAGCTAACTTTTATATTTATAGTTCATACAGCTCTTCTATTTACTTCCCTGTTTATCACATTGTAAATACTTATTTTCCTCGACTTCTGAGTAATTTCTTTAGTAGTGAAGAAAAAAGTAAGATTTAGATCCCACAATTTCTTAATTTCATATTCGGAGGAAATGGTGGTATTTTGATCTGTGGAGCCAGGCTATATCAGTATGAATCTTGGTTAGACATTTGGTAAGATCTGAAAATAATGTAATTAAATAAGATCATTATCCTAGTGGACCTTAACTACAAGATGCTGAGACCTGCTGGATTAAAAACCCTTTTAGAAGTACCTAAAATTTCTTTCTATATTTTTATGAAAGTGGGAAATATTAGGCTGAGGACTTGATTAATCATTTTTTAAAAGATGACATTACAGGTAGCCAACAGACACATGAAAATATGCTCAATATTACTAATCATCAGGGAAATGCACATTAAAACCACAATGAAATATCACCTTACACCTATCAGAGTGTATATTATCAAAATGATAACAAACAGGAAGTGTTGGCAAGGATGTTGAGAAGAAGAAACCTGTGTGTAGTATTGGCAGGAAGTAATGGTGCAGCCACTATGGAAAACAGTATAGGGACTACTCAGAAATTAAAAATAGAACTACTGTATGACCCCACAATTCTACTCATGGGTATTTAAAGGAACCAAAAATCACTGATTAGAAAAGATATTTGCACCTTTATGTTCACTGCAGCATTATTTGCATTAGCCAAGATAAAGATGTACCCTAAGTGTTCCCATCAAATAGACGAATGGATAAGTATGTTTGTGTGTGTGTGTGTGTGTGTGTGTATACACACATACAATGGAATATTACTCATTAAGAAGAATAAAATCTTGCAATTTGTGGCAACATGGATGGACCTGGAGGGTTTTATGTTAAGTAAAATAGGTAAGACATAGAAAGACAGATACTTTATGATTTTACTCATATGTGGAATCTAAAAAGCAAAACAAATGAACAAGCAGAACTAAACAGAGTCATAGATACATGGGAAAAACAGGTAGTTGCTTGAAGGGAAAAAGGTCAGGGGAGGAGAGAAATAGGTGAGGGAGATTAAAAGATACTAACTTTCAGTTATAAAATAAATAAATGAAATGTAAAGTTTGGGAAATATAGTAAATAATTCTGTAATATCTTTGAATGGTGACAGATGGTAATTAGATTTATCATGGAGATCATTTTGAAATATATAGAAATATTAAATCACTGTGATGCTTTTGAACTGTGGTGTTAGAGAAGACTCTTGAAAGTCCCTTGGACTGCAAGGAGATCAAACCAGTCAGTCCTAAAGGAAATCAGTCCTGAATATTCATTGGAAGGACTGATACTGAAGCTGAAGCTCCAATACTTTGACTCCAGTAGTTTGACTCATTAGAAAAGACCATGATGCTGGGAAACATTGAAACCAGGAGGAGAAAGGGAAGACAGAGAATGAGATGGTTGGATGGCACCACGGACTCAACAGACATGAGTTTGAGCAAGCTCCTGGAGATGCTGAAGGACAGGGAAGCCTGGCATGCTACAGTCTGTGGGCTTGCAAAGAGTTTGACACGACTGAGTGCCTGAACAACAAAATGTTGTGTACCAGAAACTAACATAGTATTGTCGGCCAATTATGCTTCAAAAACAAAGTCACTCATGGGGAAAAAAAGTCAGATTTGTGGTTTCCAAAGGTGGAGGTGGGGTGAGAGGGAATCAGATGAAGGAAGTTGACAGGTACAAATTTCCAGTTAAAAGATAAAAAAGTCCTAGGGGTGTAATGTACAATGTGATAAATATAATTAACACTGCTGTATGTTATATGTGAAAGTTTTTAAGAGAGTGAATTCTAAGAGTTCTTATCACAAGGAAACATGTTTTCTATTTAATTTTATAACTATTTAATACATGAGATGGTTGATGTTCATTCATTAAACTCATTGTGGTAATCATTGAATGACCTATGTCAGTCAGATTATTGTACTGTACACTTCTGCATGGCAGAGAAACCTAGATGAACAGCCTATGGGCCTCACCCACTGTAGAGATAATGCTGGGCAGTGGCTGCCCAGCCAGAGACTACATCTCTCAGTGTCTTTCCCTTTGTAGACAGGGCTACATGACTAGTTCTCACTGATGGAATATAAAGAGAAGTGACTTCCAGACCATTGTGGTTAAGAAGCAGGTGAGCTTGGGCTGTTTCACAATCCATCAGCTGAATAAAGAGGACTTCCTAAACCTAGAAGGGCAGAGCCCTAAGGATGATAGAAGAAGAATGGGTCCTGATTGATCATGTGGGAGGCTGCCCGTCCTACAACACCTTGGTTGATTCTGCTGTGAAAAGTAAACTTCTTTTGTGTTAAGCTGGGGCTCATCTTTTACAGCAACTAGCATTTACCTTGATAAATATAATATGAAAAATACCATATTCTAGTTGTGGGACACTCAGCACAAACTGTGTACAAAGTATCAACAGAAGTAGGAAACAGTTTGAATACATCCTTACTTTGTATCTTTTAAAATTCAGTACTTGGAAAATAATCTAAATGATTCCCTTCATTCTAATTTCATTGATAATCCTTCTAACTGTTAGTATTATCTAAAAAGTTTTAATGAGCCTGCTAAAAGGCTAAGAGTTTCAAAGGACAGTTTGTTAGTTTAAAGGATTATAGTACAGTGAGTTATCCAAGTGTATATATTTCTGTAATATATCAGGCACCATGGTTCAAGTGCACAGCAAGCAAAGGTTTGCCTGTGGCTATATTTTAGCATTAATGACTTGGATATGGTAGCACAATGTATTACAATATTCTTAACCATGAAGTAATTTAAGATTGTTCACATGTCATAAGAACTAGGCAATACAATATTCTGGACACTGATACTGGATAGAGAAAAGGATTTAATATGCTCCAAAGTTCACCATCCTCTACTATGAACATTTCTCTTTCTCTTCTTTCTTTCTGCTTCTTTCAGATAATTCCATGGAGACTTGATAAGACTTTGAATTCCAAAATGTTACAACTGAAATGTGACATGATAGTGAAAATTAAAAATAATAATTCTTATTTTACTTAACTTCTCAGTTCTGCAACAGTCCTGTAGGCTTTGGGGGATTTGGGATATATTTACTTTAAATTCTACATCAGGAAAATTTTTAATGTTGATCACAGATGGGACTATCATATTTATAACTCAATTGTAATTCAGTCATTACTGTGGGGACAGAAAGTCCTCCAGGGAGAGTCACACATTTGCATGATGTATCCCAGTGTTCAGTCACGTATTTGTAACTCTGTTTCAACCAAGAGATGTGTAAAATCACAAATGACTGGTCAACTCCCAATTGGATGCAACTGAGAAAACTTATGCATTCCATTTTCCACTTATTAAAATTTAATGCTCTAATATTAATAGAGGCTGTGAACTAGGTTCTTACTAAGATTTTTAGATGAGAATCTGAAATGGAGCCAAACTTAGCTGGTACCCAGCAAAATTTTGACATTGATTCTTCTTATCTCTGTTCTGCATGCTTTTCCCTCTCAAACTCCTCTCACATCTTCTTTTGGAGACCAATCTTTATTTCATTGGGTGTTCTGTTTTTTGTGGTCTCAGAAGACATCAGAGGTCAGTGGAGGAGAGAAAAAAGTGAGGGGGATTAAGAGAAAATTTATACTCTAGGCCATGGCCTCCTCTTCCTCTCTCATGCCTCTGTCATAACTTCTTACCTGGTCTCCCTGAATGCAGTCTTCCTTCTCTATAATGATGTTCCAGAAGTGCAGGTCCATTCAAATTTCTCCCTACTTGCAGCCTTTCAGTGTCTTTCTGTTACTCTCAGGATAAAGTCCAAATTTTGTTAACAATCCTGATAAAATTTGGATTTGAGGCTTGCCTTCTACTTATGGTGGTATAACCTAGTTACATCTAAGTTTTTTAAATATAGCCAGTCCTCATTATTTGTGGTAGTTATGTTCTGTAAATTTCCTGTGCACATTAAATTAGTGGATACTGGGGGCATTGCAAAGTGAGGTTCCTGTCAGCCTCTGGTCACAGTATTTTCATCAACAGATCTATATATAACTGTTTTATGTGTGTTTCTGTTGAAAGACACCTTAATTAATATATGTTATTTATTCATTTACATTGAACTTATGGCTAAAGACATTGTGTGTGCATGCATGCTAAGTCACTTCAGTTGTGTCCAACTGTGCAACTGTAGCCTGCCAGGCTCCTCTGTCCATGGGATTCTCCTGAGAAGAATACTGGAATGGATTGCCATGCCCTTCTCCAGGAGATCTTCCCGACCCAGGGATTGAATTTGCATGTCTTATGTCTCCTGCCTTGGTAGGTGGGTTCTTTACCACTAGCACCACCTGGGAAGTCCGTAATGACACTATTCTTCATGTCTAAATGAAGGTTATCTAATACACATGTTTTCTCTGTAAGGCACATCACACCCTTCTTGCACTAAACACTAGATAGCATTTTACTTCTTTTCTTGGGGGTCATTTAAAATAGTATGATATTGCCAACAAAGGGCACAAATTAAAAAAAAATGCACTGAATAGACAGATAAAGGAACACTAGCTTATACTATGGGAGCTGAAATAAGGCAGAGTGTCACCTTCTTTGACTTTAGTTGGGAATGGGCTCATGTCTGGTGACTTAGAATTTTCATTGCTCCACACATGCCTGTGAGTGACTACAAAAGTACTGTGAATATTGCTCTTGGGGTTGCAAATAAATTTTAATGGGTAGTAAAATTTGCAAATAAGGACTCTGTGAATAATAGGATCACCTATACATGGAAAGGAATAAGTTTATAGCGGATACTCTTGATTTCCTACTCTCCATGTTCACCTTATGCCTTTTTGGCCAATTTCTGATTTTGAATAAGTTGTTTACTGTCTGCTATCGTCAAGGCTGTATATTGCCACCCTGCTTATTTAACTTATATGCAGAGTACGTCATGAGAAACGCTGGACTGGAAGAAACACAAGCTGGAATCAAGATTGCCGGGAGAAATATCAATAACCTCAGATATGCAGATGACACCACCCTTATGGCAGAAAGTGAAGAGGAACTAAAAAGCCTCTTGATGAAAGTGAAAGAGGAGAGTGAAAAAGTTGGCCTAAAGCTCAACATTCAGAAAACGAAGATCATGGCATCCGGTCCCATCACTTCCTGGGAAATAGATGGGGAAACAGTGGAAACAGTGTCAGACTTTATATTTTTGGGCTCCCAAATCACTGCAGATGGTGATTGCAGCCAAGAAATTAAAAGACACTCCTTGGAAGAAAAGTTATGACCAACCTAGATAGCATATTCAAAAGCAGAGACATTACTTTGCTGACAAAGGTCCGTCTAGTCAAGGCTATGGTTTTTCCTGTGGTCATGTATGGATGTGAGAGTTGGACTGTGAAGAAGGCTGAGCACCGAAGAATTGATGCTTTTGAACTGTGGTGTTGGAGAAGACTCCTGAGAGTCCCTTGGACTGCAAGGAGATCCAACCAATCCATTCTGAAGGAGATCAACCCTGGGATTTCTTTGGAAGGAATGATGCTGAAGCTGAAGCTCCAGTACTTTGGCCACCTGATGCGAAGAGTTGACTCACTGAAAGACTCTGATGCTGGGAGGGCTTGGGGGCAGGAGGAGAAGGGGACGACGGAGGATGAGATGGCTGGATGGCATCACTGACTCGATGAACGTGAGTCTGAGTGAACTCTGGGAGATGGTGATGGACAGGGAGGCCTGGTGTGCTGTGATTCATGGGGCCGCAAAGAGTCGGACACGACTGAGCGACTGAACTGAACTGAACTGATGTGGCCATGTGCTCAGAGAGGAGGCCCTGGACTACTGCTAATTCATAACCATCTACATCAGTCACTTTCCCAGGGAAAGGTTTAGTGATGGGCGTGTGACCCACTGTAGCTAATGATATATGGAGGGAGGGGAGTGAGCTGCAAGGCTTCTGGGAGAGATTTTCCTGCTCACAAAAAACACACAGGAAGAGACAACTCTCCTTTTCTGTTGAAAGATTTTGTGCCTGCTAGGAGTAGCAGACTGGAGAAGGCGATGGCACCCCACCCCAGTACTCTTGCCTGGAAAACCCCATGGACGGAGGAGCCTGGTGGGCTGCAGTCCATGGGCTCACAAAGAGTTGGACACGGCTGAGCGACTTCACTTTCCCTTTTCACTTTCATGCATTGGAGAAGGAAATGGCTACCCACTCCAGTGTTCTTGCCTGGAGAATCCCAGGGACGGGGGAGCCTGGTGGGCTGCCGTCTATGGGGTCGCACAGAGTCCGACATGACTGAAGCGACTTAGCAGCAGCAGCAGCAGCAGCAGCAGCAGGAGTAGCAGACAATAGGGTTGATCTCCGAAACCATGAAAACAGAGTAGATGCTGCTTGTGTGTATGTGAACTAAGTTGCTTCAGTCACGTCTGACTCTTTGTCACCCCATGGACCTTAGCCCAGCAGACTTTTCTGTCCATGGGATTCTGCAGCCAGCAGTACTGGAGTGGGTTGCTGTGCTCTCCTCCAGGGGATCTTCCTGACTTAGATTGAACCTCCATCTCTTATATCTCTCTTGCATTGGCAGGCATGGTTCTTTACCAGTAATGCCACTTTGGAAGCCCCAGATATACTGGGTATAGCTCAAAGGAAATTTGAATAGTGTCTCTAATAGGTTTTTGAGGACATTGGTGGACAATTATATTAATCAACAAAGTCTCTTTGATATGAAAATAAACCTTTATGCCAGTTTGTGTAGGTTTTGCTTGTTAGTTATTTGCAACCTAAAACATCCTGGTGGTGGTTTGGTGGTTTAGTTGCTAAGTCGAATCTGATTCTTGCGACCCCATTGACTGCAGCCTGCCCGGCTCCTCTGTCCATGGGGTTCTCCAGGCAAGAATACTGGAATGGGTTGCCATTTCCTTCTCTAAGGGATATTCCCAACCCAGGGATCAAACTTAGTTCTCCTGCATTGCAGGCAGACTCTTTACCGACTGAGCTACATTTTCCATAAGGCTGGTGTTAGGAATAAATGGGAGAAAGAAATATGTAAATATACATGTGTATGTACATATGCATGCCATCTGTTATAGGACTGAGCTTTGATAATACTGTCCTGATTATATTTTTAGGGATACAAAGAGTGTACAAGTTAAAGACTAAAATTCCAAATACTTATCATCACTGTTTCAAATTAACAATAAAATCAAAGTCTTATTGGTTATTTTTTCAATTTCAATATTCTTCCTTGGAATTGTGATCCCAATTAATTCCTTTTTCCTCGGCCATTTGTAACTCAACCATTCACTCTTTTATTATGTAAGGCTTTAAATTAATGTTAATGCTTTAAATTGTAGTATGATAATTATAACACAATATTTCTCTAACAATTCATCATGCTGTGGGGTAGAGGGAACCTATACTGCCAGAGGCTTTGTGAATATTACAAAAGGAAGAATGACAAGTTTTCAGAAATTGAAGTTTATGTATAAAAAGTAGATTCAGGGGGTTTATTCTCAGCTATTGTTTATTCATTCAACTAAGTATTTTTAAGTCTTTATAATAAAGCATAGGTTGAGTTGCAAAGTGCTCTATATGATATGTATGATGCCACTAAGACTTAGAATCCCTGGCATGGCATAGGTTGTAAAGTTTTGGAGACCATGGACTGTTTTGCAAACATCTTTGTATTGTCCATCTGCCAAGTCTAGATATGTTTATACAATAAGCACTCAATAAATACTTGTCAAATGCAGTAGAACACACAACACCCAAATACACACACACAAACATGTTTCTACAGGACTTACTTTTGCTAAAAAATTATGAGTTTTTGCCTTTGTTGAATTTTAAACTGGTATTGGATGATTCTGCATCCTAGTATTTCTCACACATTTCTCTGTTAGATTGCCCAAAACTGTCTGGGAAGTGTCATTTGCCCAGCTTTATAGAATGCTTAGTCACTTCATGACACTGTCGTGTCTCGTGGCTTATAGTGTTTTGTGCCTTTCTTCGAGATTTTATTTTCCTGAGAGGCCTGATGAAGCTGCACCATTCAGCAGGGATTTGCGATGCTGTCATCTTTTGTGAGTGTACACTGAGACCTTGAGCTAATGCTCTTTCACTTCCAAATGATTTCTCTGAGACATTTCTAGGATTCTGACAAGTAATCTAACACACAACTTTTTTTTTCTCTTAAAGATGATGTATTTGAGCATCTAGAATAAAGCTATTTTCTCTGTTTGATAGAGATAGTATTTAATTTCCTTTTAAACATTTAAGTGTAATATTTTCAGTAATTCTTCTATTATTTTTCAAAGTGTGTTTCAATCAGTATTGACATATGAATTGCCATATTATTCCCTATACAACATGCATAATAAAACTGGGAAACTTGAAATCAGACCTTTCTCAATCATAATGAAATTAACATAAAACATGAATTTAAACTTTTACGGTACTATGTAGATGTTAGTACTATTGACTACTATTTTAAATGCCTATGACTGCTGAAACCTGACTATAATAAAATATTGCTTTTTTTTAATGGAAAGCAATGCATCTTTAAAAATCCATAACATGTGGATTTTAAGATGAAAAAATAAGTGGCCTTTTGTAGATTTATAAACTTGATGTATGTCATTTTGAATAAACTTGTTATGGTGTTGGCTGGCTTTGCTGTCTCCAGTAGGATGTTCTTGTTTCTTTATGAGATTAGGGTACACTAAGTTAGGTTGTAGTAAAAAAAAAAAAGTCCCCAAATCTCAGTAGATTAACACCACACAAGTTTATTTCTCGCTCAGGCTACACGTTCATTGTGACTTGACAGAGAGGAGGAACTGTTCATCGTTGTCAGTCAGGAGGAAAAGCCAATGAAGGCTCCGTCTGGACTAGAAATTCCCATGGAAAAGAGAATGTGAATCTTACCAGTTTTCCTAAGAAGTGACACATTTCCTTTCACTGGTCAAAGCAAGGCATACGACCTGACAGACTTCACTCAGGTGGGCAGGAAGTACAACCCTCCCAAGAGGGCTGGGAGGAGAATTAAGGGTCCCTGTGAATAACCCTAGACTGGAAATTCAATTAGAAAAGTGAGTTGGGAGCCATTTCCTGAAGCATTGTTTGTAAAACACACACTTTTATGTTTCTCTGTGCTGGTTTTTTTCAGTTGGAGGGCTTGATGGGGAAATATTAAGAAAGATGTTATACCTTTTACTAGCTACCCCTTCGTTCTCCCTGTATGTTTCTTTAGGGAGTCTAAATAACGCTAAGCTAAACTCTGTTTGCAGGTCAATATATGAACTATTCACACAGAATAGTGAGATGTCTATGCACATTAGGTGAGTGATTTGCTTTTAATTATATGTGTGAAAGTTAAGATTGTCAAACCATAAATTTTTTTTGATATCAGAATCTATTGCTTTCACTGTCTGTGGCAGAATAAGACAATGTAACCTTAACCCAGTTACAGTAACTGAGATACAGCATACCCTCCATATGTGCTCTGTGGACTTCTTTTGAAGATATATCTGCTTATTCACTTTTGAACGTAGTGTGCATTTAACAGTTCGTAACAACAAAGCAAAAATCACATCATCTTAAGTGTGTTTAATAATCACTTGGTATATGCGTATTTCTCCATTGGTATAAATCAATTCATTGACAGATTTCAAAAGTTTTTAAAAAAAGAAAAGAAAATTGAAACTACAGTACTGTCATGGCTGCAATTAAGAGAGTATTTTTTTTTTTTGAAAGGGATTAGAATGATCCCGGGTGGTATGTAGGTTTTATTGCATTGAGTATACATCAAAAAGCCCATTTTCAAAATTGATTGAGGGAAATTAAGCCCAAATAAAATAATTTTCATTTAGTGTAAATTAAAAAAAAATGTGGGTGTATGTCTTTTTGAGGAAAAGTTTAGCATTTAAGTGACTAACATGCCAAGTGGAAAGTAATGCCCTTAATGGAAGTATAATGAGTAGTGAGGTCAAGAAATGGATGTACTCTAAATTATTTTCTTAATAAGAAACAGATCTTTATTCTCTGATTTCTTTTAATTTCAACAGTAAAGATTTTTAAACAGTAGACAAAGGGCACTAGGCTAGACTTCTGTTTTATAAAATGTCCTCAGAATTCTTCAAAAAAGTTTCTAATAGGACTGCTTTTGTTTTTCAAAGACTGCAGCTTGGGAGGCATTCTCTTTTGTTATTGAGTTACCGCCTCTGTTTGTTTATTACCACTCTATTAAGGCTGGTTCCTGGCAGGAGCAGACCTCCTCCTGGCTGCCCAGAGAGGACCTGCACGTACTCTGTCCAAGGAGATGATCACAGGGACCAACAGGGGCTCCTACAGAGATGTGTCTCTGCTCACAGCCAGAGAGGAAACAGGAAATGACTTGAGGCAAGTTGTGCTAAGCTGGAAGAATGAATTAGAAACACTCCTAAACAGACTCAGAAAGTATTGTAGTCAGAGAAAAAGAAGAAAGGGTATGAGAAAGACTGCTTACTATTCCCACCTGGGGTCTGAAAATATTCTTTTCAGTCATGTTAACCAGAAAGGGGCATCACCACTGAACAGATACTTTCATTATTCCTACCAGTTTACCTTTTAAGTTTTTAAATTTTTTATATCTAATTATGAAAGGTCAGTATCCTGGAAACCAAACTTAGTGAGCTTGAGTGAAACAAACATTTCTCACTTACAAATGTGGAAAATAGAACTGGAACAATAGCTCGGACCGCAGAAGCACTGTCCTTTATAATATGCAGTGCAAACTTGAGCAGCTTTATCTAAGCTCAGGTCTATGAAAACAGAAATTACTACAATGGAATTTTAAGCTTTATGTTCTTAAATCATATCATTATTTTGTCAAGACACTGAAAGAGAAACTAGAAAAACAATTTTATCTCCCAGGAAAAAATAAATCTCTGAACAGTGTCTTCTGTTGGTCTTGATATTACCCTAGTACTTTTGGTCATTTTATGCCTTTTTAAAAAAAATAAAAATGGCTTAAGAGTTTGAAAGTCTAAAACTTAATGCCACTACATATCATCTCACTTGATGAGGTCTTGGTTTTTGTTTATTTTTAACCTTATTGGTAAAAATATTTAGGAAATCACTTCCTAAGCCTCTTTGGATATTTATTTTTATTGACTTTGAGTGCTAGAAATTAAAAAAAAAACACAGGATGAAATGCTTACTGTTAGGAAGGTGTAGAGTCTATAATAAAATAAAAATGTAGACTAAACAACATGACCAAGAGAAACAGAATGTTAGATGAAAGAAACAGACACACAAAACCCCCAGCATCTCAGAATAAAGCTGTCCTTAGTCAGTTGACTCACTGGAAAAGACCCTGATGCTGGGAGGGATTGGGGGCAGGAGGAGAAGGGGACGACAGAGGATGAGATGGCTGGATGGCATCACCGACTCGATGGACATGAGTTTGAGTAAACTCTGGGAGTTGGTGATGGACAGGGAGGCCTGGTGTGCTGTGATTTCTGGGGTTGCAAAGAGTCGGACATGACTGAGTGACTGGACTGAACTGAGTGTTCACATCGGTTGGTTAGAGTATGTAATGGGAGAGTTTTATGGGCTCTTCTCCATCTTGATTTTGTCTTTGCCTCTACCCTCTTCCCCTCCTTTTTCCTCTGTTATAATTGCTAGAAATTCATGCAGAAAAAAAATTGAGAAACAAAACTTAAATGAATATTAATTACCTTATAATAATGTTTTTGTACACAGCAAAGATACAGGCATCAAAATAATATTCTCATAGGGAGTTCTCTTTATGATCTTGTTTTCCTGGGGATATAATTAGCCCCTGTGTCATAGCCCTCTATTAAGCTTATATTTTATTCTTTGTACTTATAATATTTTAGAAGGCAGACTGACCACAGGACACTTGATGCTTTGGTATGAATTCTTATACAATTTAGAAATTTTAATAATTTCTAAGCAAAATTACCACATTTTATTATTGAACATTATTTTTTAATCCTGTTTCCACCACAGTCAAGTTCCAAAGGGATGAATAAAAGAGCACAGAACTGCAACATTCTCAGCTTCTTTAATAGTTTATATGTCCTTAAGAGGTTTTAAAAAGATTTTTTGTTTCCACATTTCAGGTTGAAAAATAATATCTATCATTTGTGCATGTCTGTATTTATTCTGTTTAATTGTGAGTCAGTTTTGACACACAGGATATCAGACATTTGTGTGGTCATGATACTCGGAGAGTAGAATGCACTGTTTTCCTTCAGTGATAACCCAGTGAGTGATGCAGAACTTCAAATACAATGGTTGACCGCACAACGAGTTTCAGCACCATCGCTCTTGAAAACCTTCCTGGTCAAGTGCAGAACTTTTTAAAGATTAAAGCAGATTTGTCGTATCAAAAGGTATTTTGATGGTCAGCCAAAATTCCGGGAGGATAGGATTATGCACCATAAACTTTATCCTCCTTTTCAGTGACTTTAAGATACGGTTTTTAGACATAGATTAAATGTAGATTCCCTTTGTATTTGTAATCTATATTTCAAATTACTACAGTAGATTTACTGTGTCATGTTGCTTGAACTCTAGGGATCTGAAGGCTGGATTGGTCAAATGACTTTTAAAAGAGCTCTGGTTATTACCATGCTTAATGTTGTAAGTCAGATGAAATAAGGAAGCTACCAGAAAAACTCAGTTTTCTTTGGAGAGAGTGCACTTTATCTTGCTTTAATTTGTTCCTTGGAGTCTTTGTGTGCTATTGGTGATACAGGTAAGACAAGGTTACAAAAAAGTCCTTTTTTTTTTTTACTATTTCTAAAGGCAAGGTTTCTGCTTCATACTGAATTCTGTAAATTTGGATTCCTTAAATTTAAGTGGTCTTAAATTCACAAAAATACTACATTGTAGTTTATTCAAAAGGTTTATGGCCTTTATCCAAAACTTATGGGGCTGGAAAAATTCAAGAATTCAGATTCCCACCTCAGTCAGTTCAGTCACTCAGATTTGTCCAACTGTTTGCAACCCCATGGACTGCAGCATGCCAGGCTTCCCTGTCCATCACCAACTCCCAGAGCTGGCCCAAACTCAGGTCCATTGAGTCCGTGATGCCATCCAACCATCTCATCTTCTGTCATTCCCTTCTCCTCCTGCCTTAAATCTTTCCCAGCATCAGGGTCTTTTCCAATGAGTCAGTTCTTTACAAAACGTGGCCAAAGTATTGGAGTTTTAGCTTTAGTGTCAGTCCTTCCCATGTATATTCAGGACTGATTTCCGTTAG
This sequence comes from Capra hircus, assembly GCF_001704415.2. Taxonomy (NCBI): domain Eukaryota; kingdom Metazoa; phylum Chordata; class Mammalia; order Artiodactyla; family Bovidae; genus Capra; species Capra hircus. The sequence goes on from NC_030827.1 coordinate 42,363,589, forward strand.
GATTGACTGGTTTGATCTCCTTACTGTAAAAGGGACTCTCAAGAGTCTTCTCCAACACTGCAGTTCAAAAGTATCAATTCTTAGGCGCTCAGCTTTCTTTATGGTCCAACTCTTATATCCATACATGACTACTGAAAAAACCATAGCTTTGACTCGATGGACCATTGTTGGCAAAGTAATGCCTCTGTTTTTAAATATACTGTCTAGGTTGGTCATAGCTTTTATTCCAAGGAGTAAGCATCTTTTAATTTCATGGCTGCAGTCACCATTTGTGGTGATTTTGGAGCCTAAGAAAATAAAGTCTGTCACTGTTTCCATTGTTTCTCCATCTATTTGCCATGAAGTGATGGGACCAGATGCCGTGATCTTCATTTTTTGAATGTTGAGTTTTAAGCCAGCTTTTTCACTCTCCTCTTTCACTTTCATCAAGAGGTTTATAGTTCCTCTTCGCTTTCTGCCATAAGCGTGGTGTCATGTGCATATCTGAAGTTATTGATATTTCTCCTGGAAATCTTGATTCCAGCTTGTGCTTCATGCAGTCTGGCATTTTGCATGATACACTCTGCAGAGAAATTAAATAATCAGGGTGACAATATACAGCCTTGACGTACTCCTTTCCCAATTCAGAACCAGTTTGTTGTTCCATGTCCAGTTCTAACTGTTGCTTCTTGACCTGCGTACAGATTTCTCAGGAGGCAGGTAAAGTGGTCTGGTATTCCCATCTCTTCAAGAATTTTCCGCAGTTTGTTGTGATCCATACAGTCGAACGCTTTGGCGTACTCAATAAAGCAGAAGTAGATTTTTTTTTTCTGGAACTCTCTTGCTTTTTCTATGATCAAATGGATGTTGGCAATTTGATTTCTGGTTCCTCTGCCTTTTCTAAATCCAACTTAAACATCATTGAAAGAATGAAGAGATGGAGTCAAAGCAAAAACGATGCCCCATTGTAACTGGTGATAGAAGTAAAGTCTGATGATGTAAGAACAATATTGCATGGGAACCTGGGATGTTAGGTCCATGAATCAAGGCAAATTGGAAGTGGTCAAACAGGATGAGGCAAGAGTGAACATCAGTATTTTAGGAATCAGTGAACAAAATGGCCCAGAAAGGGAGAATTTAATTCAGATGGCCATTATATCTACTACTGTGGGCAAGAATCCCCTAGAAGAAATGGAGTAGCCCTCATAGTCAACAGAGTCTGAATACAGTTCTTGGGTGCAGTCTCAAAAATGACAGAATGATCTCTGTTTGTTTCCAAGGCAAACCATTCAATATCACAGTAATCCAAGTCTGTGCTCCAACTACTAATTTTGAAAAAGCTGGACTTGAAAGGTTCTGCAAGACCTTCTAGAACTAACACCAAAAAAATGATGTTCTTTTCATCAAAGGGGACTGGAATGCAAAAGTAGGAAGTCAGGAGATACCTGGAGTAACAGGCTTTGCCCTTGGAGTACAAAATGAAGCCAGGCAAAGGCTAACAGAGTTTTGCCAAGAAAATGCACTGGTCAAACAAACACCCTCTTCCAACAACACAAGAGAAGACTCTACACATGGACATCACCAGATGGTCAACACCGAAATCAGATTGGTTATATTCTTTGCAGCCAAAGATGGAGAAACTCTATACAGTCAACAAAAACAAGACCAAGAGCTGACTGTGGCTCAGATCATGAACTCCTTATTACCAAAATTGAAGACTTAAATTGAAGAAAGTAGCAAAAACCGCTAGACCATTCAGGTATGACCTAAATCAAATCCCTTATGATTATACAGTGTAAGTGAGAAATAGATTTAAGGACCTAGATATGATAGATAGAGTGCCTGATGAATTATGGAATGAGGTTTGTGACATTGTACAGGAGACAGGGATCAAGACCATCCCCATGGAAAAGAAATGCAAAAAAGCAAAATGGCTGTCTGAGGAGGCCTTAACAAATAGCTGTGAAAAGAAGAGAGGCAAAAAGCAAAGGAGAAAAGGAAAGATATAAGCATCTGAATGCAGAGTTCCAAAGAGTAGCAAGAAGAGATAAGAAAGCCTTCTTCAGCAATCAATGCAAAGAAATAGAGGAAAAGAACAGAATGGGGAAGACTAGAGATATCTTCAAGAAAATTAGAGATACCAAGGGAACATTTCATTCAAAGATGGGCTTGATAAAGGACAGAAATGGTCTAGACCTAACAGAAGCAGAAGATATTAAGAAGAGGTGGCAAGAATACACAGAAGAACTGTACAAAAAGGTCTTCATGACCCAGATAATCACAGTGGTGTGATCAGTCACCTAGAACCAGACATCCTGGAATGTGAAGTCAAGTGGGCCTTAGAAAGCATCACTACGAACAAAGCTAGTGGAGGTGATGGAATTCCAGTTGAGCTATTTCAAATCCTGAAAGATGATGCTGTGAAAGTGCTGCACTCAATATGCCAGCAAATGTGGAAAACTCAGCAGTGGCCACAGGACTGGAAAACCCCTATTTAGCCACAATCAAATAGCTCGTTTTCAGTTCAGGTCAGATCTTTTAAACTGAAAAGCCTGAACTTTTTCAGCGCTTTTTGGATTTTGAAATTTAAAATAAGGTATTACAGGTCAGTACCTATTTTGTTTTTCTGGTAGAACTTTGTAGACTTTGTGAACCTTTTAGATGTTTAACAATAAAGGGAAGCTTTATAAAATTGTTTTAAAACATTAAGTTAAATGCTTATAATATTTTTAAAGTACTTGGAAACTTATCCTAGTGTTATTGGTATAGATCATTATTGGTTATTGGTATAATGTTGTAACATATGACTGATAATGGGTTATACAGACACAAGCATTAATATTTGCTTCATAGTTATAAAAATGAGATTAACTTGCATTTTAAACTTTGAAAAATCTTCATTGGAAACACTGATTTTGTTATACTTGAGAAACGCATAATCACATCCCTCCTCAGGCTCTCTTGATCATACACCCTCTCCTACTGCAGTAAATTTCCTTTTGTAAAATTTTTTTTTTTTCTTTCTTGGATAGTTTTGGATCATTTTCTCTCCTGATCATCCACTTCAACCTGTGAATGTGTTTTAAAAAATATGCAATAAGATTAAATTTGCAGTTTTAGCTGAGCACCACAATAAAATGATGCTGCATTCCAGAGTAGGTCCCAAACTATATGCAGAATTTCCAGAGTTTTAGTAAAGCGGTTCAGTTCAGTCACTCAGTCATGTCTGACTCTCTGCGACCCCATGAATCGCAGCATGCCAGGCCTCCCTGTCCATCACTAACTCCCGGAGTTCACTCAGACTCACATCCATCGAGTCAGTGATGCCATCCAGCCATCTCATCCTCGGTCATCCCCTTCTCCTCCTGCCCCCAATCTCTCCCAGCATCAGAGTCTTTTCCAATGAGTCAACTCTTTACATGAGGTGGCCAAAGTACTGGAGTTTCAGCTTCAGCATCATTCCTTCCAAAGAAATCCCAGGGCTGATCTCCTTCAGAATGGACTGGTTGGATCTCCTTGCAGTCCAAGGGACTCTCAAGAGTCTTCTCCAACATCACAGTTCAAACGCATCAATTCTTTGGCACTCAGCCTTCTTCACAGTCCAACTCTCACATCCATACATGATCACTGGAAAAACCATACCCCTGACTAGATGGACCTTAGTCGGCAAAGTAATGTCTCTGCTTTTGAATATGCTGTCTAGGTTGGTCATAACTTTTCTTCCAAGGAGTAAGCGTCTTTTAATTTCCTGGCTGCAGTCACCATCTGCAGTGATTTTGGAGCCCCCCAAAATAAAGTCAGCCCCTGTATCCACTGGTTCTCCAGTTATTTCCCGTGAAGTGATGGGACTGGATGCCATGATCTTCGTTTTCTGAATGTTGAGCTTTAGGCCAACTTTTTCACTCTCCTCTTTCACTTTCATCAAGAGGCTTTTTAGTTCCTCTTCACTTTCTGCCATAAGGGTGGTGTCATCTGCATATCTGAGGTTATTGATATTTCTCCCGGCAATCTTGATTCCAGCTTGTGCTTCTTCCAGTCCAGTGTATCTCATGATGTACTGTGCATATAAGTTCTACACTCACATTGTAAGTATAAAAAGGTCAGATTAAAAAGCCAAATTTTAAGATTTCTTGGAACTGAGTAGCCCATATGAAATTGTTCTTCTTCCTTCCTCCACTGCCTCTCATCTCAGGTGTGTGAAAAACCCTTGAAAGAGACAGTTTTCAGAGCATGATGATGTCTTGATGAACGCAGGTTTGCAACCCCATAAAAACTGAACAGGCGGAGATGGAGTGGTTCAAAAAACCAAGGGGAAGAAAAATTGCTGCTTCCTCTTAACTATAGCTCAGTTGGCAAAGAATCTGCCTGCAATGGAGGAGACCCTGATTCGATGGGAAGATGCACTGGAGAAGGGATAGGCTACCAACTCCAGTATTCTTGGGCTTCCCTTTTTGCTCAGCTGATAAAGAATCTGCCTGCAATGTGAGAGACCTGGGTTTGATTCTTGGGTTGGAAAGATCCCCTGGACCAGGGAAAGGCTTCCCACTCCAGTATTCTGGCCTAGAGAATTCCATGGACTGTATAGTCCATGAGATCACAAAGAGGCGGACATGACTGGGCGACTTTCACTTTCCTAACTGTATTCTTGGGATCTGGACAAAGAATGCAGCAGTGTTTCTTGTGGGTTTTTTGAAGGGAAGAAGTGAGGAAAGAATGCTCTGGGATCACTATGATTTGATCTAATGTGATAATTTTTAGGGGCTTCCCAGGTGGTGCTAGCGGTTAAGAACCTGCCTGCCAGTGCAGCGAACATAAGGGATGCTGGCTCGCTGGATCCTGGATTCAGAAAGATCATCTGGAGAAGGGTGTGGCAACCCACTCCAGTATCCTTGCCTGGAGAATCCCATGGACAGAGCAGCCTGGCAGGCTTCAGTCCATAGGGTCTCAAAGAGTTGGACATGATTGAAGTGATTTAGCACACCTGCACGATAATCTTTAGAGGATTGAAAATGCTTCAACAGAGAAGCAGCTGGAGATGGCCTGAGGAGAGATAGAATACAGAATAGAGTACAGTCAACTAGTTAGGGAAATGCAGGTAAGATACTAAAAGTGTTGTGAAGTCACCAAAATACCAGTGAGAAAGTCCCACAGAGAAGCCTGCTTTAAACATCTACCAAGGCTAAGAGCACAAAGCCAGTTTATGACAGCACCAGGCATGTAGTGGCTCAGATGGTAAAGAATCTGCCTGCAATGCTGGAGACCTGGGTTCCATCCCTGGGTCGGCAGGATCCCTTGTAGAAGGGGATGGCAACCCACTCCAGTATTTTTGCCTGGAAAATCGCATGAGCTGAGGAGGCTGGTGTGGCTACAGTCCATGGGGTCCCAAAGAATCGGACACAACTGAGCGACTAAGCACACACCATAAGTCATGTAAACCCTTTCCTGTGTTCCTTATCTCCCTTCCCTTCTGCCTCCTCCCTCCTCCCTTCTGAACCCAGAAAGGATGAGAAAGAGCAGCCAGCCATGAATGAAGATGTGACAGAGAATGAACTCGCTTAAATTCCCAACATTTCTGATGTCATCCAGGAAATTTGTAGTTTGTTAATTCTATGAGCATTATTGGATTTAAGATTAGAGCTCTGTATCCAAATTTTCCATAAACCCATAATTTATATATATGTCTTTGAATGAAATTAGAGGCTTTGACTCTTAAACAGTACTGGACATTCTAATTACTGAGCTGAGATCATTTTAGTGACTTAAGATAGGAGTTTGGAATCACTAAGCGTTATTAGGAAAGTTATGAGATTACCTAAATTTCCATCCAGAGAAAGAAGAAGAAAGTAATCCCTAAATAGACTTTAAAAGAATACTGGGAGGTAAAATTAATTTGATCCTAGTTATCTCCCTAAGTCTTTTTTAGGGGGTCAATATAGTGTTTTCAAATTTTATCCCTTGCTTCTCTATTTCCTTCCAGTAGGTGCCCAGTCTTTTGTACTTCCTTGTTGAACAAAACTCTGCTTCCTCTTTGATCAAATGTTTATATAGACTTATGGCTGTACTTGGATGCAATCTCAAAAATGACAGAATGATCTCTATTCATTTCCAAGGCAAACCATTCAATATCATGGTAATCCGAGTCTATGCCCCAACCAGTAACGTTGAAGAAACTGAAGTTGAACGGTTCTATGAAGACCTAAAAGATCTTTTAGAACTAACACCCCCAAAAGATGTCCTTTTCATTATAGGGGAATGGAATGCAAAAGTAGGAAGTCAAGAAACACCTGGAGTAACAGGCAAATTTGGCCTTGGAATGTGGAATGAATCAGGGCAAAGACTAATAGAGTTTTGCCAAGAAAATGCGCTGGTCATAGCAAACACCCTCTTCCAACAACACAAGAGAAGACTCTACACATGGACATCACCAGATGGTCAACACCGAAATCAGATTGATTATATACTTTGCAGCCAAAGATGGAGAAACTCTATACAGTCAACAAAAACAAGACCAGGAGCTGACTGCGGCTCAGATCATGAACTCCTTATTACCAAAATCAGACTCAAATTGAAGAAAGTAGCAAAAACCTCTAGACCATTCATGTACGACCTAAATCAAATCCCTTATGATTATACAGTGGAAGTGAGAAATAGATTTAAGGGCCTAGATCTGATAGACAAAGGGCCTGATGAACTATGGAATGAGGTTTGTGACATTGTACAGGAGACAGGGATCAAGACCATCCCCATAGAAAAGAAATGCAAAAAAGCAAAATGGCTGTCTGAGGAGGCCTTACAAATAGCTGTGAAAAGAAGAGAGGTGAAAAATGAAGGAGAAAAGGAAAGATATAAGCATCTGAATGCCGAGTTCCAAAGAATAGCAAGAAGAGATAAGAAAGCCTTCTTCTGCAATCAGTGCAAAGAAATAGAGGAAAAGAACAGAATGGGGAAGACTAGAGATATCTTCAAGAAAATTAGAGATACCAAGGGAACATTTCATTCAAAGATGGGCTTGATAAAGGACAGAAATGGTCTAGACCTAACAGAAGCAGAAGATATTAAGAAGAGGTGGCAAGAATACACAGAAGAACTGTACAAAAAACATCTTCATGACCCAGATGATCACGATGATGTGATCACTCATCTAGAGCCAGACATCCTGGAATGTGAAGTCAAGTGGGCCTTAGAAAGCATCACTACAAACAAAGCTAGTGGAGGTGATGGAATTCCAGTTGATCTATTTGAAATCTGAAAGATGATGCTGTGAAAATGCTGCACTCAACATGCCAGCAAATTTGGAAAACTCAGCAGTGGCCACAGGACTGGAAAAGGTCAGTTTTCATTCCAATTCCAAAGAAAGGCAATGCCAAAGAATGCTCAAACTACTGCACAATTACAATCATCTCACATGCTAGTAAAGTAATGCTCAAAATTCTCCAAGCCAGGCTTCAGCAATATGTGAACCGTGAACTTCCAGATGTTCAAGCTGGATTTAGAAAAGGCAGAAGAACCAGAGATCAAATTGCCAACATCCGCTGGATCATGGAAAAAGCAAGAGAGTTTCAGGAAAACATCTATTTCTGCTTTATTGACTATGCCAAAGCTTTTGATTGTGTGGATCACAATAAACTGTGGAAAATTCTGAAAGAGATGGGAATACCAAACCACCTGACCTGCCTCTTGAGAAATCTGTATGCAGGTCAGGAAGCAACAGGTAGAACTGGGCATGGAACAACAGGCTGGTTTCAAATAGGAAAAGGAGTATGTCAAGGCTGTATGTTGTCACCCTGCTTGTTTAACTAATATGCAGTGTACGTCATGAGAAACTGTGGACTGGAAGAAGCACAAGCTCGAATCAAGATTGCCGGGAGAAATATCAATAACCTCAGATATGCAGATAACACCACCCTCATGGTTGAAAGTGAAGAGGAACTAAAAAGCCTCTTGATGAAAGTGAAAGAAGAGAGTGAAAAAGTTGGCTTAAAGCTCCACATTCAGAAAATGAAGATCATGCATCCGGTCCCACCACTTCCTGGGAAGTAGATGGGGAAACAGTGGAAGCAGTATCAGAGTTTATTTTTTGGGGCTCTAAAATCCCTGCAGATGGGACTGCAGCCATGAAAGTAAAGGACGGTTACTCCTTGGAAGAAAAGTTATGACCAACCTAGATAGCATATTCAAAAGCAGAGATATTACGTTGCCGACTAAGGTCCGTCTAGTCAAGGCTATGGTTTTTCCAGTAGTCATGTATGGATGTGAGAGTTGGACTGTGAAGAAGGCTGAATGGTGAAGAATTGATGCATTTGAACTGTGGTGTTGGAGAAGACTCTTGAGAGTCCCTTGGACTGCAAGGAGATCCAACCAGTCCATTCTGAAGGAGATCAGCCCTGGGATTTCTTTGGAAGGAATGATGCTGAAACTGAAACTCCAGTACTTTGGCCACCTCACTGGAAGATTTGACTCATTGGAAAAGACTCTGATGCTGGGAGGGATTGGGGGCAGGAGGAGAAGGGGACAATAGAGGATGAGGTGGCTGGATGGCATCACTGACTCGATGGACATGAATCTAAGTGAACTGTGGGAGTTGATGATGGACTGGGAGGCCTGGCGTGCTGCAATTCATGGGGTCCCAAATTCATGAGGACAGGACTGAGTCACTGAATTGAACTGATGGCTTTTCCTTCTATACCTATTGTTCATAAGCTAATCCACTTAAAACTGAAGTCATCTCTGCCACTTCAGGGAAATTAGTCACTTCCCTGGCAGTCTAGTGGTTAAGATTCTGTGCTTCCAATGCAGGGGCATGGGGTCAATCACTGGTTGGGGAAATAGGGACCCACATGCCATGTGGTACAGGGGCCCTCCCCCCCAAAAGTAATAAGATTCTTATCCTTGCCCACCAATGACTTGCTAGTTGCCAAATCCAACTTCTCTGTTTTCTTCTTACAGAACCTCTCTGTAGTATCTGACCCAGCTCTGTGTTTTTGAAAATACTTCACTTGCTTGGTTTCTGTGACACACATTAACCTTATGTTCTCTCCTGTGACATCTTTTCAAACTCCTTGTTGACTCCTCCACTCCCCACTTCTATAGTGAAGTGACCCAGCACTAAGTTATAGGTTCTGACTCCTTTTGCACATCAAGTTACTGCATTTGGGTCCACTGTTTTGTGTCATCTGTAGGGTGATGACGTCTAAGTTTGAATTGTCAGCTGTGATCCTTTTCCTGAGATATGAACTGTGTATTTAACTATATTTTGACCATGTTGTTAGTGTCAATATATAATGGATGCCGCCAAAGTTATAGGTCCATCAGGCAGTTGTCTCTCAAATTTCTTCTCCCTAACTTGTTCATCTCAGTAAATAACACCACCTTTCATTCACTGTCTCAGGCCAAAAAAATAGCGTTATTACTGCTCCCTTTCCCTTAAATGCCACACCCAAGCTGTTCACATCATGTCCTAACAATTTTATCTTTGTTATTCATTGTGAATAGAGAATCTACCTCTATTGCATTAATACAGGTGAGAGATTATGTTTTCATACCATTCTGACAGACGTGTGAAAAACAGATGGCTGGGGACAAGAATGGAAAATTCCCACTGTACTGAACCCTACTTCAAATATTATCACCAAGTCCACTCCTTTGCTTGACTGTGTCCTAGGTAGACTGTCTTTCTTTTGTTCTTGGTGCATGTCCATACTCTTTCCTAACTCAAGACCTTTGTACTTGTTGGTTCTCCTGTCTAGACATTTTCTTGTTTATGTGTTTGTTTACTTATTTCTCTCTCTTCTAGCTCCCTTCAACCAGTATGTAACTCATATACACCCTCTTTTCTGTTGAACTCTGCATTCCCAACAGCTGTTGAAGAGTAGTACATAGCAACTGGGCTTCCCTGGTGGTTCAGACGGTAGAGAATCTACCTGCAATGCAGGAGACTTGGGTTGATCCCTGGATCAGAAAGATTCTCTGGAGAAGGGAATGTCTATGCACTCCACTATTCTTTCCTAGAGAATTCCACAGACACAGGAGCCTAGTGGTCCATGCGGTTGCAAAGAATCGGACACGACTGAGTGATTAACACTTTCACATACTCACTTCACATAGCAATTGCCTGTAAATATTGATTGACCAAGTGAAAGAATGTATGTATTTAGGGCTTGCAATTTAAATAGAGAAGACTCTTGAGAGTCCCTTGGACTGCAAGGAGATACAACCAGTCAATCGTAAAGGAAATCATTCCTGAATATTCATGGGAAGGACTGATGCTGAAGCTGAAACTCCAATACTCTGGTTACCTGATGCAAAGAACTGACTCACTGGAAAAGACCCTGATGCTGGGAAAGATTGAAGGCAGGAGGAGAAGGGGATGACAGAAGATGAGATGGTTGGATGACATGACCAACTTGGTGGACATGAGTTTGAGCAAGCTCCTGGAGTTGGTGATGGACAGGGAAGCCTGGTCTGCTGCAGTCCATGGGGTTGCAAAGAGTCAGATACAACTGAATGACTGAACTGAGCTGATTTTAATAGAAAAAGAAAAAAAAAACATGCTGTGATAGAGCACTGGAAGTCTCAGTGACCATTCCTGGATGCTCACTCAGCTACTTTGGCAAACTCAATTAAAAAACAAAACAAAACAAAACAAACAACTACTCCAAGTATTTTTTTCTTACTCCCAAACAAGTGGCTTCTTGTCCATTAAACAAAAACAAATGACAACCTGCAGAAATTAAAATGTAGAACATATATTTCCACATTGAGTTCAATACTGCAAAAAACACATAATTTCAAGCAAATGGTCTCTCTTCAGTTACAGTGCCCTTTCAAAAAATTTGGCACTACAGGAAATCCATTACAATAAATATCTGTTCCAGTATCTGTCCATTTAGCAATAATTCTCCTTATGCTTGATTCCTCTTCTCTGATGAACTGTCCTAGGGACCCTCCTCTCTTCCCCTCTGAGATTTCCAGAGTTTAAACTCTGCCTCTGAGTACTTGCTTGTTGTCATGGTAGCCTCGTTAATTTTCCTTATATTTTTCCCCATATTTTCCCACAACCTTTGAAAATACCAAACTATATATGTGCCAAAGGCTATTTCTGACTTAATGTTGTAGGCATGAAAATATTTCTTTCCTTAGTCTCTTGAAAAATGTTAAATGGTTTTCTCAGCGTCATTGATTGAGACTGTTTGTTTATTTCCAGGGCTGAAAGTTAAGGCTATTCTGTTTTCATAGAACTATTTATTTAAAACAAGCCTGAAATCAAAGACACCTCATAGAGTATGCAGGGAATGCTGTTTAACCCAAGTGATCCCAAAGTAAATAATTTATTGGATTACTCAGTAGGTTGAGAAATGAAGTGAGGATCTTGGTATATATCGTCTGCCTTTTATTTTTTAATTACTCCCTAAATAAATGGATGTGCTGCGTGAGTTTAGAAGAAAACAGGGTATTATTGAAGAGAAGATATTTTCCTTGTAGTGATCTTAGATGGTCCTAAGAAAGAACAGGTCCCATCCATACCGTTGTAGCAGAGCAGGCCTGCTATCCATGGTTGTATGGAGGCAGTCACATTTGCATGTAACACCTAGATTTTGAAAACAACAACAACAAAAATGGCTGCAAGAGAACCATTGAAATGAAGCTCTGCAGGCTTGTTTCTTTATCTATAAAACAAGAAAAAATCTCTCAGGTCCCTTCTAGCTCTGAGACCAAGCCATTCTCCTCTAGACCAACCAAAAATTATTATAGGACTGAGGCAAGATACAGGCAGTTTAGCAAGGGCCGGAAGATCATAACGTGAACCTTTCTGCAACTCAAGACATGGATGGCCCCTCCCATCTGTTTTATAGCAAACACTTGCTTCCTTTCTAGCTGATAAAATGTCATTTTGTTTCATTGTGTTTTCTTTTATGGGAAACATGCCACAGATCTTGTACCAAAGTTATTTTACTCTGGTGGATAAAAGAATACAATACAGATTTTTTTCCCTTACTCTTGCCTTTTCAGTGAGTTTTTGGATTGCTAATTTTTTTTTGTTGTCAATTAAAAATACATCTCCACAAGCCCAGCTGCTCATGGACCCATGTCGGCTGCACGTCCTGTTTCCTTGGCGGTCAAGCTCCTGTTGTTAAGCCCTGAGAAACAATGCTTATTTATTTATTTACTTTTCGTGAGGAGAATCCTGATCATTTGCTGTTTCTGATAAAATGAAGGAAATTGGGTAGACAAGAGAAAATATTTAAGTAGACTGTAAGACGGAACTTCTTAACCCTGGGCCATAAGAAGCTGGCAAGAAGTGCTAAGAGTTGTAGATAAACAATTAGTGATCCCTTGTTTAGGAAGATTTAAATATCTAATGGAGTCATTTTAGAGACCTCAATTAGATGGAGTACACATACCAGTTCCCAGCATACAGTACTTCCATCAGGAAACCCTTGGAAATGTGAAGCAAGTAGTTTAGGCCAAATTTAAGGTTTAAGAGATTTATAGAGCTGACTATATAAAAAGCTGTACATGAGAAGATGGAACAAGATGGCAAGTAGGTGGACATGGAGTACATCTACAGATACATCAGGGATATACCTTCAGATACAGAAGTACATGCAGAACATCAGCTGAGAGCAGACAAGAGTACCTGACCAGCGGAAAAGAATATATAGAACCACACAAAACTCGGTAGGATAAAGGAGCCAGGGGGAAAAACAGGAGTGTTTGTAGGACTGGACCTGCCCTTGGCAGGAGACGAAACTGAAGTAGGGGTCTGATCCCCACATTAGGGCAATTATCTGAGTCAGAAGAGAAACATTTAAGGCTGAGAGTGAAAACAGCTGATTTGTGGCAGCCTAAATGGAATGAGAATCTGAGTCCTTGCTGCAGCCATACATACCACAGACAGGGACATGGATCCCCTGGAAAGCACAGTGGCTGGGAGGTGGAGTTTAGGGATTGTGGAGCAGTTCCCGGGCAAGGGCTGCTGTTGACTGCAGAGAGATGGATCGAGGAGATGTGAGAGGAGATTGTGGAGGGAAATGCCTGTGGAGGAAAGCCGGGCAGCCATGGAAGTAAGATGATACTGCTGAGTCACGCCGAGGAGATGGAGCCAACACTATAGACTCTCTCCCCTCACACGCCAGCACTGGCAGCTGAGCAATAGAGAGGCTGGTCCATCAAATGCCTGACGCACTGAACTACAGAGTAGGACCCCACCCAGGGTGCTCCTTTAAGTGCCTGATGTGCTGATCTACAGAGTAGGACCCCACCCAGGGTGCCCCTTTAAGTGCCTGATGTGCTGATCTACAGAGTAGGACCCCACCCAGGGTGCTCCTTTAAGTGACTGATGCACTGAATTATAGAGTAGGGCCCCACCCAGGGTGCTCCTTTAAGTGCCTGATGTGCTGATCTACAGAGTAGGACCCCAGCCAGGGGGACCCCTCTATGTCCCTGACGTCTAAACAACAGAGAAGGACCCCAGGCAAGGGAGGTCTATAAGTGCCTGAATGGGTGGCGCTAAGGAGAAAGACTGGCCAAAGAGGCCTTCTGATTGCCAGCTACAAGAGGCTCAAAAAAAGACTCTGATAGGGCCATAACTCCTGCAGTGGAGGCAGTCCGTGTCTCTGCACACTTGGTGCCGCCAGGGTCCCCACAAGCCAAGCAGCTGCGCCACCTTCTCGCTCAACTCTCATTGGGGCAGAGCTGCCACAGGCAAAAAAAAAGTCCTGTGTCTATGCACGCAGGGTCACTTCAGTCAAGTCTGACTCTTTGTGACCCTATAGACTGTGGCCTGCCAGGCTTCTCTGTCAGGGAGTGGGGGTTCCCCAGACAAGAATACTGGAGCATATTGACCAATACTGGTTGCCATACCCTTCTAGAGCACTATATTTCCTGCTGCCCTAGCCACCAACTCCCTCTGAATACCGGTGCTGCCAGAACCCCTGCGACCCAAGTAGCTGTACCACCTCCACACCTGACCCCTCACAGGGGCAAACCTAAGTCCTCAAGGGCAACCTCAGGAGCAAAGCCCAGATGCAGAAGTGGAAATAAAACCACAATTGAAACCCAGGGCAGTGTGACTAAGGAAGAAGACCCAAAACCCTCCCATCAGTTGTACAATCTGCAGATTAAATCCACACAATCAACTAGGTGGACTCTGTGTCTATGGAATATATAAAAGGTCATTGAGAGCTCCCACAAAAGAAAACATGCTAGTTCTGATAGCTGTGGACATTGGAGGCAAGAACAGAGAGAAGTAGGGTCAGATTAGAATTTGAGCTACCTCCATAGTAGGTCCAAAAGATCAGCACAGTGTTAGAGGACATCCTAGGGAGGTGAGGTGAACTGTGACTCTCAGTGAGGGAAAGGACTGTGACAGTAGTGACTCAAAACAACCAACCCCCCCCCCCCCAAAAGAAACATTTATTATTCTTATGTTTTGACTTGTTCTGTAGATTCTTTTGGATTTTCTCTCTCTCTCTTCCCACCCCCCCACACCCCTGTTATTATCAATTTTACTGGCACTATGAAATCTAATTAAGCTTTTGAGCATTTTTTTTTTTTCTTCTCAGTCACATTTTTTTAAAATTGTTGTTATAAACCTCTGCCTCTGTGTTGGGCTTTTGCAGATCTGGGGAGTTTGCCTTTTTTTTTTTTTTTTTTTTCCTTTCTTTTCTCTTTCTTTAATTTCAAATTTTACAACCTGCTATTATTTTTTCTAGATTTATTCTTTTGTTTGCTTTTCCTACTTGCAGTTAATCTTTAATACATATGTCTTCTTTATCTACCTCTATTTAACTTTGAATATCTATTCTTTCTTTCCTTTCCTCTCAACATAATTGTTAGTTTCATTTTCTTTGCTATATTCCCCAATTGGCACCTTGCTATAGCTTTGTTTTCCAGTTTGTGCTTTAGTTAGTTTTTTTCTGGTAGACATAATTTTTGGTTCTCTTTGTTTGCTGGGTCAATCTATTTTATTTTATTTTTGTTGGACTGTTTGATTTTGCTTATGGGTGTATATGTATATGTGTATATTCAGTCACATTTTTATTGTTGTTATAAACCTCTGCATCTGCATTGGGCTTTTGCAGTTCTGTGGAGTTTTCTTATTTTCTTTCTTCTTCCATTTTTAAAATCTTTTCTCTTTATTATAATTTTAATTTTTAGTTTTTTGAAACTGATTATATTTTTCTGCATTTATTCCTTTGTTTGCTTTTCCTTCTGTTCTTTTCCCCTTGCAGTTAATCTTTAATGTATATAAATCTTCATCTACCTTTATTTAACTTTGCATATCTATTCTTTCTTTCCTTTCCTTTCAACATATTTGTTAGTTTTATTTTCATTGCTTTATTCCCCAGTTGGCACCTTGCTTTAGTTTTGTTTTCCAGTTTGTGCTTTAGTTACTTTTATTCTTAATTGGTAAATATAACTTTTTATTTCCTTTGTTCACTGGGTCAATCTGTTGTACTTTATTTTTGTCGGACTCTTTTGACTTTGCTCATGGGTGTATATGTATATGTGTATATTCCATTATTTTAATTATTATTTGCCTGATTTTGTAACTGCCATTTGTCTGGGATTCATCTTTGGTTTCTTGGTTTTGGATATTTGTTTTAATCTCACTTAATACCATAACAAACCACTTGTGGAATCTTCATTCCTGACCGGAGATCAAGCCCTGAGCCTTTGAAGTGGGAGCACTGACTCCAAGACCCTAGACTACCAGAGAAATAAGCCTCAGTTCAGTTCAGTTCAATCACTAAGTCGTGTCCAACTCTTTGCGACCCCATGATTTGCAGCACACCAGGCCTCCCTGTCCATCACCAACTCCTGGAGTTTACTCAAACTCAGGTCCATTGAGTTGGTGATGCCATCCAGCCATCTCATTCTCTGTTGTCCCCTTCTCTTCCTGCCTCCAATCCCTCCAGAGTCTTTTCCAGTGAGTCAGCTCTTCCCGTGAGGTGGCCAAAGTACTGGAGTTTCAGCTTTAGCATCATTTGAGGTATTGAATAATGAGAACTCACACAAAGGAAACCAAGACCTGGCATCACCCAACCACGAGTAGCATCCTGTGCTAAACAACAAACAAAACAAAAATATAAACCCAATCATCTGCAGACAGGATTACAGCCTCACTCAGCCTTGCCCATCAGAGGAAAAAGCAAACATGCAAAAACTCAGCACAAATCTCACCCTATATGAAAGTTACACAAACCACTGGACAAACCTTAGAGGACAGAAACCAAAAGGAAGAAAGAATTCAGCCTTGAAGCCTGGGAAAAGGAGACCTCAAACACAATAAATTAAAAAAAAATTATGAAAAGACAGAGAAATACTACACAAATGAAGGAACAAACTAGAAACACAGAAGTCCAAATGAATGAAGAGGAAATAGGCCAGCTACCTGAAAAAGAATTCAGAATAATGATAGTAAGTGAAGTGAAGTGAAGTGAAGTCGCTCAATTGTGTCCGACTCTTTGCGACCCCGCGGACTGTAGCCTACTGGGCTCCTCTGTCCATGGGATTTTCCAGGCAGTAGTCTTGGAGTAGATTGCCGTTTCCTCAAAAACCTTGAAAACAAAATGCAAGAATCAATCAACAAAGACCTAGAAGAATTAAAGAATAAACATGCAGAGACAAACAACACAATTACTGAAATTAAAAATACTCTAGAAGGAATCAGTAGTGGAATATCTGAAGCAAAAAACAAATCAGTGAGCTGGAAGATAAAATGGTAGAAATAACTTCTGAAGAGCAGAATATAGTAAAAAGAATGAAAAGAACTGAGGATGGTCTCAGAGACCTCTGGGACAATATCAAATGCACCAACATTCGAATAATAGGGGTACCAAAAGAAGAAGAGAAAAAGAAAGGGTATGAGAAATAATTTGAAGAGATTGTAGTTGAAAATTTCCCCAACATGGAAAAAGAAATAGTCAAGTCCAAGAGGCACTAAGAGTCCCATACAGGATAAACTCAAGGAGAAACATGCCAAGACACATACTAATGAAACTAAAGAAGACTAAACACAAAGAAAGAGTATTAAAAGCAGCAAGGGAGAAGCAACAAGTAACATACAACAGAAACCTCATATGCTTAACAGCTGATCTTTCAGCAGAAACTCTGCAGGCCAGAAGGAAATGGCAGGATTTATTTAAAGTACTGAAAGGGAAAAATCTACAACCAAGATTATTGTACCTGATAAAGATGTCATTCAAAATTGACGGAGAAATAAAAAGCTTTTCAGACAAGCAGAAGTTAAGAGAATTGGGTACCACCAAACTAGCTTTATAACAAATGTTAAATGGACTTATATAGTCAAGAAATACAAGAGAAGAAAAAAGATCTACAAAATCAACCCCAATTAAGAAAATGACAATAGGAACATATATATCAATAATTACTTTAATGTAAATCTATTAAATGCTCCAACCAAAGGACACAGACTGGTTGAATGGAGACAAAAACAAGACCCATATATATGCTGTCTATATATGCTGTCCACTTCAGGCCTAAAGACACATATAGACTGAAAGTGAGAGGATGGAAAAATATATTCCATGCAAATGGGAAGCAAAAGAAAGCTGGAGTGCAATCCTTATATCAGATAATATAGACCTTACAATAAAGAAGATTACAAGAGGTAAGGGAGGACACTATATAATGATCAAGGGATCAATCCAAGAGGAAGACATAACAATTGTTAATATCTATGCACTGAACATAAGAGTACCTCAGTACATAAGACAAATACTAACAGACATAAAAGGAGAAATTGACAGTAACACATAATAGTAGGTGACTTTAACACCCCAACTCACACCAATGAATAGATCATCAAAACAGAAAGTTAATAAGGAAACACAAGTCTTAAATGATATATTAGATGAGATGGAGTTCAGGGCATTCCATCCAAATGCAGAAGAATACACCTTCTTCTCAAGTGCACATGGAACATTTTCCAGGATAGACCATATCTTGCGTCATAAATCAAACCTCAGTAAGTTTAAGAAAATTGAAATCATACCAAGCATCTTCTCCGACCAGAATGCTATGAGACTAGGTATCAATTACAAGAAAAAAATTATAAAAAATACAGACACATGGAGATTAAACAACACATTTCTAAATAACCAACAGGTTACTGAAGGAATCAAAAGGGAAATGAAAACATTTCTAGAAACAAATGACAATGAAAACATGACAACTCAAAACCTATGGGATGCAGCAAAAGCAGTCCTAAGAGGGAAGTTTATAGCAGTACATACCTACCTCAAGAAACAAGAAAAACATCGAATAGAGAACCTAACTTTACACCTAAAATAACTGGAAAAAGAACAACAACAAAAAACCCCCCAAATCAGTAGGAGGAATGAAATCATAAATATCAGAGCAGAAATAATTGAAAAAGAAGTGAAAGAAATAATAGTAAAGATTATTAAAACTAAATGCTGGTTCTTTGAGAAGATAAACAAAATTGACAAGCTTTTAGCTAGACTCATCAAGAAAAAGAGAAGAATCAAATCAACAAAATCAGAAATGAAAAAGGAGAGGTTACAAAAAACAATGTAGAAATACAAAGGATTATAAAGGACTATTATGTGCAACTATATTGAGCGACTGAACTGAACTGAACTGAACTGATATGGCAACAAAATGAATAACCTGGAAGCAATGGACAGATTCTTAGAAAAGTTCAACATTCCAAGACTGAACCAGGAAGAAATAGAAATTATGAACAACCCAATTATAAACACTGAAATTGAAGCTGTGATCAAAAATCTCCCCCCGCCGCCTGCCAAAAAAAAAAAAAAAAGGCCCAGGACCAGATGGCTTCGCAGGAGAATTCTGTCAAACACTTAGAGAAGAGCTAATGCCTATCCTTCTAAAATTCCTTAAAAAAAATTTGCACAGGAATGAACACTTCCAAACTCATTCTACGAGGCCACTAATAGCTTACAGTGAACGGTGTCAGATTTGTGATCTCCGAAGAAGATTTAGCTTTGGAACCAGGGACCAGATCTGATCACTCAAGAGCTTTTGTGTAGCAGAGTTTTATCAAAGTATAAAAAGGAACAGAGAAAGCTTCTGACATAGACATCCGAAGGGGGATGGAGAGTGCCCCACTCGTTAGTCTTTAGCAAGGGAATTATATACTTTTTAATTAGTTATTACAGTAAATCAAAAGAATGTCTCAAGTCTGTGAAAATTTTACCAGACCCACTCCCACAATTTACATTTTAGGATAACAGGATTAGAATTTAAAAATAGAAAGCTCCTACCAGACACACTTGGAAACAAACAGAGATCATTCTGTCGTTTTTGAGATTGCATCCAAGTACTGCATTTCGGACTCTTTTGTTGACTATGATGGCTACTCCATTTCTTCTAAGGGATTCTTGCCCGCAGTAGTGGAATTCACCCATTCCAGTCCATCTTACTTTGCTGATTCCCAGAATGTCAGTGTTCACTCTTGTCATCTCCTGTTTGACCAATTCCAATTTGCCTTGATTCATGGACCTAACATTCCAGGTTCCTATGCAATATTGCTCTTTACAGCATCGAACCTTGCTTCTATCACCAGTCCCATACACAACTGGGTGTTGTTTTTGTTTTGGCTCCATTCCTTCATTCTTTCTGGAGTTATTTCTCCACTGATCTCTAATAGCATATTGGACACCTACTGACATGGGGAGTTCATCTTTCAGTGTCCTAACTTTTTGCTTTTTCATACTGTTCATGGGTTCTCAAGGCAAGAATACTGAAGTGGTTTGCCATTTCCTTCTCCAGTGGACCTGGACCACATTCTGTCAGACCTCTCCACCATGACCCATCTGTCTTGGGTGGCCCCACACTACATAGCTTAGTTTCATTGAGTTAGACAAGGTTGTGGTCCATGTGATCAGATTGGCTAGTTGTCTGTGATTGTGGTTTCAGTCTGTCTGCCCTCTGATACACTCTCTCAGTGCCTACCATCTTGCTTGGTTTTCTCTTACCTTGGGTGAGGGGTATTTCTTCATGGATGATCCAGCAAAGTGCAGCCACTGCTCCTTACCTTATATGTGTATGTTAGTCGCTCAGTCGTGTCTGACTTTGTGACCCCACAGACTATAGCCCACCAGGCTTCTCTGTCCATGGAATTCTCCAGGCAAGAATACTGGAGTGGATTGCCATTCCTTTCTCCAGAGGAACTTCCCAACAGGAATCGAACCCTGGTTTCCTGCATGGCAGGCAGATTCTTTACCATTTGAGCTACAGGGAAGTCCCTTACCTTGGACGTGGGCATCCATTTAATATCACAGTAATCCAAGTCTGTGCCCCGATGAGTAATGCTCAAGAAACTGAAGTTGAACAGTTCTATGAGACCTACAAGACCTTCTAGAACTAACACCCAAAAAAGATGTCCTTTTCATTAAAGGGGACTGGAATGCAAAAGTAGGAAGTCAAGAAACACCTAGAGTAACAGGCAAATTTGGCCTTGGAGTACAGAATGAAGCAGGGCAAAGGCTAATAGAGTTCTGCCAAGCGAACATACTGGTCATAGCAAACACCCTCTTCCAACAACACAAGAGAAGACTGTACACATTGTCATAACCAGATGGACGACACCAAAATCAGATTGATTATATTCTTTGCAGCCAAATATGGAGAAGCTCTATACAGTCAACAAAAAGACCAGGAGCTGACTGTGGCTCAGATCATGAACTCCTTATTGCCAAATTCAGACTGAAATTGAAGAAAGTGGGGAAAACCACTAGACCATTCAGATATGACCTAAATCAAATCCCTTATGACTATACAGTGGAAGTGAGAAATAGATTTAAGGGACTAGATCTGATAGACAGAGTGCCTGATGAATTTTGGATGGAGGTTAGTGATATTGTATAGGAGACAGGAATCAAGACCATCCCCAAGAAAAAGAAATGCAAAAAAACAAAATGGCTGTCTGAGGAGGCCTTACAAATAGCTGTGAAAAGAAGGAAAGCAAAAAGCAAAGGAGAAAAGGAAAGATATACCCATTTGAATGCAGAAAGATAAGAAAGCCTTCCTCAGTGATCAATGCAAAGAAATAGAGGAAAACAACAGAATGGGAAAGACTAGAGATCTCTTCAAGAACATTAGAGATACAAAGGGAACATTTCATTCAAAGATGGGCTCGATAAAGGACAGAAATGGTATGGACCTAACATATGGACCTAACAGAAGCAGAAGATATTAAGAAGAGGTGGCAAGAATACACAGAAGAATTGTACAAAAAAGATCTTCATGACCCAGATAATCATGATGGTGTGATCACTCACCTAGAGCCAGACATCCTGGAATGTGACATGAAGTGGGCCTTAGGAAGCATCACTAAGAACAAAGGTAGTGGAGGTGATGGAATTCCAGTTGAGCTATTTCAAATTCTAAAAGATGATGCTGTGAAAGTGCTGCACTCAATATGCCAGCAAATTTGGAAAACTCAGTAGTGGCCACAGGACTGGAAAAAGTCAGTTTTCATTCCAATCCCAAAGAAAGGCAATGCCAAAGAATGCTCAAACTACCATACAATTTCACTCATCTCACACACTAGTAAAGTAATGCTCAAAATTCTCTAAGCTAGGCTTCAGCAGTACATGAACCATAAACTTCCAGATGTCCAAGCTGGTTTTAGAAAAGGGAGAGGAACCAGAAATCAAATTAGCAACATCTGCTGGATCATTAAAAAAGCAAGGGAGTTCCAGAAAAACATCTATTTCTGCTTTATTGACTATGCCAAAGCCTTTGACTGTGTGGATCACAATAAACTGTGGAAAATTCTGAAAGAGATGGGAATACCAGACCACCTGACATTCGTCTTGAGCAACCTGTATGCAGGTCAGGAAGCAACAGTTAGAACTGGACATGGAACAACAGACTGGTTCCAAATAGGAAAAGGAGTACATCAAGGCTGTATATTGTCACCCTACTGATTTAACTTACATGCAGAATACATCATGAGAAATGCTGGGCCGGATGAAGCACAAGCTGGAATCAAGACTTTCGGGAGAAATATCAATAACCTTAGATATGCAGATGATATCACCATATGGCAGAAAATGAAGAAGAACTAAAGAGCCTCCTGATGAAAGTGAAAGAGGAGAGTGAGAAAGTTGGCTTAAAGCTCAACATACAGAAAACTAAGATCATGGCAACCGCTCCCATCACTTCATGGCAAATAGATGGGGAAACAGTGGAAACAGTGGCTGACTTTATTTTTCTGGGCTCCAAGATCATTGCAGATGGTGATTGTAGCCATGAGATTAAAAGATGCTTACTCACTGGAAGGAAAGTTATGACCAACCTAGACCGTATATTGAAAAGCAGAGACATTACTTTGCCAACAAAGATCTGTCTAGTCAAGGCTATGGTTTTTCCAGTGGTCATGTATGGATGTGAGAGTTGGACTGTGAAGAGGGCTGAGCACCAAAGAATTGATGCTTTTGAAGTGTGGTGTTGGAGAAGACTCTTCAGAGTCCCTTGGCCTGCAAGGAGATCAAACCAGTCCTTTCTAAAGGAGATCAGCCCTGGGTGTTCTTTGTTTTTTTTTGTTTTTGTTTTTTTTTTAGTTTTTAATTTTTTTAATTTAAAAATCTTTAATTCTTACATGCGTTCCAAAACATGAACCCCCCTCCCACCTCCCTCCCCATAACATCTCTCTGGGTCATCCCCATGCACCAGCCCCAAGCATGCTGTATCCTGTGTCAGACATAGACTGGCGATTCAATTCTTACATGATAGTATACATGTTAGAATGCCATTCTCCCAAATCATCCCACCCTCTCCCTCTCCCTCTGAGTCCAAAAGTCCGTTATACACATCTGTCTTTTTTCCTGTCTTGCATACAGGGTCGTCATTGCCATCTTCCTAAATTCCATATATATGTGTTAGTATACTGTATTGGTGTTTTTCTTTCTGGCTTACTTCACTCTGTATAATCAGCTCCAGTTTCATCCATCTCATCAGAACTGATTCAAATGAATTCTTTTTCATGGCTGAGTAATACTCCATTGTGTATATGTACCACAGCTTTCTTATCCATTCATCTGCTGATGGACATCTAGGTTGTTTCCATGTCCTGGCTATTATAAACAGTGCTGCGGTGAACATTGGGGTACATGTGTCTCTTCCAATTCTGGTTTCCTCGGTGTGTATGCCCAGAAGTGGGATTGCTGGGTCATAAGGCAGTTCTATTTGCAATTTTTTAAGGAATCTCCACACTGTTCTCCATAGTGGCTGTACTAGTTTGCATTCCCACCAACAGTGTAGGAGAGTTCCCTTTTCTCCACACCCTCTCCAGCATTTATTGCTTGCAGATTTTTGGATCGCAGACATTCTGACTGGTGTGAAGTGGTACCTCATTGTGGTTCTGATTTGCATTTCTCTAATAATGAGTGATGTTGAGCATCTTTTCATGTGTTTGTTTGCCATCCGTATGTCTTCTTTGGAGAAATGTCTATTTAGTTCTTTGGCCCATTTTTTGATTGGGTCGTTTATTTTTCTGGAATTGAGCTGCGTAAGTTGCTTGTATATTTTTGAGATTATTTGTTTGTCAGTTGTTTCATTTGCTATTATTTTCTCCCATTCCGAAGGCTGTCTTTTCACCTTGCTTATATTTTCCTTTGTTGTGCAGAAGCTTTTAATTTTAATTAGATCCCATTTGTTTATTTTTGCTTTTATTTCCAGAATTCTGGGAGGTGGATCATAGAGGATCCTGCTGTGATTTATGTCTGAGAGTGTTTTGCCTATGTTCTCCTCTAGGAGTTTTATAGTTTCTGGTCTTACATTTAGATCTTTAATCCATTTTGAGTTTATTTTCGTGTGCGGTGTTAGAAAGTGATCTAGTTTCATTCTTTTACAAGTGGTTGACCAGTTTTCCCAGCACCACTTGTTTAAGAGATTGTCTTTACTCCATTGTATAATCTTGCCTCCTTTGTCAAAGATAAGGTGTCCATATGTGTGTGGATTTATCTCTGGGCTTTCTATTTTGTTCCATTGATCTATATGTCTGTCTTTGTGCCAGTACCATACTGTCTTGATGACTGTGGCTTTGTAGTAGAGCCTGAAGTCAGGCAAGTTGATTCCTCCAGTTCCATTCTTCTTTCTCAAGATTGCTTTGGCTATTCGAGGGTTTTTGTATTTCCATACAAATCTTGAAATTATTTGTTCTAGTTCTGTGAAAAATGTGGCTGGTAGCTTGATAGGGATTGCATTGAATTTGTAAATTGCTTTGGGTAGTATATTCTTTTTCACTATATTGATTCTTCCGATCCATGAACATGGTATATTTCTCCATCTATTAGTGTCCTCTTTGATTTCTTTCATCAGTGTTTTATAGTTTTCTATATATAGGTCTTTAGTTTCTTTAGGTAGATATATTCCTAAGTATTTTATTCTTTTCGTTGCAATGGTGAATGGAATTGTTTCCTTAATTTCTTTTTCTACTTTCTCATTATTCGTGTATAGGAATGCAAGGGATTTCTGTGTGTTGATTTTATATCCTGCAACTTTACTATATTCATTGATGAGCTCTAGTAATTTTCTGGTGGAGTCTTTAGGGTTTTCCATGTAGAGGATCATGTCATCTGCAAACAGTGAAAGTTTTACTTCTTCTTTTCCAATTTGGATTCCTTTTATTTCTTTTTCTGCTCTGATTGCTGTGGCCAAAACTTCCAGAACTATGTTGAATAGTAGCGGTGAAAGTGGACACCCTTGTCTTGTTCCTGACTTTAGGGGAAATGCTTTCAATTTTTCACCATTGAGGATAATGTTTGCTGTGGGTTTGTCATATATAGCTTTTATTATGTTGAGGTATGTTCCTTCTATTCCTGCTTTCTGTAGAGTTTTTATCATAAATGGATGTTGAATTTTGTCAAAGGCCTTCTCTGCATCTATTGAGATAATCATATGGTTTTTATTTTTCAATTTGTTAATGTGGTGAATTACATTGATTGATTTGCGGATATTGAAGAATCCTTGCATCCCTGGGATAAAGCCCACTTGGTCATGGTGTATGATCTTTTTAATGTGTTGTTGGATTCTGATTGCTAGAATTTTGTTGAGGATTTTTGCATCTATGTCCATCAGTGATATTGGCCTGTAGTTTTCTTTTTTTGTGACATCTTTGTCAGGTTTTGGTATTAGGGTGATGGTGGCCTCATAGAATGAGTTTGGAAGTTTGCCTTCCTCTGCAATTTTCTGGAAGAGTTTGAGGAGGATAGGTGTTAGCTCTTCTCAAAATTTCTGGTAGAATTCAGCTGTGAAGCCGTCTGGACCTGGGCTTTTGTTTGCTGGAAGATTTATGATTACAGTTTCAATTTCCGTGCTTGTGATGGGTCTGTTAAGATTTTCTATTTCTCCCTGGTTCAGTTTTGGAAAATTGTACTTTTCTAAGAATTTGTCCATTTCTTCCATGTTGTCCATTTTATTGGCATACAACTGCTGATAGTAGTCTCTTATGATCCTTTGTATTTCTGTGTTGTCTGTTGTGATCTCTCCATTTTCATTTCTAATTTTATTGATTTGATTTTTCTCTCTTTGCTTCTTGATGAGTCTGGCTAATGGTTTGTCAATTTTATTTATCCTTTCAAAGAACCAGCTTTTGGCTTTGTTGATTTTTGCTATGGTCTCTTTTGTTTCTTTTGCATTTATTTCTGCCCTAATTTTTAAGATTTCTTTCCTTCTACTAACTCTGGGGTTCTCCAATTCTTCCTTTTCTAGTTGCTTTAGTTGTACAGTTAGGTTATTTATTTGACTTTTTTCTTGTTTCTTGAGGTATGCCTGTATTGCTATGAACTTTCCTCTTAGAACTGCTTTTATAGTGTCCCACAGGTTTTGGGTTGTTGTGTTTTCATTTTCATTAGTTTCTATGCATATTTTGATTTCTTTTTTGATTTCTTCTGTGATTTGTTGGTTATTCAGAAGTGTGTTGTTCAACCTCCATATGTTGGAATTTTTAATAGTTTTTCTCCTGTAATTGAGATCTAATCTTAATGCATTATGGTCAGAAAAGATGCTTGGAATGATTTCGATTTTTTTGAATTTATCAAGTTTAGATTTATGGCCCAGGATATGATCTATCCTGGAGAAGGTTCCATGAGCACTTGAAAAAAAGGTGAAATTCATTGTTTTGGGGTGAAATGTCCTATAGATATCAATTAGGTCTAACCGATCTAATGTATCATTTAAAGTTTGCGTTTCTTTGTTAATTTTCTGTTTAGTTGATCTGTCCATAGGTGTGAGTGGGGTATTAAAGTCTCCCACTATTATTGTGTTATTGTTGATTTCCCCTTTCATACTTGTTAGCATTTGTCTTACATATTGCGGTGCTCCTATATTGGGGGCATATATATTTATAATTGTTATATCTTCTTCTTGGATTGTTCCTTTGATCATTATGTAGTGGCCTTCTTTGTCTCTTTTCACAGCCTTTGTTTTAAAGTCTATTTTATCGGATATGAGTATTGCCACTCCTGCTTTCTTTTGGTCTCTATTTGCGTGGTATATCTTTTTCCAGCCCTTCACTTTCAGTCTGTATGTGTCCCTTGTTTTGAGGTGGGTCTCTTGTAAGCAGCATATAGAGGGGTCTTGTTTTTGTATCCATTCGGCCAATCTTTGTCTTTTGGTTGGGGCGTTCAACCCATTTACGTTTAAGGTAATTATTGATAAGTATGATCCCGTTACCATTTACTTTATTGTTTTGGTTCGGGTTTATACACCCTTTTCGTGTTTCCTGTCTAGAGAATATCCTTTAGAATTTGTTGGAGAGCTGGTTTGGTGGTGCTGAATTCTCTCAGCTTTTGTTTGTCCGTAAAGCTTTTGATTTCTCCTTCGTATTTGAATGAGATCCTTGCTGGGTACAGTAATCTGGGCTGTAGGTTATTGTCTTTCATCACTTTAAGTATGTCTTGCCATTCCCTCCTGGCCTGAAGAGTTTCTATTGAAAGATCAGCTGTTATCCTTATGGGAATCCCCTTGTGTGTTATTTGTTGTTTTTCCCTTGCTGCTTTTAATATTTGTTCTTTGTGTTTGATCTTTGTTAATTTGATTAGTATGTGTCTTGGGGTGTTTCGCCTTGGGTTTATCCTATTTGGAACTCTCTGTGTTTCTTGGACTTGGGTGATTATTTCCTTCCCCATTTTAGGGAAGTTTTCAACTATTATCTCCTCAAGGATTTTCTCATGATCTTTCTTTCTGTCTTCTTCTTCTGGGACTCCTATAATTCGAATGTTGGAGCATTTCATATTGTCCTGGAGGTCTCTGAGATTGTCCTCGTTTCTTTTAATTCGTTTTTCTTGTTTCCTCTCTGATTCATTTATTTCTACCATTCTATCTTCTATTTCACTAATCCTATCTTCTGCCTCCGTTATTCTACTATTTGTTGCCTCCAGAGTGTTTCTGATCTCACTTATTGCGTTATTCATTATGTTTTGACTCTTTTTTATTTCTTCTAGGTCCTTGTTAAACCTTTCTTGCATCTTCTCAATCCTTGTCTCTAGGCTATTTATCTGTGATTCCATTTTGATTTCAAGATTTTGGATCATTTTCACTATCAATATTCGGAATTCCTTCTCCGGTAGATTCCCTACTTCTTCCTCTTTTGTTTGGTTTGGTGGGCAACTCTCCTGTTCCTTTACCTGCTGAGTATTCCTCTGTCTCTTCATCTTGGTTACATTGCTGCGTTTGGGGTGGCCTTTTTATATTCTGGTAATTTGTGGAGTTCTCTTTATTATGGAGCTTCCTCACTGTGGGTGGGGTTCTATCAGTGGCTTGTCAAGGTTTCCTGGTTAGGGAGGCTTGTGTTGGAGTTCTGGTGGGTGGAGCTGGGTTTCTTCTCTCTGGACGGCAGTGGAGTGACCCATAATGGGTTATGAGATATCAAAGGTTTTGGAATAACTTTGAGCTGCCTGTATATTGACGCTCGGGGGAGTGTTCCTGTGTTGCTGGAGAATTTGCATGGTATGTCTTGTTTTGGAACTTGTTGGCCCTTGGGTGGAGCTTGGTTTCGGTTTAGGTATGAAGGCATTTGATGAGCTCCTATTGCTTAATGTTCCCTGAATTCAAGAGTTCTCTAATGTTTTCAGGCTTTGGATTTAAGCCTCCTACTTCTGGTTTTCAGTTTTATTTTTACAGTAGCCTCTAGACTTCTCCATCTATACAGCACCGATGATCAAACATCTAGGTTAAAGATGAAAAGTTTCTCCACATTGAGGGACACTCAGAGAGGTTCACTGAGTTACAAGGAGAAGAGAAGATGGAGGGGGTAGCTAGAGGTAACTGGAATGAGATGCAGTGAGATCAAAAGAGGAGAGAGCAAGCTAGCCAGTAGTCACTTCCTTATGTGCGCTCTATAGTCTGGACCGCTCAGAGGTATTTACGGAGTTATACAGGGAAGAGGAGAGGGAGGAAGTAGACAGAGGTGGCCAGGAGGATAAGAGAGAGGAATGAGAAGGAGAGAGACAAATCCTGCCAGTAACCAGTTCCTTAGGTGTTCTCCACCGTCTGGAACACACAGAGATTCACAGAGTTGGATAGAGAAGAGATGGGGGAGAAAAGAGACAGAGGCCACCTGGTGGAGAAAAAGGAGAGTCCAGAGGAGGAGAGAGTGGTCAAGCCAGTAATCTCACTCTCAGGTAAACTTGGGTAGTGAAGTTTGGGTTTTTAAATGTACAAAATTGACAACAAAAACCTAAGAGCAAAGATTAAAAATCTAGAGTAGAGGTTGGATTTTCAAAAATACAATATTAAAGAAAAGAAGCCGAAGGAAAAAGGAAGAAAGAAAAAAAAAACAAGAATCATTAAAACAAAACAAAACAAAAAAAACACCAACAACCATACAAAGACTATATATGGTGTTTGCCTTAAAAAAAAAAAAGTCTTTTTTTTTAAAAAATAGTAATAGTAGGTATAGAAATAAAAATTAGAGGAGAAATAGAAGACTTAACAATTAAAAAATTTAGAAAGAAAAAGAAAAAAGAAAAAAACAAAACAAAACAAAAAAAAGGAATGATTTTAAAAATAGTAAAAATAAACTGGCCCTTCTCTGATGTTGTGGGCCATGTGGGATCACTTCCAAGGTGGTTCCCTCTGTTTAACTTCTTCTGTTTGCTGGTTTTTTAGGCTCACTAGTTCAGTCTTGCTGTGGGGAGGGGGGATGCTGCAAACAAATAGCACTGTCATGTGCACACAGTTTCTCAGCCCCACTTGACCTGTCCCTTCTCGCAGCGCACAAACCGCTCCGGCTCTACGATGCTCAGCCGGGAACCGTCTGGGGCCTGCCCTAGGCTGCGTGCACTTCCCCGGTCCAAGCTGCTCATGTTCGGCGCTCAGGCAGCCCTCAGAGGCACAGATTCGGCTGGGACTGCGCTTTGTGCCCTTCCCAGGTCCGAGTGGCTCAGGAGTTTGGCGAGCGCGATCGCCGCGGCTTGTCACCTTTTCTGCCGCTGCTGCTCAGCTTTCTGGGTGGACCGCTAGCGCCCCCCGTGAGGCAGATTGTGACTGTCCAGCACCCCCAGAAGTCTTAGCAAAGAAGCCTGCTTGCAGTTAGGTAAGTAAAGTCTCTCCGGGTCTGCAATTGCCCCTTTCCGGTCCTTTCGGCTCTGGTTGCCTGTCCCCGGCAGGGGATGGTCTGCAGCCGGCTTATTCCGTTCCGTCCTTTGTTCTGTGCTCGGTCCTGGTGGTGTCTTATGTTCGAGCTTTTCGCGTGGTAGCTATCCCACAGTCTGGTTTGCTAGCCCAAGTTAGATCGTTCTGGTTTCCCGTGGAGCGTTCCTGCCCGATTCTTACAAAGCACTGCAGCCCGCACCTTCCCAGTGGCGGATGCAGGCGTCTGTGCTGCTTTTCCGCTGGGGGAGTTACTGTTGGGCTTGTAATCTCTTGGTTTTAATTATTTATTTATTTTTCCTTCCTGTTATGTTGCCCTCTGTGTTTCCAAGGCTCACCACAGACTCGGCAGGGAGAGTGTTTCCTGGTGTTTGGAAACCTCTCTTCTTAAAATTCCCTTCCCGGGACGGGCTTCCCTTCCCGGGATGGAGCTCCCTCCCCACCTCCTTTGTCTCCTTTTTCATCTTTTATATTTTTTCCTACCTGTTTTTGAAGACAATGGTCTGCTTTTCTGGTTGCCTGATGTCCTCTGCCAGCCTACAGAAGTTGTTTTGTGGAGTTTGCTCGGCGTTGAAATGTTCTTTTGAGGAATTTGTGAGGGAGAAAGTGGTCTTCCCGTCCTATCCCTCCGCCATCTTTACAGTTCCCCCCCGGGTGTTCTTTGGAAAGAATGATGTTAAAGCTGAAGGTTCAGTACTTTGGCCATCTCATGCGAAGAGTTGACTCATTGGAAAAGACTCTGATGCTGGGAGGGATTGGGGGCTGGAGGAGAGGGGGACGCCAGAGGATGAGATGGCTGGATGGCATCACTGACTCGATGGACGTGAGTCTGAGTGAACTCCAGAAGTTGGTGATGGACAGGGAGGCCTGGTGTGCTGTGATTCATAGGGTCGCAGAGAGTCGGACATGACTAAGCGACTTAACTGAACTGCACTGGACTACAAGGAGATCCAGTCAGTTCTTCCTAAAGGAGATCAGTCCTAGGTGTTCATTGGAAGGACTGATGTTGAAGCTGAAACTCCTATACTTTAGCCACCTGATGTGAAGAGCTGAGTCATTTGAAAAGACCCTAATCCTGGGAAAGATTGAAGGCAGGAGGAGAAGGGATAACAGAAGATGAGATGGTTGTATGTCATCTCTGACTCAGTGAACATTGGTTTGGGTAAACTGCCAGAGTTGGTGATGGGCAGGGAGGTCTGGTGTGCTGCGGTTCATGGGGTCTCAAAGAGTCGGACTTGACTGAGTGAGCGAACTGAACTGAACCAGACCCACTCCAGTAATATACATTCTAAGATATCAGGATTACTCAGATGGATTTCAGGAAGGAGAAACTGTCCTCAAGCAGGATACATTATTGTTCTATAATCCCTAGCACAGAGTTTAAACTGAGTTGTTTGTGTGTAATTATCAGTTTTGGGTTTAAAGAAAAAATGTTTTATGTGACTAAGGAATGTAGAGAGAGAAAAATGAAAGTTTGTCCTTTCCTCCCCCTTGAGAATTCCAGACCCCTGTCTCCTCCTTGAGAACCCTAGACCCCTCTCTCTCAGGGACCCCCAGACTTCTTATCAACTTGCTTAGGAATAGACTGTCACCACCATCACCCTGATACCAAAATCAGACAAAGCAACACAATAAAAGAAAACTACAGGCCAGTATAACTGATGAACATAGGTGCAAAAATCCTCAACAAAATTTTTAGCAAACAGAATTCAGCAACACATCAAAAGCTAATAGACCATGGTCAAGTTGGGTTTATTCCAGGAATGCAAGGATTCTGCAATATATGCAAATCAATGTGATACACCATATTAACACATTGAAAGATAAATACCGTATGATAATCTCTATAGATACAGAAAAAACCTTTGACAAAATTCAGCACCCATTTATGATTAAAACTCTTCAAATAATGGGCATAGAAGGAACCTACCACAACATAGTTAAAGGTCATATATGATAAGCCTGCAGCAAACATTATTCTCAATGGTGAAAAACTGAAAGCATTCCCCCTAAGATCAGGAATAAGACAAGGGTGTCCACTTTCAGCACTATTATTCAACATAGTTCTGGAAGTCCTAGCTACTGCATTCAGAGAAGAAAAAGAAATAAAAGGAATCCAGATCAGAAAAGAAGAAGTAAAAGTGTCATTGTCTGCAGATGACATGATACTGTACATAGAAAACTGTAAAGATAATATCAGAAAATTACTAGAGCTAATCAGTGAATTTAGCAAAGTTGCAGAATACGAAATCAATACACAAAAATCACTTGCATTTCTATATATTAATATGAAAAATCAGAAAGAGAAATCAAAGAATAAATTCCATTCACCATTGCAACAAAAAGAATTAAATATCTAGGAATAAACTTCCCTAAGGAGACAAAAGAACCATACACAGAAAATTATAAGACACTGATAAAAGAAATCAAAGACAACATAAACAGATGGAGAGATAGTCCATGTTCCTGGGTAGGAAGAAGAAATATTGTGAAAATGACTATACTACCAAATGCAAACTTTAGCTCAGTGAGATTCCCTATCAAATTACAAATGGCATTTTTCACAGAACTAGAAGAAAAAATTTCACAATTCATATGAAGACACAAAAGACCCTGAATAGCCAAAGCAGTCCTGAGAAAGAAGAATGGAGCTGGAGGATTCAACCTTCCTGACTTCAGATTATACTACAAAGCTACAGTCTTCAAGACAGTATGGTACTGGCACAAAAACAGAAATGTAGACCAATGGAACAAGATGGAAAGCCCAGAAACAAACTCATGCACCTATGGGTACCTTATTTTTGACAAAGGAGGCAAGAATATATAATGGGGCAAAGACAGCATCTGAAATAAATGGTGCTGGGAAAATTGGACCACTACCTGTAAAAGAATGAAATTAGAACACTTCCTAATAGCATACACAAAGATAAACTCAAAATGGATTAAAGACCTAAATGTAAGAAAAAGTGAGAAAAAGGCCTAAATAGACATTTCTCCAAAGAAGCCATACAGATGGCTAGCAAATACATGAAAAGATGCTCAACATCGCTCATTATTAAAGAAATGCAGATCAAAACCATAATGAGATATTACCTCACACCGATCAGAATGGCCATCATCAAAAAGTCTATAAACAATAAATGCTGGAGAGGGTGTGGAGAAAAGGGAACCCTCTTGCACTCTTGGTGGGAATGTGAATTAATACAGCCACTATGGAAGATGATATAGAGATTCCTTAAAAACTAGGAATAAAACCACCATATGACCCAGCAATCCCACTCCTAGGCATATACCCTGAGAAAACCAAAACTGAAAAAGACACGTGTACCGCAATGTTCACTGCAGCACTATTTACAATAGCTAGAATGTGGAAACAACCTAGATGTCCATCGACAGATGAATGGATAAAAATGTTGTGCTGACACATACACAATGTAATATTCAGTTCAGTTCAGTCGCTCAGTCGTGTCCGACTCTTTGTGACCCCATGAATCGCAGCACGCCAGGCCTCCCTGTCCATCACCAACTCCCGAAGTTCACTCAGATTCAGGTCCACCGAGTCAGTGATGCCATCCAGCCATCTCATTCTCTGTCGTCCCCTTCTCCTCCTGCCCTCAATCCCTCCCAGCATCAGAGTATTTTCCAGTGAGTCAACTCTTCGCATCAGGTGGCCAAAGTACTGGAGTTTCAGCTTTAGCATCATTCCTTCCAAAGAAATCCCAGGGCTGATCTCCTTCAGAATGGACTGGTTGGATCTCCTTGCAGTCCAAGGGACTCTCAAGAGTCTTCTCCAACACCACAGTTCAAAAGCATCAATTCTTTGGCACTCAGCCTTCTTCACAGTCCAACTTTCACATCCATACATGACCACTGGAAAAACCATAGCCTTGACTAGACGGACCTTAGTCGGCAAAGAAATGTCTCTGCTTTTGAATATGCTGTCTAGGTTGGTCATAACTTTTACTTAGCCATAAAAAGGAACACATTTGAGTCAGTTCTGATGAGGTGGATGAACCTAGAACCTATTGTACAGAGTGAAGTGAGTCATAAAGGGAAAGATAAATGCCATATTCTAACACATGTATATGGAATCTAGAAAAACAGTATTGAAGAATTTATTTACAGGGCAGCAATCGAGAAAGAGACCTAGAGAATAGACTTATGGACATGGGGAGAAGAGAGGAGTGGCTGAGATGTATGGAAAGAGTAACAAGGAAACTTATATAACCACATGTAGAATAGATAGCCAACAGAATTTGCCGTATGGCTCAGGAAACTCAAACAGGGCCTCAGTATCAACCTAGAGGGATGGGATGGGGAAAGAGATGGGAGGGAGGTTCAAATAGAGGGGATATATTTATACCTATGGCTGTTTCATGTTGAGGTTTGACAAAAAAACAAAAAAATCTGTAAAACAATTATTCTTCAATAAAAAATAAATTAAAAAAATGCTGTACATAATTAAAATATTGTCAGACAGGTTTAAATGAATATATGAGTGAAGATGCAGTAAAAGGAACATGGCATTTAAAATGGATATCTGCTCTAAGAAACACTCCAGCTTATAGCCGCAAATATTTTGAAATTGACAACATGCACAAAATGTACCTTGTCACCTCTCTCAGAGAAAGCCTATCAGTAACTGGCTCATTAATTTGACCTATTATGGCATTTCTTATGTCCTTAAGTTCCTATGACCTCCTCGAAGGCTCATTTGGCCTTGAAGCACCACAGGGTGAAAAAAAAAAGTCTCAGAATTAATCGAGATGTTACCAGAGTGCTTTTTTTTCTTTATAGGGGCCTAGTAAATTGTCAGCTTATCCTTGAAAGAATAGCCTCCACCATAATCTTTTTCCCTATGACAGAGGTGAAGAAGCAGAGAAAGGGATTGTGAAATTGCTGCCAGGCACTGGGTTTCCTCCCTAATCCTTGTCTCCCTTTCAACCAGGCACAGAAAAATCTAGAGTTCAAATATTTAGATAATCTCAGGTGAAGGAATGCAGATCTACTCATTCCTTCTAGAGTTTCAAGTTAAGGACTGAATAACTGGACACAATAGGCCAGTCAAGTGTCTTTCGTCACTAGTGAGAGAATCAAATCTGACTCAGCCTAAAAATCCATGTAAAACAATTAAGAAAGTACAAAATGCATTTTTATTACAAAATATTGTAATAATCTTAAAGCTGTGCTTTCTTGAATGCATATGATCTAATGAGAAAGTAATTAGTTATCTATGTATGATTACTTTGATTTATGTCTAAGAAGTGTCACATGTATGGGCAAGTAGGATGGGACAGCATTAAGGTGCAAATAGATCTGTTTTAATACTTAAAAAAATCTCTATACGAACTATTTTTCTAGGCGGTGGCCACTTGCTCCTGAGGTGGCTGATTCTTTTACCTAGTTGTTATGTCTGAAAAATTAATGCTTGCTCTGCAACTATAAAACAGCCTGTAAGTGAAAGCAGCTCTGCCAACATTGTCTGAGTCATTAGAAGAGTCAACCCGTTGTTCTCTGTCCTTTCTGCGTGGCTGAATTTCCTTAATGACCAATTCATTGTGTGTCTTCAAGCATGACACCTGAAAAGCTGTGATCTCTTTAATGAAGGATCCATTAGTCTTTCAAGAATGTGAACATGTGAAGTTGAAAAACCTATTCAATAAGGTATCTCCTTGAAAGAACTCTAATCATGCTGGGAAACACATTTACACAAAATATAACTTCTTCATGCATGTTTAGCTGAGCAGAATGGTTTCTGAAGTCACATTAGCTGACTTCAGAGAAGAAGAAGAGAGGAACACAGACTGAGAACAACACAGACTCAGTTTACTAAATACTTCCCATTTTCATAAAGTTGCTAAAATGCCACTTTTCAATCCACATTTATATATAGCAGAACATTCTTTCTTAGAACATAAGCCATTGTGCAGTCCTCTTTCTGTATTCTTTGAACCTTGGCAGCACACAGTCTCCAAGATTCCATGATCATAGACAGTCACCCTGCTGTTGTGTGCAATGTACTGCTTTATACAAATCTTTCTGGTGCCACTGGAAGTGACTCCCAGGAGACAAAGCCCAAGAACGACCCTGAGTTTTACCTCTTTGTATATTCAGTTCTGCATTTCATCTTTGCAGTTCTAAACCTATTCAAAGGTCTTTCTGTTTGAGCTTCTAAAATTTAGCATATCCTCTGCTGAATCTCGAGAGGAAAAAGATGTAATTATAATACACAAATTGCTCCTGCTCTGCACATTAACGCAGTGATAGGAAATAGGAGTTTTTCAATATAAAAATAGTTTTTTCCTTTATTTCACTTATTTAAAAATAATGCAGTATATCAGGAATTAATTTTAAGATAGTCAAGTATGATTTATCACCATTAAGTCACTTTTACTAAGGAAAATAACTCAATATACTTTCTATATCATAGGAGGGGAAATAAAGTATATTTCATTTTAAAAGAGAAATATAATTTTGTCCCACAGTGTAGTTGGATAAGTGATATAGGAAGGTATCTCATAATATGGTTTTATTGTATTTTCCCCTAAAGTTGCATAATATCTGATTTCATAAATGTGCTTACCTGTAGAATCATCTGACTAGTTTCTCTGAGTATATTCCATAGTTTCCATTAAGTATGTTCA
Source organism: Capra hircus (assembly GCF_001704415.2). Classification (NCBI taxonomy): domain Eukaryota; kingdom Metazoa; phylum Chordata; class Mammalia; order Artiodactyla; family Bovidae; genus Capra; species Capra hircus. The sequence continues at coordinate 42,399,825 of NC_030827.1, forward strand.
CTTGGGAGATTTCTACTCTACTATTAATTTTTATGAGGTTAAATATTTGGATACAGATTGTTTGAAAAGAACTAGAGTTAATAAGGAGTTTGGTAAGCAAAGAGTTGGTCTGTTACCCAACTTTCCCCAGTCAGGAAGGGTTGATGCTAATAGTTTTGATTACTTGTCAGGTGAAAGTATTAATTTATAAATGCTGTTATGGCTAAGGTCTTGCTTGAGCAGAGCCCCGTATATGTGGACATATCTGGGCATGTCTGAAGCCCAACAGGGCACTGTCCATTTGGTGCCTGAAGGGCTGAGGAAATTTCCTGGGAAGGATGCCTTCCTTGAGGGAAAAAAAGAGGGAGACAGTGAAGCCGGACACAATAACACAGACTTAATCTTCAGAAGGAAGGAGGGATTTTGAGTTCAGCTTGGAGTCTTGCTGTCTGCACATGATTTGTTTTCTAGTCTAGAGTCCCATGGACTCCTTCCTATGGGTTCTGACCTGTGAACCCATGTTTGTAAAAGCCCAAGTGGGCATGAGGAAGGACAGCTTTGAATAAAAACTGAAGGAGCTGAGTGACTGGTATTCTCTCAGACACCATTTGTTTTGGTACTAACACTAATAGATGTGGCAATATACAAAAAGTAGGAAGAGGAATATCCACCCACTTTGTAAAAGATAAAACAAAACCCACAAAACCCAAATTGTTGCTGTTTGATTGCTGCAAGAGCCCATGTGTAAAATGGTGGGACAAGGTAGACAGTAATTTAGCTTAGCAGAAATGCATCACTTTGTTAAAGGATTTAGGGGAAGAGGCCATTGTGAGTGGGATGGGGAGTGGGGAAGAAAATAAAATGAGTCATTGAGGCTACTTTCGTCATGATTGATTTCTGTGATGGTGAACAATGTGCTTACTTGCTCTTCTCCACTTTTACATTATTAAAATGGGTGTTAGAACCACTTGTTCACTGTCATGTTTAGTGGGAAGTGAAACTTGAAAGATTTATTTGCTTCAAATTTTTAAATGATGTCTATTTTTTTTACTTATTTAGGATATGCCTCAGTTCAGTTCAGTCGCTCAGTCATGTCCAACTCTTTGAGACCCCAGGGACTGCAGCATGCCAGGCTTCCCTGTCCATCACCAACTGCTGGAGCTTGCTCAAATTCATGTCCATCAAGTTGGTGATGCTATCCAAACATCTCATCCTCTGTCGTCCGCTTCTCCTCCTGCTTTCAATCTTTCCCAGCACCAGGATCTTATCCAGTGTTAATTCTTCACATCAGGTAACCAAAGTATTGGAGTTTCAGCATCAGCATCAGTCCTTCCAATGAATATTCAGGACTGATTTCCTTTAGGATGGACTGGTTGGATCTCCTTGCAGTCCAAGGGGCTCTCAAGAGTCTTCTCCAACACCACAGTTCAAAAGCATAGATTCTTCAGCACTCAACTTTCTTTATAATCCAACTCTCACATCCATACACAACCACTGGAAAAACCGTAGCTTTGACTAGACGGACCTTTGTCAGCAAAGTAATGTCCCTGCTTTTTAATATGCTGTCTAGGTTGGTCATAGCTTTTCTTCCAAGGAGCAAATGTCTTTTAATTTCATGGCTGCAGTCACCATCTGCAGTGATATTGGAGCCCCCCCTAAAGTACAGTCTGTCACTGTTTCCATTGTGTCCCCATCTATTTGCTGTAAAGTGATGGGACCGGAGGCCATGATCTTAGTCTTCTGAATGTTGAGTTTTCATAAATAGGATATGTCTGTTTATGAAAAATCTTTCCTCTTAGCATTGAAATGGTAAGAAAACACATTACCCCACCCCAAACATGGCATGGATATCTATTCTAAACTGGAGAGTGTGTGGAATCTAAGTTGGCTGGACTCCTCACTCACCTGAGTCCCCCAAAATGTTAGCCTCAAATCATCCTTTAACACAGGGTTTCTTGACCTTGGTTTTATTGACACTTTCGACTTGAAAGTTCTTTGTTTTGGGAAACTTGCCCTGTGTATTGTATTATGTGTAGCAGCTTCCCTGACCTCCACTCACTAGACGCTTGTGGCCCACACTCCCACCCCTCAGTTTTGCTACAATAAAAAATGTCCCCAAGACATTGCCAGGGGAGGGGAGGAAAAATTACCCCAGGTTGCGAATTAATACTAAAATGTAACACAGTATACTAATTTGAGGTTAATACTTTATGAAATGTTTTTGAGCACCTATACAGACTGTGACACTAACTACTAGTAATGATGTGTTATTAAATATAAACTGAGGTATATTAAGACCTTTAAGTGTTTCCTTGAACATTTGTTCATTTGAATTGAACACTGTTGATTTGGAAGTAGTTTGGAGCATTCCACCAACAGGAGAAAGGAAAGACTGACATGTAGGAAGTGTGGAAGCAAAGAAAAGAAGTTAATTGATTGGCTATAAATTAAAGCCTTAGTTAGGTTAGGCTGCCTGTGATTGGTGGTCCTTAGTGTTTTCATTTCATAACCTTGAGGCATATACAGGCTTGGATTTTGGTTTGCTTAAATAGACATCCATGGCATTATAGCCCCTCAATCTAGTTGTCTCTGTATTTAGTTACTTTAGCAGTGCTTTAGCACTGCTTCTGTTACAAACTTTCTGTAAAGGGACAAATATTAAGTATTTTAGCCTCTGTGGGCCCCATGGTCTCTGTTGCCACAACTCAATTCTGCTATTGTAGAGCAAATGAATAGAGGAATTGGCTGTATTTCAATAAAATTATTACATAATTTGGTTCAAAGGGCTGCTGTTTGTCAACTTCTCTGCTATAAGAAAAACTAACACAACATACTGCATGCCCTAAACTATATCAAATCATTGGATCTCCCAAACTCCAAAGCTAATGTACAGAACAAATAAATTAAAAATGTGGTACATTCTTTTATGTATACAGACCACCTTTCACTCTTAGAAAATGAAAATCATTCTGCAATAGAATTTGTGAATTTTATTTTTTGTCATTTCAGCTTTATTATTGCAACGGCAGGCTGAATGAAAAGAGTGACTGTTTTTAAATACTTTTAAAGCCCAATGCAATGTTTACTGAAAAGTAAGGAAAACCAAATGGGATGAACAGAATTATTGTTGTGAAACAAATGAATGTGTGGAGAGAAATAGAAGTGCTTTAATAGTATATTGGAAAGCATTTTAAAACTCATGATCATACTATTTGCCTAAATAACACTTATTAAAGTGGGACCAGTTAAAAAAGGCCAGGCCACCTTTGTGCTGCTGCTATATGGAGGATATAGTGAGATGGTCTTGCCATCAGAGGTCATGTTTTATAAGGGGACTAACTCTGCCTAGAGATTTCTAGAGACAAATAAAATCCAAATTTTAGAGAGGTACTCTTACCACTTCTCCCTACCTGCAAAACTCCCTCTTTACCCTCTCTTTCCCCCCTCCCTTCTTTCCTTCCTTTCTTTCCAGTATAGAGATTCAAGAGAAGTTTGAGTTCAACCCATGTCATTGGACTCTGGCGTTCTTCTCAGGTCTCTGGGGGTTCTGAAGGATGGCTTATGTTTCTTAATTCATCTTTGGGTTCAGCTGCAGCTGTCAATTGGATGAGTCATTCACCATTCAGAGTGTACTGTCCTGTTGTAGCTTTGGTGTTCCAAATGTCACAAGATTCCTTTTCCTCATTTTCCCCACACTTCTTCCCCACTAACAAGCCCACATGTATAGTGACCTTTGTTAGTGGTTTGAATAGATGTAGGAAGCATTGTAATGCAACCAATTTATAATTGATTATTAGACAATTCATTGTTGTTCAGTTGCTAAGTAGTTTCCGATTCCTTGCAACCCCATGGACTGCAGCACCTCAGGCTTCCTCATCCTTCACTATCTCTCAGAGTTTGCTCAGACTCATGTCCACTGAGTCAGTGATGCCATCCAACTCTCTCATCCTCTGTCACCCCTTTCTCCTCATGCCCTAAAACTTTTCCAGCATCAGGGTCTTTCCCAATGAGTTGACTTTTCACATTAGGTGGCCAAAGTATTGGAATTTCAGCATCAGTCCTTCCAAGGAATATTCAGGGTTGATCTTCTTTAGGATTGACTGGTTTGTTCTCCTTGCAGTCCAAGGGACTCTCAAGAGTCTTCTCCAGTACTACAGTTCAAAAGCATCAAGTCTTGGTGCTCAGCCTTCTTTAGGGGCTTCCTAGGTGGCTCTAGGGGTAAAGAACCTGCCTGCATTGAAGGAGACATAAGAGACATGGGTTTGATTCCTGGGTCAAGAAGATCCCCTGGAGGAGGGCATGGCAACCCACTCCAGTATTCTTGCTTGGAGAATCCCATGGACAGAGAAGCTTGGCAGGCTATGGTCCATAGAGTCACAAAGAGTTGGACACACACACATAGTTTTTTTTATGGTCCAACTCTCACATCCATACATGTCTACTGGAAAAACCATAGCTTTTATTATATGGACCTTCGTTGGCAAAGTGCTATCTTTGCCTTTTAATACGCTAAGTTTGTCATATCTTTCCTTCTAAGGAGCAAGCATCTTTTAATTTCATGGCTGCAGTCACAGTCCACAGTGATTTTGGAGCCCAAGAGAAGAAAATCTGTCACTGCTTCCACTTTCCCCCCTTCCATGTGCCATGAAATGATGGGACCAGATGCCATGATCTTAGTTTTTTTGAGTTTAAAGCCAGGTTTTACACTGTCTTCTTTCACTCTCATCAAGAGGCTCTTTAGTTTCTCTTAGATTTCTGCCATTTGAGTGGTATTATCTGCATATCTGAGGTTGTTGATATTTCTCTCTGCAAACTTGATTCCAGCCCAACATTTTGCATATTGTACTCTGCATAGAAGTTAAATTAGCAAGGTGACAGTATACAGCCTTGATGTACTTCTTTCCCTGTTTTGAACCAGTCCATTGGTCCATGTCTGGTTCTAACTGTTGCTTCCTGGCCTGCATACAGGTTTCTCAGGAGACAGGTAAGATGGTCTGGTATTCCTATCTCTTTAAAAAATTTTCACAGAATTTCCACTGTGAACTAGTCCATCCTGGGTGGCCCTGCATGGCATGGCTCATAGCTTCACTGAGTTCTGCAAGCCCCTTTGCCATGACAAGGCTGTTATCCATGAAGGGGATATAATTCATGTATCCTCTGAACTATCCTATATTCCATAATCTCCAAGATATTTGCCTCTCACCAAATCTCTCTCTCTTCTCTAGGCCTCTGGAAACATATCTCCTACTTCCCACCCCCAAATCTCTTCCACTTTATTAAGAGAAGCATTCTGGGCCTCTCCGAGCCGAACCCTGAATATGGATAACCCACCCATACCCTGTGCTTGACACTGGGTCATCAGCTCTGACTGTTACTAATTTTTCCACCATCTGTAAGGAGAAAGAAGTAATCAATTGAGTTATTTCTCCCCAGTGTGAATTAACTTTCCTTAGAAGGAAGAAGCAGTCTTATTTAGTGTTTTGTTGAAGGCTAAATCTCCATTATTAAGTATGCATTTGTAAACCATAGCACAGATGAAATTTAGATTTTATCTATTTGTTTTTGCTCGGTTTTTTTTTTTTTTTTTACTTTATTTATTGTTTCCCTGCCATTGGTCACCTATGCAAAGATGATAAGGTCCTATTGATCATGAAATGGGAAGGAATGACCATAGGATAGCTATGAAAGCCTTTTCCAAAATTGTTGTTTGTGTTATACTTACTCTTGGCAAGACAATGAGACGACTAAAAAGTCTGGATTTATTTTTGAAAACTGCTATTTCAGGCTTAAAAGAAAATTGTATTTTACTTATAGGAGTTTACTCTTTCCTCCTTCCTCTTTTTTTTCCCCCCTCAATTGAAAGTGAACAAGTAAGCACTTAATTGAATAATTTAGGCCTCAAATTCCCTTTATTTTATTTTATTTATTTTTTTTAATTTTTAAATTTTTTTTATTTTTTAAATTTTATTTATTTATTTATTTTTTGTTTGACAAGTTCTTTTATGAATCTTGGACCTACTGTTACATTTTAGGAATATACAACTCTAGCATTAGTGAAATGTGTCTGTGAGGTATACTATTTCAACCGATATCTGTTTACTATTTGGCTGTGCGCACACTCTTGTCATGACCGCACCCAGTCATGTGTGCGCACTCTGTCGTGTCTCACTCTTTGTGACCCCATAGCTCCTCTGCCCGTGGAATTTTCCAGGCAAGAGTACTGGGTTGCCATTTCCTTCTCCAGAGGATCTTCTTGAACCAGGGATTGAACTTCTGTCACTTGGCTCTCCTGCATTGGTAGGCAAGTTCTTTACCCACTGAGCCACAGGGGAAGCCCACTATTTGGCTGTACTTGTCTTGGTTGCAGCTTGCTGGCTTCTCCGGTTGTGAAGTATGGGTTTCCCTCTGGTTGTGGCAGGTGGAATCTTACTCAGCAATCCAGCCCACATCCGCCACATTGGAAGGCAGATTCTTCACCACTGGACTACCAAGGAAGTCCCCCAAGTGATTTATGTGATGCAAATTCTTAACTTAAAACTTTATTTTATTTATTTATTTTTTAAATATTTTTTATTTTTTTATTTTTTAATTTTTTTTTAATTTTTTAAATTTTAAAATCTTTAATTCTTACATGCGTTCCCAAACATGAACCCCCCTCCCACTTCCCTCCCCACAACATCTCTCTGGGTCATCCCCATGCACCAGCCCCAAGCAAGCTGCACCCTACGTCAGACATGGACTGGCGATTCAATTCTTACATGACAGTATACATGTTAGAATTCCCATTCTCCCAGATCATCCCACCCTCTCCCTCTCCCTCTGAGTCCAAAAGTCCGTTATACACATCTGTGTCTTTTTTCCTGTCTTGCATACAGGGTCGTCATTGCCATCTTCCTAAATTCCATATATATGTGTTAGTATACTGTATTGGTGTTTTTCTTTCTGGCTTACTTCACTCTGTATAATTGGCTCCAGTTTCATCCATCTCATCAGAACTGATTCAAATGAATTCTTTTTCACGGCTGAGTAATACTCCATTGTGTATATGTACCACAGCTTTCTTATCCATTCATCTGCTGATGGACATCTAGGTTGTTTCCATGTCCTGGCTATTATAAACAGTGCTGCGATGAACATTGGGGTACATGTGTCTCTTTCAGTTCTGGTTTCCTCAGTGTGTATGCCCAGCAGTGGGATTGCTGGGTCATAAGGTAGTTCTATTTGCAATTTTTTAAGGAATCTCCACACTGTTCTCCATAGTGGCTGTACTAGTTTGCATTCCCACCAACAGTGTAGGAGGGTTCCCTTTTCTCCACACCCTCTCCAGCATTTATTGCTTGCAGATTTTTGGATCGCAGCCATTCTGACTGGTGTGAAGTGGTACCTCATTGTGGTTTTGATTTGCATTTCTCTAATAATGAGTGATGTTGAGCATCTTTTCATGTGTTTGTTAGCCATCCGTATGTAAATTCCCTTTATTTTAAACTTTACATATAAGATCATCCTTGTCCTACTTAATTTTAACTTTTGAAGATCCATTATACAGAAAAGTTGGAGAGAATTTTTTCTGAGAATAATTGCATGAATAGAGATCTAAAACTAGCATGTTTAATTCTTGAAATACTGATGGAAATAATTGCAGCATAGTTGAGAAGAAGCAGAGCTTGGCTCTTGGTGTTACAAGAACCCTTTCTTCAAAGTTTTGGTGTTATTCCTAAGTGAAAGCCAAGAGCACTGAATCAGGCTGAAGCTGGCAAGAAATATGTAGTATATGAATGGCATTAGACCTGAAAGTATTTATACAATTTGATCAAGTGAGTTCTGAGAAAAAGAGACATAGAATATTTTGCCTTTTATAAAAGCTTATTTTAAGGAAATTATGTACATCATGGCCTAAGGAAACTTAACTACATTCCTTTTTGAAATAAAAAGCTACGTTACTACAATGTTGATGCTATGAAAACCTATAGAAGAGAAATTCTGATTAAAATTAATTCCTGTTACTATGGAGGAAAAAGGCAGCCAGGCAAAGTAAGAGCAAAATGTAGTATATGCCTTAAAGGAAGAGCAGTTTCAGACTATAAAATTGTGAGTCTATAGAGGAGGGAATTGGGATAATTTATTTAACTCAGTAATGAAACTTAAATCTAATATAAGTAACAGTTTCTAAAGTAACCTAAGGTGCAGAACCCTCCAACTGTGAAAATTTAACTCTGAATGTATTTTAATTTATAATAAGAAGTTATATCTCCATATATTGACTAACAGAAGTTCACAAACAGAAATTTCCAGAGCATAAATTGATAGAGACAAGTGGATGGCAGATACATATTTCAAGGTACTTTTGAAATTGAATTATTATTTTAATACTTCAAATTTTATGATTAGCATAGAATTGAAATCACCAGTAAAGCTCTTAGAGAGGATAAAGGCAAAGAGTTCTTCTTTGTATAATTCAGTTCAATTAATTCATCAAATATTGTTGAGGGCCAGATGATCTCTGGCGCCTTTCACAGTACCATCCTGGCTTGTAGAAATCATGGGTTGATTTGCTACCTACTTGTTTAAAAAGTGGTTTGATCAGTGCATTTGGATACATTTTTCTTGCTTTTTCCTCCTCCCTCTTTTTTTACTTTCTAGACACTTTTATTTATTTATTTTTGACTATTCTCTTAGTTCTCCCCCTTCCCCCCTCCTTTTTTTAAGAGCATTTTAACCTCTTGGTCTGTTGTGATGAGTAGAACCAAGTCTCTTCTTTCCCAGGAGATTCTTATCCTGAGTCATAGCATGAATGATACCTTATTTTAACAAGGATCCCAAGAACAAGGAATACCTTATTTTAACAAGTATCCCAAGAACAGCGGTGGTTCTGAGACTTTCCATTTTCAGTGTGCAGACAGTGCCTAAATTTCAGTCACTTGTATCTTGAAAATGTACGCAGAAATGAGAGGTGAAACATCCTCTACCCTTATGTTTGTTTTCTGCTTTATTCCTGGTGCATTTACACAAGGACATGTTGCACACATCACTTTTTATGCAGCATCATGTTACCTTCACCCAAGGACCAGCTACATCATGCATTATTACCACATAATAAAGCTGTCACCAGTGTCAGTGTATTCTAAGCAAATGCCATTTCCCTTCTGTATGCCTAAACTTTCTCCTCAACTTCCTTTGCTTCCACTCTTTCCTGACAGTTCACTATCCACAGGGAAACTGGAATGTTCGTTAACAGTATGAGTCAGGTTGGCTCTAAACACAACAAAGTTTTCCCATGGTAGTTAAGATCCTAACATGATTTAGACCCTGCCTCCTTGACCTCATGTCATTCTGCTTCCCCTCTTGTGCACAATACACCCCAGGATCACCAGCTTTATTTCAGTTCCTCCAGGAGGCCTGTTCCTTGGTGGGTGGTTCTCTTTCCTCCCATCATTCCAGGACTGCTGCTTAGTCACTAAAATGTTGGTCATATTGTGTCATCTGTAGAGAGGCTCACCCCAACCAATCCATCTGAAGTAGCCACACCATCTTATCACCTCTTTTAATTCTCTGCATACAATTACCACTCTCTGATGCACATCTCCTTTATTTATTTTTGTCATGTTTTGGTCACCTGCATCCAATAAAATGTAAGACTTTACAACTGAGGACTGTGCCTATCTTGTTTCGTCAGAGTCTTGGATAGTATTTTCTATGTACCTAGTTCTCAATAAATATTTACTGAATGAGGCTTAACCTTTACAGTTTCTGCTTGGGCAGTAAGGCTAAGCAAATTATCATAAATCTGTGCTGTGCTTAGTCACTCAGTTGTGTCAGACTCTTTGTGACCCCATAGACTGGAGTCCGCCAGGCTCCTCTGTCCATGGAGATTCTCCAGGCAAGAATACTGGAGTAGGTTGCCATGCCTTTCTCCATGGGCTCTTCCCAACCCAGGATTGAACCCAGGTCTCTTGCATTGCAGGCAGATTCTTTACTGTCAGAGTCACCAGGGAAGCCCATCATAAATCTAGGTGTATCATTAATTAAATCGATTAATTGTATCCTCTATGCAAATAGTGATAAAATGTATCTTTCCTGAAATAACACAGATTATTTATAATGTGCTTCTATTTTTTAAAAGCAATATATTTCTACTACCCTTAAACTGAAAGCAATTTGATTTCATTATGAATTTTATGCATTTGTGTGTTATATTCAGTCTTTAGTATTCAGACAGATTTTCTTATCTTTCCCTATCTTTTCACTTTTAGTTTCAGTCATAGACAGCTATAATTTTAGGATCCTAAGGCCAAATGGATGTGAGAGTTGTATCATAAAGAAACCTAAGAGCTGAAGAATTGATGCTTTTGAACTGTGGTGTTGGAGAAGACTCTTGAGACTCCCTTGGACTGCATGGAGATCAAACCAGTCCATCCTAAAGGAAATCAGTCCTGAATATTCATTGGAAGGACTGATGCTGAAGCAGAAACTCCAATACTTTGGTCACCTGATGTGAAGAACCAACTCATTGGAAAAGACTGGAATGCTGGGAAAGATGGAAGGCAGGAGAAGGGACGATAGAGGATGATATGGTTGGATGGCACCACCAACTTGATGGATAGGAGTTTGAGCAAGCTCTGGGAGTTGGTGATGGACAGGGAAGCCTGGCGTGCTGCAGTCTGTGGGGTTGCAAAGAGTCGAACATGACTGAGTGACTGAATTAAAGGCCAAATGTTTTAAAGATCTTCTTACGTCGGAGAAGTGTGATGAAGAGATCTGCCCATGAATTTGTGGTGCCTGAAAGGAAGCCAGAGCTGCAGTTGTTTGTGCTCAGGGACATTTGAGAAAAAAAAAAAAATTGACCCATAGTAACAACACTAGGACTTTGATAGAAGCCAGGTATCAAAAGATAGTTTGCCTAATGAAGCTGCAGATTTAATAATATTAGAAATTAAAGAGTGTGCCCAGAAGATGGTGACCCTGGGAAAACAAATTGCTGATCCACTCAATCTTAAAGTACAGAGTATGACATATGGATTTAGGATTGATTCAAGTGAATATCGATCACTGGTACTTACAGGTGCTTATGATGCCAACTCATGTTTTTAAACCCCCTATTGGAAAGTCAGTTGTAATTTATGTATTATGTATATATATAATTCATATATAGATCCATGGTGGTTTAGTTGCTAAGTCGTGTCTGACTCTTGTGACCCCATGGACTGTAGCCTGCCAGGCTCCTCTGTCTATAGGATTCATAAATCCATGTGTGATCTTAAATCCATGATCTATTTCACTAGGTCCATTCAAAGTGAAGATCTAGATTCAGGTGATACTATTTAAATTGTTACACAGTGACTCAGTTGAGTGGGTCATGACAGTAGTTTTTTTTAAGCTTATATAATTGAATCAAATACAAAGCATTGGAGGATGTCTTCACATTGTCAAACAACAGATTCATAAAATTTCGATCAGTTATGTGACTATAGTGTGTGTGCTGTCATCATGTAAAATAAATTTCTTGCTGTGAATGGGATTGGAGAAGGCAATGGCAACCCACTCCAGGAAAATCCCATGGATGGAGGAGCCTGGTAGGCTGCAGTCCATGGGGTTGCTATGAGTTGGACATGACTGAGCGACTTCACTTTCACTTTTCACTTTCATGCATTGGAGAAGGAAATGGCAACCCACTCCAGTGTTCTTGCCTGGAGAATCCCAAGGACGAGGGAGCCTGGTGGGCTGCCGTCTATGGGGTTGCACAGAGTCAGACATGACTGAAGCAACTTAGCAGCAGCAGCAGCAGCAGCAGCTGTGAATGGGATAAAAAATCTGTGAAAGCCATCAAAGAATATTGGATTGAGTTGGATTGGGTTCATCTGACATAAAATGAAGAATAATTTACAGAGGGAATTTTCCCAAGAGTAAGTATGAGGACCAGTCCCCAAATAAGGACAAGGTCAAATTGTCACTGAACTCCTTGAAATAAAAAACAGCTGAAATACAGAACAGAATGTGTTAGACTTTGTAATTCATAATTCCCTCAAACATAGCCTCATTTGTTTTGCCCATTGATAATTCATTACTTGTTTAATAGTGTTTTGAGTTTCCCAACCAGAAGTTAAACTCCTTGAAGTAGTCATGTAATTCTATGTCTTGTAATGCTGAGAACATAGTTGTCACATAAAGCATTTTGTTAATTGACCCATGGAAAAATAAAAAAATATGAGTAGCTAGTGAAGATTAAATATAATCTGCATCATTTTAGCTGGCCCAGCATTATAACCCAGTAGTTTTGCCCACCATCCCTGTCTGTTAGTAGCATATATATCAATTTTCTTGCACATTTTCAAACCAAATCTCTTTTGAATTTATTAGAAATAGGACATGCAATAGTTATCAAAAATGTCTTTCATAAATTCCAAATAGCTAATGACAATCCATTCCATTTTTTGACCTTTAAATCTGTGATTCCATCAAAGAAAGAGATCACATTCTCCCAACTTTATTTGTTTTTCTTCATTATGGTAAGGTCAGAACCCAGAGGAGGTAGACATGGTTTCAGGTTCCTATTTAGATTCCTTTGTCTAACTCATGTTTTGGATCAACTCTTCCTTCACAGTTCAAAGTCATTGAGTTAAATTAAACAAGAGATTCCTGAGAAGATGAAGCCAAGCATGACTAACATCTTGTCCCAGACACATGTCAAGCTTGGTTAAGAATTAGACCCCCCTCTTTGTTGTTGCTGGGACAGACGGAAGTCTCTTTTAGTATGACCCAGCATGAGCTAGCAGCATTCACGTTAGTTTGAAGCAATTTACTTTGTATTTCGTTTTTGTAGTTCACAGCGGGTCCTTTCAGGAGGAATAAAAGGGCTTGCTCTGCAATCTACCTTTATTGTTTCACTGAAGAATAGAAGCAAAACATATTTCAATCAGAAGAATTATACCTGAGTGCTATAAATATTTCCAGAGCCAACAGAGAGAGCCCTGTGCCATTTAAGGTCAGGGTTGATATTTTAAAGGGAAAAATGTTGATGGTAAACCCATGGGAAATAAAATCCTAGACTCTCCTAAGTGAGTAGCCAGGAGATAAGACCAGAAATTCCAGAGGTTAGCCACAGTAGATAAGATCCTCAAACTTCTTTTTTTAAAAAAGGACATTGCTAGGATACACAGTGACTTCCATGGAACTCAAGTGCCATTGTTTTATAGCAAAGCCACTTTTTTATTGACTAGTGTTAATGAGATGAAGGAACTCCACTTTAATGGATTATCAATCCTACCTAATCTTGTTTTTTACTATTTAATCTTTCTTGTTGCTATGGTTAGAAATTGAGCAAACTAAATCCTTGTTTCTTCTTTCCCTTGACCTTATTCTGATTCATCAAATCGGTTCTCTTACACTCTGAACTATGCCAATTATTGTGTCTGTCAAGCCATACATTCATTAGAGTATTAGGGCTAATGGACATGCTCTAAGAGCATATTCATCTTTAAAAATACGGTAAAAGCTAATTCTTTTGGCTCAGCAAAGCTCAGGTTGACATCTTGCCACTCTTCTGCTGCCAGGAATATCTGGTGACTTAATGAAGCAAAGATCTTAAACACACAACTCAGTGGATTATTCAATATTAAGGTTTGCACTAGAGTCTGTGAAGAAGGATTAACACTTTCAGTTCTATAAAAGCACAGGTGATGAATTAAAACACAGAGGACTACCAGAATGGACAGTGCATCAGAAGGATTACAGAGTAACTTGTACCTCAAGAGTCCATTGATCTTCCTTTTCATATGATATTAAAAAAAATAATCTTTTATATGCCAGTTGTAATGCATCTGGATTAGTGGAGCCAACAGGCTGTGACTGTTTAAATATTAATTGGAATAGCAATGTCTAAATCAGTGGTTCTCAACCCTGACTGCATATTAGAATCACCTAAGGAGTTTTAAAAATTTGTAGATGCCTAGTCCCCACCTCTAGAGAGACTGCTTTAATTGGTTGGGGGCAGTGCCCTGACATCAGAATATTTTAAAAGCTCCCTTGGTATACAGTCAGCACTGAAGACCACCTGTAAATAAATGCTAAAACAGAATGGTATTCTCTTACCAGAATGCCTGGCTCAAATAGTCTATTCTTTTAAAGATTCTCAATGGAGTATCTTTTATTAAAGGACTAGAATAAGGATCCTGTTTCATTCCATCCTAATTACATTGGCTTTGCCATATTATAGCATATTATGGACTATATTGGATGCAATTAAATATTTTGGGCATTTTCAGGAAGTCTTTTTAATTTTCAAAATATACTTGATATGAAATTTATACTCTTAAAAAGTCTCTTGGTTTTTGCAGTGTCATAGAATTTGTTCATCAGGAGGAAAAAAAAAAAAAAGGCAAAATATACCCAAAGACTCTTTGCTAGTTCAGTAAGCAAGCAAACAAACAAAAACCTTAAAACCTGTTTTGTTTAGTTAGTTCAGCTCCCTGAAACAGAAGGGGGCAATTAATTACTCATCAATTTGTGTCAGAAAAAGAAAACTCAGTGTTGATGATATAGATATAGATATAGATATAGATATAACTATATTGATATAATTTATCTATATATCTATACATATATATCTATATCCGTAGATCTCTCTCTATGACTATATCTATAAGAACGCTAACATGAGACCCACCATTAATTGTCTGTGAAGTTTTAGGTTACTTGGCCTTTCTGGGCTTTAGGGTCACACAGCAGTGAAGCAGGGATGAATGTCTGTGATTTTTGTCTCACACTTTACTTTGTTACTTGTGAAAAGAACAGCGAGGACCAAGTGGGTAGAAAAGATGATGGAGGAACTGATGTGGGCCCTTCCTTAGAGGTAAGTACGGTTTCTGTATTTCTCTACAGGCTGCCTCTCCTGTGTGTGTTTGCATGCATGGTGTGGAGTAAAGTGAATTCTTGTGGAAAGGCTGATGTTAAGTCCACATTCTCCTCTGGATTCCAACGCGCGGCTGCTTCCCAGGCCACGAGTCTTCTCACAGCAGTGCTGACCGCTGTGGTGGCCTGCAGCCACAGCCATAGCTCTCCTCTTCTGTTTGCTCCATTTCTGTTTCATCACAGTTCCCCACTAATGGTTCCTCTAGCCTTCCTCCAAGGTGGTGCCAAGTGAAACAAGTACTTCTACGTCTCAAATAACTAGTTACTGCCTTTCAGGTGGTTTCTTAGTAAAATGTAACAGAAAGGGGGAGAAAAATCCAGCCAGGGCAAGCAGGAGGTATGTAGGCACCATGTGGCCTTTAGGGGAATTGGAATCTGATTTGGTTAAATTCCTATTGTCTATCTTATTTTCATGTCTTACCTCATTTTTTTTCTTGCACAAATGCAAAACTTATACACTTTTGTCTCTCCATATATTTATTTTCTTAAAATATCTTCATGGCCTATACACTTTTATCTAAATTCATTAACTTCACATGTTTATATTCTAGTAGTTGTGATAGATTTCTCTCTAATCTCAATTTCCTGTGAAACATCTAAATTTTACATGTCTTCCTGATTTGATTGTTTCATAAAAAGGTGCCATTAACACATTTTTTGTTGGTTTTGTTTTCTTTTTTATAATGCATTTTACAATATAATAATAAAAAGAATAGTGTGACTTTTTATTATAATAGTACAGTTCTTCCAGTTTATTCCTCAAAAAGTAATATATTTACAAGTCTAATTGCTAAACCCCAAAACAATATCTTTTCATCATCATCAGTAACTTTGTTCTGCTTTTTGCCCCATTTAAAAAATATGTTGTCATCTTCCACTGCAATCTTCCCTCCCCCTAAAGCAATACTTTTTTCTGTTATTTTTCCTACAGCATATTTATTCTTTTCTTTCTTTTTGGGTGTCAAATGCATTTTATGCATCAATTGATAAATCATATGATTTTTTTTTTTTGATTAGCTTGTTGACATGATGGATTGAATTGATTGATTTCAAATGCTGAACCATCCTTGTGTCCTTGGGATAAATTCAACTTGGTCATGGTGTATATTTCTTCTTAAGCATAAATATACTCAGTTGCCAATATTTAAAAAAATTTTTTGCATCTAAATTCATAGGAGATACTGGTTTATAATTTTCTTTTTAAATACTTTTTTTAGACTGGCTTTGAAATCAGGGCAATACTGGAATCATAATTAAGTTGGGAAGTGCTCCTTCCTCTGCTATTTTCTGAAACAGATTGTGTAAAATTTATTAAAATGTAATCAGTTTTGTTTTTTTAAACAGAAAACCAAACCAAAACCATTTCTCCTATCCTGCATTCTCCCACCTCTGGCAACTACCAGAGTTTAGGGTAAATCTATGAGCCTGGCGTTTTCATTTATTTATTTTGAAGATTCCATTTATAAGAAAGATCATACAGTGTCTTTCTCTGTCTGACTTATTTCACTTTCCATAATGCCCTTGAGGTCTATCCATGTTATTGCAAGTGGCAATATTTCATTTTTTAATGGCTGAATAATATTCTGTTATATATATTATAATTTATTCATTTATCCATTGGTTGGACACAGGCTGTTTCTATATCTTGACCATTATAAATAATGTTGCTAGGAATGTGGTAGTGTAGATACCTTTTCAAATTAATGTCTTCCTTTTCCTTAGATAAATGTCCAGAAGTGAATTGCTAGAGCTTGTGGTAGTTCTATTTTTAAGTTTTTACAAAGACTACATCCTGTTTTCCATAGTGACTTTACTAGTTTACATTCCCCCAGTACATAAGGGTTCCTTTTTCTCCACATGCTTATCAATCTTTGTTATTTCTATTTTTTTTTTTTTTTTGGTAATTGTAAAGGTGTGAGGTGGTATAACCTCTCATTGTGGTTTTGATTTGCATTTCCCTAATGATTAATGAACAACATTCAGAAAGCGAAGATCATGGCATCTGGTCCCATCACTTCATGGGAAATAGATGAGGAAACAGTGAAAACAGTATCAGACTTTATTTTTGGGGGCTCCAAAATCACTGCAGATGGTGATTGCAGTCATGAAATTAAAAGACGCTTACTCCTCGGAAGAAAAGTTATGACCAACCAAGATAGCATATTCAAAAGCAGAGACATTACTTTGCCGACTAGGTCCGTCTAGTCAAGGCTATGATTTTTCCTGTGGTCACGTATGAATGTGAGAGTTGGACTGTGAAGAAGGCTGAGCGCCAAAGAATTGATGCTTTTGAACTGATGTGTTGGAGAAGACTCTTGAGAGTCCCTTGGACTGCAAGGAGATCCAACCAGTCGATTCTGAAGGAGATCAGCCCTGGGATTTCTTTGGAAGGAATGGTGCTAAAGCTGAAACTCCAGTACTCTGGCCACCTCATGTGAAGAATTGACTCATTGGAAAAGACTCTGATGCTGGGAGGGATTGGAGGCAGGAGGAGAAGGGGATGACCGAGGATGAGATGGCTGGATGGCATCACGGACTCGATGGACATGAGTCTGAGTGAACTCCGGGAGATGGTGATGGACAGGGAGGCCTGGCATGCTGCGATTCATGGGGTTGCAAAGAGTAGGACATGACTGAGCAACTGAACTGAACTGAGCTGAATGATTAATGAAGTAGAATGTTTTTTCATGCATCTGTTGGCTATCTCTATTTCTTTTTTGAAAAAATGTCTATTTACATCTTCTGTCCATGTTTTAATCAGGTTGTTCCTTGCTATTGAGTTGTATGAGTTCTTTACATATCTTGGATATTAGCCCCTTATCAGATATATAATTTGCAAATGTTTTCTTTTATTAAGTAGACTGACTTTTCATTTTGTTGATGGTTTCCTTTGTTGCACAGAAGTGTTTTAGTTCAATGTAGTCCTACTTATTTATTTTTCTTTCATTGCTTTTGCTTTTGGTGTGAGAGTCAAAAAACATCACCGAGACCTATGTCAAAGAGCTTACCACTATGTTTTCTCCTAGGAATTTTATGGAGACAGGTCTTACATTCAAGTCTTTAATTCATTTTGAGTTAATTTTTGTGTATAAGATAGTCATTCAGATTTATTCTTTTATATGTGGCTGTCCAGTTTTTCCAGCATCATTTAAGAGATTGTACTTTCCTCCTCTTTATGTACTTTTTCCCTCTTTCCTCCTGGTTTATTGCTGGGCTCCTTCCTTTTTATGCTCCTTATCATGATTCAGGCTAGATAGACTGTGTGTTTCTAGGATTTATCCATTGCTTCTAAGTTGTCCAATTTATTGGCATGTAATCATTCAAAGTAGTCTCTTATGAGTCTTTGTATATTTGTAGTATCAATGATGATACCGTAACTTTCATTTCTGATTTTATTTATTTGAGCTCTCTTTCTTTTTTGCTTGGTGAGTCAGCTTATGGTTTGTTCACTTTTTTTTTTCAAAGAACCAGCTGTTGTTTTCATTAATCTTTTCTGTTGTCTTTTTCATTTATTTCTGCTCTAATAGTTGCTGTTATTTCCTTCTTCTATTAACTTTGGGCTTTGTTCTTTCTCTAGTTGCTTGAGGTGTAAAGTTAGGTTGTTTATTTGGGATTTCTTTTGTTTTTTGAGATAGGCATTTGTTGTTATGAACATACCTCTTTGAACTGCTTGTGCTGAGTCCTGTGTATTTTGGTGTGCTACATTTCATACCATTTTGATGTAATACATATTTTCATTTGTATCAGGAATTTTTTTGATTTCTATTTTTGTTTCTTCTTTGATCCATTGTTTGTTCAGTAGCATTTGTTTGATCTTCACATATTTGTGAATTTTCTAGTTTTCTGTATGTAATTAATTTGTTTCATACCATTGTGTTTGGAAAAGATGCTAGATGTGATTTCAACTCTCTGAGATTTTTAAGACTTGTTTTGTGGCCTAACATGTGATGTACCTTGGAAAATGTTCTGTGTGCAGTTTTTGGATGCATGTGTGTGTGCTCAGGCACTTACGTCGTATCCGACCCTTTGCGACCTGACCCTGTGGACTATAGCCTGCCAGGCTCCTCTATCCATTGGATTCTCCAGGTAAGAATACTGGAATGGGTTGCCATGTTCTCTTCCAGGGGATCTTTCTGACCCAAGGATTGAACCTGTTTTCCTGTGGCTCCTGCATTGCAGACAGATTCTTTACATGCTGAGCCATGTGGGAAACCAGTTTTTGGATGGTGTGTTTTATAAATATCTGTTAAGTCTGCCTGGTCTAACATGTTGTTTAAGGCTGATGTTTCTTTATTGATTTTTCAGTCAAGATTATCTATTCACTCATATAAGTGGAGTGCTGAAGTCCTCAACTACTATTATATTGCTGTCTATTTCTCCCTTTAGGTCTGTTATACAGCATTCTTGAACATGCAGAACAATATAGAAAATAGTAGTGAATACCTGCTCACCAACAAGTTCAATCAAATCTTGATAGTCTTTCCAAACCTGCTTCAGTTATTTTAAGAAACTAAAACTGTACAGGAAAAGTTAATATCACTTGTGTGCTTCTTTTTCTTTCTTCTCATTCACCTCCTGCCCTCTTCCAAGAGAAGAAATATCTTAATTTTTTTTATCATTCCCATGCATTTATAGATATATGCATCTATAAATGAAATCTATATCTACAAATCTATGTGTGTGTGTACTAAGTTGCTTCAGTTGTATCTGACTCTGTGTGATGCTGTGGACTGTAGCCTGTCAGGTTCCTCTGTCCATGTGATTCTCCAGGCAAGAATACTGGTGTGGATTGCCATTTCCTTCTCCAGGGAATCTTCCCAAGCCAGAGATCAAACTGTGTCTCTTATGTCTCCTGCGTTGGCAGGCAGATTATCTATAAATAAAAGATAGTGTTATACTCATGTGGCATTTTATGAAGTGCTAGTCTATAACTTTTGAGGGGCTCAATATTAAGATTTTTGAAACACATGGCAAATTTATGTATTTTAGTTTCTGTGTCATGTTCTGTTGAATACTTATAAAATGTGTTTGATCAGTGAATGGACACTTAGTACATTTTCAGTCTTGAATTATTATAAACAATGTTTCAGTGAACATTTCTGGACCTGTCTTCTTTTGTGAAGAGGCCTGGTTTTTCCTGTGTCCCTAATGCATTTTTAGTTGTGTAACAGTTCCTGCAAAATTAAACTTTCTTGCCACTTACTATCAGGGGACCAAAAGGCAAATTTCCGGGCTCCCATTTCATTTCAGTTCACTCTAGAAATGTCAGTAGTAAAGTTCTGACCATGACAATTAAAAGAAGTTGAGCTACCTGGTTAGAATAAAAACAACCTGTGGTATGAACCCTTTGTGATTCATCAGCTTCTTTAATGGTAAATTTGCAGTAGATACTACTCCTCTTGCAGTAGATAACTTCTGATATGCCACTTACCCAATGGTGCCTCTAATTTTCCTTCCTTCCCTTTGGAGCTCAGAGGAGGTTGTTCTGTACATCCCTCTAGGATAAGAGACTTTTCCATGGAGTCTTTCAGATTTATGCATTGTAAGCCTCCTGCAGCAACTGGAGATTTAATGCTTAAGGTCACTGTTTCAACTTTCTGTAAGATGGGTTTTTCTTCCTGCTAATGAAACTGGAATCACAACCACTCATTTCTGATAATTGCACTCAGAATTAGACTGCACTTTAGTCCACCTTTGCCTTGGGCTCATTTTTATATATAATAATGTGGAAGTATTTCCTGCAAAACTGCACCAAATAATTGTTAACAACTGAATAAACATGAAAGCGAGGTTGTATAATACTGCATTTTCACGTGATGTCATTGAGAGTTTGAGTCAATTATGGCAGCTCTTACTTCATGGGATTGCTTCTATCCTCTCACGTTGGCTTCTTATACTTGGGCAAACACAGTTCCAGTTTTGCTTCTCCTGCAACCTGAGCGGCTTCCTGTTGGGAAAGAATGCCAGTTTACATTATGCTGTTCTCTTTGTACTCTGATGAACTCAAGATAAGTAGAGTGAGCCAAGCTACATAGATCACCATTCTCCTCACCTAATTTTTTGTTTGTTTTAAGGTAGTTTTGTGTTTGACCTTTGTTATGTCCTGCAGAGCCATCAACTTCTGTGCTGCAAGAGACTCCTATATTTTTGCAGTAGAGTAACCAATGTTTTTCTGCTTCTGTTAATGTCCATGGATAATTTCAACCAGAGCCACATTAGTTCCCT
Source organism: Capra hircus (assembly GCF_001704415.2). NCBI lineage: Eukaryota > Metazoa > Chordata > Mammalia > Artiodactyla > Bovidae > Capra > Capra hircus. The sequence continues at coordinate 42,420,933 of NC_030827.1, forward strand.
TAGAGAAAACAGGGCAAGGGCCAACATTAACAAACAGAGAAGATCAATTTCTTGGATCAATATCCTGATTGAACAAGACTCATGGTCCCTCCACTTTCAATAAATTAAAAAACATTTGAAACCAGAAAACTGATAGGTGGTATTCTGCTCCAGGTAAGTTATATTCCTCATCTGCATTTTTATCAGCTAAACACAGCTCAGATTATTTTCCTCTGCTTAGGAGTTAGGATGGCATGTATAAGTGATGCTATTTGGACACGATAGTCTGAGTTTGTCGTAGGAGGAAAAATGAATGTGCTTTTCATTGTCAAACTTCCCTTGCAGGAAGGGCTGCCCTATGCATTCCCAATATTTTTTTTTTTTTCTGGTACCTATAGACAGAGGCCATCACTATTAGAAAAACATTATCATGATTCTTCACAGACATAGAAAATATTTTGAGTACTCTAATTCTCATAGGTAAAAATATAGGTCAGACAAAAAAAAAAAAAAAAAAACCAACACATGATGAAGTCATGGTTAGTGTCAATACCAGGAGTTTGAGTTGGCTTACACAGTTGGCATGTGTTAATATCTAAAACATAGAAAAGAACCTAATATGAAAAGGAAGTGTTCTTAACATTGGCTAAGGGAAAAAGGATATGATTGGGTCTGTTCACCAGCATTGCTTTATTTCTTTCCTTAAGCTCCATAGCTTGTTGTGCTGGCATGCACATGTGTGAGCTTGTGCTGTTCCCACTCTCCATAGAGCCAATTTATTTAAATCCAGGACAATCTGCTGCAGATTCTCCCTAAACTGTGCTGTCAGTTCACCCTCTTTTAGGGTGAAGTGGTGGTGTCTGGGCTTCCAGTGTTGGACCTTCACTTATCATGTTTCTGATCTGAGGAGGGAGGAGGGACTGTGCTTTACCTGCCTATCTAAGCAAGAAAGCAGCTCCCCAGATTAATCATTTATTGGTTGTAATCTTCTAGACTTTTGCCTGTTATTCAAGTTTCACTGCTTGAGGAGTGATTATGGGATTACGGACTTTTTACTGATGGTAGCTAATCGGGGTATATAGACTTAAACAATTCAACCAGTGTTTATTAGAAATGTACTGTGGATCTATCTTTAGGGTAGGTAATAAAAGCGTTTACACGATTCCTGCCTTTGATAGTAAGTAACTTAGATTGCTCTTTTGTTGATAGTAAGCCCATGGACAGTTTGGGAAGCATGTGCACATAATTCACACCAGTGGGTAATTTCCAGATGAAACATATTAGGAGAACCATGTACCAGATTGGACAGTCCTCAGCACTTGGGGTGCCAATACCTACCCTAGATCAGCCTGTGGACCCTGCCCTGATTGTTGCTGTAGATCATAACATCCCTTTTCCCGCAAAAAATGAGGATGTGAAAAATGGCTTATGTATGGAGATCAAAGCCCTTCCATCCTTGTTGGTTAGGTGGCTGGGTGGGATCTGGCCAGTCAGGGGATTCCCTGTTTCTTGTCCCTTCACACTACCACATCATCTGCAACCTCCAGCAGCCTTTCAGGTTTACTACAGTATGTTTCACAAATAGCATTATCATATATAAAGTGAAGTGGAAATGTTTGGGAAGCTCCCTTTAGATAAGTGTTCTTAGACTTAACTGTACTTTAGGATCACCTGGGGAACTTTAAATTTAAAAGCCCATTTCTAAGTCCCATAGACGATTAAATGAGAATCTCTGGGTGAGGTCTGGGCGTTGACATTTAAAAAATGCTTGAAATCATCTAAAAAATGCTTGAAATCATTTAAAAAATGATTTGAATGTGATACTAGGGCTGAATAACACTGCTTTGGACTGAAATTTAGACTAGAGGAATGGATATTGAAGTAGAGGGTGAACTGGAAGGGAGGTGGGGTTGGGTTATGGGACTTAACTGAGGTTAGAATATGAGAAGCTGGATTGAGAATGTGTGATGCCAGAGAGTACTCCCTCTGAAGGGTATACTTTTTTTATCTTTTACCCCCAGAATCTAGAAATAGTCATCTCTCTTTCCCAGCATTACATTTCTACATCCTACCTTGCAATTGCAACTGACGGAGGAGAGAAGTGCTGTCTGCCCCACACAGCATCTCTGTTGCTCTCAGAGAAGAAAAAAACCTTATACTGGAATTTTTGGGTCTAGGAACTTTCAGTGGGTTTAACACTAAAGTGAGCAGTGATCTGTGAGGACACTGGGTGTAGTGGGGAAGTACACTCATTATGAGGGCCATTTCTAAGGGAACAACTAGCAGGAAAATGAAACAAACTTTGCTTTCCTTATATGTACTAGAGAAGGCTCATACTTGAAATGGGGTGATTGAATTGTAATAGAAATATAACTTATTTTGTGTGTATAACGTTTGTATCCTCTGTTTTATTCATCATCTAGGGAAGCAGGCCAGCTCACCCAAAACCAGTCCAATAAACAATCATTTCACTGATTGGCCAGTTCTTCAAATAGCCAGTTTACCAATTTTTCTAATTTTCTCCATTTCCCAGAAATTTGGTTATTCATAATTGGGTAAAAATAATCATATCATATTGAAATTTAAAAATGTATTTCTAGAAACACAAACTCAGGCTTATGTGTCAATCTAAGGAATTGACACAGGGGTAGTAAACATACCTAAAATTAAAAAAAAGGAAGTAAATAACTTTTAAACACATATGGTAGAAACAAGAAGTGGCCCAACTAATCAAATCACACAAAAATTTTTGGTTTCTAACAGTGATTTGAAAAGATACACAACACAAAACCTGCAGATAATTCAGAGTGATGGAAAGGAAGTGAGAATGCATGGAAGGTATCACTTCCATGTGTATAACATTGACGAGACAGTAAATTCAGCTGAGAAAGAACAATAACAAAATAAAAGAGCATACATTTTGTTAAATCTTAAAAACATTGAAACCTTAAGCATGCTAAAAATTGGGACTGTTTGAACACGACAGAGACAAGAACAACCATGTTGCTTGTTGCATTTTGGCTACTAATTGCGAGAGATCACATAAGTAATGTTGTAATACTTGAAAAATTAGTAAGAGAAAATTAAAATGTTTTAAAAGCAGAAATGACATAGGAGAGAGTTGGTAAGACATCAGAATAAACTGAAGACTTTCCATATGAAATTCTGAAATAAAAGTCAGTCAGCTAAGACTTCGCAGAAATCCTCAAAATGTCAGAAGCCAACCCATCCTATATGCATTGTTATACATTTTATAATTATTTGCTTTTTAAAAGCAAATATTTTGATAAATATATACATTAGTAAAAATGGCAATTGGCCATTCAGCATATTGCTTTTTTTGTGAATTGACTAGGATAGTAAGGTACATAGCAGCAGTAGAATTACCCCATTTTCCAGAGAAACTAACTTAGTTTTGTAGAAAAAGGATCAAAAATTCATTATCTGTCTTGTGTGTACAAGGGTGTAGTTGCATGTTCCTTAGAAACCTGAAGACTATAGAGTAGATGATGCAAGCTCATGTCTGACATTTAAGAGGTACAACAAAAATAATTCACAAAGCATATTAATTAAAGGATATCAGATAAAAATATAAAATGTAATATAACTAATTTGCCAGGAAACCTCCTACCAAGCTTTTCAGAAACACACATAATGTCACTTGAGTTCTTGTGGAGAAGAAATACATCCAAAGCTAGAGAGCTCCCAGTGCCAGTGCATATGAGAAAATTGTCACTCCCAGATTTAGGACGGTATTTGGCACATGGCATGACATATGTCATCTTCTCTGCAAGCATTTTCTTATGCATATGGTCCCTCCAGCTAAAGGAGCCCATCCGCAGTCTATTTTATCAATAGTGAAGACACCCAGACTGAAAATAATCTTGCGCTCAATAAAATGAACTTATATTTGACCAAGAAAGCAGTATGTATTTTATAGATACACTTCTTTTCCTTAAGCCATTACTGCAGAGAATGTTGAGTACTGAAGGTATAGTACGGTTCCATGCCTACATACTAAACGTTAATTGTGTTGTTAACAGGAGTTCGAGAGTGTTTATTAACTATGAGAAGTTTGCCATGGATTCTATGTGCTCCATATTTGGCTAACTTTAAATGAAAACCTTCTTTTTTTTTTAATTTGAAAAATGGCTTATAATTTTTATATCCTTTTTTTTCCTGCTGTACAGCATTGGGAGTTTTATTAGTCAACATGATTTAAAGATGTAGCTTTCAAAAGGAAGCCTTGGCACAAATTTCTTGATTATGTCTGACCATTCCAAAAAAGTGAAATTATTTTAAACAGTTAACATGTAAATGCAATATGTTAAATAAAAGCAAGTTCATTCCTTCTTAATAGGTTTTTAAAGGAAAGAATGTGGTACATCACTCATGAGTTCTATTTTGAATGTTTGCTTTCTTTTAAAAAATGTAGGAAAGTAATTTTAGAAACTAAAATAGACCATGCTTTAAATGCTCTTTTTAATAGTGGAAAAATGATTTTTTAAAAAATACATTTTACTCACTGTAGCAAGTAAATTTCTATAGACATTAACAGAACTCACTACTAAACTTCAACTTCTATTTTTAAATTTTTGAAAGGACCAAGGAATCATTTTGAATATCAAATAAATGGAATTCAGAAATACCTAAGGGTTCAGAAAACTAAAACTAACATTTTCGTTGAAGAAATACTTCTTCACACTGCTAAAGAAGCCTCTGTCATAGGATTTGCAAAAATGGTATAGCTCTTTGACCAATACTCTGTCAACGTAGAGCCAGAAAGTCTAGACTTTGGTAAATTACAGTGTAATTAAAGTGTTGTGCTTTTTATGGTGGTGCCTTACTTGATGCAAAGTCTCCACAAGCAAGAGGCATCCAACTCCATCTCTCAGACTGTTTTTGGCAGTTACCATGACTGTCTTTAAGACTCTGTCTCAGATGCTCTAGTTCTCCTCTTTCTGGTCTTATGGTAGAATTACACTGCCCCAGTGAAATTGCACATGACCATGTGTTTTACTTTGAAGAAGGAAATGTGACTGGAGGGGATGTGTCATTTCTGGTGGAAGCTTTAGAAGGCAGAGTGCCATTAGCTGTATTCTCTTTCCTTCTGCCACAGTAATTGCCACCTCTCTGAATGGAAGAGTCTTTATCAGCTTGGTTCCCAGAGAGAGGGCACATGCATCCCTCAGCTGATCCAGTGGATATGAGAGATAAGACTTTGTAGTTGGAAGACATGAAAACTTGGAGGATTGTTTATTACTGCATCATAATGTTGCCTATCCCTAAATTTAACAATAATAAGAATAATGTCAAATTAACTACTCTCCCCAAAAGAAAACCAGCTCAAAGAAATAAATCACAAATTATTTGCTAAGGTGACATCACTTTTTATACACCATGTGAAGACATATAAAAAGTGAAAAAATTAATCATTAGAGCTATACTTAAAACTTTTTGATTTTAACATGATATAGGATTTATCACTGGTCTTGTGTTGTTTTGGAGAAGGAAATGGCAACCCATTCCAGTGTTCTTGCTTGGAGAAACCCACGGGCAGAGGAGCCTGGCAGGCTATAGTCCATGGGGTCACAAGAGTTGCACATAACTTAGTGACAAAACCACCACCACCACTTGTGTCATTTTATTAGATAGCGTCAGGAAACTTTTTCTATGTATAGACTGGTAATAAATATTTCAGGGTTTGCAAGCCACCTGATCTTTGTCACAACTACTCAACTCTGTCACTTTAGCTGGAAGTTAGCCATAGATAATATGTAAATGAATGGGCAAGGCGATGTTTCAATAGAACTTTATTTTTTTAAAAAAAAAGGTGGTGGCTTGATTTGGCCTAGGGGCTGTAGTTTGCCAATCTCTGTTGGTAGGTAGCATGTTTATAAGACCTACTAGGTTTATATTGGCCTCTCATATTTTCCTATATGACCAAATATTTTCTTAGAAGTGAATTCTATTTTTTTAAACCATATTCTAATTCTCTTTGTGAAATAGACAGTATAATTGGCATCAGTGGAGAAATTATATTGCTATGCAGTGGGAAGGATGCATATTTAATTTCTGATTTGTTAAATAATATTGTTTTACTAAGTTGAATTTCTCATTTTAATGGAAGACTGTTGAGTCACATTGAGATAAGAGGTTTGTTTGAAATCTTCAAAGCAATTTGCAGGAGAGCTAGACCTACAGCCCTGGTCTTCTGGTATCCACTTATTCCCATTCTATTTTCATTACTGTATACTGACTCCTAAATGACTAGAGAGGTTCAGAAAGATCAGGCCACAAATTTTAAACAGGTTTCCTAACTTTATTTAAAGACTGCAGAAACTGATTTTAGTTAATATTGAATACAGCAGGTGTTAAATGAGTATGTGTGAATATATACAGAGTGTATTAAGCTTCAGTTTAAGGTTTTATCAAGGTTGGAGGAAAAGGAAGATGTAGAGTCCTGCTATTAACCTAATTTATGATGTTTACTTATTCCCACCTCTCTGACTAATGCTCCTTCTGTTCTCTTTATAATTCTTGGTTTCTATCTACTACCTCTTTCCCCCAAGAGCTGCAAACATTAGCTGATTAATACTCAGTGTTCTTAGCCGCTGTGATCAGTGGAGGTAATCTCTCATACCACATTTATATCTAAATCAACATAATATATCTAAATCACTTTTGCTAATCTGCTGGAATTTGCTTAGTGTTTCCTGAGCTTATATCTCCACATAACAGAGTGTTTAGGAAAAGAAATACCTAGGACATAAGGATATGAGAGTTCAATTCTGTAAAAAGAATAGGTTTCACTTTTGCAGTTTGAAATATTTCATCAGTCTTTTAAAAATTATTTTTTCTTTTATTTTCCAGTCACGCTGAAAAAAATTCCACATACAAACCATCAATTCGGTGAGCATTTCCCTTACATTTCATACTCTATTTCTCTGTACTTTAACATAGGAGAAAAAGAAAAAAAAATTTGATTCTAGCAAGAAGAGTATAGTGTAAAAATCTTCTGTCTAGCTGCATTTATCTTGCAACTTAAAGTGTAATTAATTTATTTTCTTGAAGACCTAGGTTACTAATTATACTCAAATCTTGATTACTTGTATGCTGTATCGATTTTCTTTAGCTATGTTTGATCATAGATTATATTTGGTTACTGTGGTAGTCTGAATAATTATCCATCAAGACAGACATATCCTAGTCCCCAGATCCTGTGACTATGTTATTTTACATGGGAAAAAATACTTTGCAGATGTGATTCAGTCAAGGCTGTTAGGTGGGGAGAAAATCTTGTACTGTGCTGGTAAATCCAGTGTGATCACCAGCCTTCTCATAAGAGGGAGCCTTTCTCATTAGAAACAGGGAGAAAAAGATGTGCTGATAGCACCAGAGGTTGGAATCATGTGCTTTGAAGATGGAAGAAAAGACTATGAGCCAAAGATTTTAGACAGCTTCTAGAAGCTGGAAACAACAAGGAAACTGATTCTCATCTAAAGTCTTCAGAAGGAATGTAGCCCTGCCAATGCTTGATATTTTTGATTTTAGAATCTGACATCCGTACTATAGTAAAAGTCACTCAGTCAAGTTTAACTCTTTGCGACACTATGAACTATACAGTCCATGGAAATTCTCCAGACCAGAATAATGGAGTGAGTAGTCATTCCTTCTCTAGGGGATCTTGTGAACCCAGGGATTGAACCCAGGTCTCCCACATTGCAGGTGGATTCTTTACCAGCTGAGCCACAAGGGAAGCCCAAGAATACTGGAAGCCAAGAATGCTGAGCCACAAGGGAAGCCACAAGGGTAGCTTACACCTTTTCCAGGGAATATTCCTGATCCAGGAACTGAACTGGAATCTCCTGCATTGCAGGTGGATTCTTTACCAGCTGAGCTATGAGGGAAGTCAGTCAGTTCAGTCGCTCAGTCATGTCTGAATCTTTGTGACCCCATGAACCTCAGCACGCCAGGCCTCCCTGTCCATCACCAACTCCCGGAGTTTACCCAAACTCATGTCCATTGAGTCGGTGATGCCATCTAACCATCTCACCTTCTGTCATCCCCTTCTCCTCCTGCCCTCAATCTTTCTCAGCCTCAGGGTCTTTTCCAATGAGTCAGCTCTTCGCATCAGTTGGTCAAAATATTGGAGTTTCAGCTTCAACATCAGTCTTCCTAATGAACACCCAGGACTGATTTTCTTTAGGATGGACTGGTTGGATCTTCTTGCAGTCCAAGGGACTCTCTAGAGTCTTCTCCAACACCACAGTTCAAAAGCATCAGTTCTTCAGTGTTCAGTTCCTTATAGTCCACCTCTCACATCCATACATGACTACTGGAAAAACCATAGCCTTGACTAGATGGACTTTTGTTGACAAAGTAATGTCTCTGCTTTTTAATATGTTGTCTAGGTTGGTCATAACTTTCCTTCCAAGGAGTAAATGTCTTTCAATTTTATGGCTGCAGTCACCATCTGCAGTGTTTTTGGAACCTCCAAAATAAAATCAGCCACTGTTTCCACTGTTTCCCCATCTATTTGCCATGAATTGATGGGACTGGATGTCATGATCTTAGTTTTTTGAATGTTGAGCTTTAAGCCAACTTTTTCACTCTCTTTCACTTTCATCAAGATGCTCTTTAATTCTTTACTTTCTGCTATAAGGGTGGTGTCATCTGCACATCTGAGGTTATTTATATTTCTCCCAGCAAGCTTGATTCCAGCTTGTGCTTCATCCAGCCCAGCATTTCTCATGATGTACTCTGTATACAAGTTAAATAAGCAGGGTAACAATATACAGCCTTGATGTACTCCTTTTCCTGTTTGGAACTAGTCTGTTGTTCCATATCCAGAACTGTTGCTTCCTGACCTGCATACAGGTTTTTCAAGAGGCAGAAAGGTGGTCTGGTATTCCCATCTCTTTTAGAATTTTCCACAGTTTATTGTGATCCACACAGTCAAAGGCTTTGGCATAGTCAATAAAGCAGAAATAGATGTTTTTCTGGAAATCTCTTGCTTTTTTGATGATCCAGCGAATGTTGGCAAATTGATTCCTGGTTCCTCTGCCTTTTCTAAAACTAGCTTGAACATCAGGAAGTTCACGGTTCATGTATTGCTGAAGCCTGGCTTGGAGAATTTTGAGCATTACTTTACTAGTGTATGAGATGAGTGCAATTGTGCAGTAGTTTGAGCATTCTTTGGCATTGCCTTTCTTTGGGATTGGAATGAAAACTGACCTTTTCCAGTCCTGTGGCCACTACTGAGTTTTCCAAATTTGCTGGCATATTGATTGCAGCACTTTGACAGCATCATCTTTCAGGATTTGAAATAGCTCAACTGGAATTCCATCACCTCCGCTAGTTTTGTTCGTAGTGATACTTCCTATGGCCCACATGACTCACATTCCAGGATGTCTGGCTCTCGGTGAGCGATTACACCATTGTGATTATCTTGGTCTTGAAGCTGTTTTTTGTACAGTTCTTCTGTGTATTTTTGCCAGCTCTTCTTAATATCTTCTGCTTCTGTTAGGTCCATACCATTTCTGTCCTTTATTGAGCCCATCTTTGCATGAAAAGTTCCCTTGGTATCTCTTGTTTTCTTGAAGAGATCTCTAATCAGTCCTGTTCTATTATATTCCTCTATTTCTTTGCACTGATCGCTGAGGAAGGCATTCTTATCTCTCCTTGCTATTCTTTGGAGCTCTGCATTGAAATGGATATATGTTTCCTCCTCTCCTTTGCCTTTTGCTTCTCTTCTTTTCACAGCTATTTGTAAGGCCTTTCAGCCATTTTGCTTTTTTGCATTTCTTTTCCCTGGGAATGGTCTTGATCCCTGTCTCCTGTACAATGTCATGAACCTCTATCCATAGTTCATCAGGCACTCTTTCTATTAGATCTAGTCCCTTAAGTCTATTTTTCACTTCCACTGTTTAATCATAAGGGATTTGTTTTAGGTCATACCTGAATGGCCTAGTGGTATTCCCCACTTTCTTCAATTTAAGTCTGAAGTTGGCAATAAGGAGTTCATGATCTGAGCCACAGTCAGCTCCTGGTCTTGTTTTTACTGACTGTATAGAGCTTCTCCATCTTTGGCTGCAAAGAATATAATCAATCTGATTTCAGTGTTGACCATCTGGTGATGTCCATATGTGGAGTCTTCTCTTGTGTTGTTGGAAGAAGGTGTTTGCTATGACCAGTGCATTTTCTTAGCAAAATTCTATTAGTCTTTGCCCTGCTTCATTCCACATTCCAAGGCCAAATTTGCCTTTTACTCCAGGTGTTTCTTGACTTCCTACTTTTGCATTCCAGTCCCCTATAATGAAAAGGACATCTTTTTTGGGTGTTAGTTCCAAAAGGTCTTGTAGGTCTACATAGCACTGTTCAACTTCAGCTTCTTCAGCATTACTGGTTGGGGCATAGACTTGGATTACCATGATATTGAATGGTTTGCCTTGGAAATGAACAGAGACCATTCTGTTGAGGGAAGGGGAGTATGCATTTGTGATGTTTAAGCTACTACCTTGTGGTAATTTGTTGCAGTGTCAATAGGAGACTATTACACTTAATTTCCTAAATTATCAAATAATTGAATTTTACAATGAGCGTCTGCAAGAGAAATAACCAACTTCTGTTTCTCAAATACTACAGCCCATTTTTTAGTAAAACATAACTTTTTTTAGCAGAAAAATAATAAGTGGGATTATATCAAGCCAAAAAGTTTCTGCACATGTAAAGAAACCATCAACAAAGCTAAATGGTAACCTACAGAATGGGGATGTATTTGCAAACAGTATATCTGATAAAGGGTTAATATTCAAAATGTATTAAGACCTCATCTAAGTCAATAACAGAAAACAATAATCCAAAGACATGCAAGAAGGGAAAGTGGTTGTCTGAGGAGGCCTTACAGATAGCTGAGAAAAGAAGAGAAATGAAAGGCAAAGGAGAAAGGGAAAGATAAATCCAACTGAATGCAGAGTTCCAGAGAACAGCAAGGAGAGATAAGAAAGGCTTCTTAAGTGAACAATGCAAAGAAATAGAGGGAAACAAGTGAATGGGAAAGACTAGAGGTCTCGTGAAGAAAATTGGAGATGCTGAGGGAACATTTCATGCCAAAATGGGCACAATAAAGGATAGAAATGGCAAGGAACTAACAGAAGCAGAAGAGATTAACAAGAGGTAGCAAGAATACACGGAAGAACTATACAAAAAAGGTCTTAAAGACCCAGATAACCACGATGCTGTGGTCACTCACCTAGAGCCAAACATCCTGGAGTATGAAGTCAAATGGGCCTTTGGAAGCATAACTATAAACAGAGCTAGTGGAGATGATGGAATTCCAGCTAAGCTATTTAAAATCCTAAAAGATGATGCTATTAAAGTGCTGCGCTTAATATGCCAGCTAATTTGGAAGACTCAGTAGTGGCCACAGGAGTGTAAATGATCAGTTTTCATTCCATTCCCAAAGAAAGACAAGATCAAAGAGGTTCAAACTACTGTACAATTGTACTTATTTCACATCTAGCAAGATTATGCTCAAAATCCTTCAAGCTAGGCTTCAACAGTACATGAATGAAGAACTTCCAAATCTGCAAGCTGAATTTATAGAAGGCAGAGGAACAAGAGATCAACTTGCCAACATCCTGTGGATCATAGAAAAAGCAAGGGAATTCCAAAACATCTACTTCTGCTTCATTGACTACACTAAAGCCTTTGACTGTGTGGATCTCAATAAACTGTGGAAAATTTTAAAAGAGATGGGAATACCAGACCAGCTGACCTGCCTCTTGACAAATCTGTATGCAGGTCAGAAAGCAACAGTTAGAACAAGACATGGAACAACAGACTGGTTCCAAATTGGGAAAGGAGTACATCAGGGCTGTATATGGTCACCTTGCTTATTTAACTTCTATGCAGAGTACATCATGTGAAATGAGTGGCTGGATGACTCATAAGCTGGAATCAAGATTGCCAAGAGAAATATCAATAACCTCAGATACACAGGTGACACCACCCTTATGGCAGAAAGTGAAGAACTAAAGAGCCTCTTGATGAAAGTGAAAAAGGAGAGTGAAAAAGTTGGCTTAAGGCTCAACATTCAGAAAACTAAGATCATGGGATCCAGTCCCATCACTTCATGGCAAATAAATGGGGAAACTGTGGAAACTGTGGAAACTGTGGCTGACTTTATTTTTCTGGGCTCCAAAATCACTGTAGATGGTGATTGTAGCTATGAAATTAAAAGACACTTAATCCTTGGAAGGAAAGTTATGACCAACCTAGACAACATATTAAAAAGCAGAGACATCACTTTGTCAACAAAGGTCCATCTAGTCAAGGCTATGGTTTATCCAGTAGTCATTTATGGATGTGAGAGCTGGATTATAAGGAACTGAACACTGAAGAATTGATGCTTTTGAACTGTGGTGTTGGAGAAGACTCTTGAGAGTCCCTTGGACTGCAAGGAGATCCAACTAGTCCATCCTAAAGGAGATCAGTCCTAGGTGTTGATTGGAAGGATTGATGTTGAAGCTGAAACTCCAATACTTCGGCCACCTGATGCGAAGAGCTAACTCATTGGAAAAGACCCTGAGGCTGGGAAAGATTGAGGGCAGGAGGAGAAGGGGACGACAGAAGATGAGGTGGTTGAATGGCATCACTGACTCAATGGCCATGGGTTTGGGTGGACTCCAGGAGTTGGTGATGGACAGGGAGGCCTGGCGTGCTACAGTCCATGGAGTTGCAAAGAGTCAGCACGATTGAGCAACTGAACTGAAGTGAACTGAATTTGGCAATAAGGAGTTTATGATCTGAGCCACAGTCAGCTCCCAGTCTTGTTTTGCTGATTGTATAAAGGGTTTGTTTTTTTTCTTTCTGTACTTTTTATTGTATTGACATGAGAAGATGAATTTTAGTTAACCTATTATAATGATTAAATCATTATGTAATAAATAAATCAATTAATTAAATTTAATATTTTAAAATCACTATATATGTAAATTAAACCATCAGCAATTTCTTTCAGTTATTTTTTTTCCTTTTTTAAATTTTTTTATATTTTTTTAATTTTAAAATCTTTAATTCTTACATGCGTTCCCAAACATGAACCCCCCCCTCCCACCTTCCTCCCCATAACATCTCTCTGGGTCATCCCCATGCACCAGCCCCAAGCATGCTGTATCCTGCGTCAGACATAGACTGGCAATTCGATTCTTACATGACAGTATACATGTTAGAATGCCATTCTCCCAAATCATCCCACCCTCTCCCTCTCCCTCTGAGTCCAAAAGTCTGTTATACACATCTGTGTCTTTTTTGCTGTCTTGCATACAGGGTCGTCATTGCCATCTTCCTAAATTCCATATATATGTGTTAGTATACTGTATTGGTGTTTTTCTTTCTGGCTTACTTCACTCTGTATAATCGGCTCCAGTTTCATCCATCTCATCAGGACTGATTCAAATGAATTCTTTTTCATGGCTGAGTAATACTCCATTGTGTATATGTACCACAGCTTTCCTATCCATTCATCTGCTGATGGACATCTAGGTTGTTTCCATGTCCTGGCTATTATAAACAGTGCTGCGATGAACATTGGGGTACATGTGTCTCTTTCAATTCTGGTTTCCTCCATGTGTATGCCCAGCAGTGGGATTGCTGGGTCATAAGGTAGTTCTATTTGCAATTTTTTAAGGAATCTCCACACTGTTCTCCATAGTGGCTGTACTAGATTGCATTCCCACCAACAGTGTAGGAGGGTTCCCTTTTCTCCACACCCTCTTCAGCATTTATTGCTTGTAGATTTTTGGATCGCAGCCATTCTGACTGATGTAAAGTGGTACCTCATTGTGGTTTTGATTTGCATTTCTCTAATAATGAGTGATGTTGAGCATCTTTTCATGTGTTTGTTTGCCATCCGTATATCTTCTTTGGAGAAATGTCTATTTAGTTCTTTGGCCCACAAGGGTGCCCACTTTCACCGCTACTATTCAACATAGTTCTGGAAGTTTTGGCCACAGCAATCAGAGCAGAAAAAGAAATAAAAGGAATCCAAATTGGAAAAGAAGAAGTAAAACTCTCACTGTTTGCAGATGACATGATCCTCTACATGGAAAACCCTAAAGACTCTACCAGAAAATTCCTAACCTCATCAATGAATATAGTAAAGTTGCAGGATATAAAATCAACACACAGAAATCCCTTGCATTCCTATACACTAATAATGAGAAAGTAGAAAAAGAAATTAAGGAAACAATTCCATTCACCATTGCAACGAAAAGAATAAAATACTTAGGAATATATCTACCTAAAGAAACTAAAGACCTATATATAGTCTATAAAACACTGATGAAAGAAATCAAAGAGGACACTAATAGATGGAGAAATATACCATGTTCATGGATCAGAAGAATCAATATAGTGAAAATGAGTATACTACCCAAAGCAATTTACAAATTCAATGCAATCCCTATCAAGCTACCTGCCACATTTTTCACAGAACTAGAACAAATAATTTCAAGATTTGTATGGAAATACAAAAAACCTCGAATTGCCAAAGCAATCTTGAGAAAGAAGAATGGAACTGGAGGAATCAACTTGCCTGACTTCAGGCTCTACTACAAAGCCACAGTCATCAAGACAGTATGGTACTGGCACAAAGATAGACATATAGATCAATGGAACAAAATAGAAAGCCCAGAGATAAATCCACACACATATGGACACCTTATCTTTGACAAAGGAGGCAAGAATATACAATGGAGTAGACAATCTCTTTAACAAGTGGTGCTGGGAAAACTGGTCAACCACTTGTAAAAGAATGAAACTAGATCACTTTCTAACACCGCACACAAAAATAAACTCAAAATGGATTAAAGATCTAAATGTAAGACCAGAAACTATAAAACTCCTAGAGGAGAACATAGGCAAAACACTCTCAGACATAAATCACAGCAGGATCCTCTATGATCCACCTCCCAGAATTCTGGAAATAAAAGCAAAAATAAACAAATGGGATCTAATTAAAATTAAAAGCTTCTGCACAACAAAGGAAAATATAAGCAAGGTGAAGAGACTGCCTTCAGAATGGGAGAAAATAATAGCAAATGAAGCAACTGACAAACAACTAATCTCAAAAATATACAAGCAACTTATGCAGCTCAAGTCCAGAAAAATAAACGACCCAATCAGTTATTTTTTAAACTGGACAAATTTCATGTTATTTGTCACTTTACCTTTTTTTTCCTTTTTGGATAATTGTGAGTTCTAAAAAACACTATTGATTTTAGACTAGACTTCCAGTTGTTGCAGTTGTTCTGCAGTTTGTTCAATGTTACTGTATGTTCTTGTTTCTATGAATTTTAAGGAACACTGTGGGGAAGTGGAAGCTGGCCCCCAGTAACTAGTGCCATCAGAGATTGGAAGAGTTTGTTGTAGGATCACTTACATTTAGGCATGGAAAGTGTCCCTTTTTTCCCCAGAGCCATTTCACCTGCATGGCCTGAAGTGAGGCCAGGGGCCAAAACACAAGAAGGGAAAGAAAAACCTTTCGTTACAAATTAATTGGAAGAGAGAGCAAGAAGAAAAGGAGCTTCTTCATCCCTTCTCTTTACTCAAGAGATTGTGAAATCTAGTTGTTAGGGGGAGAATTAAACTGTATTTTATACTTGGGTATTTTTTAGACATGGCCAGTTCGAGCTGCAGAGGACTTTTAAAGACACAATAGTCTTAGAATTTCCTAGAACTTTTAATAATAAACCTGGAAAAATGCTTAGTCCCTTGCTGGTGGGACTCACATACACCCTGTTGCTATGTGTAGTCAGGACTCTGAAGAATCAGCGTGTGATTCCTATGGTTACATTTTACCTGCTGCTTGTAGCTGGTTTCAGTTTTTGTTAAGCCCAAGAAGGAATACCTTACCTAAAATATTAAGGGTCACAAAGTTTAAAATGTAGACTCCAATAAATGCTTTGCTTTTGTACATGGTCTTCCTTTCTGTCACCCATTGGGGGTTGATTTGTTCCCCTTTTCTACCTGATTTTGGAAAATACTCATTTGGGAAAGTGGTTAGATGATTTACTGCCCAAAGGGAAAATAATTTATCTTCACATTGGTGCTGAATTTAAAAACTTTACAGATGCTTGTTCATAAAATGGGGTATTTTCAGGAAAGGGGTAAAGAATTTGAGCACTTAATACTCACTAAGATATTGGTACCTCACAGAATAAGATGAGATGTAATAGTTTATTCAAGCAATTTAAAACCTTACTGGGGAGGTAATACCTTTCCTTGGATAGGTAGCTCATAAAGCACAAATGCATGAGGTCTCATATCTGTTGCATGATGACAAGGTGAAGGAGCAAAGAAGATGGATAGAGAGGTTGAAAAATCTTCCCAGATGAGATGGGTTGAGTTAGATTCTGAAGTATGGAAAGGATTTAAGAATTTAAAGATGAGAAATGAGAAAGTCCAAGATATTAGGAGATGTCAACAGCAATGATGAGCATGTCCCAGAGATTGAGAGGAGTCCTGATTTTTGCTGCTGGCAATGTGCATTTATAATCTAATTGGAGGGCAGGTCACCACAGTATTTTTCTTTTCTCTGAGTTCTAATGAGAAACACACTTTTTATTTCCAGGTAGGACCCAGCTTTTCCTCTTTTGTGCCAACTTCAGCTGGTGAAGTGTTGTCTTAGCTGTAATAGCAGACTCTTCTCCAACAGGCACAGACTTATGTTAGAAGGCGTAGCATCCTGTCACTTTTCACTTAGCATTTGCTTCAAATAGATGGAAAAAAAAAGAACGTTCTAGCAATTGGATGTTTTGCAGTAGCAACAAAACCTATGTGAGAGCTGGTCCTTCACTGTGTAGTTTCTCTCTTAAAGATCCAGTGATATCTCAGATTCCCTGTCCCTCATAACCAACATCACAACTTTGTCTTCTCTTTCTTTAATTTATGCATAAATAGTTTTGAGGAATAAAATAAAATAAATAGTTTTGCCACACGGAAGAAAATGTCCTACCATTTGGCCCTATCTTGAAATGTAAAATTTTAAAATTATCTTTTGCCTTCATGGTTTGAAAATATGAGAAACTGAAAAACCATCCTTTGAAAGTGAAAACTAAGTGGGTTACGTCAGATTCTGTTTTGAGGCACGGCTTCCTAATTATCTCGTAAGGCTCAAAAACCTTTCAGATAACAGCCTAATTTTGGAAATACACTTCTTTCCAAAAATGAAAATGTGCCACAAGGCTGAGTGCTGTTATAATAACAGAGAAGGAGAACCTGCGGGCTGTGTGTGAGGCCAGTAGCCATGGCACCGTCTGTACATGTTTTAATATGCAAACTCACAGAGTGCTCCCAAGCCCACTGTTTCCCAGTTGTTACTGTTGGCTTGGCCTCCAACTGTCACCACCAAATGCTTTTTTCTTTTTTTTTTTAGTTTCCAAATAGTGTTTTTAATGGCTGCATGTAGTACGTCAAGGGTATATATTGTTACCCTGCTTATTTAACTTATATGCAGAGTATATCATGTGAAATGCCAGGCTGGATGAAGCACAAGCTGGAATCAAGATTGCTGGGAGATATATCAATAAGCTCAAATATGCAGATGACACTACCCTTATGGCAGAAAGCAAAGAAGAACTAAAGACCCTCTTGATGAAACTGAAAGAGGAGAGTGAAAAATTTGGCTTAAAACTCAACATTCAGAAAACTAAGATCATGGCATCTGGTCCCATCACTTTATGGCAAATAGATGGGGAAATAATGGAAACAGTGAGAGACTTTATTTTCTTGGGCTCCAAAATCACTGCACATGGTGACTGCAGCCATGAAATTAAAAGATGCTTGCTCCTTGGAAGAAAAGCTATGACCAACCAAGACAGCATATTAAAAAGCAGAGACATCATTTTGCCAACAAAGGTCCGTCTAGTCAAGGCTATGGTTTTTCCAGTAGTCATATACGGATGTGAGAGTTGGAGTATAAAGAAAGCTGAGTGCCGAAGAATTGATGCCTTTGAACTGTGGTGTTGGAGAAGACTTGAGAGTCTCTTGGACTGCAAGAAGATCCAACTGGTCAATCCTAAAGGAAATCCGTCCTGAATATTCATTGGAAGGACTGATGCTGAAGCTGAAACTCCAATACTTTGGCCACTTGATGTAAAGAACTGACTCATTGGAAAAGACCCTGATGCTGGGAAAGATTGAAGGCAGGAGGAGAAGGGGGTGAAATAGGATGAGATGGTTGGATGGCATCACCGACTCGATGGATATGAGTTTGAGTAAGCTCCAGGAGTTGGTGATGAACAGAGAAGCCTGGCATGCTGTAGTCCATCTGGTGGCAAAGAGTCAGACATGACTGAGTGGATGAACTGAACTGTAATAAAAGATACAAACCCTTCAAGACAAAGGAGAACTTTATATTCAATCTTTTCAACAAGCTCAACCTTTGTGTACCAGTTTTAGGGCCAAGTTCATTACTCCTTGTTATCTGTATATAACACCTCTAAGTGATGACTCCAGAATATATCTAATCTGATTTGATCCAGATCATTCCAACAACTACTTGGGATGAAGGTTCCTAATTAATCAAAATCAAAGTCAAATTGATTAATTATCTCCTCCCATTGCTTAATGCTTACTGTCATTCATTTTGATGATCAAACTAAGAACCTTAAACATGGTCTTCTCTTCCTTACTACTGTTATCCTTTTTAGTGTCTCCATTCTCACAGGGGCTCTAGTTTATTATAGACATTCTTAATTTCCTACCCAGTTAAAAGCACAGACACCTCATTCTTTCTGCTATCTTGAACATAGTCTTTGCACTGGCTTAAATAAGACATCTTCTCAAAACACAAATCTGTTCATTACACTGTCTTTTCAAAATTCTTTACTCAAAGAAAAATATTTACATTTCTTGGCATGGATTATGTGCTCCTTTATAATTTGGCCCCAAGCTACTTTATTTTTTACTATTTTTTTTCACTCAACATTATCATGTATAGTATGCTATAAACACATAGAAATTGCCAGTCCCTTCTGAAATATTCAGTTCAGTTCAGTTGCTCAGTCGTGTCTGACTCTTTGCGACCCCATGAAGTGCAGCACACCAGACCTCCCTGTCCATCACCATCTCCCGGAGTTTACTCAGATTCACGTCCATTGAGTCGGTGATGCCATCCAGCCATATCATCTTCTGTCATCCCCTTCTCCTCCTGCCCCCAATCCCTCCCAGCATCAGAGTCTTTTCCAATGAGTCAACTCTTTACATGAGGTGGCCAAAGTACTGGAGTTTCAGCTTTAGCATCAGTCCTTCCAATGAACACCCAGGGCTGATCTCCTTCAGAATGGACTGGTTGGATCTCCTTGCAGTCCAAGGGACTCTCAAGAGTCTTCTCCAACACCACAGTTCAGAAGCATCCATTCTTGGGCACTCAGCTTTCTTCACAGTCTAACTCTCACATCCATAAATGACCACTGAAAAAACCATAGCCTTGACTAAAAGGACATTTGTTGGCAAAGTAATGTCTCTGCTTTTGAATATGCTATCTAGGTTGGTCATAACTTTTCTTCTAAGGAGTAAGCGTCTTTTAATTTCCTGGCTGCAGTCACCATCTGCAGTGAGTTTGGAGCCCCCCAAAATAAATTCTGATACTGTTTCCACTGTTTACCCATCTATTTGCCATGAAATGATGGGACCGGATGCCATGATCTTAGTTTTCTGAATGTTGAGCTTTAAGCCAATTTTTTCACTCTCCGCTTTCACTTTCATCAAGAGGCTTTTTAGTTCCTTTTCACTTTCTGGCGTAAGGGCGGTGTCATCTGCACATCTGAGATTATTGATATTTCTCCCAGCAATTTTGATTCTAGCTTGTGCTTCTTCCAGCCCAGCGTTTCTCATGATGTACTCTGTCTGCATAGAAGTTAAATAAGCAGGATGACAGTATACAGCCTCAACGTACTCCTTTTCCTATTTGGAACCAGTCTGTTGTTCCAGGTCCAGTTCTAACTGTTGCTTCCTGACCTGCACATAGGTTTCTCAAGAGGCAGGTCAGGTGGTCTGATATTCCCATCTCTTTCAGAATTTTCCACAGTTTATTGTGATCCACACATTCAAAGGCTTTGGCATAGTCAATAAAGTAGAAATAGATGTTTTTCTGGAACTGTCTTGCTTTTCCATGATCCAGCGGATGTTGGCATTAGGTGGATGCAAAAGTAATTGTGGTTTTTGCATTATTGAAATTTGCCTTCGATATTGGAATACATTCTTAAATAAATGTGGTTATGTTATACATCATTTTAATGTACATTTTTTACTTCATGTTTTTTGCTAATTACTTATTACTTGGTGTGTATTTTATATTTATTTTAGACATGAAAATGATGTTAGACAAAAAGCAAATCTGAGCGGTTTTCTTATTCCAGTTCAAAATTGGTGGTAAAGCAGTGGAGATAACTCGCAACATCAACAATGCATTTGGCTAAGGAACTGCTAGCGAATGTAGAGGGCAGTGGTAGTTTCAAAAAGTTTTCCAAAGGAGACGAGAGCCTTGAAGATGAGGAGCACTGTGGCTGGCCATCGGAAGTTGACAACAACCAATTGAGAGCAATCATCAAAGCTGATCCTTTTTGCAACTAAACAGAAAGTTGCCAAATAACTCAACATCGACCATACTATGATTGTTTGGCATTTGATGCAAATTGGAAACATGAAAAAACTTGGTAAGTGGGTGCTTCATGAGCTGACTGCAAATCAAAAAAATCATCCTTTTTGAAGTTTTGTCTTCTCTTATTCTGTGTAACAACAATGAACTGTTTCTTGATCAGACTGTGGTGTGTGATGAAAAGTGGATTTTATACCACAACCAGGGATGACCATCTCAGTGGCTGGACCAAGAGGAAGCTCCAAAGCACTTCCCAAAGCCAAACTTGCACCAAAAAAGGTCATGGTCACTGGTAGTCTGCTGCCCATCTGATCCACTACAGCTTTCTGAGTCCCAGTGAAACCATTATATCTGAGAAGTATGCTCAGCAGATCAATGAGGTGCACTGAAAATTGCAATGACTGCAGCTGGCATTGGTCGACAGAAAGGGCCCAGTTTTTCTCTACAACACTCAACCACACATCAAAAACCAAGGCTTCAAAAGTTGACTGAATTGGGTTACGAAGTTTTGCCTTATCCATCATATTAACCCATGTGTGTGCTAAGTCACTTCAGTCATGTCTGACTCTTTGCGACCCTATGGACTGTAGCCTGCCAGGCTCCTCTGTCCTTGGGATTCTCCAGATAAGAATGCTGAAGTGGTTTGCCATTCCCTCCTACAGGGGATCTTCCCAATCCAGGGATCAAACCCAAATCTCCTGCATTGCAGGCGGATTGTTGTTACCACTGAGCCACTGGGAAGTCCATATTCACCTGACCTCTCGCCAACTGGCTACCACTTCCTTAAGCATCTTGACAACTTTTTGCAGGGAAAATGCTTCCACAGTTAGCAGGATTTAGAAAACACTTTCCAAGAGTTTGTTGAATCCTGAAGCACAGATTTTTATGCCACGGGAGTAAATAAACATTTCTTTTTGGCAAAAACATGTTGATTGTAATGGCTCCTATTTTGATTAACAAATATGTATTTGAGCCTAGTTATAATGATTTAAAATTCAGGGTCCAAAACTATAATTACATTTGCACCAACCTAATACATTGTCTTCTGTTAAGCCTTACGCCCCCTCATTTTTACTTGGCATTTCTTTTCACACATGTTAAAATTCTACTTAGCCTTTCAGACAGTTCAAATGTCACCACATCAATAACTTATTTCTGATCTTGCCCTTTCAACTCTCATTACCCTTTTTCTTTCTTCTGGCATGCATCAAGTTCTACCTTATAGCATAATTTAATAGAGGAAAGTTTGGAATTCTCATCACAAGTTTAGGTTCAAATCTGAGTTTTTCCTTATCTGTGATCTTGGGCAGGATAGTTAATTTCTTCTTGATCTATTCTTCACTTTTAAGGAATAAGAGAGGTAGATTTCCTTAAGTTATGAAGTGCTACAAATGTGATTGTTAGTATTTGAGGAACCAGAACATGATTATGATACTAAAGCTATGTTTGAAGGTACAATGAGTCAGGAACACTGCAATCTTTGGTTGATTGATCAGGGGTAGATTTAAGCACAGTTAGCAGAGGGCAGTCCAAAGAATCTTTGAGTTGACCAAGTCCACCTCTAAAGTTCAAAGAGCTCTGGTTGCCACCATTCTGTAAGTTAAAACGTGTGGTTTTGGGAGATGAGCAAATCTGGGTTTAAATTCTAAACCAGCATTTATGATCTTCTTTGAGATTCTGTTCCTCACCTGTACAAATAATTCACTGGTAAGGATTTGCATGGATCTGTTATGAGAGGCACAAATGCTGTGAAACATCACTCCTTTTTGATGGTACAATTGTAGAAAATTGAATGTTTATTCTCATAATAAGTGAAGGAGAAACTCAATTTTCTTGATATTCTGAAGAAGTGTTTCCAGCTCTTAGTGTGTCCTAGAACTGGAATTTCTCATTTTGGAGCAGTTTGTGGCAGCAGTGTGTTCATCATTGAAGGGTAGGGCTTGTGGGCTTCTCTGGTGGCTAAATGGTAAAGAATCTGCCTGCAATGTGGGAGGCCTGGGTTTGACCCCTGGGTTGGGAAGATCCCCTGGAGAAGCAAATGGCATCCCACTCCAGTATTGTTGCCTGGAGAATTCTATGGACAGAGGAGCCTGATGGGCTATATAGTCCATGGGTTCACAAAGAGTCAGACATGACTAAGTGACTAATACTTTCAGTTTCACTTCTTGTTATACTAATGTAGGAGCATCCTTGATAAAACTGGATTTTACAAAGAAGTACACAGATGGACCCAGGATAAGGTTTAGGAGCCTGATTAAAAATTGGATGAGCAAAATATCCTTGTCAACATTTATAGAATATACATTCTCTATATAATAGGCACTAAATAATCCCTCTCTCCCCTCCTCCCTCCTTTCCTTCCCTCTCACCCAAAAAACTTTCTGTGGAACTTAAACTATCTCTGACAGAAATCCTATGTGAAATATGTTCAACTCACCTTCCAAGATAATGATTAGAAGTGGCTGTGTTAAGAAAGACTGTGAAGCTGTGTCTGAGCTCATTGGGAAAGAGGACTGTAGTCAATTAATAAAATTTGCCATGGCAGTGCCATGGGGACAGTAGCAGCCGGCAAGCAATGTGTTTTTCATCCTTGATGCATGTAGATGACATGTGGCTGTTTAGTTCAAACAAATGTTCCTGAAATGGTTCAGAGGCAGCACTCTGTTAAATATAGACACAAGAGCTTAAAGTCTCATCTCAAGACCAAGGATACTGGCGTGATTTTGAAATCATGGGTTTTTGTTGTTGTTGTTAAGACTAAAGAGGCTGATAACTGAAATCTTCAATAAAACAAAGTCACCAAGTTATTAAGCCCACATTGGATTGTCATTGCTCATAGAATAATGAATGCTGTTTTTAAAAATATACATTTTCTTTCTCTTCTTCTTCAGTTCCTCAGTCTGAAGACTAAATAGATAATGCTTTTGAAACTCAATTACAACATAATAAAGTGACCTAATGCTAAACATCACTGTGGCTTTACTTTGTAGAAATATTAAATGCACTTTTTAGAAATGATTTTTTGTGATTTCCCTTTGGCCTGTAGGAATATTTGCAGTGAATCTCAATCTTTCCTTACTGTCTGGATAAAAGCTTCTACCCCTCTGCACCCTTCTTCCTAGAGCTGATCCGAAGGCTGAGGCTAATGAATAAATAGGCGTTCTTTTTCCAATCTGCTCCCCAGGAAGTGTATGAGAATTTATGGATTCTCTTTGGTCAAGAGCAGATTTCTGGTATCTGAGTAGCTTAGGCAGAAGCATTCTGTCTCTCTCTCACTCTCCTCTTCTGGTGAGGAAGACAGGAGTATTTAAATTTCCAGAGCAGTTACCTTAATCATTTTCTGGGTTTGCTCTAAAAACTAGTCTGTGGTGGTGGTTTGCAAGTGACAGTGTGTGGATATTTTAGTTACTACCAGGTGAGACCCAGTTTCATCTCATTCTCTCAGGACCTTAGGGGATCTTTTGCTACACTGCTAAAATCCCCTCTCGGCTCCCCTACATTTGTTAAACTGAGGCCCAGAGATTACAGTTAAGCCTAGCACTGCATGCTGCTCTAATGCTGATCATTAATTGCCTGTCCAGATGGCCCTGGCCTCTCACTGACAGACAGTAAGTCTAAATTGTTCATCTCCAGTGTTTCTTGTAGACTGCCCAATATGTTTACTGTGGTCCATTTACAGGAGGGTGACATTAAGCAGATCTGATGCTAGTATTCTGGCACTAGTCCTGAGGAGCAAAGTGGCAGATTTAGGCAGGAATGTGGAAGACTCAGTAAATGAGTAAGTTGCATCCGAAAGCACCAGTGTTCCAGTGTAGCCGACTATTTTAGTCATCCATCAGACAGGTAGGAATTCAAGCTTAGTGCTCCATTCATGCTGGCCTGGAGAAGATTAGCAGTGCAGCAACTGACACCTCAAACTACTTTCCTTTAAGACATGGAAGCAACGAGCAAGCAACAACAAAAAACATCAGTCTCACACCTACCTTAAGGTCATTCTCATAAATGTCAGTCATGCTGAGACCAGTGGCGTTTCTGGAGACATGTGTCACAAGAGAGTTATAGCTCACTCACATGCTGCTTAAAAATTGCATTCTCCTTTTAGAAGTTTTGTGTTAATGTCTACTTGATCTCACAGTTCTTTTAGTTCCACCTTTCTGCTGGCTCAGCTATCAACATATTCCATGTTTATCTTTATTTTCTGTTCCTAAGAGCCATAACTGCTAATACCAAAGGTAACTTTTCTCATTTTTCTTTCTTTTGAAATATCAGAGAGTAAGCCCTTGAAGGTGCTGAATAGCTAATTAAGAATGTATAGTCATGTTTTGTGTGGTGACATCAAATCTCTTAGATATCAGAGTGCCAGTTATGTGCAAGGCACTTGGCTCCATGTTATCATGGATCCAAGAAACTAGTCAAATTCCTGCTATCAAGTAGGTTTATGTGAAAAACACCTACCCTGTTAATCATATACATTGAAGGTATTCTTTTGAAACCCCACCAATGTTGCTCGATTTCTAGAAAGCCATTCATTTCTTGGTAGTCAGCTTATAACCGTGAACTATAAGTATGTGCAATTTAAATAATTCTGGCTGCCTTTAAAAGGATGAATTGAAGAGTGCAGGAGTAGAAACAAGAAGACCCTGATAACCTTGTGTAATATAGTGCATGAGAAGCACATGATTCAATGCATTGTATAGAGGCGGAGGAGGATGGGAAGGATCACTGCAGGCTGATACCATTATTGTGGTCTTTTGTAATGTTACCTATAACTGGTAACTTTCTAAATCTCCTGGGCTTAAAATATACATATTTATTTTTCCTTTGGAAACGAACACAAAATACTTCAGCTTCTCCAGGTATATGGAATAACAATGTTTTGTAGTTACTCTTTTTTATGACTCTAGTATATTTCAGGGCAATGAAATGGGCCTTACATATTGGGAAAGAATTTATAATTTGAGAGGAAGCAAATCTAGATATGAAAGCAGCAAGATAATTTTCCTCTAAGGTTTTCAAAGTTCCATTCAGCCTTACCATTTGATAGCAGTGGTGATGGAGAGAGTGTTCGGTGTGTGTGCTTCAAGCCCCTGAAATGATCCTCCTTTCTCTGGACTTCAAAGTATAGAAATTGTTCCAGCCTCCTTTTCTACTTCAAACCACACTGTCTGGTGGTCAGACTTTGAACTCGGGACGAGAATAGAATTAGCCTTCAGGAACTTTGGGGGAGATTTATAAAATAAGCAATGAACATTTCTCTGCTTTCTAAAGACTTTTTGCTACCATTCCAATAACATCCCTGGTGGGCTATAATAAGCATAGTTAAAAAAAAAAATCTCTCTTGGATCTCTACTGCCCCACTTTCTGGTTTTGAACAGCTACCCAGGAAACTATTATCTCTGAAACAGTTTCTATTCTTATGTGAAGAAGGCAAATATGGGAAGGCTTCCTTAGTTTCCTCTAAAGGTAGGATTAGAATGGAAGAATTCAAGAATGAAGAGACATTTTAGGACTTTTCATCCAGTTTCATCTTTGTAACTTGACTTTGTGTGTTTAGGTAATTTATTTTCTTTAACACATCAACCAAAAATTAATCAGTTGATCTAAGAAAGAAATGGAAATTTTCTTCAAGCGAATTTGATGATTTTAACCCAGGAGGGGCATCTCAGTTCTGAGAACTGTTTTGCTTGTTAGAAGTCAATACATGGTTACATGATTTTTGAGACAGAGGGCTGTATATTAAATGATGTATTATTGACAATTTACACAATCCAGATCTAAGTGTTATTGTGGCCCCTTATAATATCAAGAAGGAATGTTGCCTTTTAAATAGCTGTCTTGTTGACGATAGGAGAATGTTGCCTTTTATGATTGTGAAACTGTGCAATTCAGATTGGGACTTGAACCCATGGCTTTTAATTGAGATGCCACACCTAATCTCAGGACTTAAAGAAGCTCAGGTTCTTTATGTCCCATTGCAGAAAGAATTCAGTGAGAGACAAAGTGATGGGTAAGTAGTGGATTTAGGTAGAGTGATATACATTTCACAGACAGAATGTGGTCTGGCTCTAAAGATGAGAACGGCCTTGGGAGAAACATACTCCACAGATGGAGTATGGGCATCACAGAAAGCAAGAGGCCCTGAAATATGAGTTGGTTAGTTTTTATGGGCTAGGTAATTTTGTAGGATAACAGGTGGGAGAATTATTCCAATTATTTGGGGGAAGGCATGGAGCATTGGGCTCCATACATGCAGAGATTTTTTTTTTTTTTAAACTATGCTTATTATAGCCCACCAGGGATGTTATTGGAATAGTTGTATCCAACTATTTTCAACCCCATGGACTGTAGCCTGCCAGACTCCTCTGTCCAAGAGATTCTCCAGACAAGAATACTAGAATGGGTTGCCATTTCTTTTTCCAGGAGATCTTCCTGACCAGGGATTGAACTCACATCTCTTTACATCTCCTGCATTGGTAGGTGGGTTCTTTACCACTAGCACCACCTGGGAAGCCAGGAATTGGGCTACTGCCCACATTTTGACCTTTTATGGTTGATCTCAGAACTGTCATAGCTCCTGTGGATGTGTCATTTAGCATGCTAATATATTAGTGATTGTGTGTGTGTGTGTGTGAGTGATCTTATAATGAGGGTCAAAGTCCACTGGGAGTTGAATCTTCTACCATCTTGGATCTGGTTGGTTCTAACCAGTTTTTGTCATGTCCTATGACTAACACTTCTCTTTGGAAGGAAAGCTATGACAAACCTAGACAGCATATTAAAAAGCAGAGGCATTACTTTGCCAACAAATGACCATATAGCCAAAGCTATGGTTTTACCAGTAGTCATGTACAGATGTGAGTTGGACTATGAAGAAGGCTGAGCACTGAAGAATTGATGCTTTCAAATTGTGGTGCTGGAGAAGACTCTTGGGAGTCTGTTGGGCTGCAAGGAGATCCAACCAGTCAATCCTAAAGGAAATCGGTCCTGAATATTCAATGGAAGGACTGATACTGAAGCTGAAACACCAATACTTCGGCTACCTGATGCAAAAATGACTCCTTGGAAAAGACTCTGATTCTGGGAAAGATTGAAGGCAGGAGGAGAAGGGGGTGACAGAGGATGAGATGGTTGGATGGCATCACCAACTCGATGGACATGAGTTTGAGCAAGCTTTGGGAGCTGGTGATGGGCAGGGAAGCCTGTCGTGCTGCAGTCCATGGGGTTGCAGAATCAGACACTACTTAGTGAGTGAACAGTAACAACAACAATGGCTATGTAATTTTTTAAAAGGCTATGTCACCCACCTGTAAATGGACTACAGTAAACATATTGGACAGTCTACAAGAAACAGCGCAGATGAACAATTTAGACTTACTGTCAGAGCTAGGACCATCTGGACCTGCAGTTAATGATCAGTATTAGAGCGCTATTAGTGCACTGTCCCCTTCCTTCCTCTGTTTCGGTTCTACTTGTAAATATTTCTGTAATCTACCTTTCCCTCTCTGTTTATATTCCCACAAGCATTTGTTTATTTATTCAAAGCAATGTTTATTTATTATGAACTTAATATGTTACAGACACTTCCAGGTATTTACTGTGCATTGAGTGCTGCTATCTCAATGTCAGCTGTGTGCTAAAGTTTGTACAACTATGGGCATCTTTTCCCTACTCACTGTTCAGGGACATCATATTGAGGCTTAAAAATGGCAACAAATCAGAGTTTCCTTCCCCTGGAAAGCTGCTGCTGCTGCTGCTGCTAAGTCACTTCAGTCGTGTCCAACTCTGTGTGACCCCATAGATGGCAGCCCATCAGGCTCCCCCCGTCCCTGGGATTCTCCAGGCAAGAACACTGGAGTGGGTTGCCATTTCCTTCTCCAATGCATGAAAGTGAAAAGTGAAAGTGAAGTCGCTCAGTTGTGTCCAACCCTCAGTGATCCCATGGACTGCAGCCTTCCAGGCTCCTCCGTCCATGGGATTTTCCAGGCAGGAGTACTGGAGTGGGGTGCCATTGCCTTCTTTGCCAGAATACTATTCACATCTCTAATCTCTCACCTATTATCTCAGAATAGCCTCCTAGTTGGAGTTCTCATTTGGTGATTACCTCCTGAACAGTGACAAGATTGTGATCTTTTTAAGATATAGACTTGTATGTCTTTTGCTCCTTTCCATCATCAATGGTGTAAAAAAAAAATCCTTATTTTGTTATATGAGACCCTTCTTGAACTGGTTGCCTTGCCATATTCATTTCCTATTACTGTTATATTTTTATACTCTGCCAGTACTATATATTATAGAGATTCTGAGTAAAACCACTTCTTTCTTTCTTTTTTTTAAACCTACTTATTTCTGATCTGATTTTTATACATACTGATCACTTAGAATACTTTCTTTTTTCCTTCTGGTAACCTCTAACCTCTAAATTTTAACAACGAGGTCAGTATTTGGCACAAAGCAAGTGAGCATCATATTTTATCATGAAATGGAATGAACATTTATTTAGTGTTACTTCTTTTAGTAAGCATTTCTGGAGTCTCTCCCCCTCCTCATTACAGAGAACATTAAGTTCTCTGTTATAATATTCCTTTCATTATCATATGAAGAAATCCATGGTCACATATAATGTTGCATGATCAATCCATTTGTTTATAAATCTCTTTCCTCTATTAGGCATTGAGGTATCCATTTCCATCAGTTTTGAAATTAAGTCCATTGCAGAATAACATATGATTAACTGCAATCTTGTGCAATACCTATTATACACTTCTGTTAGTAAGGATAAGAAAGGTTGTGCTGTGATAATAAGTGAAGTGAAATTCACTCAGTCTTGTCTGACTCTTTGTGACCCCCATGGACTATACAGTCCATGGAATTCTCCAGGCCAGAAAACTGGAGTGGGTAGCCTTTACCTTCTCCAGGGGATCTTCCCAACCCAGGGATCAAACCCGGGTCTCCAGCATTGCAGACAGATTCTTTACCAGCTGAGCTACAAAGGAAACCCAAGAATACTGGAGTGGGTAGCTATCTCTTCTCCAGTGTGATAATAAACACATCCTTAAGTTTAGTGACTTTATTCTGTGCTTATTGGGGCAGTTTTCTAGAGCAGCCTCTCTCCTCTGCACAGATTTTCAGAATCCAGTCTGCTTCTGTATTTTGAGGAAACTTTATCTGTGGCTTCCAAGGTAGCTTATCAGTGGGGGAGAGATGAACAGGAAGCATAATGTCCCACATGCCACTTCTTGGAATATGGGACTGAATGTTGATGTTTGGAGAATGTTTATAGTTTCAGCCATAAAACATTAAGGATTTAGTGAAAGGAAAATATCATTATGAGATGGCAGATTTGGGTGAAGTTTTATGGTAGAAATAGGACTCAAATTGAACTTGAAATGAAGTTAGAATTTAGATAAGAAAGAGAGAAGATATTCTATTCATTTCTTGACCTAAAATGTAATTAAATTCTGGCTTAATTCCAGATTATTTTCTTATTTCTATATAATTTTCAGGTTCATAATTTTACTTATACTGCCTGATTTTTTTTTAAATTAGAGTATAATGAAAACATTTATTTAGTTTAGTTTAGAATTCTCATTAAAAACTCAGCAGGGGGTTGTGGTTACTAATTAAAGACTATTAGATTAGGTATCATTGATATTTAGAAGTTTGGGAAAAAAATGTCATTTCATGGAAGACCAGTGATATCAGCCATGGTAAATACTGCATCTTCTACATAAATAGTTCAGTGTACATTTTGCTAGATGTAATCTTGCATCACAGAGAAAATATCTGTCTCCATTTGGAGTCTTAACACTCCATATCTACTGACCAATATCAGTAGACTTAACCAATAGTTAAACTTTGGTTTGCCCAACTAAGGACTTCCCTGGTGGCTCAGATGGTAAAGCGTCTGTCTACGATGTGGGAGACCTGGGTTTGATCCCTGGGTTGGGAAGATCCCTTGGAGAAGGAAATGGCAATCCACTCCAGTACTCTTGCCTGGAAAATCCCATGGACGGAGGAGCCTGGTAGGCTATAGTCCATGGGGTCGCGAAGAGTTGGACACAACTGAGTGACTTCATGTTCACGTTGCCCAACTAGGCCATTTTCTAAAAGGGAGCAGATCATAATGCTTCTTGCTTGTATTATGCTTTTCAGATTTGCAAAGCAGTTTCATATTCACCATTTACTTTGATCCTTTCACTAACCTCTTGTGCATAGATACCATTGAATCCCATCTTGCAGATGAAATAATTGAGATTAATTGACTTTCCCAAAGTAATAAGACAGATGACTAATATTAGAAATAGGACTGAAATCCATATTTTGGGACCTAAGCCAAGTGTTATTTTTAAAATACCATATACCCACCTTTTCCATTACCTTTTTGATGTTGATAAAATCAAACTGTCCTGGTTCTGATTGTTACTGAGGTTCCATGAGGAAAACTGATTTTTCCAGGATCAAATATTACACTAAAATAATACTGGCCACAGTTTAAGGAAATAGCAAAATAATTAATTGTTAGAGGGAAAATAATAACAGATTAAAACTCTCTCAAATTAAGTCTTTATTTCCTCTTATCCTAGTTTCTGAAAACATTTTATATAATTTATATTTACCTGAATTATAAGTTTCATGACTACATCTGCTTGCTTGTATCATTTTTCATTACTTTTAATTAAATATATATTGATCATATAGGTTGAGCACTACAGTAGACACTGGAGATCCAGTGGGTAGTAATGTATAGTTCAAACCCTCAGAGAGAAGATATCAGACCTTGCAGTGACTGTGAAGATGGGATGAATACAGGAGTAGTGAAAGAATTCATTGAGAGAGGACCCCATAGAGTCCATCAGGGGTAAGGATGCCTCCTTGGAAGTGTCTGAAGAAGTAGTAAGGATTTTAGGTATGTGCCAGAGATGCCCCTGGGGAGACAGCTTCATGAAGAAGGTGCTGTGCCAATTCTGCTTGGAGGCCAAAGAAATATGAAACTGTGATATAGTTCAATACTGATAAGTATGCAAATATAGTTATCATCTACATATAAGCATATTAAGATAAAGGAGTAAAATGCTTTTAATAGGGAAAAGGGTAGTGGTTCTGAGAGTCTAGTTTGCATTGGAATCACCTGAAAGTCTTAACTAGATTGACACCACCACTAGAGTTTTTCTGATTTAGTATTGTCTGGGCTGGGTGCTCAGGATTTGCATTTCTAACAAGTTTCCAGGTGATGCTGATACCACAGGTCTGGGGACTACACGCTGAGGAGCACAGTCATGGAGTGAAGGATTAGAATCTGTGTGTCAGTGACGTTCAGCTGTACCTTTGCCATTTGCTATTAGCGTACATTCTTAAGGCAGTTAGTATTTAATACAAAGGTGCTTCATATGGTGCTAAATGAGTAAGTCAATGAATTTGATTAATTACTTTCCTTTGGTTATACCATTTATGTGGATATATGATTATTTCAGATTCACAACGAATACAAAAGCTATAAAGAGATGATATCTGAAAAACTGCAACTGGAAGAATTTACTAGATTTACTGGCTGTGTATCCTGACTATATTTTTAGGGCAAGTGTTTGAAAAAAAAAAAACTTCATTTAAAAATAGAGAAGAGCTCACTTGGATATTTATAACCTGACAGGTTAAAACTAGCACAACATCTGAATGGGAAATTGTTGAGTCTTAAAACCTACACAGGCATTTTCTAAAAACTCAATGAATTAATTCATTTGAAATTCCATTAAGAAATATATAGTTCTGGGCAAGAATTCTTTCAGCAGGGAGATCTTCCTAAAAGGGTTAACATGCTAAATTATCTACCACCTTTGAAAGAAATTTCAGTTCTATTAGAAGGAAGCCGTATTTCCTGAGTAAAACCTGTAGAAACTCCTTCCCCTAGGTATTTCCTGGCAACAACTAGAATCAGATGGAGGGAGGTAAAATTAAAAGTCTTGGCCTTTTACCCAGACTCTGCTGCCTTTAGTACCTTCTACCCAGGTTCATTTGTTTAAAGAGTCTAACTGGGCTGGGAGGAGTCAGAGAGAAAGAGCCACCATTCCAGAAGATTCAAGGGCAGTCGTTCTCGGAGGCTCTGGTTGTGCTGGGGAGGGAATGTCTATGGTCCTAGGTCCTGATGTCCTTAACTGAGCAAAGCTTATGGACTCAATGAGCTCAATTTGGAGGACTGCTTTAAAGATGGAAGGGCAAGTCTTGGAAGAGTATTAAAATGGTAGAAAACCTCAACTTGAAACAAGGATGAGGCATCAAAGAGATAGATGAGATAAGGGAGGGAAGAAAAAGTTCTGGGTCCTTTATTATAGGCCAGAGAATTTATAAGCATGATCTCATTGAATCCTACCAGCAATCCTGTGAGATTGATGTTAGTATCTCCCATTTGCACAGGACAGTACTGAGGCTCTGAGTCTCCACAGAGTAAGTATCAAAGCTGGGACAGGATTCTAGGTCATTAGACTCAAAAGTCTAGCCTAATTTCACCTGTCAAAGTCAGACATGGCAGGTGTATAGCTCAAAGATGATTATTGGAGATAGAATGTGGATAGATAAAATACTGAAAGAAATTTGAACAGTTTTCATGATAGTCAGACCCTAACTCTTATTTAAAGCAGAAAAAGAATTAACTAAACTGTTTGTATTGAATACATAAGACCCTTAGTTTGCTGGTCTCTTGGAAGCTGTTCTTCATTTATTTCCTCTGCTCCTCCCCTGGATCTATTTAGTACTCGAAAGGCCTGAACTTGAGTGATCTGTTATTGATTTTCTAAAGACACACTCATAAACCAAGCCTTGTCATGAACTGCCACACACTTGCCTCGTACCTCTCCGTCTCAAAAGGTGGTATTTTTGGCAGTGCTCTTTGGGGATGACCTTTTGGCATTCTCCCTGACCTTCCAACAAGGTCTCATTCCTAGCACATCTAATGTCTAGTACAGAGTGACAAGACCACTTAAATTGGCCAGCTTTTTAAGGAAAAATTGTGAATGACAGAGTAAAAGAATGAGATGAACCTTTCCTAACTGCTTCCTTCTTTTACTTTTTTTTGTGTGTCTGTGTGTGTTGGACTCTGTCTGAACGCAAATAATGCTCCTTTGCCCTCCTTTCCTTATTACCTTGCATCCCAGATAAAAGTGCCTTATGGAATAAAAATCCTTGACATGTTTCTGAGGGAGCGTCTCCCTTAAACAATTAATCTCCTAATTTAGGAGGAATCTTATTACTTCAGTTTCCATATCACTAGTTTTAAAAAACATTTTTAAAGGAATGTCACCATAATATAGAGCATGGAGCTTTGTGCACAAGCATGTAAATCATTTTTGTAAATAGCTATTTCCTGAGGATGAACAGCAATTTGTGCTGGGTGGGAGGTAAAGCAGATTTCATCATTTAGTAGTGAGATACACATACTTCTCAATTATCAGTGCTAATGGGGACAATGATAATAAGGGTAATGGAGTCCATAAGAAATCCATGGTGGAATTTAAATCAGTTCTTTTTGCTTCTTCTTAGCAGTGATGGCAAATACTTTGCTAGAGAGAAATTTTAGATTGTTTTTATATTTCAATTTCTATTCCAGTTCCTGTTATTTCTCAACAACTTAAAGATGATACTTAAACAGACAAAGGCCTTGTTGCATTTTGAAAATAAAGTTATTTTAATCAAACTGTTTATGAATATATAGTACCCAAACAATGGCCTATTTTTCTCTCCATTGAATTGAATAAATATTGGCATTAGATGAACAAAGTAAATACTAAACACTTTTACTAAAATTAGCAGGGCATTTACTGGAGAAAATTCTGATATTATCCAGAAATGAAATGGGTTCAAATAACTGAGACTTCCCTTAAACTCTTGTGAAGAATGATAGCTGCAGATAGTAAGGTATTCACCATATTCATTGCCTCTTTTCCTATTTATATAGAGAAAGTAAAATAAAAGACTCAGACTCCTTCGGATAAAACTTCTCTAGCTGCTAATTTTTTTTCCACATACAGAAGTATGACTTTATTGGATAGCATAAGTATTTTAAATATTACTATGACAATGTGATAGAAATTAATAATTTAAAGGATAACAAAATAAAAACCAAGATACAAGTGAGTCCCCTCTCTAATATCACATCTGCCTTCTGTTCCATTCACAGTTGACTGAACTTTAACCGACCACATCTGTTTCAGTCAGAATCATTTTCACTCCTAAGTTCAGAGATGCAAAGAGTTTCCCTCATGTAACTTGGGCAGAAGATAGCCTCAAACAACTTTAAATTCAAGATGCCCTGATGCATCTCCTGAAAACTCCCGTGTGTTCAAAGACTTTTGTGCTAGTTCCAGTCTGTTCCCTCCGGCAGTAGATCCGTAATTAGGAGTTTACCCCACACACAAGCTAACACCTTTCTAGAGAGCTGTCTTCTGCTATTTCTAGCAAGATTTCTAATTTGCTACATATTTTTATCAGCCACATCACTAAGTTTTCTTCTCCTTCCAAGTCAGAACAGAAAGATGAAGAGAAACATTATAGCCTTCTAACTTCTGAGCAGAACAAACCTTTCAGTGTTCTGAAGGACTTCCAGCAAAATTTCTTGAGTGGTGAAGGTACCATATTAACCTCATTTTTTACTTTGCAATTTTTCCTCTGGATTTCTCTCACTTTCTTTTTCAAGAGTGATTTAACACCGAATCAGTTTTCTTTCCTTGAAGTAGAACTTCCTGAAGTGTTTAATATTCACCCAGATTTCTTAAAAGGAACTTTTCTTAACACTTCATTATATAAATATGCCCTGAGTGCCTACTGATGCTTTTATAGAGACTCTTGCCATATAGAGCCCAGCTGTCCAGTATGGTAGCCACTAGTCACATGTGGCTCTTGAACACTTGAAATGCATTGATCTACACTGAGATGTACAGACTGTACACATGGACATCACCAGATGGTCAACTCAGAAATCAGATCGATTATATTCTTTGCAGCCAAAGATGGAGAAGGTCTGTCAGTTCAGTTCAGTTCAGTTGCTCAGTCGTGTCCGACTCCCTGACCCCATGAATTGCAGCATGCCAGGCCTCCCCGTCCATCACCAACTCCTGGAGTTCACTCAGACTCACGTCCATCGAGTCCGTGATGCCATCCAGCCATCTCATCCTCTGTCGTCCCCTTCTCCTCCTGCTCCCAATCCCTCCCAGCATCAGAGTCTTTTCCAATGAGTCAACTCTTCGCATGAGGTGGCCAAAGTACTGGAGTTTCAGCTTTAGCATCATTCCTTCCAAAGAAATCCCAGGGCTGATCTCCTTCAGAATGGACTGGTTGGATCTCCTTGCAGTCTAAGGGACTCTCAAGAGTCTTCTCCAACACCACAGTTCAAAAGCATCAGTTCTTCGGCACTCAGCCTTCTTCACAGCCCAACTCTCACATCCATACATGACCACAGGAAAAACCATAGCCTTGACTAGACAGACCTTAGTTGGCAAAGTAATGTCTCTGCTATAGAGTCAGCAAAAACAAGACTGGGAGCTGACTGTGGCTCAGATCATGAGCTCCTTATTGCCAAATTCAGACTTAAATTGAAGAAAGTAGGGAAAACCACTAGACCATTCAGATATAACCTAAATCAAATCCATTATGATCATACGTTGGAAGTGACCAATATATTAAAGAGATTAGATCTGATAGAGTGCCTGAAGAACTATGGATGGAGATTTGTAACCATCCCCAAGAAAAAGAAGTGTGAAAAGGCAAAATGATTGTCTGAGGAGGCCTTACAAAGAGCTGAGAAAAGAAGAGAAGCAAAAGGCAAAGGAGAGAATAAAAGATATACCAATTTGAATGCAGAGTTCCAAAGAATAGTAAGGAGAGATAAGAAAGCCTTCCTCAGTGATCAGTGCAAAGAAATAGGGGAAAACAGCAGAATGGGAAAGACTAGAGATCTCTTCAAGAAAATTAGAGATACCAAGGGAACATTTCATGCAAAGATGGGCACAATAAAGGACAAAAATGGTATGGACCTAACAGAAGCAGAAGATATTAAGAAGAGGTGGCAAGAATACATAGAAGAAGTATATAATAAATATCTCCATGACCCAGATAACTGCGATGGTGTGATCACTCACCTAGAACCAGACATCCTGGAATGTGAAATCAAGTGGGCCTTATGAAGCATCACTATGAACGAAGCTTATTGGGGTGACGAAATTACAGTTGAGCTTTATCAAATCCTAAAAGATGATGCTGTGAAAGTGCTGCACTCAATATGCCAGCAAATTTGGAAAACTCAGCAGTGGCTACAGGACTGGAAAATGTCAGTTTTTATCCCAATCCCAAAGAAAGGCAGTGCCAAAGGATGCTCAAATTGCTGCACAGTTGCACTCATCTCACACACTAGCAAAGTAATGCTCAAAATTCTCCAAGCCAGGCTTCAACAGTATGTGAACCGTGAACTTCCAGATGTTCAAGCTGGTTTTAGAAAAGGCAGAGGAATGAGAGATCAAATTGCCAACATCCACTGGATCATCAAAAAAGCAAGAGAATTCTAGAAACACATCTACTTCTCCTTTATTGACTACACCAAAGCCTTTTAACTGTGTGGATCACCGCAAATTGTGGAAAATTCTGAAAGAGATGGGAATACCAGACCACCTTACCTGCCACCTGAGAAATCTGTATGCAGGTCAAGAAGCAACATTTAGAACTGGACATGGAACAACAGACTTGTTCCAAATAGAGAAAGGAGTACGTCAAGGCTGTATATTTTCTCCCTGCTTATTTAACTTATATGCAGAGTATGTCATGAGAAATGCTGGGCTGCATGAAGCACAAGCTGGAATCAAGATTGCTGGTAGAAATATCAGTAACCTCAGATGACACCACCCTTATGGCAGAAAGTGAAAAAGAACTAAAGAACTTCTTTATGAAAGTGAAAGAGTAGAGTGAAAAATTTAGCTTAAAGCTCAACATTCAGAAAACTAAGATCATGGCATTTGGTCCCATCCCTTCATGGCAAATAAAGGGAAACAATGGAAATAGTGACAGACTTTATCTTTTTGGGCTCCAAACTCACTGCAGATGGTGACTGCAGCCATGAAATTAAAAAGTGCTTGCTCCTTGGAAGAAAAGTTATAACCAACCTAGACAGTGTATTAAAAAGCAGAGACATTACTTTGCCAACAAAAGTCCATCTAGTCAAAGCTATGGTTTTTCCAGTAGTCATGTGTGGATGTGAGAGTTGGACTGTGAAGAAAGCTGAGTGCAAAAGAATTGATGCTTTTGAGCCGTGGTGTTGAATAAGACTCTTGGGAGTCCCTTGGACTGCAAGGAGATCCAACCAGTCCATCCTAAAGAAAATCAGTCCTGAATATTCATTAGAAGGACTAATGCTGAAGCTGAAACTCCAATACTTTGGCCACCTGTTGTGAAGAACTGATTCCTTTGAAAAGACCCTGATGCTGTGAAAGATTGAAGTTGGGAGATGAAGGGGACAACAGAGGATGAGATGGTTGGATGGCATCACTGACTCAATCAATGGACATAAGTTTGAGTGAGCTCCGGGAGTCGGTGATGGACAGGGAAGCCTGGCATGTTGCATTCCATGGGGTCGCAAAGAGTTGGACACAACTAAGTGACTGAACTGACTGACTGACTGACTGACTGACACTGAAATGTGCTATAAATGTAAATTTACACTGAATTTTGAAGATTTGAAATGACAGAAAAAACTCACTAATAATTTTCGTACTGATTACATCTTGAAATGATGCTTTTGATATTGGGTTAAATAAACTATATCACTAAATGATTTCATTGATTTCTCTTTATTTTTTAAAAATATGGGTACTACAAAACTTGCAGGTTGAATTTGTGGCTTGTGTTACATTTCTACTTCTCAACACTGTTAAAGACAGCAGCCCCAAGACTGTGAAAATGAAGTACAGGATGCTCTGAAAGGAGCTGCTATTCTGGTCTGGGCTTGCATAAGGCAAGAAAAGTTATCTGCAAGAGATCTCCTTCAGATGTGTGTCAGAGGACACACAAGGGTTACTCAGGTGGAGGAATACATCGAGCAGGTATGTTCCAAAGTGAAGGGGATAATGAACAGAAAGACAGGGGGTAAGGTGGCCAGAACTTTGGGTATGCATCGGGGACCAGGAGACAGTGACTGCAATTTTAGAAGAATCTGTTGGTTCAAAACATGTTTCTCTTAGGTAGTGTGTCTATATCAGAGATTCTTCTGTAGTGTCAAAAAACTAAAGATACCAAAGATAGAGGAGAAGCTCACCTTTTCCCTCCCTGATTCTGAGAATTGTTGGGAGAAAAACCCAGAAAGAAGAGGATCTCAGGCTCACAGAGCCCTGCTTTCCTTCACTCATGAGGATGCTTAAACTATTTCCAAAAGTAGGAGGGAAGGTGAGACTCTTAACGTTTGGAGAGGCCAAATGCATGCTTCCTCAATAGCAGTTCCCCACAGTTCTCCAGCATCCCAAGAAGGCTGGGTTTTGGCAGGGGTCAATGAGATAGGTGAGCGTGAGATGGAAGGGCCAGGGGCCAAGCAAGACCTAGGATAGGGCTTAAGATTCCAGAGTGTGGGCAACTTTCATGGGGCAAGCAGCCAGGACTATGAATTAATGATGACTCTGGGTACACATATGATGTTCCCTGCCCATGTGGGACCAGCCACTTTGATGGCTACCAGTCTTGAAAGCAGGTTTAACTAGTCATTCTCCAGCAGGGACCAGGGAGGATCCAGTTATCACCCTGAACTGGAACAGGTGAAAGTGAGGGAGAGGAACAGAAATCTAAAAACCTAAGCACTTATCCTGAAGGGGTTGCTTTGTGGTACTATAATTTGCAAGT
The DNA here is from genome assembly GCF_001704415.2 of Capra hircus. Classification (NCBI taxonomy): domain Eukaryota; kingdom Metazoa; phylum Chordata; class Mammalia; order Artiodactyla; family Bovidae; genus Capra; species Capra hircus. The sequence continues at coordinate 42,460,438 of NC_030827.1, forward strand.
AAATATTTGTTCCCAGATCCAACTGTCCAGCAGCTTGTGGAGACGATTGAATACATTATAAGAAAAAAAGGAGTTACATTTTCTTTGAACATCTGAATGTAGTTCAAGGCTGCTATGTGAAGTAGAAGCTGGAGAGACTAGCTTCTCTGAAATTATTTTACTTTTTAACTAGAGAATAATGGATAAGTGCTAAGTACAAATGTATGTAATATATATGTTTTTATAGGTATAATTACATGTATTGTTTGAAGAAAAAATGAAAACACATGGAAAAAATATTTAGTGGGATTAAAATTATCAAATAAGAATACATTTATGGGGCATAAATAGCATATTTAATTGTCTTATTAAGTTGATTTTTATTTCCTCAGTATTTGTGTTAAATTGGACAGAATTTCTTCTAATAGTTCACACAATATATGGTTGGGTGGGGGAAGGAGATTGGAGTAGATGAAGGATTATTTCTGTAATCCTAAATTTGTGTATGTTTTTAGTTTTCCTATTTCAGTCCCTAGAGTGTTGAGCTAACAAAGGAAAATGTCATCAGGAAATAGTGAGACTAAGATGTGAAGAATACAGTGGGCACAGCATGGGTGGCTTCCCTCTTCACGGTGGTTTTAATGGTGCTTCCCAGGATCCCAGACAATCCTGCCTGGTGGCTGATGTGTTGCTCTGAGTACCTGTAAGTGAGAGCTGCCCTCCTGTTGGCCAGCTCTTCTTTGATTCAGAAAGCCATTGCAGTATCCTTCCAGTAATTCTTCTTTACTTAAGTTAATTCAGACTGGCTTTCAGTTAGTTGTAATACTGTAAGTCCTAACTAACGCTTGGTGTTTGAGTTTGAGCAACTCCAGGAGGTAGTGAAGGATAGGGAGGGCTGGTGCTGTGCAGTCCTTGGGGTCGCAAAGAGCCAGACATGACTTAGCGACTAAACAGCAACAAGGCTTGGTGTACTTAATAAGCAAAGTGAATACATTTTTTTTTCAGGGTTTTGGAAGCACAGATTTACACATAAACAATATAATCGACAGATTTGTGGTGGTCTACAATGCTTCAGATAGTGCTTGTGTATCTGAAATGATAAGCATTATGCTCAGACTTCACCCAAGAAAAATACTAGTTTCATAAATCAAGTTACTAAGTAAATGTGAACACAGCAAAATATTTTGGTTATATTATTCAAACTTTATACCCCAAGGCTGATAGTGAACTTGAATGGGAATCAGGGAGACTTTATTTAGTTCTGTTCTCTTCTCTCATATTTTCATTATTTGTAGCAGCATCTCAACCTCAGAGGTTTCTGCTTCTTTCCTTCTTTGTCCCTTTATAAGCAGAAGGAAGAGATGAAGATTGAGGATCTATGTATGGATGTCTTTGATTTAAAAAAGATTTTGAAGAGAAATTACAGGTAATCATTATTTTCAATTTCATGGTTATCGATAATTATCGTGATCAAAAGCATGGTTATCAATAATCACTAGCACATCCCTCTGGAAACTTGTAACTATTTGATGTCTAAGAGTTCTAAGCTAGAGCAGTGTGAAGAATATAAAATTTTAAAGCAATTTTGTTTTTCCTGTCATTCTGCTCAGAGATCTGCAGCAGCTTTCTCTTTTGTTTGTGCTGTCCCTCATTTAGTCATTAAAACAAAAAACAAAAAACTATGCTACAGTTGTTTGCCTGGCTACCAAGGGGCAGATCAAGATAGACATTAAGCTGAACTAAATAGTCAGTTTATCATGGGAACTGTCAGCTTCTCTCAAACCTTCTTTCATATGTACAGTCTATTCCATGCTTCTCTATGTGTATGCATTATGCTATGGGAATAATCCATGGCTTATTTTTCCATTCTTCTTTTCAGTTGGTACCATCAATTTACCACTTCTTGATCTTCAACAAGGATAATTTTATGCATTTCCATTTTTAGATAACTGTGCTAGTCATATCAGGGTGAAAGTGATTTTTAGAAAAATCACTTGGTCCCTTGTTGCCAAGTAGCTTTTATGATAAACTATTTGGGTTCCCAAATTATTTACATTGCCCCCCCAACAAAATCCTAGATTCTTATAATCCTGCTTCTCAAATTGTCCATGTGACACTGATTCAACTGTTTGAAAATAGTGCTGGAAAATTAATAGCCATAACAAACTTTTATGATCAAAGTGTCCCAACATCTTCAGGAATTTACCTTCATAACCAAACACTCAGCAAATTATTATTTAAGCAATTCACCCAGAAGAATTGCTCATTTTTAGCAGGTTTGGCCTTGGGAACTGTTTTTCAAGTCAATAAAACATTTTAGTGCTCACAGCGAGTGTTTCACTACAGTTTTCTGCCAATTATTCAGAAGTAGCAGAAAACTCATTGTTATAATGGATTAATTTAAGAATATTGGCTCTTTACCCCTTCTCATTTCTATTCTTTTTGAAAGATAAAGAATTGTCTTAAAACTGCTGGCTGCACTCATGGCAAGGTATTAATAAATACAATTAAATTAACACCTATCATTAAAAGTGTGCCAGATAACAATCAAAGATAAATGGGATTTTCAAGAAATTGAGTAAACAAAGTTCTGATCTTCAATTATCTTTAAAAGCTTTGATGTGAACCTCAATTGACTAAAAGGGAGAATGAGCAGACAAGTTTCTGACCACATATCAAGTACACCATGGGTATACTAAATATTCTAAAAGTGACTCATGGCATAAAAGTAATTCACTGTGTTCCTGAGTTGAAGTTTACATGAAAAGTTTCATGTTTGTATCAGGAGATGGAATTAGTCTACCTCCTACGTCACCTTGAACAGGAGATTTAGAAAGCTTAAATGTGATTCCTAAGAGTGCTCACTAAAAAAGAAGTCATTGAAATTCCATGTCATGTGTTCAGTTCAGTTCAGTCGCTCAGTCGTGTCCAACTCTTTGTGACCCCATGAATCACAGCACGCCAAGCCTCCCTGTCCATCACCAACTCCCGCAGTTCACTCAGACTCACGTCCATCGAGTCTGTGATGCCATCCAGCTATCTCATCCTCTATCTTCCCCTTCTCCTCCTGCCCCCAATCCCTCCCAGCATCAGAGTATTTTCCAATGAGTCAACCCTTCGCATGAGGTGGCCAAAGTACTGGAGTTTCAGCTTTAGCATCATTTCTTCCAAAGAAATCCCAGGGCTGATCTCCTTCAGAATGGACTGGTTGGATCTCCTTGCAGTCCAAGGAACTCTCAAGAGTCTTCTCCAACACCACAGCTCAAAAGCATCAATTCTTTGGCGCTCAGCCCTCTTCACAGTCCAACTCTCATATCCATACATGACCACAGGAAAAACCATAGCCTTGGCTAGATGGATGTTAGTCAGCAAAGTAATGTCTCTGCTTTTGAATATGCTGTCTAGGTTGGTCATAACTTTTCTTTCAAGGAGTAAACATCTTAATTTCATGGCTGCAATCACCATCTGCAGTGATTTTGGAGCCCCCCCAAAATAAAGTCTGACACTGTTTCTATTGTTTCCCCATCTATTTCCCATGAAGTGATGGGACCGGATGCCATGATCTTTGTTTTCTGAATGTTGAGCTTTAAGCCCACTTTTTCGCTCTCCTCTTTCACTTTCATCAAGAGGCTTTTTATACTATGTGTACACAATATCAAATGGTGAACTCATTACTATATTTCAACTCTTGGAACACATTGTGGGGATAGCATGAAGATATTTATTCATTTAGATTTTTGAGTTAATAAGGGCATATAATTTAAATTCTGTAAGAATAGAAAAATTATGTTATAACAAAAAGTAGTGGGGGAGGTATTCAACTTAGAAGGCTGCCCCATTTATCTCCTAAAACCCTGAGGACAGTGTATTAGAAACTTTCTAATACAATTTCTAAAACTACTTTATTGTTATGTTTAATGACATCAGCTGTTCAGTCATTCATTCAAGAAACTCAAGTACATGCCTAGTAGTATGTATACACTGCATTAGGTAGTTGGGAGTCATATAGAAATGAATACTATGTGTCTGTCTGCTCTCAAGGAGTTCATAGCATAATATGAGCAACAAGTGAATAAAAACATCCAGAACAGTGTTATGGTCTTGTTAATCACTGTTTCCATAGAACCCCACCCAGTGTCTGGGATCCATCACTTCATGACGAATAGATGGGGAAACAGTGGAAACAGTATCAGACGTTATTTTTCTAGGCTCCAAAATCACTGCAGATGGTGAGTGCAGCCATGAAATTAAAAGATGCTTACTCCTTGGAAGGAAAGTTATGACCAACCTAGACAGCATATTAAAAAGCAGAGACATTACTTTGCCAACAAAGGTCTGTCTAGTCAAGGCTATGGTTTTTTCCAGTAGTCATGTATGGATATGAGAGTTGGACTATAAAGAAAGCTGAGCACCATAGAATTGATGCCTTTGAACTGTGGTGTTGGAGAAGACTCTTGAGAGTCCCTTGGACTGCAAGGAGATCCATCTAGTTCATCCTAAAGGAGATCAGTCCTGGGTGTCCATTGGAAAGTCTGATGTTGAAGCTGAACTCCAATACTTTGGCCACCTGATGTGAAGAGCTGACTCATTTGAAAAGACCCTGATGCTGGGAAAGACTGAGGGCAGGAACAGAAGGGGATGACAGAGGATGAGATAGTTGGATGGCATCACCGACTCAATGGGCATGAGTTGGGTGGGCTGCAGGAGTTGATGTTGGACAGGGAGGCCTGGAGTGCTGCACCTCATGGGGTCGCAAAGAGTCAGACATGACTGAGTGACTGAACTGAACAGAAATAGTCATGCTACAAAATTTGTGCAATAAAAGAGAGCTGCCTGAAATATTGTGGAGAAATGGTGCATGGAGTGTTCGGATAAAGTTTAAAGAGTTGATCTTAAAGGATGAGTGGAAGTTTGCCAGGATTTTAACAAAAAAGGGTATTGCATAATCACAGAACAGAATTTCAATGATTCAAACTTACACAATTATGTTTGGGTACTTGGAGAAGAAATGGAGATGAATTTATGATGCTAGATCTTGGCTGTATGTGTGGGAAAAATCATAGCTGATACTGATAAAATATGGTACATATAGAATGTTTGGGTCCTGTTTGGCTTCACTTGAAGGAGCTTTGGCATTATTCTTGGGAGTTTCGAGATCCATAGTGGGTTCTGAAAATGAGAATCATACAAATAGATTTGTGATCTTTGGAAGCCCTATGAATATAGATGGAGGCAGAAGATTGGTGTCAGGAAAGAAAGGATAGAGAATTTTTCAGATTAGCAAGAATGTACTAAATTGATGACATGGTAAAGTTGGGAGAAAAGGACAGTTTTGAGTGCCATGACTTCGTGACTGAGTATATATAGGGTGCAGGAGAATTAAATATTCCCTTGTGGTTTTGCCAGAGTAAATTTTCATCTCTGCTACTCTTTGGAAAAATTTCTCATATAACACAAGCCCCTTCATGCATCCTTGAGCATAACTACATAAAAGAAATTGGATTAAGTGGAACCTGTTTTACAATTCAACCTCATATTTGTTGGTGTTAAAAAATGAATTTGACAGGGCACTTTCATCTAAGTACTGATGAGTCATAAATCATCAAGCAATAACCTTAGGAACTCAGTGAATTTCTCACCATTCTTCAGTAGCTGTCAGAATCCAGGCTAACATCCAATGCTTTTTAGGGTTAAAAAAAGATAGAAACACTTTATACGCTACAACCATTATATAAGTGCAATAGCACCTCACACAGTAATTGTATTAGGATCTTCAAGGGCAGCGATCATGTTTTTTCCCTCTTTATGGGGTAGCTAGAACATACATCTATAATGTAGTATGTAGTAGGAGTTTGACAAGAGCTTCCCTGGTGGCTCAATAGTAAAGAATCTGCCTGCAATGCGAGAGACTCAGGTTCTATCCCTGGGTTGGGAAGATCCCCTGGAGCAGGTCATGGCAACCCACTCCAGTATTCTTGCCTGGACAATCCCATGGACAGAGGGGCCTGGTGGGCTGCAGTCACTAGGATTGCAAAATCCTTAGGGTTCATGTCTGAAGCGACTGAGCATGCACATGCAAGGCACTCAACAAATATTGTTCAATGCGTGTATACTGGTTATATCTTTGACAGTTGATGGCAGAAACTCTTTTAAATGACTTTAATGACTTTCTCTTAACCAATCATCTGGATTAGCTGACACTCTTCATCCCTTTTTAAAGCGTGCCAACTGTTGCCCAAAGTACTCTGAATGCTATGGCTAGTAGACTACTCTCTAGTCTCCCTGCTTTCAGAGGACCCTTATCAAAAATTAGCTGGGCTTGGTCCTAAATATGTTAATGTTACTTGAACTTGCTGTGGTAAACTGGTTTGTTGGTTTTGAAAATTAGTTCAGTTCAGTTCAGTTCAGTCACTCAGTCGTGTCTGACTCTTTGTGACCCCATGAATCGCAGCATGCCAGGCCTCCCTGTCCATCACCATCTCCCGGAGTTCACTCAGACTCATGTCCATCGAGTCCGTGATGCCATCCAGCCATCTCATCCTCGGTCATCCCCTTCTCCTCCTGCCTCCAATCCCTCCCAGCATCAGAGTCTTTTCCAGTGAGTCAACTCTTCACATGAGGTGGCCAAAGTACTGGAGTTTCAGCTTTAGCATCATTCCTTCCAAAGAAATCGGAGGGTTGATCTGAGTTCCAGAAAAACATCTAATTCTGCTTTATTGATTATGCCAAAGCCTTTGGCTGTGTGGATCACAATAAACTGGAAAATTCTGAGAGAGATGGGAATACCAGACCACCTGACCTACCTCTTGAGAAATCTGTATGCAGGTCAGGAAGCAGCAGTCAGAACTGGACATGGAACAACAGACTGGTTCCAAATAGGAAAAGGAGTATGTCAAGTCTGTATATTGTCACCCTGCTTATTTAACTTCTATGCAGAGTACATCATGAGAAATGCTGGACTGGAAGAAACACAAGCTGGAATCAAGATTGCTGGGAGAAATATCAATAACCTCAGATATGCAGATGACACCACCCTCATGGCAGAAAGTGAAGAGGTGCTAAAAAGCCTCTTGATGAAAGTGAAAGAGGAGAGCGAAAAAGTGGGCTTAAAGCTCAACATTCAGAAAACGAAGATCATGGCATCCGGTCCCATCACTTCATGGGAAATAGATGGGGAAACAGTAGAAACAGTGTCAGACTTTATTTTGGGGGGCTTCAAAATCACTGCAGATGGTGACTGCAGCCATGAAATTAAAAGATGCTTACTCCTTGGAAGAAAAGTTATGACCAACCTAGATAGCATATTCAAAAGCAGAGACATTACTTTGCCGACTAAGGTCCGTCTAGTCAAGGCTATGGTTTTTCCAGTGGTCATGTATGGATGTGAGAGTTGGACTTTGAAGAAGGCTGAGCACTGAAGAATTGATGCTTTTGAAGTGTGGTGTTGGAGAAGACTCTTGAGAGTCCCTTGGACTGCAAGGAGATCCAACCAGTCCATTCTCAAGATCAACCCTGGGAAAATTAGTTACTTAGTACTATAAAATATGAATGTAAGGGAGGTGATTTCTCTGAAAACCATGTCAAATGCATTTGAACGACTCAGTAGATATGAGGTGCTGAAAATTCCTCACCAGATGGGTGTGAATAATGTATTTATATAAAATAGGTAGTGAAATCTGTAATCTTACTTTAAAATCTGTACTTCGTTAATATTTTTATGTTCTTGCTCCACTTTAAGGAAAACTAAACTAGAAATCATAGATGATGCATTATAGATGAATTTATTGATGAAAGACAATGGGGAAATTCCAGTCAGTAGACTAGTACACAGTAAAAGTTGTCTTTGTCTTAGATCAGAATAATAGCAAAAGATAGTTATTTGGTTTTGGAATAAATAAAATATTTATGGAAATTATGCATCATTTTAAAAAATCCCTGCTTTAGCCAATTTTAGTTTTGAACAGCCCATCAACTGATAGTTTCAGTGAGTTGGATAAGAGAGCCATTGCTATTTTTCTCGAAAGCAACATACATCAAGGAAGTCTGCATCAGCACTTAAACAGAGGCATGGACATTCCCTAATAACTGTTGAAGCACACCACTGGGCTCTAGCCTTTACCATCCTGGCCCTGAATAGAGACATTAACACTCTCATAAGGCCATTTTATTGCATGTTTACAGCTCTTTTCACATAATAAACCATTTCTACCAGAGAAGGGAAACATGAGGGAGTCATTTTGAGGATATCTCAGAATATCGTCTAGCAGCAGTGATTTGGAAACAGTCATCACCTAGGTTCACACCATTATTGGTAATGTTATGCATTGATGAACAGCTGCATTCCACTGAACACTAGAATATTTCTCATTTTGTTTTTTGGGAAGTGGTCAGAACCAGAAATAAGTATTTTTGTGGAACTGATTTGGCCTTAGAGTAGGATGTTACTTGGCAGGAAAAGACACCTTGGACACAGAGGAAAGCTCTCTGTAGTCTGAGCTTGTGGAAAATTCTTTTCACATGTGTGGCAGATAGCAGATAGACCTTAGTGTAGCTCTGTGGTCACGCAGTGTACAATACCCTCCCTTTGAGTGTGGGCATGACCTGTAACTTGCTTCTAACCAACAGAATATGATAATGGTGATGGGATGCTATTTCCATGATTAGGTTATCTGCCTACTTCTCTATCTATCATCTATCTATACATCCATCCACATAAATACATAGTTCTATTGCATTCTATAGCAAAACATGCTGCTTTGATAGCAACTGCATATGGAGAGAGTCTTCTGTGGACTGAATGTTTATATACTCTCCAAATCCATATGTTGAAATCCTAATCCCTGAGGTAATAGTCTTAGGAGGCGCGGCCTTTGGGAAGTGATTAGATGGCGTTAGTGCTCCTAGAACCTTCAGAGAGATCCCTTGCCTCTCCTGTCACTAGAAGGTATAGGGAAACAGACATGATGGTGGCCATGTATGAACCAAGAAGCAGATACTCACCAGACACCGAATATACTGGCACCTTCATCATGGACTTCCCAAGCTCCAGACCTGTGAGAAATATATTTCTGTTGTTTCTAAGCCACCCAGTCTATAATATTTTGTTACAGCAGCCCAAACAGACTGCGACAGGGTCATGAGGAAGGAAAATGCTGATGATCTCTAAAAGCTGAATGAATTAGTCATATATTAGTAGCTGAAAGGGACTGGATTTGTTCAACGACCCTATGAGCTTGGGTTCTAGATGAGGACATCTTGCTTGCTGCCTTGTGGGACCCTGAGTAGAGGAATGAGTTGGGCTATGCTTTAACTCCTGACCCACAGGAACTATGAGATAAGTGGTAATTTATTATACACCAAGAGAAAACTAATATAACAGGATCAGTGACTATTCTTTTGATTTTATTTCCATCTTTTTCTTTCTGTAAAGTGACTCAGGGTGAGTGGATGCAAATTATGTTAGTTTGCTGGATTCAAAAATTTTCCCAACTTCTGCCCTTCTAAAATACCTGATACTGTATGATCTCAAGCTTCTCTGTATTTTTTTTTTTATAAAAAATATTTCTGAATGTCTTCTGTTTCTTAGTTGGCTGGTTAAGTATTTTTCCCCTTCACTTCTTACTATTGTACACATATTATTTACTTATTAAAGAAATGTAAAAGGAAATAAATGAATATTTAGGCAGGTAAAAATACATTCTCACTGGATTTATTAGATTGAGAGAGAAAGCTTTGTAAAAGTTTTAGAAAAGCAGAAAACATCACTATCTGAGTGACCATATTCTGCTGGTTCCTTTGGAAATGTATCCAGAAACTTCCTGCTCGTTTTACTCTTTCCCCTCTACCTTTTCGTGTCTTCCATTTTTCCCTTGTCTTCAGTCCACCGTATTCTATTCCATCACCCACAGTTAGTTGGAAGATCCATCCTATGCAAGTGATATAGAGGATATTTTCTTATAGAAATGCAATCTAGGAATGAAAATTCTCCTTTACTAGCATGTGTGTTGCCCATCTCTTCAGGACGCTTACAAATCTTTGGAGGTGGAAGAAAGCAAAAGAAGACTACTTTTATTTAAGGATTTTATTGATTACAATGTAACAGTCAATCTTGAGTCTTTCCATAGAGCTACCGTCTTGTAAAAATCATCTGATGAAATAAATAGATGATACTATGTTTTTAATACCCATGAGTACTCTCCAAAAATACAACCTGAGTTTTTGGCATTAATTTATGTTTTTATTTTTGCTCTGGAATTAATTTGATTCTAACTGAAGTGTATTCTTATGTATGTGTATTTGCTCACATGGCCTTCTTTAATGTTAATGAGAAGGTAAAAGATTGACTCTGTGTCTTGAGCTGAAAGGGTTTAATTTTCCAGCTGCCTCAGAAAGAGTCAAGGAGAGCTCTTATGTCACTGTCATGCCAACCAAAAGTAAAATGTTTTTTACTTAATGATGAGAAATATTTCACAGCTCTACCCACCTGGAGGAGGTGAAAAAACGGCTTATCCAGTTTCAATCATCAAGTTTTTTGTATGTCAATAATAAAAGCATATCTTTTAAACAATAACAATAACAGAAAAGTAGGATAATATTTTTATTTCTTTATTGAGAACCCGTGAAAAATTATCTCTTGGACCAAACAAAGAAAGTGAATAAAGAGATTTAACAAGATATAGTGGGAGATTCTCCTGTCTGTGTAAATAAAGAGCAAGTGTCATAGGAAGAGACACATTAATCAAGTAATTAACCTTTAAGTAGTGTTATTTATTGTGCAGAGCAATTTTGCCACCCCAAGAATTATGGCACGATTAAAAAAATAATATGTTAACTCTTTAATGGCTTAAAGAGCTCATGTCATCTAAGTGGCTGACAGATTGCTATGTAACTAGAGCTGAGGAACTGGTGTGCAGGAATAGGCTGTCAGTCATGCAGGTGTCATCTTTGCAAAAGCCTGGAACACGTCTTTTTTATTATTGAAGAGCATTGTCATGTTGGCAGATTCAGGGACAGAGTCTGAAAAAAAAAGGTATTCATGCCAGTAGAAGTATCTCATTCCCCAGATCTGCTTAATGCTTTTCCTCCTGAGGCTGAAGGCCTTCTAGGTCATTTCTGGTCACTAGGCTCAATTAAAAATTAGGAACAGAAAATTGATCTTCACCTACCTCTAAATGCATCCACATTAGGTGGCACATGGATGTTAAACTTGTTAATAATTCAAAATGTAGTGTAGACATATTTCCTTGAAACTTAGCAGTTTGGAGAAAAAGAACATATCCAGGTTACCCCAGAGGAGAAAACAAATTACCTTTTTCCTTCCTGACATCTTATTCTCCTTCAGTGCACCTGGCCAATCTCTACCTGGCACTGCTCTCAATCACCCAGATGGAAAGGGAGTTTAGGTGACCCCTCCAAAAACTGATGAGGTTCAGCCTCACCACTGGTCTAATAGAATGTGCTCTATAGTGGAACAGTCTACATTATATGCATCTGTCTTTCAAGGACCAATAGGCTGCCTATATTCTTGTTTTGCATCATAAAGCAAAGAAATATTTTCCTGACTGTTTCCACATTTACTTACCCATAATATTATCAGTAGATTGCTTTTATCATTATGTCTAGTTTCATGAATAATACTTTACTGCTATAGCTTGCTTAATACAGCATTTTAAGCAGGATTTTTAATCTTCTAATATATGTGGACCAGAAATAACACTTCTTTTAATGATGTGAGTGATTATTTTACTTTCAAGATGTTCAGTATTTTAAAATCAAGGCAGTATGGGAAAGAAATATGATGAAAGCCATTATGTGTGTGCACAAAATGATGAAGTAAATCAGTTAACTTTTTTTTCTGCACTAAAATCTTATAATTGATTATTAAAACTTATTTAGAACTGTTGGTTCAGATTTACTAAGAAAGAGAATAGAATATTGAAGCTCTGAAAATATCTCTATTTTTATGCCTGTTCACTGACCAGAGAGCTGAATAATGGAAAATTTGAAGAGATTCAATTACTAAACAGAAATCTCTAGAGAATAACCATGAAAGTTTTCATTTACATCATAGTCCTTGTGCAGGTTAAGAAGGCAGGATCACAAAGTTAAGAGTCTATTTCTATTTGAATAATTTAAATACATTCCCAGAGCTAATTTTCTATAATGTCCCTAAGACTGTAAGCAGAAACTTTGTACTCTTTACTCTCTGGTGATCAAAAAGTTCCAAATCAGACTTGCAAATCGCCTTCTCATCACATCACTGGAGCTGCTAGATAACAAAATCTTGTAAGAAAGGGAACAACCAGAGTGCATTCATTAGTGTCATTGTACTCTAATTGAAGAAATGACTTCTTTTGTATCCTAAGATGGAAAATTTGTAGTCTTCCAACTGGGCTCTGTATATGTAGCTCCTGGTTGAATGGTGGAACAGTCCTTACACATTCAAGGATACCTATGGTAATGAAAAATACTATAAAATATGGAATCTACTCTTTGAGATTTGCTTTAAAATGGTGATAGTGATCTGTTTCACAGATGATAATATACATGTTTCAATGCTATTCTCTCAGATCACACATGTCCACCCATGGCTGATTCATGTCATTGTATGGCAAAACCCACTACAATATTGTAAAGTAATTAGCTTCCAATTAAAATAAATAAATTAAAAAAAATAAAGATCTGGAGAAATATAAATATGTAAAGGGAGTGGGGAGAACAGATTGTGGCACTGCAGTTTATAACACAAACAAGTAGACACACAATATAGACACACAATAAAATCCTGATCTGTTAAGAAGAAAAAACACTGTAAATCAACTATACTTCAACAGAAATAAATAAACTTAAAAAAAATTAAAATGGTGATTGCACTTGAGATACTATTTATTGCCTGTTTCTTTAAAGGTTATTGAAAAGAACCTCCCCAAAGGGCATTTTTTTATTACTCAGCTTATTGTTTTACATATGGCATCCTTAGTTGAAAAGACATGATAAGTTTTTAATATATTCTTTATGGATCTTAGATACACATGCCAAATCCATATTGTTCTCTGAGAGACTCTTCTGACACTATTCTTGTTCCAGTGGTACCAATTGTATTCCCTGATCTCAGTAGATGAAAGGATGAGCTAATTCTAGAACTTCTTCAATATTAAAATAAGCAATATTTACCTCAAGCCAGGGGTGCATTTTGGAGGGAATGAAGGTAGACACCAAAGGCGTATATTTATCAGATCTATAAACTTTTTTTTTTACATAGCTTGAAATTGGAAAGTCAGACCATTCTATTATTTCATATTTTTGAGCTTTAGTTTTCTTATGTGGAGGGGGATTAACAATTTCTGCTTGGTGTTGGTATCGTAAATATAGAATGGAATGATGTAAAACACCTTGTAAAGACTACATAAAGTGCAGTAGAAGTGGAAGGTTTTTTAAATAAGAAATTGCATTTTATATTTTCTGCTGCTTAGTAACTGAGTAGACCATCTTGCCTGGCTACTTAGCTTCCCATTTATGATGAAAGTAAAGCAGAAATTGTCAGAGGCACTATGTAATAACAGATACATAGGAATGATGAGCAAGATGATGAGATAGAAGGAATGATGAGCAAGATGATTACATGGTATCTGCCAACTATAAACCTCTATGACCCTTTGATTTCATTTACAATTACATTTAATTGTAAAGGATTTTTGAGGGAGTGGAGATGGGTTTGGAAATATGCATATCAAGGAGTAGATATCAAAGCAGTGTTCTAAAAATTGTACCATTGTGGTAAAGGTATTTGATTTGTGTACTATTAAGAGATGAACTATGATAGGTAACTCATTTAAGGTCACATTTGGCCAATACATCTGTGTCTTTTAGAAATTGTTACCTATTCAGGGAGACCTGAAGACCTCAACAAATCAGTGCAATCTCAATGGCAAAATGAAAAGTCTATTACCTAATTTTACCATCATACTGCTTAAATTCATTAAATACCCTAAAAAGTCACAAATGAATATGCAGTACTTAGGCTAGAATCAATGCTGAAGATACCACCCCTAATTTTTGCCTTTCATATAGTAAAATATTTCCCATGGCTTGGATGCATTTGGGTTTACTCAATGTAAGTCCCCTTTGCCCTGTTTTTCTCTTATAGTTGGCAATATCCATCTGATAATGACCTGCCAACCTAGCCTGACTTACTATGCAGAATAATCAAAGTAGGTGAATACCAGCCTCTAGGAGAATTGTATTTCCTGCTTTTCAGTTTAATGTATATGTGTCATAGGAACTCCCTGTAAAATTGTGCCTAGGGGCTTTAGGATCCAAGTCAAAGTGATTCATAAAATGGATACGTTATAAATCTAGCTGTGGAAGATTGATGTTAAGGCTCCTTAAATGCTTGCTAAGTCCATTCATGAGCAGGGATGGTACAGTTATCTCCTTTTTAGTAGCCTGCCGTTTTATTGCTCTTTAAAGAAATCATTAAAGATATTTGAAGTTGTCAGAATCAGAGAGCTCGCATTTTGGAGGAATTCCAGGAAGGAAATGCCTTATACAGAAATGCTCCCGAGACAATTTAAATACAGTAAAAGTCTATCCAGTAAAATAGACTAACTCAAGGTTTTTAAAATCACAAATATGATTTCATCAGTTTAACTCACTCATTCATTTATCCATTCATGTATATATTTATTGTGCCCTATATGATTCAAGTGCAATTCTAGGTGCTTGGTTCTTAAGAGGAAATAGGACATATGATGCCTTCTTTCATGAAGCTTATGGTACAATCAGTGCATATCCTGTGGAGAAAGATGATAATAATATGTTGTCTCGTGTCACTAGTGGCACATTAGTATGTTGCACTTTTATGCATATTTATTGTTGTTTAGTCATGTCTGACTCTTTTGCAACTCCATGGACTGTAGCCCTCCAGGCTTCTCTCTCCATGGGATTTTCCAGTCAAGAATACTGGAGTGAGCTGTCATTTCCTTCTCCAAGAGATCTTCCTGGACCAGGTATCGAGCCCAACTCTCCTGCATTGGCAGGCAGATTCTTCACCGCTGAGCCACCAAGATGCCCCTTTATGTATATTAGCACTCTTAAAATGCCATTCCTAAAACAGAGAGTGAAATCTCTCTGAATAAAAGGCACCAAAGTTAAGAGCAAATACTAGTAGTAAGAGAACTACAAAACGAGAATGTTGGAAAAGTCAAGAAGTTCTTGCTTACCCTGACTATGCAGTAGGTTAGATTATTGCATGGAGGAGTTTCTTAAGATTACTGTTCAGATCAGTTCAGTTCAGTCACTCAGTCATGTCTGAATCTTTGCAAACCCATGGACCACAGCATGCCAGGGCTCCCTGTCTATCACCAACTCCCAAAATTAACCCAAACTAGTGTCGATCAAGTCAGTGATGCCATCTTACCATCTCATCTTCTGTCATCTCCTACTCCTCCTGCCCTCAATCTTTCCCAGCATCAGGGTCTTTTCAAATTAGTCAACTCTTCACATCAGGTGGCCAAAGTATTGGAGTTTAGCTTCAACAGCAGTCCTTCCAATGAACACTCAGGACTGAACTCCTTTAGGATGGACTGGTTGGACCTCCTTGCAGTCCAAGGGACTCTCAAGAGTCTTATCCAACACCACAGTTCAAAAGCATACATTTTTTGGTGCTCAGCTTTCTTTATAGTCAAACTCTCACATCCATACATGACTACTGGAATAACCACAGCTTTGACTAGACAGACCTTTGTTGGCAAGGTAATGTCTCTTTTTTTAATATGCTGTCTGGGTTGGTCATAACTTTCCTTCCGAAGAGTATGCATCTTTTAATTTCATGGCTGCGGTCACCATCTGCAGTGATATTGGAGCCCCCAAAAATAAAGTGTGCCACTGTTTCTACTGTTTTCCTGTCTATTTGCCATGAAGTGATGGGACTGGATGCCATGATCTTAGTTTTCTGAATGTTGAGCTTTAAACCAACTTTTTCACTCTCCTCTTTCACTTTCATCAAGAGGCTCTTTAGTTCTTCTCCACTTTCTGCCATAAGAGTGGTGTTACCTGTATATCTGAGGTTATTGATATTTCTCCTGGCAATCTTGATTCCAGCTTGTGATTCATCCAGCCCAGCATTTTTCATGATGTACTCTGCATATAAGTTAAATAAGCAGGGTGACAATATGCATCATTGACTTACTCATTTCCCTATTTGGAATCAGTCTGTTGTTCCATGTCCAGTTTTAACTGTTGCTTCTTGACCTGCATACAGATTTCTCAAGAGGCAGGTCAGGTGGTCTGGTATTCCCATCTCTTTCAGAATTTTCCACAGTTTATTGTGATCCACACAGTCAAAGGCTTTGGCATAGTCAGTAAATCAGAAATAGATGATTTTCTGGAACTCTCTTGCTTTTTTGATGATCCATCAAGTGTTGGCAATTTGATCTCTGGTTCCTCTGTCTTTTCTAAAACCAACTTGAACATCTGGAAGTTCATGATTCATGAATTGCTGAAGGCTGGCTTAGAGAATTTCGAGAATTACTTTGCTAGTTTGTGAGAAGAGTGCAATTGTGTGTTAGTTTGAACATTCTTTGGCATTGCCTTTCTTTGGGATTGGAATGAAACTGACTTTTTCCAGTCCTGTGGCTACGGCTGCTTCCTAAGGCCCACTTGACTTTACATTCCATGTTGTTTGGCTCTAGGTGAATGATCACACCATCACACCCATGATTATCTGGGTTGAGAAGATCTTTTTTCTACAGTTCTTCTGTGTATTCTTGCCCCTTCTTCTTAATGTCTTCTGCTTCTGTTAGGTCTATACCATTTCTGTCCTTTATTGAGCCTGTCTTTGTATGAAATGTTCCCTTGGTATCTCTAATTTTCTTGACTAGATCTCTAGTCTTCCCCATTCTATTATTTCCCTCTATTTCTTTGCAGTGATGACTGAGGAAAGCTTTCTTATCTCTCCTTGCTGTTCTTTGGAACTCTGCATTCAATTGGGTACATATTTTCTCTTCTCCTTTGCTTTTCGCTTCTCTTCTTTTCACAGCTATTTGTGAGGCATCCTCAGACAGCCATTTTGCTTTTTTGCATTTCTTTTTCTTGGGGAGAAGGGAATTGCAAACCACCTCAGTGTTCTTGCCTTAAGAACCCCGTCAACAGTATGAAAAGGGAAAATGATAGGACACTGAAAGATGTACTTCCCAGGTGGGTAGGTGCCCAATATGCTACTGGAGGTCAGTGGAGAAATAACTACAGAATGAATGAAGGGATGGAGCCAAAGCAAAAACAACACCCAGTTGTGGATGTGACTGGTGATAGAAGCAAGGTCCGATGCTTTAAAGAGCAATGTTGTATAGGAACCTGGAATGTTAGGTCCATGAATCAAGGCAAATTGGAAGTGGTCAAACAAGAGATGGCAAGAGTGAATGTCAACGAACTAATCAGTGAACTAAAATGGTGTGGAATGGGTGAATTTATCTCAGATGACAATTGTATCTACTACTGCGGGCAGAAATCCCTTAGAAGAAATGGAGTAGCCATCATAGTCAACAAAAGAGTCCAAAATGCAGTACTTGTATACAATCTCAAAAATGACAGAATGATCTCTGTTCATTTCCAAGGCAAACCATTCAATATCATGGTAATCTAAGTCTATACCCCAACCAGTAATGCTGAAGAAGCTGAAGTTGAACGGTTCTATGAAGACCTACAAGACCTTTTAGAACTAACACCCCCAAAAGATGTCCTTTTCATTATAGGGGACTGGAATGCAAAAGTAGGAAGTCAAGAAACACCTGGAGTAATAGCCAAATTTGGCCTTGGAATGTGGAGTGAAGCCGGGCAAAAGCTAATAGAGTTTTGCCAAGAGAACATATGGGTCATAGCAAACATACCCTTCCAACAACACAAGAGAAGACTCTACACATGGACATCACCAGATGGTCAACACCGAAATCAAATTGATTATATTCTTTGCAGCCAAAGATGGAGAAGCTCTATACAGTCAACAAAAACAAGACCAGGAGCTGACTGTGGCTCAGATCATGAACTCTTTATTGCCAAATTCAGATTTAAATTGAAGAAAGTGGGGAAAACCACTAGACCATTCAGGTATGACCTAAATCAAATCCCTTATGATTATACATTGGAAGATTACTATTAGTGTATTTATTTACTGATTAAAAAATCTATTCCTTAAAAAATTGCAAATAGAACTACCTTATGACCCAACAATCCCACTTCTGGGCATACACACCGAGGAAACCAGAATTGAAAGAGACACATGTACCCCAATGTTCATCGCAGCACTGTTTATAATAGCTAGGACATGGAAACAACCTAGATGTCCATCAGCAGATGAATGGATAAGAAAGCTGTGGTACATATACACAATGGAGTATTACTCAGCCATAAAAAAGAATTCATTTGAATCAGTTCTGATGAGATGGATGAAACTGGAGCCGATTATACAGAGTGAAGTAAGCCAGAAAGAAAAATACCAATACAGTATACTAACACATATATATGGAATTTAGGAAGATGGCAATGACGACCCTGTATGCAAGACAGGGAAAGAGACACAGATGTGTATAATGGACTTTTGGACTCAGAGGGAGGGAGAGGGTGGGATGATTTGGGAGAATGACATTCTAACATGTATACTATCCTGTAAGAATTGAATTGCCAGTCTATGTCTGATGCAGGATACAGCATGCTTGGAGCTGGTGCATGGGGATGACCCAGAGAGATGTTATGGGGAGGGAGGTGGGAGGGGGGTTCATGTTTGGGAACGCATGTAAGAATTAAAGATTTTAAAATAAAAATAAAAAAAACCTATTGCATTTCAATTTGGTAGAGTTGAAAATTGCAAATCCAGACCTCAAGGAAACTAAGCGTTATTTGATATTGAGGCACCTCCGCTTTCATTTCCACACCCTCCTAATACCCTATTTCTGTCTATCTCACAGGCTCCTTGGGTAAACCAAGTGGATAATTGATAGCTTTTTTGCTTTTAAGGAAGGTGTTATCCTCACGTATAAATTTTCCTGCTTAAATTTCACCATTGTGCCACTATGTAAACTCTCAAATTGCACTAGAAAATCACATGGACATATATTGGTTGAGATTGTCCTTATGAAAATATACCGAGCTAATCTTTGAAAGGAAAGAAAACACAGATGCAGTCTCTTACTCTCGAGATTTGTATATTATAACTCTTGAGATAAGAGTTACTATCAGGTTAGATGTTAATAAAAGATTGATACAGCGTTTTATGATTATTGATACTTTTCCACAGCATAGTAGCTGATGAATTGCCAAATGAATTGTCCAGCCAGGTCTTTGGCCTTTTTTATTGGACATAGGAGGATGAATTCAATCATCCTTATTAAGCAAGAGGGCTTCTTTTCACCAGTTAAAATAGCTGAGGTTCCTCTACACCTGTTAAGAATTTGGTTTCCAGTTAACACAGTCCAGAGAAGGAAGAACATTTTAATTATTTTCTCCATTTATCCTTTACTCTGCACAAAGTATACATGCCTCTCTGGTGAAAGCTACTTCCCACAGTTTGACAATTCATCAGCCATCTCTGAGTGCCTCTCTTCTTTTTGCTTTTAAGCTGGATGTTCAGACATTTATCTTCACAGAGGTGAACAGAGCGAACACCTTTAAATATGGCATCGATATGTCCCGGCCCAGATGAAAGCCTCTAAGTCAGTTCCCCTCAATCCTGTTACTACACATTAACTCTGGACAGGATTATCTACCAGCCTGTCAGTCAAGATGTTCATGGGAAAGGGGGAGAAAATGGAGAGCAAAGAGCTTTTCTTTGCCCTGGGACTAGTGGGATGAAAATGTTTTTCTTGCCTCACTTTTATTCACATGGATACAAATTACAGTTACTGCTGTGTATGCTATAGGGAAAAAAAAATGATCAGAAACACTTACACACTTCCTTAGGCTTACTTTCCAAAAAGGTAGACAGAAACTAAATCTTATTTGTCTGTGTATATAATTCATAGCATATTTTAAATCAATAGATTAAATACAGAAGAAATTCAGCAGTTGTGTTCTAAAGAAGTGACAGTTTAGATTGGATTGGTTTGGAGTTAATGAAATAATTAGCACCCTTTCAATATGATTAATTTATAGCTGTATATTAAGTGCTCAATTAATTTAAGAAATTTGAGCTCCCCAAGTGCTGGCTGAAGAAGGGAAATGACTCAGCAATGGCAAAGTGTGATTGCCATTTAAGTCTTCCAAGTCATTGGAATCATCTTTTGCCATATTTCCACCTTACCACATTGACTCTAGGAAATGGCTTCTGAAGGAAGCCCTATAAGCAAAACTTGAAGACTAGAAGGGTCCTTTGTATAGTAATTGGATTATGGAGTGAGAGAGTAAGTGAGAAAGAGCTTTTCATGATATGATTCATGAGTATCCTATGGACAAACATAAAAGGCAAGATGTTGAGGAGCTTTTCAGTTACAGGGGATAAAAATATCATTGCTGTTTCTAAAGCCCTTCAAGTTTGTCTTAAATAATTGAAATAAAAATGCCCCTTTCACGGTCACAGAAGAGACACTTCATCTCTCCTTATTATATATATCCATGATTCTGTTTTATTTTTTGCTGAATAGATTTTTGACTACTATGTGTGTGCCATGCTCAGTCATGCAGTCATGTCCTAATCTTTGCAACCCCATGGACTGTAGCCTATCAGGCTCCTCTGTCCATGGGATTTTCCAGGCAAGAATAGTAGAGTGGGTTGCCATTTCTCTCTCCAAGGTATCTTCCTGACCCAGGTATCAAACCCGCATCTCCTACATCTCCTGTGTTAGCAGGTGGATTCTTTTTGCCACTGAGCCACCTGGGAAGCCCTGAATAGACTTTTTGACTACTGTACCTCTGCTCTTCCTTTATACTTAATTTTTAAAATGCTCAACTACTGTTTCAGCTTCTCCAATTATATCTCATTCAAAAATTTACGTTTGACATTTTTAGATTATAATCTCCTAGAGAATATGAACACATTTTCAACTCAATGGTGTATGGTGTATAATACCTGTCAGAGACTAGGAAAGCTTGAGATTTTACCATTCTTGCAAGCTCCTTTGTCAGCTCAACAGTTTCATAGATACTGGACCAGATGTAAAGGACTTTATTACTAAAAGCAATAGTCGTACCCAGAATTTCAGATTTTCTGGCACCTGTCCCCTGAGCCTAAGTTGCCACAAGGCAATGCAAAGAGAGTCAGGTGACACCTGCACTTACAGGGGCGACTTTCCAGGAGAAGATCCCTAAGCTTAGGAACCCAAAGCTTTTATAATGGGTAATAGGGATGCTTGCCTTTTGCAGAGAGAGCCATTATTCCTGTCTTCTAAGACTTTTCATTATACAGACATTGTTGAAAGCATTGGAAGTGTGGCAGTATGTGCCTTTGCTCACAAGATGTATGGAAATGTCAGAGACCTCCAGAGAATTGTCTCCCAACAATATCCAGAAAAAGTGTCTTGTGGAGGAACTGAAGCTGTCTGTAAAAGAAGCAAAGATTGAGGAGAACTAGGTCTTTGTCTTCTTGCAACCAAATGGAAAGCATTTCATCTGTGCTCCTTATTAGGTAAAACAAGGATAAATGAGTAGAAAGTGAGTGAAGTTAGTTTTTTAATCACTTGCTGTTTATTTATTTGAGTTACAAGCTCATATGCTCATTCTGAAAAATTCAATTAATACATAAGTGAAAATCCGCTTCACAACTCTTTCCCATCTCACCTCCCTGGGGGGAGCTACTGTTAATATTTTGATTAAAAGAAAGAAATTCTAATGATTAAAACTGTCCAATGATATAATTGACTTTACTGGGAAGTATTTTCCTACCGTATACAAGTTGAACCACAACTTGTCAAAATTATTGGAGTGAACAAGGTACCATTTACAGCGCCTTCTAATGCTTAAATTCCATAACTCTGATAAAAATTAAGATTAGATGCCATTACTCAGTTTATGAATTAGTTCTATTGTTATTTTAAGGAAAAAAATCAATGAATGTGATATATACCAGCTTAGCTGTAAGCAAGTAATCATTATTTCTAGTAGTGCTGAAATACCTGGGCAACAGAGAAGTCTCCCATGGAAAGATTTCCATATCCTTTACTTGTTACCTTTCGTATATCAGGGCAAAGGCCATATGTCTAATGGTAGAGAGAAATTAGAACACTTTCCCAGTCAGTTCTATTGTGTAGACGGAGTATGACATTTCCACTTTCGTTAATGTTCCCCACTTGACAAAGATTGGTGGCTAGTGTCACGAAACAGAGGGCATTATCATATTCTTTCCTTAGAAAGGAGATTGTATATTGATTCTTTCTCTATGGCAGTCTTCCCAGAAAGGAGAATAGAAGATTTTGAATATAAGCTATGGTTGCTCATAAGCATAAGGAACGCCAGATAAGCAAAATAGGAATGAATTTCTTAAATACCAGCTTTCCAAAATTAGTTAGTTATGGCATTTTCTGGCAAAGTTAACTGAAATTACTGTGTGTGCAAAGGGACCCCAGCTTATTTCAAAGAGTGGTACATTTTCCCACGACTTGGCGTCACTGTGGAGAGGTGATGATCTTAGGATGGGCTTGACAGCTGACTTAGACTGCAGGTGGGTGGAGGAGGTGTGGACTGCACTGGGCACTTAGTCTGATGCGTGGCAATCAGCAATCTGCATTTGTTGAATGCTGGAGGGAGCGGAGCTGGGGAATGGTTCTGCTGCCTGTGAGCTTCAGCTTCTTCTCACTGTTGAATGGCAACTGAGGAGTTTGATACACCTACTTAGTAAAGCTTTGGGTGTTAACAGTGTGTCCCAGGCTGTAAAGCTGAATATATCTGATGTTAAGAACAGTACCAACTCATAACCTAATGTGACCTTGATAATTGGAAGGTACAGCTACATGATCCTTTTTATGATCAATGTTTTAATTATCTTTAAAACACTCTTTGGGGGCTTTTACTGTTTTGGTTGAGTCTTTAAAGGGGGTCATATTTATAAGTGAGTCTTTACATGAACTTAGTGGCATCAACTCCAGGAATTTCTATGTAATAAGCTGGCTGTAACTACTTTTAAAAATATTTTTGTTTCTTTATTTGCCTGGGTTGGGTCTCAGTTGCAGTATGTGGGATTTCTTAGTTGTGGCATGTAAACCCTGAGTTGTGGCTTGTGGGGTCTACTTCCCTGACCAAGGATCGAACCTGGCCCCATTGCATTGGGAACATGGAGTCTTAGCTACTGGACCACCAGGGAAGTTCCTGCTGCTGCTAAGTCACTTCAGTCATGTCTGACTCTGTGCGACCCCATAGACGGCAGCCCATCAGGCTCCACCATCCCTGGGATTCTCCAGGCAAGAACACTGGAGTGGGTTGCCATTTCCTTCTCCAATGCATGAAAGTGAAAAGTGAAAGTGAAGTCGCTCAGTCGTGTCCGACCCTTAGCATGGACTGCAGCCTACCAGGCTCCTCTGTCCACGGGATTTTTCAGGCCAGAGTACTGGAGTGGGGTGCCATTGCCTTCTCCGGCGAAGTCCCTAGATGTAACTAATGCTGATACCCTCTGGTAAGTACTATGGAGTGGACCACTTGAAATTTGTAATTTGTTTAAT
Organism: Capra hircus; assembly: GCF_001704415.2. Lineage (NCBI taxonomy): Eukaryota > Metazoa > Chordata > Mammalia > Artiodactyla > Bovidae > Capra > Capra hircus. Next base: position 42,484,053 of record NC_030827.1, read on the forward strand.
CATTGTATCTGAGATTCTTATGTCCCCTCTTTATCTCTCTCTCTTTATCTCTCTCTCTCTATATATGTATCTCCATATATATGTAAAATATATACTTCATATTTATACATGTATATATTTGTACTTATTTCCTCTTGACATGCATATATTTGTACATATTTCCTCTTGATCTCATAGATAGATAGATAGATAGATCTTGACATTATTTGTCTTTTTATTAATTCATAAAAATCCAGGTACTGAATATATGTGTGATGCAGTTGGTAAAGAATCCACCTGAAAATGCAGAAGACACAGGAGATATGGGTTCAATCCCTGGGTTGGGAAGATCCCCTGGAGTGGGAAATGACAACCACTCCAGTATTCTTGCCTGGAAAATCCCATGCACAGAGAAGCCTGGTGGCTACAGTCCACAGGATCCTGAAGAGTCAGATACAACTAAGCATACCATATATAGAGTTTTTTCATTTCCTTCCACTATTTTTTTTTTATACCTTTAGATGTAAAGCACTTGTCTCCAACAGATGCACTCAGGATTTACTCATGAATCCATTTTAACACATAACCCAGAAAAGCAGATGCAGACGATGTGAATTTCTTTTAAGCCTACTCCTTGACTTTCTTTAGCCCTTCTGTCCTGTGGTAAGGGTTCTGCAGAAAAATCAGTGTTTGTTGCTTTAACAGCGGAATTAGATGTTAAATATGTTGACACTGGTGCCCAGTACCCTCGTGGTGAGTTCTGGTTTCCTCAACTTTTTCTCATAATAAAACCAAGGAAACTTGTAAGAAAATGTTTAAGACTTGATGATTTAATTTAAATGATTAATTCTTAGAGGAAATGGTTTTAACAACACAAGGGTTAAGCAGGAGACAGGAAAATTAGCACATCTTAGAACTCCAGTGTCTATCCAGATCTGTTTCTGTTTTTAATGTAAATTCTGGTTAATAGCCTGAAATGTGTATGAAGTCTTGTTCAGCTTTAATTTGGAGCATAAATGTGCTATGTTCAGCTTTTTAACAGATACTGCGGGTGATTTCTTTAATATCTTTTATTCATGTGATCATATATAAATAGGAATATATGTAATGTATATACTACATATATTTCTATTCAGAATGTGCTTGTATGACTTTCTATAACCCAGTTTAAATGGGGAATACTTACCATTCTGGATACCTCTGAGTAACTTGACACACAAGTGTGATGAGTCAAACATGACTGGTATAAATTATGCTCCGGTATTTCATTTTGTTGACTTTGGTCACAAGAGGCCGAGGAATTGATCTGCCATTACAAGTAGAGCTAAATATGGTAGTCTCCATTGTCTTGGAGCTGTCCTTTTTCTTACCATTCTCACAGACATTGGGCCAGCTTCTCTGTCTCCTGGGCTGACACTCACCTTCATCCAGCTTGATGTGCTTCACATTCATAGAGACATGTCCTGTGATGTCAGAGGTTTAGAGCCTGCACTGTCTTCTCACATGTATGGACTGGAAATGACGTTCTGTAGTATTTATTGAGCACCCATGATGTGCTAAGTGCTGTAATACTGCCTTTATGATGGGGTCCAGCTGTGAGCATAGTACAGCATGACAAGTTGACAGACTGGATTTTTTTACTAGCTTTAATTTCTCATGCTGAGAAGGGAATATTGGCCCATTCCTCCTCTCTTCTGTGAGGAATGTTTAACTTTATTCTGTATCGTGTTCCTTGCATACCTGCTGACAATCTGAAGGTAATACCACTTGGTGCTTAAAGCTTTTATTGTTTGCTCACTAAGTTTTGTTCAACTCTTTGGGACCCCATGGACTGTAGCCTGCCAGGCTCCTCTGTCCATGGGATTTCCCAGGCAAGAATATTGAAGTGGCCTCCTATTTCCTTTTCCAGGAGATCTTCCTGACCCAGAGATTGAACCCGTGTCTCCTATGTATCCTGAATTTTCATTCAGGTGGATTCTTTAGTGCTAAGCCACCAGGGAAGCCCAGTGCATGATGTTAGAAATCCTTATTTGTTGTGGTATTATATAATTTATGTTTGCAATTTCAGGCAGGTACAAATTTCTCAGAGTGTATGGTGTTTCTTGTATGAACATTCCCCAAATTTGTCTCAGATTCCTTAAAACTAGGACTTAAAAACTCATATGACTACATTCGGCTCAATAACCACAGACAGTAATGACACCTCTAAGTAGCTAATGCAGGCGTGTAATATCCTCATAGCCCTGATTTAACTTTATTTACAGATTAAAATTGAATTGCAGCTGATTTATTGATATAATAGGCAGAAAATGATTATCAAGCATCCGTCACTGATGGAGGAAAACCAATCAAATTATGCTCCATGGTTTGCTTTAACCTAACCTAACTCATCACCTTATAAAACTCAGAGGATTTGAGTCATACGCTCTCACTAAAGTCAATGAGCCACAACTTCCACTAAACTCATATCTGCTCCTTTCAGGGCGTGCAGGAGTTATACTAATTTGCACAACTGCAAGTTGTCATAAAAGGAAATGGCAATGGGCTGGAGATTTAGCGTCTGTGCTTCCTCACTGTGTTTGCAGTCATGGGAATATTATTCTTTAATGTTTGTTGCAAACCCATAAAGGATTTGGTGCTGTGCAGTCCGTGAAGTAGCGTCAACCTGTGCTGAAAGGATGTAGGGAGCAAAGGCTGGTGGTGCCTTCAACAGTGACCAACAGATTAGGAAAGGTGTCCCTTTGAAGGGAGAGCTGGGGTCAGTCTTTGTTTCAGAAAGTTATAAACACCTTGATTAGATGCAGGTGACAATGCTTACTGTGGCCTTGGACATTTATATTTTTCCTCCTTAGAAGTGGAAAAGGGATGTGGTGGAGAGAATGTACTGGAGCAGATTAACCACCCCATGCCAGTAGCTGAGCAAGGTGCCTGGGGGCATTTATGGGTTTCCTTCCCTTCTGATTACTAAAAGGTGGCAAAATTAAGTTTCTAAAAATCCAGTGCCATTGTGTTTCAGAGGGTTCCTAATGTCATGTGGAGCTGACAGCTGACAGCCACACTCACTCTCATCACTTGGAGCATTCTTAAACAGAGAGCTTTGTTTATGCACTTGCATATATATATCCTGAAATATATTTTAAAAAAGCTATCCCTCTGGGAAGCATCATGTGAAACTTTAAGATATAATCTTTACATTTATCCTCATCTGTGTTGTTGCTAGTTATTTCCTTATGCCTTGGATGGAAGATACTGCTGCTGTCAGTTAGAACTGTTTTAATTGCACCTGAGCCCTAAGGAGATTTGGAGAAAGGACATACTTAATAGAAATTCAAGTCTGCCTGATGGCAGAGTCAAATTTGTTTTTATGATACTGTTGTGTGGTATATTGTTAATTCTTAAGATATTCATCTCTACTTTAGAAAACAGAATTCCTTTTGAACTGTTTTCAGCATCATGTCCTCTAAATCTAGTAGACATGTTCATTGACTTCAAGACTTATTTCTTGTGTACCTGAGTGCCAAAAGAAATAGAGAAAGATGTAACCCTTCCTCTAATTAGATACAGGTACATATTCATTTTTATTCTCCCATCTAATATTACTGACCTACATGATAAACTTTCTTTCTTAATGGGTATTTTTTTTAACTCACCTATAACCTTGTACACCATCTGCATGACATGCATATTTACTTTCCATGTCCAGCATCCAAGTATGCATAATTTAAAGAAAAGACAGATAATGATATAATATAGTTATTATTTTCAAGAATTTCTGAGTTGGAAGTGGAGTGCAGAGAAACACTAATTTGTCTCCTTTCATTTATTGTTGTTTGTTGTGGTTTAGTCGCTAAGCTGTGTCTGACTGTTTTGCCACCCGTGAACTGTAGCCTGTCAGGCTCTTCTGTCCATGGGACTTCCCAGACAGGAATACTGGAGTAGGTTGCCATTTTCTTCTCCAGGGGATCTTCCTAACCCAGGGATTGAACTTGCATCTCCTGCATTGGCAGGTAGATTCTTTACCACTTAGGCACCAGAGAAGCCCACTATTGCTTCTTCTTATAAGGGCACAAATCCATCATGGTGTGCCACCCTCACAGCTTCATCTAAACATAATAATTTCCCAAAGGTCCTATCTTCAAATGCTATATTGAAGCTTAAGGCTTTAGCATATGGGCTTCTGTGGTGGCTTAGTGGTGAAGAATCGGCCTGCCGATACAAGAGACACAGGTTCGATCCCTGGGTCAGGAAGATCCCCTGTAGGAGGAAATGGCAACCCACTCCAGTGTTCTTTCCTGGAAAATTCCATGGACAGAGGAGCCTGGCAGGCTACAGTCCACGAGGTCACAATAGAGTCGGACATGACTTAGCAACTAAACAATATGAATTTTGATGGGACACAGTCTACACCAAAATTTATTAGAGAGAAAACTGCTATTCTCAAAATAAGTATTTTCATTAAAATGGAACCTGTATATAGAACACCCAACCCATGTCCATCATATAGCTGAAGCATGGTCGTTCTTGGTTCCTAATCCCTTTGTCCTTTTTTAATGAAATGTATTTCCCATTATGACATATGATATGCCCCTGGAGGGATATTCTCTGCCACTATATCCTATGGGTTTCCTTTGTTCTTATGCATGTCCTCTCACCACAAAACTCAATTTTCATTCTTTTTACTGGAAAATCCGTGCCATTTATCATTTTAGCTGTAAGCGTTTGCCCTTACAGCTTGTCCCTGTAACCTCTTATTACATGTTTCTTTGTAGCCCCTTTAGGACCTGGAAGCCTCTGTTACTATGGTCCTTGCTGTAACACTGTCACTAACATCTTTAGCAGTCTAAACAAACATCTGCATCATTTAATCTTGGGAATTTAGAAAACACAAGAAATACTTCAGGACATAAGATGCTCTTTGTTAATTTGCATTCGAAAGATACTGGTTCTTCCTCACTTTTACTTTGGGATGCTATGCTACAACTCGTTTATTTAGAGATGGCTACATTTCATAGCTTGCAGAAGATTTCAATAAGAAATTGTATGAACTTTGACATACGTTCCTTTTTCTTACTGGGAGAATGCAGTAGGCAGGCTATTCTAAATGGAAGGCAAAAGTCTAGCTTTAAATGCCATTATCTGTGCACGCTTGCTAGGATTTTAACTTTGGTGCAGTGCTTTCACAGATTACCATGCCCCAGGGGACCTGGGGAGCATTAAGCACAGGCCATTGGCAGGATAAACCGTGCATGCTTTGTAGGCATGCACACCAAATACTCTTATGAAAAAGCACTTGCTTTATGTATTCAGTGATTGAGTTGTAAGCACCAGTACTTCAACCGCTTCATGAGAAACTCATTTCACATTCTGTTTCATTCAACTAATATTTTATTTAGCCCCTAGTATAATTCATTTATTGCTGTAAGTCTTAGAAATATAAAGATGAATAAGATACACTTCTGGCCCTCAAGGAGTTTATGGTTTAGGGATGAGGAAATCATCCATATAGCAGATATAGTGCAGTGAGATATGTATTAGCCAATTAATATATGTGAAGGGACATTTATGCTGCACTAGGAAGAGCAAGTTGTTATATTAGTGAAAAAGCGAGGAGGAAAGGGCCTCCCATAAAGAGATCAGCGTGATGACCAGATGATTCGAAGGCAGGGATGAGAGAGCATAGATTTCAGACTCATATAGCTAGGGCTCCAGGGGGCCATCAGCCAGAAATATAAATCTGGGCACTTACTGGCTTTTGTTAGTTGCTGAAGCATGGGAGGACACAATTGAAGTAAATAATGTAGAGGCAGCAAGGAGACTTTCAATAGTTAGGGATATTTGGAGGAGGAGAAGATTGTGAAGGGGACCAACCAAAATATCAGGGTGGTTTCAATGTGAGAACAGAGATATTGAAGCTAAAGGGAGAACATGAAGAAAAAAAAAAAAAAAAACAGTTTATACATATATTCTGGGCTTCCCTGGTGGCTCAAAGAGTAAAAAGTCTGCCTTCAATGCAGAAGACCTGGGTTCCATCCCTGGGTCAGTAAGATTCCCTGGAGAAAGGAATGGCAACTCACTTATAGAAAACCCTGGTGGGCTACAGTCCATAGGGTCACAAAGAGTTGGACATGACAGAGCAACTAAAATGAAAAATAAAACATAAAGCATGTATCCTGGGGAAATAGATCTAAAACAGTATCTTAAACCGTTGGTGCTCTAGCACAATTTTTATTTTCATTTTTTGTTATTATTATTCTGAGACATCACTAAAAATGTAGGGGGTCTCATAAGAGATTTTGTCCTATAGAGATGCTGAATGTCAAGTGAATTTTTCCTCTTGAATGCTGAAGCCATGATAGAATTATAACTTTTAGAGGATGCTGAGATTTGAGCTTTTTTTTTTTTTTTTTTAAAGTAGGCCTAGGGTTAGCCCTGACTGCATTGAGATTTGTATGAATCAGTTTTGGCACCCTTCCTTTATCTCCAGCCAGATTCTGGAAAAGATGGTCTGCTGGTACTTAAAAGAGAAAGTGCTAATAACTCACAGCTAAAGTGAAATTGCTCAGCATGGTCTTGCCAAATCCCTCTTTTGAGTTTGATCTGGTGGTTACACTGCAGCTCAAGAATTTCAGGGAGCTGCTTTGCCACAGAGGACAGTACAATTAGGTGAGCCTTAGGTGATTAAGAAACGAATGTTGACCAAGTGATCATTGCATATCTGGAGGGAGGCCACTGACCCTACCCTGTTCAATACTTTCATCAGCAATTTGGATGAAGTCCCAGGGAATAAACCAATGGAGAGAAGCCACAGGGAGGCAGATATTGGTTTTGTAAAAGGTAGTACTTTCTCACAATCATAGTTGTCCAAAAATGGTTTGGGTCTGTCGATGGCAGAGAGCTCTTCATCACTGGAAACGCTGAGTGCTTTAAAGTTCTGTATGTTTTGGGGGCATTATCTGTTCATGGGAGGGATTAGATTAGGTGGCCACCACTTCCTTTTATTTCTCACATTTTCTCTTCTAAGGACATTCTCTGTGTCTATAAATCTGGGTTTGCTTTCCTTACAAGTAAGAGTGAAATAAGAAGCTTGCCATAAGGATGGCTTTCCCTCTGACCTATTTCCCTAACTGAGTGTACTCCCTGCCCCTCACACACATCCTTTCCTCCTTTGAGCCTGACTCACTGAAGTGATTATAAATCACAGAGCACACTTCTGAAGAATTGTGGGAGAAAGTCTACGGCATATTTAGCACTTCTTTTCACTTATTATCTGGAGCAGATTATATCTCTGTGGCTCAACCTTTCTCTATCATTGAAGAAAAAAACTATTTTGAAGCTCTGGAAAGCAGGCAAATGTTAAGTAAATCATACATGTAGAGGGCTGAAAGTGTCCTAGAAATGATTCTTCTTAAGGTCAGGGACACATGCCTGTTTTATCATAACTTCTTACCAGAAAGTGCGTCTAGGGCACAACTACTATTGTGTAGCATTGGATCATAACCTACTTGCTCCCATACTGTCAGGTTTTGAACTGTCTGCATTAAGGCCACTAATTTACTTCACTCCATACCAATTAGGTAAATCAACTCTGGATCTAAATATATGCTTGTGCAAAAAAAAAAAAAAAAAAAATCCCCATTTCCTGACAATCTCTGCTTCTCACTTGATACATTTAGGGAAATATGCTCATGCCAAGCTTCTGCATAAGAGCCTCACTTTAGAATTTCAGACATTTTAGATTCAGCAAATCAGAAAACAGTTCTTTCCTTTTCTGTTTTATATCCAAGAAACCATGTTAAGCTAAATAATCATATAATTATTGTGACAGTTTAGAATAGCTACATACAGAATTTCATACTTGGCTGATTGCCAGTGTTGTCTCTGTCTCTTGTCTGACGTGAATTTCCTGCAGGAGAGAATCAATGAAGAGCCAAATGAATTTTACAGGAATTCCATGGGTGTAGTCTATTTCCTTATTCCTTATTTTACTTCCAGGTACATCTCATATGGTCTGCTGCTACTGCTGCTAAGTCACTTCAGTCGTGTCCGACTCTGAGTGACCCCAGAGACGGCAGCACATCAGGCTCCACCGTCCCTGGGATTCTCCAGGCAAGAACACTGGAGTGTGTTGCCATTTCCTTCTCCAATGCATGAAAGTGAAAAGTGAAAGTGAAGTAGCTCAGTCGTGTCCGACCCTCAGAGACCCCATGGACTGCAGCCTTCCAGGCTCCTCCGCCCATGGGATTTTCCAGGCAAGAGTACTGGAGTGGAGCGCCCTTGCCTTCTCCGCTCGTATGGTCTAGTTAGTCTATTACCCCTTTAATTTACATGTTTCTGGCCACCAAGTGGCATTAACAAGCGTAATAGGTATTTGAAAAATTGTTGGCCAAACAACTATCTTGGAAGACAAAACAAAAGAATTAGGAGGTTTAGAGGTCAGGCAACTTCTAATATCTTATACTTATACTTCTAATATCTTATTGACAGTGATTTGTTCCTATCACAGCTCTTCTCTGACCTGTTAGTGAAGGACAAAATTCTAAAAAAAATGTTTAGTTAGCATGTGCATTTTGTATAACCAAAGCTCTTGCCTTTAAGTGCAGACTGTATGGAGAGGCAGTCCCTGAAATAAAAAAGACTATTTACCTCTTCCTGTAATTATGCTGGCTTTTTGTACTAGTCCTATCCTTCATCTTGTTAACATCACTATAGGATGGCATCTGTGGTACTTGCAGATACCTATCTATCAGAGGTTCAGGGCTTCAGATACCATTTGTGTTTCCTCCTGTGAACTTTGCAATGTTCCATCCTTTAAAACGATGGAAGATCAAACTTACAGACAGGAATGTTTCACTGATTGAGAGTCCTGAATTCGCTTCTTTTAAAACTACTTGGGCTTTACCATAATACATATAAGGCCCGTGTGGTAATCTTTGCACTTATTGATGCTTTATAAAAATTTTCATCAATTTTTTTGTGTCAGTTTGTACCACAACTTTTCTGTGTATAACCCCCAAGTTCTTTTACAAAAATAATATTTTTCAATATGCAAGCTATTTGGTTTTGTTTCTTTTGTTTGCTTTTTTAACAAAGCTGTGGATCTCTTTAAATTGGTATATCATCAATGTATCTGTAAATTAAATGATTCTTGAACTATTTGAATAGTGTGAAATTTTAAAAGAGAGATTGTTATTCTCCAAGAAAACTGACTTTTTTTCTGCTTTGAAATATAGTTAAAGGAGTTTAGAGATTTTCTCACTGTGAAAACTGACTTTCTAAATACAATTTTGTAGCAGCCATTTGAAATAAGGAAGTGATACAGTTTTACCATAATTTAGATAAAAATCTTCCTGTTGAGCAAGGAGGGAGCTTGGGCCTGAGTTATGTTTGATTATTTACATTAATTAAACAACTAGGGCACTTTAAAATTCTGCAGCTTTATAGCTAAGTATGAAGTTTTTATTACACTAAATTATTATATTTTTCTGCTTCACAGGAAGGTTAGCCTGAATTTTACTCACAGTTTAATTGATTTGGGATATTAACCTTGACAGGTGGATTTCTGGCTATGAATACTTACATAAGGACCAACCAACGTGTGATTTGAGCAGAGTGAGACTGTGCAATAAAAGTGACCTATTAAAAAAAGCTTCATTCTTTTTTTCATTATAAAACATATACTTTTGAAGGGCATAGACAAATGTCCCTTATCCCACCATGAAACACCAGATGCACATTTCCATTTCTCCTTAAAGGTGAAAACTTTTCCAGAAATCGAAGAATTAAATTACTCAGTTCATTTACAATAGCCCTTTTCCTCTAGAAGGCTTTTCAATTAAAATTGTTTCTATGGACCTCTGAGTGGATAGTATGGGTGAAAAACAATGTGATATAAGCAAAATAAATCACCCAATTTTAAGGAAGACTCAGAGCAGCTTCTTAAGCCTGAAAGTGTTGGAGGTCCTTATGGGCACATGGAGGGCAGGTGAGCTGTAGAAAAGGTTAAGGGGGTTCTGGTAAGGACTTATTGCATTCTCTGTATGCTGATGGTTTCTTTACCCTGTGTGGTAGTCAATTATCCCTTAATTTATCCTTTGCACAAATAGCTTCTTTAGTCTTTATTTTCTGATTATGTGTATTTGTTTCATTTGGTAGTCACTAAGGAGATGGAGAAACAACTAGGTCATGAGATCCAATATTGTTACCAGCAGTGGTTAATTGAACCTGACAGAACCGAATGGAGAATGTAGACATTTGAAGGCAAACTCATCAGCTGTAAAAAGGTGAGAGATGTTGCAAAAAATGGGCCATACAGATACAGCAGCTATGTAGCAAACTGCAGTAATTAAGGCTTGAGCAAACCTGGTTATGCAGAAGGGTGAGAGGAAAAGCATAAGCAGGATTAGGAAGAGCTCATCTCAGAAAGCATGGCAGGGTGCAAGTGTACCGCTGAATTTTTAATTCCATCCTTAATTAATTTCCCTCATATGGCACCTTTTCTTTTAAGCACATGTATAAGAGAAATTGAACTGGAGTTAGTTGAAAAATTTAGAAAATGTTGCACTGTCACTGAAGATGTTTTACATTTCAACATTTTTATTCATAGTATGTAATACATTCTTATTTTGAAAGCTAGATTGTAATTGTAAGGAGAGTATATTGTTGTGCCATGTATTGATATTCCCAAATACAGCATAGTTCTATGTATAGGTGATCTGTATAGGTCAAGAGAATTAAAAGTTCAAGATTTTAGAGAGTTTATGCATCACCATTATTTAATCAATTAACAGTGCACAATGTTTCAGAAAACACCTGATTTTCTTGAGGTTTTGAAAAATCTTATTAAATTATAGTAATAAATTTAAAAAGCTTCAAGTTACAATTTTAACACTATCCTGGAATAAACATACAAATGGAAAGTAATATTAGAGTTTTATTTTTCCTATGATACAACAAAGTATGAATATTAAGGTTACTTTTATATCGGGACTTCCGTGGTAGCTCAGTTGGTAAAGAATCCGCCTGCAATGCAGGAGACCCTGGGTCAGGAAGATCCACTGGAGAAGGGATAGGCCACCCTTTCCAGTATTCTTGGACTTCCCTTGTGGCTCGGCTGGTAAAGAATCTGCCTGCAATGAGGGAGACCTGGGTTTGATCCCTGGGTTGGGAAGATCCCCTGGAGAAGGGAAAGGCTACCCACTCCAGTATTCTGGCCTAAAGAATTTCATGGACACATGACTGAGTGACTTTCACTTTACATTAGTTAAATTATATGCTTGGAATTTAATTTTGGTTTACTTTCTTAGTTTACTGCACACTTATAGCTGCCATAATACTTGATGCAGTTTGTTATGTTAAGTGTTCTACAGTGAGCTTTGCAGTAGCTGAGAGTTGTTGGCTGGAGTTTGTTTATTTATACAGTCTAGAAATGGAGAAGGAAACGGCAACCCACTCCAATATTCTTGCCTGGAAAATTCAATGGATAGAGGAGCCTGGTGGACTACAGTCCATGGGGTCGTAAGAGTCAGACATGACTTAATGACTAAACCACCACCACCATAGTCTAGCAGTTGTTCCACCCAGAGGGGATAATGTGTTTCAGAGCATGCTGGGAACAGAGGGAGTTCAAGCTTAGAGAGAAAGAGTTTTCAGGAAACAGAAAAATGCTGAAACTTCAGTCCCTTGGGGAAAGGGTTATAGCCTGGTGATGCAGAATCAGTTCAGTAGTAAACTAGACATTAAGACCTTAGGAATATTTGTTTTGAAAAGAGGGTATAGGCTCTACTTTGGACTGCTAGAGTAAAGAAGACTCTTGTGCTGGATAAAATAGGTTCTTCCATGAATTTTGTCTGAGATGAAGCAATGACACAGCTCAAGTCCCATAGATAGTAAAACAAATTACAAACATGGCTTCAATTATCTGATTATGACACAGAGTAAGTAAATTTTAATCAGCCCCTGAACGTGTCAGAAAAACCATAAGTGTTCAGAAGTTCCAGGTAGAATAGAACCATGGAGAGTATTTAGATGTCTTGGAATTATTTTAAGAGAAGGTCACTGCTTGGTACCACCATGGTGGCTTCAACATGATGGTTTCTACAGAGTAGCCTAAATTTATAGCTATTTATTTATTTATTCATTTTTATATTTTGACCATGCTAGGCAGAGTACGTCAAGGCTGTATATTGTCACCCTGCTTATTTAACTTCTATGCAGAGTACATCATGAGAAACGCTGGGCTGGAAGAAGCACAAGCTGGAATCAAGATTGCTGGGAGAAATATCAATAACCTCAGATATGCAGGTGACACCACCCTCATGGCAGAAAGAGGAACTAAAAAGCCTCTTGATGAAACTGAAAGAGGAGAGTGAAAAAGTTTGCTTAAAGCTCAACATTCAGAAAACGAAGATCATGGCATCTGGTCCCATCACTTTCTGGGAAATAGATGGGGAAACAGTAGAAACAGTGTCAGACTTTATTTTTTTGGGCTCCAAAATCACTGCAGATGGTGACTGCAGCCATGAAATTAAAAGACGCTTACTCCTTGGAAGGAAAGTTATGACCAACCCAGACAGCATATTGAAAAGCAGAGACATTACTTTGCCAACAAAGGTCCATCTAGTCAGGTCTATGGTTTTTCCAGTGGTCATTTATGGATGTGAGAATTGGACTGTAAAGAAAGCTGAGTGCCAAAGAATTGATGCTTTTGAAGTGTGGTGTTGGAGAAAACTCTTGAGAGTCCCTTGGACTGCAAGGAGATCCAACCAGTCCATTCTAAAGGAGATCGGTCCTGGGTGTTCTTTGGAAGGGCTGATGCTAAAGCTGAAACTCCAGTACTCTGGCCACCTCATGCGAAAAGTTGACTCATTGGAAAAGACTCTGATGCTGGAAGGGATTAGGGCAGGAGGAGAAGGGGACGGCAGAGGATGAGATGACTGGATGGCATCACTGACTCGATGGACGTGAGTTTGAGTGAACTCCGGGAGTTGGTGATGGACAGGGAGGCCTGGCGTGCTGCAATTCATGGGGTCGCAAAGAGTCAGACATGACTGAGCAACTGAACTGAACTGAGGCAGCACGTGGGATGGTATGTAGGATGGCTCCCCAACCAGGGATTGAACCTGGGCCTCTGCAGTGGAAGCACTGAATCCTAACCACTAGGCCACCAGTGCATGTGTGCTAAGTCACTTTAGTTGTGTCTGACTCTTTGCGACTCTAGAGCTGTAGCCCACCAGGCTCCTCTGTCCATGCGATTCTCCAGGCAAGAAGACTGGAGTGGATTGCCATGCCTTCTCTAGGGGATCCACCTGACCCAGGGATTGAACCCATGTCTCTCAAGTCTCCAGCACTGGCAGGCACATTCTCTACCACTAGCGCCCCTGGGAAGCCACCAGCGAACTCCCCTAACTTCATAGCTATTTAAAAATTCTTTAGTATAACCAGTTTGGTTCCTTTTCCCAATCTACTAATCTGGGTTGCCATATTAAATATGGAATACCAAGTCAAATTTGAACTTCAGATAAACAATGAATTTGCTTTAGCATAAGTATGACCCAAATATGGTACAGAACATACTTATACTAAAAAATTTTTCTTTCTGTGAAAAATAAATATGCTGTGTCAGATTTCAGAATATCTTCCAGTTGTCTTTTTGATGTAAGGGGCTGTTTAGCTAGCATAAAATTAATCAGTAAAATACTTGTTTTGTAATTGAAGGTTTTGTACATATAATTACATTCTGGTATTTATTTTTTCAGCAAAAGCTAAGGCTGGAATTATTTTAATTATTTTTCTTCTGGATACATTTTGGATTACTTATCCTTGAAATTTATTTTCATTGGGATATTTCTGTTGACTTCTGTTTTTAAATTTTCCTAGGCAAAAATTTCAGTTTCTTTATTTTGCTTCTAATCTGAAATGTTTCGTTATCGTTGGTTATTACATCTGAATTATTTTCTCTTGTAACTTATCTAAGGAAGTGGATTATTTTTTGTTTATGTATCTGTTTTATCTCTTCTCCATGCTAGGGTATCTTCCTTCTCATTTTTTGACTCTATTTAGTTTTCTCTTCCTAATTCTTATTTTGTTTTTCTCATGTTGTTGATTAATATATTTTTTGTAATTTTATATCTACTTTTATTCTTTCTATAAGTGATTTCTCTTGTGTTTATTTTTGTATTATTGAACACTATATATGTTTTTATGTAACGGAAGTTATTTTTTCATGTGTATTAGAAACTACTGCTTTCTATTTTTGGAAATATTGTGAAATATTTTCATTTCAGGGAAAAAAAATGATCTTCTTTTAAGTCCCTTTATCTTCTTGTGTTTATTTTTTCTTTTGCAAATACTTTTCTACTTGGTTACTGTGACTCATAAAGAAGATATTTCAAGAATGGTGATATTGCATTGACTTAATTTACATTTTGGCTAAACACTTTGTGAGTAAACACTGCTTCAGAGAGTTCAGACAGCTATTTAATTTGATTTTAATTCTATTGACTTACATATTAAAGACATATGGGAGAGGAATTAAAGTCACAGTTCTCTGCTCAAAAGAAATCTGAAGTACAAAGATACTTTTTGTTTCCTCTTTAATGCTTATTTCTATCATAAACCAGTAGTTAAAACAAAAAAATTGGTGGATAGTTAAGAATTATACTTTCTTTATTAGATCATAGGTACATGAGAGAAAATTTCTTATTCAAAACTTAATTTTCTGTGATGTTATGTTCTTTCTATATTTGTCATATTCTTTCTTGCACAGCTTTCCTGAATTAAATCCATCATTAGACTTCTATTATATCTTTATCTTTGGATTTTTCAATAATGGAAAACTAGATAAAACAACTTTATTGCTATTATTCTCTTTTCCTTTATGGTTAAATTCTGCTAGATTTCATGAAATCTCCCCTTGGCTTCTGAAGTTGAACTAATAGACTTTCTAAACTGGAAAAGGTCTTTGACCCTCTTAGAATCTGTGGCTCCCTGTTTTCACTGATCTTTGTCTCTATTGCAGCTACTGCATTGTTTATTTACATTTTAGAGCATTGTTCTCCAAAAATTTCATTGCAGAGAGTAAGAACTGAAACAAGGATACCTGAGTGTGAAATTTGCAAAACAGGTACATGGGGTGGGGTGTCCTGAGCCATTTTCTGATCCTCACCCCCTTGCTCTGTGAGCTATCTTCTGTGAACTACTTCTGTGAGCTGTCTTCTGTGAACTACCTTTCAGATACCCATTGTTTATCGAAAGAATTAATTTTGCCCAGATTCTTAGTAAGTCCCCTTTTTCTGTCTGTAAAGAATGACTTCTTTGGACTCTGGTAATGTCTCATTTCCATCAGAATCTTCCAGCATCTTAGATATGTGTTGTCACCTGTCAACTGGCAGCTCTGCCTGTGACAGTGCCACTTTAATGTTCCCAAAGAGGGACTTGTCTTTTATCTGCTGCTCTTATATCTAGTTCTTAGAGAACTACATTCTTAGTCTATAGTTCTATAGTCCTTGGGGATTTATATTTTGCAAGCCTGGTAATGATTTATTACGATGGGTTCACTGATCTATTTATGGCAGTAACAATGTTTAGAAAGTGGGTTACACCACAGAAAATTAGAATATGAGCAGACATTCCATGAAGAAAAACAAAGGAATTTGACTTTTAGGACATAACCATTTTAACGGCACATGTCTACCAATTTGATCATGACCCATTATAGAAAAGGGAGCCTGGCGTGCTGCAGTCCATGGGGTTACAAAGAGTCAGACACGACTTAGTGACTGAACAACAACAGCAACTTTATAGGAATAAACCCCAAAACTATCTAACCTAAAATCTAAAGCATGACTTCATAAGAAATATAGTGGAAAAGAAAACAATCTTCCTTTTCAAAACTAATCTACTTGTTTCATAAGAGCTCTTGCTGCTGCTGCTGCTGCTAAGTCGCTTCAGTCGTGTCCGACTCTGTGTGACCCCATAGACGGCAGCCCACCAGGCTCCCCTGTCCCTGGGATTCTCCAGGCAAGAACACTGGAGTGGGTTGCCATTTCCTTCTCCAGTGAATGAAAGTGAAAAGTGAAAGGGAAGTCGCTCAGTCGTGTCTGACTCTTAGCGACCTAATGGACTGCAGCCTACCAGGCTCCTCTGTCCATGGGATTTTCCAGGCAAGAGTACTGGAGTAGGATGCCATTGCCTTCTCCAATAAGAGCTCTTAGTTACTTTGAATTTCTTTCTCATCTCAGTTAATATATATTAGAGCTCTTAGTTACTTTGAATTTCTTTTCTCATCTCAATTAATATATATTTTTAATCTTTGTAAATTAAGGAGGTGCAGTATGATATTGTGGAAAGGCTTATCAACCAAAACTGAATTTTGGTCTCAGTTCTACAACTAAATAAAATAGGCATATAACTTTAAATTACACTTCTTAATCTCTCTGGTCCTTAGTTTTCCTCATGGGTAAAGCAAAGAGGTTAAATTCTGAGACATCATCTGGAATCACACTTAATTGTGGGTATATATAGATTACCTGGACTCTCTGCTGTTACTGAATTTTCCTCTCTCCCTTAAAAATATGAACGTTCATCTAAAATAAATTATAGTAGCTGTTAGAAAAAGTAATCCTAACTACTGACCAGAACCTTTTAAAGTAATTTGGCCTATATCATTGGAGGCATAACTTTTATTTTATCATATTTAAAGAAATAAGCTTTCATCAGTAACACAACTGTGTCATTTTAACCATACACATGATATAGAACAAGCTGAAAAAATACAAAGAAAATTATACTATCGTGGTGAAGTTTAGATCAATGCAAATCTAAGCTTATTCTAAAGCAATCTTCCAAAAATGGGAAATTGTATGCAATTGGTTTTTCTTAGGTGTTAACACAGTTAAAAATGTATAATTGTGGTTTGAGGAACATTTCAGTGTTAGATTAGAATGGATTTTCTGAAAATTTTGAACCTCTTGGAGACTTCCATATTACAGGCACAGGAGGGATCACCATTTTCATTATTGAAGAATTCATCTCTTTCTAGTGAAACAGGGTATTGATGAAGCAGGGCAAGTTAATTTTAGTTTTTGTTCTGGGCTTCCTGGGTAGCTCAGCTGGTAAAGAATCTGCCTACAGTGCAGGACACCCCTGTTTGATTCCTGAGTTGGAAAGTTCCCCTGAAGAAGGGATACGCCACCCACTCCACTCTTCTTGGCTTCTCTGCTGGCTCAGTCGGTAAAGAATCTGCCTGCAATGTGGGAGACCTTGTTTTGATCCTTGGGCCAAGGTAGACTCCCTGGAAAAGGAAATGGCAATCCACTCCAGTATTCTTGCCTGGAGAATTTCATGGCAACATGGGGACCCACAGTTGATGGGTTCGCAAAGAGTCAGACATGACTGAGTGACTAACACAGACACTTCTTTTTTTCTCTTTAGTGAGTGTTCAGATATATCAAAGAGAAGACTTTTTAATTTTTCCATTGGCTAGCTTCCATGTTTGTTCAGGTCATTTTTTGTTTAATCCCATTTTTGCAGAGCACATGTTGATCCAGAGAAAAGAGTAATTTTGTTGTTTCCTCTCCCCACTGAAACAACGGATATAAAATTATTTATTTGCTTAAATGCATCAGAATTTTCTGGGAACATGATCAAAGAAAGATGACAGTATGACTTCAGCAATTTAAACAGCAAAACAAAATGAAACAAAAAACAAAAAAAATGAGATCAAACTCTTTTTGGGAAGAAGGTACTGAGAAGTATAATTTGCTTCATTCCCTGCCCGTCATGGTATCTCCTTTTGAAGACCATGTGCTCCCCAGACTCTTTCCTCAGTATTCAGGAATGTGCTGTGTGTGTGCTCAGTTGCTCAGTCATGTGTGACTCTATGGACTGTAGCCTGCTAGGCTCTTCTGTCCATGAGATTTTCCTGGCAAAATACTGGAGTGGGTTGCCATTTCCTCCTCCAGGTGGTCTTCCCCACCCAGGGGTTGAACCCACATCTGCATTGAAAGTGGATTCTACCGCTGCACTACCTGGGAAGCCCTATTATTAAGGAATACTCCTTATTTAAAAAGTAGGATCTGAACTCAAAGCAAAGCAACCTCCCAACTCTGAGATGTTCTAGATTAAGAAAGAATTCTGAATTCACCAACATGACAGACCCGATTCCCATGATAATGTATTGAGTAGGCCAAAAAGTTTGTTTGGGTTTTTCCATAAGCTGGTGTGGAATAATAATAAAGACATAAGCTTTCTCAGGTTAACAGCTTGATATTTTTCATTTCATTGATTTATAATACTCCAGTGAATGACAGGAGAATTTTGCTGACTTTTAGCTTATTAATTAAGTATTGAAGCTATGTATTCTTTTGCATATATATATTAGTTTATTCATTAGAATCTGTAACACTAAATTGTATTATGTGGATCATGTGCAAATAATATAAACTCTGTTCCTAAGTATAAATATGCTGGTCTGTTTTAGGAAATATATTCAAGTAGTATGAGGTCAAAATGGTTCATGGTACTAAAGATAGAATTGAAGATTTAAATTTATGATTCTAATGCTGACTCACTGCAAGGTATGAGAAAAAAAATTTTTTCTGGTCTGTCGTGAGTAATTATAGTAATGAGGAACCTTGAAAATGTAAGCTGTTAAGTAATAAGGCTATGTCTAATTGTAACTGCTTTATACCAGTGTCTGGCATTTTGAACAGTAATCAGATATTAATGTAGCCTCAGATATACAGAGTTTTAATAACTATTTCTCCATAATTTATTCTTAACCCACCTCTCTGTTTAGCTCTCTGTATCTTGAGTCAATCAAATGTTCCATTTCTTGGAATAATTATTTTATTCTAACATTTTTATTCTGAGGAAAGATGAGGTTATTTTTTCCCCCAAGTCAGTTTAACCTGTCACCATCTTTTTTTGGCCACATTCCATCTTTGCCTGTTTCTACAAATGAGACATTTCAACTAATTTTTTGAGTTTGTCTAAGACACACAAGCTGGAATCAAGATTGCCAGGAGAAATATCAATAACCTCAGATATGCAGATGACACCACCCTCATGGCAGAAAGTGAAGAGGAACTCAAAAGCCTCTTGATGAAACTGAAAGAGGAGGGTGAAAAAGTTGGCTTAAAGCTCAACATTCAGAAAACGAAGATCATGGCATCTGGTCCCATCACTTTATGAAATAGATGGGGAAACAGTGGAAACAGTGTCAGACTTTATTTTTGGGGCTCCAAAATCACTGCAGATGGTGACTGCAGCCATGAAATTAAAAGACGCTTACTCCTTGGAAGGAAAGTTATGACCAACCTAGGTAGCATATTCAAAAGCAGAGACATTACTTTGCCAACAAAGGTCCATCTAGTCAAGGCTATGGTTTTTCCAGTGGTCATGTATGGATGTGGGAGTTGGACTGTGATGAAAGCTGAGCACTGAATAATTGATGCTTTTGAATTGTGGTGTTGGAGAAGACTCTTGAGAGTCCCCTGGACTGCAAGGAGATCCAACCAGTCCATTGTAAAGGAGATCAGCCTTGGGTGTTCTTTGGAAGGAATGATGCTAAAGCTGAAACTCCAGTACTTTGGCTACCTCATGCAAAGAGTTGACTCATTGGAAAAGACTGATGCTGGGAGGGATTGGGGGCAGGAGGAAAAGGGGACGACAGAGGATGAGACGGCTGGATGCCATCACTGACTTGATGGACATGAGTTTGAGTGAACTCTGGGAGTTGGTGATGGACAGGGAAGCCTGGTGTGCTGCGATTCATGGGGCCACAAAGAGTCGGACACAACTGAGCAACTGAACTGAACTGATACTTCCTTTTCTTCTAGTTGTATTGAAAGATAATTGACATGCAGTACTGTATATGTTAAAGGTGTGCAACATAATGATTTCACTTACATGCATCATGAAATTATTACTAGAGTAAATTTAGTGAACATCTCTAATCTCACATGGAGCTTCTCAGGCAGCGCTAGTTGTAAAGAACCTACCTGCCAATGCAGGAGACATGAGATGTGGATTTTATCCTGGGGTCAGGAAGATCCCCTGGAGGAGGGCATGGCAACCCACTCCAGTGTTCTTGCCTCCGAGAATCCTATGGACAGTGGAGCCTGGTGGGCTACAATCCATAGGGTCGCAGAGAGTTGGACATGACTAAAATGACTTAACATGCAAGCATAATCTCATGTAAGTACAAAATTAAATAGAAAAGTAATTTATTTTTCTTGTGATGAGAACTCTTGGGATTCACTCTCTTAACAGCTGTCGCATGTATAATGTACAACAGTATTAACTTCATTTATCATGTTGTACATCTCTAGTACTTCTTTAGCTTATAACTGGAAGTTTGTACCTTTTGACATCCTTCATCCAATTTTCTCTCCTCCAACCCCCTCCTCCAGTAAACCAAAAGTCTGATCTCTTTTTCTATGAGTTTGTATATTTTTGAAAAATAAGTGACCTCCAACACTGTGTCAGTTCCTATTACATAAGACAGTGATGCAATATTTCTGTACATTTCAAAATGGTCAACACAATAAGTCTAGTTACGATCTGTGAGCATACAGAGATGTTACATAGTTATTGACTGTTACACTGTACATTTCATACCAGTGACTCATTTATTTTACAACCAAAAGTTTGTGCCTCTCAAATCTACCTCACCAATCTCTACCCTCCCCCCGCCCCAACATTGTCCTCTCCTCTGGCAACCACTTCTTTTTTCTCTATATCTGTGACTCTATTTCTGTTTTATGTTTGTTCACTTGTTT
Organism: Capra hircus; assembly: GCF_001704415.2. Classification (NCBI taxonomy): domain Eukaryota; kingdom Metazoa; phylum Chordata; class Mammalia; order Artiodactyla; family Bovidae; genus Capra; species Capra hircus. Next base: position 42,504,812 of record NC_030827.1, read on the forward strand.
TGTTTTTTAGAGTCCACCTAAAAGTGAAATCATATAATATTTATGTTTTACTCATCTGACTTTTTTCACTTTGAATAATACCCTCTAGCTTCATTCATGTTGTAGCAGATGCAAAAATCTCATTCTTTTTTATGGCCAGGTGATCTTCCTTTATATACATGTTTTTTTTTTTCTTTTTTCATTTATTTTCTTTATTAATTCATCTCTTGATGGAAATTTAGATTGCTTTCATATCTTGGCTTTTGTAAATAGTGCTTCAGTGAATACAGTGGTGGATATATTTTCTCAAATTAGTGTTTCTGTTTTTGTGGAATAAAGAGCCAGGAATGGAATTGCTAGATCGACAGTAGTAGTTCTATGTTTATTTTTTAAGGAATATTAATGATGTTTTCCATAATGGTTTCACCAGTTTATAGTTCCATCAGCAGTGTACAAGTATTCCCTTTTCTTCACATTCTTATCAACATTTGCTTTTTGTTGTCTTTTTGATGATAAGTATTCTGACAGGTGTAAGGTGATAATTCATTGTGGCTTTGATTTACATTTCTCTAATAGTGATGTTGAGCACCTTTTCATTTGTCTGTTGGCCATCCATAGATCTTCTTTGGAAAAATGTCTCTTATTTTTCCAAAATTTCTCGTTTCTTAGGTTGGTTTTGTCATGTTGAATTGTATGAGTTCTTTGTATAATTTGCTTATTAACACCATGTTTGAAATGTCATTTGCAGATATCTTCTTGCATTCAGTAGGTGGCCTTTTCATTCTGTTGGATTTCTTCACTGTGCAAACTTTCAAGTTTTTTTCAACATGGTAAATTAAATCTAATATTTCAATCACAGTCATAATTAGATCTCATTCCTTGCCTGAAATAGAAAGTTTTGATAGGGATTTTGTGGCAAATACGAAACTGAAATGTTAAAAAGGCACTGATTTAAGTCCAGATGTTATGCCAATTAACATTAAAGTTAATCAAGTAGTTGGAGGTTCAAGACCATAAGTTGAGCATGTCCATCCATATTTTTTTCTGCCGAAGATCTCACTGAAATGATATAAAAAATATTTTTGAAAGAATAAAATAAAAATTGATTGGAAAATAGACCCCATTTTGAAGAATTCCATGAAGATAGACAGCAAAAAGAATTGGAGTGATGCTATTACTATGTAAGTATATGATTTCATAATTAACAATGATAAAAATAACTCATTTAAAAAAAAATTCACATTCTTTGTCATTAGGTTTGCCTAACACAAAGTGTGTATTCAATGGGATTAACTATTGCTATTCTGGTTAAAGTCTCAGGGACAGATGTTGGTAGCCTACGTTCAAACCCAAGCACTGACATTTGCCAGGGTATGGGTTAGTTACTTTAGTTAACAGTAGCCACCTCATAAGTTTACTCACAGTTTCATGTATTTATAAACAAACATATCTATACACATATATAAAGAGTTCTATCTTTTTAGAAATTTTATAGATATCTAATATTTTTCATAAACAATGGAAAGAGATAAAGGAAAATGATAAAAGGATGTGTTATTAAAGGAAAATAAGGAAAGTGAAGTCGCTCAGTCATGTCCGACTCTTTGCGACCCCATGGACTGTAGTCTGCCAGGCTCCTCTGTCCATGGGATTTTCCAGGCAATAGTACTGGAGTGGATTGCCATTTCCTTCTCCAAGGGATCTTCCCAACCCAGGGATTGAACCCAGGTCTCCCGCATTGTAGACAGACACTTTACTATCTGAGCCATGAGGCAAGTCTGTAAGACAAAATGTCAGCATAAAAAAATTCAATCCTATTTCTACAGACTAGCAATGAACAACAGGAAACTGAAATTTTAAAAGCATCATTCACAATAGCACCAGAAAATATGAAATACATATTAATCTTATTTTAAAAACATGTAAGATCCAATGACTAAAATCTACAAAATACTAACAAAAAAACTAAAAAAAAAAAAAAGTCTAAAGAAATAGAAGATCATAAATCATGTTCATGGCTCAATATGACTAAGCTGTCAATTCTACCCTAAGTGATTTACGGATTAAATACAGGGCCAATCAAAAATCCTGACGGGATTCTTCTAAACAAGATGATTCTAAAATATACTTGGGGGGAATTCCCTGGAGATCCAATGGTTAGGTCTCCACGCTTTCACTGTCAAGGGACCAGATTCAATCCCTGGTCAGGGAAGTAGGGTCCCACAAGCTTTGAAGTGCAGCCAAAAAATAAATAAAAATAAGTAAATAAAACATACTTGGAAAGGCAAAGCAACTAGAATACTCAAAGATAATTCTGAAAAATAACTCAATTAGAGAACTCATATTACCTGATTTCAAGACCAACTATATAGATACAGTAATCAACAGTGTGGTAACAGAAAAATGAAAGACAGACCAATATGACAGAATCCAGAATCCAGAATCCAGAATCCATGAACAGACCCACACATACATGATCAAATGGCTTTCAGCAAAGGTACAAAGGCATTTCTATGGAGAAAGATGTCTTTTCAAAAAACATTGCTGGAACAACTACACACACCCACATGCCAAAAAAAAAAAAAATTAATCTCAACCCACACTTTGCACCATTAGAAAAATTACCTCAAGTGATTCATAAACCTATACTGTAAAATTTTGAACTATAAAAATTCTAGGAGAAAAATACAGAGAAAGTTTTTTTTACTTTCAGGTGGGTCAGTAATAAGAAGACAACTAACGTGAAAAGTTTAGAACTCTAAAAAGAAACATGCACCCCAATGTTCATAGCGATACTATTTACAGAACTATGTCCAAATGTGTGTGTGCCCACCTATACACACACAGATGCAATGGAATAATATCCTGATTTTTTTAAATTACAAAAAGCTATTTGGAGGACAAACAGGAAAAGTTGAATATGCACTGAATACTACAGAATTGTTCAAATGTCATCATTATAATTAGTTATACAGAACAAGGCTTAGCACAGTTTTTCTGTGAGATAGTAAATATTTTCAGCTTTGTGGATCACAGGAAGGGGATGGCAATTTATAAATGCGAAGGGGGCAGGGGATTGAAATAATTACTCTAGATTAGAAGGAGTTAGGAACAAAATGTATTATGATCTGGCCTCTAGTTTCTGCACCAAAGAGCATATGAAAAGCAGGGCTTCATAGCATAGGATCTGTGCTCAGGGGTCTATGCTCAGGAGCATCCTATGCTTGGGGTTTAATGTTCTATGGTTGCAGTCTTAAAATACTTAGTCATTTTATTTTTGAATTTGTATTTTGTAAATGAAGTTCAGTGCAATGATAGAGTGGGCCAGGATCCCTGAGCCTTGGAGTCCTGGATTCTTTACTCAAGTGTGATCCCCTTTCTCTGCTTCCTCAACCTCCTAGAATAGATACTTGGCTTCCTGATCCTGGCCAGTAGCTGTTCTGGGTTCCATTCGGCCTTCCCACTCCCTGTCTCACCAAGACTGCTGCTCTCTGTGTCATGTTGGTGGGAATTGTTTGAGTCCTTTTGTTGCTCTCTGCTTCTGGGGGGACTTGGTCATTGGATCAGGGCAAGTTGTTGTTTAGTCACTAAGTTATGTTTGACTCTTTTGCAACCCCATAGACTGTAGCCTGCCAAGCTTCTCTGTCTATGGGATTTCCCAGGCAAGAATACTGGAGTGGCTTGCCATTTCTTTCCCCAGGGGATCTTCCTGACCCAGGGATCGAACCTGTGGTAGGGGTTAGGCAAATGCCTTCTGTCTCAGAGTGGGCTAAAGGTATGACCATCTGTGTCCCAGGCTGTCAGTACCTTGCTGTATTCTGCAGGCAACTTGGCAGGAGGCCTGCAATGAGCTGAATGTTTATGTTACTCAAAATTCTTATGTTGAAACCTTAAGGTGATGGCATTTGAAGGTGGGTGCTTTGGAAAGTAATTAGGTCACGAGGGTAGAGTTTCATGACTGGGATTGGTACCCTTATAAGAAGAGACCAGGAACCTAGTTCTCTTTCCACCATGTGCAGATGCAGCAGGAAAACAGCTTCTATAAACTAGGAAGAGGGCACTCACCAAGAACCTAACCTCACTGACCTTCTGATCTTAGATTTCCATCCTCTGGAACTGTGAGAAATAAATGTTTGTTGTTTAAGCCACTTTTGTTCTTGTTGTTCAGTTGCTTAGTCATGTCTGACACTTTGCGACCCCATGAACTGCAGCATGCCAGGCTTTCCTGTCCTTCACTATCTCTTGGAGTTTGCTCAAACTCATCTCCATTGAGTTGGTGATGCCATCCAACCACCTCTTCCCCTGTTGCCTCCTTCTCCTCCTGCCCTCAATATTTCCCAACATCAAAGTATTTTTCAATGAGTAGGCTCTTTGCATCAGGTGGCCAAAGTACTGGAGCTTCAGCCTCAGAGTCAGTCCTTCCAAGAAATATTCAGAGGTGTTTTCCTTTTGGATTGACTGGTTTGATCTCCTTGCAATCCAAAGGGCTCTTAAAGTCTTCAGCACCACAATTTGAAAGTATCAGTTCTTCGTCGCTCAGCCTTTTTTATGGTCCAACTTTCACATCCATACATGACTACTGGAAAATCCATAGCTTTGACTGTATGGACCTTAAACCAGTTAGTCTATGGTAATTTGTCATAGCAGCCCTTGACTAGAAGAGAGCCTTTCCCATTCCCCATCCAGGTACGAAGGGCAACACAGCATGAAAATTGTATATGTTGGGGTACACATATCTGCTGTGGGCTGGGGCTGCAGTCCCAAGGGAAGGAAATATTAATTTCCCTGTTTCCAGCACCACAAATTTTCATTTTGCATTAAGCCCTGCAACTTATGTAGACATCCCTAGAAGTCAACTTCATGTAAAACTCTGACTAACATATCCTTGGATACTATTTAGATGGAGGTCATGATTCTGTCTTCCTATTGCCAAGAGATGATGAAATGTCAAGAATTCTTGTTGATTTTCAGGATGGTACCCTTGGCACAACTATAGGAACTTCCTGAGATTAATGTCTCCTTCTCATTCTCAATAATATTTCTTCTCTCAGAATATTGATCATACTGCTGTAAGCTTCAAAATGCATTCCATTTACCTTTGTTGCCAGCCCTAATTCTAAATTACTTAGTGGATTCTTTCTTATCTAACCAATCTCTTTCGATATTTTTATTTCTATACATTTTGCCGTCTGTTATAGGCTGCCCTAGTTTGTATTTTTCCATCATGTAGTTCCATTCTTTTATTTTTTGTACTTGCATAGTCTGTTCTTCCTTATTCTTGTTCCAGTGGTAAGATTTAACCTTATATTCTACAGGACCTAAAACTTTTCCAAGCCATTTTTCTTTTTGGCATTTTTCAACGTGTCCTTTTTTATTTTTTGAGCTTATGTTAGATTCTTTGCCTAAATCAAAGTCTAAGTCCCCTGAAATTTGGGAGTACACTTATTTTAATTCACTTTATTTCTGCTAATCTTAATTTTGGTTTTTTGAAATAATTTCTGATTACCTACAGTCTGTAAGACCCATCTCTGGGGTATGGCAACATACTTATGAAATTCTGTCCTTAGAACTTTTCAGAAGAGCCACTGTAGAAGAATTTGTCAGAAGGGCCATCAGAACAAGACCCAGTTTCCTCCTCAGTCAGTCTCTCCCATCAGGAAGCTTCCATAAGCCTCTTATCCTTCTCCATCAGAGGGCAGACATACTGAAAACCATAATCACAGAAAACTAACCAATCTAATCACATGGACCACAGCCTTGTCTAACTCAGTGAACTATGAGCCATGCCATGTAGAGTCACCCAAGATGGACAGGTCATGGTGGAGAGTATAGACGAAATGTGGCCCACTGGAGAAGGGAATGGCAAACCACTTCACTATTCTTGCCTTGAGAACCCCATGAACAGTAAGAAAAGGCAAAAAGATAAGATACTGAAAGATGAACTTCCCAGGTTGGTAGGTGCCCAGTATGATACTGGAGATCAGTAGAGAAATAACTCCAGAAAGAATGAAGAGATGGAGCCAAAGCAAAAACAACAAGTAGTTGTGGATGTGACTAGTGATGGAATCAAGACCTGATGCTGTAAAGAGCAATATTGCATAGGAACTTGGAATGTTAGGTCCACAAATCAAGGCAAATTGGAAGTGGTCAGATAGGAGATGGCAAGACTGAGCATCAACATTCTAGGAATGAGTGAACTAAGATGGACTGGAATGGGTGAATTTAACTCAGATGACCAATATATCTACTACTGTGGGCAAGGATTCCTTAGAAGAAATGGAGTAGCCACCATAGTCAACAAAAAGTTCTGAAATGCAGTACTTGGATACAATCTCAATAATAACAGAATGATCTCTGTTCATTTCCAAGGCAAACCAATCAATATCACAGTAATCCAAGTCCATGCCCTGACTAGTAATGCTGAAGAAGCTGAAGTTGAATGGTTCTATGAAGACCTACAAGACCTTTCAGAACTAACACCCCCAAAAGATGTCCTTTTCATTATAGGGGACTGGAATGTAAAAGCAGGAAGTCAAGAAACACCTGGAATAACAGGCAAATTTGGCCTTGGAGTACAGAATGAAGCAGGGCAAAGGCTAATAGAGTTTTGCCAAGAGAATGCACTGGTCATAGCAAACATCCACTTCCAACAACAAAAGAGAAGTCTCTGCATATGGATATCACTAGATGGTCAACACCAAAATTGGACTGATATACTCTTTGCAACCATAGATGGAGAAGGTCTATAGAGTCAGCAAAAATAAGGAGCTGACTGTGGCTCGGATCATGAAGTCCTTATTGGCAAATTCAGACTTAAATTGAAGAAAGTAGGGAAAACCACAAGGCCATTCAGGTATGTATAATCCCTTATGATTGTACAGTGGAAGTGGGAAATAGATTTAAGGGACCAGATCTGATAGACAGAGTGCCTGATGAACTATTGACAGAGGTTCATGACATTGTACAGGAGACAGGGATCAATACCATCCCCAAGGAAAAGAAATGTAAAAAAACAAAATGACTGAAAAGGCCTTAAAAATAGCTGTGAAAAGAAGAGAAGCGAGAAGCAAAGGAGAAAAGGAAAGATATGACCATTTGAATGCAGAGTTCCAAAGAATAGCAAGGAGAGATAAGAAAGTCTTCCTCAGTGATCAATTCAAAGAAATAGAGGAAAACAATACAATTGGAAAGACTAAAGATCTCTTCAAGAACATTAGAGACACCAAGGGAACATTTTATGCAAAGATGGGCTCAATAAAGGATAGAAATGGTATAGACCTAACAGAAGCAGAAGATATTAAGAAGAGGTGGCAGGAATACACAGAACTGTGCAAAAAAGATCTTCTCAACCCAGATAATCACAATGGTGTGATCACTCACCTAGAGCCAGACATACTGAATTGTGAAGTCAAGTGGGCCTTATGAAGCATCACTATGAACAAAGCTAGTGGAGGTGAGGGAATTACAGCTGAGCTATTTCAGATCCTAACAGATGATGCACTCAATATGCCAGCAAATTTGGAAAACTCAGAAATGGCCACAGGACTGGAAAAGGTCAGTTTTCATTCCAATCCCAAAGAAAGTCAATGCCAAAGAATACTCAAACTACTGCATAATGGCACTCATCTCACACGCTAGTAAAGTAATGCTTAAAATTCTCCAAGCTAGGCTTCAACAGTACGTGAACCGTGAACTTCCAGATGTTCAAGCTGGATTTAGAAAAGGCAGAGGAACCAGAGGTCAAATTGCCAACATCTGCTGGATCATGGAAAAAGCAAGAGAGTTCCAGAAAAACATCTATTTCTGCTTTATTGACTATGCCAAAGCCTTTGACTGTGTGGATCACAATAAACTGTGGAAAATTCTGAAAGAGATGGGAATGCCAGACCACCTGACCTGCCTCTTGAGAAATCTGTATGCAGGTCAGGAAGCAACAGTCAGAACTGGACATGGAACAACAGACTGGTTCCAAATAGGAAAAGGAGTACGTCAAAGCTGTAAATTGTCTCCCTGCTTATTTAACTCATATGCAGAGTACATCATGCAAAATGCTGGGCTGGATGAAGCACATACTGGAATCAATATTGCCAGGATAAATATCAGTAACCTCAGATACATAGGTGACACCACCATTATGGCAGAAAGTGAAGAAGAACTAGAGCCTCTTGATGAAAGTGAAAGCTGCTGCTGCTGCTGCTAAGTCGCTTCAGTCGTGTCCGACTCTGTGTGACCCCATAGACAGCAGCCCACCAGGCTCTCCCATCCCTGGCATTCCCCAGGCAAGAACACTGGAGTGGGTTGCCATTTCCTTCTCCAGTGCATGAAAGTGAAAGTGAAGTCGCTCAGTCGTGTCCGACTCTTAGTGACCCCATGGACTGCAGCCTACCAGGCTCCTCCGTCCATGGATTTTGCAGGCAAGAGTGCGTTGTCACTGCCTTCTCTGAAAGTGAAAGAGGAGAGTGAAAAAGTCGGCATAAAGCTCAGCATTCAGAAAACTAACATCATGACATCCAGACCCAGACCTTTGTGGCAAATAGATGGGAAAACAGTGAAACAGTGGCAGACTTTATTTTGGGGGACTCCAAAATCACTGTAGCCATGAAATTAAAAGATGCTTACTCCTTGGAAGGAAAGTTATGACCAACCTACACAGCGTATTAAAAAGCAGAGACATTGCTTTTCAATGAATGTTCATCTAGTCAAGACTATGGTTTTTCCTGTGGTCATGTATGGATGTGAGAGTTGGACTATAAAGAAAGCTGAGCGCCAAAGAATTGATGCTTTTGAAGTGTGGTGTTGGAGAAGATTCTTGAGAGTCCCTTGGACTGCAAGGAGATCCAACCAGTCCATCCTAAAGGAGATCAGTCCTGAATATTCATCGGAAGGACTGATGTTGAAGCTGAAACTCCAATACTTTGGGCACCTGATGTGAAGGACTGACTCATTTGAAAAGACCCTGATGCTGGGAAAGACTGAAGGCAGGAGGAGAAGGGGACAACAGAGGATGAGATGGTTGGTTAGCGCCACCGACTCAATGGATATAAGTTTGAGTGAACTCAGAGTTGTTGACGGACAGGGAGGCCTGGCGTGCTGCAGTCCGTGGGGTTGCAAAGAGTTGGGCACGACTGAGATACTGAAATGACTGACTGGCTGACTGACTATAGAAGAAAAATATATAAACTGCTGATACTTTTTATTCAGTTAATTTTCATTTTGATTTTCAATTTACTAATCAGCCTATTTCTTATTAAATTGATACCCATGTTTCAGATATTATCCCTAACACTTCTTTTTCTTCCAAGCTTTCTCACCAGCTGTTAGAATGACCCAGTTCTTTACTCTAGAAAATACAGCAGTAAATAGGTAAGATAGAAGCAGTGAAGAAGGTGGAATGTGAAGAAGTGTATTTATTGGAAATCTTTGTCAGGTCACTCTGGGCCCCTAATGCTGAGTTTAGAGAATCCTTTGACAAACTTAAAATTGTGTCTGGCTTTATATTTTTCAATAAATATTAGTTGATAACAGACAATATTATCAATAGGTTCATAGTAAAGGTAGGAGAGAAGAAATAAAAATATAATATTTATTGCATCTTCTCTGTGCCAGGTGTTCTGCTACATGCTTTCTATATATTATTTTATCTCCATGATCTCTGTGTGAGGTGGATGTTACCCACTGAAGGAATAGAGGCTCAAAATGTTAATTTCCTATTGCCTGACCATTAAAGAGTGATTGAGCTCAGTTTCATACATAAGTCTGTCTGATTTTCTGACACTCCACTGCACTACTCTGAGAATTCTCTTCTTCCTTATTTATATTTCCTTTGTTTCTTATAAACTCTGTGGACTAATATTCAACTTTAATTTTAACGAGACAGCCTGCTGCCTGACCTGTAAAAACCTCACCTTTTCTCTTAGGAGCCATCTTAATTTAAAGAGCTGCCAGTCTATGAAGGGTCAGTAATCTCCTTCCTGTTGAATTATCATGCCTCATACACTTTGTTTTATGGCTTCAGATTAGAGCTAAAGTCCTCCCTTGTTATTCATTGCCTTGTTTCAATAAGGACAGAGTTGGTTAATGTTTTACTGGGAAGATCCCCAGTGGTCACATTCTGGCATGTGAGAAAGATTGGATTTATTTATCAATATATAACCAGCTGTGTGGGAGATGTCTTCCTCGCCCCCTTCCTTCTTTACTAGTTGATTTATGAGGAATGCAAATAATGAGAAAGAAGACATGCATTTTGAGTTTTTGGTTCTTTAAATAGAAGAGTCATTCTGGGGTCCACTTTCCCAGTCCTTCCCCTCGTAACATCAATTTTTAAACTCCTGATTCAAAAGATCATGGAAAAAAGCTAAGCCCAAATCAAGATGAGAAAGAAAATTGGGAACCATGCCAACTGCCAGGACAGTTGTTTTTTGCCGTATTCCATTGACCTCTTTAATTAATAAACAACAGTGGCAGTGGGTGTAGAGTAGATTCTGAAGTAGCAAAGATGAAAATCAAGATAACTTACTGTCAGTTACAACTAGACTGACAGTGTCTTGGACATGGTACTTGAAAGGCCTACTTAGAATTATGTTTCTATACTTTTTCTTTGAAACTCCTTGTAGTTCTTGGTCACAGAACATCTGTTTCCCCTCATTTTCTTGCGTTGGTTTTAAAATTTTACTAAAAAAAATTTGTGATGTTTATTATATGGAAAACTTTAATCCCATAAACAAAATAGATCAAGAAAATAACCATAATACATTCCTTTGCTTTCATTTTGTATATTTACACAGTGTGCTCCACTTTACAGTGTCAGTTCAGCTCAGTCACTCATTTGTGTCCGACGCTTTGCAACCCCATGGGCTGCAGCATGACAGACTTCCCTGTCCATCACCAACTCCCAGAGCACACTGAAACTCATGTGCATCGTGTTGGTGATGCCATCCAACCATCTCATCTTCTATGTTCCCCTTCTCCTCCCACCATCAATCTTTCCCAGCATCAGAGTCTTTTCAAATGAGTCAGTTCTTCGCATCAGGTGGCCAAAGTATTGGAGTTTCAGCTTCAACATCTGTCCTTGAAATGAATATCCAGAACTGATTTTCTTTAGGATGGACTGCTTGGATATTCTTGCAGTCCAAGGGACTCTCAAGAGTCTTCTCCAACATCACAGTTCAAAAGCATCAATTCTTTGGCACTCAGCTTTCTTCACAGTCCAACTCTCACATCCATACATGACTACTAGAAAAACCATAGCTTTGACTGGATGGACCTTTGTTGGCAAAGTAATGTCTCTGTTTTTTAGTATGCTATCTAGGTTGGTCATAACTTTCCTTCCAAGGAGTAAGCATCTTTTAGTTTCATGGCTGCAGTCACCATCTACAGTGATTTTGGAGCCCCCCAAAAGTACAGTCTGTCACTGTTTCCATTGTTTCCCCATCCATTTGCCATAAAGAGGTGGGACTGGATGCCATGATCTTCATTTTCTGAATGTTGAGCTTTAAGCCAACTTTTTCACTCTTTCGCTTTCATCAAGAGGCTCTTCAGTTCTTCACTTTCTGCCATAAGGGTGGTGTCATCTGCGTATCTGAGGTTATTGATATTTCTCCCAGAAATCTTGATTCCAGCTTGTGCTTCATCCATTCCAGCATTTTGCATGATGTACTCTACATACATATAAGGTAAATAAGCAGGGTGACAATATGTAGGCTTGACGTACTCCTTTTCCTATTTGGAAGCAGTCTGTTGTTGCATGTCCAGTTCTAACTATTACTTCTTGACCTGAAACAGATTTCTCAGGAGACAGGCAGGTGATCTCCTATTCCCATCTCTTGAAGAATTTTCCACAGTTTGTGGCGATCCATACAGTCAAAGACTTTGGCGTAGTCAGTAAAGCTGAAGTAGATGTTATTTTGGAACTCTTAGTTTTTTGATGATCCAGCAGATGTTGGCAATTTAATCTCTGGTTCCTCTGCCATTACTAAATTCAACTTGAACATCTGGAAGCTGATGGTTCATGTATTATGGAAGCCTGGCTTGGAGAATTTTGAGCATTACTTTCCTAGCGTGTGAGACGAGCGCAATTGTGTGGTAGTTTGAGCATTCTTTGGCATCACCTTTCTTTGGGACTGGAATGAAAGCTGACCTTTTCCAGTCTCCACAGTGTAATTACTGTCCTATTTAGAGAATTTTAACTAAAGGAAATAATAGAAAAAAAACCATATTCCCAATTCAAATTTACCCTTTCAGTTTTAGAATACCCAGACAGCTTTACTTTTTCTGTTTCTTCACTGGATTGCTCCCCAAATTAGTTCAGGGCTGCCGTAACCAAGTACCACTGACTGGGTGGCTTAAACAAAAGAAATTTATTTTCCCACAGTCTGGAGGCTAGACATCTAAAATAAAGAAATCTGTGGGGTTGGTTTCTTCTGAGGCCTTGCTCCTTGGCTTGTAGATGGCCAGTTTTCTCCCTGTGTCTTTGCATGGGCTTTCCTCTGTGAGTATTCATGTCTGATCTCTTTTTATAAAGACACTTGTCATATTGACTGTGCTGTGCTCAGTTGCTCACCCGTGCCTGACTCTGGGTCCCTCAGTATGGCCTCATTTTACCTTACTTGTTTTTTAATTGCTCTCTGTCCAGATACAGTTACATTCTGAGGTATTAGAGTATAGGAGAGGAACAATAATATATCCTGTACCTTTCTATGTTCTTGGCTGAGACTCCTTCCCTCCTTAATAGAAGATTAACTAGAGAAAAACAACTAGAATTTTAGTAAACTTGTGTACCCCTCTTTACAAAGGAGATATTGAGGAAAACTGAATAACTCACCCACATGGCCCAAGCCATTACTTTAAATACAACCTTCATCTAATGACAAAAGAAAGATGGTTGGGGGGAGTGGCAAAAGTACAGTTATGGGAGAAAATGCACAATAACAAGTAACAAGGTTGTTTGAAGTTCTAAGTCATTGGCTTCTACATTGACATGAGTTTATAGAAAAATAGTCATCCTTCTCTTCCTGGTAAGAGAGGGACACAACCTTATTATAAATGCATTGAAATATTTATATGTTTAAGCTGAAATATGTGTGTATATATATGTGTACACATATATGAGAAATACACACACACACACACACACACACATATATATATACATATACATATGACAAAACTTGGTCCACTGGAGAAGGTAATGGCAAACCACTTCATTATTCTTGCCTTGAGAACCCCATGAACAGTAATGAAAAGGCAAAAAGATATGACACTGAAAGATGAACTCCCAGGTCAGTAGGTGTCCAATATGCTACTGGAGAAGAGTGGAGAATAGCTCCAGAAAGAATGAAGAGGCTGAGCCAAAGGAAAAACAGTGCTCAGCTGTGGATGTGAATGGTGATAGAAATAAAGTCCGATGCTATAAGAACAAAATTGCATAGGAATTTAGAATGTTAGGTCCATACTACTACTACTGCTAAGTCACTTCAGTTGTGTCCAACCCTGTGCGACCTCATAGATGGCAGCCTGCCAGGCTCCCTCGTCCCTGGGATTCTCCAAAACACTGGAGTGGGTTGCCATTTCCTTCTCCAATGCATGAAAGTGAAAAGTGAAAGTGAAGTCCCTCAGTCGTGTCCGACTCTTAGCGACCCCATGGACTGCAGCCTACTAGGCTCCTCCGCCCATGGGATTTTCCAGGCAAGAGTACTGGAGTGGGCTTCATTTACCATGGAATCTCACTGGAGTGGGATTCATTTATCATGAATCAAGGTAAATTGGAAGCGGGCAAACAGGAGATGGCAGGAGTGAAAATCAACATTTTAAGAGTCAGTGAACTAAAATGGACTGGAATGGGTGAATTTAATTCAGATGATCATTATATCTACTACTGTGGGCAAGAATCCCTTAGAAGAAGTGGAATAGCCCTTATAGTCAACAAAACAGTCTGAAATGCATACTTGGGTACAATCTCAAAAATGACAAAATGATATCTGTTCATTTCCAAGGCAAGCAATTCAATATCAGAGTAATCCAAGTCTATGCCCCAACCACTAATGCTGAGAAGTTGAAGTTCAGCAGTTTTATGAAGACCCACAAGACCTTCTAGAACTAACACCAAAATAAGATGTCCTTTTCAGCATAGGGGCCTGAAATGCAAAAGTAGAAAGTCAGGAGATACCTGGAGTAACAGGAAAGTACGGCCTTAGAGTACAAAATGAGTAGGGCAAAGGCTAATAAAGTTTTGCCAAGAGAGCATACTGGTCACAGCAAACACCCTCTTCCAACAACACGAGACAATTCTACACATGGACATCACCAGATGGTCAATAGTGAAATCAGATTGATTATTTTCTTTGCAGCTGAAAATGGAGAAGCTCTTCACAGTCAGCAAAAACAAGAGCAGCAGCTGACTGTGGCTTAGGTCATGAACTGCTTATGCCAAATTCAGACTTGAATTGAAGAAAGTAGGGAAAACCACTAGACCATTCAGGTATGACCTAAATAAAATCCCTTATGATTATACAGTGGAAGTGTCAAATAAATTCAAGGGGTTAGATCTGATAGACAGAGTACCTGAAGAACTATGGACGGAGATTTGTAACATTGTACAGGAGGTGGTAATCAAAACCAACTCCCAGAAGAAGAAATACAAAAAGGCAAAATAGTTGTCCAGGGGGCCTTAAAAATAGCAGACAAAAGAAGAGAAGTAAAAGGCAAAGAAAGGAAAGATATACCCATCTGAACGCAGACTTCCAAAGAATAGCAAGGAGAGATATGAAAGCCTTCCTCAGTGATCATTGTAAAGAAATAGAGGGAAAGAATAGAATGGGAAAGACTAGAGATCTTTTCAATAAAATTAGAGACACCAAGGGAACATTTCTTGCAAAGATGAGCTCAATAAAGGACAGAAACGGTATGGACGTAAGAGAAGCAGAAGATATTAAGTAAGGTGGCAGAAATACACAGAAGAACTGTACAAAAAAGATTTTAATGATCCAGATAACCATGATGATGTGATCACTCACCTGGAGCCAGACATCCTAGAGCATGAAGTCAAGTGGGCCTTATGAACCATCACTATCAACAAGGCTAGTGGAGATGATGAAATACCAGCTGAACTATTTCAGATCCTGAAAGATGATGCTGTTCAAGTGCTACATTCATTATGCCAGCAAATTTGAAAAACTGAGCAATGGCTACAGGTCTAGAAAGGGTCAGTTTTCATTCCAAACCCAAAGAAAGTCAATGCCAAAGAATATTAAAACTACTGCGCAATTGCCTTCATCTCACACGCTAGCAAAATAATGCTCAAAATTCTGCAAGCTAGCCAGACTTCAACAGTATGTAAACTGAGAACTTCCAGATGTTCAAGCTGAATTTAGAAAAGGCAGAGGAACCAGAGATCAAATTGCCAATATCTGCTGGATCATAGAAAAAGCAAGAGGGTTCCAGAAAAATCATCTACTTATGCTTCATTGAATATTCTAAAGCCTCTGACTGTGTGGATCACAACAAACTGTAGAACATTCTTAAAGAGATGGGAATACCAACCTGACTTGCCTCCTGAGAAATCTGTATGCAGATCAAGAAGCAACAGTTAAGAACAGATCTCGAACAATGGACTGGTTCTAAATTGGAAAGGAGTACGTCACGGCTTTATAGTGTCACCCTGTTTATTTAACTTATATGCAGAGTACATCATGTGAAATGTTGGACTGGATGAAGCACAAGCTGGAATGAAAATTGCAGGGAGAAATATCAGTAACCTCAGATATGCAGATGACACCACCCATATGGCAGAAAGCGAAGATGAACTGAAGAGCCTCTTGATGAAAGTGAAAGAGGAGAGTGAAAAAGCTGTATTAAAACTCAACATTCAGAAAGCTAAGATCATGGTATCTGGTCTCATTGCTTCATGGCAAATAGATGGTAAACAACGGAAACAGTGGCAGACTTTATTTTCTTGGGCTCCAAAATCACTGCAGATGGTGACTGTAGCCAAGAAATGAAAAGATGCCTTCTTCTTGGAAGGAAAGTATGACAACCCAGACAGCATGTTAAAAAGCAAAGACATTACTTTACCCACAAAAGTCCATACAGTTAAAGCTATGGTTTTCCTAGTAGTCATGTATGAGTGTGAGAGTTGGACTATAAAGAAAGGTGAACTCCAAAGAATTGTTACTTTTGAACTGTAGTGTTGGAGAAGACTCTCGAGAGTCCTTTGGACTGCAAGGAGATCAAACCGGCCAATCATAAAGGAAATCAGTCCTGAATATTCACTGGAAGAACTGATGCTGAAGCTGAAGCTCCAATACTTTGGTCACCTGATGCAAAGAACTGACTCATTGGAAAAGACCTTAATGCTGGGAAAGATTGAAGGCAGGAGGAGAAGACAGAGGATGAGATGGTTGGATGGCATCACTGACTCGATGGACATGAGTTTGAGTAAGCTCTGGGTGTTGGTGATGCATAGTGAAGCCTGGTGTGCTGCAGCCCACTGGGGTCCCAAAGAGTTGAACACTACTGAGCGACTGAACAGAAGTGAACTGATATATACATATACATACATACATGTCATATCTTCGTTCTTTATACCTTCATATGTTAATGGATATTTTGGTTGCTTTAGTGTCTTGACTATTATAAAAAGTGCTGCTATGAATATTGGGGTGTATGTATCTTTTTGAATTAGTGTTTTCATCAGATATATGTGAAAGAGTGGGATTGCTGTATCATGTGGTTTCTCTAATTTTAGTTTTTAAAGGAAACTCCATACTCTTTTACATAGTTGCTGCACCAATTTATATTCTCACCAATAGTGTAAGTGGGTTTCCTTTCCTTCATTTAGTGTTTTGATGATGGGCATTTTGACAGGTGTGAGGTGATACCTCATTGTAGCTTTGATTTGCATTTGTCTAATAATTTGTGATGAGCAATTTTTCATGTGCCCATTGGCCATCTATATGTATTCTTGCAGATATGTCTGTTTGGGTCTTCTGATCATTTTTTATTGTTTTGTTGTTGTTCTTGTTGTTGTCATTGTTATTATTGAGTTTGTATGAGCTGTTTGTATATTTTGGAAATTAAGTCCTTGTTGGTTGCATTGTTTGGAAATATTTTCTCCCATTCTGTAGGTTGTCTTTTCATTTTTTGATAGTTTTCTTTGCTGTGAAAAAGCAAATAAGCTTGATTAGGTTTCATTTGCTTAATTTTGCTTTTATTTCTATTGCCTTAGGAGACTGACCTAAGAAAACATTGCTATGATTTATGTCAGAGAATGTTTTGCCTCTGTTCTCTTCCAGATGTTTTTTACTGGGTCATTTCTTTTATTTAAGTCTTTATGCCATTTTTTGGTGTATTTTTGTGCATGGTGTGAGGGAATGTTCTATTTTCATTGATTTTCATGCATCTGTCCAGCTTTCCCAAGGTCACTTGCTGAAGAGATGGTCTTTTCCCCCCATTACGTCTTCTTGCCTCCTTTGTTAAAATTAATTGACTGTACAGTCAGTGAGGTATATGGGTCTAATTCTGGGCTCTCTATTCTGTTGTACTGATCCATATGTTTCTTTTTCTGCCAATACCATACTATTTTGATTGCGGTTGTTTTGTAGTATTGCCTGAAGTCTGAGAGGGTTATGCTTCCAAATCTGTTACCTTTCCTCAGATTTGCTTTGACAATTTTGGGTCTTTTATGGTTATATATAAATTTTAAGATTATTAGTTTTAGTTCTGTGAAAATGTCATGGGTAATTTGATAGGGATGCCATTAAACACTTATGAACAGAAATTTCCCTTATAAATATAAATTCTTCTTCCAAAGGGTAACTTCTACTCAGAGCTCCTGAGTCTGCTATTTCTTAAAATAATCTGCACAAAATATGCCAAAGAAGTGTATTCTGGGGGGGCAAAGTCTGCTTCCCTTCAGGGAGTTAGAGCTTCAACATATGGATTTCAGGGGGATATAGTTTAGCTCATATTACTGCGTAAGACCTGTTCACAAGCCAGCAATCAGGTGTGATCCTCACTGAACACAAGTCAAATTGAATCACTTCTCCACTCATAGTTATCTTGTTGCACGTTCCCATATGGTGCCTGACATAGAGGAAGCATTCAATTCATATTTCTTGAATGACTGTATGTTTTAAATATGCTTTCAAAACTTCAAATTGTTACATCTGCTTAATACAGTGTAGCTCTGTCACTTTTTCCATCTAATGCATGTAATATGCTTGTGTTTTGGTGTTCCAGGGCTCTTTAC
Organism: Capra hircus; assembly: GCF_001704415.2. Classification (NCBI taxonomy): domain Eukaryota; kingdom Metazoa; phylum Chordata; class Mammalia; order Artiodactyla; family Bovidae; genus Capra; species Capra hircus. The sequence continues at coordinate 42,523,035 of NC_030827.1, forward strand.
TTTGATGTTGGTATATTCTATATGTTCAAGGCATCCTAAAGATAATTTGAATGGTGCATAAAGATTAAAGATAAAAAAATTCACGACTATATCCTTTAGTCCTGTAGAAATTATCCTACATATTGTAAGCAGCATATTTCTCAAAGCTACCTGTAACTGATGCAACATTCAATTCTAAATACCCATAAAAAGTAGAGCAAGCTTTCTATTTGATGTAATTCTCTTGATATCAGAGGAAATGTGCATCAAACTTTATATTCATGGTATAACTTAGTGCTTTTAACAGCAGGCTCAGTAATTAGTTGAGCAATTAAGGGACCATAAATTATAATTTTAACTCAGATAGACATCCTCTCTAACACCTTGGGAAGTCCATTTGCTATTACTTCCTCTATTTTTCCAACTATAAAATAAGTCTAAATATAGATTTTCCATGAACTTGCTGATGAACTAAAGAAAGATAGGTTTACAAACGAAAGCAACCATGCAAGTTTATCTGGTTAAGTCTCTAGCTTTCAGGCACATTAATTTCATCAGAATACAAAGTCATTTTTTTTATTTTTGAAAATTTTAAAATGTTTAATGCATTTTAATGTCATTTTATAACATTTAATATGAAAAATGGTACAAACTGATTTCCATGTATTATATGTGCATCATATGGGAAGAATTCAGCACTAGCTAGCGCCTGTTATAGAGGTGAAGTATTTACCAGCAAAGCTTGGTGGCATCTTAAATCTCAAGATCAGTCATTTCTATGCTTAAAGTATGGTAATCTACTTTCATTAAAGCTGTTAGTACCTGTGTATCCTGATTCATGACTCTGTCACCTGGCTTCCTCTCCACAGATTGTATTCTGGATTTGGAACTGAGCTTTAATATTCGTTTCCCTTTTTTGAAATTGTATTCTCCTGAAAGTGCTAGTTTGTGTTTCCTTTTTTTTTTTTGCCTCTCTTTTTTCTCTCTTTAGTAGTACATTCCTTGTTACCAACAAAACCATTACTCAAATCCTTTGTACATGTTTATAGTTCTGCATTTCTGTTATCCCAAAGGGATTTTGTTCCTACAATATTTACCACAGAGCCACATGCATTCAGTTTATTATTTTGGACGAGGAAAATCACATATTCTTCCTTTACGTACGTGGTTTTCTATTGCACTCTTTCCTTGAGACCTGAAACTGAAGTTTGTAGTACTTGAGTGGTAACCCATTTTAGAGTGATGTCATTTTAGTGGTCTACTGGAGTGGTTCCCAGTTTGGGCATAGGAGGAGGAAGGCCTCAGAATGTTACATGTTACAGAAAAGTCATTCTGAAACTTCCTAAAGTGGCAAGAAAACTTTGACTATCTTGATGGATGTCAAAACTATTATAATAGGGGAGAAAGAGATGAAGCTTAACTTCAGATACAAGAATAAGTGGGGATTTTTTTCACCAAAGAGTAGGTTAGTTGGGGAAATTGGTAAATAGAAAATTACTAAGACATCAATATAAGGAAAATTCTGGCAAAACTGACCTGGTTCAGTTCTTACTGAAGGCATTTTGGGGTGATCAGAGAGCAAGGGTGATCAGATATTTAATTGGGCAGATTCCTTCTGAACTGGCTGAACAGAATTCCTGGTAAAGTTGAGCTATACAGACCCACCAAGGGCCAAGGTCAAAGCTAGTTAAGAAGAGTGCTCAGAGCAACCTGAGTAATGTTTAGTCAAAGAGAGTCTTTGTCAAAATGTTACATTTTGGGTTTAGATGAGAGGTGTGCCAAAGTTGGCCTGTCCTATATATTTCAAAACAGCTCTTCAGATGATTTTGATGCTAGCAATACAGAAAGCTTGGTTTCTCTGTACACTGGTGCTGAATCAAATCTCAGCGACAGAGTTCTGGTTGAAGTAGAAAAGGATAGCTTTATTGCTTTACCAAGCAAAGGGAGACACAATGGGCTAATGCCCTCAAAACCATGTGTCCCAACTTGGGGAAGATAGTGAGAAGTTTTATAGTGATTGTTCAAAGAGGGAGTGATCAGTGAAGAGGGCACAAGCAGCTTGTGGACATTCTTCTGATGGGTTGGTGTTGAGGTAAGTAGGAGTCAGAATCATCAACCTTCAGGTCCAACTGGTCTTGGGTCAGCATGCTTGTGGGTAGCATACTCTTGTTAATTATTAACTCCTCCCACCTGGAGGGGATTTCAGTATCTGTAAAATAGCTCAAAGATATTGTTGTGTGTATCCCTTCATGGGTAAATAGGAACTTGCCCCAAGGCTGCTCTTTATTCTTTCTCCCTAGTCCCCAACCATCCCTTCCCGAATTAACTGCTTGAATTTGCCCATTGAAACTCAGGGAAGGTCATGGAAGCTGAATGAAGGCTGTTTCTTATAATCAAAGAAATGAGGGACACAAAGGCCTTGTGCCCTGGAGCCTCACAGGCCCTCAGTTCAGTTCAGTTGCTCAGTCATGTCCAACTCTTTGCGACCCCATGAATCCCAGCATGCCAGGCCTCCCTGTCCATCACCAACTCCCGGAGTTCACTCAAACTCACGTCCATCGAGTCAGTGATGCTATCCAGCCATCTCATCCTCTGTCGTCCCCTTCTCCTCCTGCCCCCAATCCCTCCCAGCTTCAAAGTCTCTTCCAATGAGTCAACTCTTCACATGAGGTGGCCAAAGTATTGGAGTTTCAGCTTTAGCATCATTCCTTCCAAAGAAATCCCAGGGCCAATCTCCTTCAGAATGGACTGGTTGGATCTCCTTGCAGTCCAAGGGACTCTCAAGAGTCTTCTCCAACACCGCAGTTCAAAAGCATCAATTCTTCGGCGCTCAGCCTTCTTCACAGTCCAACTCTCACATCCATACATGACCACTGGAAAAACCATAGCCTTGACTAGACAGACCTTAGTCGGCAAAGTAATGTCTCTGCTTTTGAATATGCTATCTAGGTTGGTTATAACTTTTCTTCCAAGGATAGTGGATGACCTTGTTTGAGAAAAACTGGCCTAAAATGTCTTTGTTAGTTCCCTAAAAATATCAGCTGGCTTCAACTATGTGAATATTCTCTAATTCATTCATTCTCAACCCTATCTGCATGTTGGAAACATCAAGAGAGCTTTTAAAAACTATAGCTGCTTGAGTACCTCTAATTTTCACAGACTTATGGTGAGTCTGTGGGAATGGGCTTTAGGCAGTTGTGTTTTAAACCTCCTTAAGTATTCTGATGTACTGCCAGGTTGAGAAGCATGTCTCTAATTTAATGCTATAAAGTTAAGGAAAATTAATCAGCAATATCCTTCCCTCTCCCAGAAATTAAAGTGATTTCTATGCTTAAATTTAGTAAATTCCTACAATTTTCTTCTCTCAGCTGAATAGCAAAATTCTTTTTAATTTTTCCCACAGGAAGTGTTTTTCACATTTCAGCCATTCATCTGTGGACCAATGAGAGCTTCTTTTTATTCTTTTTAGTTTGGGTACCTTACCTCAACAAAGGTCTGACTTACTTCTGATATGGTAAAAAAATGAAGTATTTCCTAGTCCTTGCATGACTTATTCAAATAAATGAGTTTCTGAAGTTCAGACTACTATTTCTTAGTCATTCTTGTATCAGATTGCCTTTTTCTTAAAAAAAAAAAAAAAAAGAGTTGTATGATAAGCAGATGGTAAGGTATTTAGGAGATAAGGGCCTGTGATAATCTGCAGTTGTTTGTTAGGTGAGGCAGAAACTTTGTCTGGTGAACTTGTACTATGGGAAATTATGTAGTCAGTTCTGAGGAATCTGTCAGCCTTTGCTCTGAGTTACTAATGTGGTTCTTTGCTCACAAGAACAATTCCGAGTGCTATCCTTTTGTTATTGTTGCGAATACTTAACACCATCAGTAAGTCACCTTCTCAGGAAATTTTATGTCTTTTGATAGATCCTTTCCTTTTTCCTGTAAATAGTTATGACACAAATTTTTATCAATAAATTATATTTCTGTAATACCTTTCTTCTTCACAAAGCCCCAGGTGGCAGTACATACGTAAATAAAAACATAAATAAAATTATTTATTATGCCTTTTAACTCTGCCTGTTGTCTGAAGCTATCATTGTTAATCCCAAGCATTTCACAAGTATTTTGAGTAAAGTTCTTAAAATCCACCAGTCTGGGAGGATGGCAGTCTATTACCATGAACTGCTTGTAAATTAAAGAACTTTAGAAGCAACTATAAGAGATGTATAAAAGCTGACTTTTTGGACAGGATAGAGCTTTGGAAGAAAGTGAGAAATTATATGTTATATATTTTGGGAAAAATTTTTATAAAAATTTAGCTATATCTTATCCTAGAAAATTACTAACTTGGTATAAGAAACTAGTCACTTTAAAATTTAAAGTGTTTTAAAAGATGAGATTAGCATCTTAGGCAAAGAATATGATTAACTATAAGTTTTTGGTAATGTTTGCATGAATGTGTTCAAAATGGCTAGGATTTGTACTTGTAGCAATTAGTTTAAAATTTTGTCTTAATCCTCAACATAGAAAGCTGAAAATGGGAAATCAGTTGAAAACAAAATATACAGCATATAGCACAAAAGCGTCATGTGAGAAAGTATCATGATATATGGAATTATTTCAAAGAGATGCATATTGGATATGGAAGAATGGTAAAGTTCTCATAGAGTACAATTAAGCTTTTAAAATTCCATAGACATTAAATGGGCTGTGTTTTTGTTTTTAAGTCTTATACTTCAGTACATTTTAGATAAGCTCAATTTTCTTTTTCTTTTTTGCTTACACACTAACATCAGAAACTGTCATGTCTGTGTTACTTCGATTATAATGAGAATCATTGTCTGAGGTCGTGCACTTTGTACACTCTTTAAAATAACTCTTGTCACTGGAGATTACCCAAGAGTAGGCATTTCTCTGATTTAGGTCACTCTGAGAATTAGACTGTAGCTCACAGTAACTGAGTCCTTGGAGGTCACTTGTTAGACCTGATACCTTTTTGAAAGAATGAATCATCAGGACCACAGCTTGACTGAAACCAATTAATGATATATCAGTTTGTTTGTTTTCAGAGGATCCCACATATTGAGATGGTTCTTGAAATCAGTGGGGCAATGATGAAGTGGTTAATCATTTGTTCTGTAACTTTACACATATATGAACTTATCATTAATCTTCAGTGTCTGTGGGTGTGCTTGCATTTTTTGAGTGGTGAGCTATAAAATATATATATAATATAAATGGTGAATAATGATTAACAGAAAGTATATAGAGAAATATAAGCTCTGTCAGCTCAATGTTTTGTGCTTAACTTTTGCCAGGATTCATTACTACAGAAGAGCATTTGAATGACATCATGTCAACACTGTGACAAGCAGTTCAATCCTTCAGAAATATTCATAAAATACTTTGAAGTCATGAAAATTATCAATGTGGCATATGGTGATAATATATGCATATAATCTCTTTCTATTGTTCTCTGTGTATTGCCTAGGTTCAGACTTGGGAGAGGATCAGCTGAGCTCAGCTCAGTTGCTCAGTTGTGTCTGACTCTTTGTGACCCCATGAATCGCAGCACTCCAGGCCTCCCTGTCTATCACCAACTCCCGGAGTTCACTCAAACTCATGTCCATCGAGTCGGTGATGCCATCCAGCCAACTATTGGAGTTGCAGTTTCAGCATCAGTCCTTCCAATGAACACCCAGGACCGATCTCCTTCCAAGCTGTGGCTCCTTGAAATCACTCTTATGTCTTTGGTCAGTTATCACGTTGCACTTCTATTACTTTGCACAGGCCAAACAGTGGCATACATGAATAAAGTTATGAATTGGTCAGATCCGGCTACTGTGAGCAAAGCAATGGCCACATGAGTTTGTGAGTACGCATACATAATCACTGAAAATCTCAGACAGGCTTCTTTGCCAAACATAGTTTTTGCTGTCCTTATGTCATGGATTTGCTTCTTGAATCTCAGTGTCTCACTAACTTCTCTATTTTCAAGTGCATTATATTTCCTCCCTGCTGTGTCTATTTCTGTTAAATCCCAGTCTTAAAGAGTGTTTTCAAGAAATACCTACAGCATTCCTTTTTGGATAGAGAAATTAGAATGCAGAGGACTTTCATGATTTGAAATAGAGAATAAAGGTATTTCAGGCATTTGGCCCATGAGTCACCTTTTAAAACCTTGTCTGGTATGTCAGAGACACTCAACAAATATTTCTTAAATGAATGTTTGAACATTGAATTAATCTTTAATGGTGCCAGCCAACCTCACACCTTATCATATGTCTTCCCTTTGCTGGTCAAACATTTCAGTGGTTTTTCACTGTGATAGAGTCTGAAATTCAAACTCCTTATCTTGTCAGTCAGATTTCAAAATAATTTGCATCATATGTATTTTCAATCTTATCTTGCATTTTGTTCTTGCTAGAGAGAAAATTAAAAAATTATTAATGCTAATTCTAAGTCACATACTTCCTACATAGGAATACACAAATAACATGTTCTTTATGGGTTTTTTTTTTGAATGATGGCTTAGGTATTTGAACATAATACATTAAATATTTGAATGTTATGAAAGATCTATACTCTAAAAACTATAATATATTGATGAAAGAACTTGAAAATGATGCAAAGAAATGGTGAGATATCCTGTGCTCTTGGATTAAAAGAACTAATATTATTAAAATGTCCATACTACCCAAGATAATCTACAGATTTAATGCAATGCCTATCAAAATACCCATGGCAATTTCTACAGAACTAGAACAAATAATCCTAAAATTTATATGGAGCTATGAAATATCCCAATAGTCAAAGCAATGTTGAGAAAGAAGAACAAAGCTGGGAATTTCATACTCCCTGACTTCAGATTATACTACAAAGCTACAGTAATCAAACATTATGGTACTGAAACAAAAATGGAAACTTAGTTCAATGGAATAGAATAGAAAGACCATAAATAAACCTAGACACTTACAGTCAATTAATCTATGACAGAGGAGGCAAGATATGCAATGGAGAAAAAGTCTGTTCAATAAGCGGTTGAACTGTGGTGTTGGAGAAGACTCTCGAGAGTCCCTTGGACTGCAAGGAGATCTAACTGGTCCATTCTGAAGGAGATTAGCCCTGGGATTTCTTTGGAAGGAATGATACTAAAGCTGAAACTCCAGTACTTTGGCCACCTCATGCGAAGAGTTGACTCATTGGAAAAGACTCTGATGCTGGGAGGGATTGGGGGCAGGAGGAGAAGGGGATGACAGAGGATGAGATGGCTGGATGGCATCACGGACTCGATGGACATGAGTCTGAGTGAACTCCAGGAGATGGTGATGGACAGGGAGGCCTGGCGTGCTGGGATTCATGGGGTCGCAAAGAGTCGGACACTACTAAGCGGCTGAACTGAACTGAACTGAACTGAGGAAAACTGGACAGCTACATGTAAAAGAATGAAATCAGAACCTTCTCTAAAACCATATACAAAAAAAAAGAACTCAAAATGGATTAAAAATCTAAACGTAAGACCTGAAAACATAAAACTTCTAGAGGAAAATATAAGCAGTACACCTTTTGATATAGATGATAGCAATATTTTTGGGGGGGAGTCTGCCTTCTAAATAAAGGGATTTATCTGAAACTAATATAACATTATAAATCTACTGTCCTTCAGTAAGCATATTACTAATTTTCCTCATAGAAATTAACGTATATTTTTTGTAAAAATGTCCTGCTACTGTTCAGAAATAAAGCATTGAGAAGCAAAATAAGTAAACACATAAATATCTGAATATTATCTCTTTTCAGACTATAACATGTAAGGCTGAGAACCAACTGTATGAGATTTTCTTTCTCATTGATATTTTTATTCATTCATTTTCAGTCATATTAACCATAAAACCATTATGAAGATGTAGTGACTATATCTATGAAGTGATATATTTTTAGTTCGAGTTTCATTGGTGAAAATTGCTGGTTAAAATAAAGAATTTAGAATTTTTTATAATTTTAGAAGTTTTAGAATTTTAGAGTATTTTTCCTGTGGTTTTTTTCCCCTATAATTTTCAATTATTTAAAAGGAAAGAAAACATCAAATGAATATAACTTTAAATAAAATTTCACCATATAAAGTGAAAATGCCATGTTAAATATTATGATGAAATAAATTACTAAAAAAGGTGAATCTAGAAATTGAAAACTATATGTATATAATAATTATATATGGGAATATAACTATAGTACATATTCATTTTTCACTTATTTTGTTAGAATATTTTGGAAACATGAAGAAAACTGAATTATGACAATGATGAAAATAAGTAGGAACTGATAATTTTGAACTGTGGTGTTGGAGAAGACTCTTCAGAGTCCCTTGAACTACAAGGAGATCCAACCAGTCCATCCTAAAGGAAATCAGTCCTGGGTGTTCATTGGAAGGACTGATGTTGAAGCTGAAACTTTAATATTTTGGCCACATGATGTGAAGAGCTGACTCATTTGAAAAGACCCTGATGTTGGGAAAGATTGAAGGCAGGAGGAGAAGGGGACAACAGAGAATGAGATGGTTGGATGGCATCATCGACTCAATGGATGTGAATTTGGGTAAACTCCAGGAGTTGGTGATAGACAGAGAGGCCTGGCGTGCTGCGATTCATGGGGTCACAAGGACTTGGACACAACTGAGCGACTTAACTGAACTGAACTAAGATGTATAAAATATTTTGTTTAGATTTTGTCAGTCAGTTCAGTCACTCAGTCGTGTCCGACTCTTTGCGACCCCATGAATCGCAGCACGCCAGGCCTCCCTGTTCATCACCAACTCCCGGAATTCACTCAGACTCACGTCCATCGAGTCAGTGATGCCATCCAGCCATCTCATCCTCTGTTGTCCCCGTCTCCTCCTGCCTCCAATCCCTCCCAGCATCAGAGTCTTTTCCAATGAGTCAACTCTTCGCATGAGGTGGCCAAAGTACTGGAGTTTCAGCTTTAGTATCATTCCTTCCAAAGAAATCCCAGGGCTGATCTCCTTCAGAATGGACTGGTTGGATCTCCTTGCAGTCCAAGGGACTCTCAAGAGTCTTCTCCAACACCACAGTTAAAAAGCATCAATTCTTCGGCACTCAGCCTTCTTCACAGTCCAACTTTCACATCCATACATGATTACTGGAAAAACCATAGCCTTAACTAGATGGACCTTAGTCGGCAAAGTAATGTCTCTGCTTTTGAATATACTATCTAGGTTGGTCATAACTTTTCTTCCAAGGAGTAAGCGTCTTTTAATTTCATGGCTGCAGTCACCATCTGCAGTGATTTTGGAGCCCCCCAAAATAAAGTCTGACACTGTTTCCACTGTTTCCCCATCTATTTGCCATGAAGTGATGGAACTGGACGCATGATCTTCGTTTTCTGAAGTTGAGCTTTAAGCCAGCTTTTTCGCTCTCCTCTTTCACTTTCATCAAGAGGCTTTGGAGTTCCTCTTCACTTTCTGCCATAAGGGTGGTGTCATCTGCATATCTGAGTACTTACTCATTACAAACATTAAGAAATTTATTAATTAATGACAAGACAAAAAATACATCTATACACAATATTAGTAAAATACCTTTGCCTTAATTTCTCTTGTCATATATTATTTTTTTAAAAGGTAGTTTTCATTTATTATTGGCTGTGCTGAGTCTTTGTGTAGGCTTTCACCAATTATGGTGAGTGGTCACTACTCTCTACTTGCAGTGCACAAGCTTCTCCTTGCAGTGGCTTCTCTAGTTGCATAGCATTGGCTCTAGAGCACATGGGCTTAGTAGTTGTGGCACATGGGCTTAGTAGTTGTGGCTTGCAGCGTCCGGAACACAGGCTCAGTAGTTGTGGTGAATGGGCTTAGTTGCCCATCGGTATGTGGAATCTTGCCAGACCAGGGATTGAACCCATGTCCCCTGCATTGGCAGGTGGATTTTTAACCACTGGACCACCAGGGAAGCCCTATATTCTGATATATATTCTGATTCTTCTCAGCATTTAAACATGCTTACATATCTTCCTCTTCAAAGACATAATAAAGCACCAAACCAACCCAAAACACTGTCTCAGAATCAGTTTTTCTTCTAGCTTCCAACATTTCAATTTTATCCTCAGATCCAAAATTTTCCCGACTTGTCTATCTAAGTGGCAACATTTCATCACTTCCTATTCACTCCTCAGTCCATTCTAATCTGGCATTTTCTCTCTTTACTTCAGCAAATCAATTCTCTTTTAACATCACTAGTGAAATCCGTATCCCTGAATCTATTTCTATGTACTTGGCTTTTCATTAGCAACTGACACTTTTGGCCACTTTCCTTGAAATAACTTCATCTGACTTCAGCTGTGTGGATCTCCTTTTTACCATTTACTATTTCCTTTACAAGCTCATTTTCCTCTACCTGGCCATTAAATACTAAAATACCTCATGACTCTATCCTTTGCTCCCTTCTGTTTTCTGTGTATTCTCTCTAGGGTATATAATTCACATCCACAGTTTAATGTACCATCTGTATGACAAGGACTATGAAATTGGTATTTTGATCTCAGACTTCTCTTAGCTCCAATTTTGCATGTACATATTGTGCCTACTTAAAATCTCTTTTTAGATGTTTCAAAGGTGCCTTAAACTCAACATGTCTAAAATTGCATCCATTGCCTTCTGTTCCAAACTCATTATTCTTCTGTATATCCTATCACAGTGAATTCTACCACATTTCATTCAACCTTCTTCTGTGCCATGCTCCAGCTACACTGGCCTGCCTGCTATTGTGTGAATAAACCAAGACAAGTTCTATCAGAGGAACTCTGCGTTTGCTTTTCCTTCTTCCTGGAATGTCCTGCCTCTCAAACTTCCAGCGACTCTATCTTTTATTTACTTTATATCCTTTATTTACTTCTCATTTTAACAGTACCTCCTCAAAGAAGTTCTTCCTTGAGCATCCTGTCTAAAGGAGTGGCTCACCCACTCCTGGTGTTCTCTACCTTTTGTTATTTGTCTTTTCTCTGCTTATAAATATCTATTAGGGTGTTATATTTTATATGTGTATCGCTGTATCACATTTTCTCCAAACTAGAATCCTTAAGGGAAGTTACTCTGTTGTGTTGTTCATAATGTCAAAATAGTGTCTGCAACATACTACAAGTCAGTTTTACCTCTTAGTCCCCAGATTTCTTCATTTCTTCTTATCCTAATTGCCGCTACTCTAGTCTGAGCTACCATCATCTCTTGCCTGTGAAAGCATCCTAATCACTTCCATTTGGTTACCTTTCAATTCACATGTTTTCTATCTTGCATCTAGAGTGGTAGTTTTTACAGAAACAAATCTGGTAATGCTTTTTTATTATTTAAAAACATTCAAGCATGTACTGTTCTCAAGATAATGATCAAAATCTTTACCATGAGCTGTAAAGCCAAGCATGATCCACTTTATCTCTTTCTTACTGCTTTTCCCTTTGTTCTCTTTCTTCCAGGTACTCTGGTGTTCTGAAAGTTCTCAAGTGCATAATTTTTCTCCCATCTTGGAATCTTTCATATATTTCTTTGTCTTGGAAGATTCTTCAACTGCTCCCACCCTCAGCTCTAGATTTAACCTGGTTAATTTCTGCTTACTCTTCAAAGTTTTCAGTCCAATATAATGTGCGCTGCCTGGCACTGTGAAGTGATCTAAAATATAATGGTGATCTGAAAAGACAAGACTCCACTCTCTTACCCTTTGAATTTAGAACAGAAACCTGATATAAACTGGCTTGGCTCCAAATAGTACCTCTTTCTAACCTTGTAACCCTTTCACAGTTTGTAACTATATATATTTATGAATTTATGGAATTTTTTTTTTATCAACCTCCCTAAGAAGTAAACTTCATGATTTACAATCTGTATTTGTTGAATAAATGAATAAATATACATCCACTAATGGGTACATACTAGAACTCAAACTTGACTTCAATAACACTATTTTATATATCTATCAAATATCTTCAGAGAAGACAATTCCATTATTAAAATTTGAACCATCTGTTATTACATGCTAACTCAAGCTTTATATTCTGTAACATTTTTTTCTCTCTTTTGTATAATCTGAGTTTTATTTCTAAGCATACCTGTAATTATATGTAATAGGAATTTTGCTTGTGCACTTGTTTACAGTATTCTTTGATGAAATTGCAACTTTGGTCAAATATAATTCTGATTGAATGGGCTCAGTGGTCTTTGCCACAAGCATTTAAGTTAATCTGTTGGCAACATGGAGAGAACACATTTCTTTCTATTTGGCAGGATATTAACTCATTTCAGCCACGGAAGCTGTAATTTCCTGAATGGTATCCTACTGTCTGGCAAAAGTTAATGCACGTTTCCAGTCCCTTTCTCATGCCAGTGGTGCAGTTTACACACTGAGAATCTGGCTAGATGTATGCTGTATTAAACCAATGCATGATGTAAAACATGATGAGTTCAATTCAGCAAGTGTGTTTTGAATTCTAATCTGTGAAAACTGTCTTTTTCAAGACTAGTGGGGGATAGACTAAAAAGTATGAGAGAGTCAGGGTTTTTAATAACATTGAAGTCTTATTAGGGTAATAAAACTTACACATATTTCCATGGAAACTTCATGTCAAAATCCAATAGCATTATTTATTCTTGACTTCTTCCAAATACTAATTCCCTTTTCCAGATCCTCTCTGTAAGAACCCCACTATTTGAGTGGTTACACAATTTTGAGATCTGGAATTCTATCAGGCTGTCTTTTCTTTTATATCCTGCATTTGCTAGGTCTTTGAGTAGTAGACCTGTTTAAAGCTCACTCTCTTTTTAAAATCCTATCATTTGCATTCCTGTGACTCACAACCTTCATCTTCTTAATCAACAAAAACATAAGTGTCTATACTATTTTATAGATCTAGGCCAGTGGAATGTCATTCAGACAAGAAAAATGTGAATGGCACCCGATGGGCTATACAAAGAGGTAGCTCTCCTGTAGAGCATCATCTAACCCAGGACTCCCCAAACATTTAGGCACCAGGGATGGGTTTCATGGAAGGCAGTTTTTCTATGGACTAGGGAGGGGTATTGCAGACCCCTGATCTAACTAACTATTGTTAAATTGGCTTTCAAGTGTTTGAAACCTTCAAATGAAAAGGAAGTCACTATTTAATTTTGATATTGGATATTTCTAATGGTAATAATTTAAGTGTACTAGACAAAATCTATACTTTCTTTTTTGGTTCTTACTTTTTCTTCCCACTAAATATTTGGAGAAACCATCATGCCCTACAATATCTGAACATCATCTGATATGTTCATCTTTTCTCTAATTATTTCTCACAAGGTAAGGTATCTAGGGGCCTCCCTGGTAGCTCAGCTGGTAAAGAATCCTGCAGTGCAGGAGACATCGGTTCGATTCCTGGGTTGGGAAGTTCCCCTGGAGAAGGGATAGGCTACCCACTCCAGTATTCTTGGTCTTCCCTGGTAGCTCAGATGCTAAAGAATCCGCCTGCAGTGTGAGAGGCCTGGGTTCAATTACTGGGTTGAATTCAATTCCAGGAAAATCCCCTGGAGGAGGGCATGGCAACCCACTCCTGGGTTGCCTGGAGAATCCCCATGGACAGAGGCACCTTGAGGGCTGCATTTCACGGGGTCACAAAGAGTTGGACATGAATGTGCAGCTGAACACAGCACAGCAGGTTATCTGGAATCCCCTAAAAGACCACTGAGCTGAGACAGAGCTGGAAAGCGCTTCTCTAGTTTTTAATCTAATCGGCCTAAAAAAACTTCTGTTTTCTCATAACTGGATTTAATTTTGCCTAAAAGACTACTAAATTTGTTGAATGTGATATTGTGAAGATACTGTGCTTTAAGATACTTGTATTCATTCTAGGTATAAAGGGACTTTAAGAGTTTTAACCCAGAAGGTTCTACTTATAATAGATATTCTTTTAAACAGTTAGTTGAACCTAAATGGGAAGGAAATCTAAAAAAGATTGGAAATATGTATATGTATGACTGGTTAACTTTGTTGTGCAGCAGAGACTGTCACAGCAGTGTAAAGCTACTATACTCCAACAAAACAAAACAGACGTTAGTTGATACAGCTTCCATTTTGGCTACTATATGAGGCTAAAGAAACCAATACTCTACATTTGACTAAATTTAATTGACTCAAAATTGAGGGAGTATTTGAGGCTGTGTACTGTAGCAAATTTGGAAAACTCAGCAGTGGCAACAGGACGGGAAAAGATCAGTTTTCATTCCAATCCCAAAGAAAGTCAATGCCAAAGAATACTCAAACTACTGCATAATGGCACTCATCTCACACGCTAGTAAAGTACGGTGATAGAAAGTGATCTAGTTTCATTCTTTTACAAGTGGTTGACCAGTTTTCCCAGCACCACTTGTTAAAGAGATTGTCTTTACTCCATTGTATATTCTTGCCTCCTTTGTCAAAGATGAGGTGTCCATATGTGTGTGGATTTATCTCTGGGCTTTCTATTTTGTTCCATTGATCTATATGTCTGTCTTTGTGCCAGTACCATACTGTCTTGATGACTGTGGCTTTGTAGTAGAGCCTGAAGTCAGGCAAGTTGATTCCTCCAGTTCCATTCTTCTTTTTCAAGATTGCTTTGGCTATTCGAGGTTTTTTGTATTTCCATACAAATCTTGAAATTATTTGTTCTAGTTCTGTGAAAAATGTGGCTGGTAGCTTGATAGGGATTGCATTGAATTTGTAAATTGCTTTGGGTAGTATACTCATGTTCACTATATTGATTCTTCTGATCCATGAACATGGTATATTTCTCCATCTATTAGTGTCCTCTTTGATTTCTTTCATCAGTGTTTTATAGTTTTCTATATATAGGTCTTTAGTTTCTTTAGGTAGATATATTCCTAAGTATTTTATTCTTTTCGTTGCAAACTCAAAATGGATTAAAGATCTAAATGTAAGATCAGAAACTATAAAACTCCTAGAGGAGAACATAGGCAAAACACTCTCAGACATAAATCACAGCAGGATCCTCTATGATCCACCTCCCAGAATTCTGGAAATAAAAGCAAAAATAAACAAATGGGATCTAATTAAAATTAAAAGCTTCTGTACAACAAAGGAAAATATAAGCAAGGTGAAAAGACAGCCTTCTGAATGGGAGAAAATAATAGCAACTGAAACAACTGACAAACAACTAATCTCAAAAATATACAAGCAACTTCTGCAGCTCAATTCCAGAAAAATAAACGACCCAATCAAAAAATGGGCCAAAGAACTAAATAGACATTTCTCCAAAGAAGACATACGGATGGCTAACAAACACATGAAAAGATGCTCAACATCACTCATTATTAGAGAAATGCAAATCAAAACCACAATGAGGTACCACTTCACACCAGTCAGAATGGCTGCGATCCAAAAATCTGCAAGCAATAAATGCTGGAGAGGGTGTGGAGAAAAGGGAACCCTCCTACACTGTTGGTGGGAATGCAAACTAGTACAGCCACTATGGAGAACAGTGTGGAGATTCCTTAAAAAATTGCAAATAGAACTACCTTATGACCCAGCAATCCCACTGCTGGGCATACACACCGAGGAAACCAGAATTGAAAGAGACACATGTACCCCAATGTTCATCGCAGCACTGTTTATAATAGCCAGGACATGGAAACAACCTAGATGTCCATCAGCAGATGAATGGATAAGAAAGCTGTGGTACATATACACAATGGAGTATTACTCAGCCGTTAAACAGAATTCATTTGAATCAGTTCTGATGAGATGGGTGAAACTGGAGCCAATTATACAGAGTGAAGTAAGCCAGAAAGAAAAACACCAATACAGTATACTAACACATATATATGGAATTTAGGAAGATGGCAATGACGACCCTGTATGCAAGACAGGAAAAAAGACACAGATGTGCATACCAGACTTTTGGACTCAGAGGGAGAGGGAGAGGGTGGGATGATTTGGGAGAATGGGAATTCTAACATGTATACTGTCATGTAAGAATTGAATCGCCAGTCAATGTCTGACGTAGGGTGCAGCTTGCTTGGGGCTGGTGCATGGGGATGACCCAGAGAGATGTTGTGGGGAGGGAGGTGGGAGGGGGGTTCATGTTTGGGAACGCATGTAAGAATTAAAGATTTTAAAATTAAAAAAAAAAAAAAGTAATGCTCAAAATTCTCCAAGCCAGGCTTCAGCAATACGTGAACCATTAACTTCCAGATATTCAAGCTGGTTTTAGGAAAGGCAGAGGAACCAGATATCAAATTGCCAACATCTGCTGGATCATGGAAAAAGGAAGAGAGTTCCAGAAAAACATCTATTTCTGCTTTATTGACTATGCCAAAGCCTTTGACTGTGTGGATCACAATAAACTGTGGAAAATTCTGAAAGAGATGGGAATACAGACCACCTGACCTGCGTCTTGAGAAATCTGTATGCAGGTCAGGAAGCAACAGTTAGAACTGGACATGGAACAACAGACTGGTTCCAAATAGGAAAAGGAGTACATTAAGACTGTATATTGTCACCCTGCTTATTTAACTTCCATGCATAGTACATCATGAGAAACGCTGGGCTGGATGAAGCACAAGCTGGAATCAAGATTGCCAGGAGAAATATCAATAACCTCAGATACGCAGATGACACCACCCTTATGGCAGAAAGTGAAGAGGAACCAAAGAGCCTCTTGATGAAAGTGAAAGAGGAGAGTGAAAAAGTTGGCTTAAAGGTCAACATTTAAGAGTTGACCTGTGAAGAAAGGTCATTTGAGATTTGGACTGTGAAGAAAGCTGAGCACCGAAGAATTGATGCTTTTGAACTGTGGTGTTGGACTGCAAGGAGATCCAACCAGTCCATCCTAAAGGAGGTGAGTCCTGGGTGTTCATTGGAAGGATGGATGCTGAAGCAAAAACTCCAATACTTTGGCCACCTCATGCGAAGAGCTGACTCATTGGAAGACTCTGATGCTGGGAGGGATTTGGGGCAGGAGGAGAAGGGGACAACAGAGGATGAGATGGCTGGATGGCATCACCGACTCGATGGACATGAGTTTAGGTGAACTTCGGGAGTTGGTGATGGACAGGGAGGCCTGGTGTGCTGCAATTCATAGACAGTTGTACCCAACTGAGCAACTGAACTGAACTGTAGCAAAATCTGAAAAAGCAAGTTTACTTTTATCTCTAACATGAAACTTTAGTAGGATTTCTAGGTGCAAAATATACTTGAAATGACAAATTGTACTTTGAATAATTTGTTAACATGGCAAGTTTCTGTGCTTTGAAAGCTAGGGCACTTTATTCAGGATAACTTGAATAAAATCAGTATAATATTTCTGCATATTTTTCCTTGTTAAAAGATTGCTCATTTTCCACCAAAGGAGATGTTAAAATACTCAAAGTCATATTTTTTGTTCCCAGTATGCTCTCAGGAGGTAAGCGTGATACTGTCTCAATACTTTTACTTTAGAATATGATAAAAAATTTAAATAATTATTTAAGATACAAATTATGAGAGCAAGTTAAAACAGAGTGTGCACATTGTAAAAGCAGCCTATCTGATCTGTTGACCACCTGCCTTGCAATTGTAGCTGTTAGTATGATTTATATAATCCAGAGGCGAAAAGATAAGAACACAGCTATAGAAAATATAATTGATAAAGGGAAGCCCTTTTCCCATTCTGTCACTGCAGTAGATGGTAGTAGTAACATTGTGTGTATGTATGTTAGTTGCTCAGTCATATCTCTTTGTGACCCCATGGACTGTAGCTGACCAGGCTTCTCTGTCCGTGGAATTCTGCAGGCAAGAATACTGGAGTGGGTAGCCATTCCCTTCTCCAGGGGATCTTCCTGACCTAGGGATTGAACCCAGGTCTCCCACATTGCAGGCAGATTCTTTACTGTCTGAGCCACCAGGGAAGCCCAGTACTGGGTTGCTGCTGGTAAGTCGCTATAGTTGTGTCCGACTCTGTGCGACCCCATAGACGGCAGCCCATCAGACTCCCCCGTCCCTGGGATTCTCCAGGCAAGAACACTGGAGTGGGTTGCCATTTCCTTCTCCAATGCATGAAAGTGAAAAGTGAAAGTGAAGTCACTCAGTTGTGTTCAACTCTTAGCAACCCCATGGACTGCAGCCTACCAGGCTCCTCCATCCACGGGATTTTCCGGGCAAAAGTACTGGAGTGGGGTGCCATTGCCTTCTCCAAGTACTGGGTTAGGGACACTAAATTGTAAAGGAAACAGAGCCTCCTTTATTTTCTCTTATCAACCCTGTCAAGCAGGGACTCTTGATAAACTTAGGTAGAGTTGCCCAGGGAGCATCACACCAGACTCTCTCTGGATGAACCATCAGGTTATTTTGGCCAGTACTCCTGGATAAACTGTCACTTTAACCTCTTTGTACATTTTTCTTTCAGGAATACCAGTGCTGTTTGTTTTAATGCCCAAAGTTTTGGGTGCACTAAATAGTTTGAATTTTTTCCTTGTTAAGCGAGTTCCATTCATATTCAAACATCCCTAGTGATATCCTGATTGTGAAACTCAGTATGTTTCTGTCATTGTCTAACTGCAACTTGAGGCTGCATTTGAGATTTCTGTCATTCTGCTGTCACATGCTTCTTGCAATGCTCATATCTTCTCCTTCATGTGTTCCTGTCTCACTATCTATCCTTCAAAGATATGTGTTTCTCATGGTGGCAGATCCTGCTAATTACTCAACGCCCATTCTTTATCAATGGATTCCTGGTTCTAATGGGACCAAACCATACTACAGGTAAACGTAGTCACTTTTCTAAACTCTCAAGAGCAGTTCTGGAAGAGGATATGGAATTTAAAAAACTTCTCAAGGATGGGCTTCTGGAAAAGCTATTGTTCTCTAGACAGAAAGGGACACTTGCCTTTTCCCTTTCCCCCTACTCTTGCTGAGAAGGCAAAGCATGCACATCAGATATCTGAAGGTAGATAAGCAAGTTTATCACCTTGAGGGTGAGAACCAATGTCAAGGAGACTTAAAAAAGTAAAGCCAGACAAATCATGGGTTCTTTCTTGATCTACCTCCCTCTGGACTCTTCATTTTGTCATAAAAATAAATCCTTTGGTTACCTACTATGATTTTTGCTTACATGCAGCCTGAAGCAAATCATGCAAGTTTTTTCCTTTGTGTTGTGTTTTTAAAAGTTTCTAATTTTTTAGTGTTTTTTAAAGTTTTAAAATATTTTACTTTGTTTTTGTATTATGTTTTACACTATTAGTTTTACACTATTAATATGTTTTACACTATTATGTTTTACAAGACGCTTACTCCTTGGAAGGAAAGTTATGACCAACCTAGATAGCATATTCAAAAGCAGAGACATTACTTTGCCAACAAAGGTCCATCTAGTCAAGGCTATGGTTTTTCCAGTAGTCATGTATGGATGTGAGAGTTGGACTGGAAGAAAGCTGAGTGCCGAAGAATTGATGCTTTTTAAGTGTGGTGTTGGAGAAGACTCTTGAAAATCCCTTGGACTACAAGGAGATCCAACCAGTCCATTCTAAAGGAGATCAGTCCTGGGTATTCTTTGGAAGGACTGATGCTGAAGCTGAAACTCCAATACTTTGGCCACCTCATGTGAAGAGTTGACTCATTGGAAAAGACTCTGATGCTGGGAGGGATTGGGGGCTGGAGGAGAAGGGGATGACAGAGGATGAGATGGCTGGATGGCATTACCAACTCAATGGACGTGAGTTTGAGTGAACTCTGGGGGTTGGTGATGGACAGGGAGGCCTGGCGTGCTGCAATTCATGGGGTTGCAAAGAGTCGGACAAACTGAGTGACTGAACTGAGCTGAACTGAACTGAAGCTCCTTAAATGCAGAGGTTGGGTTCTTCACACCTGTATTCAAACTACCTCACACACACTGGGGAGAAAAGCAAGAACTCATCCTCTGGCTTGTTATGCCTGAATAAAAAACAAGAGTATGAGATAGCTCTGTAAGTTAATTACTACTCTATGTGCAGAGTACATCATACAAAATGCTGGGCTGGATGAATCACAAGTTGGAATCAAGATTGCCAGGAAAAATATCAACAGTCTCAGATATGCAGATGATACCACTCTAATGGCAGAAATCAGAGAGGAACTAAAGAGCCTCTTGATGAAGGTGAAAGAGGAGAGTGAAAAAACTGGCTTAAAAGTCAACATTCAGAAAACTAAGATCATGTCATCTGTTCCCATCACTTCATGGCAAATAGATGGGGGAAAAAATGGAAACAGTGACAGATTTTATTTTCTTGGGCTCCAAAATCACTGTGGATGGTGACTGTAGTCACAAAGTTAAAAGACACTTGCTCCTTGAAAGGAAAGCTTTGACAAATGTAGATAGTGTATTAAAAAGCAGAGGCATCACTTTGCTGATAAAGGTCTATATAGGTGAAGCTATGGTTTTTCCAGTATTCATATATAGACATGAGAGTTGAAGCATAAAGAAAGCTGAGCACGATAGGATTGATGCTTTTGAAAGTCCCTTGGACACCAAGGAGAACAGATTAGTTAATCCTAAAGGAAATTAACCCTGAATATTCATTGGAAGGACTGATGCTGAAGCTGAAGCTCCAATACTTTGGCCACCTGATGTGAAGAGCGGACTCATTGGTAAACACCCTCATGCTGGGAAAGACGGAAAAAAGGAAAAGAGGGAAAAAAGGAAAAGAGGGTGGCGGAAGATATGACAGTTGGATGGCATCACCGACTCAATGGACGTGAATTTGAGCAAACTCCAAGAGGAGATGAGGGACAGAGAAGCCTGGCATGCTGAAGTCTGTGGGGTTGCAAAGAATCAGACATGACTTAGCAACTGAACAGTAACAACAAAACAGAATTTGGAGTTATAGAACCTATGGAAAGGTTTGCCATTTTCGTACTATTCAAACTTTTGATAATGTTATCCTTTTTTCTGTTTTTGGTAAAATGTATAGTAATTTTCAGTGGGAGCCCTAAAAATAGTAATTGGGTACAAGGTTTCTGACAACCAGGAGTTACAGAGAACCCATCAAGTTAGGGAGATTAGCTGTAAACAGACTGACTTTTCTAATTTAGTAGAAAGGCAGGAGGAGAGGATGGCGGCAGGTGGGTGATGGTGTGAATAATTAAGCATTCAGGAAGAGAATAGATTGGTCTGAGAGTCAGTCTTGTTTGTTTTACTTCTTTGCTGGTTTTCTAGTTTGTCTACCATCACTGTCATACTTTGGGGCTTCCTAGGTGGTCCTGGTGGTAAAGAACCCACCTGCCAATGCAGGAGACATAGGAGACACAGGTTTGATCCCTGGATCGGGAAGATACCCTGGAAAAGGAACTGGCAACCCACTTCAGTATTCTTGCCTGGGAAATCCCATGGACTGAGGAAGCTGGCAGGCTATAGTCCATGGGGTTGCAAAGAGTCAGACATAGCTGAGCATGCAGGCACTCTCATACTTTAGAAAAGCATCCCTCTCCTGGTCAATGTCTATGGCCTCCAGCTTTGTATCTTCCAAATTAACCCGCAGTCGTGAGGATCTGATCTGAAAGGAAAACATGGTCCTGTCAGTCCATTGTCTAAAAGCCCTTCAAAGTCCCTTATTACCATGGGTAAAAGTCTAAGGATGACACCCTGGTCCTTCCTGATCTTCTTCCCCTGTACCTTCTCACTCCATGCTTTGTATTTCCGTGCTTCATCTGCTGGGGATGCTTGCACTGTGCTGCGTAGCCCATGTCCCTCTTTCTTCACACATCTTCACTTTATTGCCCATATTCCTGGTCACTTACCCAGTTGCTTGTCTGAAAGTGAAGTTGCTCAGTCGTGTCCGACTCTTTGCAACCCCATGGACTATAGCCTACCAGGCGCCTCCGTCCCTGAGATTTTCCAGGCAAGAGTACTGGAGTGAGTTGCCATTTCCTTCTCCAGGGGTCTTCCTGACTCAGGTTGCTTGTCTAATGCCATTTAATTTCTAAGTGAAAGAAAGTGGAAGTGAAGTTAGCTCAGTCATGTCTGACTCTTTGTGATCCCATGGACTATACAGTGCATGGAATTCTCAAGGCCAGAATACTGGAGTGGGTAACCATATACTTCTCCAGGGCATCTTCCCAACCCAGGAATTGAACCCAGGTCTCCTGTATTGCAGGTGAATTCTTTACCAGCTAACCCACCAGGGAAGCCCTAATTTCTAAGTGTAAGCTCTATTCTGTCTAAGTGTAAGCTCTATTAAGGAAACTTTAAACACTTAATTGCTGTGGAATCTTGATTAAGTTACTAAACACTTTATTTTCCTCATTATTAAAATTAGATAACAATGGGGTCTACCTTGTGGAGTTGTGAGTTGGAATGGGTCAATACACATAAACAATTTAAAATACAGTAAATAAGCACACTCTGTAATAGTATATATTAGTTATAGTTATTAAAATAGCTTTTCCAACCTTACCCTAACAAATTTGAATCTGCAATATATCCCCATAATGCCACATTGTATTTGTGTTTTGACTTATCCTTGATGGGCAGTATCGCATTGTATAGCCAGAGTACATGGAACTGAATTTTAGTTCTGCTGTTTACTACCTGTATGGCCCTGATACTATTACTAACCCTCTGCACTTCATTTTTCTCATTTGTAAAATAGGGATAATATAGAATCTATTTCACTCTCTTCTTTCATTTTCATCAAGAGTCTTTTGATGAAAAGAGTGAAAAGGGTGGCTTAAAACTCAACATTCACAAAACTAAGAGCCTGGCATCTGGTCCCATCACTTGGTGGCAATTAGATGGGAAGACAATGGAAATAGTGACAGACTTCATTTTGGGGGCTCCAAAATCACTGCAGATGGTAACTGCAGCCATGAGATTAAAAGATGCTTACTCCTTAGAAGAAAAGCTATGACCAACCTAGACAGCATACTTAAAAGCAGAGACGTTACTTTGCCAGCAAAAGTCCATTTAGTCAAAGCTATGGTTTTTCCAGCAGTCATGTATAGATGTAAGAGTTGGACCACCAAGAAAGCTGAGTAAGAAAGAATTGATGCTTTTGAACTGTGGCATTGGAGAAGACTCTTGAGAGTCCCTTGGACTGCAAGGAGATCCAACCAGTCCATCCTAAAGGAAATCAGTCCTGAATATTCATTGGAAGGACTGATGCTGAAGCTGAAACTCCAATGCTTCGGCCACCTGATGCGAAGAACATTGAGAAGTCCCTGATGCCGGGAAAGACTGAAGGCAGGAGGAGAAGGGGACAGCAGAGGATGAGATGGGTGGAAGGCATCACTGACTTGATGGATATGAGGCTGAGTAAGCTCCAGGAGTTGGTGATGGACAGGGAAGCCTGGCAAGCTGCAGTCCCTGGGGTGGTAAAGAGTCAGACATGACTTAGCGACTGAACTGAACTGAGACTCTATTTCACAGATTGTTGTGAGGAATAAATGAGTTAATACATGGTAAACTCTTAGGACAGTGTCTGGAACACAACAAATGTTATACACATCTTTGCTGTGCTTATTATATGCTACAGGTCTGTTTCTAATTTTCAGATATGTTTTTACCCACCAGAAAGAAAGCTTTATTCCCCCCCGCCCCAAAACCCGGCCAGCTTTATTGAGATATAATTGACATACAAGATTGTGTAACTTTAAGGTATACAGCATAATGGTTTGATATATGTATATATTGAGAAATAATTACTATGATAAGTTTAGTTAACATATACCTCAGATCACATAGCTGCAATTTTGTATGTGTGTGTGTGTGATGAGAACTTTTAAAATATATTCTCTTAGCAACTTTTGGATATGCAATATAGTGTTGTTAACTATGGTCACCATGTTGCAAATTGCATCCTCAGAACTTTCTGTCTTATAACTTGAAGTTTATATCCTTTAACTACTTAACCCTTTCTTCTACCCTCCCATCCCTGCTACACACACACCTCAACATTACGTACATAGATCATCCCTGCTGCTGCTAAGTCACTTCATTCGTGTCGCGACCCCAGAGACGGCAGCCCACCAGGTCCCCCGTCCCTGGGATTCTCCAGGCAAGAACACTAGAGTGGGTTGCCATTGCCTTCTCCTATGCATGACAGTGAAAAGTGAAAGTGAATTCGCTCAGTCGTGTCCGACTCTTAGTGACCCCATGGACTGCAGCCTACCAGGCTCCTCCATCCATGGGATTTTCCAGGCGAGAGTACTGGAGTGGGGTGTCATTGCCTTCTCCAGATCATCCCTGGTGATCACCAATCTATTGTTTCTATGACTTTGATTTCTTTACATGCCACGTATAAGTTGCATCATATAATATTTTTCTTTCTCTGTCTGACTCATTTCACTTGGCATAATACCCTCAAGTTCCAAAGGTCCATCCATGTTGCAAATGGCAGAATTTCTTTCTTTTTTTTATGGCCATATATATATATATAAACACATTATTTTTATCTGAAATTTCCTTTTTTTTAGCTGACACACACACACACACATATGTGTGTTGTTGTTATTGTTCATTCACTCAATTGTGTCCAACTCTTTGGGACCCCATGGACTGCAGCATGCCAGGCTTCCCTGTCTTTCACCATCTCCTAGGACTTGCTCAAACACATGTCCATTGAGTCAGTGATGTCATATAGATAGACCACATTATTTTTATCCATGCATTCACCAGTGGACATTTAGGTTGGTTGTTTTCAAGTTTTGCCTGTTGCAAACAGTGCTGCAGATATAATGATTGAGATAGTGATTTCATTTCCTTCAGATATATACTCCAAAGTGAAACTGCTGGTATATAGTTATTCTACTTTTAATTTCTTCTTTGACCCATATATTTTTTTCAGGAGTGTGCGGTTTAATTTCCATATTTTTGTTATTAATTTTTCAGCTTTTCTCTTGTTATGGGCTTTAGTTTTATACCAATATGGTCATGAGAAATACTTGATGTAATTTGTCTTCTCAATTTGTTGAGACTTGTTTTATATTCTAAAATATGGTCTATCCTGGTGAACGTTCTATCTATACTATAGGAGAAACTCTGGTTATCTTTATCTATGGCAAATTGCTAGTTGGTCTTCTTGTGAGGGGACTGAAGTCAGTAGCCACCTATGTCTTTATTCTCATGACCAAAAGTGAGACTTCTGAAGGCAGGGGTTGTGACATTCATTTTATAAATTTATAATTGTTGTTGTTCAGTCACTAAATCATGTCTGACTCTTTGCAACCCTGTGGACTGCAGCATGCCAGGCTTCCCTGTCCCCCTTTTCTGGAGTTTGCTCAAATTCACGTCCATTGAGTCTGTGATGCTATCCAATCATTTTATCCTCTGCTGTCCTCTTCTCCTTTTGCCTTCAGTCTTTTCCAGCATCAAGGTCTTTTCCAGTGAGTTGGCTCTTCACATTAGGTGGCCAGAGTATTGGGGTTTCAGATTCAGCATCAATCCTTCCAATGAATATTCAGGGTTGATTTCCTTTGCGATTGACTGGTTTGACCTCTTTGCTGTCCAAGGGACTCTCAAGAGTCTTCTCCAGCACTACAATTTGAAATCATCAATTCTTCCGTGCTCAGCCTTCTTTATGGTCCAACTCTCACATCTGTACATCGGCATGCATCAAATCTTTCTTGAATGAATAAATGAATTTTTCCTTTTTGTTTCACAAAGGGACAAAACTAAAAGTAAAAACTGATGAGGTTTTATTTAAACATTACTAAGTTTACTGTCCAGAAAGAGTGAGCTCATTGGCACACAATGGGTTTCATCATTCCTCTGCCAGCATTTCTTTGTTCCTGTCAGGTTTAATAAGGACAATAATAAAACTTAGAGAAAACATTAAACTGCTGACACTTGAAATATCCAGTTAGAAAATCTGATGTTCTCACTATTTTCATTCCCCTGGTTCCTGACTGTATTAAACAGGTTTATTTAAGGGCACCTTAGGTCATGAAAGAACTTATTCTGGATGACAAATTATACTGAGCCTATGCTCTGGTTTCCATCACACTGACCTGTGATGCATGAAGCATTTGTTGAACTTTCTTCTATTTTATCACTGGGTTACCAGATCACTTATGTCAGATGAGTTCCTCTTAGAGCCACACACTTATGGGTGGAGTTTGGCCCCTCTGGAAACAATCTTCTCAATCAGCTTGAAAGTTTTAAGCGAGTGTATAATATGATCAAGTGCATATTTTTAAAACATCAATCTGGAGCCCATAGGAAGAAAGACTGGGAAGGGAGTGAAAGCCAGGGTAGGAGGCCAGTTAAAAGACTGATGGAGTAGCCCAGGCAAAGAACCAAGATAGAAATAATCATGGGGTAGAGAGAAGGGGACATATCTGGGAAACGTTAAGGATTTATAACAGGCAATTACTGTTGTTAGCCTGGTGGGCTACAGTCCATTGGGTCGCAGAGTCAGACGTGACTGAGGGACTGAGTACACGTGCACAAATATACACACACGGGTGAGGAAGGGTGTTAAAACAGCGCCCAGGTGTTTAGGTTATATTACTGGATGCAGTGGGACTGCTAATCAGTATAGAGAGAAGCGGAGAAGAAGTAAGTTTTATTAGGAAAAATTACTTATGCTTATAGCAGTGTCTGTTGGATGTGCCTGGCAGGCAGTTGTCAAGAGGGTTTGGATCTCAGAAGAGTAGCCAAAGCTGAAGATACAGGTTCAGAAGTAATAACTATATGGATGTTCATGGAGATCACTGTTAGGACATCTCAGGTGAAGTGTATACAACAGGGCAGTAGACAGAATGAATTCTAATCTGCTGCAATGATTATTTTTATTTTAGAGACTAGGAACAAAGGATTATTTTTTAGAGACTAGGAACAAAGGATTTGGAACATTTCAAGAATGTTCTTCTGGAAAGTCCGTGTTTAAGGTCATGGAAAAAACCTAGTGTCTCTTCTCAGAGATTTTAAAAAAGCAGAGTTTCTTATTTGTATTTATACTGATGATTCAACTGAATAATATATGTGTAAAATATAAAACACAAAACAAAGCAAGTAAATCACCAAGGCCCCATATTAGGTGTGGTCTTGGTTGTAAACAACCTGCATTTATCCTTTTTAATCAGAGAAGGCTATAGGGCAGTCCTGAACTTTGAATTTATAGTTTTTTCCCAATATGAACAATGCATTTTTAGTACATGAACACATGTACATACACCATTGACACAAAAGTTTTACTAAACAACACTCATCCTTACTTCTTATGATGCACTCAATAGTTTTCATACTATTCCATTTCATTTATTCATTTCATTCGGTTCCTTTTTTTCCCATTCTCTTCTGCTGTAAAAATAAACTCTGATTTAATGACCCCTCAAGTTGATTTTGCATACCATGAAGAGGTCACAGTCTACAGTTTGAAAAACTCTACCTTAAAAATCCTGCTTAATCTTATAAAGATGAATTCTATTAGTATTACCTTTAGTGAAAGCAGATTGGGTGTGGAAGAGTTTCTAAGAGACTAATTAGGGCCCTTGTGGATCTTCTCACAGAAATCTTGCTGAGGAGTTCTAAACCAGTTAGTTGATCATTTATTTATTTTGCATTCAGCTGATGGATATTTATAGACTACCTCCTCTAGCCAGACAAGGCACCATGCTAGTTGCTGGGGATAAAGCATTCAACACAAGACAGATCCAGAGTTTGTGGGATTTGAAACTTACATAACTTAGGTATTCATTTTAAGAAAAAGAATGTAAAATTATAAATATAAAATTAGGTGCCAAACTGATTATTTATGATGAAAAAACCATCATATCATATTCTTCAAGCTTTGGGTCCCTTTTGTCTATGATCCCTTTAGGCAATTTGCCAAAAATGTTTATTTAGTAATTCTTACTGATTGCAGCCTTACTCCTCTCCTCATCTAGAACACTCTGTAACTCTGTGTAACTTCTACCACTCACAGGGCCCTCTGTAAGCAAATGGACCCCAACCTGATATTTTATTAGCTTCAAAGTAAATCTACTTGTGTTTGCATTTGCATAAACAATATCAACCCACTTGTATCCTTTCGGCAAGGAAGACACAATTAAGGGACTAGTCAGGTAACATGTTATTCAATTATATTCTGAGGTGAAGATATACAAAAAAACAAGGAGAACAGACCTAATCTGGGGCAGAGAGAAGAGCTACCTGAGGGGAGGTTCAATGGAGAGGGTCCAGGCTCCTGAGCTGTAACTGTAGCCCAGTTCCAGGAACTGGTACTGGTTTGGAAACCAGACCATGACAAGACACATTCAGTAACTTAGAGTAAGTGTCTAAAACCTTTTAAAACAATTTGAAAGAGCAATTTTATATCCATTAAATCCAATAATCTGGCTTAAGCTTGCATTTTGCCTGCCCTTTTATTTTTTATTTTGTTTTCCCAGAAATTCATTTTTCTTATAGTAACAGTATGAATCTGCATAGATAGGGGGGAAACGTGATTTTTCCTCATTGATAAACCAAGAACACTGCTGTCAGAGACTTTTCTTACAGCTGAGCCCCATGCCCTTCTATTTTCTCCTCACCATACTTAGAATAAATAACATTAGAGCAAAAGTAAAACAACATTTGGAATAAGAACTAGACATCAAGAAATATTATTTTTATCTTAAATTAAAAAGCTGTATGGTAAATAAGAAACGATGATATTGTTAAAAAATAGAATATGAAAGTGAAGAAAAATTCAAAGCAGACCATGAAAAATTAAAAGACATATCAAACCATTAAAAGGATAAATCCTTATATAACATAAACTAATGTAAAGAGAGTGCAAAAGACAATGAAACTTTTTATCTAGGAGCTAAAACAGAAATGGATGCACATGTACTCCTAACACTGGTTCTTTGGCTGAGAGCCAATGGGTAGAGCTAGATCCCCTGGTCTTATTCTGGGTGCCTGACAGTCCCAGCATCTGTGCAGGGAGGAGGCATTACAATCCTTTACAGTGTGTGGTGTGTCTGTTTCCACATCTCTAGTGTGCAGTCTGGCAGCAGCTTCACCAGATTATCAGATATCCTCATGTAAAGGTGATCAAATGGAGATGTGGTGATCACATTCCCAAGTGAGTCAGCAGACCATCTGTTGGAAATACAAGGACAGTATGTTTCACTTTCCAAAATCCAGAGCAAATTTAACTTTTTGATATTTATGGACTAAGAAAGGGTTTGCTTCTAAACATTTAATTTCATTTCACAGCAGTTAGTAAAAGAATGTTTAAGCATTAAAGGAAGAGATAGGCATTTTACCTTAAACACTAGCCTTTAAAACTCACTTTAAAAATAATTTCTAATTTAACCCTTTCATAGCATTTTTATTAGGTTCATGGACAGAGAAAGTAAGAAACAAGTATATTTATGTTGTAAATTTCCCCCCACGTTTTCTCGTTCTCATTTTAAACTTAAAAATAATGTTTTAACATGATCCCTGATTTCTCAAGTAAAGTTTTTATAATTCTTTTCACTAATAAATAATAAACATTTGGTTAAGAGAGGCTTTTTTGTACAGTACAAAAGACACTTTTTTATAACTTGCTTATCATAAAAGATGTTCAAAGTATGACTTCTTTCAATTGAGCTAAACTAACAGGCTGCTGTTTAATCATGTATTTACCTCTGTAAACTCTTCATTGTTGGAAAGTGTATGACATTGTTTTAAAATTAATTCATAATTTTGTCAGCTGTTTTCCTTATCAGGTTTAGAACATTGTATATTGGGTGCATTTAAAAGTGTTCCTGTATTTGCAAAATATTTAGCAGGAATGAGTTACTTTTTCATTATAGTTTTCCTTTGCTATTGTGTTATAATTACTTAGAGAAAGGAATGCTATGTCACACTGGTAATTTTGCAAAGATAAATCACATTTTTGTTAGCTTGTTTTCCCTCCACATAGTTAGAATTATTCACTCTTATGGAGTTGGTGAAATTTACCAATGGGATCTGTTTTGAACTGAATTTGAAGGAAAAAAAAAAAAAAGAACTTAACTGAGATTAATGCAGAAAAGATTGGTGTTTACCTGCATTTTCTGTCTTCATTATTATTGTTTGTGTAAGCATTTAAATTTCAACAGATTGGGAAAAGTTTAAAGAAATGACCTGTAACCAAACTGGTAGATTAGATTGCAAATCATTTATTAAATCATTGAAAATATACCTGGCAATAGGAAGGAAACACATGTTGAAAGGAAACCTGGTCTCTATTGAATGGACTTTCTTTTTTACAAGAATTTTTTTCTGTTCATTTTGTACCATAACAGAGAAATATAAACTTCCTTTGGATAAGTTTATGATACAACATCTTCACAAATCATGCTTCAGTGAATGCTCTCAGTTCAGTCAGTTCAGTCACTCAGTTGTGTCCGACTCTTTGCGACCCCATGAATCGCAGCACACCAGGCCTCCCTGTCCATCACCAACTCCCGGAGTTCACTCAGACTCACGTCCATTGAGTCAGTGATGCCATCCAGCCATCTCATCCTCTGTCGTCCCCTTCTCCTCCTGCCCCCAATCCCTCCCAGCATCAGTGTCTTTTCCAATGAGTCAACTCTTCGCATGAGGTGGCCAAAGTACTGGACTTTCAGCTTTAGCATCATTCCGCATTATTTGGATAGTGTGATAACATAGATAGTTCTGAGTTGGTTAGAACACTGTACCCATTCTCCTCACAGCATCAAGGAATGAATGAATGACTAACAGTTGGGAATACTTGGAACATCAACTGAAAATATCAAACCCCTTGAAAGGTTTAAAGATTTTCTAGAAACTTAGGCTATCCATGGACTTAATTGGGAACTGAGGTAAATTGGTCAAGCTCGTTTCTCAGACTCCTGGAGGAATTTTATCAACGTACTGGTAACACATGCTTGTATACTTTCCTTAATTTTCAATATATTATTTATTCTTTTGAAGACACATTTCAAAGGGGAAAGTATGTGTGGCAAATGTTGTGGGTCTAATTAAAGAAACACACAGATGTCATAAAAAATTTACCTTCAGGGCCCAGGATTATAAAGTTAGGATTTGAAGCTCAGGAGTTTGTTTAGGTAAGACTCATTGTTCAATAGCAAATAAACATTAAAAGTTTTGAAAATGAGAATTGTGTTGGCATCTAATGGTGCTTACCTTCCATTTTGCTGATGTAGTTCATCTGGGCCCAGCTGTGCAAAATAGTTAGATTGAAATTCAATCCTACTTTAGTTGGCTTATTAGGGCTAGTTTTGACATAATTTGATATAATAAATTAGACATGTATAATAAAAGAAATACAATTATTTAATAAATTATAAGTGGAGTTAAATTGCTTGTAAATAAGAAAATTAGGAGGAGGAGAGTAATTCATTAGAGTGAAAAAAGTAAATTTTGGATAATGTATGCCAGTATTAAAATAGTATTACCATATCATATTATAAAATGTACATTATAAAATCTAAATGAAGAAATTATCCATTTTCTCCCTTAAAAGTAGTCTTTCCCTTCCTGACATGGGTGTGAGAATTTAGCTTTCCTTTAGCCCAAACATATTATTAAGATAGCAAACAAGAAGAGAAGAAAGAGCTAGAGGGTAAATGCTACACATTAGAGGCCAGAAGCCTCTCCAAACTGGATTTTAAGTACTACTTCTGATATAGGTTTCTTCTTTTTCATTAAAAAAGGATATCAAGGAAGTAACACAATTTTAATAACTGTTCGCACAGTCCCTTTCACGAGTTATTCTTAATGGCTTGCATTTTCTGGGCCTTGTGTCGGATAATGGAATAGAACTGGTGCAGATGGTAGAGAAACAAATTGTGTGAAAGCGGCTGCAATGAGCAATATGGCATAATCTTGGAGACAATGTTTTCATTGTGTTTGATGCATTCATTCATTTGGAGATACATTCATTTGCAAATTACCCACAGCTCATATTCCTTTGCACACTAAGAATATGTCATTCCAGGAAGGCCAGCAGATCCATGACCCCCTAGATTCTTTAAAAGCCTGTCATTCTGAGTTTCCCTTCCCCCTTTTATTTTCTTTGAGAGGCTGGAATAGCCTCAGTGAAGAGTCTAAGGGCTCATGCAGAATATAAAGGTAGTTATCCGACTATGCATGCCTGTATGGTTTCCCTACAACTATTTCATTACAAATCTATTTGAAGGGAAATTTAAGTTAGTGAAATTAACTGTAAATTGATGGAGCAATCTTGGGAGACAGAATGACTTTGGTTAAATTTGTTTTATCATAATGGAAATACAATAAGCAGAGAGAGAGAAGGACATAATTAAACGGGTATCTATTTTATTTAGTGGGAAAACATATTCTTATATCAGGTCAAGTTTATCTATAATACTTGTAAGAATAAAAAAGATAGAAAGCAAAGAGATTATAATAGAGGAAGAAAAAAAACACAGAAAGAAATATTGGAAAACTGGAATAAAATTCTGCAGAAGTAAGGAATCAGTACTTGGCATTTTACCAGTGCCTCACATAGTTTCAGTGTAGATTGACCAGGATGAATCTGTTGCCTGCTGTATGTCAACGCTAGACCTTGTACCTTAAAGATAAACAGTCTCCACTTGCAAGGAGCCCACAGTTGACAAAGACATCTGAGCAGAGTGAAGTTGGGTTGTGTAGGAAACCCATCTTTGATAGTGAAATCTCTGAGCTGAAATTCGAAGAATGAAGATTGTCAGCTAAGTATCTACAGAAGGAAAGAGCAAAGACTTGTCCACATGGGGAACTCAGAAAAAGCGAGTGTGTGAGATAAACAAGCAGTTTCCACATGGTTGCATATGATCTCCATTTCAGCGCTTGAGCCTCTCATCAGGCTGATCTATACATTAATTCAAGGGTATAATTAACCTGGCTTTGACCTTATGTTTTGAATGCTATTCAAGATATTAGTAATGATAGGAATGATTGAAATAATATCATAAGCTCTCTAATTTTTGACATGCATCCTGAGAAAGATATTTGAACAGATCAATAGAAATAGTATGTGAGGAACTATGAAAATTAACGTTGATCACTGGAAACAACTATTATTTGCACCAAATTAAAAAAAATTTTCTTTTTTTTTTTCAAAATTAGACAATATATTTGTTACTTTAAAATGTAATATATAATAGTTCTCATGATATTGGGAAATACTGAGGAAGGTGCTAAATCATAACTAATAGTCTGCAGAGGTCAGTAGCTGCTCAGTTGTCACTCTGTAAGAAAATGTCTAGTTACTTACCACTTGATTGCCATCACTCCGGCACATCAACATTGAACTGAAAGGTTCAACATATTGCTGCCAGTGTTGCGGTGTTATAGTACATTTCTTTCTTCCTTTCTCTACAGAGAATGCCAAAAAATAATCAGCATCTATATGTAATTGGCAATAATATACATTTTCTTTAATTTCCATTGCATCCTTTCCACATGTGTGCTAAGTCTCTCAATTGTGTCTGACTCTTTGAGACACTATGGACTATAGCCCACCAGGCTCCTCTGTCCATGGGATTCTTCCAGGTAAGAATACTAAAGTGGGTTGCCATTTCCTCCTCCAGGGGCTCTTCCCATCCCAGGGATCCAACTTGCACCTCCTATGTTTCCTGCATTAGCAGCCAGATTCTTCACCACTGAGCCATCTGGGAAGCCTATCTTTTCCACATAGGCATATTATATTCCTAGGTGGTTCAGATGGTAAAGAATCTGCCTGCAGTGTGGGAGACACTGGTTCGATCCCTGAGTTTGGAAGATCCCCTAGAGAAGGATATGGCAATCCACTCCAGTATTCTTGCGTGGAGAATTCCATGGACAGAGGAGCCCATTGTGGGCCAGAGTCCATGGGGCCACAAATAGTTGGACATGTCTGAGCAACTAAAACACTTTCACATATTATGTTCTAGTCTTACAGATGAAAGAACTGAGTCAAGTAAAATAATCCACTTGAAAAGTCATAGTCTGTAGTGTGGAGTGAAGATCACAGAGATGGTTCTTCTGGCTTGCAAATCTGGGCTTTGTCCATTGTTTTCAATTACCCGTGCAATTCCTCTTTTGAATATACATGTATGTTGTCAAAAATATTTGTACATTATAAATAAATCTTACGGCTATCACATGTCCACCTCCCTTTTGGAAGGAAACACCGCCATTGAATAAAGAGAGGGAGTAAAATATTCTCCATTACTGTACTCAGAGCAGATCATCTTTATATGTTGACAGCTTGTTAACTTCTCATATGATGAAGTGAAGTGAAAGTCACTCAGTCGTGTCTGACTCTTTGTGACCCCATGGACTATACAGTTCTTGGAATTCTCCAGGCCAGAATACTGGAGTGGGTAGCCCTTCCCTTCTCCAGGGGATCTTCCCAACCCAGGGATCGAACCCAGGTCTCCCACATTGCAAGCAGATTCTTTAGCAACTGAGCTGCAAGGGAAGCCCTCTCATATGATGAAAGAGCATAAATACCATTATTATTTTATTTTTCTAAATAAACTTTTAAAAATTTTTGGAAAAAAATTAGATTTACATTAAAGTTGCAAGGATAGTACAGAAAGTTCATATATACCTCTCACCCAATTTCCCGTAATGTTAACATCTCTTATGGTACATCTGTCAAAACTAAGAAATATTAATAGCATTACTATTAATTACACTGTAGACTTCATCTGGATTTCACTAGTTGTTCCATGAATCTGTTTTAGGATCCAATCCAGGATTCCACATTACATTTAGTCTTTATGTGTCTTTAGTCTCCTCTTATCTGTGATGTTTTCTAAGTATTTCCTTGTTTGACAGCTTGGAAGAGTGCTAGTCAGGTGCTTTGTAGAATGAATGCCCATCAATCTGATTCTATGAGGTATTTGTCATGATTAGCCTAAGGTTTGGGGTTTTGGGGAAGAAAACCACAGATATGACATGCTTTTTCATGACATTTCATTAGGGAGTGTGTGATAAGAGGAGAGGTTAAAGTGTCTGCCTGCAATGCGGGAGACCTGGGTTCGATCCCTGGGTAGGGAAGATCCCCTGGAGAAGGAAATGGCAACCCACTCCAGTATTCTTGCCTGGAGAATCCCATGGACAGAGGAGCCTGGTGGGCTACAGTCCACGGGGTCGCAAAGAGTCGGACACGACTGAGCGACTTCACTTTCACTTTCACTTATCTATTTTTAGGTTCTTGACTGGGTCTCTATAACAAAAAACAGATTAAAGAGAGAAAATCATGCACTTTTATTTAGTATAAATTTTACATGATATGGTAGCTAAGGAAATGATCTGACCATTTTTATGCTAATTTGAGGAAGGGTGGAAAGTTGTGGGAAAATGTGATGTAGGGCAAAATAAGTATGAGTTTCATGCAGTGAACTGGAGGACAGTTTGAAAGGCTTGTTCATTCAGATTCCTCTCAGCATCCTTCCATCTTCAGAGATAAGGATGCTCCTCTGAGTATAGGGAGGGCCCCTCTCACATAGGGATTTGTGACTTACTTCAGGGGAAGGTCAAATAATCTTTTATGTACTTGCCATTTCTCACATTCCTTTAAGCTTAAAACATCCAGTATGCTAAGGTACCATATTTTTGAGACAGTGTATCTTGAATCCTGTCACTGTCAGCAAGACTAACTAATTTGCTCTTGTTCTGTTGCTCAATTGTGTCCAGTCCCATGGACTGCAGCATGGCAGGTTTCCCTGTCCTTTACCATCTCCTGGAGCTTGCTCAAACTGATGTCCATTCAGTCAGTGATGCCATCCAATCATCTCATCCTCTGTCATCTCTTCTTCTGCCTTCAGTCTTTCCCAACATTAAGGTCATTTCTAATAAATCAGCTCTAATTGATGCTTTTGAACTGTGGTGTTGGAGAAGACGCTTGAGAGTCCCTTGGACTGCAAGGAGATCCAACCAGTCCATTCTGAAGGAGATCAGCCCTGGGATTTCTTTGGAAGGAATGTTGCTAAAGCTGAAGCTCCAGTACTTTGGCCACCTCATGCGAAGAGTTGACTCAATGGAAAAGACTCTGATGCTGGGAGGGGTTGGGGGCAGGAGGAGAAGGGGATGACAGAGGATAAGATGGCTGGATGGCATCACTGACTCGATGGACGTGAGTCTGAGTGAACTCCCGGAGATGGTGATGGACAGGGAGGCCTGGTGTGCTGCGATTCATGGGGTCGCAAAGAGTCGGACACGACTGAGCAGCTGAACTGAACTGAGCTGACTGATGCATCAGGTGGCCAAAGTATTAGAGCTTCAGTCTCAGCATCAGTCCTTCTAATGAATACCCAGGATTGATTTCTTTTAGGATTCACTGGTTGGATCTCCTTGCAGTCCAAGGGACTCTCAAGAGTCTTCTCCAACACCACAGTTCAAAAGCATCAATTCTTTGGCTTTCTTCACAGTCCAACTCTCACATCTATACATGACTACTGGAAAAACCATAGCTACGACTAGATGGACTTTGTTGGCAAAATAATGTCTCTGCTTTTTTATATGCTGTCTAGGTTGGTCATAGATTTTCTTTCAAGGAGCAAGCATCCTTTAATTTCATGGCTGCAGTCACCATCTGCAGTGATTTTGGAGCCCAAGAAAATAGTCTATCCCTGTTTCCATTGTTTCTCCATCTATGTGCCATGAAGTGATGGGACCAGATGCCATGATCTTTGTTTTTGAATGTTAAGTTTTGAGCCAGCTTTTTCCCTTAAAGCTGTGTTAGCCAGGTTTCTCCACTGAAAAGTTACTGTTTATTACAGGCTGAATTGTATCCTCTAAAAAGGATAATTTGAAAGCCTAGCTCCAATACCTTGAAATGTGATCTTGTTTGGAAATAGATTCTTTGTATATTTAATCAAAGTAAGATGAGGTCATTAGGATGGACCCTAATTCAATATGACAGGTGTCCTAATAAGACTAGGAAAATGCCATGTGAAGCCTCTGTGAACACACACAGGGAGACTGTCATGTGACAACAGAGGCAGAGTTTGGGTGATGCAACGCAAGCCACTTCGGAAGCTAGGAAGAGCTGGGGAAGTGTTCTCCCCCAGAGTTTTAGAGGGTCTGTGACCTTTGTTGTTCGTCATTTAGTCACCGTGTCTACATTGTGCCTAACTCTTTATGACCCCGTGGACTGTAGCCTGCTGTGCTCCTCTGTCCATGGGATTTCCCAGGCAAGAGTACTGGAGTGGGTTGCCATTTCCCTCTCCAGGGGACCTTCCAGACTCAGAGGTCGCACCTGCATCTCCTGCATTGGTTGGTGGACTTTTTACTGCTGAGCTACCAGTGAAGCCGGAGCATGGCCTTACCAACCCCTTAATTTCTGACTCTTAGACCCCAGAACTATGAGACAATAAATTTCTCTTTTTTTAAGCTACCTAATTTGTGAGACTTTGTTATGACAGTCTTGGGAAATGAATACACTGTTCATTTTCCATTCTCTGTTCTTTGTAAGCAAGTCATCAAATCTAGGTCACACTCAAAGGTATTTAGTTTGCTCTTATGTGTACATTTTGAAAACTTTAGACAGAGCTTGCCACTCTTTCATCTCAGTTAATCTGTAGCTAATGACAGGAATGAAGGAAACACCGGAGGAAAACCGCACACCAAATGGGCTGTGTTTAAGCTTATCAAAGAATTCTTTTCAAGGGGCAGGAATAAATGTCTACTCATTTGCATTCCCTCAAATAACGCTATTCTATTATAATGCACAGAGTCAAATCGTTTCTTTGTAACCTTTGCTTAGCATAGTACTGAATGAATGAATGCAATAAAAATTCAGTCCTTAACTCAGGGCTTTTATACGAAATTTCTCCAAAAATATTTTTATTTAACAGTAATTTGATTGAACTGGCAGGAGAGTTTGGTTAAACCACTTAAACTTCTAGGTTTACGTACCAGTTTAAAAAAGATTTTGAATTTTTTTCCTTTCCAAGAGAAATGCAGGAATATCACATTAAATCTACTATTATGTAGAAGGGCCCAAAGTAAGCTGTGCCTTCAGCTGTGTTTGAGGTCGTTGATAAATTTTATTTTTCCTTGACATTTTTCTTCCTTTCTGTCTTTCTTTCTTTTTCTTTCTTTTCATTCCCTCCTTTCTTTTATTCACAAGAGAGGTCACTGAGTATATGTGTGTATATATATGTACGTTATATATATTTGTTTTAAGTACACAGTAGGTCTGTGTTTTAGAAGAAAGATGGAAGAAACGTGAAAATTCATTTTTGCTACGCTTTTTGCAGTAATAACACCTATTTTCTGAGATTCTCTAGCATATCATTAAATTTACTTTAAAATTTAATTATGTAAATCCAGTGCATTAGAACATGTGAAATCATCATGGCTTGGAAGATGATCTCTCAAGAGTTGCACACCCAGGGGAACTGGGAGGTTGCATTACCAATTACCAAAATATGCTTACTGCAACCCCATTCTTCTTCCTACATGATGCAGCATTTACTGGAAACATTCCAAAGCCTTATGAATATGTATATCCCAAATTGTCCATTTAGCTCTAGCAACAAAGAAGTATTTTATATTACATTATTACAGTATCTGCCATCAGTTACTTTTAAAATGTATGCTGCTGAAGGTTTTGAATAAGGATGAAGATAGAAACTACAATAACCTACACTTTAGTCATATATTAAAAAGTTAGAAGATACACACACAGTATGTACATATTGGGTTCCCTCCATAAAACTGTATATAAGTAAATGGCTTTTATTTTGGAGATGGCTTCCCTGGTGGCTCAGAGGATAAAGTGTCTGCCTGCAAACAGCAGACCCGGGTTCGATCCCTGGGTTGGGAAGATCCCCTGGAGAAGGAAATGGCAACCCACTCCAGTATTCTTGCCTGGAGAATCCCATGGACAGAGGAGCCTGGCGAGCTCCAGTCCACAGGGTCGCAAAGAGTCGGACACAACTGAGTGACTTCACACGTATGTTGACCTTACTGCTTTTATATAGTTCCACCAGTTTAATCATTTTTTATGAATACATCTCCTTGACCATGTCTTGTCAACTTAATCCCCAAATCATGTCAATAAATTTGTTAGAGAGAGTTTTAGGCAAGGGAGAGGTCTGGGAGAGTGAGACAGAAAGGCTGTGATGATGATATTCTCAGCAATAGAAACAACCATTTTGTTTTCTGTAATTATTCGGTAATTGTTATCTTATTGTTCAGTAACCCATTCCCAGGAGGCTTACTGAAGATAGCAAGTGTAATATTCTCTGTTTGCTAAGTATGAATCCATTTTGTTACTCAATAATTATTGGCAAGTAATGATGACTAAATGCAGTTTTAACAATCAATCACACAAGCCATACTTGGGGACATGAGGAGAAGATATGTAAAAATCAGAGTCGAATGCAAATGATGTGTCGTGGATCTGGATAATAAGCTGCCCTCCAAGTTTCTTTTCATGTTTGGTTGAATTAGATTAGTTGTGCAGGGAAAATACTGAGTGCTCTTTCAGTCAGATGCTTGTCGTGTGCTGCCTATCACATGCCGGTGGTTTGACACCAAGAGAAAATGCTCCTTCGGTTTTCTTATTTCCTTAAGGAAAAGCAATTAGATGTTACCTCCTGATGAAGAGAAATCATCTAACATAACCGAACCCCTGCCAAAACCCCCAAACATATTGAGAATAAATCGAAATTTATGAAATTACTTTTTAAAATAAAAGTGTTTCTTTCTTTAGCAATTTTAGCAGTTGGGCCCATTTGTTTATGATTGCCATTCTAAAGAATAAATTTGCAAAATCTACCAAGTATCCAGCCATATTCCTACCAAGTCATATATTATAAAATCTGCTGCTGCAAGTTTGGACAGATTATTTGGAAACATAACATATATTTCTACATAGTAAAAAGGATCATGAAAATGAGGGAACAAAGCAAGAGATCATCTTCCTTCAAACTTCCCCAAATTAAGTTCCAAATACTTTTAAATATTTGTGGTTTCTAGGGAAGAAATTGTATTAACCTGTCCAAAAGATCATTTCCAGAAAGCTGCCTTTGAACATGCCAGGTACTCACTTAGATTGGAGTGAGATTTATTGGTACATATATGAATATTTTAATGTAATCAAATACAGTTAAGGAGAGACCAAGATACATTTTTAAGGAGAGACCAAGATACTCAATTTTCTCTTTGGGCCATTTTATTAGGAATTCAACTTGAAAAAATCTTGAAGACTTTAAATCCCTTACTTTCCTGACACCTGTCTTCCACAAGCCTCAGAGTCTTCAAGACTTCAAGCTATAGTTTTCAGAAACTATTAAATCCTTTTGACTTTATCTCCTAATATTTAATGATTTCCCCTTGTTTCAGTAATAAATTATCCCCAAACTCAGTGAGCATAAAACAACAACAGTGGGATCGCTGACCTCTGCTTCAGAGTCTCTGGGCCTCAGCTAGAAAGACTGGAAGGGTGTACTTTGAAATCATCAGAAGGCATCCTCATTCACATCTGGCAGTTGATGGTATAGCATAGCTGGGACCTCAACTGGGCTGCGGGCTTTTCATATCATTTCCTCATGTGGAGACACTTTGGGCTTCCACATGGGTTGGCAGCTGGTTCCTGAGAGCAAGTATTTTAAGAAGTTAGGTGAAAGCTGTATCACATTTTATGACCTAACCTCAGAGGCCACTATAGTGTCTTTTCTGCTGTAATTGTGAGAAAAGTTACTACTGAGCCCAGGAGTCTGCAAGTCACACTGAAACTTGGAGTTGTGGGATGCAGTT
Organism: Capra hircus; assembly: GCF_001704415.2. Lineage (NCBI taxonomy): Eukaryota > Metazoa > Chordata > Mammalia > Artiodactyla > Bovidae > Capra > Capra hircus. The sequence continues at coordinate 42,563,688 of NC_030827.1, forward strand.
GTGGCAGACACTTTAGGACAACAAAGTTGGCTGCATTTTCCCTCTTCTCCTACCAAAAATCACAATTTCAGGTCTGTGTCTCATCATCTTTTGCTGGGACATTAGGGCCGATGGCCTCCTATCTCATCTCCCTGCCTATGCTCTAATTCTCTTCATATCCACCCTCCATGCAACATGCTGCTGCTGATGAACTGCTTCAGTCATGTCCAGCTCTTTGTGACCTAGACCATAGCCCACCAGGCTCTTCTGTCCATGGGATTCTCCAGGTAAGAATACTGGAGTGGGTTGCCATGCCCTCCTCCAGGGGATCTTCTCTACCCAGGGATCGAACCTGCATCTCTTATATCCCCTGCACTGGTGGGAATATCCCTTCTCCAGCAGATCTTCCTGACCCAGGAATTGAACTGGGGTCTCCTGAATTGCAGGTGGTTTCTTTACCAACTGAGCTATGAGGGAAGTCTGCCATGCAGTGTAAGGATGACCTATTTAATACAGAAAGTTTCACGTCATTTCTTTTGTAAAACCCTCAAGACTATAGAATAAAGGCCCCTCAACCTGGCATGTAAGCTCTTCATAATGTTTGTCAAACTTTATAACCTGTTACATGGCACTCTCCAACAAAAACGCATTTTCCGCACTTTTCTCTTGCTCCTCCCTCATCACACACACACACAGACTTCCCATGACTTTTCCCTGGTGTCTTCTCTACCTCAGTTATATCCTCTACTATTTTCATCTTCCTCCAGTTAATGCATTTGAGTTCTCTACCAATAGGATTAGTTAGCAACATGATTCCAGCTTATCTTCTAAATTGTAATTCTCATTTCTACTCACTATGCCTTCTTATCCCCTATTAAAAGAAAATATAACCCTCACCTTACACGGCTGTTATAAAAATTAAATGAATTTAACATATGTAAAGTCCTTATAACAATAACCAGAATATAAGAACTGCTCAAAATATGGTGGGTATTATCATTGTGATTATTCACCACTTGCATTTTACATTTCTGGCAAGTTGGAATAATTCTGAAAAATGTCTTGCCTTGATGTTTTTGTTTATTGTTCCTTTCTGCACTGAATTCTCTACCCCATTTCTATGTAGACCTATTTATTCTGTTTCCCCAATTTTGTTTTATATTCCACAAATTATCAAGGAAAGCATCTACAATAGCCTGAATATTTGTGTTCCTCCCAAATTCATGTATTGAAAGGAATTCCCAATGTGATGGTATTAGGAGGTGGAGCCTTCAGGAGGTCCTCAGGTCATGAGGGTGGAGCCCTCATGGGATTAGCATTCTTTTAAAAGTGATCCTAGAGAGCTTGCTTGCCCCTTCCACTGTGTGGTCCCCAAAGAGGACTAACTATGAACCAGGAAATGAGTCCTCACCAAACACTGAATCTGCCATGAACTTTCAGAACTGTGAAAAGTAAATATTTGTTGTTTATAAGCCACTCAGTCTGTGGTATTTTGTTATAGCAGCTCAAATAGACTAAAATAGCATCTCTCTTCTCTAAACTTTAAACCCTCATAACTGTTTTTCTATACCCTCTTAGAATTTGCATATCCTGTTTTTATATTAGTTTGCTTATATGTGTCTTGTTTATGGAGTTCTCAAAGGTAAGAGTTGCATCATATATTTTTTATCACTTTAATTACTAACAGTCTGCTTTCCTTGGCATAAGCTACTATTCACTGACTTAAGTTATACTTAAGACAAAAGACTTTTCATAGATTTTGATATTGTTGAACCAAGACAAATGTATATTAAATTTGACATTTGGTTTTATTATATTATGTCACATATATTATGTACATTTTAAAGCTATACTCAATGCTTTAAGGTGGGAATATGTAAAATGTTAACTTTATTTTCTGGTTTAAAATTTGGGGTTTTGATTACTCCAACTTTTTGTCTTCTCTTCAATTTCCTTATTTAATTTCTTTCTAAATTTATGTGAAGAGAGATCATTATACAAGCTATCCTAGAAACTATCCTAAGTAAAGCTTTTAAAATGTGTAATTGTTAATTTATAATTTGTTATAAATATAATTTATAATCTAAAATTTATTTCATGAATACATGACAACTAACATGGGATAAATGCTGGGGCTTCAGGAATTAACAAGACATAGCTTTTTTCCTCAAGGAGCTTAGTATTAGGTAAAGAGGGAGGAATCAGTGGGAGATACAGATGACTATGCCAAAGCCTTTGACTGTGTGGATCACAATAAACTGTGGAAAATTCTGAAAGAGATGGGAATACCAGACCACCTAACCTGCCTCTTGAGAAATCTGTATGCAGGTCAGGAAGCAACAGTTAGAACTGGACATGGAACAACAGACTGGTTCCAAATAGGAAAGGGAGTACATCAAGGCTGTATATTGTCACCCTGCTTATTTAACTTCTATGCAGAGTACATCATGAGAAACGCTGGGCTGGAAGAAGCACAAGCTGGAATCAAGATTGCCGGGAGAAATATCAATAACCTCAGATATGCAGATGACACCACCCTTATGGCAGAAAGTGAAGAGGAACTAAAAAGCCTCTTGATGAAACTGAAAGAGGAGAGTAAAAAAGTTGGCCTAAAGCTTAACATTTAGAAAACGAAGATCATGGTATCCGGTCCTATCACTTCATGGGAAATAGATGGGGAAACAGTAGAAACAGTGTCAGACTTTATTTTTTTGGGCTCCAAAATCACTGCAGATGGTGATTGCAGCCATGAAATTAAAAGACGCTTACTCCTTGGAAGAAAAGTTATGACCAACCTAGATAGCATATTCAGAAGCAGAGACATCACTTTGCCGACTAAGGTCCATCTAGTCAAGGCTATGGTTTTTCCTGTGGTCATGTATGGATGTGAGAGTTGGACTGTGAAGAATGCTGAGCACCGAAGAATTGACACTTTTGAACTGTGGTGTTGGAGAAGACTCTTGAGAATCCCTTGGACTGCAAGGAGATCCAACCAGTCCATTCTGAAGGAGATCGGCCCTGGGATTTCTTTGGAAGGAATGATGCTAAAGCTGAAACTCCAATACTTTGGCCACCTGATGCGAAGAGCTGACTCATTGGAAAAGTCTCTGATGCTGGGAGGGGTTAGGGGCAGGAGGAGAAGGGGACGATGAGATGTCTGGATGGCATCACAGACTCGATGGACGTGAGTCTGAGTGAACTCCGGGAGATGGTAATGAACAGGGAGGCCTGGCGTGCTGCGATTCATGGGGTTGCAAAGAATAGGACACAACTGAGCGACTGAACTGAACTGAACTGAACAGATGAAGGGTAGGAAAGTTCAAAGGAGATGATATCATTTTCAGCTAAGAGGAGCACTCAAGGATTTATTGGAGGATATGGTATTTGGTGTGAATCTTGTAGGCTTGGTGGGATTTGGTAAGCATTTGTTACTCTAGACAAAAGAAGAAAGCAGAAGAGTTGTCCAGTAAATATGGCAATGTGAATATATCTATTTGATGGGAAGGCACTCTCATGTGTTTGGTTGAAACCTACTGCGGAAGGTAGTTGGAGCCTGGGGGCAAAGTCTTGAAATATTCTATTTGGTTCCGTTGGTAATATGAAACCATTAAAATGTCTAGATGCGATCAAACTGAGTTGGGGGAAATTGCATGGGGAAAGGACAACTGAAGTGAACTGATTAGTTTAAGCATCTGACCTCAAATAGTTTCTCCATAAATGCTTAAAGCAAATCTAATTTGGATGTGGATACATTTGCTTTTCCGCTGGCAATCCTGTTTCATAAGCTTGAGGCTGCTATTTAGGTAAGGCTTTTCAGTTATTCCCAACCAGGTAGGGATCACTCCAGTGAATAACCCTGGGGCAATAGCTCCACAAACCAATTACAATACTCAGGAGATTTCTGCACGGAGTCTGTGTCACTCTAATTTCAATTAACATCTCTCTTAATTAGAAAGAAATACAGAGGTACAGAGGGTAATATTTTTAATTCTTTGAAGCTTGTTTAACTTTCTGTCCATTTGATATATGAGATAGCAGAGATGGAAATTTAGAGAGCTGAATTCATGGAGATTTGATTATGACAATTAAAAAAATTAGGTCAGGTAAATTACATGCAATTTAGGGTTCATTCCAACCTCCACATTTGCCTTGAAGAAATTGTTATGTTTGTACTGTAGAAGCTATTTCTGTGGACCCTGTATGTTGAACTGTAATAGACAGTACTCTAGTTACATCATCATTATACTTGGAACTTAGGTGCCTAATTCAGTCTCCAAAAGAAATCTTTGCAGTATAGCCACTCATCTCAAGAACAGCAAAACAACAAAATGAAACAAGTGTTGCTTCATTGTGCTAACTGAGCTTCTAGATACTGTATCATTGAGTACATTTGTTAATTTACCTGGGGGTAACTTCTGTATAAAAACTGAGAGTATTATTCAGCCAAAGGGAAGACTTCATTCACCTCTGCCATCCCAGTTTTCAAATCCTTCAGAAAGCTGGATATCCTGACCTTAACTAAACAGCTCACGTGATAAAACGTCAAAGGCAAATCATTGCTTCGTGAACTTAAAGCTAACTACTCAAATAGGAAGGGAATGCCTTATTATAAAAATAGTAAAAGAAAATCAACTCAAAAGGGTTTTTGAACTACATTGAAGTCATCACTGTGTAATAGCATATTCAGTAGAGATGGTAACAGAGAAAATTTCACTAGAAGTATTTATAGGTATTAAACATAGATATCTGGAGGTGGGAGTCCCTAATCCAGGGCTTTATATCATCTCCCTTTAATTAAAGATGGGAAACACTTTCATTTAATTTCAACAGAACCTGTGAAATACTTTCATCGTTTCATACATATTGTGATAAGACACTAATATCATTAATGGAAATTGGATTTTTCCCTTTTTAGGTCAATAAAAATAGCTTCCATTTGCTGACTGTTTACCCAATAAAAGCTTCACATAAATTGTTTTATTTATTTCCCACAAAGTTATGTGGCTGATCCTATTATATTAATTTTACAGGTGAGGAAGTTGTGACTAAACATGGTCACAGATGTTGCCAAAGTTACAAACAATTAAATGAGAGTTGGTATTAGAATCCAGGTTAGTATAAATTCAAAATCTGAACAATTTCCCACAACATTTTAATGCTGTCATGAAATATTTTAGGATCTGCTGTAGGAATGGTATTTTAAGCTATTTCTTATATCAGTATTGGCATAGGGCTTCAGCTGTGTCTTTATCTGTATCCTGTAAATTAAGAGTAAATAGCTGCTGCTGCTGATAAGTCGCTTCAGCCATGTCTGACTCTGTGCGACCTCACAGACAGCAGCCCACCAGGCTCCCCTGTCCCTGGGATTCTCTAGGGGAAAACACTGGAGTGGGTTGCCATTTCCTTCTCCAGTGTACGAAAGTGAAAAGTGAAAGTGAAGTCACTCAGTCCTGACCGACTGTTAGTGACCCCATGGACTGAAGGCTCCTCCATCCATGGGATTTTCCAGGCAAAAGAGTACTAGAGTGGGGTGCCATTGCCTTCTCCTAAGAGTAAATTAAGACTTCAGTACCAAAACTGTGAGGTTCATAGGGATAATATGTGAAAATGAATCAAGTAAGTTTCAGTTTGTAACTTTTAAGTTGCTTTTTCAGGTCTCTAATTTGATGAATGCAATTGTGGGTTAGAAATGAAACAACAGTGTAAACCAAAACAATTCTACTTGTATTTAGTCTGGGTAAACCTGTATGCAGGTCAGGAAGCAACAGTTAGAACTGGACATGGAACAACAGACTGGTTCCAAATAGGAAAAGGAGTGCGTCAAGGCTGTCTATTGTCACCCTGCTTATTTAACTTCTATGCAGAGTACATCATGAGAAATGCTGGGCTGGAAGAAACACAAGCTGGAATCAAGATTGCCGGGAGAAATATCAATAACCTCAGATACGCAGATGACACCACTCTTATGGCAGAAAGTGAAGAGGGACTAAAAAGCTTCTTGAAGAAAGTGAAAGAGGAGAGTGAAAAAGTTGGCTTAAAGCTCAACATTCAGAAAACGAAGATCATGGCATCTGGTCCCATCACTTCACGGGAAATAGATGGGGAAACAGTGGAAACAGTGTCAGACTTTATTTTGGGGGGCTCCAAAAATCACTGCAGATGGTGACTGCAGCCATGAAATTAAAAGACGCTTACTCCTTGGAAGGAAAGTTATGACCAACCTAGACAGCATATTCAGAAGCAGAGACATTACTTTGCTGACAAAGGTCCATCTAGTCAAGGCTATGGTTTTTCCTGTGGTCATGTATGGATGTGAGAGTTGGACTGTGAAGAAAGCTGCAAAGAATTGATGCTTTTGAATGGTGGTGTTGGAGAAGACTCTTAAGAGTCCCTTGGACTGCAAGGAGATCCAACCAGTCCATCCTAAAGGAGATCAGTCTTGGGTGTTCATTGGAAGGACTGATGCTGAATCTAAAACTCTAGTACTTTGGCCACCTCATGCGAAGAGTTGACTCATTGGAAAAGACCCTGATGCTGGGAGGGATTTGGGGCAGGAGGAGAAGGGGACGCCAGAGGATGAGATGGCTGGATGGCATCACCTACTCAATGCACATGGGTTTATGTAGACTCCAGGAGTTGTGTTGGACAGGGAGGCCTGGCATGCTGCGATTCATGGGGTTGCAAAGAGTCGGACACGACTGAGCGACTGAACTGAAGTGAACTGAACTTAGTCTTAATTGTTGTATTTTTTTCGTTATACTACTTGTTTTCCTGTCACAAAATAGTGTAATTGTGAGAGTAACAGCCCTTTATATATAGGGCAATCTTTAGGTAACATGGTTCAGCAAGTTAGAACTCAAATGAAACTTTGTGGTATAGTTTGAATAAATATTTAACTTTAAATTGAGTGCTGTGGGTTGAATGTTTGTGTCCTTCCCAAATTCATATATAGAAATCTTAACTCCCAAAGATGACGCAGTATTAGGAGGTGGTCATTTGGGAGGTGTTTAGGTCAAGATGGCCAAGCCCCATGAAAGGGATTAAGGCCCTTATAAAAAGGCTCCAGAATTGCATTGCCCCTTCATCCCTTTGAGGACAGTAAGAAGTCTGAGAGCCAGAAGAGAGCACTCTCCTGACCATGCTGTTTTGCTGATCTTAGACCTCCTGCCTCCACAACTGTGAAACATTAATTTCTGTTGTTTATTAGCCACCCAGTCTGTGGTGTTTATCACAGCAGTCTGAATAGACTCAAAGACGCCGAGATCTCAAACTTTCAGGTAGGAAGTCCTGCCCTTTACTCTCAGTTCCTTTTCTGAATGCATTCAGTAGGTCTTGTGACTTTCCAGCCCAGAATCATGCCTCCTTGGCTCACCACACACCTTGAATATCAACTAGCACCAAGGGCCACTTCTTGGATTTGTCCTGTCAACGTCTAATTTAGGAAAATGGGATGTAGCAGCTTCCTTGTACTATTTATACGCATCCAATACTTCTACACCTTTAAACCCTCAGGGACATTCAAGGAAATTTCACATTTTGTGTCATTCTCTGCTCAGATTCAAGGCCATCAGAATTATAATTAATTTGCATTTTAGACCCTTGTGTAAGAGGATGTCACTTCTTAGAAATGTTATTGTGTGATAAAGTAAAGCAAGAAAGCACCCACTGTTCTGTATGCACTTAATTAGGAATTCCAGTTAATTACTCATTATGCCTCTTTACATTTCTGGAAATTTATAGAAAAAATGGTTTCTTCCCCTTTGGTGTCAAAAGAAAGAAGGAAGGAAGAAATAAATCGCTTCAGCACAGAAAAACTTTTCTTTTTCAGAGATGAGATCCTTAAGTGACTTTTGTTAAAAAAGGCTTTTCTATCTCAATGTTTTCCTTTAACTTTAATTTCAGGTTGTTAAAAAAATAGCCTAAGTATGAAAAAAGGCAAATTTTATAGTTAGGTGAAAGTGCTGCACTCAATATGCCAGCAAATTTGAAAAACTCAGCAGTGGCCACAGGACTGGAAAAGGTCAATTTTCATTCCAATCCCAAAGAAAGGCAATGGCAAAGAATGCCCAAACTACCGTGCAATTGTACTCATTTCACATGCTAGTAAAGTAATGCTAAAAATTATCCAAGCCAGACTTCAGCAACATGTAAACCGTGAACTTCCAGATGTTCAAGCTGGTTTTAGAAAAGGCAGAGGAGTCAGAGATCAAATTGCCAACATCAGCTGCTGCTGCTCCTGCTGCTGCTAAGTTGCTTCAGTCGTGTTCGACTCTGTGCGACTTCATAGACAGCAGCCCACCAGGCTCCCCCGTCCCTGGGATTCTCCAGGCATGAACACTGGAGTGGGTTGTCATTTCCTTCTCCAATGCATGAAAGTGAAAAGTGAAAAGTGAAAGTGGAGTCTCTTAGTCATGTTGAACTCTTCGCGACCTCATGGACTGCAGCCCACCAGGCTCCTCCGTCCATGGGAGTTTCAAGGCAAGAGTACTGGAGTAGGTTGCCACTGCCTTCTCCACTGGATGATGGAAAAAGCAAGAGAGTTCCAGAAAAACATCTATTTCTGCTTTATTGACTATGCCAAAGCCTTTGACTGTGTGGATCACAATAAACTGTGGAAAATTCTGAAAGAGATGGGAATACCAGACCACCTGACCTGCCTCTTGAGAAATCTGTATGCAGGTCAGGAAGCAACAGTTAGAACTGGACATGGAACAATAGACTGGTTCCAAATAGGAAAAGAAGTACGTCAAGGCTGTATATTGTCACCCTGCTTATTCAACTTCTATGCAGAGTACATCATGAGAAACGCTGGGCTGGAAGAAGCACAAGCTGGAATCAAGATTGCCGGGAGAAATATCAATAACCTCAGATATGCAGATGACACCACCCTTATGGTAGAAAGTGAAGAGGAACTAAAAAGCCTCTGGATGAAAGTGAAAGAGGAGAGTGAAAAAGTTAGCTTAAAGCTCAATATTCAGAAAACTAAGATCATGGCATCTGGTCCCATCACTTCATGGGAAATAGATGGGGAAACAGTAGAAACAGTGTCAGACTTTATTTTTTGGGGCTCCAAAACCACTGCAGATGGTGACTGCAGCCATGAAATTAAAAGATGCTTATCCTTGGAAGAAAAGTTATCACCAACCTAGATAGCATATTCAGAAGCAGAGACATTACTTTGCCAACAAATGTCCATCTAGTCAAGGCTATGGTTTTTCCTGTGGTCATGTATGGATGTGAGAGTTGGACTGTGAAGAAAGCTGAGTGCCAAAGAATTGATAGTTTTGAACTGTGGTGTTGGAGAAGACTTTTGGGAGTCCCTTAGACTGCAAGGAGATCCAACCAGTCCATCCTGAAGGAGATCAGTCTTGGGTGTTCATTGGAAGGACTGATGCTGAAGCTGAAACTCCAATATTTGGCCACCTGATGCGAAGAGCTGACTCATTGGAAAAGATCCTGATGCTGGGAGGGATTGGGGCCAGGAGGAGAAGGGGATGACAGAGGATGAGATGGCTGGATGGCATCACCGACTCGATGGACATGAGTTTGGGTGAACTCCGGAAGTTGGTGATGGACAGGGGAGGCCTGGCGTGCTGCAATTCATGGGGTTGCAAAGAGTTGGACACAACTGAGCGACTGAAATGAACTGATACTAAAATCATTGCATGGAAGAAAATGAACTCCTTGTTTTAGTTTTTCAATGTACCAAATACTTATATTTTAAGTACTTTAAAATATTACTCATTTAATCCTTATTATAAACCTATGAGGCAGAGTATGATCATATTTTTACAGATGTGACTAGATAATATTATATGGGAAATGACAAAGTGTTTGAGTCTTGTATACAGATATTAGAATTATAGCAGATGTAAAATGTTGATTACTAGCTTCTTTAAAGAGTCGTTTCTTTGCGGCAGCTTTCTGAGGCTCAATCTCAGTGGTGAGTCAAATTCGTATTATGAATAGCTTCTCCAAGAATTCTAGTGGACAAGCTCTTGAATTTAATTCTAAAGATGAACTTAGTATATTAAATTCTGCACCACAGTGAGTCACATTATAGTGAAGCTCCAACATGAGTTCTTTTTATAGTTAGAAAAGCAAATTAAAGCAGATTTCATTTGCTTTTGAGCCACTCTCCAGTTTAATTGTTCACATTTGTATACTAGGTGGTAGCATAACCTATTGGAAAAGATAGCCAAAAGCAATTGAGTTCTATTTGTTCCTTAATGGAATATTTGTGTGATTTTAGGTAAATCCCTTTATCTTTTTCTGATTTTTGTTTTCTTTTCAGTAAAACAAGACTAATGCCCCTTTTATATCCCTGCCTATATGCTAGTAATAGTCTGTAGAAAACACACATACACACACACACACACACACAAACCAGCTATTGCTCACGAGGAGAGGCACAGCTGGGTGTCTCTTTTTCTTTTCTTTGCTATTAGACTAGTTGTAATATTATCCACTTGTCTCACCTAAATGGCATTTTGTCATTTTGATGGACATGGAGTCCTTGCGTAGTTTGTCAAACATCTTATTACAAAAGCTTTTTAATAAAAGCAATATTTTAACACTTTCTAATTCTAAAAGACTTCTCCTTGAAATTGTATCTGCCTTGTTGTAATGGGCAGAAAGGCTAAATTCTTTCTTTCTTTTTTACACAAATATTTAGAAAGTGTGTATCAAAAGTGAATGGATAGGAAGTAATAGGGGTCAACATTAAAACAGAATTAAGAAACCCTCCTTTTAGTTCTTCCTTTACCGTTTATAAACCCCAGTCTCCTGATACATTATTTAAGTTTGCTGAAATTTGGTTTCCTTGTCTATTGAATGAAGATACTAATATCTCGTCTGCCTTTGAAAACCATAGATGCCATTTGTCTTTTTGACTTTTGTAGATAAATAACAGTGGGACTTAGAATGAAGCTAGTTAAAGGAGTAATGGAACCTGTTCTAGTTTTGCATGAATAGTACTATCATTAGTCCTTTTAATTTAAATGACATTACTGTAAAATGACCGTGTACTTTTTCTTAGGAAATCCAGACTGTTAATGAGAACTTATTTGTATTGTAACAAATCCAAATACTTTCTCTAGGCTTCCAAGGTTTTGGATTCCTTTTCAGATTTTCTTCAAAACCTCCTGTAATAATTATGTGGAGAATGCTTATAGTCTTTACTATGAGCCAAGGTCAAAATAGCACCAGGCTTCTACTTCCTCCTTTCTCTCTATCCATGACTAAGCTGGACTTCTCATCTTTATTCCAAAAATACTCCTTTCTTCTGAATTTCCTATTCGGTATACTTTATGGGATATAAACCTGCAGTTATCACAAAACCCTTCCCATCACTTTGTTCTCTCTTGTTCTCTATTTTGCCCATCATAATCTAGAAACTGTCAAGAACCATGGATTTATTCTTCCTCCTCTTATATATGCTCCTTTTCATAAATATTTCTTTTCAAAAATTTTAATAAATATAAGGGGCAATGTGTCCGAGGGTGAGATGCTATGAACCAGGAGAATTAAGACCACTGGAAAAAACACTGATAATAAATCTAAAGTTAGTGTTAATTGTACTAAGAACTAAACATGTCTCTCTTTAAAGCAAATTAGAAGAATAGATTTGAAAAGAGTATCATGCTGCTTAAGCATTTACTGATTGACATAGAAATTAAAACAAACCAAAAATGCTACTGTAAGAATCTGCTAGTATAAGACCGGTCAAACAATCTGTAACATGACATCTTATTTAATAATAAAGTTACTGACAACAGTAAGGTATGTTGATAGTTTTTGGTTGTCTTATGTGTGTGCATGTTGTGTTGTATGTGTATTTTTGTGTTGGAGGTACTCTTATACTATTATCATTGCATATAAGAGTATATATATTAAACATTCTGCTAAATGACTTGTCGGATAGACACTTATCTACACCTCATAACAGTTCTATGCAACAGATACTATTATTATGCCCATCTTACAAATGGCCACGAATGAGGCAAAGAACAGCTGTTTGTCCAGAGTTACAGATATCTAGTATGTAGCACAGATAGAACTCTAACAGGATATTCATCTTCAGAGGGTAACCTCTTTAACTTCACCTCATACTCCTATTCTATCTCATTATCATTATCATCCTTCATCAGCAGTCATAGTGTGAACCTCATCAGGTTCTGCTGCAGAATCACCTATAATAGGGCCTATACTGTAAGTCTATTATTGGGGAAGTAGTGGATGTTACTGGTGATAGAAGCAAGGTCCGATGCTGTAAAGAGCAATATTGCATAGGAACCTGGAATGTCAGATCCATGAATCAGGGCAAATTTGAAGTGGTCAAACAAGAGACAGCAAGAGTAAACATCGACATTCTAGGAATCAACGAACTAAAATGTACTGAAATGGGTGAATTTAACTCAGATGACCATTATATCTACAACTGCGGGGCAGGAATCCCTCAGAAGAAATGGAGTAGCCGTCATGGTCAACAAAGAGTCAATAAAAGAAGTCCAAATTGCAGTACTTGGATGCAATCTCAAAAACAACAGAATGATCTCTGTTCGTTTCCAAGGCAAACCATGCAGTATCACAGTAATCCAAGTCTATGCCGCAACCAGTAACGCTGAAGAAACTGAAGTTGAACAGTTTTATGAAGACCTACAAGACCTTTTAGAACTAACAACCAAAAACGATGTCCTTTTCATTCTAGGGGACTGGAATGCAAAAGTAGGAAGTCAAGAAACACCTGGAGTAAAAGGCAAATTTGGCCTTGGAATGTGGAATGAAGCAGGGCAAAGACTAATAGAGTTTTGCTAAGAGAATGCACTGGTCATAGCAAACACCCTCTTCCAACAACACAAGAGAAGACTCTACACATGGACATCACCAGATGGTCAACACTGAAATCAGATTGATTATATTCTTTGCAGCCAAAGATGGAGAAGCTCTATACAGTCAACAAAAACAAGACCAGGAGCTGACTGTGGCTCAGATCATGAGCTCCTTATTATCAAATTCAGACTGAAATTGAAAAAAGTAGGGAAAACTGCTAGACCATTCAGGTATGACCTAAATCAAATCCCTTATGATTATACAGTGGAAGTGAGAAATAGATTTAAGCACCTAGATCTGACAGATAGAGTGCCTGATGAACTATGGAATGAGGTTCATGACATTGTACAGGAGACAGGGATCAAGACCATCCCCATGGAAAAGAAATGCGAAAAAGCAAAATGGCTGTCTGGGGAAGCCTTACAAATAGCTGTGAAAAGAAGAGAAGTGAAAAGCAAAGGAGAAAAGGAAAGATATAAGCGTCTGAATGCAGAGTTCCAAAGAGTAGCAAGAAGAGATCAGAAAGCCTTTTTCAGCAATCAATGCAAAGAAACAGAGGAAAACAACAGAATGGGAGAGACTAGAGATCTCTTCAAGAAAATTAGAGATACTAAGAGAACATTTCATGCAAAGATGGGCTTGGTAAAGGACAGAAATGGTATGGACCTAACAGAAGCAGAAGATATTAAGAAGAGGTGGCAAAAATACACAGAAAAACTACAAAAAAATATCTTCAAGACCCAGATAATCACTATTGTGTGATAACTCATCAAGAGCCAGACATCCTGGAATGTGAAGTCAAGTGGGCCTTAGAAAGCATCACTATGAACAAAGCTAGTGGAGGTGATGGAATTCCAGTAGAGCTATTTCAAATCTTGAAAGATGATGCAGCAAATTTGGAAAACTCAGGAGTGGCCACAGGACTGGAAAAGGTCAGTTTTCATTCCAATCCCAAAGAAAGGCAATGCCAAAGAATGCTCAAACTATGGCACAGTTACACTCATCTCACATGCTAGGAAAGTAATGCTCAAAATTCTCCAAGCCAGGCTTCAGCAGTACGTGAACCATGAACTTCTTGATGTTCAAGCTGGTTTTAGAAAAGGCAGAGGAACCAGAGATCAAATTGCCAACATCTACTGGATCATGGAAAAAGCAAAAGAGTTTCAGAAAAACATCTATTTCTGCTTCATTGACTAAGCCAAAGCCTTGACTGTGTGGATCACAATAAACTGTGGAAAATTCTGACAGAGATGGGAATACCAGACCACCTGACCTGCCTCTTGAGAAATCTGTATGCAGGTCAGGAAGCAACAGTTAGAACTGGACATGGAACAATAGACTGGTTTCAAATAGGAAAAGAATTACGTCAAGGCTATATATTGTCACTCTGCTTATTTAACTTATATGCGGAGTACATCATGAGAAATGATGGACTGGAAGAAACACAAGCTGGAATCAAGATTGCCGGGAGAAATATTGATAACCTCAGATATGCATATGACACCACCCTTATGGCAGAAAGTGAAGAGGAACTCAAAAGCCTCTTGATGAAAGTGAAAGAGGAGAGTGAAAAAGTTGGCTTAAAGCTCAATATTCAGAAAACGAAGATCATGGCATCTGGTCCCGTCACTTCATGGGAAATAGATGGGGAAACAGCAGAAACAGTGTCAGACTTTATTTTTTTGGGCTCCAAAATCCCTGCAGATGGTGATTGCAGTCATGAAATTAAAAGACACTTACTCTTTGGAAGGAAAGTTATGACCAACTTAGATAGCATATTCAAAAGCAGAGACATTACTTTGCCGACTAAGGTCCGTCTTAAGGCTTGATTTTTCCAGTGGTCATGTATGGATGTGAGAGTTGGACTGTGAAGAAGGCTGAGCACTGAAGAACTGATGGTTTTGAACTGTGGTGTTGGAGAAGACTCTTGAGAGTCCCTTAGACTGCAAGGAGATCCAACGAGTCCATTCTGAAGGAGATCAGCCCTGGGATTTCTTTGGAAGGAAAGAAACTTCTTTGGAAGTTTCTAAAGCTGAAACTCCAGTACTTTGGCCACCTCATGGGAAGAATTGACTCATTGGAAAAGACTCTGATGCTGGGAGGGATTGGGGGCAGGAGGAGAAGGGGACAACAGAGGATGAGATGGCTGGATGGCATCACGGACTCAATGGACGTGAGTCTGAGTGAACTCTGGGAGTTGGTGATGGACAGGGAGGCCTGGCGTGCTGCGATTCATGGGTTCGCAAAGAGTCAGACACAACTGAGTGACTGAACTGAAGTGAATACACACCTGAGTTACACACTCTGCTGGTTTACTGACCCTTTCAATATTAAATCCAAACTGTGTGAATGGGTTGATCAGAGGTCACTGAGAAGACAGGATGATTGATTGGAAGAAGGAGGGGCAACTCAGACCTATGTTTGTGGAGGGATTAGAGAAGTTGGGGAGCGGTAGAAATGGGCCATGTCAGAGAGTCTGCCTTGGGGTTGATTTCTCAGTAACCCAAAATGATATGTGCTTAACCCTTGGGGGGGAAATTTATAGAGTGATTCCTTGGAAAATCTGTGACATGCTATGGCTGTTGTACTAGATAAGTGTGTATGTATGTGTATAGGGTAATTCTCACCATCCCCTAGCTGTCATCTGGCAATGTCTGGAGACACTGGTGACTGTCATGACTCAGGGGAAGGGCTGTTATTGGGAGCTAGTGGGTAAAGGCCAAGGATGCTGCTAAACACTGAAAATGCACAAGACAGACCATCTGCCATAAACAATTGTCTGCCATAAAAATATCCACAGTGGCACCACTGAGAAATCTCTTTAAATGGGGAAATCACTCCACTTTGGGCTTCCCCACGTGGCTCAGTGCCTGCAATGCAGGAGGTGTAGGAGTTGCATGTTTGATCCCTGCTTTGGGACGATCCCCTGGAGGAAGGTATGGCCACTGACTCCAGTATTTTTGCCAAAAATTCCATGGACAGGGGAGCCTAGCGGGCTATGGTCCATGGGGTCTCAAAGAGTCAGACATGACTGAAGCAGCTGAGCATGCAGGGCCTTCTTTGCCTCATCATGCAGACTTCTACAAGTGTGTTTTGACACACTGTAAATTCTTAACCATGAACAGGAAGCACTGTAAGTGATAAGGTCATGTGGCAATCATCATGGTAAAGCTTCATCTTGAAATAGGAGAGGCTAGAAGAAATCTGGAACATTGTTTATATGGAATTATTTGTGGAGCATTCTCTAATGACTTCTAGAAATAGTATATACATATAAATAAGTTCAAAGAAAAACCAAAGATTTCTCCCTTCTCTTTCTGCTCATCTCACCTATATTTCTTTTTTTCTTCCCTTCCCCTCTTTCTCTCTCTCTACCTTCCTTCCAAATTTGTCCTTTCAAACAAAATAATTTTGCATCTGTGTTATGAAATCTGTATAGATTCAAAGAGGAAAAGAATAAAATATCACCATGGAATTAAACTGTCTATGATAATATATAGTCTCTGTTTAGAACATAATCATGATGAAACCTCATGGGTAAATTAAATACATGTATAGCTTGACCAAATTTTCTCAAGTAAATACAGTCACACTTTATCATTTTAGTCCCAAGTTCATATATGTGAGCTCTGAGAAATTTATGTAATTTTATCATGAGGGGGCACCAAACAGAATGGTTTGGATATTCCCATGCAAACTAATTTTAAAGAAGAAAAAACAAAAACATAAAGTCCATGCCCTACTGACTAATCATGCAGATTATAGTTAGAGTCAGAGAGAAGATTCATTATTAAGAAATAAACAACTCTGTTTCTTTCCTTTTTAAATAACACTGGGAGATTGGGGAAGGCACAGAATTCAATAGGTGTATCTTCCACAAAATTTTCCTGATCAGTGAAAAGTGGCCTTGTTTATTTCTTTCTAGAAAAAATTATCTATAAATTGTGTTCGTAAATAAGTTTTTAGTAGTTATCCTCGTAGTATATTCTGTTAAAATCGAAAGGAACAATCAAAGCTCCAGAAGAAGCTATAAGAAAAGGAAGAAAGGCAAATATTTCAGCAAGGCAAATCCAAAGCAAACACTGAAACAAATGAGGTTACAGACAACGGCATGAATGTTAATGAGCAGAAAGCCATATAGTGGAAGTCTGCTAAATGCATAGTTGGGGGAATTGAGAGGACATTTCCCTAACAGTTTGTTTCTGTTGCTTATAATTTAAAAAAAGGTACCACAGGGTGGCCCAATTCAGTCCCAACATCATATTATGCAGATGCATTACAATTCCCTACTGAAGTTCTGCCAACGAGAGTGGAATCTGATTTAGCAGAGTTGTTTCACGCGGTATTGTAAAGATCAGTAAATGAATACCCAAAGTGTGTGTGTAAGACTGAGAAATGATTGCAGTTTTGTACCCAAGAACTAAGTATTCTTTGGAGGTTCACAAATTTGTGAGAAGGGGAAAAGAAACAATATATACCAACAACATCAAAATCAACACAGAAGTTAGTTAACTTTGGATATTTAGCTTCAAGTTCAACATGTATTTTCTTTATATTTTTATTTATAACAATGAAGCATAAAGCTTTATAGTTTTTAGCCAAGGGAAGAGCTGACCTTAGAAATTCTGTTTATCTTTATGGGATCCTGAGAAGGAAGACATGCTGGCATTCTTAAGATACAGCTGACAGGACAAATCATGAAGGTGGTTTAGGTTAGACATTCAGTCTTCAAACTCAGCATGAACTTACATCTCAATTCTTTATACAGGAGAAGAGAGTTTCATGTGTAAAGACCTATCTCAATAATCCACTCAATGTAAAACATTTTCATCAGGAGGAAGAACGATATTCGTTTATATACTTATATACTTATTCCCTTATTCCTTCAACAAAGATTCATCAAATGTCTGTCACACACCACGTGTAGTCTGTTATTTGAAATTCATAGTCAAATTGAGGAGAAAAACTTGAATCTAATGAACTAGCGTACAGTTTGATAAGAACTAAAATAATTTTAAATCTGCCGAGAATGCAATGTCTAAGAGAGAATGAATGGGTCTGTAATAATGGAGAGGATTTAGAAAAGTATTAAAAAAGAGTAGTTAAGGAGATATATAAAAGATTAGCAGTATTTCCTTAGACAGAAGTTAATTTGTAACACTGAATGCATTGCTGCTATTTTATAAGATCACTGATTCACCCACATGTCAGATTTCTGTTGTTCAGTCACCCAGTCATGTCTGACTCTTTGTGACCCCATGGACTGCAGCATACCAGGCCTCTCTGTCCCTCACCATCCCCCCAGATTTGCCCAATTTCATGTCCATTGCATCGGTGATGCCATCCAGCCATCTCATCCTCTGACACTCTCTTCTCCTTCTGCCCTCAATCTTTCCCAGCATCAGGGACTTTTCCTATGAGTTGGCTGTTCACATCAGATGACCAAAATACTGGAGTTTCAGCTTCAGAGTCAGAACTTTCAACAAGTATTCAGAGTTGATTTCCCTTAAGACTGACTTTTTCGATCTCTTTGTCCAAGGGGCTCTCAGGAGTCTTTTCCAGCACTACAATTCAAAGGCATCAATTCTTTGGCGCTCCTCCTTCTTTATGATCCAGCTCTCATAGAATCTAACTATGTCAAATACTAGTTATTTTAAAAAGATGAGCTATAAACACCTGTTAGATTTACCATAGAATGCATCACCAAGTTTGAACTGTATTGTCGCCAGGATATAATATCCTTATCACCTTACCCTGGCTTTGGACTTGATATTGTGTATATGGACTCTGTCCTGGCTTGCTGCTCTCTCTGAGTTCTTTGATTCTGTAAATACGTAACCCCTGCCATTAATTATTTGGCTGGCATAAAATTCAGACCACCACTGGTCCCTCTGAGAAGACAAGTGACCCACTGGGCAGAAGGAAAAGTATATGCTAAGGCACTGAGGAGTGATAAATGATTGATGTTTCCAGAAATGCAATATTTATTTTTTGTCTGGAGCATAGAATATGTGTAAGTCAGATGAAACTGGAGACTGGAACTAGAGACATAAAATTTGTTCTTTTCTGACATCTACAGATTTAATTTTTTTGTATATGTGTATGTATGGTAGGAATCCACTGAACGAATTTAAGCAAAGGAGAAAATGGATTAGATTTGTATGTTAGAAAGATGACACAATGGACAAATAGGGCAGAAGAGGGGTTATTGATAAAAAGCAGTAAAAGTGACAATGGAGAGGAGTGGATAGGTTTCAAGAGTTCTTTAAGAAGCAGTATCTCATGATTTGATTTCTTCTCTGTCCCATTCACTGACTTCTTTTCTTTTACCTGAGATAGTGAAGAGTAAAGGATGATTGCCACATTTTTAGCTCCAGGAAAAGAATGGCCGTGCCCTAATTTTGCTCCTATATAACTTTCCATTTGCCTCCTTGCCACATAATTTAATAGCTTCCTCAACTGGTAAAGATTGTGAGCAACTTACCGCAAAGACATTTTTTTTAAATCATCAAACTTTATGCAGTATTTTTTTCACAATAGTGAAAGATGTTTATCAGTTTTCACAATCAATAGCCAGACAAAAAAATAAAAGAAAATGACAATTGAAAAAGTCTTAATGGGAACACGATTAACTTAACAATATAAAGTTCAGTTCAGTTCAGTCACTTAGTCGTGTCCGACTCTTTGCGACCCCATGGACTGCAGCATGACAGGCTTCCCTGTCCATCACCAACTCCCAGAGTTCACTCAAACTCATGTCTATCATCTTGGTGATGCCATCCAATCATCTCATCCTCTGTTGTCCCCTTCTCCTCCCACCTTCAATCTTTCCTAGCATCAGGGTCTTTTCCAATGAGTCAGTTCTTTGCATCAGTTGGCCAAAGTATTAGAGTTTCAGTTTCAACATCAGTCCTTCCAAAGAATATTCAGGACTGATTTCCTTTAGTATGAACTGGTTTGATCTCCTTGCTGTCCAAGGGACTCTCAAGAGTCTTCTCCAACACCACACTTCAAAAGCATCAGTTCTTTGATGCTCAACTTTCTTTATAGTCCAACTCTCACATCCATACATGACTACTGGAAAAACCATAGCTTTGGCTAGATGGACCTTTGTTTGCAAAGTAATGTCTCTGCTCTTTAATCTGCTGTCTAGGTTGGTCATAGCTTTTCTTTCAAGGAGCAAGCATCTTTTAATCTCATGGCTGCAGTCAACATCTGCAGCAATTTTAGAGTCCAAGAAAATAAAGTCTGTCACTTGTTTACCCATATATTTGCCATGAAGTGATGACCAGGTGCCATGATCTTTGTTTCTGGAATATTGAGTTTTAAGCCAACCTTTTCACTCTTCTCTTTCACTTTCATCAAGAGGCTCTTTAGTTCTTCTTTACTTTCTCCCATATGGGTGGTGTCATCTGCATATCTGAGGTTATTGATATTTCTCCTGGCAATCTGGATTCCAGCTTGTGCATCAGCCTGGCATTTCAAATGATGTACTCTGCATATAAGTTAAATAAGCAGGGTAACAATATACAGCCTTGACTTACTCCTTTTCCTATTTGAAGCCAGTCTGTTGTTCCATGTCTGGTTCTAACGGTTGCTTCTTGACCTGCATACAGATTTCTCAGGAGGCAGGTAAGATGGTCTGATATTCTCATCTCTTTAAGAAATTTCCACAGTTTGTTGTGATCTACACAGTCAAAGGCTTTGGCATAGTCAATAAAGCAAAAGTAGATGTTTTTCTGGAACTCTCTTGCTTCTTCTTTGATCCAGTGGAGGTTGGCAATTTGATTTCTGGCTTTTCTGCATTTTCTAAATCCAGCTTGAACATCTGGAAGTTCTTGGTTCACATACTGTTGAAACCTGGCTTGGAGAATTTTGAGCATTACTTTGCTAGTGTGCAAGATGAGTGCAATTGTGTGGTAGGCTGAACATTATTTGGCATTGCCTTTCTTTGGGATTAGAATGAAAACTGACCTTTTCCAATCTGGTGGCCACTGCTGAGTTTTCCAAATTTGCTGGCATAGTGAGTGCAGCACTTTAGCACCACTGTTATGAGCACACTTCCTTCAACCCTGCCATCTGGATCCACGAGTCTATTTAGTCTAGTGTTAAAAGAGTTCTTCACACACATCAGGATATTAATAAAAATTTGCTGCCTAAATAAAGAGAGAACAGCTCCTGGCATAGCAGTGAGCAGGGAAATTGTAGATTCTGGTAGAGAGATTTTTGGGTTTACTGGAATACATTTTAGTCATAGTTGGGATTACTTAGAGGGAAGTATATTAAAGGGAGTATAAAAACAACAGGGTGTGATTATTGATACTGTGGTATGTACCGTGCTAAGTGCTTTACCTGCACTATCTAATTTAATCATCTAAAAACTTAATGATTGTTGTTCTTATTGATGACATTTTATAGCTGAAGACCAAAGAGGTCCATCGAGGAATTTTGAGAAGCAACATATTTCCCAAGGTGGGTGTAGGAAGAGGGATTTGCAGATGTGATAGAAATGGAATTGGCAAAGTTAAGAAGAGAATCTCTGGACAGGAAAAGAGGCCCAAGGACAAAGAATTATAAGGAGCAACAATATTTGTGGGCATAGGCATGGGGAGGGGCCAGCAGGGGATTTATAATAAGTGATCAGAAATTTAGAAGGAGGATGGGCAGAAGTGAGAAGAGTTTTGAAAAGAAATAAATGGCTTGGTAAGTAAATGCTTCACACTGTTAGAGGTCAAGTTATTTAAGGACAAAAGAAGCCTTAAATTGGGCCCTTGAAAGGTGTTCTTGGCACTGAGAGCAGGGCAGTCGGATGGAAACTGAGGACAAAGGATGAAAAGTGAATTGGATGGAAGAGGAGGGAGTGAAGTAGTGAGCAGTGAGGAAATCAGCAAGGGGAAGATACCTACTTTCTACCAAAGGAGGAAGAAATCCAAGGAGATTCTTTTTTTTTTTTCTAAGGATAGAAAAGAGATTTATCATTTTGTTTATATATAAAGGGTGAGGGGAAGGAGCCACTGAAGATGGTGAAGATACAGCAGGAGGGAATACTGAGAGAATAATATCTTGGAGGATATTGGAGGAAATGGGGAGGGCAATTGGAGGAAAAGAGAAGGGCCAAAGAAAGACCTCTTCTCCCCTGACCCTTGTTTCCAGGATTTGGAAGCAGGTTTGAAACACTGGATAATACAATCAAGAGGAAATGTGAAGACAGATCTAAGGGACTGCATAAGTTAGACATAGAAAAGCTTTTCATGCTATTCCTAGTGTAGAACTGGGGCAGACTATAACGTTTTATATATATTTTTTCATAAAGAAAAATAAATAAATGTAGTACATCTGCATAATATGGCTTTGTATTGAAATGAACCTCAGTATGGTGCCTTCTTCAAAATTAACAGATAGAAGCATAAAGTGTTACAGAAAGTAGTTTCATTTAATTTACTGTATTTCATTTGTTTAACATGGCGTTTGCAATTGATGTTCCTTTTGGTATGATAACTACATACAAACTACCATGCTCTTTTCCTTAGAAATTCATCCTCTTTGTTAAGAAAAGCATTTACAGATTATATTAGACTTTTATTTTTGAAACTGTATATTTGTAAACAGAAAATATACAAATTTATATATTTCCTAGCTAAATTTATCTGATCACATGTTAATGATTAAGTCAGATTAATCAGTTTTAAATAACAGAAAAAAAAATAAAGCAAATGAAGGCAAAAGGAATAAAGGATATAGTAACTACTGCATAAAATTCAATAGAAAGTGAAAATTTCTAGGTTATCATATGGTATGATGGGTTTATGTTAACCTTTTTTTACTTAGGAGAGGAGACTTTGCCTTCAATAACACTGTTTAGTAGCATATCTCAATGACATTTGAGAAAAAATTCAAATCCCAAACATGATTGCAACATAAAAAGGAGAAAAAAATCAGTATTTTGCCCCCAAGAGCTGTTGATTTTTCTACTATTTCATTCAACTTTAAAAGTAAGATATTTTATATATAGCATGCTAAATTTTATCAATTAAAATTAGATTTTATCAATTAGATTTATTAATTACTACTCAACCATTTTATGGCTAGAATGTCAAACCAAGATATATTTAAATGAAATAAAAAGTAATATCCCTATTATCTAGATCAATAAACATGTATTTTGATAAAGAACTGACTATATTTCCCTCTGATAAGAATTTATTATGGGAAAAGGAGGGATATTTAAATGTGATTGCTTTCAATTTGGTAAAAGAACAGTTCTGTTTTCTTCCTGGATGTTTCTACAGTGCCCTGTCATTAGGAGTAGGTTCTCCTCACAATGATCTCAAGATCTTAAGACACAGAATCAGGTCTTAATGGGAGGGCAACTATATGTGTATTTGCTCACCATTATGTCCTGGGCATCAATGTTTCCTGCTTAAACTATCTTACTCTTGGACAGGCACTGCTTCCATTACTGAAATATAAGGGGTAACATATTAAGTGACAGGCTTCCCTGGTGGCTCAGTGGTAAAAATTCCGCCTGCAATGCAGGAAATGCAGGAGATACGGGGTTTTGGTTCCTGGTTTGGGAAGATCCCCTGGAGAAGGGAATGGCAACCTACTCCAGTAGTCTTGCCTGGAGAATCCCACGGACAGAGAAGCCTGGTGGGCTATAGTCCATAGAATCACAAAGAGTCAGACATGACTTAGCACATGCACACATTAAGTGACTATTTCCTTTTAGAAAATAAGTTCTCACTTGATAGAGCAGGAAATGGGATGATAGGGATAAGATAGTATTTCCTTGTAAACAGTGTGCAAAATCCCCAAAAAGTAGAGTTAGGGGATTATCACTAGAACTTTTGTTTGTGTCTTCATTTGGCATGTGGCCAAAAGCAGCGTTGTCTTGAGACATCCTTTGACACTGGGCTTTTTCATGTGAAAGGGGTATAAATGGACTTTCTAAGAGACACATCAAAGAGTTTCATTTCTGTTAGAGTCTGTTCTTCAGCTAAGTTCATTTGAACAGAATTTCTTGTCCTGGTCATATTAGTAACATGTTTGGCTTGCCTAAATATATGACAATTTATTTCTCTTTTCTCAGACTTATGGAAAGTTCACGAAGGCCAGATTCTCCCCTTGCATTATAGAAGGGCACAATTTGTTCTCATGAATGTCATTCTCAAATATACCAAATACAGTATGGATTTTCAGCAAGTATTTAATTTAATTGCTCCCCTAAATCTCTAAGCTTAAAGAAACTAGGTTGGTAATGGTATTTCTGCTATAATATTTCTTGACTCAAAATAATGTAAGACTCAAAATAATGTAAGAATAGTATTTTTTTATAATGTTCTATGAATCAGTTGTCTAAATCTTTTGGAATATTCAGAGAACTTTGCTTAAATTTGTTTGGAGAAAACAGTAATGGTGGAAAGCTACTTGTAACCAGTTGCATATCATAAATATAGAGCTTATTTATATATAAATCATTATTACTTCCTCTGTGAGGTAGTTAGTTAGGTGCCAAGTTTCAGATTACAAATTACGAATTTTGGCTGTGAGTCCCTTTTCTTCTAGTTATTACCAGAGCTTATAGTAGGTATTCTTCTCTGCTTGGTTGTTCAGGTGTCTGACTCTTTGTGACTCTTTGGACTGTAGCCTGCCAGGCTCCTCTGTCCATGGGATTTTTCAGCAAGAATACTGGAGTGGGTTGCCATTGCTTCCTCCAGGGAAACTTCCAGACCGAGGTTTCAAACCCAGGTCTTCTGTGTCTCTTGCATTGAAAGCAGATCTTCACCTGCTAAGCCATCAGAGAATATAATTAACTGTAGATTACCCCATGCCATATAGAAATTTATTTAATCATTCAACAGTCCTGTGTGGGAGATTTCAGTATTACTTCTTCCTTATAAATGGGATTTTGCAGGTCAGAGATGATGAGTGATTGGCTCTAGACCTCACAGTCAGAATGTGACAAAATTAAGACCCTATTCCAGTCTCTGACTCCAAATACAATGCTTCTGCCACCAAAAGCAAACGAAACAGCTTCTCCAAGGTCTGCATTTTCCTTGTGACAGAGAGAGAGAGAGGAAAAACACAACAAGATGATTTCTCACAGCCAGAAAGAGAAACAGCTTTAGACTTCCAAGGAACAGGAAATTTTCTGCCCTGTTAATGCATAAGAGATTCCCTGGGTGACTTTCTAAGTTATAATTCTTTCTATGGAAAGTCAGTGTAACAAATGAAAGCTCCCTGAAATAGAAGAACATGGTAAGTATTCTGAAATCACTATATCAAATGTGTTCTGCTGTTCAAATATACAAAATCTCACCCTGAGACACTTGACTCTGAGATATGTGTGGGAAATGTGTGCAGACCTGACTTTGAAAGGTGTTGTCAAGAGAAAAAAGCATTGTCCTGTGCATCCTGGACTGTCATACAACAGGTCAAGGATGTTGCATTTTGCGGAAGAAGGAACTCACCTTCTTCCACTCTTTTTTTTTTAAGACATTACTATAGTTGCTGAAAAATAGATTACATGATGTTAAAGTACATAATGAACATATATTTGTAACTCTTTTCACTAACTTATCTTGCTAACTGTGAACCTTAGAAAATTCTGGTGGAAACCATGAAGGTAGTTTAAAGTGTAGTATTTGATTGCATTAGATGGGCTACTCTATTGGAGAGAATGAAGGCATCCACATTTCCATGACTACATGATACAGTGTTTAAGGGTAGAGATTCTGAATCAGATTGCCAAGATGAACACTGGCTATCCCACTAATTAGCTGTATGTCCTTGAGCAAGACAACTGCGCTGTGCCTCAGGTTTCTTGCCTTTTAATGGGACCTTAATAGTACCTATCTCATTGTGTTATTATGAGAATTAAAGCGGTTCATACCTATAAAGTATTTGAAACATTATCTAGCATATGTTAAAAAAATGTTTGCAAGATACGAATAAATTATTTACATTTTCTCACATACTAACTCTTTATGAAAGAAAGTGAAAGTGAAGTCACTCAGTCATCTCCCACCCTTTGCAAATCCATAGACTGTAACCTACCAGGCTCCTCTGTCCATGGGATTTCCCAGGCAAGAAGAGTACTGCAGTGGGTTGCCATTTCCTTCTCCAGGGGATCTGCGCAACCCAGGGAACAAACCTGGGTCTCCTGCATTGCAGGCAGACGCTTTACCGTCTGAGCCACCAGGGAAGCCCTTAACTCTTTATACTCACTGAAAATTATAGAGTTATAGAAATTTAGAGTAAAGAAAAGCCACATTGGTATTTAAAGAAAAATGGGGCATTACGTAGTATACTCTGCCTTCTAAAGACAAACTTCTTTCTTCAACTACTTGTTACTAAAATGCTTCTTCTGGTGACTCAATTTCATTATCAGGAATTTTTGGCTTTAATGAGAAATAAAGTAATATGCTGGGACTTTTTATTTATAAGGAATTAACTTGTGAAAATAAAGTATCCCATTTAAAGTCTACTTTTGTTTGTGCAGTAATAGAAAAATTAAAATAAAAAGAACCCCAAATTCTCAGTTTAACTTTTAATTAAACAAGCAGTATGGTATATTTTGAATCTGGTTGCCTATTGGTAAAGCTACTGGGTAGATAAATGTCATTAATCGATTAGGTGGGAAGTTTCTGAGGAACCACTTTCTGTCACTGGACAGAAAGACAAAGCTATAGGGATGTCTTCATCCTTGTATTAGGGCTACCTTTTTCTTTCTGGATATCCTATTTTCTCTTTTTTTCTTTTCCCACTGAATATGGCAGCTTGAGCATTAGAAAATTATATATACTGTAGAGATGCTACCATTAATACAAATGATATTTGTCCACCTTGTCTTCTAAAAAGAGTCCTGGGAAATTCCCTGGCAGTCCAGTGATTAGAACTCAGCGCTTTCACTGCTGAGGATCCAGATTGGATCTCTGGTTGCAGAACTAAGATCCCCCAAGCCATGTGGTGTGGCCAAAAATTAGAATGAAATAGAGTCCTGACCTTTGATATATTAATCACTGTTTAAAGAAAGCAACTGAATTTTATTTTTCTTTTCTTTTTTTTTTTTAAGATTTAAAATGTTTTATTTTATTTTATTTTTTTTTAAATTTTAAAATCTTTAATTCTTACATGCATTCCCAAACATGAACCCCCCTCCCACCTCCCTCCCCATAACATCTCTCTGGGTCATCCCCATGCACCAGCTCCAAGCATGCTGTATCCTGCATCAGACATAGACTGGTGATTCAATTCTTACATGATAGTATACATGTTAGAATGTCATTCTCCCAAATCATCCCACCCTCTCCCTCTCCCTCTGAGTCCAAAAGTCCATTATACACATCTGTGTCTCTTTCCCTGTCTTGCATACAGGGTCGTCATTGCCATCTTCCTAAATTCCATATATATGTGTTAGTATACTGTATTGGTATTTTTCTTTCTGGCTTACTTCACTCTGTATAATCGGCTCCAGTTTCATCCATCTCATCAGAACTGATTCAAATGAATTCTTTTTAACGGCTGAGTAATACTCCATTGTGTATATGTACCACAGCTTTCTTATCCATTCATCTGCTGATGGACATCTAGGTTGTTTCCATGTCCTGGCTATTATAAACAGTGCTGCGATGAACATTGGGGTACATGTGTCTCTTTCAATTCTGGTTTCCTCAGTGTGTATGCCCAACAGTGGGATTGCTGGGTCATAAGGTAGTTCTATTTGCAATTTTTTAAGGAATCTCCACACTGTTCTCCATAGTGGCTGTACTAGTTTGCATTCCCACCAACAGTGTAGGAGGGTTCCCTTTTCTCCACACCCTCTCCAGCATTTATTGCTTGCAGATTTTTGGATCGCAGCCATTCTGACTGGTGTGAAGTGGTACCTCATTGTGGTTTTGATTTGCATTTCTCTAATAATGAGTGATGAGCATCTTTTCATGTGTTTGTTAGCCATCCGTATGTCTTCTTTGGAGAAATGTCTATTTAGTTCTTTGGCCCATTTTTTGATTGGGTCTTTTATTTTTCTGGAATTGAGCTGCAGAAGTTGTTTGTATATTTTTGAGATTAGTTGTTTGTCAGTTGCTTCATTTGCTATTATTTTCTCCCATTCCGAAGGCTGTCTTTTCACCTTGCTTATATTTTCCTTTGTTGTGCAGAAGCTTTTAATTTTAATTAGATCCCATTTGTTTATTTTTGCTTTTATTTCCAGAATTCTGGGAGGTGGATCATAGAGGATCCTGCTGTGATTTATGTCTGAGAGTGTTTTGCCTATGTTCTCCTCTAGGAGTTTTATAGTTTCTGGTCTTACATTTAGATCTTTAATCCAGTTTGAGTTTATTTTTGTGTGGGGTGTTAGAAAGTGATCTAGTTTCATTCTTTTACAAGTGGTTGACCAGTTTTCCCAGCACCACTTGTTAAAGAGATTGTCTTTACTCCATTGTATATTCTTGCCTCCTTTGTCAAAGATAAGGTGTCCATATGTGTGTGGATTTATCTCTGGGCTTTCTATTTTGTTCCATTGATCTATATGTCTGTCTTTGTGCCAGTACCATACTGTCTTTTCTTATGTGATACATATTTTTGTTGTATTTGCTGCAATAACTCATATTATAAATATGATCAATGTCTATTGGGCAATGGTTTTAGTCAATTTATCATAAAGTATCTCATTGTATTTCATATTATTACAGTGGACTCAAGGTCACCTTATTTTTATATTATAAAATTTGCAAGGCATTTCTCTCTGACGTTCTGTTTGACATATTCTTTTAATTTTTCAAGTGACTGGGAGTTGATTTGTTTTATTCTATTATTGCTGTTTAAATTTTTGTTTGTGTTCTATCACTATGTTAATAGCTATGTTTGCATAAATCATGTTCAAAAAATTAACATGGCTTATGTTGCCAATTAAGCTTTTGAATAAATAAAAAGTGTAAAAAGAATTTTAAGTATATAATGTGTTATATACTTTCATGATTTTATTGTTAATAATCAATTAAAAGAAAAATGTGAAATCTGTATTAATTGTGAATTTGGCTTCATTGTGAAAGAAGTAGGATATAATCTAAACATCATTATATGGTCTACACGTAATCATCACCAGTAGCTATCCCTGAGGGAGCCCCTTCAAGAGTGATGACAGAGGGAGACAGATCAGAACTTGATAAAGGGGACAGTTAAAAAATTGAGCAGAAATTATAAAATATGCATAAAATAATAAAGAGAGTACATATCAAAAGTTGTTTATATGATACCAAAGCTACCAGAAAATGCAGTGAGAAATTCAATCAAAACAAATGCTTGGTATCATCAACTTGCCAAACTATTTTTCTTCTTGCATTTGGTCATTGCTGTGCTACACATTGTGCATAGTCAGACATACACTATCTCATTACCTCATTAAATGTTGAATCCCAGCCTTTGTTCAAGAAATGCAAAGAAGATTATTCAGCCAATTACCACATAATTCAAAAAAATTTCATGGATGGGTAATGCTTAGTTGAGAAAGATGCAATTCAATCCATTTAAGCATTTTCATAATTAAAATTGTATTAATTTAGACCTCTAAATCAAATACTGCATATTTGATTTTATATGTGCACATAAATGCATATATATGCATAAATTATGTATTTATATCAGTTATTAATTTTGCACAATCACAGTCTACATTGTGCAAAAATGTAATATGCTTATTTCTTTAAATCCAGAGAAACTCATGGGTTTTCATTTCTGCTTGGTTGTAGGACAATTATTCTAGCCATTTTAAGGTAATCCAATCACATCCAATTTTATAAAATGTATTTTAAAATATAATTTTTAGAGTAGTTTTAGATTTACAGTGAAGTTGAGGAGAAGATACAGAAATTTCCCCTATGTCCCCTGCTCCCACAAGTCCATAGCCTCCCCATTCTCAACATGGCCCACCATAGTGTATCTTGTTAGGACTGATGAATTTGCATTGAGACATCATCACCACTCAAAGTCCATAGTTTACATTACAGTTCATTTCTTGGTGTTGTATATTCTATGTGTTTGGATAAATATTGAATGACATGTCAGCCATCTTAGTATTATACAGACTGGTTTCACTATCCTAAACCTCCTATTCTGCCTATTCAGCCCTGCCTCTCCTCACCTCCTGCAAACACTGATCTTTTTACTGTCTCAGTAAGTTTGCCTTTCCCAGAATGTCATACAGTTGGAATCATACTGTATTTGTCCTTTCCCAGACTGGCTTCTTTCACTTAACAATATACAATAAGTTTTTGCCGTGTCTTTTTATGCTCACTATCTCATTTCTTTTAGCACTGAGTAATATTCCATTGTCTGAATGTACCACAGTTTATCTGTTCACCCACTCGGTTGCTTCCAAGTTTTGCCAATTGTAAAGAAAGCTGCTGTAAACATCTGTGTTCTGGTTTTTGTGTGGGTGTATGCTTTCAACTCTTTTGAATAAACGTCAAGGAACATGATTCCTATGTCTCATGGTAAGAGCAGATTTAGTTTTGTAAGAAACTACCAAATTGTCTTCCAAAGTGGCTCTACCATTGTGCATTCCCATCAGAAATGAATGAGTTTCTATTGATTCACAGCGTTACCAGAATTTGATGTTGTCAGTGTTCTCAGTTTTGGCTAGTCTAATAGGTGTATAGCGGTATCTCATAATTACTGTAATTTGTATTTCCCTGATGATATATGGTGTAGAGCATCTTTTCATAGGCTTATGTATATCTTTTTAAATTAAAGTAACTGTTAAGGTCTTTGGCCCATCACATCAAATTTTGATGCCAGCCATTTTCTAGGAAATACCCTTTCAATTCAGGATTTACCCTCATTACAGCATCTTCATGCACTCCATTTTCGTTTGTGGCAATGGCATTTGGGAGACTTCCTGTATTCTTAGTACTGGGAGTCGGGTGTGAGGTGCAGCTCTGGCCTACAGTGGCCTTTGGTCTTTATTGACTTCTGTTGAGGTGTAACTTGTCTCCTATGTTTTTGGGGTGTAACATTTGTATCCCCACTGAGCCTGCTATGGTGGTCCTTCCACCTTGGTCTCCAGTAGTCAGTTCCATGAACTTTCCTTTTTTCTCTGAGACTGAGATTCCACTTACCAACCTCCTCCACTTACTCAAGAGATTCACCTTTCCCTATGGTGTGTGTGTGAAAGCGACTCCCTATGGTTGCTGCTTACAGGACCATACAGCTGGACACATGCATTGGCCCTGGGAATTTCAACTGGATCTCTGGCTTCCCTGAAAGATTTACTGTGTCCTCAATAAAACCTGGGAAAGCAAAGAACCTGTCCCTCTGTTCTGGGATTGTTCTGTCTGAAGTTTCTATCACAGATTCTCTTATCCTGTTCTCTCCTTCCAAGGACTAATCCAGGACCAGAGACTTATTAAGAACTTCTCAACATCTGAACCTCAGTGAAATTTACTCTGTTATTTCTCTTTTAATCTTAATCTACTGTTCATCTTTTTTTAAATCCTCCCCATAAGGGAAAATTTTCATGATTCTTCTGTAATTTGTTTTATGGCATTATCTTTATGTCCTCTGTAATTTTGCTCTTGATATTTAAAGGCATGTCATTGGAATCCATAAAAACATTTTTTATTACTCATTCATGTAGCTCTGGCAGTCAAAAGCCATAGTGCCAAGATTGTTATCTAGGCTATTTGCCCAAATATACTTACAATTTCAAAATCCAAAAATTTGTCTTTCTTTTCTCTCATTGTTCCTATTTGCATAATGCTCTAACGTCTCTCCCTGGAGAAGAGCATGGCAACCCACTCCAGTATTCTTGCCTGGAGACTCCTCATGGACAGAGGAGCCTGGCAGGCTATAGTCCATGGGGTCACAAAGAGTCAGACACAACTGAAGCAACTTAGCACAGCAGCATCAAGTCTCTGCTATTAAGAGACAAAGAGAGGTAGGGATAAATGAACTTAAAATCACAACCCCTACTCTAATATATGTACATTTAATTGTGTATTGCACTTTAATAGATAACACTTTTTTGTTACCTAGAATAACTTTTCTCCTCCAAGAACTATTCCTATCTCCACTCAAACAATATGAGTTCTAACTGAACTTCCATTTTCTTACAATACCCCATCTGCTGACTACATAGGGTTGGTATGGTGGGAAAGAAAAAAAGCCAGCACACAAAAGCATGTAGAGATAAGTGATAGAAGGTACAAGTGGAAAATAAGATTAAAAGGACATTTAATCTATCAGTTTCTAAAGTTCTTTGGATATTGATCCAAGGTGGATGCTGTTTATGATTGGTAAAGCTTGGACCCATGTGACATTGAACAGTTAAACTTTTTAAGCCGCACTTATCTCTTTTGTGAAATATGGCTGACAGTGCCAATTTAAATGGACTAAATATACACAGCGCTCACTGTATAACATCGTCAGATGGACTTAAACCTCATCTTAACCGTAGTTTGGTCTTTTGTTTTCCTTATGGATAACATAAAAAGATGATTTTCTATATCATCATAATTTTAGTGAATAATGCTTCCTGATTATAGGGAGTAGAAAACATAGATGAAATATATATGGCAGAATCACTCAGCTTGTGGCTTCTGAGTTCCCAGACCAGGGATTGAACCCACAGTGAAAACCTAGGATCCCAACCACTAGGCCACCAGGGAACTCCCTGATGTATTGTTCAATTAGAGAAGCGTAGGTTTAGCCAACTTTAGTCTCAATATTTAAACATGTCTTAAATCTACAGAAATATTCTGGAATAGACAGTGATTGAACAAAATCAATGTCTAATAATAGCAAATTGCCAATTAAGATTTTTTTTGCAGTATAAGATTTTTTCTTTTTACTATTATAGAAGTAGAAAACTTACAAATGACACAATCTATTTCTGCATCATTGATTCAAAAGAAATACAATTCTGAGTTCTCTAATATTCCTTTTACCCTTAACCTTGATTTGGAGAAGAGCACGAAATTATGTGAGTTACGTTTATAATGGTTCTGCAGAAATACTAATGACTCTCACTTCATCAGTTTGTCTTCACAAAATTGCCTTCACAAATTGAGTAGGTATTATCTTTTTATGATAGTGAATGGAAAAAATGCAGCCAGTGAGACATGGAGGCTATTTCTTCATGGTGCTTGTGGTCACTTAGCAATTGCTAAGCTAGGCCTTTATAGACAGTGCTCTGTGTGTGACTGAAACAGACCAATGTAAACGGAGGCTACGGATTTTGATTAAGGTTATCCTATAAGACTATTAGTAAGCCAGAATACTGGAGTGGGTAGCCTTTCCCTTCTCCAGGGGATCTTCCCAACCCAGGGATTGAACCCTGTTCTGCATTGCCGGCAGATTCTTCACCAGCTGAGCTACTAGGGGATCTTCCCTGGTGGCTCAGATGGCAAAGCGTCTGCCTACAATGCTGGAGACCTGGGTTCGATCCCTGGGTCGGGAAGATCCCCTGGAGAAGGAAATGGCAAACCACGTCAGTACTGTTGCCTGGGAAATCCCATGGACAGAGGTGCCTGTAGGCTACAGTCCATGGGGTTGCAAAGAGTCAGACACAACTGAGCGACTTCACTTTCACTTTCATAAGACTATACTTTTCCTTTTAAACTGTGAGAAGCAAAATTTCTTGGCAGGAAGATTCTCAGTCTATTCATCAACCATATTTTTAGGGTCGGTTACTCTTTGAGAAGTTTGAATTTTGGGACTCTTGATTATACAAATAATTTTATGTTTAATTTTCATGAACATTTGGACTAAACAAATCAAACAGAAGATAAAGAAAAACACGCCTTTCATTCCACCACTTTAACTGTTAATTTTTTTTTTTTCTTGTTGTGGGGTGGTATTTGTGAGATCTTTCTGTTTAATGAGTTTATTTTCTGTCATTTTCACCTACTGTTGTAGGATAAGCATTGTTTTTCCTCATGATTAAAAACTTTTGGAAGTAGAATAGTCATAAGGCTGCAGAATGTTTGCTATAAAATAATGTTTCATCCTTGCCTTATTGCTTATATACTTTTTAGATTTCTAGAATTATAAATAATGCTATAATGACTATTTTTTCTTTCCTCACAAGAAGAGCATAATGAAACCAAGGAGTGCTTTGGGAGGACAACTGCTACTTCTGTTTTTCTCCAACATGTGCTGAAGTCATTTCTTATGTCTTATCGTGCATTAGAATATATGTGTACGTATATATGTGTGTGTGTGTGTGTGTGTGTGTGTGTGTAACTGAATTGCTATGCTGAAACTAAGAAAATATTGTAAGTCAACTGTTGTTGTTGTTCAGTCACTAAGTTGTGTCCAACTCTTTGCGACTCCATGGACTGCAGCACAACAGGCTCCCCTGTCCTCCTCTATCTCCTACACTTTGCTCAAATTCATGTCCATTGAGTTGGTAATGCTGTCTAACTATCTCATCCTCTGCCACCCTTTTTTCCTGTTGGCTTCAGTCTTTGCCAGCATCAGTGTCTTTTCCAATGAATTGGCTCTTTGCATCAGAATACTTCAATTAAAAAATAAGTAAATAAAATTTAAAACCCAAACCAAAAGCAGCTAGTGAGGTTTTGCTGTAGGTACTCTGATGCATAAGACCAGGGAATGGGGTATAGTTGACCCTTGCAATTCTGTAACGTTGATTCCAAGAGTGCTTTAAAGTTCTCTAACCCGTTGTTTTGTTGGGGTCTCTCCTCCTGAAGCCTCTACTCTTCTACTTGTGTGCCGCCATATTGTGTTGCCACTGACGTTCCCCAGGGGTTTTCACTTGATTCATGCTGTGTTGGCACTCAGTAGAAAGCAGTGTGGCACAACTGCGGTACTGATGTTTGTGTGGTCTTCCAAACTCTAAATGAAGAAATCTTAGCAAACTTATTTATGACTGGAAATGGTGGTATGGACTAAGAACACCGAGACTAGAGTATTTTAATCATAGCGTGGCTGTTAGCTCCTCTCTGGTTCCTTTAGTATTTGTTAGGCTATTGTGAGTACACTAAAAATTATACACCTCCAACTCCTGCCATTGTTTTACATTTTTATTTTAGTTTTTCCTGAGCCTAACTGCCCCATGGTTGATTTAATAGTCAAGTAGTGACTGAGAAAAGTAAGATGAATGGAGGGACTTTCATACTAAATTTTTTTAGACATGCTGCTGCTGCTTCTAAGTCGCTTCAGTCGTGTCCGACTCTGTGCAACCCCATAGATGGCAGCCCACCAGGCTCCCCCGTCCCTGGGATTCTCCAGACAAGAACACTGGAATGGGTTGCCGTTTCCTTCTCCAGTGCATAAAAGTGAAAAGTGAATGTTAAGTCGCTCAGTCTTGTCCTACTCTTAGTGACCCCGTGGACTGTAGCCCACCAAGCTCCTCCATCCATGGGATTTTCCAGGCAAGAGTACTGGAGTGGGGCGCCATTGCCTTCCCCGTTTTAGAACCACAGAAATTCATTCAAATGCTCTCTCCTTATCTCTCCTCTCTCTGTCTCATCACTGTTTGAATGAACCTAGCATTACATTCCAGAGAAGGCAATGGCACCCCACTCCAGTACTCTTGCCTGGAAAATCCCATGGACGGAGGAGCCTGGTAGGCTGCAGTCCATGGGTCGCTAAGTCGGACACGACTGAGCAACTTCACTTTCACTTTTCACTTTCATGCATTGGAGAAGGAAATGGCAACCCACTCCAGTGTTCTTGTCTGGAGAATCCCAGTGATGGAGGAGCCTGGTGGGCTTCTGTCTATGGGGTCACACAGAGTTGGACACGACTGAAGTGACGCAGCAGCAGCAGCAGCAGCATTACATTCTGAAGAAAACCTTGGTTTGCATCTGAGTGACATTGGTTAGGCAGCTTAAATTTCATAAGAGAATATAAAGAGAGGTTTATACACTTGCTCTGCTCTTACCTGGTAGCCTAAAATAACTGCATTGTAGGTACTCGAGGTACTTAACAGGGAATATAATGCCAGCTTCCCAGCCTCTCAATGTTTTTCAAAAGCTTGGCAGAGAAAAACAATGCTTTTGGAGGACTG
Source organism: Capra hircus (assembly GCF_001704415.2). Classification (NCBI taxonomy): domain Eukaryota; kingdom Metazoa; phylum Chordata; class Mammalia; order Artiodactyla; family Bovidae; genus Capra; species Capra hircus. The sequence continues at coordinate 42,599,527 of NC_030827.1, forward strand.
CCTGCGAGAAAGACAGTAAATTTCATTTCTGTGAATCAGTGATTCTCAAAAAACTTGTGAAGGCAGGGGAAGAAAGAAGGAGGAAAGGGGAAGACCTCAATGTCCTCTTCACAGGAGGGCCTGCTTCCCAAGGGGATTCACTTTTCCTGACAAGCCCTGTTCCCCTCAGATGCAGATGTGGATAACATTTGATAACTGTTTCTCATGAGTTGATAAAGTAGGGATGACAAACTGCAGAAAACTCCTGGTCAAATCCAGCTGTTTTAGACAGGTTCTGTCTGCCAAGTATGCAGAGCGCATGTGCACACACACACACACACACACACACACATATTTTAACAAGGAATACAGAATTTTCATAAAACCTGAATTTCTCTGGAAATGAAAAAAACATCTGGCAAAGCTAGGCACACGTCCAAGCATGGCAACAAATGCCTGTAACTAAGAAAAACAGGTTCTTCTTTGATCACTGTCCTTATTACTCCCATTTTGCTTCCACTTGGCTCGCATCACCAACTCAGGTTAAATGTCTGATCCCTGCAGGCATGGGAGTTTACAGCCTTTGAGTAAAGGTCTGATTCTAGATTAAAGCAAAAGAACAAAGAATGAGGTAGTTGGCCACATCGTTTGACTTTCCAGAAGTGTTTTTCTGGATTCATGTTTTATCCTGATTCCATTGGGCTTCCTTGGTCTCTCAAATGATAAAGAATTTGCCTGTAATGCAGGAGACCAGAGTTCTATCCCTGGGTTGGGAAGATTCTATGGAGAAGGGAATGGCAACCCACTCTAGTATTCTTGCCTGGAGAATTCCATGGACAGAGGAGCCTGACGGGCTATAGGTCCATGGGGTGCAAAGAATCAGACACAACTGAATGACTCACACACACTGATTCCACAGGCCTTGTGATACAAGGAAATGATCCTATAGAACTCATCCTCAGGTTTGCTTTGAGAATATTTGTTCATTATTTGGGGAGTTTTATAAATATAGCGGTTAAAAGGATGGACTCTGGAGCCAGACTGCCTGGAACGTAGTTCTACCTCCTGCATTTCCCATCTGAAGACCTTTGGCCTGACATTTGATCTTCCTTTGATGCAGTTTCCTCTCCTGTAAAATATTTAGGACAGTGCTTAGCATAGACAAATATTTGAGGTGTTATTATTGATACTACTATTGTTACCTCTTATTCTAGAAATAGAAATAATTGCATTTGTTATTATGTATTTCTACTTCATAGAAATCTTAAACTTATAATGAATCATGTTTGTGTCTTCTTGTTGGTGTCTGTCATTGAAAGTTTTATGTGAAATCTGGTGCAGCTATTTGGTAAACGTATTGAATACATCCTTGTCCTGCCTCCATCTTATTTTCCTACTCTTCATTTTCTTCCTTATATTTCCTGATTATTCTTGATTATTTTGCTATATTATGTGCACCTCTGCAAGTCATTTTGACTCTCCTTTAAAACAATACAGGCCCCCGAAATAAACTAAGAGCAAACAACATATGTGAGCTCTCCTACACGGAAAGTATGACCAGAAAAATGAATTGTTTTCCGACAGGAATTTCATGTGAAGTTTACTTTTCTGCTGACATTCTGAGCTTCCATTTATTTTCAGCTATGTCTTTTAGCTTTAGGGATAAACTGATCCAGTCATCTTCGATAGCAGTACTCCAACAAGTTCCTGCAGCCACGTTATTTCCCAGATGTCTTCAAATATATCGCATTGCTGCAAATTGATTTTTAGCTTGTCTTTCAACATAACATCCAAGTCTCCTATGCCAATTTGACCTTTTCTAGGTCACCAAAGGCAATTGTTTGTATATTTAAATTTGCTATGTGAGGTGATAACTAAAAAAACACTACAGACTCTATATATCTTGAATAAAATAGGCTATTTCTCCAGTGAAAATAAACCTGCTTGGAAATAGCAAGCCACCTAAAGTTTATCCCCAAGATTCTTGATAGAGTGCTTGAGAATTTTGCTATGTTGCTGTTGTTGTTTAGTCACAGAGTTGCGTCTGACTCTTTGCAATCCCATGGGCTGATGCCCACCAGGCTCCTCTCTGTGGGATTTCCCAGGCAGGAACACTGGAGTGGGTTGCCGTTTCCTTCTTCAAGGGATCTTCCTGGCCCAGGGATCAAACCCAGTTTTCTTGCTTGGTTGGCAGATTCTTTACCACTGAGCCACCAGGGAAGCCCAAACCAACCACTGCGAGGCTAGTAGAATAATTGCCCTTTAGTTCTCTGTTTTTTAATTTGGTGATAAATAAATGAGACAACTTTTAAGATGTTATCAGCCATTTTAAGTCAGGGAAAGAGAAATCGCTCTCTTGTGGTTTGATTCGGGGAATTGGTTACCTAAGGGAAGGATGGGCAGGAGAAGCAAGGTGGGAGAAGTGATGCCTTGCAGAGCCTTAGCAGTCTGCACTCACCACGGCATGCTAGTACCCTCGTTTTGAGTAGGAATCCAGGAGCCTACTGTCTCACTAACTCTTCTGTTACATTTCTGTGTGCCTTCCCTTCTTCTCTCCTAGTGTCATACGAGCGGCTTCCCATTCTTAGAACTTCACTGAGCTGGCAAGGAGTTCAGGATTTTGGGGGCTTCTACTGCTGGCCGTTCAGGGGAGAGTATGCTGCTGCTGCTGCTGCTGCCAAGTCGCTTAAGTCGTGTCCAGCTCTGTGCGACCCCATAGATGGCCGCCCACCGGGCTCCCCCATCCCTGGGATTCTCTAGGCAAGAACACTGGAGTGGGTTGCCATTTCCTTCTCCAATAGGGGAGAGTATAGAATAACATATTTTCCTGTGTGTAGTTCTATCCTCAACCTTTTTATTACTATGAATGCTTTTTCTTCTGTTTCTCTCATGTGATGTACTCATGTAAGTATTCTGATTTGGAAACATTTTGAACTATATGAAAATATTTCTAACTCCAGGACTGTGTCAGTTATGTCAGAAACACTTACTAGAATCACTTATAGGTGTCTAACTAGAAACATTTTAAGCAATTTTATTGTCAGCTATGTGGGTTTTGCCAGTCCTTAAGTTGTAAATTTTTTTGATGAGGGAAAACATTCCATTACTTGAATTCCATGTTTCCTTATAGGGGTAGATATAATTTAATTCTGATATTGAATATTTTCTCAGCCTTATTTATTTGAATTTAACTTTCGTTTTGGTTTCCTGATTTTCATGAACATGCATTGGTTTTTTTAACTGCTCTGTGTCCAAATATGATTTTAACATTTGGCTCTTTCATCAAAAACTATGGCTGATCAACCTTCATCATGACTGCCAAAACATTCAGATGAATTAGGGATTCTTAAGATGCATCATAAAATGCATCCAGAAAGACTAAGGCATTCAAGCAACAGAGGCAGAATTCCTCAGAGCTGCACCAGTGTAACTGGGTTGGTGAGTCAACAGGATCTGAGTGGGAGGACTCATCTCTCTCCATAGCCCTTTGTCCCCAGAAGGGTTTCTTGTCATTTTGGCAATGGTTGACAGGACTCAGTTGAGCCCTGAAATGTACTGTGACTTCTGTAAGTGTTTCTGACATAACTGACATAGTCCTGGAGGCTTTTGACAAGTTTGTCAACCTAATGAATGGGCAACTAAGCCTTAAAACCACAGTAAAGGTTGTATAAGTTGTTCAGTAGAGGGTGCAAAATCCAGGTAACCAAATAATGGTGTCAGAATTATTCTGCTTGCCTGCTTGCTGATGACACTGAAACAGGCAAAAAAAAAAAAAAAAAAAAAGAATCACCTTTAAAATAAATATTCCTCTTTGGGAGCATAATGCAGCATATGCTTTATAACAGAATTCCTTTTAATGAAGTTATTTGCAACACTTATCTTCTCATTTGTCTATCATTTTCTTTTATGTATGCTTAATCCTTCAGGCCTCTAATGAGTTCTGGCACTGTCTATCTGAAAGGTTTAGGTTACTGTGGTGAATGTTTCCTGGAAAATAGAATAGTGACTACTAAGTAACTTTGCTGAAGTGAGGATGAACTAGAGTAATTACAATTGCTTGGGATTTTATAGTTTAGGGTAAATTTCCATTTCCATTTCTATATGGAAATCTCAGAGCTTACGACACTCAAGTGTCACTCTATTTGAGCAGTATCATAATTAACAATAGTATCAAGCTACATTTTGAGAGTTGGGCATAAAAAATGGTAACTGGGTGCTCATGCCTGCAAATTATTAAACAATATAAAATTATATTCAACCTTTACTCTTACACTTCAAAGGTATGCTATTTGGCTTTTTAGACTGATCTACTTGAGTATTTAGGTTGAACCAGAATTTTAACGTTTAAAATTGGGCTAAGGTCCAATAAACACTTCAGGAAGTCTGTTATTCTAACTTTATACAAGGATTAGAATATCTCCAAGTGCAGAGAAGTCTGAGTTTCTTATCTTGAAGCTTATGTTATAACTGATATATTATACTCAGTGGAGCATGAATGCACAGGAGAGTATGGTCTTTAATAATCACTAAGTTTTCAAATGTTATAATGTAGTTTTTAGTTCATCCTGCTTTTTGGGGGACTTGAATCTTGCAATCAATCTAATTGAAGATACTTACCCTCCCTGTCCCTAGTTTCATTCACTGTTAAAAGCTGGAAGATGCATAAAAGATGGTTGCATCCAGTGATTCTCAATTTTTCCCTAGGGTAGGATTTTGGGGGGTAATAAATGAGATAGTAGGTAATAAGATGATGGGGCAGTAAAAGTGAGGTGAAGTTAAACACATATAGCCCCACACTCCCTAGTTCTTCTCAGATGAAAGGCATATATGACTTAATATTATATATTTGGCATTCTTGTCACATGTGATTCTACTGCCAACCAGCCCACCTACATTTCAGATGGGGAAAGTTGTCTCCAGAGAATATAAGTTGTTTGCCTAAACCCAAGCCTACTTCATGGAAAACCAAATTCAGAGTCCAGATGTCCTGGGTCCTAATGTAATATTTTTTTTCTTTTTAAATTCAATAAATAGATTTGTAATAGTATTTCTGATAGCACTGGAGGAAAAAGACCCTCTCATCCTTTCAAAGAACTTAGCTTACTGAAAGAATAGATGTAGAAATAAGTATAATATCAGTTGCATGCACAAAGAGTCTCTTAGCAAAGAAAGGCTACTCAAGTTCTTTTTAAATGAGTCAAAAAACTCGTTTCTTTAAGATTTTTTTTCCTTTAAGTTATTAGCAAAGCTATTCTAGAAACTTTTCAAACAGTGGTTTATTTATGGAATTTTACTCTGTACTCATATATTCATAAAAAACAGGCTACTACAATATTTTAATTGAGCACACACAATATTTATTATCTAGAATTTCAAGTGTGTCCTGTTATATGAGCAGCTTCCTGTGTGGGTTTTTCTTTTCATGAGTTATTTAAATCACATATTGCTTGCACTTTAGCCTCAGAAGTGTGCTTTTTCTGATGGAAGCTAACAATTGCTATAAAAATCAAGATACTTAATGATTTCACATAACAAGAGACCTCGAGGTCTGTGGCCTCAGGGATGGCTCCACAGTGACATCAACGATCCAGGATCTTTTTCATTCCTGAGTGTGGGCTCTTCTTCCTCTGGCGCATTGTCGTCTGGTTGTGAGATGCTGCTGTGGCCTCGGGTGTTGGTGAGGCAGCTTCTCCAGTAGGAAAGGAGGCAAAAGGAAAAAAATTCTTCAAATAGATCTGTGTTCATCTGCTATGAATCCCTGAGTATTTTGATATAATATTTTGATTAAATAGACTAAGTGCAATGTATTTTGGTTTCTGTTAAACAGAGTCATTTAGATGACTGTCTAACATTGTGTGTGTGTGTATGTGTGATGTGATACCTGTCTATTCCTCACACCTATTCTGAATATGATGTGAGAGGAAAGAGGGGAAAAAAAGTTTGTTCACACTGACTCTGCTGAGGGTAGCAGGCTGAAAAAACCATCACATTGCTTTCCTTAAAAGTATAACTTCTATATCTAAGGAAAAGAAATCAGATAAATCTAGTATTAATACTTATTTATAAATCTTTGCTCCCTGTCACTCACTAGAAGTAATTTCAAACTATCATTGAGCACTGAATGTTTTTGCCTGAATGTCTTTCTCTGCTTTCCACGACACAGATACTGTCCTTTGAGGTGCCACACAGCATCTTGCTGGACCACTCCAAAAGCCTCCTAAATGGTCTTTCCACAGACACTCCACCCTTCTCCAATCTGTTCAACACTCTGTAGTCAGAGTGATCAGCTCGGAATGCATATCTTATTACCACTCTGCGTAGGAAAGTTCAGCAGAAGCCATGGCAGTTAGAAAAAAGTAGAAAAAATCTTAATTGCCACTGGTGAGACTTGCTGTGGGCTGATCCATCCTTATCACCCCAGCTCCATCTGTAGGATACTGTTTGTCTTCTGAACTCCCACACCAGTGGTCCTTCAGTCCGCCTCTCAGATGCTCTCATTTCTTCCCATCAGGGATCATATGTAATTTCCTTTGCACCTGCCATCCTCCTCTGCTCTAGCAAGCTACTCTCTGTTCTTCAGATTAGGCCTATGCTGTGAATTTCTCAAGAAAACCTCCTTGGACCCTGATGTACTCTACAGTCTTAGAGCATTTCCTTTGTATTTTTTATACCACACTGTAACTTTACGATCATTTTCCTAATTGTATGATTAATGTCTGTCTCGACTGATTATATGGTGAACTTCGTGGGGATTGGACTATATTTGTCTATTTTTAAATTTCATATTTTTTGTTCAAAATGCTTAACACAACACTCAGCACATAGTAAGTGCTTAAGCTGTGTGTTGACTGGTTGTATCAATAAGTAAATGAATAAGTAATATTCATTGTGTTATCTGATCTCATCATTACTCAACTATTTCAATTGCTGAGGTTAAGTAATTGATATGGTTGTAAATCATATTTCAAAATAGGTCATTTTGGGTCCTCTGCATTAGAAAATTGATTAGAGATTTTTGCTTTTATTAATTCCCCAGGAAAAAAATCCTCATGTGTCTTTTATATGCTATGCATATGAGGTCTTGTCAAAGAACTTCTAAATGCAAAGATGAGTTTTCTTTTAATAAAATCGAAAGCTGCAGATACAAGATTTTTTAATTCAGCAAAGTACTATTGAAATGGTAAAAAATTTCAGACTTTCTATATATGGATTTGAATTTGGAGAGATCCAAATGTCACTTAGCATAAATTTTGTTGACTAGCTCAGTATTCAAAATAAAAAATAAAAAAGTTAAGTGATATGGTTACAAAGTTCAGGTGATTTCTTCCATAATATTCCTTTTAAATTATTCTATTTTCTGAATTCATAACACTCATTATCTTTGCATTTGGCAATTCAACAAAATTAACGAGCACATATTAAGTGGATACTATGAGTTATTTATTAATTCAGTGAATAGCTATTGGTTGCCTCCTACCTGCCAGCCATAAAGTTGCATTTTTCTTGTCAGGAATTCATCTATAAAATGAGAGAATCCATTATTTCAAGGAACAAACAATATGGACAAGAATTTTAAAGTGTGTGCGTGCTTAGTCACTTCAGTCGTGTCCAACTCTCTGTGACCCCCGTGGACCGTGGCCCAACCAGGCTCCTCCGTCCATGGGATTCTCCAGGCAAGAATACTGGAGTGGGTTGCCATTTCCTTCTCCAGTGATAAAGTATGAAGCGAGTGAAGCGAGTGCAGAGAAGTCGCTTAGTCGTGTCCGACTCTTTGTGACCCCATGGACTGCAGCCCACCAGGCTCCTCCATCCATGGGATTTTCCAAGCAAGAATGCTGGAGTGGGTTGCCATTTCCTTCTCCAGAATTTTAAAGTAGAGCATGTTAAGTACAAGTCCTTTGTTAGAAGTAAGCAGAGAACATGATGAAAACACATATTAAATGTCCCCAAGTCAATTTGTATTAAGAAAGTGGAAAACTGAGGGAAGGCTTCTTGGAAGATAAAACATTTGAGCTAAATTCTGACAAGTAGAAGTTTTAAGTAAATATTTATTAATTAGGATGCCAGTTTCTTACTCTATCGAATATTTAAATAGCATTGTTATTTTTTCTCTGCAACTCTCGTGTTTTACTCTTTCACCTTCTTGAGAATGAGAAATATGTTTCATATTTTAAGGTATCTAACAAATTATTAAACTTGGAGCTTAGCTTTGCATCATCTAAATACACATTGATGATTTCTCTTACTAATATTAATTGGATTGAAGCTTTGCAGAGATGGTTCTGGGAGACAGGAAAAGGCACCTAGGCTAAAGTCCACCATGAGTTATGATATATTTATGTTGCTTAGCTCAAGGAAAGACTTCAGTGGCTCTCCCTGTGTGGGCATTCGTAGGTTACCTGCCTAGTGAGAAATGCTCAGAATGAATTATAATTTTTATATGTTCTTTTTTTTTTTTGAATCTTAGAGAAAGCATTGCAGATGTTTATACTATCATTTGTGTAACTTCTGGATATAAGTAACTAAACTTTCTGTAGTCCTGAAATTTAGTCCTTTGCATAATCAGACTCCTAGGAGGGTCAGAAATTTTAAAATAATGTTTAATGGATTCTGTCTTTAGAAAGGATGCACGCTGGGCATTTAGTAAATACGCTCAGTTGGTGGCCAGGTTCACTGGTCTATTTTTCCTTTTCTTTTTCCTCTCTTTAATCTGTCACTTCTTTTACTCTCAGAACAGCTGGGGAACATTTCAAAAATATATGTTAGATTATTTTAATTTAGAAGAGTGAATAATTTTTAACTCCTGTGTGTTAAAGATATACCAGATACTTTGGTTCCTAGGGCTAAAAATGCATTTTGAGGGAGGATGAGATAAACTTCCAAGATCATTCCAGGAAGAAAAAGTGACCTTGTTAGGTATACTGTAGTGTTGAAAGTGAAAGTGAAAGTCACTCAGTTGTGTCTGCCACTTTGTGGCCCCATGGACTATACAGTCATGGAAATCTCCAGGCCAGAATACTGCAGTGGGTAGGTAGCCTTTCCCTTCTCCAGGGGATCTTCCCAGCTGGGTCTCTGGAAACTGTTGTGTTACTTCCTTGCATTTGCTCCCTAAGAAATGTTGCTTCATCTCACACTTATTTTTAAATATGTTATGTTTGCTACTTTTTTTTTTTTTTTGGTTTCAACTGGTAGCATCTCTAGTTGTTTTCCCTCCTCTTTGATTCCCCTTCAGATGGATTATTTATTTTTTATCAAGTTGTTCTTCTCCACCTACGCAAGTTAGTTTTGAAGAGCTAAACATTATCTGTTCACTTAATCTCTCTTCAGAATTCACATTGCCAATAATTCACATTATTTTTAGAAGCACTTTCTTGTACTTTTTCATACTTTTTCAACTGGGAGATGTCCGGACTGTTTTAATATCTGAAATGCAGTTTTCTAATGCTTTGTAAAGTAGCAATAGAGCCTCTCATTATGGAATATTTCTTTTTAATCATGTTGGGTTAGCGCTGACCTTTTCTTTTTCTTTAAGAATGCTGTGTAGCCTAAGAAGCACTTATGCCAAGTGCTCATTTAAATGGAGAAATATACATATTAAGAAAGAAACACACCCACAGCTGCCTACTTATTGTGGAGTCACGTATCTGACAGGTTTAACCATTTGAAGTTTCAATAAGCACTGGAAAAGGCCTCTAAGCTATAGCAGTTGCTTAAGATGTATTTCCTGGAAAATCTGTCGGCTGGGGGCTTGGTGGTTGTGCTCCTAACAAGACCCTCAGGATTTCATTGAGGGGCTCTTTGACCTTATTTATTAGTAAGCTGGGTTTTCTTATTTCTCAGCCTTCAGCACATTGGAAATAGCAAAGTAGAAACCAAAAAAGGAAACAAAGAGTAGATGTGTTTTGAAGTGGAGATGATACAAATAATGAACACACTGGAAAATTTACCCCATTTAATGACTGTTCTGATTATGAAAGATAAAAGAATTTTGTTGACCCTTTTGCATATATTTTTGCAATAGTCTAAATGGTTTTTGAGTAAGAAAAAATGTTTCTAGTTTCGCTTCTGGGATTCCTTTTTGAAAAAAAATGAAGAATAGAAGATAAGGATATGCGTTATACAGATAATTCTTTTTATTGAGTGGATTATAATCAGAAAACTATGATATGTTACTTATCAAAGACCTTGCAGATTCAGTTATTAATTTTACATAAACTATTTATTAGCCTGTTATCTTAGTTCAGTTCTAGAATTGGAAAAAAATAAGCATCTTTAACCAATTCCCCTATTAGGTCTTTGGGAGAGTGGTGGCAATTGAACTATTGACCTAAGGGAATTATATTTGTTTTAAAACAGCTGTAATCTAAATAATATAAACACTAATTGAGTCATTTCATTTTATACCTGACACGATAATGAAAAATGAGAACATTTTAGTTCAATCCTTTGAATAACTTGTCCATCTTTTAAGTAGTTCTCACATAAGAAAGAATCCTCTAAGACTGGATTTTGAGATGCTATATTGACACTTGGGAATCATGGATGCTAGAAATGCGGGAGTTAAAAGGACCACCCCCGTGTGCACTGGTGATGAACACAATATGAGGGGCCCCAGTTGTTTCTATATTCTCTAGTTTCATGTATGACAGACTGCCAATAAGTTTTGTGCCCAAAACTATTCAGGATGCAAAGCTCATATTTGAGATAGCAGATAAACTTTCTCAGAGACAGGCTTTTACATGTTTTCATTAACAGCAAATTACAATAATAAGTGACATACGCTTGTGCCTTTCTGATTTGTGCAGTGACAGCACACTGCAGTCTAGTTTTCACAGCACTAGCTCTTCCAAGGGCATCACACTTCATCCTTTGTGATGTCACCCATCCCTGCTTCTCCTTGGTCCTAGGATGCCTTGTCAAGCATTTTGCTGTTGCTTTAACAGCTGAATGAATCACTAAAATTATTGCTGGTTTAGGAAGGTAGGCCTGCATAGGAGCGTGTGAAAGGCTAACACAGATGTGGAACTCAAATGTAAATCTTTAAAAATATAAATATTCTCATATTACATATTTGGTTGCAGTTATTAGTTCTGTTTTGAGCCTTGTGGTACTGGTTTTTCCTTTAGCAATTTAGCAAAAAGAAAACCAAACAGAATAAGAAGCTCATCCTCTCCTTCCCTCCCTTCCCCTGTCATGTCTCCCATCTCCTCCCCTTTCCTCTTTTCTTTTCTCCCTTTCCTTTCTCTTTTAAAGCGAATGTGACACTGAAGAGCTATTTTTATTTCGCTTGGATGTTCCTCTCCTGACCTCCCCACCACCCCTGCCAGAAAAAAACGTCCCTCAAACCAGAAAAAAACAATTAGGCTAGATATTTCTTCAGTGTAATGGCAAAAGGTAAAATGGGAGAAAATTTCCTCTCTCTTCTAGTTTCTCTGCAAACTAGATTCAAGAAGCAAACTTGTCTGTGAAGCAGTGTTTCGATCAGGAACAGCAGTGGCTTAAAATGTGTGCACTCTGTAGTACACTGTGCTTTTTGATTTGCCAGGTTTGGAACCATCACAACTCGATAAACCAACCAGTTGTCCTCTACACCTGGCAGCATGCTGCTTTCCTGGATGCCACCCTCGACTTGGCTTGGCAAAGGACAAGCAAAGTGTGGGATCACTGTTAGCTCTGGGTAATATGTGAATGCTGCCAGTTCGTGTTGAGAAACCTGAGTCTGTTTCCTGGAGACACTTAAAAGTTTCTATGTTCCCCCCATACATCATTGAGTTGAGTTCAAAGAAGTTGTCAATGTCTGTTTGATAACAGCAGTGTGGTCTTGTTGGGCATGGCTGCATTTTAACCACTTCATGGATGTTAAAGGCTTTAGTGCCGGTTGATTCCTGCCTGTCTCTTCCTTCCAAAATTCCCCTAAATCTGGCTCTTGATAGGAGGGACTTGCCTCTAGGAGACAAGCAGAAGCAAAAGATAACAGGAAGGCCCGTACTATGCCAGGGTGTCTTGAAACATGAAAGGTCGGACCCTACATTTCTCTAAAAATAAATCTCTTCCGCAGGGTCAGTAAAACTTCTATCATTTAAAAAATCTTCATTTTCAATTTCTTACTCTCTAGAAAAAACTATATTTTAAACTGTGGCTGATAAACTGTTAACAGAGCTTAGTTCAACTATCCAAAGCCCATTTTTTAAACCCCTTTAGAAGGATAACTGATAAAGTGTCTAGCATTGCAATAAACACAATGCCACCACAGGCCTCTTGGATTGTGGGTCTCTATTAGTATCATTATCAGTATTATTTTTTCCTCCCTTTCTTCATTTTGCATAAATTGAAATTCCTTCAAAACTTCAGCGGAATGTTATTAAAGTATCTGTATACAAAAAAAATGCAAATGATTTTCTTCTGGAGGAAACGGCTGCTGAAGAGTCTTTGAAGCCTAGGCTTTTGTTGCAAATGTGAGAGCCATTGTTACCTAACAGATTCATACCCTAGGCAGAATTTCTATGGAACTGTGTGCATAAAACACTGTGTCAGCTGAGTCTGCCTCAGGAAGAAGCAGGACCATCGATGTCTATCACAAAGGAAAATATATGAGTCTCAGCATCCACTGGTCACCTGCATCGCTACAGTGGTAAAGCAAATTGCATGCTCTTTAACCCTACTGTCTGCCCAGTGTCAGGGAAAGACTGGAACAAATCCCAAGTGTGCATTGTTCTCCTGCTAAAATGTCTGTCTTATCCTACTGACAAGACCATTTACAAGGACCACTCAAAAATAATACCTTATATTCTGGTTTTCTGCATGATGTATATACACCTGAATCTCCATTTATATATGTATACACACACACACACACACATATATATATAAATATGTGTATATAATCTATTATCTATCTTTTTTAACCTCTAGAGAGATATTGACTAAAAACAATTGAAGAATCTCTTCAGTGTCAAAAACAAGCTGTTGTTCAATCCACCATGGCTACATATCCTCCTGTGACTACAGGGTTTAGTGTGTGTGGAGTGGGGAGGAAGGGGGAGAGGCAGTACTTTGGAGAATTCTTATGTATGTTTTTATTTAAAATGATATAGAAAGGAAACTTTCAGTATTTTAAGTCTTTGGAGGTATTCCACATACTAATCCTTATATAATACCCAGAGTAGGGGAAGTTAGAATGGAAGTTGTCCTGGGCCTCAGATTTCAGTCTGGACATCTGTTTACCAGGGTTCGCAGTTTTGACATGTCCAGCAGCACTGTATGAAAAATAAACTAGTATTATGTAATGACAGGAGTTTTAAGTCAATAATGATGCCTACTTGGGAGGAAAGATTTTTTTAAGCTTGGTAGTTTTCCTTCTTTGTAAATGAGAACTGAAAAAGGGATACTTTCTGTTTAATTTGGAGATGTTTTCATGAAGTAAAATTTATAATTCAAAAATTTTTTTCTTTGGAAGGCACTAAACCCAAGACAGTCCATTACTAAATATTTTTGTATTCTTAAAATTGGTTTCACTGTATGTCAGATTTTAGGAAATTCAAATATTAACTAAAATTTTTAGGTTGTGAGAATTTTTTAGAAAACATATATGGCAAAGGAGCACTCCTGTTTATCAAGTTTATTTAGTCATTATGAGATGAAAAGACAAAAAAAAAAAGAATTTCACCATGAACAAATGAAATTATTTCACTTCACATATGACCAATCAATAAAAGAATAATTACACATAAATTCAGTTTGATTTTAGATAAATTAATGAGTTGATTAATTTCCTAAATATCTTTAGAACTAAAGTGATAGACTGAATGACTCACATTTTGTAATTCTTTTAGTTATTTTAGATTCAAGTTGAATAAATATCCCTCATGGAATTTTAAGTGGGTAACATTAAAGAAATCTCCTCTAGGTTCAACTCGTTTGATACTGAATCTTTAGCTGTATTTTTCCTGTTGTTTCATGATACTGAAATTTACTCATTTTAAGGGCCAACCAAATTTGGAATCATTACTCAGTGAACTACCCAAAGGTCCTAATGTGACCTCTTGCTGCACACAGGATCTTTCACTGTGGCTCTTTTCTTTACGGCTCTTTCTTCATGGCTCACAGTCTCCCTAGGTGCAGGCTGTCTAATTGCAGCACTCAGGATTAGTTTCTCTGTGGTATGTGAGATCCTAGTTCCCTGACCAGGGATTGAACCTGTGTCCCTGCATTGCAAGCAGGATTCTTAATCGCTGGATCACCAGTTCAGTTCAGTTCAGTCACTCAGTCATGTCCGACTCTTTGCGACCCCATGAATCGCAGCACGCCAGGCCTCCCTGTCCATCACCAACTCCCGGAGTTCACTCAGACTCACGTCCATCGAGTCGGTGATGCCATCCAGCCATCTCATCCTCTGGCGTCCCCTTCTCCCCCTGCCCCCAATCTCTCCCAGCATCAACGTCTTTTCCAATGAGTCAACTCTTCGCATCAGGTGGCCAAAGTATTGGAATTTCAGCTTTAGCATCATTCCTTCCAAAGAAATCCCAGGGTTGATCTCCTTCAGAATGGACTGTTTGGATCTGCTTGCAGTCCAAGGGACTCTCAAGAGTCTTCTTCAACACCACAGTTCAAAAGCATGAATTCTTCGTCACTCAGCTTTCTTCACAGTCCAACTCTCACATCCATACATGACCACTGGAAAAACCATAGCCTTGACTAGACAGACCTTTTTGGCAAAGTAATGTCTCTGCTTTTTAATATGCTATCTAGGTTGGTTATAACTTTCCTTCCAAAGAGTAAGTGTCTTAATTTCATGGCTGCAGTCACCATCTGCAGTGATTTTGGAGCCCCCCAAAATTAAGTCTGACACTGTTTCTACTGTTTTCCCATCTATTTCCCATGAAATGATGGGACCAAATGCCATGATCTTCGTTTTCTGAATGTTGAGCTTTAAGCCAACTTTTTCACTCTCCTCTTTCACTTTCATCAAGAGGCTTTTTAGTTCCTCTTCACTTTCTGCCATAAGGGTGGTGTCATCTGCATATCTGAGGTTATTGATGTTTCTCCCGGCAATTTTGATTCCAGCTTGTGTTTCTTCCAGTCCAGCGTTTCTCATAATGTACTCTTCACAGAAGTTAAATGAGCAGGGTGACTGTATACAGCCTTGACGTACTGCTCTTCCTATTTGGAACCAGTCTGTTGTTCCATGTCCAATTCTAACTGTTGCTTCCCAACCTGCATATAGGTTTCTCAAGGAGATCAGGTGGTCTGGTAGTCCTGTCTCCTTAGGAATTTCCCACAGTTTATTGTGATCCACACAGTCAAAGGCTTTGGCATAGTCAATAAAGCAGACATAGATGTTTTTTCTGGAACTCTCTTGCTTTTTCCATGATCCAGCAGATGTTGGTAATTTGATATCTGGTTCCTCTGCCTTTTCTAAAACCAGCTTGACCATCTGGAAGTTCACAAGGAAGTCCCAATTTATGACCAGGTTGATTGGTCATCACAAGGTTTTGATGTCTTGATTTTGTTACATTGTATGTGATCAATGACTCTAAAAACCCCTCCTCATGAAGCTATTGTTGCCATAGTCCCCAGTCTTCTCTATTCTCCTTTAATAACTGAAGCAGTAAGTATAATATATTTGGGAATCTGAGTATTTTTTAACAAAACACTCATAAGAGACACACGCAATGATTTTAACAAAAGACATACACAATCATGGATAATACTAGCTTATTATAGCTAATAATGTTGCTCAAAGTGGCTCAGGGTTATTCCTGATACTTGATAATATTTTAACTTGAATTTCAATCAGTCTTAACTGCAGGAAGCAAAATTATTAGTGCATCTGTTAATAAAAAGGAATTTTTACCTTAAATAAGAAAAAATGTAGGGTACTTTGGAATAATTAATTCATAAACATTTGTTTCAGAGAGGTGAATTTTAATTGTATTTACTGTATTCTATTTTGTTATATAATTTTATTCATCAATTATTTATTGAATGCTTCCTCCCCTGCTTCCAAAACATGCTAATATGCTAATTTAAAATACTGATTTAACAGTTTCAATCTCCTTTAGACTATGTCCAAAGCAGATTTTAACAAGGCTCTCAAGAACCATAAGGTTCCCTCTTCCTGTTTTCTCCTAACTAAAATTTGCTTCCAGACTCTGTGTAAAGGGGACACTTGATAACAAGTACCACTTTTTATCATAGCGGTAAATTCTCTGGATTACTAAATGTTTATTTTGATGATTTTAATATGTTACATTAATCTGCAGAACAGTAAGAACTAATAATCCAAAAAGAGAAATTGCAGCAGATTTCAAAAATGGGAAAAAAAATTTAGTAAATCTTATTTCACTAGAGAGTGAATGAAGCCAAGATTTACTGCCCATTATTTGCTTTTCAGGAATGGATCTAACTCTTTTAACTGACAAAGACTGCATTGACAGAAAGTCTTTCCAAAGGTTAATTATTTTACAAAGAAAGAAGTCAGTACTATATTGCTTATTACCCTTTGTTTTCTTCTTAATATTATTTCCCTTAATTATCTGACTGGGTAGTTTGAGGGATGTTTCTGATTTCTGATTTACCTTATCAGTTAAAATACTTTTCAAATCTGCATCTTATCTGGTTAATCTTATTTATTCTGAAGAGAATAGATTAAATTCACTTAACTGTCCACTTTATTAAATTTCTGTTATAATTTATGTTACTGTAATTGAATCAGGACAGGAGGAAATTAAATTGCTTAAAAAATACAGAAGAGTCTGTGACTTCCACAGTCTCCTATGTAAAGTTTGAAATCATTTCATGTTCTAAGTGGGAAAAGTAGCATTATAAAACTTTTTTTGTGTGAAAATACATGCCAAAGTAACATTTACTTCTTTCCATTTTAATAACAGGACATTGGAAAATCACTGTACTCTTTGGATATGGATTTTGATTTCCTCCCAACTTTGTATAATACTTTCTATTCAAAAGTTTTAAGCAGAGAACTTATTCCAAAATTTTGACATTGATTGCCATAGTGCAGGGATTAGACTGTTTTATATCCCAATATTTGTTCCTTGGGCAGAAATAAAATAAGCTTATGTTGGTTATCAATACAATAAATCAATGTATGCAACTAATTTGGACCATTCAAGCATAGAAACAATACTCTATTTTATCCTGTAATTATTCAAAAGATTTACTTCTTTCTATTTTATTTTTCATAGCAACCCTACTTAGAAGTGTATACAATAGAAGTTATACAGATTTAGGGCGAAAATAAAAATTGTTATAGGGAAAAAATGACTGAAAAAGTTGCAGTACTGTAATCTATTGTTCTGTGTAGTCTGGAAACTAAATCAATGGAAATCTGAACTAATTTGCCCTGCCCAAGTGTTGCAGAAAGGCGGACCCCTTCCAGGGCCCGAAACTGGGCTCTTGTCTAACCCTCGGAGATGAATTGTCTGAGGAGACACACGTGCTGACAAAGCAAGAGATTTTATTGGGAAAGGGCACCCGGGTAGAGAGCAGTAGGGTAAGGAACCCAGGAGAACAGCTCTGCCGCGTGGCTCGCAATGTCGGGTTTTATGGTGATGGGCTTAGTTTCCGGGTGGTCTTTGGCCAATCATTCTGATTCAGTCTTTCCTGGTGGTACATGCATTGCTCAGCCAAGATGAATGCTAGTGAGAGGGGTCTGGGAAGTGGATGGACACGGGGTGTCTCCTTTAGACCTTTCCTGAACTCTTCCGGTTGGTGGTGACTTATTAGTTCTGTATTCCTTATCAGGATCTCCTGTCATAAAACAACTCACGCAAATGGTTACTATGGTGCCTGGCCAGGTGGGCAGTTTCAATCAGTGTGCTTCCCCTAACACAAGAACTGTAAGAACAGGACTATCTGGTGTCATCTATGGGAGTGGTAAATGAGAACATAAAAACACTACAGCTGTTGGCAACTTCCTCTGTAGCCACGTTTGCTAAGCAGTATAAGAAACATATTGTTTGAAGGTGAAAGTGAAAGTTTCTCAGTCATGTCTGAGTCTTTGTGACCCCATGGGCTATACAGTCTGTGGAATTCTCTAGGCCAGAATACTGCAGTGGGTAACCTTTCCCCTCTTCAGGGTATTGTCCCAACCTAGGGATTGAACCCAGATCTCCCGCATTGCAGGCGTATTCTTACCAGCTGAGCCACAGGGATGCACAAGAATACTGGCATGGGTAGCCTATCCCTTCTCCAGGGGATCTTCCAGACCCCATTCAGAAACTGAACCAGGGTCTCCTGCATTACAGGCAGATTCTTTACCAACAGAGCTACATATTGTTTAGCTGCTTCTAATTTGTGAGCGTTTATTAGTTGCTCTCTGTGCATGTATTTCTGGAGGAGGGCACGGCAACCCACTCCAGTATCCTTGCCTGGAGAATCCCATGGACAGAGGAGCCTGGCAGGCTACAGTCCATAAGGTCCCAAAGAGTTTGGACATTACCAAAGCAACTGAGCATGCACATGTATGTATGAAGCACTTCTAGTTAACTATCTAGGTGGTGCACATGATGGTATGGGATGTAAAGGACATATAAGATAGATTGAGGTACCAAAGGTAGTTAAGGCTTACCAAAAGGTTTCAAGGAGCTTTCCAGGTGGTGCAGTGGATAAAGAATCCACCTGCCAGTGTAGGAGACACAGGAGACTAGGTTCGATCCCTGGGTCAGGAGATCCTCTGGGGGAGGGCATGGCAACACACTCCAGTATTCTTGCCTGGAGAATCCCATGGAGAGAGGAGCCTGGCACACTGCAGTCCATGAGGTCACAAAGAGTCAGACAGGACTTACTGACTGAGCATGCAAAAGTTTCCAAAAAGACATGAGAACAATTATTTAGTAACAGAACAACAAAGTCAAATCCACATATTTTATTAAAATGCAAATACACTGGTATGGGATAGAAGTGGGTATGATTGTTTTGTTAACTTTTTAGATCAGGAGACTGAATTCTGATTTTAAAAATGAAGTTGTAAGTTTTCAGATGCTCACTTAGCCTGAGCTCTGTAGGCTGAATTCTGTGTTCAGCTATTTGTTTGTTGTTAGCATTGATGCATGCAGCAGAAAGAAAACAGCTTGGTTTCTATAAGTTAGTCAAATTCTAGAGAGCTGGGAATGGCAGGGAGGCAATTGGCTTGCAAAATAAACTGACCAAACCAGAAGCCAAAATTAAATAGAGTGTACAAAGGCACCCCAGGGATTTTCTTAACAGTATACTAGTTATGAACTAACTATTGTCATTATTACCATTGCTAATGAAGAAACCATAGGAGAAGGCAAGCAATGCCTCTCCCTGATTACTGCGGGCTTCCGGTTTAACTAGCTAAGGCACTCAATGATCCTTTAAAAAATGAATTTACTCAAATGTCTTTCTGCTATTAGTGAGGATACCATTAGACATGCTTTAGCTTCAGAAAGTTTGAGGACAGTTGGGCTAATGATAGCTGAAAATGCTCAATAAAATAGCATTCTTAGACATTCATAGATTTTTTAAAACCATGTTTTGTGACTTGATAATGACTTTAATTTCTAATACTTCTTTAAAAAGTGATTCAAGGAAGTTATTAAATGCAACTCACATAGAAATATTAGTCCATTGGTTTAGTTAAGTCCTTTTCTTAAAAACTATCTCTATTGCTAGAAGCTTAAGAAAAAATATTTTTCCAGTGGTGATTTTTAGAACATTTGAAGCTTCTTAACATGCAAAATAGTGCCACAATAAAAGAAGACTACACCATTATTAACTATACTAAATATTTGGTTGGGGGGTGCAAAAAAAAAAAGCTAATGATTGGAATATCTTTGGAAATATCTAGAATATTTGTGAAAATAATTCTTTATCCAGTTCTCTTCAGATTTAAAGAAGCAAAAAGTATTTGGTTATTTGATTTTATTTTTATATTTTATCAGGCAGTCATCCATTTGTTCATCCAGTTCTCAACAAATATTTACATCTCTCTCATATGCCAAAAATATAAGGCTAATAAACAACAAGAATGATTTTGGACAGCCTTGGCCTGCAACAGCTTGAAATGGGGCTTCAGTTCCTGATTCAGAGACTGATGTGGGGTCGCAGCAGTGAGAGTGCCAAATCCTAGCCACTAGACCAGTGGTCAGTGACAAGGCCCTGGCCCTTTGGATTTGCAGAAAAGAATTCCCACAAAGATGGAAAGTAGTGAATTGATGACAGTATTTATCAGGAGGGAAGAGTACAGCACGGGCAGTTAGACATGGTCAGACTAAGAGGGAGAGTCCCTGAGTTGCACCCTCGTGGCAGTTTGAATTATTTTTATGGGGTGTTTCTTCCAGGTTTCCTCTGGCAAATCATTGTGATTTTCCAGGTTCAGAGCCCATATTTGGTATATCTCATTGTTAGGACTTAGATCAGATGGAGAGAGACTTCTGCTCTGCTCGGCAGGCCTACGCCCATGCACAGCAGGAAGAAGTTACAGAAGAAAGAGACCTCTGCCCCAAGTCCCAAGAAGTATCTTAAGTATGAAATCTCTCACGGGGGAGTTGTTAGGGGAAGCACACTGATTGAAACCACCCACCCTGGCCAGGCACCATAGTAACCATTTGCAAGAGTTGTTTTACGACAGGAGGTCCTGGTAAGGAACACAGAACTAATAAGCTAACACCAACCAGAAGAGTTTGGGAAAGGTCAAAGGGAGATACCACATGTCTGACCACCTCTCAGAATCCTTCTCTCTGGCATCCATCTTGGCTGAACAAGGCGTGCACCATCAGGAAGGACTCTGAGTCAGAATGATTGGCTAAGGACAACCTGGAAACTAATCCCATCGCCATAAAACCTGAGACTGCAAGCCACGCGGCAGAGCAGTTCTCCTGGGTTCCCATACCCTACTGCTCTCCACCCGGGTGCCCTTTCCCAATAAAATCTCTTGCTTTGTCAGCACGTGTGTCTCCTCGGACAATTCATTTCGGAGTGTTAGATAAGAGCCCAGTTTCAGGCCCTGGGAGGGGTCCCCATTCTTGTAACATCATGATCCTCCTGTGCATGCACACGCATCTTTTAGCCAAGATGGATTCTACCAAAGAGGCATATAGGTAAAGAACCTGTTAGCGTCACTCCCCTTTTTAACTCCAAGGAGCCTTTCTGTGTGTATGTGGTCAGGGAAGTCTCCTGACTTGGGGAACGAGACATATGTGGTCTCCTATCTGGGCAGAGCCCAAGCTCCTCTCAATTGTCCTGCTAGTCTTGTCTTGGAGTTTCAGCCCACAGGGAATGGATATCTTATTGCTTTACCCTGGGGAGTAGGGGGGGGGGCATCTACTTCCTGCATCAAGAACATCAATAATAACTCCAGGAGATAGTGAAGGACAGGGAATACGTGCTGAGGTTCATGGGGATGCAAAGAGTGGAACACAACTTCAATAATAGAAAACATCTTAAGCTAGGAATCTTGGACTCTAGGGTATTCATTAAAGGTGAAACAGAAAAGTCCTGAGCTAGAATCCTCATTGCCATCTACTGATTGGCTCTAGGCAAGTTCTTTATTCTTCAGTTTTCTTATCTGTAAAATGGAAATATAATAAGAGCATCCATTCCATAGTCTTAATGTAGAAATTAAAGAAGATTAAAAAGCATTTTGAGCAGTGTGCATCTAATGGTAAGTGATCAGTAAGAATTAACCAGAGATCAAGTTGCCAACATCCGTTGGATTATAGAAAAAGGAAGGGAACTCCAGAAAAACATCTACTTCTGCTTCATTGACTACACTAAAGCCTTTCACTGTGTGGATCACAACAAACTGTGAAAAATTCTGAATGATGTGGGAACACTAGACCACTTTACCTGCCTCCTGAGAAAACTTTATACAGATCAAGAAGCAACAGTTAGAATTGGACATGGAACGATGGAGTGGTTCCAAATTGGGAAAGGAGAACATCAAGGCTGTATATTGTCACCCTGATTATTTAACTTAAATGCAGAGTGTGTGATTTGAAATGCTGGGCTGGATGAATGACAAACTAGAATAAAGATTGCTGGGAGAAATATCAACAACTTCAGGTATGTATATAATACTGCCTCAATGGCAGAAAGTGAGGAAAACTAAAGACTATATTGATGAAGGTGAAAGAGGAGAGTGAAAAAGTTGGCTTAAAACCCAGTATTCAAAAATGAAGATCATGGCATCTGGCCCCATCACTTCATGGCAAATAGATGGGGAAAAATGGAAACAGTAGCAGAATTTATTTTCTTGGGTTCCAAAATCACTGCAAATGGTGACTGCAACCATAAAATTAAAAGACGCTTGTTCATTGGGAGAAAGGCTGTGACAAACCTAGATGGCGTATTAAAAAGCAGAGACATTACTTTGTTGACAAAGGTAGTCAAAGCTATGGTTTTCCTAGTAGTTATTAAGGATATGAGAGTTGTACCATAATGAAGGCTAAGTGCTGAAAAATTGGTGCTCTTGAATTGTGATGCTGGAAAAGACTCTTCAGAGTCCCTTGGATAGCACAGAGGTTAAACCAGTCAATCCTAAAGGAAATCAATCGTGAATATTCATTGGAAGGACTGATGCTGAAGCTGAAGTTCCAGTACTTTGGCCATCTGATGCGAAGAGCTGACTCACTGGAAAAGCCCCTGATGCTAGTAAAGATTGAGGGCAAGAGAAGAAGGGGGCAACAGAGGATGAGATGGTTGGATGCTATCACTGATTCAATGGACATGAGTTTGTGCAAACTCTGGGAGATGGCAAAGGACAGGAAGCCTGGCATGCTGCAGTCCGTGAGGTTGCAGAGTCGGACATGACTTAGTGACTGAACAACAACACTAATTTTTTTAAATTATTTAATTTAATCTTTATATACATGAGCATAACAATGAAACACTTTGAAACAGGTGAGCAATATGATATAGATGCTTCTTTAGGAATCAAAATGCTGAGTTTCTATAATATATCTTTTGCTTTAATTAGTGAAATATATCTCTAAGTTCTTCTCCTCTATTATAAATAATGCCTATACAATAATAATAGCTATACAAATTTTAAAAATGGTCTCTATAGATTACTTATGAGTGCATTATGATTGTCTACATTTTATATGAAAAACCAAAGCACAGGAGGTTAAGTAACTTGTTCCATGCGCGCTTGTGTGGTAAGTCACTTCAGCCATGTCTGACTCTTTGGGACCCTATAGACTCTAGCCTGACAGGCTCTTCTGTCCATGGGATTCTCCAGGCAAGAACACTGAAGTGAGTTGCCATACTGTCCTCCAGGGGATCTTCCTGACCCAGGGGTGGAACTCAGGTCTCTTGTGGTTCCACATTGCAGGTGGCATTTTTACCTCTGAGCCACCGGGGAAGCCAACTTCTTCCATATCAAATAGCTAATAAGCAAAGGCACTAGAATCGAAACCCAAGCCTCTTAGCCACGATGTTATGCTGTCTCCCAGCAAGGCCGTGTACCTTTTCTCCTATTTAAAGATCACTCAGAAAATTGCATATGAAGTCAGGTTTTGAGAGGAATTTGCTCAAGGTAACCCAGTCCTGAAAGTAGATAACAGCTCCAGTCTTCTATGTAAAGCAGCTATCTCTTTGTATCTGGAATAATTAATTAAAATAGGTCATTCTGATCTATAAAGCTGTAGAAGATCTGAATTCTGATTGCTTTAGAGATTAATCCTCTAGACTTACTGTCATGATCATCAAAGTACTTATGCTAATATTTCCCAGATTTGAACTTTGGGAAATCAAAAGTATCCCCTTTATTTTCACATTGTAAATTTCAGTCAACCTTCTTGATAAAATGGAATTTAGGTCAAATTTCTCATATTCAAGCAGGTTCTTTGTATATGGAATAAGGAAGTAAATTAGGAAGGAAAAAGAAAGACCTCAATTTATCTTAATCTTGTGTTGTATGAGCCTGTGTTATGCGAGATGAAAAATGCATATATATACATAAAAAATGGAAACTGCTCCTTGACTAGAATCTCAATTTAGGGTGTTATTGCAAAAAGTGAATGTAGCTAAGACTTCCATTTTTCTCCTCAGAATAATGAAATGAGTACATATTTCTCCCTCTTTTCTTTTTTTATTCTTTCCCTTTTACTTCTCTTTTTCCTTTCTCTCAGTAAAATATACTTAACCAAGGATCATGCTTGCTTTAGACAAAATAAATAGTTTTAACTTTTTCAGCAGTTGTCCCCAGCAAAATTAAACAAAAGTTAAGCAAGAAAAAAAAAGAAAAAAAAAGAAAAAAAAAACTAACACCTGGTTTTCTTTCACTTAGATGCTGTGCCCAGATTCAACATTTTGATTTGACTGAATGAGGAACAATGTAATCTGCAGAAGAATAATATTAACATAAAAACACAATAGAACTTGTCACAAAATGCATGGCAAACATTATAGCATATAGTCTAGAGCTTTAATTAACATATTTGTTAAATGCCAATTCTTCGAATAGACACTATCAACAAAGAAAAGAGTTTCCTTAACACAGATAATGTTGATAGCTCCCCTTCCTTTAAAAGAGATTTTGACAGTTATACTATTGAGCTCTGTAATTCTGCCGGGAACCAACTCCCTTCCTTCTGCCACCCATGCTTTCAAAATCAGAATGGAGGAGAAAGTCAGTAGCTTTTACAGCTATTCAATTTATTCCAAAGCAGGAGTTGTAAATGGTTGTATATACAGACTTGGGAATTTGCATACTGAATGCCTCCTCTCAGTTTTCATATGCCTACCTCTGTCCCTGTCATTTAATTTGCATTTATTCACCAATCAAGTTTGCTTCCTGGATGCCTCACTTGCATGAATGGGTAGCAGAGTAATTACAGCAAAGTAGAGTGGTTTTATGAATGAAGGCACAATTTACAGCAACGTGTGTGGATGTCAACTCCCTTCCTCTTGTTTAATATTCAGACCTGTCACCTTGCACACAAGCTGTTGGAAAAGGCTCCAAAGCCACAGTTAAACTTCTAACAAATCACATCAGATTGTAAAGCTGCTCCAGGGGACTTTCTTAGGGTTGAGCAAAGAGGAGTCTTAATAAGAAAGCTGAATATAGAAACTTGACTCATTATTGCATATAAAAAAAACCAAAGAGATTGGTGTCTGACAGGCAGGATGAAGGGAGAAAATTAAACAAAAAAAACCCTTACATGTTATTTTTGAAGAAGATTGTGTTTTATTCCAAGTCTTTGCTAGGGAGTTCTCTATTTAGAAAGCCCATGGTCTACCTCTTAAGCAAAGAGGAGAAAATTTAGTAGGAGCATCTTTGTTGAACCATGGAAACAGTACTGAACTTGGAGAGTTTTCAAGTGCCAGTGTTTCAAGCATTTAGGGCAGCCTCTTGCAACAAACAATTATCTAGTATAAAATTTCAGAAGTTCCAAGGTTGGGAAACCCTGCCTTAAACCCTATTTGCAAAACCTCAGTTCAGTTCAGTCAGTCATGTCCAACTATTTGTGACCCCGTGGACTGCAGCATGCCAGGTTTTCCTGTCCATCACCAAATCCTGGAACTTACTCAAACTCATGTCCATCGAGTCAGTGATGCCATCCAACCATCTCATCCTCTGTGGTCCCCTTCTCCTCTTGCCTTCATTCTTTCCCAGCATCAGGATCTTTTCCACTGAGTCAGTTCTTTGCATCAGGTGACCAAAGTGCTGAGTTTCAGCTTCAGCATCAGTCCTTCCAATGAGTATTCAGGACTGATTTCCTTTAAAATAGACTGGTTTGATCTCCTTGAGTCCAAGGGACTCTCAAGAGTCTTCTCCAACACCACAATTCTAAAGCATCAATTCTTTGGCACTCAACTTTCTTTATAGTCCAACTCTCACATCCATACATGACTATTGGGAAAATCATAGCTTTGACTAGATGGACCTTTGTTGGCATAGTAATATCTCTGTTTTTTAATATGCTGTCTAGGTTGGAGCAAGCGTCTTTTGATTTCATGGCTGCAGTCACCACCTGCAGTGATTTTGGAGCCCCTCAAAGTAAAGTCTTTCCATGTTTCCCCATGTATTTGCCATGAAGTGATGGGATCAGATGCCATGATTTTAGTTTTCTGAATGTTGAGTTTTAAGCCAAACTTTTCGCTCTCCTCTTTCACTTTCATCAAGAGGCTCTATAGTTCTTCTTCACTTTCTGCCATAAGGGTGGTGTCATCTGCATATCTGAGATTATTTATATTTCTCCTGACAATCTTGATTCCAGCTTGTGCTTCTTCCAGCCTGGCATTTCTCATGATGTACTCTGCATATAAGTTAAATAAGCAGGGTGACAATATGCAGCCTTGATGTATACCTTTCCTGATTTGGAACCAGTCTGTTGTTCCATGTCCAGTTCTAACTGTTGCTTCTGGACCTGCATATAGATTTCTCAGGAGGTAGGTCAGGTGGCCTGGTATTCCCATCTCTTTCAGAATTTTCCACGGTTTTTTCTGGTCCACACAGTCAAAGGCTTTGGCATAGTCAATAAAGCAGAAATAGATGTTTTTCTGAGAATCTCTTGCTTTTTCAATGATCCAATGGATGTTGGCAATTTGATCTCTGGTTCCTCTGCCTTTTCTAAAATCAGCTTGAACATCTGGAAGTTCACAGTTCATGTACTGTTGTAGCCTGGCTTGGAGAATTTTGAACATTACTTTACTAGCATGTGAGATGAGAGAAATTGTGCAGTAGTTTGAACATTCTTTGGCATTGCCTTTTTTTGGGACTGGAATGAAAACTGACTTTTTCCAGCTCTTTGGGCACTGCTGAGTTTTCCAAATTTGCTGGCATATTGAGTGTAGCACTTTCACAGCATCATCTTTTAGAATTTGAAATAGCTCAACTGGAAGTCCATCACCTCCACTAGCTTTGTTCATAGTGATGCTTTCTAAGGCCCACTTGACTTCACATTCTAGGATGTCTGGCTCCAGGTGAGTGATCACACCATCGTGGTTATCCGGATCATGAAATCTTTTTTCTGCAGTTCTTCTGTGTATTCTTGCCACCTCTTCTTTATATCTTCTGCTTCTACTAGGTCCATACCGTTTCTGTCCTTTATTGTGGCCATCTTTGCATGAAATGTTCCCTTGGTATCTGTAATTTTCTTAAAGCAGTCTCTAGTCTTTCCCATCCTATCGTTTTCCTCAATTTCTTTGCATTGATCACTGAGAAAGGCTTTTTTTTTTTTGTTAATCTCTCCTTGGTATTCTTTGGAACTCTGCATTCTGATGGATATATCTTTCCTTTTCTCCTTTGCCTTTAGCTTCTCTTCTTTTCTTGGCCATTGGTAAGGCCTCTTCAGACAAGCATTTTGCCTTTTTGCATTTATTTTTCTTGGGGATGGTCTTGATCACTGCCTTCTGTACAGTGTCATGAACCTCCGTCCATAGTTCTTCAGGCACTCTATCAGATCTAATCCCTTGAATCTGTTTGTCATTTCCACTGTATAATCATAAGGGACTTGATTTAGGTCTAACCTGAATGACATATCCCTGCCCAATTCCATCATTTCTCTTTCTTGAGGAAGCTGATCTTGGTCTTTATTTCATAGAATACATAAAAGCTGTCAACCACGTGCTCATTCCCTCAGTTGTGTCCAAGTCTTTGTGATCCCATGGGCTGTAATCCACCAGGCTCCTCTGTCCATAGAATTCATTGCAGCACTATTTACAATAGCTAGGACATGGAAGCAACATAGATGTCCATCAGCAGACAAATGTGTAAGAAAGGTGTGGTACATATACACAATGGAATATTACTCAGCTATTAAAAAGAACACATTTGAATTATTTCTAATGAGGTGGATGGAACTGGAGCCTGTTATACAGAGTGAAGTAAGTTAGAAAGGAAAACACCAATGCAGTATATTAACACTTATATATGGAGTTTTAAAAGATGGTAACGATGACTGTATATGCAAGACAGCAAAAGAGTCACAGATATAAAGAACAGACTTTTGGGCTCTGTGGGAGAAAGCGAGGGTGGGATGATTTGAGAGAACAGCATTGAAACATGTATATTACCATATGTGAAATAGATGACCAGTGCAAGTTAGATGGATGAAACAGGGCACTCAAAGCTGATGCACTGGGACAACCCAGAGGAATGGGATGGGGAGGGAGGTGGAAGGGCGGTTTGGAATGGGGGACACATGTACATCCGTGGCAGATTCATGCCAATGTATGGCAAAAAGTACCACAATATTGTAAAGTAATTAGCCTCTAGTTAAAATAAATTAAAAAAAAAAACACAAAATTTTCAGATTAAAAAAAAAAGAATCCTGGAGTGGGTTGCCAAATCCTGCTTCAGGGGATATTCCTGATCCAGGAATCAAACCTGTGTCTCCTACATTGCAAGAGCTCTCCTTCATTGCAAGTGGATTCTTTACCAACTGAGCCACCAGGGAACCACCCCACCCTTTACAGCACCCATCCATTCACAAACACATTTGTACTTAAAGCCCTTCCATTTAAGTCTTTACCCTCATTCTCTTAGCCTTGAAAAAGAGCAGCTCCTTTTGCTTTCCAAGGTTCATGTGTGTTCTAGATTTTATCCTCCCCCATCTCCTCTTGGATATTTCATCACTCATCTGTTTATCCTTCTGTTTTATCCCAAAGCTTTCATTCTCCATCAGTTCAAGACTCATTAAATTCCTCCGACTTTAGCTTTCCTCTTTCCTTCATGGAAAAGTTTCACAAGAACACTGTACAATTTCTATGTCTACTTCCTCAAATCTATATTCCATTCAGTTCAGTTCAGTTCAGTCGCTCAGTTATGTCTGACTCTTTGCGACCCCATGAATCGCAGCACGCCAGGCCTCCCTGTCCATCACCAACTCCCGGAGTTCACTCAGACTCACATCCATCGAGTCAGTGATGCCATCCAGCCATCTCATCCTCTGTCGTTCCCTTCTTCTCCTGCCCCTAATCCCTCCCAGCATCAGAGTCTTTTCCAATGAGTCAACTCTTCACATGAGGTGGCCAAAGCACTGGAGTTTCAGCATTAGCATCATTCCTTCCAAAGAAATCCCAGGGCTGATCTCCTTCAGAATGGACCAGTTAGATCTCCTTGCAGTCCAAGGGACTCTCAAGAGTCTTCTCCGACACCATAGTTCAAAAACTGTGCTCAGCCTTCTTCACAGTCCAACTCTCACATCCATACATGACCAGGAAAACCATAGCCTTGACTAGACAGACCATTAGTCCACAGCATTATTTTTCAGTGACAAGTTTTAACTGTTTATATCAGTTAGTTACTTCTGTGTGGCTTAGTGGTAAAGAATCCGCCTGCAAAGCAGGAGTCTTGAGTTTGATCCCTGGGTCAGAACTATCCAATGGAGACGGAAATGACAACCCACTCCAGTATTCTTGCCTGGAAAATCCCATGAATGGAGAAGCCTGGTGGGCTATGGTCAATGAGGTCACAAAAGAGTTGGACATGACTTAGTGACTAAACACACACACACACATTGTTGGGTAATAAGCCACCCTAGAATTCAGTGGCTTTGGCAACCCACTCCAGTGTTTTTGCCTGGAGAATCCCAGGGACGCGGGAGCCTGGTGAACTGCTGTCTCTGGGGTTGCACAGAGTCGGACATGACTGAAACGACTTAGCAGCAGCAGCAGCAGAATTCAATGGGTTAGCATAAGAAATGATTATTATTATTCACAAATCTGTGAACCTCTGGATAACTATTCTTCTGGGCTCATAAATGACAGTTGTGTATCTGGTACACAGGATCAGTCAATTGTGTGTCTGGCACACAGGATTTCAAGAGAATGACTGTAAAAGGAAACCTCTTCAGGTCTAGGGTTGGAATTGGCACAGTACTGCCTCTAGTAGAAGTCACAAGCACCAGCCAAGTTGAAGAGGTAAGAAAATGAAACTGCAGTCTTGATTGGAAGAAGTGAAAGTTATGTTGCAAAGGGGAACATACTGTAAGGGGCAGAAGATCAGAGCCATATTAAATTATTAAAATTACTAGGGAGACATATCAATAACTTCAGATATGCAGATGACACCACCCTTCTGGCAGAAAGTGAAGAGGAACTAAAAAGCCTCTTGATGAAAGTGAAAGAGGAGAGTGAAAAACTTGGCTTAAACCTCAACATTCAGAAAATGAAGATCATGGCATCTGGTCCCAACGCTTCATGGGAAATAGATGGGGAAACAGTGGAAACAGTGTCAGACTTTATTTGTTTGGGCTCCAAAATCACTGCAGATGGTGACTGCAGCCATGAAATTAAAAGACACTTACTTACTCCTTGGAAGGAAAGTTATAACCAACCTAGATAGCATATTCAAAAGCAGAGACATTACTTTGCCAACAAAGGTCCATCTAGTCAAGGCTATGGTTTTTCCTGTGGTCATGTATGGATGTGAGAGTTGGACTGTGAAGAAAGCTGAGGGCCGAAGAATTGATGCTTTTGAACTGTGGTGTTGGAGAAGACTCTTGAGAGTCCCTTGGACTGCAAGGAGATCCAACCAGTCCATTCTAAAGGAGGTCAGCCCTGGGATTTCTTTGGAAGGAATGATGCTAAAGCTTAAACTCCAGTACTTTGGCCACCTCATGCGAAGAGTTGACTCATTGGAAAAGACTCTGACGCTGGGAGGGATTGGGAGCAGGAGGAAAAGGGGACGACAGAGGATGAGATGTCTGGATGGCATCACCGACTTGTTGGACTTGAGTCTGAGTGAACTCTGGGAGTTGGTGATGGACAGGGAGGCCTGGCGTGCTGCGATTCATGGGGTCACAAAGAGTCGGACACGACTGAGCGACTAAACTGAACTGAACTGAACTAGTGGTCTAATATTCAAAATCAACTCTAATTGCCTGCTTTCATTTTCCCTGATTTTGTAGCAGGCTTTGACACAAAGGAATATTTCTTTCTTCTAGAAACTTCACACTCATGTCTATCACACCACCACTGTCTTTAATTGCCCTTCTGACTCTGCTCACTCTTGATAACCCTTGATTGTCACTACCATAACTGATAATGAATGTTGTGTCAGGGATTCTTTTCTTGGCCCTCTTTTTAGTTTTCAAACACTTATATGGAAATCTTATTGAACTATGTTTTTATTTGTCACCTATATTTTGACACTCAAATGTAAATTCCTAGCATAGCATATTCATTAGTAATAGATATTAGAAATCTTTACTTGAAAACTATATTTATTGTTATTGCTCCAGTTCTTGGTTCTCTCAAAATATCTAGTTAGGTACTGGTTAGTTTTGACTCCTCCTTTTGTCTCATGAAACCATGGTCTTCCCTCATGGCTTAGATGGTGAACAATCTGCCTGTAATGCAGGAGACCTAGGTTCGATCCCTGGCTCAGGAAGATCCCCTGAAGAAGGGAATGGCTACTCACTCTTGCCTGAAGAATCCCATGGGCTCCAATCCATGGGGCAACAAATAGTCGGACACAATTGAGCAACTAACACTTTGTCTCATCACATCCAACCCTTTAAGTACCATTTTCCAATTTAATAGTTCATTAAATTGTATTGATTTATTTCACCAGCTCAAAGAAATATTTATTCAGTGCTTACTCTGTGCCAGTTTAGTCCCTTATGCTCCCTTCATCAATAAGACAGACAGGCACTTGTCATGCTCCTTTGTCCCTTATTTTTTGTCCAAGCTCTTCATCTACCTCCCACTTTGTGATTTTAGCTCCAAATTATTGCTTGAAAGTTATTAACATTTATATTTAAGTACTCTGCTACAAAATTCTTTAGCAATTCTTTTCAGGGATTTTTTGTAGGATCTGCTTTTCTGAATCGTAAAATGGGTAGATAGGAAAAGTCCATATTTAGAGCATTGACAATATCAATTCAATGTTATCTTGTGGATGCAGGGTCTAATTAAGGTTACCACATTTAGCAAACAAATATATTAGACATGCAGTGAAATGTGGATTTTAGGTAAACAAAAAATAATTTTAAAAGTATAATTATGTCACATATAATAAGCATTTTGAGATATACTTTTACTAAAAAACAGTCCATTGTTTATCTGAAATTTATGAATTAACTGAGCTTTCTGTATTTTATCAGGCATCTCTAAATCTAAAATAATCTGATTATTTGTTTCTGTTTTGTTAGAAGTTTAAAAAATTATAAATCTGTAAAAATTTCAAGAAATGTATGTTTGTTCCTGACATCCTAAAATGTCACCACAGTGTGTCTGGTTGTGGATATGTTTATCTGTGTTCTCTTCAGAATCAGCCAGTCCTTTTAAACTTAAGTCTATTTGTCTTCATTTCTGGGATTGAAGAAACATTTTGCTCTGCCAGTTTCTTCCCTCTACTTTTCCCTGCTCTTTATAGGACTCCCATTAGACAGATGTTGAACCATGACACATAATTGTCCTTTTATTCATTCCATGTCTGTCTGTTTGCAGTGGTATCAGGAAGAATTTTTTGGCTTGTTATCTTTGTGCATTAATTCAGACTTTAGCTATGTGTATTCTGGTATTTGCCTGGTCATTAAAAGCAAAAACCATCATAATATTATAAAGTAATTATCCTCCGATTAAAATCAGTTAATATAAATATAAAAAAGCTTACTTTCTGGGAATGGTGCTTCCTTACAGACTAACCTTTCTGTCATGGCCCCTTTGATTTTAGAAATTTTTCTCTTTCATTAACCCGTTTATAGCTGGTTTGTAGCTCACTGTGCAAAGTGACTGCAGAAGGAAAGGAGACTATGTATCACCAGACAAACTCTAACTCTATTTGTTACATCCACTGACTCTGAGCTTAGTGGTCCCTGTGCTACCCTACTATTATGGACTGAATTGTGTCCCTCCAAGTTCACGTGCGGAGAAGGCAATGGCACCCCACTCCAGTACTCTTGCCTGGAAAATCCCATGGACGGAGGAGCCTGGAAGGCTGCAGTCCATGGGGTCGCTGAGGACTGGACACGACTGAGCGACTTCACTTTCACTTTTCACTTTCATGCACTGGAGAAGGAAATGGCAACCCACTCCAGTGTTCTTGCCTGGAGAATCCCAGGGACAGGGGAGCCTGGTGGGCTGCCATCTATGGGGTTGCACAGAGTTGGACATGACTGAAGTGACTTAGCAAGTTCACTTATTCAAGTCATAACTCCCAATAACTTAGAATGTGACTGTATTTGAAGATAGAGCCTTTCAGAGAGGTAATTAAACTTAAGTGAGGCCATTAGGGTAGGCCCTAATCTAGTATGACTGGTGTCCTTATAAGAAGAGGGGGAGAAGCCAGAGACGTGCACTCAGATGAAAGGCCACATGAGCATCCAGTGAGAAGGAAGCCATCTGTAAGCCAAGGAGAGAGGTCTCACGAGAACCAGACCTGCTCACACCTTGATCTTGGTTTCCAGCCTCCAGAATTATTGTTGTTGTTGTTGTTCAGTCACTCAGTTGTGTCCAGCTCTTTGCAACCCATGGACTGCAGCATGCCAGGCTTACCTGTCCTTCACCATCTCCCAGCCTTACTCAAACTCATGTCTTCTATGGGGTTGCAAAGAGTCACACACGACTGAGTGAATGAACAACAACAGCAGCAATATTCACCGAGTTGGTGATGCCATCCAGCCATCTCCTCCACTGTCACCTTTTCCTCCTGCCTTCTATCTTTCCCAGCATCAGGGTCTTTTCCAGTAAGTCAGCAGTTTGCATCAGGTGGCCAAAATATTGGAGCTTCAGCTTCAGTATTAGTCCTTCCAATGAATATTTAGGGTTGATATCCTTTAGGATTGACTGGCTTGACCTCCGTGCAGTCCAGGCGAATCTCTAGAGTTTTCTCCAACACCAGAGTTCAAAAGCATCAATTCTTCGGCACTCATCCTTCTTTATGGTCCAACTCTCTATCCATACATGACTACTGGAAAAACCACAGCTTTACCTATACAAAACTTTGTCAGCAAAGTAATGTATCAGCTTTATAATAAGGTAAGTTTGTCATAGCTTTTCATCCAAGGAGCAAGTGTCTTTTAATTTAGTGGCTGCAGTCACTCTCCAAGGTGACTTTGGAGCCCAAGAAAATAAAGTTTCTCACTATTTGCATTGTTTCTCCATCTATATGCATGAAGTGATGGGACAGGATGCCACGATCTTATATTTTTCAACATTGAGTTGTCAGTTTTTACTCACCTCTTTTGTCTTCATCAAGAAGCTCTTTAATTTCTCTTCACTTTCTGTCATAGTTCAGTTCAGTTCAGCTCAGTTGCTCAGTTGTGTCCGACTTTTTGTGACCCCATGAACCGCAGCATGCCAGGCCTCCCTGTCCATCACCAACTCCCGGAGTTCGCTCAAGCTCACATCCATCGAGTCGGTGATGCCATCTAGCCATCTCATCCTCTGTCGTCCCCTTCTCCTCCTGCCCCCAATCCCTCCCAGCATCAGAGTCTTTTCCAATGAGTCAACTCTTTGCATGAGGTGGCCAAAGTACTGGAGTTTCAGCTTTAGCATCAGCCCTTCCAAAGAATACCCAGGACTGATCTCCTTTAGAATGGACTGGTTGGATCTCCTTGCAGTCCAAGGGACTCTCAAGAGTCTTCTCCAACACCACAGTTCAAAAGCATCAATTCCTTGCTGCTCAGCTTTCTTCACAGTCCAACTCTCACATCCATACATGACCCCAGGAAAAACAATAGCCTTGACTAGACGGACCTTTGTTAGCAAAGTAATGTCTCTGCTTTCGAATGTGCTATCTAGGTTGGTCATAATTTTCCTTCCAAGGAGTAAGCGTCTTTTAATTTCTTGGCTGCAGTCACCATCTGCAGTGATTTTGGAGCCCCCCAAAATAAAGTCTGATACTGTTTCCACTGTTTCCCTATCTATTTCCCATGAAGTGATGGGACCAGATGCCATGATCTTTGTTTTTCTGAATTTTGAGCTTTAAGGCAAGTTTTTCACTCTCTTCTTTCACTTTCATCAACAGGCTTTTTAGTTCCTCTTCATTTTCTGCCATAAGGGTAGTGTCATCTGCCTATCTGAGGTTATTGATATTTTTCCCGGCAATCTTGATTCCAGCTTGTGCTTCTTGCAGTCCAGCATTTCTCATGATGTACTCTGCATATAAGTTAAATAAGCAGAGTGACCATATACAGCCTTGACGTACTCCTTTTCCTATTTGGAACCAGTCTGTTGTTCCATGTCCAGTTCTAACTGTTGCTTCCTGACCTGCATACAGATTTCTCAAGAGGCAGGTCAGGTGGTCTGGTATTCCCATCTCTTTCAGAATTTTCCACTGTTTATTGTGATCCACACAGTCAAAGGTTTTGGCATAGTCAATAAAGCAGAAGTAGATGTTTTTCTGGAACTCTCTTCCTTTTTCCATGATCCAGTTTGTTGTGATCCACACAGTCAAAGGCTTTAGCATAGTCAATCAAGCAGAACTAGATATTTTTCTAGAATTCTCCTGCTTTTTATATGATCCAATGGATGTTGGCAATTAGATATCTTGTTCTTTTGCCTTTTCTAAGTCCAGCTTGTACATCTGGAATTTCTCAGTTCACATACTGTTGATTTTGAGCATGATCTTGCTAGCATGTGAAATGAGTTCAATTGTGTGGTAGGTTTGAACATTCTTTGGCATTGCCCTTCTTTGGAACTGTAATGAAAACTGACCTTTTCAAGTCCTTTGACCACGGCTGAGTTTTCCAAATTTGCTGGCATATTGAATGTAGCACTTTCACAGCATCATCTTTTAGGATTTGAAATAGCTCAGCTGGAATTCCATCACCTCCACTAGCTTTATTCAAAGTGATGCTTCCTAAGGCTCATGTGACTTCACACTCCAGGATGTCTGGCTCTAGGTGAGTGATCACACCATCATGGTTATCTGGGTCATGAAGATCTTTTTTTGTACAGTTCTTCTGTGTATTCTTGCCACCTCTTCTTAATATCTTCTGCTTCTTTTAGGTCCTTACTGTTTCTTCCTTTACTTCCCCCTTCTTTGCATGAAATGTTCATTTGGTATCTCTAATTTTCTTGAGGAGATCTCTCGTCTTTCACATTCTATTGTTTTCCTCTATTTCTTTGCATTGTTCCCTTAGGAAGGCTTTCTTATCTGTCCTTGCTCTTCTTTGGAACTCTGCATTGAGGTGGGTATATCTTTCCTCTTCTTCTTTGTCTTTCACTTGCCTTCTGTCTTCAGCTATTTGTAAGGCCTCCTCACACAACCATTTTGCCCTTTTGCATATTTTTCTTTGTGAGGATTTTGATCATCGCCTCCTGTACAAAGTTAAAACCTCCGTCCATATTTCTTGAGGCTTTCTTTCTATCATATCTAATCCCTTGAATCTATTTGTCACTTACACTCTATAATTGTAAGGGATTTGAAATAGGTCAAACCCAAATGGCCTAGTGTTTTCCCTACTTTCTTCAATTTATGTCTGAATTTTGCTATATGGAGTTCATGATCTAAGCCACAGTCAGATTCCAATCTTGTTTTTGCTGACTGTATGGGTCTTCTGCATCTTCAGTTGCAAAGTATACAATCAATCTGATTTCAGTATTGACCATCTGGTGACATCCATGTGTAGAGTTGTCTCTTTTGTTGTTGGAAGAGGGTGTTTGCTATGACCAGTGCATTCTCTTGGCAAGTCTCTATTAGCCTTTGCCCTGTTTCTTTTGTACTCCAAGGCCAAAGTTGCCAGAAACTTCAGGTATCTCTTGATTTCCTATTTTTGCATTCCAGTCCCCTATGGTGAAAAGGACATCTCTTTTGGATGTTAGTTCTAGAAGATCTTGTTCATCTTCAGAGACCTAGTCAACATCTTCAGCATTACTGCTTGGGACATAGACTTGGATTACTGTGATAGAGAATGGTTTGTCTTAACATGAATTGAGATCTCTCTTTCCTTTTAGAGATTGCACCCAAGTTCTTTATTTCATATTGTTTTGTTAACCATGAGGGCTATTTCATTTCTTCTAAGGGATTGTTGCCCACATTGGTAGATATAATGGTCATTTGAATTAAATTTGCCCATTCCCATCCATTTTAGTTCACCGATTCCTAAAATGTCGATGTTCACTCTTGCCATCTCTTTGACCACTTCCAATTTACGTTGATTCATGGACCCAACATTGCTGGTTCCTATGCAATATCATTCTTTACAGCATCGGACTTTACTTTCACTATGAGACACAACCACAACTGGGTGTTGTTTCTGCTTTTGCTTAGCCTTTTTATTCCTTCTGGAGCTATTTCTCCACTCTTCTCCAGTAGTATATTGGCACCTACCAACCTGGGGAGTTGATCCTTCAGTGTCCTATCTTCTTTTGCTTTTCATACTGTTCATGGGGTTCTCAAGGCAAGAATGCTGAGGTGGTTTGCTATTCCCTTCTCCAGCGGGCCATGTTTTTTCATAACTCTCCACCCTGATCTGTCCATCTCGGGTGGCCCTACCGGGCATAGCTCACAGTTTCATTGAGTTAGACAAGGCTCAGTTCAGTTCAGTCGCTCAGTCATGTCTGACTCTTTGCGACCCCATGAATCGCAGCATGCCAGGCCTGCTTGTCCATCACCATCTCCCTGATTTCACTCAGACTCACATCCTTCGATTCCGTGATGCCATCCAGCCATCTCATCCTCGATCGTCCCCTTCTCCTCCTGCCCCCAATCCCTCCCAGCATCAGAGTCTTTTCCAGTGAGTCAACTCTTCGCATGAGGTGCCAAAGTACTGGAGTTTCAGTTTTAGCATCATTCCTTCCAAGGAAATCCCAGGGTTGATCTCCTTCAGAATGGACTGTTTGGATCTCCTTGCAGTCCAAGGGACTCTCAAGAGTCTTCTCCAACACCACAGTTCAAAAGCATCAATTCTTCAGCACTCAGCCTTCTTCACAGTCCAACTCTCACATCCATACATGACCCCAGGAAAAACAATAGCCTTGACTAGATGGACCTTAGTTGGCAAAGTAATGTCTCTCCTTTTGAATATGCTGTCTAGGTTGGTCATAACTTTTCTTCCAAGGAATAAGCATCTTTTAATTTCATGGCTGCAATCACCATCTGCAGTGATTTTGGAGCCCAAAGAAATAAAGTCTGACACTTTTTCCACTGTTTCCCCATCTATTTCCCATGAAGTGATGGGACCGGATGCCTTGATCTTCATTTTCTGAATGTTGAGCTTTAAGCCAACTTTTTCGCTCTCCTCTTTCACTTTCATCAAGAGGCTCTTTAGCTCCTCTTCACTTTCTGCCATAAGGGTGGTGTCATCTGCATATCTGAGGTGATTGATATTTCTCTCGGCAATCTTGATTCCAGCTTGTATTTCTTCCAGTCCAGCGTTTCTCATGATGTACTCTGCATATAAGTTAAATAAGCAGGGTGATCTTCACTTTCTGCCATAAGGGTGGTGTCATCTGCATATCTGAGGTGATTGATATTTCTCTCGGCAATCTTGATTCCAGCTTGTATTTCTTCCAGTCCAGCGTTTCTCATGATGTACTCTGCATATAAGTTAAATAAGCAGGGTGACAATATACAGCCTGACGTACTCCTTTCCTATTTGGAACCAGTCTGTTGTTCCATGTCCAGTTCTAACTTTTGCTTCCTGACCTGCATACAGATTTCTCAAGAGGCAGGTTAGGTGATCTGGTATTCCCATCTCTTTCAGAATTTTCCACAGTTTATTGTGATCCACACAGTCAAAGGCTTTGGCATAGTCAATAAAGCAGAAATGGATGTTTTTCTGGAACTCTCTTGCTCTTTCCATGATCCAGCGAATGTTGGCAATTTGATCTCTGGTTCCTCTGCCTTTTCTAAAACCAGCTTGAACATCAGGGAGTTCACGGTTCACATATTGCTGAAGCCTGGCTTGGAGAATTTTGAGCATTACTTTCCTAGCATGTGAGATGAGTGCAATTGTGCAGTAGTTTGAGCATTCTTTTGCATTGCCTTTCTTTGGGATTGGAATGAAAACTGACATTTTCCAGTCCTGTGGCCACTGCTGAGTTTTCCAAATTTGCTGGCATACTGAGTGCAGCACTTTCACAGCATCATCTTTCAGAATTTGAAACAGCTCAACTGGAATTCCATCACCTCCATGAGCTTTGTTCGTAGTGATGCTTTCTAAGGCCCACTTGACTTCACATTCCAAGATGTCAGGCTCTAGATTAGTGATCACATCATCATGATTATCTGGGTCGTGAAGATCTTTTTTGTACAGTTCTTCTGTGTATTCTTGCCACCTCTTTTTAATATCTTCTGCTTCTGTTAGGTCCATACCATTTCTGTCTTTTATCGAGCCCATCTTTGCATGAAATGTTCCCTTCGTATCTCTGATATCCTTGAAGAGATCTCTAGTCTTTCCCATTCTGTTCTTTTCCTCTATTTCTTTGCATTGATCACCGAAGAAGGCTTTCTTATCTCTTCTTGCTATTCTTTGGAACTCTGCATTCAGATGCTTATATCTTTCCTTTTCTCCTTTGCTTTTCGCCTCTCTTCTTTTCATAGCTATTTGTAAGGCTTCCCCAGACAGCCATTTTGCTTTTTTGCATTTCTTTTCCATGGGGATGGTCTTGATCCCTGTCTCCTCTGCAATGTCATGAACCTCATCCCATAGTTCATCAGGCACTCTATCTATCAGATCTAGGCCCTTAAATCTATTTCTCACTTCCACTATGTAATCATAAGGGGTTTGATTTAGGTCATACCTGAATGGTCTAGCGGTTTTCCCTATTTTCTTCTATTTGAGTCTGAATTTGGTAATAAGGAGTTCATGATCTGAGCCACAGTCAGCTCTTGGTCTTGTTTTTGTTGACTGTATAGAGCTTCTCCATGTTCGGCTGCAAAGAATACAATCAATCTGATTTTGGTGTTGACCATCTGGTGATGTCCATGTGTAGAGTCTTCTCTTGTGTTGTTGGAAGAGGGTGTTTGCTATGACAAGTGCATTTTCTTGGCAAAAGTCTATTAGTCTTTGAATGAGACAGGTTAAACAAATTATTGTTGTTTTATGTTATGGCAGTTCTAGCAAACTTGTTTGTTTGAGTTTAGTACCTCAGTAATGTCCAACTCTTTGTGACCTCATGGACTGTAGCCCCCAGTCTTCTCTGGTAATGGGATTCTCCAGGCAAGAATATTGTAGTGAGTTGCCATTCCCTTCTCCAGGGGATCTTCCTGACTTAAGGTTTGAACCCAGGTCTCCTACATTGCAGGCTGATTCTTTACTGTTGAGACACCAGGGAAGCCCAGCAAACTAGTATACTTACATTTAAAGAATGATCTCTCAATATATATATTTTTCTATCCCTGTTTTTACATTTCTGAAATCCAGTGTCAGTTTTGTTTTTATTTTGCCTTACAAATACATTTAGCTAAAATAACTCTTTGGCAGTTTTATGGGATTTTAAGCAAAAGGGGACATGCAGAAATTCTCAATCTACTAAGTCTATATATAAACTTACGGAGTTATCTATTGATAATGAAATTATATTATGCCTTGACAAAAACCTTTTGTTGACATTATATTGTTAACAAAATGAGGTCCAGTGTCTTCTGCATTTGTTTTTCCATGACTTCATTTATTTCCTATGTCTGTCTTGCTAATCTTTCTCTTCCTCTATCATATTAGCTGCGATGTGTGCTCCACGTCTGTCAAACTCATTGAAGTTCTATTTTTTGATTGCTATAATGTTTCACTTTGAATGAAGTGTCCCTTTATACTTTTGCCTCCTTCGTAAAGCTTTACTTACCATTCAAGATGTCAAGCAACTGTGTCTTGGTCTGTTAATGCTTTCTTCTCCTCACTGAGATGCTGAGATCTGCCACTGGTACCATACCACCAATATACATTTTTAAAAATGTCCTTTCTAACATTTTATTGCTAGGTATTAAGTGATCTCTCTATGGCTTCCCAGGTGGTGCTAGTGGGAAAAACTCACCTGCCAGTGCAGAAGACATAAGAGATGTGGGTTCGATCCCTGGGTCAGGAAGATTCCTTCCTGGAGGAGGGCATGGAAACACACTCCAGTATTCTTCCCTGGAGAATCCCATGGACAGAGAAGCCTGGTAAGCTATAGTGCATTGAGTCTCAAAGAGCTGGACATGTCTAAAGAGACTTATCACGTAGGCATGTTTGTTTATGCCATTAGAGAGTGAATTATTTGAGGATCAAGGCTAATTATCTTTGCAGTCACATTGACTGAGATATGACTCAGAAGAATAATTGCTTAATACATGAATTAAAAATGAGTAAATGAGAGTATTAAAAAAACATGAATGGCTGAGTCATTTTTCAGGGACCACAAACCAATCTATTATTATTTATTTTAAACTTAGCATTTTCATTTTGATTCCATTTCATTGCTATCGATTACTGCAGTGTTTTTTAAATAAAAATTGGCCAGGAGAAACTTTAAATCACTTAACCTCCTTTGTATTTACTAAAAACGTAAGTAAAAAATTGCTTAAATCTTAGTTAAAATGTAGGTCAGTATTTCTTATACCTAATTTATAACACTGTGGGTAGATTGCCTTGGGCCATCCAACAGGAAAACAAAGGAATCCCATTTGCCACTTGTTCAGTTCTGTATAGTCCAGAATACTTATCCTGAAAAGGACACCTATTCAAAGAGGAGAAACAATTATCTGCAAGTGAAACAGGTAATGAAGTTTTCTCTGTGCTATAATTTTAATTTAAAGAGCATGTTTGAAAGGCTAAGAGACCCAGACAGGCAGATATTTCTTTCTTCACAGTTGTAAAATCTGTCACATCTTAGAAATACTCCCCCATTCAGTGGCAATCACAATTTTTATTCTAAAGGTTCCACATGCATGGCATATTATGTAATGGACAGCACTTCAGAATAATCTAATGAAAAGAGAACTCTTTTCCATGCTAATAAACTTCAGATTCTGCTTGTTTCAAGAAAATGAATTCAGGCTTTGAACTGCTGAGGTCCACATAAATTCAGGTTATCCATACAGCCGTGCGGAAAATCTCCAAGATGAGTTCTTTATTAATAGCGAGAATGAGTGAGTCAGTCAGCTCGTTTAATGATCTGGCCCATAATTTGAATCCATTGAAAGTTGCCTGTTAGCACCTCTGGGAGGCTGGATCAAGCATGACCTTGACTTGTGATAGCCTGAATTAAATCCCGGTATGATAGTTCCCACAGAAGCTTTGTTTTTAGCATTTGGCATGCAAGCAGACTCCTTGAGCAGCCTAATAGTTATTACTAACGTGAAAATTGTAAGGAAGTTGAAGGAAGGTTATGCTAACATGTAAAATTTATTCAAATAAAAAAGAATGGTCAATTCTATGAAACCTGGTAGAGGTCTGTTAAAAATAGTAATGTTCATGCAGGCATTTTCAGTAGGCTTCTGCAGGATATTTTGTATACATGTCTATTCCTTAGAATTTCCTATTATTTAATACATTTATGATATGTATTATAATCACATAAATACATATGTGATTGACTCTTTGCAACCCCATGGGCTGCAGCCCGCCAGGCTTCTCTGTCCTTGGGGGTTCTCCAGGCAAGAATACTGGAGTGGGTTGCCATTTCCTTCTGTAAAAGAGTAAAAAATAATCTTTCCACTTAGGGGTGTGCTTGTGTGCCTGCTAAGTTGCTTCAGTCCTGTTCTACTCTTCTCCAGGGAATCCCCCTGACCCAGGGATGGAACCCATGTCTCTTATGTCTCCTGCATTGGCAGGTGAGTTCTTAACCACTAGGGGCCACCTGGGAAGCCCCCACTTATAGATGATCTAAGTTTTATTCTCTCTTGGTACCTTGAGCTTGTGAAATCTTTAAAGTTTGTAATTCTTACCATATTTTTGGTGATAATCTACAATTTAAACTCTTTTGTTGATTTCTGCTCTACAGCAAAGCAATTCAGTTGTACATATACATATATATATAGTATTTTAAATACATTGTTATACATTCTTTTAAAAAATATTCTTTTCCATTGTGGCTTACCATAGGACACTGAATGTAGTTCCCTGTGCTCTACTTAGGACCTTATTGTTACCCATTCTATATGTAATGACTTGCATCTGCTGAACCCAACCTCCTACTGCGTCCTTCCTATAATAAAAGTCAAAAATTCTATTACATTTGAAAGTTTGAACTTTTAAATATAATAGACACTTAATTTTTTTTCAAGACTCATGTATCTTAAACATCCTCTTATCATACTTAAATATAAAAAGAATTAATCATTTTCATATGATTTGTAGGCATTGTGACATTTCTTCCTCTTTTTTTCCATGCTCCCACCTCACCATTTCACTATAGGGATGTGACATAATTCTCTGAAAGAACAAAACTTCTTTACTGGAAATTGATGACATCAAGAGTCACTACAACAGCTTTATAATGGAAAGTGTATGAATTTCATAGGGTTGCTTTAACAAAGTACCGTAAACTAGGAGCTTAAAATGACAGGTATTTATTATTTAGTAGACTTGAAGTCTAGAAGTCCGAAACAAAGTGCTGAGAGACAATTATGCTGTCTCTGAAACCTGCAGGAGGATCCTTCCTTGCCTCTTCCTAATTACTGATGATTTACTGGCAATTTCCGGCATTCCTCAGCTCGGCACTGAGCCATTCCAATTCTCCCTCTCCGCATGGGGTTCTGTGTTCCTCCCCATAGTCTACTAGCTGTGCCTGTTTGCTTCTGTGCCTAAATTTCTCTTTTTTTGTAAGCCCACTAGTCTTGTTGGATTTTGGCCTACCCTAATGAACGCATTTTAACTTGACTATCTCTATATTTCTAACAGCAACATGTAATTTTTTTTTTGATAATGACTTGGAGACAATGATTACAGTATTATAATACGGTGTAGATACGATAACTTGATTTTATTTGAAAGTGCCTCTTACTGCGAATCTAACATGTATGTCAGAAAAGATACGAGTGACCTCTTTAGACATGAAAACTAGAAATGGTCAATGCTTAAACACTGCTACTTTTAGCAGTAGCATGTAGTAGCACTTTTATTTTTGGCATTTTATTGTTGTCTGTTGTTGTTGTTTTGCTTTGTAAACCAAAAGTGATTTGATTTTATCAAAGTGTCTTCAGTTTGTTGTATTTATGACCACATCACATTAGAAATGGCATAAGTAAGTTCAGAGGAATGCACAATGCAGACTTATTTAATTTTTTGGGTATTTCTTAATTTTAGGGATCTTCAGTCTTCTAACTTGAAGTCTCCAACCCTTTGAGGGCATAGTAAAGCACTTTTACATTTTAATACTCTCCATAGTGTACAGGTTCTGGACTTTAGATCTCTCTTTTTTTTTTTCCCATTCTGAATTAGTGAATAGCAAAATGAATTACTTGTAAGTAACATGAGTTGGCTCACAAACTCAGACATCCATGACTTTCCCAACAATTCTCAGTCAGATAGAGTTCAATAATGTAATTATTTCACGATTGGGAGGGGAAAATTGAGTTTATAAAGTCAAATAAAAATCAAATAAGAATAATTCTCTCATTTATGACTATTGCTGCCAAGTGAAAATCACAGAGGGAGTTCTCTTTGAGGGTAGCACACAGATATCTAATGGAAATATGGTAGGGATAAGGCTCATTGTGATCAGATGAACAGAAATGTTAGACAAGTGCATAGCATAAAAGGATTAGAACCAATCATTTTTTCTAGGCTAACACTGGGCTCTAAAGTATGATTTTACTTGATTTTGGATTCTGTGACTAAATCTGCTGAAATAT
The DNA here is from genome assembly GCF_001704415.2 of Capra hircus. NCBI lineage: Eukaryota > Metazoa > Chordata > Mammalia > Artiodactyla > Bovidae > Capra > Capra hircus. The sequence continues at coordinate 42,644,162 of NC_030827.1, forward strand.
TTGTTCAATTTAATTTATTCTAGTTCATTGAGATAGTCTCATATGCACTATGACAGTTGTTAGATCCCATAAAAACTGATTTCTGCAGGTAGATGATCATTCAGTCCTATCTAACCATTCCATGGTTGTATGGTTAGAACAGTAATAAATTGAATTTTAGCTTTCATGCTTCCTAAATATTCAGTGTCCCTCATGAAAGAAATATCCAATGTATGTATTCATTGCATTTTCAAAGCATGATAACTAAGAAGAATCGAAATATGGTTTCCAGGTCAATTCTACCTTGGGATCACTGTGGGATTACAATACACATGTCTTTTATAAAACATGTATCAAAATATTGTTGCCCCTTCCTTTTTAAAATACACACAGCCTATTGTGCCTCTGCTACAGCTTTCAATATGTGATAGAATGAAGGGTAGGAATAGTTTCTCATTTATTACATTACCAGTTTAATAATTAGTTCATGACTCTGTGATTGTGGTCAGTTGCAGCATTTCTAATCTATCCCAGGGTCAGTCAATTTCAAATAATAAACCCATTAATCTCTTTGGTCTGACTTCACTAAAATGTATTTATGGAACAGGTTAATTGGAGCCACCATATCCATGACTGTGAGCCAGTCATTTTGAGTGATGTAGGTGGCATTAGCTCATGCCAGACCATGGTAGCCTCCTTTTCCAGAGTCAATGCCATGTTCACATCCTGGACCTAAGATGTGACTGAAGGGGTCCTTTCAGAATAGAATGAATCACACTATACCACTATTTACAGAAGAGAGCAAAGAGGTAACTGAGTACAGAAGACGTGCACCATCCAAGCAAATGGAAAGTGCTCAACTTCTATGTTGAAAGAGGGCTTGAAATGATGTAGCAGTTCATCTGTCTTTGGATCAGCATGGTTTAAAGCAGCTCTGTTTACAGAGGAAGCGTGTCCACGTTTTTCAAATGGCTCTCATGATTAAAAATTCATGTTGTACAGTCGCGTTGATTTTTACAGATAACTGATGTGATGAGAGGCTCCATGTTTAAAGTAACTACAGGATCTGACTCTAGCTTGAGTCAAGTGATTATGCAGCATTTATTCTTCTCTTTTATTCACTTATCAGGAGTCTTTTGTAATGCTTCATGTTTTACATTCAGTTCAGTTCAGTCGCTCAGTCGTGTCTGACTCTTTGCAACCCCATGAATTGCAGCATGCTGGGCCTCCCTGTCCATCACCAACTCCCGGAGTTCACTCAGACTCACGTCCATTGATTCAGTGATGCCATATTTATATAATTAATATTAGTTAATTATAATTCACTTATTTAGTGAAATTCATTTCATTATAATTCATTTATTTAGTGAAATAAATCATATTTTTCAGTTATGATTCACAGTTCGCCAGCCTGGCACCTGCTGGCAAGCAGTTACACAAAGTCAGCAAAGTCTATGCAGTAGTTTCTCCTTTAAGTTGGCTTCTCAGACTATAAACAAATCCTTTTCCCCAGTGTATAGACTTACAATATTATTCTCTCCCATCTGCTCTTTTGCCTGAAGCTAATTCCTTTTAGCGAACTTGTCTCTGTAATTTCTAGTCCTCATTTCCACAACTCTGAACTTAGTCTCTTATCCTGGATCAGCTGAAGATGCTGTGCCTTCTGCGGTTCAGATCTGGCTCTATGAGCCTACCATTCATTCTTGCATTTCTTTAAGATTTGTGAGTTTTATTATTATGAGCTATTATTATTAATATTATTGTTACTAATTCTCATCAAATTCACAGTTGTATACAAAGAGGGCTTGATGTGAGCCATGGGAGATGTAAACGCACAGGTACTAACAATGTTGTTTGATTTCTGCTTATCTTTGACTTTTGCTAGTGTAATCACAATCTTTCTCAATGTCTCCAAATAAGTTAAAAACAGATGAAAAATAACAGCAAGGTTTTAATTTCTGGCTTGTGTGCCCCTGAATGTACATGGGTAGCACCAATAATGACTGACACTGTTATTGCATTCACTGTGTGCCAGAGACTATTACGAATTGTCTGTTTTAATCTCCATAACAACCTTGTGAGAAAACAAACAAACAAAAACCAAACAAGCCCTCTGAGGGAAAAATGAAGTGATACAGAAAGTTTAAGAAACTTTCTACCTTATCGATCTGGTAAGTAGTGAAACTGCAGTTTGAACCTAGCCATATTAGTTCCAGCTGCAATAGCAAGATGCCACAGACAGGGTCACTTAGAAACAACCTAATATTACTCACAGATCTAGATGCTAGAAGGTCTAAGAACAGAGTGTCAATAGTTTGGCACCTGGTGAGAGCCCAATTCCTGGTTCCTAGACAGCCATATTGCTCTGTCTTCACATGGCAGAAAGGGTGGGGGATCTTCCCCAGTATCATTTTTATAGGGTACTAACCCCATTCATGAGGTCCCTAGATCCATCATCTAATCACTTCCCCAAAGTCCCACCTCAGATACTATCATATTGGGGGTTAAATTTCAAAATATGAATTTTGGGAGGACACCAACATTCAGTCTATAGCACCAACCAATCTAGATTTAGGGGATGTTTCTATAAACCCTAATGTATCTCGTGTGAGAATGAGAGAAGGCCTTCCCAGTTTCTATGAAAAAGAGGCATTTCCTATGGCATTTCTGTGTATCTTGAGTTTGAGAACACAGGAGTATATATTATTACTAGAAGTATATATTATTCAGTGTTTCAAGTCTAGCATCTAAATTTAAATGAATGGATATGAGCAATTAAAATTGCAGTTATTACATACGGACCATGGTTTACAAATATCTTAGACATACTTTTGAATAATTGAACAACACACTTTTCAGATAGTATTTGAAGAATTTTGCTCTATATTCTCTTTCTACCCTAAAACTCCATTTGGGAGATTTCTTTTATTCTTTTTTATAGGCATTCTTGAGCTCAGTATTCATGTTTTCTGGTGACCATGTTCATATGATATTTTATAGATGTCTTGAAACCCAGCATGACCTAGACTGAATTCCTAATCTTCCCTTGCCCCTCCCCTAAATGGTTTCTCTTTTGATTTGTGTCAGAAAACAGCACCATTATCCTCTGTCTTGTTATCTAGGCCTGAGACTACGTCTTCTTTCTTCATTTTTCCCTTCTTGCTTTCCAACACCCCCAGCCCCCAATCAAATCATTCCCATGATGTATCTTTTCTAGGTCCTTAATATCTCTCAAATTCTTTCACTTCTCTTCATCATCACAGTTTCTTAGTTGGTTCATTTTACCCCCTTGGCTACTTGTAGTAATAATTCCTATATTCTCTGGCCCTACCATGAGCTGTCTTAGTCTTTAGCTTGACATACAGCATGATGTACTTTGAGGAGGGCATGGCAACCCAGTCCAGTGTTCTTGCCTGGAGAATCCCATGAACAGAGGAACCTGGCGGGCTACAGTCCATGGGGTCGCAGAGTTGAATGCAACTGAACTGACTTAGCACGTGTGCACAACATACTTTTATCATTTGGCCCTTGTTTCCTTTTATGACTCATCTCTTACCCTTTGACAGTCTCAGCTCTTTGTACTGAGATCCTTGAAGTTCTTCAGATGAACAACATGCATATTTTACTCCTGTGGTCTGTGCATACTCTTTACTGTGTATGGCACACCCATCTCACCTCTCACTCTTCCTTCTGCCTAACTCCTGCCCACATTTTCACTCTGCTTTTCCATTCAGAATATGGCACATCATTAGCATTTGAACAATACATAGTAAATGGATCATAAAATGGATGTAGATGGTCAGCTTAGAGAAGTATTAGACTAGTTTAAAGAAGCAGAAGCGTTTGTGTTAGAGAAAGTGGGTGGTATTTCTAAATAGCTAAAGTCAAATTTTAAAAAACATAGCTTAGTTCAAAGGCTTCCCTGGTAGCTCAGTTGGTAAAGAATCTGCTTGCAGTGCAGGAGACCCAGGTTTGATCCCTGGGCTAGGAAGATTCCCTGGAGAAGGAAATGGCAACCCACTCCAGTATTCTTGCCTGGGAAATTTTAGGGACAGAGAAGCCGGGTGGGTACAGTCCATGGTTCGCAAGAGTCTGATATGTCTTGGTGACTAAAGCACCACACCTTGGTTCAAGAGTAAGGTTTTAATAAAGGAAGGTATTTATTTGTCATATGATTCTAAAAGACAGATGAACTAGTTTCTATATTAATAATAGGTAGACTGCATATTAATATTTCATTTTCAGTTTTCCCAGTTAAAACTCTTCATATCCATAGTTATTAAAAAGAACTGTGCACTGAGACGACCCAGAGGGATGGTACAGGGAGGAAGGAGGGAGGGGGTTCAGGATGGGGAACACGTGTATACCCGATTCATGTTGATGTATGGCAAAACCAATGCAATATTATAAAGTAATTAACCTCCAGTTAAAATAAATAAATTTATATTTTTTAAAAAAGGACTGTGCTGAGTTTCTAAACTTAGGTTCATGACATCTTTATAGTAACTTCTGTGTATACACCTTTTCCTGAACTGGAGAGATCAGTTTATGTCTTTCTTGTTACACTGTCTGTTTCCTGAAACTATAGGCCATTAATATTTATTTTCTAGAATGTAAAAATGTATGACACACAATAGGTGTTTTAGGCACTTTTTGTTGAATGAGTGATTTAAAGAATGAAGAAAATCATATTAACCATTTCCCACCCATTGATCCCTTCAACTCTGCTCCTTGATTATAATTCCCATTTTTCCTTCTTATATTTAGAATTGAACCCAATTTCTCTCCCTCACTGCAACACTCCCCCACTTACCTACAGTGACATGCTTCTTGATTAAAACTTGCAATTTCAATAAGTGTCCCAATAGTTGTTTATACAATGCTCTACATTTCCATGTTGCAAAGACACAGAACTCAGCAAGATAACAGCTTAAGAGAAGAGGATTTGTCTGTAAGATCAGGAGCCTCAGACTCTAGAAGAGGTTGAGATGAGGACAAGGGGAGGTGACTCACAGAAGGACTTTTGGAGTACTCCAGTATGGTTCTTAGTTACTGGAAAATAAGCGCTCTGAAGAAGAAGCAGATATGAGAGTGCATTCTACAGGGAGAAGAAAAGGAAGGGAGATAGCCATGGAAGTAATCTCACAATCTCTGATATTATTTTTTTTAAAAGCAACAGTTCCAATAATGATAATATGCTATCTGCTTTCTAGTTTCTAAATACTCTTAAAAAGCTCAGGTGCAGAATAATAAGCAAGGACAGGTTAAATTTGGAACAGGTTTTTCAGAATTAGAGCACCTTGCTTTTCCAGTGCTTCGTGCAGATGTGAAAGTTATGGAAATAGTTAAAAATCCTGAACCTATAATTACGCCTTTTATCTTAACATTTTAACTGGGATCTTGCTTGGAAAGAGCTTTTGTTTCATTTCTTCCCCATTCCTGCCCCTGCCATTTTGTTTGTTTGAGAGAAGGCAGAAACATAGGTGATGGAATAACACTGGATTAAGAATAGAATGAGCACACTAAACAGCAAGTAAGATGTCTCTAGGAAGCATTTGTTTCCGTCTGTGCGTGTGGCACCTATAGGTGGCTGGGCCCGTGGGTCAGTGGTCTTCATTGTTTTTATTCTTTAGACCCAGGCGTACTCATTGTACTGGCTCTCCCTGAATCACTCTGAGTTCGGGATGTTACATCATGAACTTTTTCACAGCTGGGTTGATTGACTATGCTATGTGCCAAGATGATAAAATTGGAAATACTTTTGTGTAAATTCTCTCAAAGTCTTATTCCTCTCTGTTTATACACAGCTAGTAACAGAGAGTGGTCAAAGGAAAAGAATACAAACTTCCAAGAAAGCAAGTGGTACGTGACAGAAGTCACGAGAAAGCAAGAGAAAAAGTCCCTGACATTTCAAGGCAGAGGCAAGCCATACTTTTTCAGTTATGAGTAACTAAGATTTCCTTTCTTAACTTTTTATTTTATATTTGAATATAGTTGATTAACAGTATTGTGATAATTTCTTATGGTGCCATTTATGTGAGCACCTTAAGTCCACCTCATTTTCATCTTTTCTCTGTCCGTTCCACCAGGGCATCTAAGTATGATGGATGCCATAGTTGACCTCATTGCAACTTAAAGACTGACTCTTTCCCCATTTTTCTCCTATGTGTTTTCCAAGGGGATAGGCTGCTTACCTGGCGTATAGGCAAATGCAGGCGATAAAGGGCCAGTCCTTTACTCTCTTCCTCCTTCTTACCACCTTCCAGGAATAAATGTCCTCTTTGTCATCCCCTATCCTTCATAAGTCTATCCTATGCTTCCCTGGTTGCTCAGATGGTAAAGAATCTGCCTGCAAAGCAGGAGACCTGGATTTGACTCCTGGGTTGGGAAGATCCCCTGGAAAAGGGAATGGTAAACCACTCCAGTATTCTTACCTGGAGAATCCCATGGACAGAGCAGCCTGGCAGAGTACACTTCCTGGGCTCGGGAAGATGGGACATGACTGAGTGACTAACACTCTCATCTCCATCCTTCATAAGTCTGAGGATGATACTACAGTACAATTTCTTTCCAGAGAGCAGATAGAGTATGATTGGCTCTTGGCATACACTGGAGTGATGCCTGCAGTTTTAGTTCAGTATAAGCTCACACCGTAGGGAAACAGCCATGTGTTCTGACTGCCAAAAAATACAAATAAAAGTTATGGCAATGCACAAAATTTCCCTCAGCCTTTTTTTTAAAGAGTTTGCCTACAAACACAACTAATGACAATTATTTGTACAGATTAAATTATGTTTATCAAATTAATCAAATAAGTTAATAAAAATTACATTGAAACAGAAATTTCTAAGCAGTCAAGAGAAAATGCAAGCTTTGCTGATCACCAGTCCTGCTGAGTTTTTGTGTGGTGCTGGTAGAAATTTAGATATCTTTATAGACTACAACAGCCTCTAAATTAAAAGCACCTTGTACTTACTACGAACAAAACTAGTGGAGGTGATGGAATTCCAGCTGAGTTATTAAAAACCCTTAAAGATAATGTTGATAAAGTATTGCATTCAATATGTCAACAAATTTAGAAAACTCAGCAGTGGCCACAGGGTTGGAGAAGTTGTTTACAATCCCAAAGAAGGGCAATGCCAAAGAATGTTCAAACTACCATATAATTGCACTCATTTCACATGCTACTAATGTTGTGATCAAAATCCTTCAAGCTAGGCTTCAGCAATATGTGAACCAAGAACTTACAGATGTTCAAGCTGAATATAGAAAAGGCAGAGAAACCTGAGATCAAATTGCCAGCATTCTTTGAATCATGGAGAAAGCAAGGGAGTTCCAGAAAAACATCTACTTCAGCTTCATTGATTACACTAAAAGCTTTGACTATGTGAATCACAACAAACTGTTGAAAATTTTTAAAGAGATATGAGTACTAGACCACCTTACCTACCTCCTGAGAAACCTGTTTGCCAGCCAAGAAATAGCAGTTAGAACTGGACATGGACCAATAGGCTGGTTCAAAATTGGGAAAGGAATATATCAAGGCTATATATCTTCACCTTGCTTATTTAACTTAAATGTGAAATGTGTACATCATGTGAAATGCCTGGCTGGATGAATCATAAGCTGGAGTTAAGATTGCTGGGGGAAATACCAGCAACCTCAGATATGCAAATGATAACACTTCACTGGCAGAAATTGAAGAGGAACTAAAGAGCCTCTTGATGACGGTGAAAGAGAAGAATGAAAAACCTGGCTTGAAATTCAACATTAAAAAAGCTAAGATCATGGCATCTGGTCCCATCACTTTATAGCAAATAGAAGGGGAAAAACTGGAAGCAGTGACAGATTTTCTTTTCTTGGGCTCCAAAATCACTGCAGACAGTGACTGCAGCCATGAAATTAATAGACCCTTGCCCCTTGGAAGGAAAGATATGACAAACCTAGATAGTGTATTAAAAAGTAGAAACATCACTTTGCTGTCATAGGTCCATATAGTCAAAGCTATGGTTTTCCCAGTAATCATGTATAGGCATGAGATTTGGACCATAAAGAAGGGTGAGTGCCAAAGAATCAATGCTTTTGAATTGTGGTGCTGGAGAAGACTCTTGAGAATCTCTTGGACTGCAAGAAATCAAACCAGTCAATCCTAAAGGAAATCAACTCTGACTATTCATTGGAAAGACTGATGCTGAAGCTCTAATACTTTGACCACCTAATGCAAAGAGCATACTTAACCGGAAAAGACCCTGATGCTGGGAAAGACTGAAGGTAAAAGAAGAAGGGGGCAGCAAAGGATGAGATGGTTAGATAGCATTCCTAATTCAATGGACATGAAATTGAGTAAACTTGGAGAGAGAGTGGAGGACGGGGGAGCCTGGCATCCTTCAGTCCAAGGAGTTGCAAAGAGTCCATCTGTCTTAGTAACTGATGACAACAACAATGTATTAACCGCACCGTCTATAATACTTTACCATTTTCAGTACCCTTCAGCATACTTTGTCAACAATAATTATAATGGGCAAAGTAGCTCCTTATTTTATGAGGCAGAATCTGGAAATCCAAGTGGTTTCACACTAAGGGAATAAGATAGAGCTAGAAAGTGAGCTTCACACAATGAGTTTATTACCCTTTATTATAGACTTTATGGTTGCGTTCTCCTAAAATTCATCTGTTAAAGCTCTCACCCCCAATATAATGGTATTTGGAGGTGGGGTAATAAGGTAGAATTAGGCTTAGCTGAGGTCATGAGAGTGGGGCTGTTTTGATGGGATTAGGTCCTCTATAAGGAGAGACACCAGAGGACTTGCTTTCTTGCTTTCTCTGTGGGCACAAAGAAGAGGTCATGTGAGCATATGGAGCCAACAGCAAAGACCTCAGAATAAAATTTCCATCACAGGCACCTTGATCTTGGATGTCTCAGCCTCCAGTACAATGAGAAATGATTGCTTGTTTTTTAAGCAGTCCATCTTTGGTATTTTGCTACGGCAGCCCTAGCAACTAGCTGGGCTTCCCAGGTAGTGCTCATGGTAAGGAACTGGCCTGCCAGTGGAAGACACAGGTTCAATCCCTGTGTGGGGAAGATCCCCTGTAGGAGGGCAGGACAACTCACTCCAGACTTACCTGAGAATTCCACGGACAGAGGAGCCTGGCGGGCTGCTGTCCTTAGGGTCGCACAGAATTGGACACAACTGAACTGACTTAGCACGCATGCATGATGCAGCAAGTAGTTGTTAAATGGCTAGTAGCCTATGTGACTTGAAGCCATAACCAATATCTGGTGTGTTATTATTTTATTCATTCATTCATTCTTTTTATACATTAATTCTTTCACTCCAAAAGCTTTCATTCAGTACCTGTTTGTGCCAAGAAGTATGCCCAGTTACAGAGATAAGAAATAAGCAAGCCATATTCAAGTCGTTCACATTTTGATAGGGGAGTGACTCACAGAAGAAGATAATTATAATATTATTTGATAAATGCAATATTCAAGGTGTTTAAAAAGGAGTTTTGGAATCACAAAGGATCTTTGGAAGCACAGAGGAGCTCATTCAGCTTAAGGGGACTCAGGAAATGGTTCACAAGGAAGGTAACCTGGACGACATTTGAAAGTAGGACCTGTGAGACTTGGAACTCATCCACCCAGCTGCATTCAAGGAGGACGCAGCTGATGGAAGCAAGGAGGGCTGACCTCACTGCGGCAGGCGGCTGTAGGTCTGGGGCTGCATGTCTAGCCTTACGGTGGACAGCAACCTAGCATTACTGCCTATTCCAACATCCCCCAGAGAGTTTCTGTTAAACCCAGATTCTGAATCTTGACCCAGACCCGACCTACCTAAACAGACTCTCTAGACACAATGCAGTGGAATAAGCATATTTAATAAGCACTCTAGGTGATACTAACACACGCTGAGGTTAGAATGAATAGCAGTGCACTCAGATGCAGGAGTAAAAAGCAGGCTTTTCTCTGTATTTCAGCATGGATGAATTCTGATGTCAGATTTCCTACACACTCTTTTACATGATCCTTTATACTCCAGTTTTCTCTTTGCAGCACTGAAACTTCTTCACAGCTCTACTTTCAAAGCATTCATGGAGTTAATACTGCTTTGTCAGTAAAATGATCTTTCCCTTTCTTCTTGATTAATAAGCAGAGTGTCATCTTTTTTTTTCCCATCAAGCTGGTACAATTCTATTCTACTTTTACCTGAAAGATCTTACAGTTGGCTAATAAGAACTGAAGCCACACTGCACCAGGCCTCATGAACCGTTACTGCTAAATAGAGATATATCCCCCTCAGCATCTTTTTATCCCACTCTCTCAAAAATCCCTCCCTGAATTTCAGCCACTTCACAAGCGTCCATTAATGATATTTAATTTCCTCTGAAAATATTGAATGTATAATTAAGATTAAGCTGCTCTAAGGGTTTTCCCTAGATTTGAGCTTGACACTTCCTTCTGTGTGGAAGTATGTCACTTAACCTCTTTACCTCTCTTCTTCTGTAAGTGGAGAATGTCAAATTTACTTGCCCCGAGAAAAGCTTTCTGGATAGTCAGCAGCGGTGTTATTCAACTGTTTGGCACATAAAAACTGCCAAATAACAGCTATGTGATGTGCTGGGCAAAGCTCTCTTCGGAACATCTGTGGTACCTGACCCTTTTGTGATTCTCTTTTCTTGACAAATTATGTCATAGTGCCTCACTACACATGAAGGAGCAACAATATATAATACATGATTAAAATGAAATTTTTTTACCATCTATGTTAAATAGGAACAAAGAACAACAGTAATGTGTCACCGCAGTTCCAGTTCCAGTTCAATCGCTCAGTTGTGTCCAACTTTTTGCAACCCCAGGGACTGCCCCACGCCAGGTTTCCCTGTCCATCTCCAACTCCCGGAGCTCGCCCAAACTTATGTCCATGGAGTCAGTGATGCCATCCAACCATCTCATCCTCTGTGGTCCCCTTCTCTTCCCACCTTCAATCTTTCCCAGAATCAGGGTCTTTTCTAGTGAGTCAGTTCTTTGCATCAGGTGGCCAAAGTATTGGAGTTTCAGCTTCAGCATCAGTCCTTGCAATGAATATTCAGGACTGATTTCCTTTAGGATAGACTGGTTGGATCTCCTTGCTGTCCAAGGGACTCTCAAGAGTCTTCTCCACAGTTCAAAAGCATTAATTCTTTGGTGCTCAGCTTTCTTTATGTTCCAACTCTCATATCCATACATGACTACTGGAAAAACCAAAGCTTTGACTAGACGGACTTTTTTGGCAAATTAATATTTCTGTTTTTTAATATGTTGTCTAGGTTGAGCATAGCTTTTCTTCCAAGGAGCAAGTGTCTTTTACTTTCATGGCTGCAGTCACTGTCTGCCATGATTTTGGAGCCCAAGAAAATAAAATTTCTCACTGTTTCCATTGTTTCCCCATCTATTTGCTGTCAAGTGATGGGACTGGTTGCCACAGTATTTGATGCCACCATGGTATTTGATGCAATTTGAAACCCAGTATTTTAATGGAAGGATTTCAGAAAACACCAGATAGCAATATGAGGGTGTCACTGGGAACTTTTCTTCCATTCTTTCAAAGAACTCTGTGTCCCTATCTATTCAAAGGAAAAGAACATGTTCTGTATAATCACAATGGCCTTCAGGACTGAGTTATTTTTGGTACTTTTGCCTTCTTCACCAGACCAGTTGATTATACAGAATCTTTAAATTTGTCTATGTCCTCCCAATTCCACTCCTAATTTCTATTTTGTTTTATCTATTATATCACCTTCTCTCTATTGTGTTTTAATTGTTCCTTATCAACTGGTCCATATGTTTCCTTTTCACATCTCTTCTTAACCATTCTTCACATAGCAACCAGAGTGATTCTTAAAAAAAAAATCAAATCTCGCTTTTCTGCCCTTAAGTTCTTGGTTGGCTTTCTACTGAACATAGGATTGTACGTAGTCTCCATATCACAAGTTACAGACCTGGCTATGTTGACTTCTGCTTACTTCTCTGGCCTCATTTTGAGCCATTATTTCACTGTTGCTCCAGTGAATTGTCCACCTTTTCGTCCATAGAATATACCAAGCTCTGTCCTACCTCAGAGCACCTGTATAGTGTTTCTCCTGCAGAACTTCTATGCAACATGTCTCACCCTTACTTATTATCACTCTTCATCTCAACTTAAATGTTGTAAGATAGAGATTCTAAGTGACATCTAAAAAAAATCTCAGCAGGTCTCTCCCCTTCATGCTTTAATAGACAACATGCTTATTACCTTCCAAGCACTTTTATAATTTGCAATTATTCATTTATGTATTCATTTGTCTAACGTTTGCCGTATGAACTTGACCATAAGCTCCTTGTGAGCACAAGCCAGGTCTTTTTAACTTACTACTGTGTACCTTGTGCAGAGAATACTGCCTGACAGTTAGTAGAAATTTAATAGATGGTTGTTGAATAAATAAATGAGTAATAAGGTAGATCTTGTTTCTGAATGCCCTTTTGTAAAAGAGCTCCTGATTAGTTTGTATTAAAAAAAACCCCAAAACCCTAGAGATACACTGATAGTAGGAGATGAAAGAGCTTAAATTAAATCTATGAGTGAAGATGTAATAAAGAGAAATGGAAGAGAGTGAGGGAATAGCTGTTGAATAGATGAATAAGAGCGAAAGAAAAACAGAAACAGAGGAAACCCTCACTGTGGGCTGCCAAAGGAGTGATTATAATTTCTTACATTTGATTTGTAATTTTTTGATATGCTCTTGATGTAAACTCCTACTTAGCCTTCCTAAGTCTTCAGAAAGATATGCTAATATGAATAGCAAATGAGTATTTATGTTTTATGGGTATTATCTATTTTTGCATAAGAAATTACCAGAAAAATTAGCACCTTAAAAATTTACATTGACTATCTAATAGTTTATGTGGTTTAGGAGTCTGAGCATGATTTAGCTGGGTTCTGGATCCATCACACTTCAGGATCCACCACATGGTTGAATGAAAGTACTGGTCAGGACTAAAGTCTCATCTGAAGGCTTCCTCTTAAGCTGTTGGACTTAGGATATCTGTTCCTTTCCAGGTAGTTCTTTCCAATATGACAGTTTGCTTCATTGAAGTCTGCAGTCCAGAAAGCTGTAGAGTGTCTCTGCTAAAAAGGATGGAAACCACAATCTTTTGCTACCTATACAGAGAAGTGTGGTAGTGTGCATATTAAAACTTCAGCATCCTGTCAGTTGAAAGCAAGTCACTAGGTATAGCTTACATTCAGGATGAGAGGATTGTCCTAGAGGTCATTGTGGGCCCACTTGGAAGTCACCTACCACAATATATTTCTTGATGTTTTGATGATGTGTGTGTGCGTAAATCAAAGACAGGATGACATTCAATATTTAAAATTATACAACAGGCTGTTGCAGGAACAGGATGTTGGAATGGAGTTATCCATGAAAACACATATTTCCTGAAAATATGAAGAACATTTGAGACAGCCCTTCACAAGGTGTGGCTGCTACTGCTAAGTCACTTCAGTCATGTCCGACTCTGTGTGACCCCATAGACGGCAGCCCATCATGCTCCCCCGTCCCTGGGATTCTCCAGGCAAGAACACTGGAGTGGGTTGCCATTTCCTTCTCCAATGTGTGAAAGTGAAAAGTGAAAGTGAAGTTGCTCAGTTGTGTCTGACTCGTAGTGACCTCCTGGACTACAGCTTACCAGGCTGCTCCGTCCATGGGGTTTTCCAGGCAAGAGTACTGGAGTGGGTGGCCATTGCCTTCTCCGTTACAAGGTGTGGAGAGAGGCCTGAATTATATTATTTTGTTCTCAAGGGATGCTTGGACCTTAGATTCCAACATATTTCAATAATTTGATTATTCAGAGCATTGCTGTAACTCTCCACTTTTCCTTCCCTTACAAGTCCTTTGGAGATATGATAGACTCAGAAGTTCTAAATATTGCCAGAGATTTAAGGGGATTTGTATAACAATTGTGAATAGAGGGAGTTTTACAAGGCTTTGCACCATAGAGTCGATTTGCTTCAGTGGAACAAAGTTCCCAAGTTATTTTATAGTACATCTTGGCTTAAGGTCTAACAGAAAGTTCTTTAGTGATCTAGCACTAACTTTGTGACTTGTAAGCTCCCTGAATGATTAAATTAGAAAGATGTTCTATTTTAATGCAATTATCTATTATTAACCTGCTGTTGTTGTTCAGTTACCTGGTTGTGTCCGACTCTTTGTGACCCCATGGACTGCAGCACTCCAGGCCTTCCTGTCCCTAACTATCTCCTGGAGTTTGCCCAAGTTCATGTTCGTTGCTTCAGTGATGCCATCCAGCCATCTCATCCTCTGACGCCCTCTTCTCCTTCTGCCCTCAATCTTTCCCAGCATCAGGGATATTTTCAATGAGTCATCTGTTCAAATCAGATGACCAAAATATTGGAGCTTCAACTTCAGCATCAGTCCTTCCAGTAATATTCAGGGTTGATCTTCCTTAAGATTGACTGGTTTGATCTCTTGCTGTCCAAAGGACTTTCAGGATCCTTCTGCAGCACCACAGTTGAAAGGCATCAACTTTTTTTTTTTTTATGTTAAGCAGATGTATTTATTAAAAATAATGCTAATATACTCCTGGGGCACACTGATTCCAAGAGGGTGTTTGCAGCAGATTGCATTATAATTAACAGCTAAATAATAAAGGCTTTTTTTTTTTTTTTTTTATCTTACAGAGTCACTAAATAATAGAAGGAAAGGAAAGAGTAGGGCTGATCCAGTGGAGGCTGATGCTGGTATCAGTGTTCCCTAAGCATCTGTTTGGTTGGCAGCCTGGGCAAAGCCTGTATCTAAAGGGTTAATGGGGGTCCAAAGTGATTTTTGCACTGAGCTCCTCCCATGATGCCAAGAGGCATGGGGTTGAGAACAGAGCAGAACCAAACAGTTTATTAAACTGTTGAAATTGTTAAAAATGTTGAAACTTGAAACTGTTTAAAAGCCAGTTCAAGATTTTCATAAACACTATTCCAAAATGTTAGTTTTAAAAATGTTAGTAGCAATGTGAGCATTCCCCGTGTCTTCCTCCCCTCCCTTCCCTCTCTCTCAAAATAAAACATGAAACACCCAGTGTAAAAAAAAAAAAAAAAAACAAAAACACTTCAGGGAGGAGCATTTGTCCACCATTTGGAAAGAAAGGTGAGGAGGGGAGCAGATGGCATGTAGCAGATTTGCACTTATTAACTTATATCACTCTTATTTAGGATCAACTGAGATGTACTGAGTATTTATCTATGTGCCAGGCATTGTGTTAAACATTGTTTTCAGGTGCTAACATATAGAATGTTCAAAGGACTCTGGTGGACTAAACAGTTACAAGGGTTGATAGTAGAAAAGTCATTCAAAATTTTTTAGTTTTAGTTATTTATAAAATAATTATTCAAAATGATACAATGGGAAGCCCCTTTTATATATCAGTGTTATTGAAAGTTGATTTCAGGAGCTCTCCATTTTTTTTTCATCGCAATAATATAAGAATGCAGTTGTGACAATAAATGGCTTTATTTGCTTGGTGAATGCCTGTATATGTGATGGTTGACATTCTGAGATTAATGACACCTTCCAAAAAGAGCAGGTAGAAATTAGGGTTTCCCTGGTGGCTCAGATGGTAAAAGAATCCACCTGCAATGCAGGAGACCAGGTTTGACCCCTGGGTTGGGAAGATCCCTGGAAAAGGGAACAGCTACCGACTCTACCGTTCTTGTTTGGAGAATCCCATGGACAGAGGAGCCTGGTGGGCTGCAGTCTCTGAGGTCGCAGAGAGTCAGACATGACTGATCGACTAAGCCCACACAGAAGTTATTAATGGTGTCACCTAATTGCCCCACAGGGTGCTTTCCCTTTGGAACCACAGGGGAGATGGCTACATTGCTTCTATCAGTGATAGGGTTACTGAAACCTCAGTCAGATGCCAGCTCCTTCTACTTCCCCCAAAGTGAAATCAGATGTAGCTTTTCTAAGTTGGGTACCCCATCTGTCCTGGTGTTTGTTCTCATTAAGCCCAAGGAAGGAATAGTCAATTTTGCAAAAACTTATTTGGTGTGGGAGTTGATAGAGGTGCATTGTTCACAAGGGCCTGCTGTGGGGAGAACAGTTGACTGAGAGCCTGATGCTGAGGCCATTATTCTCCTAGACTGCTACCAGCCAGTGGCTGAGCCTGGCAGAGGTACTGTGGGGGCTTTTCTCCAATTTTGGACTTTTCTAATAGGAGGGACTCCCATCCGGCCTGACGGAGGCTTTCTTGGTACTGGGCTTTGGTATGAGGCTCTTCCTACTCCGTTCTTTCTTCTGTATCTCCCTTTACAAGCATCAGACCTGAAAGCTCTTCCCATCTATTTCTGCTCCCTCCTCCTTTCCTGTTTGTACAGAGAACTTGACTCCCTAAATCTCTTGAGCATGTCTAACACCATCTTGGTGTCAATGTATTGAAGGATCTGAACAGGCCTGGGATGAGTTCACCATTGCAGGTGACAGTTGTGTCATATACTATTAGAGAGGGCATGCCCAGTATCTGGAATCATCATGAAGAACGTGGGGGTACTGAGGAGGCTGGGAATGGCACTGATACATACTTCATTTTGATCTAAGCAGGGTTACATTTCGAGCATGGCATTTTATTTAGTAAATCAAAGCAGTGTTTTATCACATTAGAAGGACTTTTTCTTTTAAAAATAGGATTTCTAAACCTGAAATGTGTTTTTCGAGGATAATTAAGTTATTCAGATTACTATGTTTGCAGTTTGTGACAGATGGATGAGGTGGTTCAATATAATATTAAAAAAAGAAAACACTATCAGTGGGTCCAGAAATGCATATTTGGATTGAGCTCATCTGTTTCCTGTGTTTTTGGATGTATTTTGATGTGTGCTGGGGAAGTTTGTCATTGACTGGGACCAAAACCCAGAATATGAAAACTTAGTTCATCTTAAGTTAGAACAATCCAAAACTGATACTTCCCTGGTAAAATCATGATAGCTTAAATTCACAGCAGGATTTATACACATCTTTTGAAAAAGGAGACATTTCTGGTCTCCATGATAGGAGAGTTCAAGTCCATCTTGTACCCATTATATCCTCAGTTGTCTGTGTCATGTGTCATATAGGGTAGATGGTCAAAGATATTTGGTGAAAAAAAGTAAAGGTCGTTATAATCAGGATAGTTTTAATTGTGAGTAAATGTGACTCTGTTTTGACCATTTTTATATGTAGAATAATCTGGTAATCACAACTGGTTGCAAACGTGTCTGTTCTGTTATCTGTGTTTAACACTGGGTCACACAGTGGTAAAGATCCATCTGCTAATGCAGGAGATCCAAGAGACACAGTCGGATCCCTAGGTCAGCAAGATTCCCCTGGAGGAGGAAATGGAACATTCCAGGAAATGTTCTTGCCTGGAAAATCCCATGAGCAGGGGAGCCTGGTAGGCCATAGCCCATGGAGTCCCAAAGAGTCAGACACAGATGATTAACTGAGCATACTACTTAGGTGATCAGTAAACAGGGGATTGATGTTGGTAGGTGCTGACTCACACATGACTTTGTTTCGGATTTTTTTTCAAGTGATCAAGGTGCACTACCATAATAAATGTCTTGTTGTTCAGTCTCCTAAGTCATGTCTGACTCTTTGTGACCCCATGGACTATAGCATGCCAGGCTTCTCTGTCTTCCAGTCCTCTTTTTCCAAAGAGGGGCTCTTTGTATCAGGTAGCCAAAGTATTGTAGCTTCAGCCACAGAATCAGTCTTTCCAATTAATATGCAGGGTTGATTTCCTTTAGGATTGACTTTGATCTTCTTGCTCTCCAGGGAACTCTCAGGAGTCTTCTCTAGCACCACAATTCAAAAGCATCAGTTCTTTGGCACTCAGCCTTCTTTATGTTCTAACTCTCACATCTGTACATGACTATTGGAAAAACCATAACTTTGACTATATGAACCTTTGTCGGCAAAGTGATGTCTCTCCTTTTTAATATACTGTCTTGGTTTGTCATAGCTTTTCTTCCAATGAGCAAGTATCTTTTAATTACGTGGCTGAAGTCACTATCTGCAGTGATTTTGGAGCCAAAGAAAATAAAATCTGCCGCTGTTTCCACTTTTTCTCCATCTATTTGCCATGAAGTGATGGAGCCAGATGCCATGATGTTAGCTTTCTTAATGCTAAGTTTCAAGTCAGCTTTTTCATTCTCCTCTTTCACCCTCATTATGAGGCTCTTTAGTTACTCTTCATTTCTGCCATTAGATTGGCATCATTTGCACATCTGAGGTTGTTGCTGTTTCTCCCAGCAACCTTGATTTCAGCTTGTGCTTCATCCAGCCCAGCATTTCACATCACGCACTCTGCACTTTAGTGAATTAAGCAGAGTGACAATATACAGCCTTGTCATACTCCTTTTCCAATTTTGAACCAGTCGGTTCCACATAAGGTTATAACCATTGCTTCTTGACATGCATACAGGTTTCTTAGGAGACAGGTAAGGTGGTCTGGTGCTCCTATCTCTTTAAGAATTTTCCACAGTTTCTTGTGATCCACATAGTCAAAGGCTTTAGTGCAGTCAGTGAAACAGAAGTAGATGTTTTTCTGAAACTCCTTTGTTTTCTCCATGATTCAGTGAATACTGGCAGCTTGATCTCTGGTTCTTCTGCCTTCTCTAAACCCAGCTTTTACATCTGGAAGTTCTCAGTTCAGATACTGCTGAAGCCTAGCTTGAAGGATTTTGAGCACAATCTTGCGAGCATGTGAACTACGTGAAAATGTGCAATAGTTTGAACATTATTTGCTATTGTCCTTCTTTTGGATTGTAATTAAAACTGACCCTTTCCAGTCCTGTGGCCACTGCTGAGTTTTCCAAGTTTGCTGACATGTTGAGTGCAACACTTTAACCACATTATCTTTTGGGATTTTAAATAAATCAGCTGTAATTGTGACATCTCCACTAGCTTGGTTCATAGTAATGCTTCTTAAGGCATACTTAACTTCACACCCCAGGATATTCAGCTCTAGGTGTGTAAAGGTTGTTACAACATATAAACCTGTATCAGTTCAGTTCAGTTCAGTTGCTCAGTTGTGTCCGATCTTTTGCGACCCCATGATTCGCAGCACACCAGGCCTCCCTGTCCATCACCAACTCCCAGAGTTCACGCAAACTCACGTCCATTGAGTCAGTGATGCCACCCAGCCATCTCTTTCTCTGTCGTCCCCTTCTCCTCCTGCCCCCAATTCCTCCCAGCATCAGAGTCTTTTCCAATGAGTCAACTCTTCGCATGAGGTGGCCAAAGTACTGGAGTTTCAGCTTTAGCATCATTCCTTCCAAAGAAATCCCAGGGCTGATCTCCTTCAGAATGGACTGGTTGGATCTTCTTGCAGTCCAAGGGACTCTAAAGAGTCTTCTCCAACACCACATTTCAAAAGCATCAGTTCTTCGGCGCTCAGCCTTCTTCACAGTCCAACTCTCACATCCATACATGACCACAGGAAAAACCATAGCCTTGACTATACAGACCTTAGTCGGCAAAGTAATGTCTCTGCTTTTCAATATGCTGTCTAGGTTGGTCTTAACTTTTCTTGAATACCAGACCACCTGACCTGCTTCTTAAGAAACCTATATGCAAGTCAGGAAGCAACAGTTAGAACTGGACATGGAACAACAGACTGGTTCCAAATAGGAAAAGGAGTACATCAAGGCTGTATATTGTCACCCTGCTTATTTAACTTCTATGCAGAGTACGTCATGAGAAACGCTGGGCTGGAAGAAGCACAAGCTGGAATCAAGATTGCCGGGAGAAATATCAAGAACCTCAGATATGCAGATGACACCACTCTTATGGCAGAAAGTGAAGAGGAACTAAAAAGCCTCTTGATGAAAGTGAAAGAGGAGAGTGAAAAAGTTGGCTTAAAGCTCAACATTCAGAAAACGAAGATCATGGCATCTGGTCCCATCACTCCATGGCAAATAGATGGGGAAACAGTGGAAACAGTGGTCAGACTTTATTTTTAGGGGGCTCCAAAATCACTGCAGATGGTGATTGCAGCTATGAAATTAAAAGACACTTACTCCTTGGAAGGAAATCTGTATTAAAATACCTAAAACTCTATAACAGTGAAATTTTTTAGTGTAAGCTGTGCTTGTACTACACCATGTTATACTACAGTGAGTTTCAAGTACATGTGAAGGAGATGGTGCTGCCATTTCCTCCCTTATTCACTTCAGTTCAGTTGCTTAGCTGAGTCTGACTCTTTGGGACCCCATGGACTGCAGCATGCCAGGCCTGCCTGTCCATCACCAACTCCTGGAGCTCGCTTAAACTCATGTCCATCGAGTCGGTGGTGCCATCCAACCATCTCATCCTCTGTCGTCCCTTTCTCCTCCTGCCTTCAATCTTTCCTGGCATCAGGGTCTTTTCAAATGAGTCACTTATTTGCATCAGATGGCCAAAGTATTGGAGTTTCAGCTTCAGCATCAGTCCTTCCAATGAATATTCAGGACTGATATCCTTTAGGATAGACTGGTTGGATCTCCTTGTTGTCCAAGGGACTCTCAAGAGTCTTCTCCAACAGCACGTTCAAAAGCATCAATTCTTCGGTGCTCAGCTTTCTTTATAGTCTGACTGTCACATCCATACATGACTACTGGAAAAACCGTAGCTTTAACTAGATGGACCTTTGTTGGTAAAGTAATGTCTCTGCTTTTTAATATGCTATCTAGGTTGGTCATAGCTTTTCTTCCAAGGAGCAAATGTCTTTTAATGTCATGACTGCAGTCACCATCTGCAGTGATTCTGGAGCCCCCCAATAATAAACTCTGTTACACTTTCCACTGTTTCCCCATGTATTTGCCATGAAGTGATGGGACTGGATGACATTATCTTCGTTTTCTGAATGCTGAGTTTTAAACCAGCTTTTTCTCTCTCCTCTTTCATTTTCATCAAGAAGCTCTTTAGTTTTTCTTCAGTTTCTGCCATAAGGGTGGTGTCATCTACATATCTGAGGTTATTGATATTTCTCCTGGCAATATTGATTCCAGCTTGTGCTTCATTCAACCCATGATGTACTCTGCAGATAGGTTAAATAAGCTGAGTGAAAATATACAGCCTTGACATAGTCCCTATAGCTTTCCCTATTTGTAACCAGTCTGTTGTTCCTTGTCCAGTTCTAACTATTGCTTCCTGACCTGCGTACAGATTTCTTAAGCGGCAGGTCAGGTGGTCTGGTATTCCCATCTCTTTAAGAATTTTCCAGAGTTTTTTGTGGTCCACACAGTCAAAGGCTTTGGCATAGTCAATAAAGCAGAAGCAGATATTTTTCTCAAACTTTTTTGCTTTTTTGATGATCCAAAGGATGTTGACAGTTTGATCTCTGGTTCCTCTGCCTCTTCTAAACCTGGCTTGAATATCCGGAAGTTCACAATTCAAGAACTATTGAAGCCTGGCTTGAAGAATTTTGAGCATTACTTCACTAGCGTGTGAGATGAGTTAATTGTGTGGTAGTTATTAAACAATGATTAACAAAAGAGGCTACTATCTGGAGAAGATTTTTGATTTGAGGAACGTGTCAGTTTTGGAAGCAAATGCCCTCCAAAAGTACATATCAAAGGAGAAGATAGAAGTGCCAGAACTGAAGTTGGGAAGAATTAACTGTGATCCCAGAAGCCAATGCCAAACATATTTTAGATGCATTTATGCTTTTACTGGGGCTTCCCAGGTGGCGCTAGAGGTAAAGAACCCAGCTGCCAGTGCAGGAGACATAGGAGAGTCGGATTTGATCCCAGGGTCAAGAATGTCCTCTGGAGAAGGGAATGGCAACTCACTCCAGTATTCTTGCCTAGAGAATCCCATGGACAGAGGAGCTTGGTGGACTACAGTCCATAGGGTCACACAGAGTCAGACACAACTGAAGCTACTTAGAACGTATGCATGCTTATTTTTATCAGGATTGATATTGTTTTGTTAGTTCTCTGGATAAAAAGGCTTCTGGTGATCTGAGCCAACTCATGTTGTTTTTCTTTTTTCCAGAGCCAATATTATTTTCACCATGAGATTTTACAGGAAGCATGTCCTCCCAACCCTGAGACACTTGTGTGGCATGATAGCAGGAATGCTCGTATTTAAAAGAAAAGCATTATAGTAACTTGGTTAGGAATTCAGCTGTAGAGTCAAATTGTTTGGATTAAAATTTCAGCTTTGCCATTTTCAGGATGACTGTATTAACCCTGGGCATGACCCTTCATATTCTGTGCCTTCATACCTACACTGGTGAGTAGGAGAAATACTAGTATTAGCCTTGTTGGGCTATTGTGTTATACATGAGTTGATGTAATAAAGAGCTTAGGCAAGTACCAGGCACACAGTAGGGACTCCAATAATGCAAATAATTGTTATGAAACAAAGTAGCTCTTTCTCCAACTAAACTATGTAAGAGAGAGTTCACCCTGGTATGTGGAGATACAGCATGGTTTCATAACTGGTACCTTAATATAGAAGTTCCTTAAGGCTTGACTCATAGTTTTTTGCAGAAATTTTAGGAGCCAGTCCTTTTTTGAATTTGTAGTCACTGTTGCCACAACCTGTTTTTTTAAATTTCCTCTGGCTAGAGTCACTAGACTGTGACTTAAATTATAACTTTAAAACTGATTTCCTCAAGTTACTTGTGCTTTGTAGAGTCATCACATACTTATTGCTCTTATTTGACATTTTCTCTTGCTATTTTTCTTGATAAATTATGACCTGCTATGCCACTTCCCTTATATGTGAAAATGATACAATGTAATAGAAACAAGATGTAATATCAATAAAATGATCTATCTTAAACGCAGCTAAAACGGGGAAACACATGTCCAAAATTAAGTGATACAGAATTAAAATACATTTTAATTTCTTCCTCAGAAGAGGCTGATAAAACCAAAGATTAACACAAGAAAGAAAACCTTTTGCTACCTCTAGCAATGCTTGTGTTCCTGAGAATCTATGGGAAAGCTGGATGAGTGCTATGTGAAAGTTTGCTTTAAGACCAGGATCTCTGTGTTGATGTGTCTTTTCTTACTTACATGGTTGGATTTCCAAAGTAGTCATTTATTGTCTGGGGTTAAACAGTGCTCTCTTCCAGCTGACAATCAAAAAAGACTGAAAAATAGTGAGTCAACTATGCTATCAATGAATTAGGTATGATTATCAGGTGGAATTATAGGTTGGATAAAAGGATTTCAAGGGGCCTTCAATTCTATGAAATGCTAACTAATATAAAAAGAAATTCCAACACCTGAGAACCAGCTACTATATCAGTTTTACTTTCCACCATTTATGGTAGAAGGAAAATACTATGAGAAAAACAGTTACTTAGGCAGAACTGTGGAAACTAAAGTTGTTTGTTTTCAAATTCTGAAGACTAGGGTGGGTTGTGATGTTAGAGAACTCTTGAGAGTCCCTTGAACTATAAGATCAAACTAGTCAATCCTAAAGGAAATCAACCCTGAATATTCACTGGAAGGCCTGATGCTGAAGCTGAAGCTCCAATACTTTGGCCACCTGATGCAAAGAGCTGTCTCATTGGAAAAGAACTTGATGCTGGGAAAGAAAGAAGGCAGGAGGAGAAGGGGATGGCAGAGGACAAGATGGTTGAATGGCATCATTGACTCAATGGACATGAGTGTGAGCAAGCTCTGGGAGATGCTGAAGGACAGGGGAGCCTGGTGTGTTGCAGTCCATGGGGTCACAAAGAGTTAGACACAACTGACTGAACAACAACAACGGGGGTGGGAGGTGGTGGTGCTCTGTTATGAATTGTTAATATTTAGTGGTGGGTTTCTCTGTTATGAATTGCTGTTGTTTAACTGCTAAATTGTGTCCAATTCTTTTGTGACCCAATGGACTGTAGCCTGCCAGTCTCCTTTGTCCATGGGATTTTCCAGGCAAGGATACTGGAGTGGGTTGCCATTTCCTCCTCCAGGGGATCTTCCCAACCCAGGGACTGAGCCCGTGTCTCAGGCATTGGGCAGGCGGATTCTTTACCACTGAGCTACTGGGAAAGCCCTGTATTAAAATACACATGAGTAAAATTATGATAAGGGGAAAAAGTAAACTATATATTAAACATTTATGTGAGCCTCTGAGAATGACATCTACTATTTCATGTAAGTTCCTTCTTCCTCCCCTCAAAAACCAATCCTCTGAGTTAGATATTATGTTGTAGCTAAGGGATCAGGTTAGAGAAACAGAGTAAGGATAAGGTCACTCAAAGTCTGTATTCTTCCCATTATTTCATACCTTGTCTTAGGATTTTCCTGCTTGTTTATAGTACTCCTAGTCTCAGATTATTTGGATTGTCCTCTCCTTTTCTACCAGTTCTCTCACCTTGATTCTATACAAGTCAGATTTTCAAGGAAGAGTGCCAGGATCAGAGTGTCACTGATAAGTAGGTCTGTTGGCTGTCTAGAGACTCGGTGGTTCTTCGGCCTGGATGCATCCACTGTACTGGTTAATCGGACTCTCAATCTTACTGGTTCAGAAACGAGTTTCAGCAGAAATTAGAGCAGACTCTGTTTCTCATGCTTGGCTTATGCTAACAAAATTCATACATGTTGATACATAAGATGAGAGCACCAGTTGATTTATTTATAAGAAGAAGCAAACTGGCTAAAGTCCTGAATACTCACATTCTGTGGTCAATGCTTTCATTCTCTGTAGACAGGTGTCTTAAGAAGCCACATTATGATCACAAACTTGCTGTGATTGCTGTCATTGGAATAGAAAGAACTGGTAACTCAATGAGGTTTAATGGCTTCTGGTAAATTATCATTCATATCCAAAGTACATATGTAATACACTGATATGTTGACTCAAGCCCTTGGGCATTGAAGAATTTGGGTGGGTACTGTCAGTACTGTTTTTGTTTATTTGTTTATGTTTTCCTTGTCTTGTAAGTGCTTTGGTTTTTAACAGTTCACTTTCTGATTGACTCATTCCTCGAATCTTGTGGATTCCAGGGAGAACTTCTAGAACTTAATATGACTTTACACATATGTGTTTCAATCAATTTGATATTGATGTTTAGTTCAACTTTCAGGTAGCAGTCTTTCTTTCTCTTATCTAGAAATGAATTTTGGGTTGGATGGAGGAAATCCCTCTGTGCATATCAAAGCCATAGATACCAGATTGCATTTCAAAAGAAAATGAAATTTACTCCTTTGAACAGGGGTATGTGAAAGATGACATTTTTGGAAATGATATCCAATTAAGATTTAGTGATATCTTAATAATGGGGCACACTATTTATATTTGCTTTAGGAATTTTATGTTAAGTGAAAAGTGAAAGTTGCTCAATCGTGTCCAACTCTTTGCGACTCCATGGACTATATATTCCATGGAATTCTCCAGGCTAGAATACTGGAGTGGGTAGCCTTTCCCTTCTCCAAGGGATCTTCCCAACCCAGGGTTCGAACCCCGGTCTCCCTCATTGCAGGCAGATTCTTCACCAACTGAGGAGGGCCTAGTCTCAGAATATTTTATAGAAGGAAAACCTCTTCAGTGTCTGCCTCCAGGATGAGAGTTGTAAAGCCGTAGGAAAGCCATATAGGCCTCAAATATTAATACTTTTCTCATCATCTGTGTTTTAACCTTTGAGACAAATTTCTTTGCTTTACCATATTTTGTTTCAAAAATTTCTTCTTAGAATGTAGATGTACCTGAGATATTTAATGCATTAGACTAGTGTTTAGCAAATGTATATTAAACATGCTGCAGATATAATTTAAATGTCTAAAGAAATTCTCTAGAAGAATTCAACTTTAATAATGCAGCAATATGTATATTCTAGATCCCTTGAATAATTACTTTGTAAATCAGCACTCTCTTCTAATCTGAAGCCTGAACTTGTGTTTTAATTCTTTTTAGCATCAATTATTATTACTTTAATTATCACTAGCTTATTAATAATGGGATGCTTAAAAAAAAAAAGGCCAGACACTATCATCTCATTCTACAAATCAGGTTTCTTAAAATTTTAAAGTGCAAAGAGAGATGAAAGAATTGAGTTCTACTAAAGGGTAATGGAAACAGATCGTACCTGGGTAATTATTATCTGGATGACTACTGATTTGAGGCAAATGGATGTTTAAATTCTGCCGATGGAGTGGTCATTAAAATCAAACTTCCTTGTATCAATTGCTTCCTGAATTTGAATTGAAGAAGATAATTTTGGTCCATTAGCTTGTCTGTTATAGAAAAAAAATATTGAATGGCTCTATTCCTAGTAGTGAAAAATAAAATGCATTCCACTACTGCAGGAGATTAAAATTGTTTGGAGTGATTTTTCATCAGAGAATCACATAGTAGACTTCTTTTTCTTTTTGGAGTTTGTGAATTGATTGCTGATATACAGACTAGGTTTAGAAGATTCTGAGATATTGATTTATGAGTCCCAGACTATATAGATCCAAGAAATACGTTTTCCTTTCCCCTTAAATGGGTATACACCATTGAGCTTAATCTTTTCCCTCTCCCAAATTTAAAATATCATTTGAATTTCTGAAGAAAAATAAACACGCACACACACAAAAGGCTCTGAAGATTCTAGTGGTTGTCACCATCAATAAAGCCAATTAGTTAATGTAATAAACCTGATACTAGAAACCAGATATAATAGTTTCTTTGATGAAGGGTCTATGTGAATAGATTCAAGTTCTGATTGAAATAGCTTGAGTTGTTACTGCAGTGTGGATTCATCTATGTTTAACTACCCTCAATGTGTCTGGGGTAAGCAATTCATGCATAGACTTCAGAGAAATTCTTCCTAAGAAACTCATGGTAATGTTAAAGCATCTAGCATACAGTTCGACTCTTTTCTTTCTGCTTTTTAAATTTCTACTTCTTCCTTTATTTTCTTTCCCTTCTTTCCAATTTCAAGATTTTCTGTTTTTATTACATTTTCTTTTCTTTCTAATTTTAAGACCTTTTATTTTTCTTATTTTTTATTACATTTTGCTTTTTCCCTTCTGCATGCTCTGGGGAAAGTAAGGAGAAAAAGGGAATAATTTTTGCTTAGGTTGGCATTTGTAATTATGACTGATCATTAATCCACATCCCTTACAAAATAGGTGAATTGAGGTTCTGAGTGTGTAAAAAACAGCTTTAGCACAACTGAAAATTAATAGAGCCAGTTTTGAATTCATGTGTTAAAGTATTCCATAATAAGAGAATTATTTTATCTCTCTATATAATATTTCTATGCATAATACAGACATCTGCTATCCATGTATCTGTACATATCTGTGGTAGCACTAAGAAATATATTTTATTAATATAGTCATTTCCAGGACCCTATCCCCCACACCAAAGAAAAGCAGGATGATTTCTGGCAAATATTTGGGCTCTAAATATTTGTTAAATAGAAAGCATATCTCAAAAGCTCATCATTAGAATATTTCTATTTTGTTCTTAGGTACACTACAGCATATAATGTTCATGGACATGGCTATGAGATTTAATCAAAACACCTAAATTTAATTTACATTTCTTTTCCCATTGCGCTTAATCACTCAGTCGTGTCCGGCTCTGCGACCCCATGGACCGTGGCCTGCCAGGCTCCTCTGTCCACAGGGATGTTTCAGGCAAGAATACTGGAGTGGGTTGCTGTGCCCTCCCACAGGAGATCTTCCAGCCCAGGGACTGAATCCAGGTCTCCCACATTGTAGGCAGATTCTTTACCATCTGAGCCACCAGGGAAGCCCCCTTTTTCCATTAAATGCCCCAAATCTAAAGCTCAAAGAATTCAGAAATTTGAACATGCTATCAGCACCAAGTATCATGCTTACCATCAGAATTTATATCATTCAAGAATATAGCTAATCTTATCATTTTAAAAAGAGTAATGACAGATATAAAAACTGAGTTAACTTAGACATAAAGATTACAAACTGAGTGTATTTATCTTTGAAGGTAATTAATAATTGCATGTGCCAGAGATCTATAAAAAATTGGCCTCAGAACTTGCTATAGGGACTTTATCCTCTCCTCTACACATTGCTCAGTTCCACCAAAGCAAAGACACTATTCCCCACTGAGGACTAAATAAATGACAAGATTGAAGTGGTGAAAAATAAATTCCTTCTCTGAGTTGCTTGAATAAAAAGCTATCTGAAAAAATATCACATTTTTCTCTTCACATAATGAAATCTTAACAGTTTTCACAACATTGTACGTATTTGAAAGGAAGCTTGGAAAATTCATTCTAAAGGGAAGCATATATGAGATATTAGTTCTACCACACAC
The DNA here is from genome assembly GCF_001704415.2 of Capra hircus. Taxonomy (NCBI): domain Eukaryota; kingdom Metazoa; phylum Chordata; class Mammalia; order Artiodactyla; family Bovidae; genus Capra; species Capra hircus. Next base: position 42,672,437 of record NC_030827.1, read on the forward strand.
ATAAATAAATAATGCAGAAGAGCACTGAGAATAAGAATGATTTGGCCTATTTGGTGCCCACCCCCCCTCACCCCAAACTTTCATCTGTGTTATTACAATCCATGTATAAACATTTTCTGGTAACCAGGGAATAGGTGATTTATGCACTTTATTTTCACAACATGTCTATAAGAATGTAAAAATGTAAACATTGATCTACATAATCATATACATATATTAAGTGAAACTTCCTGCAACAGTGTGAGTCAGATCATTAGAAAATAGCAAAATTTGCTTTCAATGGCTTATTTGCTGAAAGTGGATATTTTAATTATTCTAGATAGTTTGAATTCATGGATGACTTATTACTCACTCATTTTTTTTTCTTGTTCATCATCCTTGTGAGCTTCTGATATTGAGATCATAGTCTTCAATGTTGTTTATTTAAATTCTTACTAGAATAGCCTGGGAAATTATATGGCCAGCCAGAGTAGATTCAGTTCATGATACAGTTGGCCATATGATTGTATCTCTCTTAAGGAAAAAAGGACCAAAAATGTAACACAACATGCTAGAAGCAAGGCTTTTTACCCAATGCAGATGATATGATAGATACTGAATTATACTGGAAAGGTACATATATATATATATATATTTTTTTTTTTTTTCCTTTCACATCTTTCTGTTTCTAGGCTCTAAAGTAGAGAACATTGACTAGGAGGCATGAGACTTGAACCATTACAAACAGATTTTTCTTGACTGCATTTCTTTCCCTGCTATAGTACCCTAATCACTGTCACCAAACTCCCCAATGTCTCTATTGCTGCTGTCCTGCTTGCTCACCACCCCTAAACATGCCCAGGTTCTGTATTAATACCTTTCCTGCATCATTGTTTTGCACATTATTTCCCTTCTTCACATTTTATTTAATCATTTCCTAATCATCCCTTAGATAACAATTGATAATCACTCTCTAGATAGGCCTTTCCAAGCCCACCATCTATACGGGGCTCCTGTATAGCATTCTTGCAGAATTACTTCATCATTACCTGCATGTATTACTATTTTAAACTGTAAATTTATTTTAATATTTTTTTATTGTCTAGATTGTGTAAGTAATATGCCTCATTAAAGCAGAGAGTTTGTCTAGTGTACTGCAGATACTCAGTAAATATTTGAGAAACAAATAGATGAATAAATAAGTAGTAAGAGTTGAGGTAGGATAAATGAGTTACAAGATTTCATCCATCTGGAGCAGTCTATGATATTGGGGTAAATTCACTGTTTCATTTTCATTCAAGGACAGCCCTGAAGGAGATTTTATTTTACATCATGCTTCATGCACACAGTCAAGAACTGCAAGAAAGTTTCTTCAAAACACACTCTGAGTTTTGGAATTTTCATACCAAGGAGTTAATCTCTAAAACATAAATATGATCCCACATTTTTCACTTGACCTGGCTCTTTGAAACCTTGACCTGGCTCGTCACTGTATGTAACATGAAAAACAAAGCCTTTGGAATGATATGCAAAGCCCTCGTGATCTGCCTGTGCTTTCAGACTATAGCTAAGACAGGAATCCTGCATTTGACATTTAAGACCTATCTACAGCTCCCCAAATTTCATGGTACTTTTAATTTTTTTTTTCATTTGTTGTCATGCCTTTGTAACTACTATGTCTACTTTCTAAATAGCCATTCTTCCCGTTCCTATTTTTTAGTTTTCGGTCACTAGGCAAATTCCAACTCCGACTTCAAGATTTGGCTGAAATTTTGAATACTTAGTCATTTTTTTGTATGTCCCAAAAGACCAAAGAACTTTATTATATGTATGCCTCTAACATAGCACTTAACAGATTTCTATAATCATTTATCTGATTACCTGACCACAGAAACAGGACAGTTTTCCCCTTAATATTGACAATCCTGAAGAATAGGCATTGCATTCTTATCGTGAGGGTACCTGGGTCCCCAGCAGAGTGCCTGGCACACTTTAGGCAGTTCTTGAATGTGGAGTCAATGAATGACGGTGAGTCTCAATTTACTATGTGGAAAGCTTAGCCTATGTTTACTAGTGCTTTCGTATGTTCAGGTGTGAGTGGGAGAAAGTGGTCTCTAGCATCCCAGTTTTCTTCTAATATTATAGTTTATTAATAATGAATCATTTTAGAGACTTGCTTTTATAATGCTAACATCTACAAATGAATATTTTGAATAATTTTATTAAAAATTATTCTATTATTTCCTCTGAACATTTGCCTTTTATTTTTTGCATTTTTCTTAAAATTAATTTATTCAAACTAGAGTGAATCATTTATGCAGAAAGAGCATTCTCTAGATATTGGTGGTTATAATTCTGAATACATCAGCTTCTTACAAGATTTTAAAATCAGAGAATTGTTTTTCAAACTTTTGTTCAGTTTTGTATTTACGATCACTTTAAATCTTTATCTTTCATATTTATTAACTGGTGAGTCTTCACTATTTACTGATTTCTTCCTATGATAAAAATGCATGATCAGCCCTTATCTCCTTTCAAGAGAACACTCATTTTATTTTTTGGAGCAATCATAAATTCTATTTCTGTTTCCCAAGATGTTGGAAATAACAATCAAGCATTTTGCCTATGATTATAATAAGAAGAAATTCTATATAACATCATGATGTAGTACTTATCAATATATTTCTTCTTTTACTAATTAAGGAGAACTCAATCCAAAACCCTCTGCTCTTGTGACCCTCCAGTGGGTTACGGAATGCAAACCAGTCCATCTCAGGTATAGGTGTTCAGAGTTGGGCATTTTTAGTCATGTCACCTCTTATCACCATTTATTTGGTGTTCAGTACCTGATTCTCAGCTGATGATGAACTAGAAAATTCAACCAACATTTCCTTATAAATAAGAGTAATGAAATATCAAATATCTTGGTTACATGGTACAAAAAACGACTTTCATCTTTTAGGTTTGTACTTGTAAAAGAAATGGAGACACAGAGAGAGAGACAAAGGAACAGTTTTATGGACACATGTTTTAGAACCACCCTACACTAATAAAACACAATTTTAGAAGGCAGAAAAAATATTTCCCAATACTTTAACAGTCCTATTTTAATTATGTTTGTTCATTGACTGAAGCGCCAAGTGCTAATGTGCCCTTGCTCTAAATTATTTCAAGAACACATAATGGAAAAAAAAAAAAAGAAGAAGAACTTGCAGTGGATGGAGCCTCCCTGAGGCTGTGAAACAGCAGGTGGTCCTTTAGCAGCAGCCCGGGCATCTTATGAACAGCTCAGTTGCTCCCCACAGGCCACCATTCTGTCTTGTTCAGAGTCAGGCCACCTTGACTGAAGCTCTGCCAGCAAGACTTTTTATTGGTAAAAACATTGTGAACTGATAAAAGAAGAGATTTGATAACCAGGAAGGCTCATTCCCTAATTTTAGGTCTGAGCAACCAGGCCAGGTGCTATGAGTTACATAGTATCTCTTACTGGATAAGGAATTCAAGGGAAGACTTGAGAAGCTGTCTCTCTTGTGTGCCATTTCACCCTTAGAGATAACTCACAGCATTTTAAAACAAGAAGGATATGATAGCTCAAGAGTACCTTCACCACCTCCAGGTGGAGCCAAGTATGTGACTACCAACTAGAGTTTACACAGCATCCAGAAACAGTTTGAGTGTGCAGAAAAATGTTTGCAAGGTTACTTAACTATTATTAATGATAACTCTGTTTATGGAAAAGGCATCTGGAGAGGGGCAGATGCATTGAGGGGGACTAAAAATGAATTTTTGCTTTATATATTTTATATTTTAAAAATGTTCTTTTGCAACAAAAATGCTACTTCTGTTTTTTAAAAAATATTTTCCAGACCTCAAATGCCTTTTCTTTTGTAAATAGTAACCTATGTAAGCTTCTCTAACCGTAGTAATAATTCAACTTCATCAGCTTTGCAAAGGCTGGTATTTTTTAAAGGATTAAAACATTTAGTATACACTTTAATTGTCCTTTACCATTAGTAGGGCAAGGCAAATTATTGACCAACTGGAGAAAATCATATTTAGGGGACAGCAGAAGGTCCCCAACTAACCTACCAGTGGTCATTGCCATCATCATCATCATTATCATCAGCATCCACATCATCAAGCAGCAGTTTTTAAACAGTCCATCTGAGCATGGCATGGCACAGCACTCTGCAAGGTTAATGGAACAGAGCGTCAAGGACTGCCGTTTCAATGTTCCCATTCATACCACAGACTAAACATCAATAGCAACATACATATACAGGTATAGACAATTCTACCATTGTAAAAAAAAAAAAAAAAAAAAAAAACCTGACTACAAAATTGTTTTTGGAGATGATGTTGGTCATTCCTAATTGAGGAAAGCCAAATGCCACATAGAAAATGTTACGTTTTCCTTTAAGCAGAAGGCCCTTATTGGGTAGTTGTTTGGGAAGATATTTTGTAATACCATTGTTTTGATCTGTATAGACTCTGGTAAACAAATCTTTCTCTGAAGTGCTGGTATTTTCATAGAACAGTTACTTGCAAATAACAAAAGCATAATCATTCTTAGTAAGCACTTGTTTGCTGCTGACTAGGATAGGACATGTTGTTCTCGTTATATTTGCTAGAATAGTTCTTTTGTTAGCTAAGAACGAGTACTGTCTTTCTTTACTGAATTTTCTGCTCTTGGCATGACATGAACTTCAAGACATCAAAGAATATTGAGTCTAGAGTCCTATTGTTGATTTTAATAATTTTATCTCATAATTGGCTTAGAAATTGATTTTTTGTTGTCTTCATGCTTTATAAAGAAAACTGAATTTAAGTCTTGATACAACAGTAGAGCTCACCTTATAAAGAGCATCTTTTTTTGTTTTTGGTGTTCAGAACTTCAATAAAATCTCTTTGAAAATGATATGTTGATCCTTCTGAAGATTACTACTGTTGTTTCTTTTAATTAAGCTCTGTATTTACTTCTTTTTGAGGGACTATGGAAGAATGACATAAATTTTCTTGCTGAGACTTTTAAGAAGATCAAGTAGAGATTGATGCCATGCCTGTGAAAGCTTGTTTTCATGTCCAATGAGAAGAAAAGGTTTAACATTTAAGAATCACGTTTTTGTTTGAAATTAAATTAAAAATTGTTTGAATAGTTTTAAATTCACTGCAAAATTGAGAGGAAGGTGCAGAGATTTCTTATATACACCCTACACTTACATATACATAGCCTCCTCCATTATTAACATTCCCAACTATAATGATGTGCTTGCTACAGTTAATAAACCTATGTTGACACATCATAATTACCCAAAGGCCATACTTTACCTTAGAGTTCATTCTCAGTGATGTGCATTCTGTGGATCTGGACAATTGTATGGCGACATATATCCACCATTCTAGCATCATACAAAGTATTTTTACTGCCCTAAAACTCATCTATGCTCCGCCTTCTCCCCTTTATTCCTGGAAACTGGATCTTTTGACTGTCTATGTTCTTTTTGTCTTTTCCACAGTGTCATATAGCTGAATTTATATAGTATGTACTCATTCAGACTGGCTTTTTTTAAACTTAGTAATATACATTCAGATTTTCTCTATGTATTTTCGTGAGTTGATAGTTTGCTTCTTTAGAGCATTAAATAATATTTCATTGTATGGATGTACCATGGTTTATTTATCCATTTCTTACTGAAGGACATCTTGGTTGCTGTAAATTTTAAAAATTGTGGATAAAGCTGGTATGAAAATCTGTGTGTGGGTTTTCGTGTGAACATGAGTTTAAACTTTTTTTTTTTTTTGCGTAAATATAAAGAGGCATTCACTATCAATTTTGGACAGAAAGGCAGAGACTCAGATTGTTGTGCTCCGTGTAGATTCATTGCTCTGTTAATCAAAGATTCTAGTAGATGATGCTATTAGCTGTACAGTCTCCACATTAAGCCTTTTTCTCATTTGGATAATGTTTTCTTTAAAAGAAATACTAATGAGAAATAAGGTTTCAAGGACTTTATTCTACAAGTAGACTGTAATTACTATGAGAACAAGAACTATTTTAAAATTTTGAGTATAATCTAATGTTATGGGTTCTCAATATATGTCTCTCAATGATAATGATGTGGTTAAATCAGCTTCATAAAAACACTTCACCTGAAAGTATTATTGAGAAGTAGCTTTGGTTGTCTTAAGAATATCACCGAGTTTCTAAGGAGATTTCCTGTATTGGTAGCAGGCCATGTTAGCTTTTATTGTTTTTTACTGATCCATTTTTTATTAAAATCAAGTGAAATAAACTGTGTAGTAAGTTTAGATTGATTATATATGTATTCGTTAGCTTAGATAAGAGTGCAGCAATGAACAAGAACAGCTCTTGTTCTGCTCCACTTCAAAGCCTTAGCAAACCTCTTATAACTCAATATGCTACTGGTATCATTGAAAAGATCCTGAGTCAGTCATCTAGAAATGCTCCCACACAGACTCACAAGAGATTACAGATCATTTTTCAGACTGGGGACAGTCAAATGGACTTAGGCCTGGAGAAAATGTAGTTATGAAGGAATCTAAAAGCAGTAAAAAATTTCCATTAACTATACAGAGGAGAAAACCATTACCATTCTGCCATTTCAGCAGTATGACATAAAACAATGCTCTGATAAAAGATGAAAACAAATCTATAAATCCAGTATATGCTTGCAGGGGACGCATCTAGAGTGGTATTAAATTTGACTTCAAATCACACGCAGACAACCTAAAGACCTTCTCAGTGATGGTCAACCTCAATATGATTGTGAAACTCAGAAACTTGGCTCTCTAACAAAAGTTGCCCTTATTTCCTTGAGAGCTTTTATTAACTTCACTTATAAATCTCATTTAATATCTAGATAGCAGCAATAACACTGAGGATTTGACCAGTCCATCATCATTAAAGGAATGTCATGAAGTCAAAACAAAATATATCTATGTAGCATCTGTTTTGTGCCCCAAATTGTACTAGGCATTATGGGGGAAACCAAAGCCATTTAAAAAAAGGAAGAACAAACTAAATTATTTTAGAGTTGACATTTACACGAGTGGAGAAGTAGTGAACCATGTAACACAATTCACAGTAAAAATTTAAAATTTTCTGAACAGAATGTAAAGAGGAATTCGCAAGAAGAGACTCCAGTGTGAACTGCAGTACTTGGGCCTTGTGAATAAAGCAGGTCTTAGGCTGTGCACTAAAAAGGTGCTTTATTGGAATGGTATAAAGCAAAGAAGTTTTGAGCTATCTTAGTTGAATTAGCTACATATGTAATATGAATGAAAGCTAACTGTTGAAACATCAACAAAGAGAATTCCAAAATACTGCGTTACTCCTGCTGCTGCTAAGTCACTTCAGTCATGTCCGACTCTGTGCGACCCCGTAGACGGCAGCCCACCAGGCTCCCCTGTCCCTGGGATTCTCCAGGCAAGAACACTGGAGTGGGTTGCCATTTCCTTCTCCAGTGCATGAAAGTGAAAAGTGAAAGTGAAGTCGCTCAGTCGTGTCCAACCCTCAGCGACCCCATGGACTGCAGCCTTCCAGGCTCCTCCATCCATGGGATTTTCCAGGCGAGAGTAGTGGAGTGGGGTGCCATTGCATGGACACTCCTAAAAAATTGGATATGGTATTGTGTACTTTAAAACATGTTAAGAAGATAGATTTCATGTTAAGTGTTCTTTAAGAAAGAAAAAAGCAAACAAAAAAACAAAATAAAACAACAATTCCCCTAAAAGAGCAGAAGTAAATTTTTGGAGGTGATAGACATGTTTAAGCCCTTGGTTGTAATGATATTAATAGTGTCATGGGTATATGCCTATGTCCAATCCATAAAGTTGTATACATTAACTGTGTGAAATTTATATCAATCATATACCAAAAACAACTAAAACATAAAATAATCTTAATATGTGGAGACTAACAAAGAAAAATTATATAGGGCCACTGTCAGGGCTAAAGTTTGTACATATTAGCAGAAACGACTGAGTGGAATACTTACTACATGTAAGGAATGATTTTATAAACTTTGAAGATGAGTCTGATGTGAAAGAATAGTATCAACAAGAGTGTATTCAAAACTTTGCAACAGAATAGATATCAAAGATGTTTGCAGATGGCTTCATATACACAGGGGCTTCCCTGATAGCTCAGTTGGTAAAGAATCTGCCTGCAATGCAGGAGACCCCGGTTCAATTCCTGGGTGGGGAAGATCCCCTGGAGAAAGGATAGGCTATCCACTCCAGTATTCTTGGGCTTGCCTTGTGGCTCAGCTGGTAAAGAATCTGCCCACAATGCAGGAGACCTGGGTTCAATCCCTGGAATGGGAAGATCCCCTGGAGAAGGGAAAGGCTACCCTCTCCAGTATTCTGGCCTGGAGAAGTCCATGGACTATATGGTCCTTGGGTCGCAAATAGTCGGACACAACTGAGCGACTTTCACTTTCATATACATATGGTTCTCATGCATATGGTTAAATGCAAAGCCTTAACATTATTTAAAATCATATCAAGCATTAATAATCAAATATGAATAAACTGCAATAGTTAAATTCAAATTCTAAACTATTGTGCGCAAACTCTAAGAGGAACTGCCTCTTCTCTAAGCGAGGTCAGTCCCTCCTCTTCCCTCCAAACTTCACAGAAAACTTATACCATCTATTAGCCCTTCTCTTTCTCTTATCTTTAATCTTTTATTGTTTAATAGGTCCTTCCAAAGAGCTTTTAGATAAACTTGAGGCTCTCTCATGTTTAAAATCAAACAAAACAATAAAATGACCTCAAATACATACATATATATACCTTAACAAGCTAAATTTTAATTATTTGTCAGACCTCATCTTAAATATTACTACTAATACTCACTGTGGTTAGTTGCTCAGTTGTGTCTGACTCTTTGTGAGCCCATGGACTGTAGCCCACCAGGCTCCTCTGTCCATGGGGATTCTCCAGGAAAGAATCCTGGAGTGGGTTGTCATGCCCTCCCTCAGGGGATCTTCCCAACCCAGGGATCGAACCCAGGTCTCCCACATTGCAGGCAGAGTCTTTACTGTCTGAGCCACCAGGGAAGCCCATTTATACATACTAGTGATATTTAATAAGGCAATATTATTATTACTTTGGAAAATTGTTCTGACTACTGGTGTATGGCTATGTAAAACTTTGTACTTATCTTTTGCAGCCACTGAGCACAAACATTATCAACTGACAATCTGTGAAACAATTTGCTTATTGAATGCTTTCTCTGCTGGGCTGTAACCTCTCATTAGCTCTTTATGGCCACAGCACTGAATTCCCAGTGCCTAGAACATTGTTTGGCACAGAGTGGCCCTCAAGTCATTTTTGTTGCAAAATGAATAGTTATAATGCTCAATCTTTCTAATATGTGAAATTACGCTTATAAGATATACTAGGTGGAGGGAGAGGGAAAGATGGCGGAGGAATAGGACGGCAAGACCACTTTCTCCCTCACAAATTCCTCAAAAGAACATTTCAACGCCGAGCAAACTCCACAAAACAACTTCTGTAGGCTGGCAGAGGACATCAGGCAACCAGAAAAGCAGATCATTGTCTTCAAAAACAGATTTTTAATCTTTGCTCTTAGGTTTTTGTGGTCAATTTTGTACATTTAAAAACCCAAACTTCACTATCCCAGTTTACCTGAGAGCGAGATTACTGGCTTGACCACTCTCTCCTCCTCTGGACTCTCCTTTTTCTCCACCAGGTGGCCTCTGTCTCTTTTCTCCCCCATCTCTCCTCTATCCAACTCTGTGAATCTCTGTGTGTTCCAGACAATGGAGAACACCTAAGGAACAGGTTACTGGCAGGATTTGTCTCTCTCCTACTCATTCCTCTCTCTGATCCTCCTGGTCACCTCTGTCTACTTCCTCCCTCTCCTCTTCCCCGTATAACTCTGTAAATACCTCTGAGCGGTCCAGACTATAGAGCACACATAAGGAAGTGACTACTGGCTAGCTTGCTCTCTTCTCTTTTGATCTCACCGCATCTCATTCCAGTTACCTCTAACTACCCCCTCCATCTTCTCTTCTCCTTATAACTCAGTGAACCCCTCTGAGTGTCCCTCAATGTGGAGAAACTTTTCATCTTTAACCTAGATGTTTTATCATCAGTGCTGTATAGATGGAGAAGTCTAGAGGCTACTGTAAAAATAAAACTGAAAACCAGAAGCAGGAGGCTTAAATCCAAAGCCTGAAAACATTAGAGAACTCTTGAATTCAGGGAACATTAAGCAATAGGAGCCCATCTAATGCCTTCATACCTACACCGAAACCAAGTTCCACCTAAGGGCCAACAAATTCCAAAACAAGACATACCACGCAAATTCTCCAGCAACACAGGAACACTCCCCTGAGCTTCAATATACAGGCAGCTCAAAATTATCCCAAAACCTTTGATGTCTCGTAACCCATTACGGGTCACTCCATTGCACTCCAGAGAGAAGAAACCCAGCTCCACCCACCAAAACTCCAACACAAGCCTCCCTAACCAGGAAACCTTGACAAGCCACTGATAGAACCCCACCCAAAGTGAGGAAGCTCCATAATAAAGAGAACTCCACAAATTCCCAGAATATAAAAAGGCCACCCTAAACGCAGCAATATAACCAAGATGAAGAGACAGAGGAATACACAGCAGGTAAAGGAACAGGAGAGTTGCCCACCAAACCAAACAAAAGTGGAAGAAGTAGGGGATCTACCGGAGAAGGAATTCCGAATATTGATAGTGAAAATGATCCAAAATCTTGAAATCAAAATGGATTCACAGATAAATAGGCTAGAGACAAGGATTGAGAAGATGCAAGAAAGGTTTAACAAGGACCTAGAAGAAATAAAAAAGAGTCAAAATATAATGAATAATGCAATAAATGAGATCAGAAACACTCTGGAGGCAACAATTAGTAGAATAACGGAGGCAGAAGATAGGATTAGTGAAATAGAAGATAGAATGGTAGAAATAAATGAATCAGAGAGGAAACAAGAACAACGAATTAAAAGAAATGAGGACAATCTCAGAGACCTCCAGGACAATATGAAACGCTCCAACATTCGAATTATAGGAGTCCCAGAAGAAGAAGACAGAAAGAAAGATCATGAGAAAATCCTTGAGGAGATAATAGTTGAAAACTTCCCTAAAATGGGGAAGGAAATAATCACCCAAGTCCAAGAAACACAGAGAGTTCCAAATAGGATAAACCCAAGGCGAAACACCCCAAGACACATATTAATCAAATTAACAAAGATCAAACACAAAGAACAAATATTAAAAGCAGCAAGAGAAAAACAACAAATAACACACAAGGGGATTCCTATTAGGATAACAGCTGATCTTTCAATAGAAACTCTTCAGGCCAGGAGGGAATGGCAAGACATACTTAAAGTGATGAAAGACAATAACCTACAGCCCAGAATACTGTACCCAGCAAGGATCTCATTCAAATACGAAGGAGAAATCAAAAGCTTTACAGACAAGCAAAAGCTGAGAGAATTCAGCACCACCAAACCAGCTCTCCAACAAATTCTAAAGGATATTCTCTAGACAGGAAACACGAAAAGGGTGTATAAACTCGAACCCAAAACAATAAAGTAAATGGTAACGGGATCACACTTATCAATAATTACCTTAAACGTAAATGGGTTGAACGCCCCAACCAAAAGACAGAGACTGGCCGAATGGATACAAAAACAAGACCCCTCTATATGCTGCTTACAAGAGACCCACCTCAAAACAAGGGACACATACAGACTGAAAGTGAAGGGCTGGAAAAAGATATACCACGCAAATAGAGACCAAAAGAAAGCAGGAGTGGCAATACTCATATCCGATAAAATAGACTTTAAAACAAAGGCTGTGAAAAGAGACAAAGAAGGCCACTACATAATGATCAAAGGAACAATCCAAGAAGAAGATATAACAATTATAAATATATATGCCCCCAATATAGGAGCCCCGCAATATGTAAGACAAATGCTAACAAGTATGAAAGGGGAAATCAACAATAACACAATAATAGTGGGAGACTTTAATACCCCACTCACACCTATGGACAGATCAACTAAACAGAAAATTAACAAAGAAACACAAACTTTAAATGATACATTAGATCAGTTAGACCTAATTGATATCTATAGGACATTTCACCCCAAAACAATGAATTTCACTTTTTTTTCAAGTGCTCACGGAACCTTCTCCAGGATAGATCACATCCTGGGCCATAAATCTAAACTTGATAAATTCAAAAAAATCGAAATCATTCCAAGCATCTTTTCTGACCATAATGCATTAAGATTAGATCTCAATTACAGGAGAAAAACTATTAAAAATTCCAACATATGGAGGTTGAACAACACACTTCTGAATAACCAACAAATCACAGAAGAAATCAAAAAAGAAATCAAAATATGCATAGAAACTAATGAAAATGAAAACACAACAACCCAAAACCTGTGGGACACTATAAAAGCAGTGCTAAGAGGAAAGTTCATAGCAATACAGGCATACCTCAAGAAACAAGAAAAAAGTCAAATAAATAACCTAACTCTGCAACTAAAGCAACTAGAAAAGGAAGAGTTGGAGAACCCCAGAGTTAGTAGAAGGAAAGAAATCTTAAAAATTAGGGCAGAAATAAATGCAAAAGATACAAAAGAGACCATAGCAAAAATCAACAAAGCCAAAAGCTGGTTCTTTGAAAGGATAAATAAAATTGACAAACCATTAGCCAGACTCATCAAGAAGCAAAGAGAGAAAAATCAAATCAATAAAATTAGAAATGAAAATGGAGAGATCACAACAGACAACACAGAAATACAAAGGATCATAAGAGACTACTATCAGCAGTTGTATGCCAATAAAATGGACAACGTGGAAGAAATGGACAAATTCTTAGAAAAGTACAATTTTCCAAAACTGAACCAGGAAGAAATAGAAAATCTTAACAGACCCATCACAAGCACAGAAATTGAAACGGTAATCAGAAATCTTCCAGCAAACAAAAGCCCAGGTCCAGACGGCTTCACAGCTGAATTCTACCAAAAATTTCGAGAAGAGCTAACACCTATCCTCCTTAAACTCTTCCAGAAAATTGCAGAGGAAGGTAAACTTCCAAACTCATTCTATGAGGCCACCATCACCCTAATACCAAAACCTGACAAAGATGTCACAAAAAAGGAAAACTACAGGCCAATATCACTGATGAACATAGATGCAAAAATCCTCAACAAAATTCTAGCAATCAGAATCCAACAACACATTAAAAAGATCATACACCATGACCAAGTGGGCTTTATCCCAGGGATGCAAGGATTCTTCAATATCCGCAAATCAATCAATGTAATTCACCACATTAACAAATTGAAAAATAAAAACCATATGATTATCTCAATAGATGCAGAGAAGGCCTTTGACAAAATTCAACATCCATTTATGATAAAAACTCTCCAGAAAGCAGGAATAGAAGGAACATACCTCAACATAATAAAAGCAATATATGACAAACCCACAGCAAACATTATCCTCAATGGTGAAAACTTGAAAGCATTCCCCCTAAAGTCAGGAACAAGACAAGGGTGTCCACTTTCACCGCTACTATTCAACATAGTTCTGGAAGTTTTGGCCACAGCAATCAGAGCAGAAAAAGAAATAAAAGGAATCCAAATTGGAAAAGAAGAAGTAAAACTCTCACTGTTTGCAGATGACATGATCCTCTACATGGAAAACCCTAAAGACTCCACCAGAAAATTACTAGAGCTAATCAATGAATATAGTAAAGTTGCAGGATATAAAATCAACACACAGAAATCCCTTGCATTCCTATACACGAATAATGAGAAAGTAGAAAAAGAAATTAAGGAAACAATTCCATTCACCATTGCAACGAAAAGAATAAAATACTTAGGAATATATCTACCTAAAGAAACTAAAGACCTATATATAGAAAACTATAAAACACTGATGAAAGAAATCAAAGAGGACACTAATAGATGGAGAAATATACCATGTTCATGGATCGGAAGAATCAATATAGTGAAAATGAGTATACTACCCAAAGCAATTTACAAATTTAATGCAATCCCTGTCAAGCTACCAGCCACATTTTTCACAGAACTAGAACAAATAATTTCAAGATTTGTATGGAAACACAAAAAACCTCGAATAGCCAAAGCAATCTTGAGAAAGAAGAATGGAACTGGAGGAATCAACTTGCCTGACTTCAGGCTCTACTACAAAGCCACAGTCATCAAGACAGTATGGTACTGGCACAAAGACAGACATATAGATCAATGGAACAAAATAGAAAGCCCAGAGATAAATCCACACACATATGGACACCTTATCTTTGACAAAGGAGGCAAGAATATACAATGGAGGAAAGACAATCTCTTTAACAAGTGGTGCTGGGAAAACTGGTCAACCACTTGTAAAAGAATGAAACTAGATCACTTTCTAACACCGCACACAAAAATAAACTCAAAATGGATTAAAGATCTAAATGTAAGATCAGAAACTATAAAACTCCTAGAGGAGAACATAGGCAAAACACTCTCAGACATAAATCACAGCAGGATCCTCTATGATCCACCTCCCAGAATTCTGGAAATAAAAGCAAAAATAAACAAATGGGATCTAATTAAAATTAAAAGCTTCTGTACAACAAAGGAAAATATAAGCAAGGTGAAAAGACAGCCTTCTGAATGGGAGAAAATAATAGCAAATGAAGCAACTGACAAACAACTAATCTCAAAAATATACAAGCAACTTCTGCAGCTCAATTCCAGAAAAATAAACGATCCAATCAAAAAATGGGCCAAAGAACTAAATAGACATTTCTCCAAAGAAGACATACGGATGGCTAACAAACACATGAAAAGATGCTCAACATCACTCATTATTAGAGAAATGCAAATCAAAACCACAATGAGGTACCACTTCACACCAGTCAGAATGGCTGCGATCCAAAAATCTGCAAGCAATAAATGCTGGAGAGGGTGTGGAGAAAAGGGAACCCTCCTACACTGTTGGTGGGAATGCAAACTAGTATAGCCACTATGGAGAACAGTGTGGAGATTCCTTAAAAAATTGCAAATAGAACTGCCTTATGACCCAGCAATCCCACTTCTGGGCATACACACGGAGGAAACCAGAATTGAAAGAGACACATGTACCCCAATGTTCATCGCAGCACTGTTTATAATAGCCAGGACATGGAAACAACCTAGATGTCCATCAGCAGATGAATGGATAAGAAAGCTGTGGTACATATACACAATGGAGTATTACTCAGCCGTTAAAAAGAATTCATTTGAATCAGTTCTGATGAGATGGATGAAACTGGAGCCAATTATACAGAGTGAAGTAAGCCAGAAAGAAAAACACCAATACAGTATACTAACACATATATATGGAATTTAGGAAGATGGCAATGACGACCCTGTATGCAAGACAGGAAAAAAGACACAGATGTGAATAACGGACTTTTGGACTCAGAGGGAGAGGGAGAGGGTGGGATGATTTGGGAGAATGGGAATTCTAACATGTATACTATCATGTAAGAATTGAATCGCCAGTCCATGTCTGACGTAGGGTGCAGCTTGCTTGGGGCAGGTGCATGGGGATGACCCAGAGAGATGTTGTGGGGAGGGAGGTGGGAGGGGGGTTCATGTTTGGGAATGCATGTAAGAATTAAAGATTTTAAAATTTAAAAAAAAAAAATAAAAAAATTTCAAAAAAAAAATAAACATAAAAAAAAGAAAAAAAAAAAGATATACTAGGTGAGGGAAGACTTAGAGATCTTTGTGTGTGTGTGTGTGTGTGTGTGTGTGTGTGTGTGTGTGTGTTAGTTCAGTCCGTGTCCAACTCTTTGTGACCCCATGGCCTATAGCCTGCCAGGTTCCTCTGTCCATGGAATTCTCCTGGCAAGGATACTGGAGTGAGTTGCCATGCCCTTCTGTAGGAGATCTTCCAGACTCAAGGATCAAACCCAGGTCTCCTGTGTTGCAGGCAGGTTCTCTACCATGTGAGCCACCAAGGAAGCCCTAGGTATCTTATGCGTATCATCAAACCTTGTCTTGCTCATCCATTCTCTTCTTTTGCTCTTTTTGTTTGGACCCTGGATTTTGCATGTCCAAGTTGAAGGAAAGAATGATGAAGAAGATGCTAGGGTCCTTTGAGGAGCATTTCCTAGTTACTTAACCCTGTCATCTGTATATATTTACAGCTTTACCCATGTATATTAGTCTGGTCCTGTGATAGAACATAAGCAATAAAAATATAACTTGAATGGTCATTATTCTAAGAGTACTCACTTAGATACTATATGATTTCTCCTAAAACCCCTAGGCTTCTAATAATGGCTAGATTCTATATGGTAGTATAACCAAATTGGGGCATAATTAATTTAGCCTTTTCAGCTTTTCATCTTTATGTCTTACCCTACTGTGGCTAGTTGTGGACCAGATTATTTACAAAGCCTCTCCAGAGTGTATAACTTGACTATCACAGACAATCTACTCACATCAATAAGACGCAGAAAGACACCAGACAAATATTTAAATGGACAGGGGCTACGCTGTAAATAAGGAGAAGATCTTTTGAAATTTCCAAGCCTCCATTTCTAGGCAATGACTCTAAACTTGCAAGGTAGTCAGAGTGAATAGTAGTGACTCTTTTTGAAGGGGTTCTGTGATGTACAGTTAAAGTAAACATTGGATTTTGGTGCAATTGAGATATTTAGTTTCAACAGCCTTGTGTGAAGGTGGAAAATAATTTTTAATATTTGCTGATATTTACAAACCCCAAATTTAGAATTTTATTTAAGTGATGGGAAGAACACTCAGATCACTGAGGATAAAAGCAATTATAGTTACCATAGTCATATTTTGTAATTTATTCACACACAAAGGATAAAATGGAGCTTGGAATTCTACACAAATGAGGATAGTAATTGAACCACTTAATATGGTCATTTAAATTTGAAAATGCAAATTTGATGTGGTCATGCACTAGCACATCCTGTACATCTTATTTCTGATGTCTTCTGATGTGTACTGTCTAATTACAGAACTTGAATGCCTTGTCCCGTATGGCTGTATTCTATAAATTAGCATGAAACAAACAACCAAAATATTTGTAGTGAGCCAAGGCTATGGTTTTTCCTGTGGTCATGCATGGATGTGAGTTGGACTGTGAAGAAAGCTGAGTGCCAAAGAATTCATGCTTTTGAACTGTGGTGTTGGAGAAGACTCTTGAGAGTCCCTTGGACTGCAAGGAGATCCAACGAGTCCATTCTGAAGGAGGTCAGCCCTGGGATTTCTTTGAAAGGAATTATGCTAAAGCTGTAACTCCAGTACTTTGGCCACCTCATGCGAAGAGTTGACTCATTGGAAAAGACGTTGATGCTGGGAGGGATTGGGGGCAGGAGGAGAAGGGGACGACCGAGGATGAGATGGCTGGATGGCATCACTGACTAGATGGATGTGAGTCTGAGTGAACTCTGGGAGTTGGTGATGGACAGGGAGGCCTGGCGTGCTGCGATTCATGGGGTCGCAAAGAGTCGGACACAACTGAGCGACTGAACTGAACTATACTGTTGTTTGGCCTTAAAAGCCTCTTGGAGAAGGCAATGGCACCCCACTCCAGTACTCTTGCCTGGAAAAACCCATGGATGGAGGAGCCTGTTGGGCTGCAGTCCATGGGGTGGCAAAGAGTCGGATACGACTGAGAGACTTCACTTTCACTTTTCACTTTCATGCATTGGAGAAGGAAATAGCAACCCACTCCAGTGTTCTTGCCTGGAGAATCCCAGGGATGGGGGAGCCTGGTGGGCTGCCATCTATGGGGTCGCACAGAGTCAGACATGACTGAAGCAACTTAGCAGCATCAGCAGAAAATCTCTTAGAAAATCCTCTTCAAATTTTTTACAAGTCTATCACTTTCAGTGGGTTATAATGCAAAGACAGTAAGATTTGCTTTCCAAAAAATTTAAGTGATTTACTGTAAACTGTGGTACATTACCTTCCACCACTTGATCACAGGCTGCTTTTTTCAGTCAAACCAAAATCATCCAGCTTTCCTATGAAATTAGAGTTTCTATCTATTTGATGGGAATTACTGAAAATACTTTTGAGAAAATAATTGCCCCTATAAATTAAAAATACGTGACTAAAATGTATGACATTTGTTTCTCTTTTCTAAAGAAATTAATATCAAGGAGATGCTTAGTCCCTCAAGCAACTGGGACCTATGCTCACCTGAAGATCAATATTAATGTAAAACATAATTTAAATATCTTTTTCCATGTCTCAAGAATGAGGGCTATTCAATTTGTGTAGTAACACTCCCCTGTGCATAAAATCATGCAGAATACTAAGGGATGAGCAGAATATGATGATCTCATACCTAAAAGTTTAGAGTTTCACAAACAGGATGAAAAGCAAATGCATATAAAGTGGTTAGTATGAGATAATGTGTTAAAACATCAAAGAGAGTGGTACAGATAATAAATACTACACCAGTTCTGAGGAGAAAAATCAACTGGAGACATCAAGGAAACTTCACTGAGACTGGAGGTTTGGGCTGCACTCTGGATTAGTAAGACCTGGGTAGGCAGAGGAAAAATTGGTTGAATACTCCAGGCCACAGCACAACATAAGAAAAAGCTGAAAGGCTGGAAAATGTATGGGAAGCAGTGGAGAGAATCACGGGGAGAGCAGGCTAAGGAGACTTGATATGAAAACCCAGTACTATTATTCATTATTTGTGTCACCTTAGGGCACTTAATTAACTTCCTTCGTCTCAGATTTCTCATATGTATACAAGTGGGGTTAATAAGCTCACAGAGTTGTATGTGTGGTCAGAAACAATGTTTATTAACAGATTTTTTCCAAATGCCATGTGCACAGTGAATTATGATTTTTTCCACTTTATTTTCTTCAAAGTAGGAGAAGATTTATAATGAAAGATAGAACGCATTAAGTTGTTTTGGAAGACTTCAGTGACACGCAGGAGGCATTTGAATGTTATCCTGTAAGCAGTGGATAGATTTTGAAAGTTTTGGGGTGGATAGTGGGTTGGTTACAAAGAATGTATTTCAAACAAATCCATCTGGTAATAACATACTAGATTTATTAACAGTGAGTGAGAATGAGTCAGAAAAACTAGGTGAAAGGCTCACTTGATAAGATTGACTTTTTTTGTTTTTTAATTACTGAAAGCAGGAAGAAAGACAGTTTTGAAAAGTTAACAGTGGTAATTGATAGGTTCTGATCAATCTCTTTTGTAATAACACCTTAACCAGGTTAAGGCTTATATAGGTCACTCTGGAATTCAGGGTAACAATTGGATTCTTAATTGCAAACAATAGAAATATTCTTAATTTAGGTGAAAATTTTAAAAAGATATCTGGTAACTCAAAGATTCTCTGAGGCTTCCTCTCCAGAAACAATGCCTGAAATTGTATCATAGACCCTTTCAAGGTGAGAAAGCACTGATATCATGGCTGGGCACCCAGTATAAAGCTAAAATCTTGGTACTGCTGCCCCTGGAAAGATGGATTTGCCTTGTTTTTCCCAGACTGTAATGCTCAGATCCCTCATTCTATGTGTTACTGTGTTGTGAACTTAAGCTAGATGCAAGGATATCTTGGAATTTGACTTCAGTGGTTGTAGGAAAAGATTTACAATGTAGGAGATTCCCCGAATATAAAAACAAAGAGTGTTCTTATAGGCTGAATTGTGTGCCCTTAAAATGCATACAGGGCTTCTCAGGTGGTTCAGCAGTAAAGAATCCGCCTGCAGTGCAGAAGCCATGAATTTGATCCCTGGGTCAGGAAGATCCACTAGAAAAGGGCATGACAACCCACTGCAGTCTTCTTGCCTGGAGAATCCCATGGACAGAGGAGCTTAGTGAGCTACGATTGGACAGAGGAGCTTAGTGAGCTACGAT
Source organism: Capra hircus (assembly GCF_001704415.2). NCBI lineage: Eukaryota > Metazoa > Chordata > Mammalia > Artiodactyla > Bovidae > Capra > Capra hircus. The sequence goes on from NC_030827.1 coordinate 42,692,387, forward strand.
TGAAGTGATTGAGCAGCAGCAGCAGCGAAATGCATACAGTGAAGTCCTGATGCCCAGAACCTCAGAATGTGAGTGTATTTGGAGACAGGAGTCTTTGAAAGATGATTAAGGTGAGAGGAAGTCATTTGGAATGGACTCTAGTCCTACATGATTGGTGTCCTTATAAAAAAAAAAAAGGAGATTGAAATCTAGACATGCAAAGAGGGGAGACATGTGAAGACACAGGAAGGAGACAACCATCTATAATCCAAGGAAAGGAAAGAAGTAAAGCAGGATCTGAAGGTAGCTGGATGGGAAGACGGGCAGAGATTTCTTAAGATGAAAGAAGGCCGTGCATGTTGCGAGACTGACAGCATTGAATCAGTGTAAGGGAAGATGTCGACTTTACTGGAGAGAGAAGCTAAAATGGCCAAGCCATGGGCCTAAGACAACAAAAGGTTATGATATATAGATCACGGGTGGAAGGACCCACATTATATCAAGACATATTTATTTCATGGTAAGGAAGAAAAGGAAGATGTAAGCGTGTTCATCAGTTTGGAGGTTGGAATGGTATATATTTCTAGTGGTTCATCTGTTTGTTGGAGGGGACAGGGCTGTGGTGCAGAGTTGTTGTTTAGTCTTATTCGTGTCCGACTCTTTGTGACCCCATGGACCGTAGCCTGCTAGGCTCCTCTGTCCATGAGATTTCTCAGGCAAGAATAATGAAGTGGGTTGTCATTTCCTCCTCCAGGGAATCTTTCCAATCGAACTTGTGTCTCCTGCATTGGCAGGTGGATTCTTTACCATTAAGCCAGCAGGGAAGCCCAGAGAAGCTACAGTAATAAATTTAGATTCAGAAAAATATTTTTGTCAGGGGTAAGTTTTTGGAATATATCCATAAGTCTATTCTATCCCATGGTTGATTATGTTTGGCTGAGATTTCTAAGTACTTTGTCATAAGAAGTTACTATTTGAATAACTGAATTATTATGTAAGAGAAGGCTTGGCCTTCACGGATATAAACAAGTTCATAAAGATATTTGATTAAAGCACTTGACCTCTTGTAACATCCTAAAACATCTCCCCAAAAATGGCAGTGCCAACACATAGTCAGTTGGATTATTATTATTATTTTTCCCAATGTGTCTTTTTTTCAGTCTTCATGAAGAAAACAAAACAGATGCAAGAGAGAAAGGCAGATATGTGAGACAGCAATAGTAGCACATTATTTAGACAGTCTGCAACAGTACAAAGTTTAGATCAGTGCCTTCAGCATTCTGGGTGTTCTGCAGTGGTGGCAGATTTTCCATATGAGGGGAAACAGAAAGGAAGAAGAGGGGCTGTGCGGACTGGGAAAGAAATTGCTTTTTTCCAATGGATTGACTCTGTCCACTAACTAGCTAGGGATTCTAAGAACAAGATTCACTCTCACTGATTCGTTTTTCTAAGCTAAAGTCAGCTAGGAGCCTAATCTTTGAATGCCTTGGAGTGTCATTATCTTTTTATATACTAAATATCAAAACTTCAAATGTGTATTATTCCCATTTTCTAGATAAGAAATGGAGGCTCTGGTAAAACACAACTACAAGGTCAAACAGCTTGGTCCTGAACCTAGGTCTATCTGAATTCAGTCTATTTTCCATAAAACTCACTAATCTTCCACATACTCTTCTGCCCAGAAATCTTACAAAAGTATAAAGGATTAAGGAAGAAGACTTCTTATGTTGGTGACACTTTCTTCAGTCCCTACTTTTCTCTTTATCCATTCTTCTTTTGCAGTTCAATAAATGGGTTCCTTGGCTCACTTCTATTTTCATCAGATCCTCTACCACTCTCTTTCCTAATTCTCCTTCCCTCATTCCCTACCTTTAAAATATCAGGGGATTCTGAGATAGTAGCAGGCAATGGTCATCAAACTGCAAGCTTAGTATTAAGGGAAGAATTGTATTAGAGTAAAAAATCGTGTCACAGAATGAGTTCCTTTTTTTCACTGACCCCATTATCCGGTAAATTACTCTGCTTCATCCATATCCTTAGCTGTAAATGGACAGGCAATATTTCATAGGTTGTTTAAGCTAAAAATCTCGCTGGGTCCATCTGCTATGTAGAACCAATTTCTATCAAGAAATCTAAAAATCTGCAGCTGGAAGGGACTTGAAGATCACCTAATCATACTACGTCATTTTAGAACTGGGAAATTGGGTCTCCGTAAGAATAATTGCTTTCCCCAAGGTTACCAGGAGGAGCAGATTCATACCTGCCCAATGGAGGGCTTCAAACAAATGAGAGTCTTTGGCCTGAAGCATCAACATCTGATCAATTATTTAGCTAAAAAGGCTTTGTATATATTGTAATGGGATGCATGGTTAAGTCCATGCATCCTAGGAATAGGGAAGATGTAAGGTTAAATCACAACTCTGCTGCCTCTTGTGAGAAACTGTTTTGCTCTATGCGCTCTATAAAGGCAGTGGACATGCATTTTTTTGTGATCATAGTCTCCCCTGCATCTAGCATGATACTGCTAAGTTAGGAGTACTTTGACTTTATTTATTTGAATGAATGAATATCTTTTATATGGTTGGAAGGTTTCAAAGAGAATTTAGCACAATGGACCTATAAGAAGCTCTATGCTTAGTTATTATTATTGCTAAAAGCAAAGCTGAGTATCCCTTTGCTTCACAGTTCAAATTTCTGAATAGCAAGAATCCTTCTGATTATGTTCAGCAAGTTCTTTCATCTTGAAGGCTTTCCTTAGAGCCAAAAAATGTTTGAAAAGTGAAAGTGTTAGTCCCTCAGTTGCGACCCGATGGGCTGTAGCCTGCCAGCATCCTCTGTCCATGGAATTCTCCAGGCAAGAATACTGGAGTAGGTAGCCTTTCTGTTCTCCAGGGGATCTTCCTGACCCAGGGGTCAAACCAAGGTCTCCTGCATTGCAGGCAGATTCTTTACCATCTGAGTCACCGTGGACTGTAGGCCACCAGGGTCTTCTGTCCGTGGGATTCTCCAGGCAAGAATACTGGCGTGGGTTGCCATGCCATCCCTCAGGGGATCTTCTCAGCCCAGAGACTGAACTCATGTATCTTGCATTTCCTGCCTTGACTGGCATGTTCTTTACCACTAGCACCACCTGGGAAGCCCTAAAGAAAGTTTATGGGGTGCTTAGAAACAATTGACAGGCATAAAAAGACAAAGGGATAGACAGTGCATTTATTGCAGCATAAATTAGTAAAGATGATACAAAGGAAAGTGAGAATAAGCCTCTGTGTGTTGGGAGGTTGTGGAGAGAAAGGCAGTATTAACATTTCAAAGATATGGCACTGTTTATGCCATGTTTTCCCATGGCTCTTTCTCCTCTTAGTGCTGAGCAGGTATAACCCTGTATCAACACTAATTGTTGGCACCTTAGTTTTCTTCAGTTCTTTGGAAATTTCTAGTGAAACCACAAATTTTAACTAAATTTAAGGGACTCTTTTTCTTTACAGAAAAGTGGAACCCCCTAGTTTTGGAAAATAAAATAAAGTCTATTCCATGAATATCCAAATCTAGATAGGGATGCGTTGTCACATTGGAGTGGCTACTAAGAATCACTGCAAATTTTCAGGGCATACATAAATAACAAATAATAGTAGCTTGGTAAAGGATTGTGAAATTGTAGCTCTTAATCATAAATGTAATGACTGTCATGTCTTTATTTAGTATTTATATTACTACAAGGCTAAAGTGGTTTTGAACAAGTTCTTTAAAAAATTAGTCATAATTTCTCAAAATGTATTGATTCCAGCAGATGATTGTTCTGCATTTTGTTTCTCAGTGAAGCAGCAAATTAATATTGGTTTCTATAAGGATTTGGATCATATTTAGTTTTAGAAAAATAGTGACATGATTTCAATGGCTTGTGAATTTCTGTTTTCCTTATAAGCTAAACCATTAATATGGCCATTTGCAAAGTTATACAGAGATCTTTGAAATATTGCTCTTGGAAGAGAATCTCCACTTGGGACAATGTTTTTTTAAATCCATTGCTTGTAAGTAGCTGTAAAGAAAATATCTGGGGTCAAGAACAAGTAAATCCTATACAACAGTACCGTCTGTCAAAAAATCAGGGCATCTGGAATCCTTATCTAAGTATCAGAGATGCCTATTGCTACTTGACCCACTTTTTTCCCTGTGTGTAAAAGAATTCACATTTGTTTCACTGATATGAAAAGGAAGCAGGCTACAAAATTTTATTTTGAAATGTCTTAAAGTAATCAAGAAATCCATTTTTAGATGTCAAAATTTATTAGGAATATATAACCCTGTACAGGTAATTCGAATTGTAACTATACATATGGACGACAGCCTTACTAAATTGGATTTTAAATGGATGGGGACACATGATAGCATCTGACATACAGAATTTCTCATTTCAACAGAATTTGTAAAATCTGCATCAGCCAAGGTGAAACTCACATGGGCTGTTGAGCCGTTGATTAAGATATGAAAAAGTTTCTTTATCACACAAACATTTTTCCAAGGGCTTACTCATCTATAACTTAGTTTATAACATATCCAATTATATTTTAGTGATATCATTTTTGAAAATTAATAATGAATCTTATTTTTCCTAAGTTGCACCTTTCTAATAGTACAAGTTTTTTTTTTTTTTAATGATTTTGATTTTTAAGTTCAAGAAATGCATATTCACATTAGAAGTCAGCTTCAGTGATGTAGGAGAGGTATGTCTTGGGAGCAGAGTTTTAGCACTAAGTGGACCCATCTCTGATAAGCTAATTTAGAGAGAAAATCGACCAGAGGATCTCAATCATGGCCATGTAAATCTGGGAAGAGGAAATACATTAAGCCTGGTTTGTTTCTTCAGTGTTCAGTTCAGTTCAGTTCAGTTGCTCAGTCGTGTCCGACTCTTTGTGACCCCATGAACTGCAGCACACCAGGCCTCCCTGTCCATCACCAACTCCCGGAGTTTACCCAAACTCATGTCCATTGAGTCGGTGATGCCATCTAACCATCTCATCCTCTGTCGTCCCCTCCTCCTCCTGCCTTCAGTCTTTCCCAACATCAGGGTCCTTTCAAATGACTCAGCTCTTCGCATCAGGTGGCCAAAATATTGGAGTTTCAGCTTCAACATTAGTCCTTCCAATGAACATCCAGGACTGATTTTCTTTAGGATGGACTGGTTGGATCTCCTTGAAGTCCAAGGAACTCTCCAGAGTCTTCTCCAACACCACAGTTCAAACGCATCAATTCTTCTGCACTCAGCTTTCTTTATAGTCCAACTCTCATATCCACACATGACTACTGGAAAAACCATAGCCTGGACAATATGGTGCAAGTCAAAGAAACAGAAGTCACCAGGAAATAAACTATTGCATTCCTCTTTTGTACATTCTCCTTCTCCTCTAACGGTTAATTCCTTCTGTGGCCAACAGCATGAGGTGCTCCATTCCTCAGAACCATTTTCTGGGTCTTACCTTTCTGAAAACCTATTGACTGTGGGGGAGACCTGCCAGGAATCCTAGCTAACTATGATCCCCCAGTTTCAAATGGACATGCAGCATTAAAGGGTTCAAGGACTGTCCCCAGTGACATTGATGAGACCAAAAAAGAAGGCCAGGCCCATACTCCAGAGCAGTTGTTTGTAAATGATGCCCTGAGCTCCTAGGTTGCCCCCTTGGTTTAGCTGGCATTCCATAAGAAGTGACTTACTACTCTCCAGAGTCTGCCTGCTGCTGTCAAAGAGGTTCTGAGACTTACCATTCAACCAGTAAAATTAAAAATGCTCACTTGGTCAGTGGAGATATTTGATCTTTTAGAGTTTCAGTATCTACATGAAATGTTTGACATAGTAACATTGATCATTTTCACTGAAATACTTAAATATAAGCAACATCTTTAGGGCTTACAAGTATAGTTTCCTGATGTTAACTATACTTGTAAAGAATTAAACATTAAATAACCCATTTTTAAGAGTTGATAAACTGAGGCAAAGGAGAAAAAATGCATCATAATTCAATAGAATTAAAAAAAAAACTCTCAGAAGCTTCATTCATATATTGATGTCCATTTGGGCAGAATATATTTTATGGTGTCATTATAAGTCCAGTGTGTAAGTCTGTCTTTACAGATAAATGTCACATTAACACTGACCTACATTTCTTTTTGAATGGAAATCGCACTGGCCAATCTTCTGTTTTGAGTGCACCAAATCAGAACCTCGATTAAAGTAACTGGTTTAGTAAGGGGCCACATTTTAAATCCACATTTTCTGGCATGTATGGATTTGTTAGATGGTGGGTATTGATAGTTAACAAAGGAGACCCACTATATTTCTCAGTTGAATCAGTACCTACTTGCCCCCAGGACTGCCATTTTCTGTGAAATATTGCAGTGTACATACTGTATTATATGTGATATACCTAACATCCCTTATTTCTGCTGCATCATCAAAAATAAATCATTGTTACTATGAATGTCTTTACAAAGAATTATTCAGTTGCTGTTGTTTAGTCACTAAGTCATGTCTGACTCTTTTACAACCTCATGGACTGGAGCCTGCCATGGAGCTCCTCTCTGTCCATGGAATTTCCCAGGCAAGATTATTGGAGTGAGCTACCATTTCTTTCTTCATGGATCAAACTCGCTTCTCCTGCTCTGGCAGGCAGATTCTTTACCACTGACCCCTATGCTGCTGCTGCTGCTGCTGCAAGTCGCTTCAGTCGTGTCCAACTCTGCGAGACCATGGACGGAAGCCCACCAGGCTCCCCCGGCCCTGGGATTTTCCAGGCAAGAACACTGGAGTGGAGTGCCATTTCCTTCTCCAATGCGTGAAAGTGAAGTTGCTCAGTCGTGTCCAACTCTTAGCGACCCCATGGACTGCAGCCTACCAGGCTCCTGCGTCCATGGGATTTTCCAGGCAAGAGTACTGGAGTGGGGTGCCATTGCCTTCTCCGACTGACCCCCATAGGAAGCCCCAAGTTATCCACTAGAAGCCTATTAAAAAGAAAAATGAATATTAATATATACTTTTTCTCGGTTTGTAATCCTCATATCTTTGAATGTGGCACCTTTTCATCAATCCTGTCACCAATATATGCGAAGCATGCATGTACAACCTGTAATGATTCAGCTTATAGAGGAAACAGTAACGGTGATTACATTTAGCTTGTAGAAGTACTCATTACTCTGCTTTCTCTAAAAAGATCATATGTCATACCGTGATTGTATTGCATAATTAATACATTTATGTTTGTAAATACAGTCAAAACCTAAAAGCAAACCTTCATCAATGTGATTGTGCAAGTTGGCAGCCTTCCCTACATTAAGCAGAACATTTTCATCCTGGGACTAGCGGACTGTCTCTTGATTTGAGTGAGTCAGCTGACATATATATGTGTGTAGAATTGTACCCACCTGACAAAATATTGACCATGTCTTCTGCAAGAGCCTTTCATTCCGAATATTTACTGAATGCCAGGCACTATATAGCAGAGTATAAGACAAATGAAGTCTCTATTTGGTGTTTTCATAAGCCTAGCAGAGGGACATGTGGAAGAGAAATAGATACAACTAATATTGAATAAAGTGACAAGTGCTAAGAATGAATAAGTAGAGACTGTGATGGAGAGTCAGTCACAAGGGGACTTCTTTTGCATAGAAGGAAGAGCAGGGTGTAGGGTGATAGCAGAGAAGCAGTCTCTGCCCTCAAATTGCTGATGGCCCTGGGGTGGCTGAGATGTGTCCACTGCGAGTCATTACTCACTGGTGTGCTATTTCTCAAATAGGATTCCTTATCCTTATTTGGCAAGAGAGATGTTAATGGGTATTTTATGAAAACAATGAAATGTTCTGTGGTCAAATGTATTTAGAGAGTTATGCATAGCAGTTTAGCTCCTTCTGGAAATTCACAGATCATGGCATAATATAGCATAGGCTCTGAGAAGTCTGACAGGAATAAAAAAATATAGAAATCTGCTTAATCCTACATATCAAAAATATTTTTGACTTTGGATTTTGACTCCAGTTTAGTAAGTGCTTTTCGATGCAATGAATTTGAATGATATCAAAAGTGCATAAGTGTCATGAGGTTTGGCAGCATCAGATAAACCACAGTATTTTGTGAATAAAAATAATAGTTATGGAAAGTTTGGAGATCATCACACTTTGCTGATGGCCGTCATTGTCCAGTGATCCTCAGAACTGACTTCCTAGTGGAAATGATTTTGGAATAGTATGTAGTTTGACTTATTAGAGATTTTAATGTATATATTGTTGTTCCGTTGCTCAGTTGTGGCTGTTTGCAACCCCCTGGACTGCAGCACACCAGGCCTCCCTTTCCCTCACCATCTCCTGGAGCTTGCTGAAACTCATGTCCGTTGAGTCAGTAATGTCATCCAACCATCTCATCCTCTGTCATCCCCTTCTCCTCCTGCCTTCAATCTTTCCCAGCATCAGGGTCTTTTCTAATGAGTTGGCTCTTCGATTCAGTTGGCCAAAGTATTAGAGATTCTGCCTCAGCATCAGTCTCTCCAATGAATATTCAGGGTTGATTTCCTTTAGGATTGAATGGTTTGATCTCCTTGCTGTCCAATAGACTCTCAAGAGTCTTCTCCAACAGCATCAATTTTTCAGCACTCAGCCTTCTTTATGGTCCAACTTTCACACCCATACACAACTACTGGAAAAACCTTAGCTTTGACTAGATGGACCTTTGTTACCAAAGTAATGTCTCTGCTTTTTAATATGCTGTCTAGGTTGGTCATAGCTTTTCTTCCAAGGAGAAAGTGTTTTTAACTTCTTGACTGTAGTCACCATCTGCAGTGATTTTGGAACTCAAGAAAATTGCCAGTCTCCTAAAAGTGGGATCTTGTTTCCATTTTGGCTGCTCCAGGACTATTGTAAAGATAGAATGTGTTAATGATATGTAACAAGTAAGTCCAGTCCATGAAATTCTTTTCTTTTGATTCTTTGTAGTTTTGAACATAGAAAGTCTTTATTAGTCAGTTGGTACACACATACACACTTGATATTTCAAGATAATTTGAAGAGGTGTCAGCAGAGTTTAAAGGAATCAATAGGAGATTGAAATACTCTAACCAAATTAGGAAAAAGATCCTTCCCATCGCTAGTCCTAAACCAAAATGTATAGCTTTATGGAGAAAGTGGTCTTGGATGAATGGTGCCCTTTACCACTGGGAATCCCTTAACTCATAAACATCTGGCAGAAAGTTCTGGATGGATAAATAGCCTGGTTCATACTCATCCTGCCCTCAAATTGCCTACTTGTGCCTCCTATTGCCTAAAAAGAGCTAGAAGAAAAAGGGCAAAGGGGTCCAGTTGATGACTTTCATTTAGGTCAGTTCTAAGATCAGGAAAGGGTGAAGAAAGTGATATTGATTAAATTGAATAAATTGATTTTCAGAGGAAAACTGTATTCAGCACAAGACCATTTTTATGTTTTCTGTGACAGAAAGATAGACTCATTTTATCTATTTCCATCCCTTGTTAAACACAAGAAGTGTTCCCAGCCTTCAATAAAGCCAGCCTGACTGCACTAAGTATTAACTTGACTGAGCTTTGATTATCTTGATATTTAGGCTAATGCCCAGGCCATGAAGAATCTGCTACAACCTTGCGTTCAGTGTGAAATCATTGTGCTGTGTTATATTCTAGATTTCTCTTACCACTATACAGTGGGCCTTCCACTTCACTGTGTTTCTTAAAGTCGAAGTAGTGACTACTCTGCCTCCCTGCTGCATTGAAAAGCGAACTGTAAACAAGGTGTCTGGGTAATCAGCCAGAATTCTTGCTTCCCATCCAGTTCCTCTTGCTTCTTAACTCTTGAAGGAGGACCCTACCAGAGCTCTGCCTAGATCACCTTGGATGCTTTTTCACCAGTTCTTCTTGTCCACCTCCCACCATTGGATACCATGTTTTTTGCTTCTCATGACCTGTACCTGCAATTCCACCCAGGTGGCTGTTGTTAGGTACTGGCACTACTTTGCTGTGGGTAGCACTCTTTTACTCAACTCATGCTGCCGTAACAGAATACTTCAGCCTGATTGGCTGAAACAATGGAACTTTATTTGCTCACAGTTCTTGAGGCTAGAAGTTCAAGATCAAGGCTTAGCATGGTTGTTTTCTGGTGAGAACTTTCTTCCTGGCTTGTAGATGTCTTTCTTTTCTTCCTGTATCCTCACATGGTGCCAAATGAGGATGGGGGAGAGCAAGTTCTCTGGCCTCCTTTTATTAATCCAGTAATAAAGATCCCATACAGCTTCATCCAAACCTAAATCTGTGGCAAAGGCCCCTTTACCAAATATCTTCACACTGGGGGCTAGGGCTTCAATAAGAATATGATTTTTTGGCGGGGGGTGGGGGTGCATGATGGGGAACACAAGCTCCCATAACCAGCATGGAGATAGAAGTGCCTTGGAGTTTATATCCTTTGGGATAGCATTTGGCCAATGACTGAGCTGTGCCAGAGTTTGAAGTCTCACCCCCTAAGGTCTTTCTTATGCCAGGACAAAGCCATGAGGCATGATTTACAGTCCATAGGAATAACCAGTGTTAGGTGAAGGAGGCTGAGGATGGGTGTGTTCAGAATGAAGGGCAGTGCCTGGGCGGCACTGGGGCCTGGGCACACTGTGTGATCGTACTGTGGGAGGGCCTGTCTTTGAATGTTTAGTTCCTGAGTTGACACGGGCACAAAGAAGGAGACGGACGAAGAGAAGGAAGGTTGGAAGTCAGCTTTCAAGTCTTAGCTTCCTCACTATTATTCCCAGACATGAGCTTTAGTCAGAGATTCTGTCTGAATCAAGGCTTGGTATATCTCTGAATAGAGATTTATCACCCACAGAATAAGTCAATAAGTCTTGGACTATCCATGGTGTTCTTCACTAGTTCAAGCAGAATATTTTAAAATGGGAGAAAAGTCATTTTAGGACTATTTTTCTTCACAAAACAATCTGTATAAATATATTATATCCAACTGAAATCCTAATTTATATACTTAATAAAAATAATTTGACGTGTTGGTGTGGTACCTTCCTGAAGTTGTGGGATTGATTGATTTACTGACAAAGACACAAATTTATATAATCCTATATATAAAACATGCTAAGAGTCTGTTAAAAATACGTTTTTATCCACACTAGACCTAATGAATGTGTGTAGAAAAAATACAGTTAATATCTTCGACATTTTCTACTTAGCACAAGATGACCTGTCTTAAAAAAAAAAAAAAAAACCCAACAAGATGCGTTTATTAATACTCCCATCATTGGTATTGTGATTGGATCAAACTCAATCTTTGGCTATGCATTATGCATAGTCGATTCTCTAACTTGATAAGCTAAATATGTAAGACTTTAAATGTATGACTTCCACTTGATATAGTAAATCCTGAAGTCAAATTTCTCCATCATTTTCAAAACAAACATTATCATCTATTTAGATTCCCAGGCTTATAACTTTTGAAAACTGCTATTTCTTCCTGTGGAATATGCACCGCATATCCATCTCCTGCCTGGCTAACTGCTTTAATAAACTTCACCACGTCGGTACCAGGCCGCCCTGAGTCTTCACTGATTCCCCTGCATCTAACAGTGCTGGCTCAGTGCACACACTCTGCAAGTACTTGTGGGTTGAATGCTGAATTGTTCTGTTAATTAAGCAATTCCCCAAGGGATCAGAATTAACTTTTGACCAATCTATTCTTTATGGATTTTTCACTTCTAGCTCTAGAAAAAATATGCCCCGTAGATTTGTGAAGAGAAAACTGTCTTTATTTCTCTATGGCAGGTAGAACTCTCACCTCTTAGGTTTTGCATCTGGTCTCTAGACTAAAGATTTGGAAGCTATATATAATCTTTTTTTCTCCTTTAGCATTAAAATGAGTAGCTTTCAAGCTACTGGAACAATGGTTTCAAACAATCGAAGGAAACTTTAGCTTAGCCAATGATACACGAAATAGCAAGTAGATTACTACTTTGTCAATCAGTTTTTATAGCATGAAAATAATATTTGCCTCTTTGCTTTTCATTGAGATGATATGGAAAATAAGGGGGGAAAACTGGTTGTGGATTTCATCTCTGTGAAGCAAAGCTGCCAGGATGATTTAGGTCCCATGTGGAGCTATTTTAAGCTTTAAATATTTCGACTGAGCCCTTAGCTACCTAATACCCTTTATACTTTAAAGAGCCACCCTGCTTCTGCTGCTGGTGTAAAGCACTGGTCAAAGCTTTTATATTTAAAGTGACCACTCTGTATCTGGGGATAGAGAATTCTATATAACCTATATGAAGCAACTTTGGCTCTCTACCTTCAACAGAGAACCATAAATGTCATACAAAAGCCAAAAAATCCAACCATCTCACTTTTATGCAGTAAAGAACAGCACTAGGGCTTTTCTCAGAGTTACTGATGCAGAGTCCACTGCCATAGGACATGCCTGTATTCAATCAAAAACTAGCTCAGTCTTTTTGTTTGAAGTTTCTGCTCTCACGTTTATAGAAAATTCTGGATTTAAAATGGAGATAGAATGAGAATTATTTATTGAAAGCCAGCAACAGGAACCAGAAATGGCAGGAAGGGCATAGAAATATGCTATCAGTTATAAAGTAAAACTTAGATATGCAAGAATCTGTCAAGAACTGTGAAGAGTCAGAGACTTTAATTGCAAGTTAAAAAGTTAGCCTGCCACAGCTTCATGGATGCTGGCAGAAGACATAGCCTCTTGTTAGAGACACAGGTCTTTACCACTCAGTACAGCAGGTGGCCTGAGCCTCATCTTTGCATTGGTTCCCTTGTCCATCAGTCCTACAGGGGTGAAGCCTGGGAGAGCTCTGAACAAAGTGGGGTGTGACACGGCTGAGGAACCCTGAGTTTAACAAAACCTTAATATTATAAAGGGGGGTAAGCAGAGCTGCCCAACTTTTGCCTTAGGGAGAGATATTGTCTTTATTATTTTGTTCGGGAAACAAACCTGTCCTATGCCCCAGATGGAGATCTCTCAGTCTTCCAAGGGTATTCACTATACTAGCGTCCTCGATAGTCCAGAACAAAAGCCACTGATACCTCTGCTCAGAAGACCTGCAAAAATGTGCAAGACCCATGCAGAGCTGCCTCCCCAAAACTGCATGAGGCATTGAACTGGCTCTGCAATGCCCTCAGTTGCCAATATTCCACCCTGCATGGGAGCAACCCCTCTCCATTGGTTGTGTGTGTGTGTGTGTGTGTGTGTGTGTGTGTGTACACACACTCAGGTGGAGCTAGTGGTAAAGGACCTGCCAGCCAATGCAGGTAGACATAAGAGATGCAGGTTTGATCCCTGGGTTGGGAAGATTCCCTGGAGAAGGAAATGGTAACCACTCCAGTATTCTTGCCTGGAGAATCCCACAGACAGAGGAGCCTGGCAGGCTACACTCCACAGGGTTGTGCAAAGTCGAAAACGACTGAAACAACTTAGCACAGGCATAAATTTGGACTCCAGTAAAGTACCTCACCTGACATAGTCTTTTAATAAATGACTTTAAACAGTTAACCAATGGTCTCATTTTCTGAAGCCTGTGTAAGTCACTGTTTTCCCCTCAGGAATTCAGTTCGGCCCAGCCATCAATCACTCAATGGGAAACTTTGCAAAGGTGGCTTATCAGATAAATTCATTAACCGATTTAATCCATTTATATATACACTAGGAATTGCAGGGGGAAATTTTATCGTATTTCCAACCAAGAGAAGCAATTTAATAGTAAATTACATCTGTCATTTCTTGCAGATCTCTGTATGCACTTTTTTTGGGTCACTTTGTTAGACTACAGATTTCCAAATCTTCTGGCATATCAAAATCACTTGGAGTTCTTTTATAATATTCAAGTTCCCCAGCCACTACCTCAGAGATTCTCATTCAGAGGTCTGGCATATATTTCTGGATTATTTAATATAGAAAACTTCCTGGGTGATTTTGAGGGGCAAGCACTTGTAGATTTTAGCTATAACTTCCCAGTTATTAAGATTTTCTGTTTATAGCTTAGGATAACATTTAAAATCTAAAACGTAAGGAACAGAGGAATGTTCAAATCATATCTGTATAATTTTTAAAATGATCTATAAATTACTTAAAAATTTTTTAAAGTTAGAGTATAGTTGATTACAATGCTGTGTTACTTTCTGCTGTACAATATCTGTATAATTTTAACTGGGAAAACAATACGTCTTCTGGAAAAGGCATGGAAATAAATAATTTTACATGTTGAGCACCTTTGATCCTTTGAGGGAAAGTTTCTGGTCCAAGATTGTTAGAACAAATCAAAAGGTGTGAAAGAGCTGGTGAATTTCTAAGGCTGGATTACCCACAGTTTCATCAGAGTGGGGCTGTGGGAGTGGAGAGGACAGGGGCACAAGCCTGGTGACAAAGGGGCTGAGTGTCTCTGTAGCACCTCTCTGGCCAGGTGACGGAGGTCATGCTGACAGTGTGGGTGGAAGGGACTAACCACACAAAAGAAACAAGAGGAAGACTCAACAGAAATTTCATAGTTTGGCATAGTTTTTGAAGATGAATGCCTGCCAGGTTTCAGAGGATTAAGTAGAGGACAATTCTCAATGCTAATTCTCAACTAATTTAATCACTTTTAGCAGCCACTGGGTATCCAGGTCCTATTGTTAATATTATTATTGTGGTTATTTGCATTCTATATCTCTGGCTCTTTGGTTGAAATTGTGGGGTTGGGGTAAGGAAGAGGCAACTATATCAAATTAGCCTGCAACAAGGGATAGTCCCAGTTCCAGTCTCTCCTGGTCCTTGCGTACTGATCTAAAACATGAGATGTGTTCAGTTAGATCAGTGGTTTAGAAAGGTCACCCCTTAGCCCAGTGCCAGTACCTAACAAAATATTCAGTGATCTAAAACAAAACTAAAATATAGAAAACAAAAAAGTTAAAATATATATATAAGAACAGTAAAGAGTTTTAAAGTGTGATTCTTTATTCTGAGATTATATTTACCTACCTCTTTGATTATAACTCTTTGTTTTACATTGTAATGGGAGAGAAAAGTTTTATTTATAGATTTTTTTAAGGTTTTTACTTTTGGAAAAATTAGAAACAGCCCTATGTTGATTCATGTGTGTGTGTGTGTGCATCTATTTCCTGATTTACTGATATTCAAAAGTCTGGGAATTCTGTGGAAAAGAGTTTGGCAGTTTCTCAGAAGGTTAAACATAGAACTATTATATGATCTAGAAATTCCACTCCTATGATTGAAAGCAGAGACCCAAATAATTATTTGTATACTCATTTCATAGTAGTATTATTCATAATAGCAAAAAGCTGAAAATGACCCAAACATCCATCAACAAATGAGTGGATAAACAATGTTTGTACAAATCAGTGGAATATTATTCAGCCTTAAAAGGAATAAGATTTTGATACTACAATTTCAATGGACTGTTTAGGTGAAATATGTTAGACCCAGATATTATATGATTTGACTTGCATAAGGTTCCTAGAGTAGTCAAATTCACAGAGACAGAGAGTAGAGTAGAGGGGCTAAGAGGACGGGGAAGGAGCAGTTATTTTTTAACAGGCACAGAGCTTTTGTTGGTGATCATGAAAAGTTGTGGGTTTGAATAGTAGTGAAACCTGCATGGTACTGTGAATGGTTTTTAAGACCATTGAATTGTCAGTGGTTGTTGGACTTAAGCTATACTCAGGCCCTTGCCATGTGGACCTCTTTGTATTAGTCATGATTTCCCAGAGAAACTATACATATATATAGGGAGAAACAGCTTTATTTTAAGAATGTCATTGTGGGGGCTGGTAAGTCCAAAATCTTCAGAGCAGGCTGACTGGCAGGAGATCTAAAGAAGAGCTCACGTTTCAGCTTCAGTCCGAAGGCTCTCTGCTGGTAGAATTCCCTTTTCCTCTGGAGACCTCACTGTTTTCTCTTATGGCCTTCAACCAATTGGACAGGCCCACTCAGATTATAGAGGGTAATCTGCTTTATTCAAAGTCTACTGGTTTTAGATGTTGAAGTGAAGTGAAGTCACTCAGTCGTGTCCGACTCTTTGCGACCCCATGGACTGTAGCCTACCAGGTTCCTCCACCCATGGGATTTTCCAGGCAAGAATACTGGAGTAGGTTGCCATTTAATCATATCTAAAAAAACGCTTTCACAGTAGCATGTAGATTGGCGTTTGACCAAACAACTGGGTACCATAGCCTAGCCAAGTTGACACATACAGCTAACCATTATGCTTTCCAATATGCCAGCTTACTCCATATTGTCTTGTATTTTTCAAAAAAAAAGAAAAAGTTTGCTCATAATTTTTTTACCTAACACTAGTCATCTACCTCCCTTCCTTCCATATTGGCTTCCAATATGCTTCCAAACAGGACAGTCATAGCCAGACTCTTTAGCATTAAAAGTAAGTAAGGTGTGAGTTGTGAGGGTTCTTTGGGAAGAAGGCAGACACACAGTCTGGTACATGGACTTACTGACATTTATTCTGGCATGTTAGGTGTCATTTACTTCCTGGAAGTTTCTTTTCTATGTTTCTGGAAAGGAACTATCCAGGGATTATTAATTTGAAGTTTAAAAAAAATTGAAATGTAAGCGACACATGGTGAAAGAGAAAGAGAGATAAAAAGTGGGTTTCCTGCATAACCTAGGGGAAAAAGTCTCACATTTTAGATTTGAGGCCACACTAACCCTGGAGTCATATTTTGAATGGGAAGAGTTTGGTCATCATTTAATAGTTATGGTATTTTTGTCTTCGGCTTCAATATTTTCCTTTCACAAATTTCTTCTTTGTGGCTACGTCTTCTCCTAATATTTGAAGAACCAGTGATTCAAAGTGAGGGCAGAAATGTCATATCATGTTTTGAGCGGAGAGCAGGCAGCAGAAGGTCTTGGGATTTATTTGTGCCTCCACAACTAACTTGCAATGCAGTGAGGCATGCTGCTGCTAAATCTCTGTGAAGATTGCCAGTCTACAGTGTGGGCAGAGTCACTGAGTTTTGTAGAAGTATTTCATGTTTGTAAATACCCCATGACCCTTGAACTAAAGATGCTATTGAGGTACAAAGTATTATTTTCAAGTGACTGAACATCGTGCCCCCCTGAACTCTGCAGGATAAAGTGGTTTGTGTGTAGTCTACTTAAACACTTCTTGTGTTTGGTTTTCCTGATTGCCAGACACAAAAGAACTAGAGAAGATCCATATAAAGTTGTTTTATTCTTTTGTTTAAAAAATATCATGCCACAGGGTAAATTTCATACTGATTTTGAGGGTATTCCTTTTTGTTTTATTCAGTGTTTCTTCACTTTCCATGAATCTGTTTAGTTTTATGGATCTTGAGATCTAGCTGCGATTTAAAGAAGGAAAAAAAAAAATGGGTCTATGCCCTAGAGATATCTTCAGAATAATTTATGAGCCACATAAGGCGACCAGGAGGTTCCCATATGAATCATGCACGCGTGGCGGTTTCTTTCCTTTATATTTGAAACTTGCTGAAGAGAAAGGTGATGCTGAGGGCAGCGTCTTTGGTGGTACAGCACTCTCCTGCCTCCCATATTCCCCTTCAGTAGGACTCTTTCAAACATATCTTCATCCTCTCACCTTTGCAAAATGTGAGAAAGTGTGGCCCAGTGGCTTTCATGCTGCAAAACGGAAGGAGGGGGAGCATATGTTGAAACTGTTACTAATCTAAACTCCCTCTTGCTTTCAAATGTCTTACACGTGGCAGAGAGGGGGGTGGGGTATCAGAACTCACACTTCAGCAGGCATTGAGTTGCCTGCATAATTACCTTTCTCCAAATCTGTCTCACTGTTGAGAAAAACCTTCCTTGTTGGCTTTTTAGGATACAATGTGGGTGTATTTTACATTTTTTTTTCCCCAACTTGTTTCAGGTACTACAGTTATTTACTCTATCTTACAGCCATTTGGTTAACCTTATAAACGTCAACCTGACTGAATGGTTTCCTTTTACGTAGTGTCTGGAATTCTAACTAATGGTGCCGTTATAAAGTGAGGAAAGGAAACAACTATAAGAATCACAGTCCTTCGTGGAAATTGTCTTGTTCCTTCTGATTTGTGAAGTCTACCAACTGTTAAGAGTTTCTTGATTGAGTCTAACAGCCCTTGAACATAGGGACCGAGTTGAGTTTTAATGCAATTGAGTCGAAAGCGATACAGTGTTTTGTAGACCCATATCGATCGGCAGCCTGGCAAATGAGGACTGGCAAAACACTCACACTGATAAAATGTCTCTTAGGCTCATCTACCTCAAATGTTTTTTTTTTTTTTCCTATCAGTGTTGGCATATTTGTCCCAGCTCCCTGAATGCAATTCCTTGTGAGGAATTATAACTGAAATGTTCAAGATCACCTCTGAATCACATCAGTCACCACTGCCTTACCTCATGTACAGCAAGATTTCTCTTTGCTAGTCTCCTAGATCTTCTCTGCTTCTTTGGCTTCTATCTAATCCCTTCCTACCAATTTTCTTCCTGCAACTACTTTCCCAGTTTCTTCTCTGTCTCCTTCCTGATTTCCTTTTTCTCCTTAAGTGTTGATGCTGCCTTCTTCCCACTGATCTCCTCAGGTTACATTGTTTCCCTTAGAAGTCTGATTCTCACTCATCATTTTATAATAGCTTCAAAATGAATTTGCTCAATCGTGTCTGACTCTTTGTGACTCTATAGGCTGTAGTTGGAGAGGCTCCTCTGTTCATGAAATTCTCCAGGCCAGAATACTGGAGTTAGTAGTCATTCCCTTCTTCAGGGGATCTTCCTGACCCAGGGATCAAATCCTATAATAGTTTAAGTGCTTGTGATTCCCAAACTTATATATTGTCTTGATCACTCCACTGATGTTCAGATTTATAATCTGCTCTGTTTATCAATTTGTTTCACAGGCACCTCAGATGAACTCTGTTCTTGAATCATCCTCTCAAGTTCTGAATGACAATTACTGACACACCACCCCCTGAGCCAGCTGTCACAGAGAGAAAGTCGGTAATCAGTCTAATATTTTCTTCTTTACTTTTCCTGTTCAGACAATTCCACAGTCCTTTGCATTTCATCTCTCAAATATCTCTAGAGTCTCCTCCTTTTCACTACTGCTGTTGATGTAAAAGTCAAAGCTTTTTCCTCATCAGTCCTAAGCTTCTTCTTTCTAGCCTCACTTTGCCTCATATATGCCATAGAAGGATACTTCTAAGACACAAAGCTGACCATAATGCTCTTATTCTAATACCACAATTAGAATGGTATTCTTTCACCTATTAAATTGATACCAAGAACCATAATATGACTCAAAAGCCTGCCTTTGTTTTCTTATTAGATTGCAGTTTTCCTCCTCCAGACTGACCCTTCCTTCTAGCCATTAGTAACTCACTCAACTTTCAAGACTAAGTTCAAGCATAAACTTCGCTAGAGATCTTCCTTTTCCTACATAGGTTGAGCTAAGTGTCTCTCCGCTTACTTCCATAGCAACAAAGTCACAACATTCTTACAGTACTTGTGAAGTTATAGGAGAACTGTGTTCTTTCTAAGAGGTCCTCCATAGCGCTATTCCTGCCATCCTTCCACTCCCAGAGCTCAGTGCAGTGCTTAGATCACACTTGGTGCTCAATGAATTTGAACTGAACCAGAATATTCCAGGCGCTTATTTCACAGACAAATGTTGCAGTAGCTTCACAACTGATCTCTCTGCCTCCAATGCACTCTCACTACAGTCTGTCTTGTACACAGCTGACGCGTGCATGCTAAGTCACTTCAGTTGTGCCCAGCTATTTGTGACCCTATGGACTGTAGCCTGCCAGGCTCCTCTGTTCATAGGATTCTCCAGGCAAGAACACTGGAGTGGGTTGCCATGCACCCCTCCAGGGAATCTTCCTGACCCAGGAATTGAACCCACGTCTCCTGAAGCTCCTGCATTGCAGGTGGATCCTTTACCATTGAGGGAAGCCTACACAGCTGATAGGTGACTCTAACTACAGCAATGTTCTTATGATCTTTCTTCCTGCTTAGAATCTACAAACATTCCCTAATGCTCTGTGAAGATTTATAACCATACGTATCTGTCTTTCTTTGTGTGTTTGGTCCTGCCTTCCCTATTCAGATGCTCCCTAACTCAGTTCCTCTCAATTCACACTGCTCTTCTTTGCCATCATCACTTGTAGGTTCAATAATCATGGGCTTTCAACTTTACATAAACCTTTTTAGCATTCACAAAAAACTTTCACAATGAATTCTTATTCCCTCATCTAATAATTTTTGCTCTCCTTCCTGCCTGTTTTGCCTTCTTTGTGTCCTAATTTATATTCCTATTTTCTTGAAGGCTCATCACTTCTATTATATCCACTATAAGAAAAGACAGCAGTCTTTTACTTCATCTATATTTTTCTAAAAAAGACACAAAATCTTGCTTTATACTATACTATTTCTCCCATTCTAAATACCTCTGTAAGTTTTCTTAATTTTTAGTGTTGCATATTTTATCCTTTCAAGTTTCTTCAGAGTTTACCAAAGGTAAAGCCAGAACTTTTCTCTCTGTGTATTTATATTGTCATCCGTGGTCCTTGGAACAGAAGAGGTGGCATCTACTAAGATTTTCTTCTTTTGTGAAATAAATTTATTTTCTCCTATATTCAACTTCACCCCTGGAATATAGTTGATGCATCGTTAAGTTTCTTTTCATTCTGTATTATTGCAGTATTTTTAGAAAGTCCTTCAGATATTTAGAAAAATTATTTTTTCTGCATCATGTCATTGATCTTGACCTTGTCCACAGAAATGAGATATTGCTTTACAACTAGTAAAACTGCTGTTCCATGTGCAAACAATAATATGTAATATAGTATTGTATTGATATAGCAATGGTGTAAGGCCTGAAATACAGGATAGGTTGAAGTGTTTTTGTTTTTTAATCCAATTCAATAAGGTGATAGAAACATCTTGTTTGAGGAAGAAAAAAAAGATGTTTGTTTACAGGTTTACTTTCCTCTGATTGCTTCTATGAATTTCTTTTTGTTTTCATATTCATCAGCAGTGTTATATAGAATTAATAGTGCCTATATCATGGAGGAGGTCTGCCCTGGTAGCTCAGAGGTTAAAGCATCTGCCTGCAATGTGGGAGACCTGGGTTCGATTCCTGGGTCTGGAAGATCTGGAGAAGGAAATGGCAACCCACTCCAGTATTCTTGCCTGGATATCATGGAGAGTAGGTCTTCGCCTCCCTTCCAAAAACTAAAACAATTTTTAAATCGAACAAAGTTGAGAAAACAATGATAATGATACAAAGATATAGTACCATGTTCTGAGTAACAAGATCTACTGTTTAGCTAACAGCCGTTTTTTCAGATATTATAATTGGGTAGGATTTATGATTCAGGTTAAAGCTTCAGGGGCAAGCAAATTCTAGAGATTTTAAAAATGTAAATCAACAGTAACAAGAAATCCCCCCCTAGGGAGTCCAGCTTTATTTACAAAGTCAATTGGGTTATGACAGTGATCCTTCTTTTTATTTCTTATAGAGCTCAAACTTCATTTTTCAGCTTTCTCTCAGAGCTCTGCAACCTATAACTTAAGCAGCATATATCAGGCATGCTAAAGTCTGCTCTTCCCATCAGGGAACTTGTGCAATTGACTTGCTCTCCTGGTGAGTGGATGAGCAAATTGGTACGGGACAAAAGGTCAATCTGTATTCATGGTGTGCTAATGCCTTTGCAGATGAAAAAATTATAACAGCCCTCCTGGACATACCACACTGTATGCATAATTTGAAAAAAAGAAACACATGTGTAAACTCCTTGAACATACTTTAAGTAAATGGTACTACTTACTGATGGCCTTCTGCCTCCAATTTGAGAGGTACTTTCACGGGAAAGAATGTCCTGTAACTCTCCATTCAGACAGGACATCTGATGGCGGCATCCAGCTTCCTTCATGTCTTTCATGTATTAATTCCATATCTAATATGTGATGATTTAACAAGAGCTGAAGGCAATGGCATCCCACTCCAGTACTCTTGTCTGGAAAATCCCATGGATGGAGGAGCCTGGTGGGCTGCAGTCCATGGGGTCGCTAAGAGTCAGACACGACTGAAGCGACTTAGCAGCAACTATGATTTGATTGTCGTGAGCACAGCACATCTGAATCTCAAAACATTAAATCATAGTGTTTGTTTCAACATTCCATGTCCTGGTATATTAAGGAAATGTTTCTGGTGAAATAAATTAATTAACAATCAGTCACGAGGGCCCTGTCATTTGGCGTCTTGTGCCCCCATGCACCATACAAACATGATTAATAAAAGAGCACCCTGGAGTAAAAGAGGTCAATCACTGCATCATGGCATTAAAAATGAGACTATGGCATGTCAACAACTTTAATTGAGTTAAGTGTTCCATGAAAAGAATAGAAAAAGTCAAAATGGGAAACAGGGCTCTTCATTATTTCCAAAATTGTTGATGCAAGATTTTTTTCAAGTAAGGGAGTTTTACATCCCTAAAAGAAATATCAAATTGTCAGTTGATCTCTTTGAAAAAGAATATTAAGCACTTCCATCAATAGAAAGACTAAAACTTGATGTAATATTGATTAAATCCTTAGTAATTTTTGCTCTTTTATATTTTATAAGACTAATAGTAATAAATTTAAGAAGAGAATTTTAGAAGATATAATTATGTACAGATTCTAAAGAAGAATTTTTATAAGTATGGGTTACTTTGCCTTTTATTAATCCAACTCAAACATTATTTTTTAGATTTCTAAAAAAGTAACTTTTATTATTTAAAACAATCTATGAGTAATTTATATCCAGTAAAATGTATAGATCTTAAGTGTTCCAATATGATGAGTTTTGACAGTTGCACACAGTTGTGTAGAAGATAGTATTTAATCACCCCAGGAAATTTCCCCACAATCTTTCTGTTGGGTCGCTCAGTGCCAACAGGTGCAACCACTTATTTTTTTCACTGTGTTTAGTTTTAGCTGATCTAGAACTTTAGGAAGTGGAAACATACAATAAACAATGTTGTTGAGATTTCATCCATATAGCAGTAGAAATATGGTCTGTATCAATAGCCTGCTTCTTTTACTGCTGATCATTGTTTTTCAGTGTGGATATAACATAATTTGTTTTTCTGTTTCTGTGTTGATGGGCAGTTGTGTTGTTTTCAGTTGTCTTATTACCCTTTCAGAAATTGCTCTCTGAAATTTAACTTCATAGAAATGCACAAACTCTTTACTACACTGTCCTCCCACGTGGGCGGCTAAAGCTTTTTCTTCATTTTTCTAAAGAGGATGGGTAATTTTAGATGAATGATGAAAAAATCATGTTTCTAATTGATGAAAAATTTAGCTATGGTGGCTAATGCTTTGGAACAGTTGTATTTTTCTAAAAAGAAACACAATTTATTAAAATTCTTATTTAGATCATAAATTCATGCATATTTTAGAAATTGTACAGATAATGTATATGAAATTGTAGTTTATAAAGATGATAGGTATTGAATAATATTTTAAAAATAATCTATTCTACTTAATAGTGTTAGAATTTTTTTTCATTTACTGATGTGCTTTAATTTCTTTTTGTTTCAGAAGTTTTAAGTAAATCAGGGTATGCAAAGATATAGATTTGTATGCATATATTTTTAGCTATCAAGAAAATGTATGTTCTAAAATGCCATAATTATGTATAGAGTAATACCTTTATCCAAAGACTATAATTATTTAGAATACAGTGGGCATACTGTTAGCATAATTTACTTCATTGTTCAAAATCGCAAGAGAAATGGTCCTACTTCAAATGACTGACAACCGCTTTGAAAGTCTCAAGGGATAGGCCCAAATATCAAATTAAAAGCATGTCATAACATTTTTTAGCTTGTTATTTTGCTGCATTTGATTTTACATTATGATTCTGATATGAAATTAAATTTCCTATAGTGGATTTTTTTTTTTCTTTTCTCTCGCCAAACTATTAGCTCCTTGTGAGGAGGGTTTATTTTTTGTTCACATCTGTATCTTTGAATTCTAATGTCTACCCCAATGCCCAGAACACAGTAGGAAAGAAACATTGGTAGGATGATTGAATGCCTATATACTCCATATACATGTCCTGTTTTTGTACTATATCAGATACCATACCAGTCAAAATGATCAAAAGAACAATTTTTTCTTGATTTTTGGTAACTTAAATAATTTTTCTAATTCAGTTATTACTGTCTGGAAACCAGACTGATGTTGTTTGCAATTTGGCTGATGTTCTTCATTTTCCAATGTGAATCAACTATCTACATTTATTACTAGGAAAAATGGTTTCTAGAGCTTAGAGGCTGTGGAAAAATCTACACCAGAAACACTGATGATTTTTCTCAGCTGGAGGGATTGCCTATACTATACCCACTCATTCTGCAACCCTGGAATCTGCTTCTGACCATAATACTCCACAGAATGTTGTCAAATCCAATAGACACTCATCTCTTTGCATTTTCCTCAAACTGGAATGAATAATATTGACAGCACTGTTCACTTCCTCCTTCCTTAAACATTCTTTCCTGGTACTAGCCTGGTTTTCTGCATACCTGTAGGACATTTTCTGTCTTCTTTTGTGTCGCTTCTTCTCAGCCCACATCAGAGTCTTCCTACAACCCACCTGACCTTTTCTTCTTCCTCTCCTCTCTTCTTAGAAGACTGCAGCAATCTCCATGGCTTTACATTCCTTACATAGATTGATGACATCTCACTTTGCGGCTCCAGCCCACAGCTCTCATGAGCTCTGGACTTGCATATACAATTGCCACTTGACATCTGTTTTTAAATGTCTCCAAAGATATCTCAAACTAGACAAAGGTTGAAGAAGAGAAGTCTCAATTCTTGTTAGCCAAAGAGTCCTTTACCCGTCAACTCCAATAAATGGGAACCACTCTCTTATTTCAGCTAAAGTCCTCTTGCAAGGCATTATGGACTCCTATTTCATATCATTTTCCAATTCATCAGCAAATTCAGTCAATTCTATTTTCATATATACATTGAAATCATCTGTAGATACAATGGAATATTAGTCATGAAAAAGAATCACTTAAACTCTCTATGCCTAAATTCATTTTCTTCATCTGTATGGACAATGATGAGTAATAATTTCAATGTCACAGAGCTCCTCAAAGGACTAAATATATGAGATGTTCCAAGCAGTGCACAGCAAATCCTGAGTGCTCAGTAAGAGATAGCTCTTAGTACTCCCTGTTACAGTAGCACTGCCCAGCTGCTCACTTCTACCTGCTTCTTATCCTTCAGTTCTCACTTTTAGTTTTGCTTTAAAAATGTCTTTCTTGAATGCCTTGGCTGAATCTAGCCCTCCTTGTAATTTTCTATATTTCACTTCCTCGTTCATGTCTATTATAGGAGTTAGCATAATGGGTAAATACTTTATTTATTTGGTTTACTTCTTCTTTATGTGTCTCTTTCTTTCTCTTTTTTTCCTCCTTTTGGTTGCTAGAATGCAAGCTCCTGGAAGACAAAGATCCTTCACGTGACTTAGTGCTGCACATGGTAAGTGCTTTGTATGTATTATTTGTGAATCAGTGAGTGACATTCTAGAACCTGAGAAATCATATACACTTCCCAGACATAATGGTAGTCACTCATATATACCTTTGTCACCTTCTCTTGGTGACAGATACAACATCAAAGAAGAGAGGAGAAAAGAGAAATTTCTCCCAGCATTCCAAATTGACAGAACATATGACTCTGGTAGCTCAGAGGTTAAAGTGTCTGCCTACGATGTGGGAGACCCGGGTTCGATCCCTGGGTCAGGAAGATCCCCTGGAGAAGGAAGTGGCAACTCACTCCAGTGCTCTTGCCTGGAGAATCCCATGGACGGAGAGGCCTGGTGGGCTACAGTCCACGGGATCGCAAAGAGTCGAACACGACTGAGCGACTTCACTTCACTTCATGACTTAAGAACCATCTTCTTCTTTCTGTTTTTAAATTTTCTCATTTATGAGCCACCCAATCGGATACTTTCTATTTGTATGGCCATGCCATGCAGCCTGTGGGATCTTTGTTCCCCAACCAGGGGTTGAACCTGTGGTCTTGGCAGTGAAAGCACTGAGTTATAACCACTGGGCCACCAGGGAATTCCTAACTGTCTTGATTTCTCTCTAGAAATGGATATACTTTAGTACCATATCAATAGACTGAAGAAGTTTACATACTTCTGCATAAATTTATGTAACTTTCATCAATCTTTATAGTTCTTCTATATATAAATGTATATTTTCATCGTCTAATTAGCTCTTACTTTCACTGGAGATTATTCCCTTTTAAATTGAATAAACATAGTTAAATAATATTTTAACTTTCTAATTACCCAATGAGAAAAGTTGTATATGCAGCAGTTAAAATGAAGCAAGTGAAGAAAGTCCATTTCTTGAGGGTTTCTCAGTTTTTTGTTGTTTGTTTTGCCTTTAAGAGATATTCTAGTTTCAGATCTAAGGGCCTAGGACAGAGAAACGGGTTTCCAGTTCAGTCACTTTTGGTAGTGGCTGACAGTTGAATTATTTTTCCTGATTCAAATTTAAAAAAATGAGGCTTCCCTTGTGGCTCACATGGTAAAGAATCTTCCTGCAACTCAGGAGACCCAGATTTGATCCCTGGGTTGAGAAGATCCCCGGAGAAATGGCTACCCACTCCAGTATTCTTGCTTGGAGAATCCCATGGGCAGAGAAGCCTGGCAGGCTACAGTCCATTGGGTTACAAAGAGTCAGACACGACTGAGCAACTAACACAAATGAAAAATGGTAACCAACCCCATGTAAGACCATGCTATATATTTATTCTATTAATACAGATATTTTCACTTGTGTTAAATATGCTCCTTAAGAAAAAGTATGTATGTAAATAAAACATGTACAGAGTAAAGTTTACAAGTATTATATGTACCACTTAGTAAAGTTTCACAAAGTGGATATAGCCATGAAACCATCATCCAGATTAATAAATAGACTATCACAGTCATTGCAATTTTATCCATTTAAGTAGGAGTATATTGAAATCTTACTGGGATTTTAATTAATATTTGCTGGAAAAATAGTGATTGTGTATTTTTCATATATTCATTGACCATTTGGATATCCTCTTTATGAAGTGCTTCCTCAGGTCTTTTGTTCATTTTTCCAGTGGGATTTCTTTTTTTGCTGATGTTTTAGAAATTCTTTATACATTCTGCATAAAAATCCTTTTTGAGCTGTCACACTTTTTACTCTGTTTTTTGACTCTTAAAATTCTTTTGATGAAAAGAAGTTCTTACTTTCAATGTAATCTTTCCATCTGTTTAATACTTTATATATATATAATTTTTGAAAAAATTAAAGTAACTATTTCAAAGTTTTGAAGATATTCTTTCATGTTAGAATTTTGTGATATTTTAGACAGATATATAATTCATATGGGATTAATTTTTGGATGTGATATAAGATTTACTTTTCATGGTATGTTTCTATCTTATTTATTGACACCATTTATTAAAAAGACATCCTTATTGCACTGAATTATGATGTCTCTTTTCAGGAAACCAAGTATTTTTATAGTTCAAATAACATCAGAAATGTATTTAAAAGAAACAGTATCTATCATTAACATTGTCAGCCACATTTAGTATGCAGTAACAGTGATATTTTAGCAGTAAATGTTAAAATGTTAAACCCTAATAACATGTTCTTTTTAACCTTTCTTGTATCAAAGTGACAATCTGATGAAAGCTTTCAACATTATTCACAGGAAAATGCACATTACACAAGAAGTTTTGAGTACGATTTTAAAGTTGTTTATGAACATCTTATAATCTATGTGTTCTGATTTACGAACCCCTGAGCTATAATATTCCATGAATAAATGATGCTATTTGACTGTATAACATGAGAATTAAAGTGTAATCTTTAGAGAGAGAAGAATGGAGGCAGTGAGTAATTTTTAAGCTTGTAGGTTTTTCACAAAACATTTAACTTTGTGGTGTAAGTGTCTCATACCTAAATTATACACATTCATTTTTGTCCAGCAAGTTGATATTTACTATATACTATAAACCTAAAACAAAAGAAAGAATGCTGAGTTTGGTGTTTAGTATGAGAAACCAATCAAACAGTAACTTATCTTGTGCAATAAAATGATATGAAAAAGTCAGAAGTTGTTCTAAAAAGCATGCACTGAGTAACCTAAGCTAAGCTGTGGATATTAGGGTTTGTTGTGGTGGTGGTGATGGGCAAGAGTTAAGGAAGTCATGCTTAAGAAAGGAATATTTTACTTGGAATCTGAGTCATGAATATGAAATTACTATGAGGGTAGGTGGGTACAGAACATTTCAGAAAGAAGCAGCATCAGGTAAAATGTCCATAAAGTAGGCAAAATCATGGTCAGTTTGAGAAGAAAATAGCTGGTCTAAGCTGTTGATGCATGTAAAACAAGGAAGGTGCAATGTCCAGCAAGGTTAGAGAGGCAGACAGAACTGAGGTATACCTTGAAGAGCGCTGGGAAGCCGATTTAGACTGGGGAGGCCAGTATAGCCAAACAGAGGGATGTTGTGGGGAGGGAGGTGGGAGGGGGGTTCATGTTTGGGAACGCATGTACACCCATGGTGGATTCATGTCAATGTATGGCAAAACCAATACAGTATTGTAAAGTAAAATAAAGTAAAAATTAAAATTAAAAAAAAAGAAAGTGCTTGGCTTTTGATTAGATCAGTCAAGACAAAGAAAAGCGGTAGGATATGAAAGAAAATGGACTTACCTGGTGGCTCTAGTGCTAAAGAACCCAGCCCCTAATACAGGAGACGGAAGAGATGTGGTTTGATTCCTGGGTCAGGAAGATCCCCTGGAGAAAGGCATGTCAACCCACTCCAAGTATTCTTACCTGGAGAACACCATGGACTGAGGGCCCCAGTGGGCTATAGTCCATAGGGTCACAAAGAGTTGGACACGACCGAAGTGACTTAGCACACACAAGAAAGAAATTGAACTGGGGAAAACTCATAGGATTTGGTGAGATAAAGATTTGCTTTCTGGGAAGCAAAGAAGGGAAGTCTCAAAACGATTTCTCAGTTTGGGGTTAAACCACTGAAACAGGAACCACTGTAAGCCATGACAAATAGATGACATTTTTTCTTTCCTTTTTAATGGACAGAGTGTAGAGATCATGCGTTTAGTTTTGGATTTGTTGACTTAAACTGATTGTAAGGCAGCTACACAATGGGACTGAGTTGACAATACATAGATTGTTCTGAAGACAGGGAAATAGTATGGCCAGAAGATGTGCTTTTGGAAATCAGAGGAACTTTGATGACATTTAAGGGCAAGTGTGAAAGAGACTGTCAAGAAAGGCCCTGAGAGATATGTATCAAGAGAGTGGTATTTATTTTTCCTGATTCAAATTGGCCCTTCAAAAATCAGCTAATTAAATATACTTTCACTTGAGAGAAAATATATAATAGTTCTCTTGGTCACTGATAATTTATCAAGATAGTTTAGTAGGCTCAGAAGTCTAAGCAGAATTCATAGACTTTAGACTTTCCATTAAGAAATTAAGAAATGGCAACTTTGAAAATACATTTTATCCAAACCATCATGAAAAAGAAACATCTTCTACTTTTCTTAAAACCAGAATTTGACACCCTCCAGTGGAGAAGGCAATGGCAACCTATTCCAGTACTCTTGCCTGGAAAATCCCATGGACAGAGGAGCCTGGTAGGCTGCAGTCCATGGGGTCGCTAAGAGTTGGGCACGACTGAGCGACTTCACTTTCATGCATTGGAGAAGGAAATGGCAGCCCACTCCAGTATTCTTGCCTGGAAAATCCCAGGGACAGAGGAGCCTAGTGGGCTGCCGTCTATGGGGTTGCACAGAGTTGGACACGACTGAAGCAACTCAGCAGCAGCAGCAGCAGTGATTATGGTAACTATACATTATTTCTGTAGGAAGATATGTATGTGTATGTAAATTAAACTGGGTATTAAATATCTGAATGTATATCTATACTACTTTGTCTTTAGCTTTTCTCCATCAAAATCTCATAATTTTATAAATATTGTTTAATGCAATGATACACAAATATTTACAAGATTAGACTTTCCAGCTGTCTCCAGAACTAGGGAAATGATTCCTGAGACAATGGCCTATGGGACAAAATATGCCATTTTAGGGGAAGCAGGTAATCAGGAGAAGAAGATCAGAACACGGGTGGCTGGACATCTGTAGGTTGCAGTTACCATAATGACCCTGTAGCTGCTAAAAAACAAACATGCTACTACCTCACAGTTCTGCCTAAGATTAACCCTGTACTGTCCAGTACCTGGCACACAGTATGCTACCCATTGGGTAATTACTGCAAACTTTTCTAACCTTGGTACTATTGACATTTTTGCTGGAAAATTCTTTCTTCTGTTATGTCTTATGTTGTGTGCTCTCCTGCACATTGCTAACTAACATCCCACTTGAAGCCAGTGGCATCCCTACCTTAGTTATGACAACAAAAATATCTCCAGATATTGCCAAATGTTTGGGGAGTGGAGTGCTTTGAAAAGGACAGGTTTCACTAGAGAATCACTGATTTTTTGAATGAGCAAACGTTTCCTTTCTGATAGATATTGACTATTCTGAGTCCCTTTTGTCTTCCCCGCCTATGTCAGGGAGGGTGAAATATCTTAGTCTCTGGACAGTATGAGAGGGAGAGCATCTTGGTCACCCTGTGGTCAGAGACATAGGTCAGAGGTCAAGTCAGGTGTGGATGGCACACGTAGTGAGTAGTGAGACAGGGTTCAAAGCTTTGGACTGTCTCTCAGCCAGTCAAGGTTCATCCGGGTCACACATACATGCCCATTTTATGTCTTCAAGGCTTATGAAAGAAGGTTTTCACAAGATGACAGTGGAACCCTTGTGAGATATCTTAGTAGATAGGTCAGAGATTGACTCTAGAGGTTAAAAGTTGCCATTTAATTAACTCCTTTCTCTTTTAGGTCAAATTTCTTACAAAGAGCAGTCTGAAAAATAAGCCAGTAAAACTGCCATTTCATGAGCATGAAGTTTCCTTTGAAAACATAAAATTTAATGACCAAAAAAGAAGTACTTATGAATGTTCAGTTTGAATTTACTTATATATGTGACTAGTGATATCATCTGACATATTTCTATTCTTGCTAGTCCCACATACTGAATAGATGTGCAAATATCTGCCATACAAAATTTAGGATTATAGAGCACTCAGTTGAGGCTGCAAGTCTTCATAGAGTCTCTGCTTTACACATGCCTTCTAACTTGTAAGGCTTACGCTGAAGGAGACAGAGTATATGCTTATACATTAAGGATGGTTTCTTAGAATAGCTCTGTCTGGAGGAAGAAAACAGTATGCTCTTCACCAGGATTTCTGCTGGTGTCTTTGACCATAGCTAATTCAAATCTCTGTAAACGTCTAAAAAACAGAGCTAAGCTGGATACTGGCACAACAGACCATAGGCTAGCAGCCAAGTGAAAACATGTATTGTTATGACAATAGAGGGATATAAAATCATGCTGCCTGCCAGCAGGAGTGGAAACCTAGTGACCTAAATGAACTCAACCAGAAATCCATTAAATGATTTAATTTTTGGTCCATCCAGCTATTGATTATACTTATAGAGCTGGGGCAGCAGCAGTAGCAATATCAAAAGCATCAGTGAAAGCCTGAGTAGAATTATTAAGAGCATATAACTATTGTATAAGGTGAGTAGACGTCTGATATGAAGGGGCTACAACAACTAGAACAATAATTTTCTGACAATGCTGATTTATTCCGTGTGCAATGGAAAAACATAGATTTCTACAGACTGTTCATGTCAAAACATCAGAATATAGCAGGTGTCTCAACATCTGAATGCACTGTAATGTTCAACATTTTTTGCCTTTCAAGAAAGACTAAAAACAAATGAACAATAGATTCGTGTACAGCAGGCCGTGAGATCTTTCATGCTGGACAGGCTAGGTAGGGTACAAATCCTGCATGAAATGGGAGTGACAATATGTAGCTGTTGAAGGCTCACATTCACATTAAGAATATTGAATGTAATACCTGTTTACAGATGTGAACTCAACTGTGCCGTAATATTTGTATAGTAACAGAGAAACATCTCTCTTTTTTTCTGGTACTGTACTACAAGCAAGCTGGAATTCTTGCTTTAAAACACAATTCACAAGCAAACAGACAAAATATAAGCCCTTTGTCTTAGGAAATGAAAAAAAAGAATTATGAAAAAATTGTTTTACAATAATTTAAGGTACTATGAAGGGATGCATGGGTAGAATTTCACTAAAATCTATTTTAGTTTTATAGAAGAAGTTTTAAAATATTCATAGAGCTTATAATTTTAACTTTTCTTTTCACTAAGAATAAAACAAAGGGAGAATCCAACTGTTTGGGCATTGAGGACCATATTCTCATTAGTGTTGTATGGAAAGGAGGATAAAATCAAGCTTCATGTCAATGTGATGTTCTATTTCAATGACTCAAGACAGAGGGAGTTTTGTCTTTGGTTTTCACTAGCTATAACTGGAGCAAAAGCAGAAATAAGTAACCCAAAAGCTTCTAAATTATGACAGAGTTCATTTTTTTGCAAGTATGAGATTTACCAATACTCAATCCAAATATAGAAGAGAAGATTTTTAGAATCAACTATTTCCTATTCTTTCCATTTTCAAATGAATATTATTAGTCACCAGAAATAAAGTGAAATAAATACTTCTGAGGCTCAGCTCAAACTTCTTGGCCTCTATAACACCTGCCTTGGTTCTGAAGGCAGAAATGATTCTTGTCTCTGGTGTTACATTCTGGTCCAAATCCTTCTATTGGCCTTGGTTTCATTCTACTAGTATGAGTAACAGCAAGAATAATATCAACAGTCATAGTCATAGTCATTGGGGAATCTTTTGCTTTGCAGAGACTACAGATTTTCACATTATTTGTTCCTCCAGAGAAAGGTCATTCATAGAAACAAGAAAATGAAATGAAATTTAGTTTCAGAACTAAGGAGTGAAACTAGATATGTGTACTTATTAGTAATTGCAGTGATTAGGTCTGAAGAGACAGATTTTTCTGGATTCAAATAATGTTTTTGCAACATACAAGTTCTAAGATCATGGGAAACGTATTTCTCTTTTCTGTCTCTGTATTGACCTCATCTGTAAAGTGATGCTGATAATTCATTGAACTTCTAGGATTATTGTGAGAGTTAAATACATTTTTTTTCCTGGCACATAGTAAGTGCTCAATTAGTGTCAACTATTTTTGTTTACCATTGTTATATCTTATGTCTTAGGGTACAGTTCAGACATTTTGAATAAGGCTAGTTTGAAAATTCTTGGGTGGAAACATAATGGAAAATTGTGATTCATATTAACTCTTGAACCAAAATGAAAATATAAAAGAAAACTAAGATGCATTGTTAGAACAAGATCCAGTTTCCCCCACAGTCAGTCTCTCCCATCAGGAAGTTTCTTATTCATCAACCTCTTATCCTTTTTCATCAGATAGCAGAGAAAATGGAAACCACAATCACAGAAAACAAACCAAACTGATCACATGGACCACAGCCTTGTCTAACTCAATGAAACTATGAACCATGTGGTGTAGGTCCACCCAAGATGGATGGGACATAATGGAGAGTTCTAACAAAACATGGTCCACTGGAGAAGAGAATTGCAAGCCACTTCAGTATTCTTGCCTTGAGAAACCCATAAACAGTGTGACAGTGCAAAAAAACATGACACTGGAAGATGAACTCCCAAGGTCTGTAGGTGCCCAGTATGCTACTGGAGATGAGTGGAGAAATAACTCTGGAAAGAATGAAGAGATGGAGCCAAAGAAAAGAAGCCCAGTTGTGAATGTGACTGGTAATGGAAGTAAAGTCCAATCCTGTAAAGAACAATATAGCATAGGAATCTGGACTGCTAAGTCCATGAGTCAAGGTAAATTGGAAGTGGTCAAACAGGAGATGGCAAGAGTGAATATCAACATTTTAGGTATCAATGAACTAAAATGGACTGGAATGGGTTAATTTAATTCAGATGACCACTACATCTACTACTGTGAGCAAGAATCTCTTGGAAGAAATGGAGTAGACCTAATAGTCAACAAAAGAGTCCGAAATGTAGGACTTGAGTGGAATCTCAAAAATGACAGAGTGATCACTGTTCATTTCCAAGGTAAGCCATTCAGCATCACAGTAATCCAAATCTATGCCCCGACCAGCAATGACAAGGAAGATCAAGTTGAACATTTCTATGATGACCTACAAGAACTTCTAGAACTAACACCAAAAAAAGATGTCATTTTCATCATAGGGGACTGGAATGCAAAAGTAGGAAGTCAGGAGATACCTGGAGTAACAGGCAAGTTTGGCCTTGGAGTACAAAATGAAGCAGGGCAAAGGCTAACAGACTTTGGCCAAGGGAACACACTGATCATGGCAAACACGCTCTTCCAACGACACAAGAGATGACTCTACACATGAACATCACCAGATAGTCAATACCAAAATCAGATTGATTATGTTCTTTGCAGCCAAAGATGGAGAAACTCTATATAGTCTGTGAAAATATAGAGCTGACTGTGGCTTAGATCATGAACTCTTTATTGCCAAATTCAGACTTAAATTGAAGAAAGTCGGGAAAACCACTTGACCATTCAGGTATGACCTAAATCAAATCACTTATGATTACAGAGTGGAAGTGACAAATAGATTCGAGGGATTAGATCTGATAGACAGAGTGCCTGAAATTCTATAGACAGTGGTTCATAACATTGTACAGGAGGCAGTGATAAAGACCATCCCCCCCCAAAGAAAAAGAAATGCAAAAAGGCAAAATGTTTGTCTGAGGAGGCCTTAACAAATAGCTGAGAAAAGAAGAGAAGTGAAAGGCAAAGGAGATAAAGAAACGTATACCCATCTGAATGCAGAGTTCCAAAGAATAGCAAGGGGAGATAAGAAAGCCTTCTTCAGTGATCAGTGCAAAGAAATAGAGGAAAACAATAGAATGGGAAAGACTAGAGATCTCTTCAAGAAAATTAGAGATACCAAGGGAACATTTCATGAAAAGATGGGCATAATAAAGGAAAAAAACGATATGGACGTAACAGAGGCAAAATATATTAAGAAAAGGTGACAAGAATACACTATACAAAAAAGTTCTTCATGACCCAAATAACCACAATACCGTGACCACTCACCTAGAGCCAGACATCCTGGAGTCTGAAGTCAAGTAGTCCTCAGGAAACATCACTTTGAACAATGATAGTAGAGGTGATGGGATTCCAGTTGAGCTATTTCAAATCCTAAAAGATGATGCTGTTAAAGTGCTGCACTCACTATGCCAGCTAATTTGGAAAACTCAGTGGTTGCCATAGGACTGGAAAAGGTCAGTCTTCATTCCAGTCCCAAAGAAAGGCAATGCCAAAGAATGTTCAAACTACCACACAATTGCACTCATCTCACATGCTAGCAAAGTAATGCTCAGAATTCTCTAAGCAAAGTTCAACAGTGTGTGAACTGAGAACTTCTTGATGTTCAAGTTGGATTTAGAAAAGATAGAGAAACCAGAAATCAAATTGCCAACATCACTTGGATCATAGAAAAAGCAAGAGAGTTCCAGAAAAAACACCTACTTCTGCTTTATTGACTATGCCATCGTCTTTGACTATGTGGATCACAACAAACTGTGGAAAATTCCTCAAGAGATGTTAATACCAGACCACTTTACCTGCCTCCTAAGATATCTGTATGCAGGTAAGAAGCAACAGTTAGAACAGGACATGGAACAATATACTGGTTCCAAATTGGGAAAGGAGTACATTAAGGCTGTATATTGTCACCCTGCTTATTTAACTTATATGCAGAGTACATCATGTGATAGGCTGGGGTTGATTAATCACAAGCTGGAATCAAGGTTGCAGGCAGATATATAAATAAACAGTGACCAGCTCTTTTCTTGGGCTCTAAAAGCACTGCAGATGGTGACTACAGCCTTGAAATTAAAAGACACTTGCTCCTTGGAAGAAAACTTAGGCCCAACCTAGGCAGCATATTAAAAAGCAGAGAAAAATTACATTGTTGACAAATGTCCTTCTAGTCAAAGCTATGGTTTTTCCAGTAGTCATGTACGGATGTGAGAGTTGGACCATAAAGACAACCAAACACTGAAGAATTGATGCTTTTGAACTGTGGTGTTGGAGAAGACTCTTGAGAGTCCCTTGGAGTGCAAGGAGATTCAACAAGTCAATCCTAAAGGAAATCAGTCCTGAATATTCAGTGGAAGGACTGATGCTGAAGCTGAAACTCCAATATTTTTGCCACCTGATGCCAAGAACTGACTAGTTGGAAAAGACCCTTTTGCTGGGAAAGATTGAAAGCAGGAGGAGGAAGGTACGACAGAGGGTGAGATGGTTGGATGGCATCACCGACTCCACGGATATGAGCTTGAGCAAGATCCAGGAGTTAGTGATGGACAGGGAAGCCTTGCATGCTGCAGTCCATGGAGTCGCAAAGACTCGGACACGACTGAGTGACTGCACTGAACTGAAGATGTGTTGAGGGCTTGCTATTCACAGATATTTTGACATGTGTTATTTCAGTTAATACTCATATTAAGGCTGCAAGGAAGATATTGTTACCCATATAGAACTGAGGAGCCCTAAAGTGAGAAGAATTTAAAGTTTTTAAAATTCATGCATAGTAGCATTAGGGTTTGTACCCAAACATGCTGAGCAAGGTTCTTTCCACTTCCTAACACAGGGTTCT
Organism: Capra hircus; assembly: GCF_001704415.2. Lineage (NCBI taxonomy): Eukaryota > Metazoa > Chordata > Mammalia > Artiodactyla > Bovidae > Capra > Capra hircus. The sequence continues at coordinate 42,729,187 of NC_030827.1, forward strand.
TACCATTTCATGCTTTCCACTGTTTCTGACTTTACAATAAACTTAAGTCTTGGAAAGTCCAGTCTCTGCCGGTCACAGAGCTATTCCAACAGGATAGCCCCAGGCTGTGATTATTCAAAGACAACAATTTGAGGGATGTAGTTGATAGATGAGATTTAAATGGAGGTACTTCCTTTTATACCTACTCCTTTTTAAGGTCCCAGACCCTATGTAGACTCTTGGCAAAACTCTAAGCAGCAGTGACCGACTGTCTGTCTTGTACATGACAGTGGTTTGATAGCCTGAAATCAGCTCAGACTTTAAAGATGATAGACCAGTGTATCCAAAGGCTCATTATCCATTTTAAAGCTCTTAGACCTATATAAGTCTTATGCCGCTCTAAAGTACGTCTCACAGAAAATAGCAGTTTGTGACTAGGTTAGTTTAAGAAAACTGTGGCTAGTGCTGCGTCACATGGGATTGGGGAGTAGGTTTCAAGTGAGGTCGTCTAATTGCTGGAGGTGGTTACTTGTAAAACCATGTGGCAGCCATGTTGATAAAGATGCTGAGGCTGCATCCAAAGACAGAGGGACTGCTGTCATCAATTAATAACGTCTGTCAGAGCTTCGGAATGTGGAATCGTTATCATGCAAAGCGCCTCTTTGTCACTTCAGAGCTAGAAGCAGTGACAGGATCTGCAGTCAGTCTGGATGCGACTTTTATCATCTGTGAATTATTTTTACAAAGTCTCCTTGCTGCTCAGGTGGGCCTCCTTTCCTCACTAATCTTTATGTGCTCCTCCTGAAGTTGTATGCTGTCTTGAAATAACTCTTCTTTGGCCAAGTAGCTACACTATTCTGCCAAAAGCAACAAAAATTAGTTTCTGAGAAGAAATACCCCCACACGAGTATATTTAATTTGTTTTCAAGAATGTTGGAAATTTCTCTTAGACTCTACACTGTATTACCGATATAAATAGCACATATTTAGGTAATGGCAGTAAATTATGAAAACAACAACAAGGAACATTTTAATAGCTTAAACTGTTGATTTGAAGAATGAGCCAATATTTCTACATTCTGCTGGACAAAATCATCCTATAAATATAGAGTTGTATGAAACTAATTTTTACAATCAGGATCTCTAAAATTTGTTGTGTTTTATTTTGATTTTACTGTTCATGGCTCATTTCCCAAGAATATATTAAATGATGGAAAGACAAATGCTGTGGGGGGTTTTAAGGACTTTCATTTCTACACTGACTGATATATTCTTAACCTTGAATGATATTGATCCATATTTAATACAAAAGAGGTTATATTCTTTCTCAGAATATCTCAAGTTGGGCATTAGCAATTTAAAAAACTACATTCCTTATATCAACTGCAAATGTATTCTTTCAGATGTTAAATGATGGATTAAAGGCAGAAATCGGTAAAAAAGCTAAGATGGCATTTCAATATAGAGACATATTAAACATTTGAGAAAATACATGTGCCTTTTAAAAATACTATTTGTTTTTCTTTAAAGTAACAGTATCTTGGATTTGCTTACTAAAGCACTAAATAACTCTAAGGAATATAATCAACAGTTTTATTACAAATGTTGTACAGTTATATACATACATTTCCATACAGAATTGTCTTTTAACATGTGAAGATTTTAAATTATTCACTTTGAAGGCAAACCATTAATATCACAGTAATCTAAGTCTATATCCCAACCACAAATACCGAAGAAGCTGAAGTTGAATGGTTCTATGAAGACCGGCAAGACCTTCTGGAACTAACACCAAAAAAAGATGTCCTTTTCATCATAGGGGACTGGAATGCAAAAATAGGAAGTCAAGAAATACCTCAAGTAATAGGCAAGTTCGGTCTTGGATTACAAAATGAAGCAGGACAAAGGCTAAGAGAGTTTAGCCAAGAGAATGCACATAGCAAACACCCTCTTCCAACAACACAAAAGAAGACTCCACACATGGACATCACCAGATGGTCAATACCGAAATCAGATTGATTATATTCTTTGCAGCCAAAGATGGAGAATTTCTATACAGTCAGCAAAAACAAGACCAGGAGCTGACTGTGGCATAGACCATGAACTCCTTATTTCCAAATTCAGACTTAAATTGAAGAAAGTAGGGAAAACCACTAGACCATTCAGGTATGAACTAAATCAAATCCCTTACAATTATACAGTGGAAGTGAGAAACAGATTCAAGGGATTAGATCTGATAGACAGAGTGCCTGAAGAACTATGGATGGAGCTTCATGACATTGTACAGGAGGCAGTGATCAAGACCATACCCCCAAAAAAAGAAATGCAAAAAGGCCAAATGGTTGTCTGAGGAGGCCTTACAAATAACTGAGAAAAGAAGAGAAGTGAAAGGCAAAAAAGAGAGGGAAAGATATACCAATCTGAATGCAGAGTTCCAAAGAATAGAAAGGAGATATAAAAAAAAGCCTTTTTCAGTGATCAATGCAAAGAAATAGAGGAAATCAGTAGAATGGAAGGACTAGAAAAGATGGGCACAATAAAGGAAAGAAATAGTATGGACCTGGCAGAAGTAGAAGATATTAAGAAAAGGTGACAAGAATACACAGAAGAACTGTACAAAAAAGATCTTAAGGACTCAGATAACCATGATGGTGTGATCACTCACCTAGAGCCAGACATCCTGGAGTGTGAAGTCAAATGGGCCTTAGGAAGCATCACTCTGAATAATGCTAGTGGAGGTGATGGAATTCCAGCTGAGCTATTTCAAATCCTAAAAGATGATGCTGTGAAAATGCTGCACTCAATATACCAGCTAATTTGGAAAACCCAGCAGTGGTCACAGGACTGGAAAAGGTCAGTCTTCATTCCAGCCCCACAAAAAGGCAATGGCAAAGACTGTTCAAACTACTCCAAATTGCACTTATCTCACATGCTGGCAAAGTAATGCTCAAAATTCTCCAAGCAAGGTTTCAACAGTACGTGAACAGAGAACTTCCAAATGTTCAAGCGGGATTTAGAAAAGGCAGAGGAACAAGAGATCAAATTGCCAACATCCTTTGGATCTTAGAAAAAGCAAGAGAATTCCTAAAAAACATATGGTTTATTGATTATGCCAAAGCCTTTGACTGTGTGGATCACAACAAACTGTGGAAAGTTCTTAAAAAGATGGGAATACCAGACTACCTTACCTGCCTCCTGAGAAATTTGTATTCAGGTCAAGAAGCAACAGTTAGAACCAGACACAGAACAGACTGGTTCCAAGTTGGAAAGCAGTATGTCAAGGCTGTGTATTGTTACTTTGCTTATTTAACTTATATGCTGAGTACATCATGTGAAATGCCAAGCTAGATGAAACACAAGCTGGAATCAAGGTTGCAGACAGAAATATCAAAAACCTCATATATGCAGATGACACTACCCTTATGGCATATACCCCTAATGAAGAAGAACTGTAGATCCTTTTGACGAAAGTGAAAGAGGAGAGTGAAAACCCTGGTTTAAACTCAACATTCAGAAAACTAAGATCATGGCATCTGGTCTCATCACTTCATGGCAAATTGATGGTGAAACAATGAAAACAGTATATATATATTATTTTCTTGGGCTCCAAAATCACTGAAGATGGTGACTATAGCCATGAAATTAAGACAGTTGCTCCTTGGAAGAAAAGTTATGACCCACCTAGACAGCATATTAAAAAGCAGAGACATTACTTTGCCAACAAATGTCCTTCTAGTCAAAGCTATGGTTTTTCCAGTAGTCATGTGTGGATATGAGAGTTGGACTATAAAGAAAGCTGAGTGCCAAAGAATTGATGCTTTTGAACAGTGGTATTGGAGAAGACTCTTGAGAGTCCCTTGGAGTGCAAGGAGATTAAACCAGTCAATCCTAAAGGAAATCAGTCCTGAGTATACGGGAAGGACTGGTGCTGAAGCTTCAATACTTCGGCCATTTGATGGAAAGAACTGACTCATTGGAAAAGATTCTGATGCTGTGAAAGGTTGAAAGCAGGAGGAGAAGAGGATGACAGAGGATGAGATGGTTGGATGGCATCACTGACTGGATGGACATGAGTTTCAGCAAGCTCCAGGAGTTGGTGATTGACAAGGGAGCCTGGGATGCTGCAGTCCATAGGATTGCAAAGACTTGGACACCTCTGAGCGACTGAACTGAACTGAGAAGTGAATTACTTTTCTAAAGTACAATAATTATGAATAAGCAAATTCAGTTTACTTCTAAATCATAAACCTTTCTTCTGCATTTGGTTCATCACACCTATAGATGGAGAAATGCTTTGAAATTAAGTTGACTACTAATGTGACCCATGACTGTAGCAGTCAGCATTCCCATCCTTCCCTGCAAATCAGAAAAAGAGCAATGACAAGAATGAAAAACAGAAGACCAAAAGCCTGCAAAAATGATGTACAATTAACCTGGGAGACAGAAATAATGCACATACTCCAAATATATCTAGGAACTGCCCTGAACATCTGAGATCTGGTGAAACCATGAAGAAGACTCAAAGTCAAGAAGACTAGTTAAAGGGAGAATTAATGGGAAGAAGTACAAAACAAAACTAGAGCATCCAGGAAAAGAAGCCTGTAGAAAATGGCAGCAAATAAATACCTCCTGACATGGCAAATGCTTTATTCTTTGTTTTCACATTATTCTTGGACTTAAGCTAAGCAAGGCTAGAGGCAGAAGCCTTTCTGGACTCAGCTTGTCCCTAAGGAGATGAGGTGCTCTTATACAGAGAGGACAGTGATTTCAGGAAGCAGTGTGCCTGCATTTGTGGCAATAGAGGAAGAACAGCTACAGACCTACAGTCTGGTCAGTCAACCAAGAGTCATCCGGAGAAACTGCAGTGAAAAGACTGGTAATCAGCTCTCAGTGTATCTAATTTTAGAACAAAGATCAAAGCAAATGTGGGAATTAGAATCATAGTGAAAGAAAGGGAAAGAGTTAGTCACTCAGTCACATCTGACTCTTTGCAATCCCATGGACCATAACCCACCAGGTTCCTCTGTCCATGGGATTCTCTAGGCAAGAATACTTGAGTGGGTTGCCATGCCCTCCTCCAGGGAATCTCCCAGACACAGGTCTCAAACCTGTGTCTCTTGGGTCTTCTGAATGGGTAGATGGGTTCTTTACCGCTAGGCCAGAATCACTGTATAAAATGTAAATCTCATTTGTTTTAACAGAAAGAATGATTTCACTGATAATCATTGGAAAAGGAAGGATGGACGAAGGTGGGAATAAGTGTGTTTGATAATGGCTTCCGAGTCTCAAGTTTTTATTTAAAATTGGAAAATGTATTAGGTCGAACTATATGGAATTGCCATCTTACAATCCCCAAACATTTGAATATCAGAAATCTCAGAGTTCAAAGCATACCTAAGTCACTCTCTATCTGAAAGACTCTATTTTGATCTCTGCAACTTGTAAGATAAAAACCCACCTCTAATTACAATTGTAACTTATCTTTGATTGTGAGACAAATTTCAGTCTTAGAGATATTAATATGTGAAAAGATTTGCAAGTGAAAGTGACCTTGATGTTGGGAAAGATAAAAAGCAAAAGGAAAGGAGGGTGGCATATGATAAGATGGCTGGATGGTATCACTGATTCAATGGACATGAACTTGGGCAAACTTGGGGAGAAAGTGAGGGACAGGGAAGCCGAGCGTCCTGCAGTCCATGGGGTCACAAAGAGTTGGACACAATTTAGGGACTAAACAACAACAATATGTGGAAAAGTCATGTCGGGTTGGTTTATCTTCCTCAGTTCTTATATCTTCGCAACAAAAATTTGGAATGATGGACTGAAGGGTTTAAAGCAACAGACAAGTTACAGCTCAGTTCAGCTCAAGCTGACAGATGTTTTTACTAGACAGACACTCCCAAGAGATGAGAGCAGTCTGACCCCAAAGGCTGCATCATAATGACCTCTCTTGGCTTCCTCTTTTTTTATACTTCCTGTCTCTTCCTTTTGGTTGTGCCCTGTACAAAACAGGGCTTATACGCACCACTAATATAGAAAGGGGATGCAAATAGGCATACACTCAAGGCCGATTTACAATTGCAAGTTATGTAACAGCAGCCTTTGATGTGTATGTGTTCCCATAATTCCGTCTGTTATAATCAGATGTGTATATGTGAGAAAGTTCATGAACCCTTAATGGGCTCCTAGCTGCCTAAGGTTACCTGAGGAAACCCATGTGGTTAGTTTGTATCCACTATGTGCCTAGGGTGCAGTGCAGGAGTTGGAAAAGTCTCTGGTTATTTTTGTAGCATATCTGCCAGTTCTCCTGGGTGTGTCTAGGATGGGGTTTAGAGATCAGTTTACATCCTTTACCGCTAGGCCACCCCTCAGTTGCTCATGCCTAACTTCAGAAAATTAAGATCATGGCATCTGGTCCCATCACTTTATGGCAAATAGATGGGGAAACAGTGACTGACTTTATTTTTTAGGGCTCCAAAATCACTGTAGATGGTGATTGCAGCTATAAAATTAAAAGACACTTACTCCTTGGAAGGAAACTTATGACCGACCTAGACAGCATGTTAAAAAGCAGAGACATTACTTTGCCGACTAAGGTCCGTCTAGTCAAGGCTATGGTTTTTCCATTGGTCATGTATGGATGTGAGAGTTGGACTATAAAGAAAGCTGAGTGCCGAAGAATTGACGCTTTTGAACTGTGGTATTGGAGAAGACTCTTGAGAGTCCCTTGGACTGCAAGGAGATCCAACCAGTCCATCACAAAGGAGATCAGTCCTGGGTGTTCGTTGGAAGGACTGATGTTGAAGCTGAAATTCCAATACTTTGGCCACCTGATGCGAAAAGCTGACTCATTTGAAAAGACCCTGATGCTGGGAGAGATTGAGGGCAGGAGGAGAAGGGGATGACAGAGGATGAGATGGTTGGATGGTACCACCAACTCAATGGACATGGGTTGGGTGAACTCCGGGAGTTGGTGATGGACAAGGAGGCCTGGCATGCTGTGGTTCATGAGGTCGCAAAGAGTCGGACACGACTGAGCGACTGAACTAAACTGAACTGAACTTCCTACCTAATGGTGAGATTCTTCCATTCAGTAAAACACGGTAAGAGAAGAATAAAGCCTGTGTTACAGCCAAAATAAAATATAAGATGCTATTAAAAAGTATTCTGTGATAGAAGGAAGAAGAAAAATGCTAATTTTATCACTGCTTATAACAGCAAATAGATATGACAAAATATAGAACACTATGGGTAAGTATAAATTATAAATTAATTACAATGATAACCAATTCATCAAAAATACTATTCTATCTAAATATCAGAAGAGGTAAACGTACTGTAATGTAATACAAACATAAAATGAATCAGGTAACAAAATTTATTTTGTACTCACCAAAGTACACTAATACGCTAAGTTAGACGTTACTGGTCATCAAGGACTTACCACAGTGCAGTAATTCAGGCACCCTGGCTCCTTTGCTCTTACAGTTCTGTCATCTCCTAGGGCTTCATCATCATTTGTCACCAGCCAGGGAAGGAATGCAGAGGAGATGCAAATTCTTCTTAAAAGCCTGAGCTGGGAGAAAGATCACATCACTTTCCTTCACATTCCATTGGCTTTGAGATCACTCCTTTGGGTACATCCTTGATGAGAAGCTAGGAAGTGTTGAGTTGAGTTAGGTTCTCAGGATAAGAGGGGGAAGAAATTGGTGAACATTTCATAGTCTCTGTCATAGCCTTCAGCTCAAAAAGTGTGAAAGGGGATTGCAAAATAATCTAATAAAAATTAAAGGAATAGAGAAAGATGAAAATCAGGGGTTAATGAATTTGGAAAAAATGACAGAGCTAATCAGTAAACTCCTAAAACAGGAGAGGTGGTATATATGCTACTTTTCAGTTAAAAAAGAATGGGTCATTAAGAATATGTGTTTGAACTACCGGTATGAGCATAAAGCAATGCTGGAAGGATAGAAACAAAACTAGTGAAAGTGGCTACTGTGTTTATTTGAAGGGATGGGGATTGGTGAAAGGAAAAGGTATGAGGATCTTTTTATTGTGCATACATTTATATTATTTTCACTTTAAAAAAATTTAAATTTATTTATTTTAATTGGAGGCTAATTACTTTACAATATTGTGTTGGTTTTGCCATACATATTTTCACTTTTGAACCATGTGAACATACCGCTTATTTGAAAAATATATAAGCTAAAGGAAAATAAAAGAAAATTATAAGCTAAGGAAAACTGAATTTGTAAGCTTAACTTCCCATGGTTACTTATGTCAACAGATTTTGAGGAGAAGGCATTTTTTATTTTACTAGGGGACGTGCAAAACAATCAGCTAATGATACATTATTGTAATAAATAGCATAGAACTTGTAGATGTGAAACACCTTGGGTAAAAACAGGTAAGCACAGATGATTTTCACAGAGTGATGTTATGGCAGCTGGCGAAATTTGGCACAGCAATTGGCGAGTGTGCTTTCAGAGTCTGGCCTTTGTTGGACTGTCTCCCTAGGGCAACGCTGAGAACTACTGGACTCTTACCTTCATATCTATCTAACGCATTATGTGGTGGGATTTTCCTGCTTGGTAGCAGTGAAAGTCCAGAAACAGAAACCTCCAATCTTGACATTTTATTCCCTGAAGTGATTGTATTAAGTTTCTTTGATGCCATAAAGTAGGCGTAATTCGTTTTTATTTTGCCAGTATGTGGAAGAGCTGAGGTTCCGAATTGATACTAGTAACTATAGTGAAATTTGGGATCCTGCAGGCAATGCTTCAACCACAGGGTAAAACCAGCACAGTGAGACCTTTGGGAGGCAGTAGAAAAATCCTGATGACTTATGAGGACCTTTGGGTATATTACTTCCATGTTCTTCTGGAAATAAAGGAAGAAAATGCCTCATAGTCAATATTAGAGCGCTCTGTATTAGACAGAGTTACTGCCTTGTTATCCAAAGAGAGTGATTGGCGGAAGACTGAAGACAGATATCAAAAAGGTAGTCAATAGGCAAAAAAAAAAAAAAAAAAAAAGAGAGAGAAGTAGCAAGAAGTAGTCTCAGAGTACCATATAAATTGCTTCTTTTCTTTGCACTGTACTCATCTTTGACCCCACTTTGCCCCTTAAATATCTCAAGATACTGAATGAAGAGAAGGAAGAGATACTTCAAATAATCCATTTTTAGTTCAGGGTTTGTTTTTCTTCTCCCCACCCTTTGTTTTCTTTCTTATATAAGCAACAGGACTTTCTTTTTAACTTGGACCTCTTAAAAAAAAATTGACCCACCTGAGATGGGTCAGAGTGACAAATGAAAGAAAAAGTTTTGTGAGGCAGTGAGTAGCTCAGAGTCAATATTTTCCAATAGGCTGTGAAAGCTGCCCTCCACAGCATGGTCTTCTGTGACCTACTTAGATATATCTGTTCATGTGAGGTTCACTCCCCCGACTACCTTTTGTGATTCGCATAAGTGGTTGAGGATGGACAAGCAAAATACATCTAAGTCTGCGGTCATGGCTCCCTTATCTGGGAAAACAGTGCATGGTCAGACACTACAGAGCATCCATGCTGTTTGAGGCCAAGGCGGAAGGACATCTCTGCTTGGTCCTAGGTCTCCTAGAGTGGTGATTTGAGAAGGAGACTTCCTTCATTGTTAAAGATGCTGCTGTATTTCTCATAATTCTCACATTTGTGAGAATTACGGGAATAGTCAGGGTCGTTGTGTCTCCTGCTTGCCTGTGACGGTCTTGGCTTATGCCCGCTGTTGCAGCAAAATTATAAACAGCGCTAACTTTCATTCTAAAGAGTGTTCTGGTTTACGTGGTAAATTATATATCTCTGTAGGAATTACCCATTTTGAGATTTTTAGGAATTTCATTTGTAAGAACAGCAACCAATATATTCAAGTCCCCTTCTTAACATTCAGATGAATGATTGGGTTTCTATAGACCTAACTGGAAAGAGACCCCCTGGCATGTATATTTATTTAAGGCCATAAATGGAGCAAAATTAAGTGCAGCATTACGTTTCTCTGTCTTCTGAATTTGATTACCATATCACATATAAAAAATATGTGTAGATTATTTAGAAATGTGCAGTCAGGAATTAGCCAATTTCTGTAATTCCTATGAAATCTATTTTAAGAATACCTGAGGTGGTGATGTAAAGTGTTTTCTTCTTTTTGAGCCTCTAAAGCCAGGTGGATGGGGTGCAAAATTTACTCACTCACTCTCAGATGCATGCAGGTGAAAAATGCCTAGTTAGATGTTTGTTGAAGAATACTGACTTCTGCTTCAAGACAAATCTCAGGCTTTATCTAGACTCAGGGTGCTTCCTAAACTTTGTGGCCTCTCCCTATCCCCACTTCAGATTGGGTTATCACCCACTGTGTGGGTGATACTTGCATCTTTTTGCAAACAAACCACTATTGTATTGTATTGAAAAGGCATGTGTCTGTGTTGTCTTGTGTTCTTGTTACTCGAGGATACAGGGCAAATCTTACTCATTTTCACATCTAGAATACCTTTCACTGAGCTTAATATATGTCATGCACTCAATGTTTATTGAACCAGAACAAAAAAATTAATTGTAAACAAGGTATTGATTCAATTAAATTAATTAAAATTCTGCTCCAAAAAATTTATCACAGCCTTGAAGAATCTATTTCAATAATAATAAAAACTTACATTTTCTGACCTTCATAATTAAATAATTAAAGTCCAAATTTTGAGGTATTTAATACTTGTGTATAGGAGAAAGCCTGAAGAAATAATAAAATTTATAGCATTGTCATGAAACCTACAAAGACAGATTCTCATTGGGACATTTTCTGGACACTCTATCCCGTGAGAAATAGAATAAAGTAGTCTTTGTAGTGGGATTCTGACTTATGACTCACCCAAAATGAATAGAGTAGACTTTTATTCCTCCTTTGCTCTGCTTCTTCTTTTCCTGAGGAAAATTACTAAGCTATTTTGGGGATAATTTTTAAGAACATACCAAGAAAATGTGATAAAGACCAGATATATACAGGGTCAGTAAATCATTTGTGAACTCAGTTTCTGAGGGGTCTGTAATGTCTGTTGGGCTAAAATATCTTTTCATTTCTATATTTAAAATATGGCTAATTGGATGCATCAAAGCAATTTAAAATCAATCTGGATATATTTGGTAAGGAGAAGACTGGTTTAATTCAATTTTAAGTCCTTGGTTAACACTTGAGTTTCTTCCTTAATATAGAGACAGACAAGACACAGTGTGAAACCATAAACTCAGAAGGAAAAAAGATCACAAAATAAGTTAACTTTCAGGATCTCTATAATCATCTTATATTAATATAATCCCACACTCCTAATGCACATTTAGCAATGAATTCATGGCTAAGAATTAAAGCAGTGAGTTGCATAATTACATATTATATTGAATGAGCTCAGGACAATTCCAGTGGAAGTGGATCACAAAACCTCAATTATCTAGATTGATTCTCTTGATGAAGATCAATTCACTGGATAATTGTTTGCTGCTCTATCCTTTTGGCCTGATAAACTTTCATTGAGTTAAGAGAAGGAGAGCCAAATTGCACTTTGTTGTTTTGTTTGGTGGTTGTTTGTTTCTGTGTCCCAGATTTAAATATGAATCACTGACTTTGACTAACACCTGCCTAGACTTAAAGAATGACTGGAAACTACTGGATTCACCAGATGGATTTTTCTGAGTCTTGTCCAACGCTCGTTGAAATGATCTGCATTGGTCTGTTGTTAGCTTGTGTACCACTGCATTAGGCATCATTCTGACTGCTCCTTATCTGAAAAAGCCGTACAGTGTTCCAGTGGTGATTGTCCATTTGTGCTCAGCCTTTAATTTTCCAATAGTATTTATTCAAGTATCATTTTTAGTGTATTATTAATACCCAACTTTCATGACATCAGAGATGAGCAACATATACAACATATATAATATACTTATGTATAATGTTTATTTAAAGTATCAAAAACTAAAAAGTTGTGTGGAAATCGTCTTTCAGTGAAATTACTTACTGAATCTATTTCCTCAATGATGTGAAGCTTTTATAGCATTGACTTATTGTATTGAAAGTAAATGCAAAACTAGAACTTTGAGAACAAGGCCTTATACTAAATATTTATAGTGTGAAAATAAATATTCTTACTAGTTTTGCTTCTTGAAACATTAATTATATTGGGGAAAGATAAATTAGTTTTCATTCCTTATATATCACTTAGCTTCAGAAGACAGAAAATCTTAACCAATTTATTTGAGTAACACTGAGAAGCCTTCTATCTTGGTACTAGAATATATAAACATATAAAAGTGAGATGAGAGATATTTACACAGTTCTCTACATATCATAGGAGTTTGTGTGTTAGGGAAGGAGAGGGCTGGAGACAGGGAGTTGAGAACTGGCTTCTAGCTTCAATTCTGCTATTGACTGTGCTGTGCTAACATCGTGATTTTATTCTACTCATAAAATGGTGATCATATCCGACCTGCCCACCTCAAAGTTTTTTTTGTGATGATCACATAAAATAAAATTTGTGAAGATGCTTCACAAACTCTCAAACACTATATAAATTTAGGTACCATTATTTTATTTGCTTTTGGCACTATGTATTTGAGCCTGATTAATCGATTAAAGAATCATTCATTTCTGGGTATCTTGAAAAAGCCTGCAGTGAAAAAAGAAGACAGCCTCATCCCTTTTCTTTGATATGAGAAGATAAAGACTTGGAAGAAAGATTAGAAAATGAATTTTAAAAGTCATTGCCTCAAGAACATAGACATTAAAAAGAAAAAAAAAGTATCTTGAAAGCTAACCTCCGTAGGTTAGGAGGATAGCTGTGCGAGTCAGCTAACCAAATCACGCACAGAAGGGTGTAGCTATTCTCTGGATGTTCACAAAAGAGACACAGTGACCAGGTGAAAGGGAAGGCAAATTCAATAATGTACCATCAAGACTATGAGTTTCTGCACACCGTAGAGGGAAAGCGGGAAAAGAGCTTAGATTGTCTTTTAGCCCAGAGAGATTTAAGTGAAAAAAAAAAGTGAATGTCAAGATCAATTGATGATGAAATGAAGCAAGAGATGTCTCTCCCCGTATTGTCCCCTCTCTATCTTGAAACAAATTATATTTAATATAGAAATATTCTCTATTATCTTTAAATGTAGACTTTAAAATTATTTTTTTTATTACAATGGTACACCTCACCAAATTACTGAAATGGTGTCTAAAACTAATTATTAACACAAATGGATTAAGATTTTTCTTTAATCATTATAATCTTTTTCTCTGTATATGAACTTTTAATAAATCTTAACAAGTAACTGGAATTTCATAAAACTGTCTTCTTATAACCTTGTTATATTTTGGTGCAATGCTCAAAGAAATATATTCCTTTGCTAACACTTCCAAATAGTGAATATGAATTCAGTGACAGTAAACATTTTGGACATTTGTTAAGCCTGGAAAATTGATTTTTGCTGATATTATTTAAATTTGATTGGTTTGAGATAGTAACACTTCACAGAAAAATCTTGTAAATCTCTTTTGCAGTGCTGAAGAAAGAGTACGCCATAAACAAATATTAGCATTACAAATCATCTGAATATTTAGTGTGCTAAGGTATATATATTTTACTTTAATAAAGGTAATATTTGCAAGAAATTGGTTTAGTGAGTTTTTCTAAAATTTTATGTCTTTAGAAACAAGCCACATTGAATTAACATGGGTATAAATCTATTCTCTTCTCACTACTCTGTTCCTAGTATTTTACAACACCCAGTTTTATGCTCATTGGAAACACGACAAAATGATTTAGAAATGGGAGAACCCAACCATTTCCCTTTGGCAAGTAGTATCCGAGAGATGGCATTTCTAATCAGTTATGTGCTAGAGTGGATGCTGGGGAAGGTGTAGAGAAAGACATGAGTCCTCTTCTTTATGAATTTAAAATTTTGATGGAAAAAGAGCTACTCTGATTACAAAAATAATGACATTTAAAAATTTAATGTGTGTGATTTGGGGTCATCTTTTTAAATTTCATAAAGCAGCTTACTAAAACAACTTCTTTTAATCAACTTTTAAAAAACCTTATACTCATTCAGTTCAACACTTACTGATTCCTGTACATTTTCCCCATATTTTACCTTGTGGTTCCTACATCTGGTATTCAGTTAATTTCTAGATCTCTACTGCATGTTCCTAAAAACTGCACACAACTAATTTTATTTTTTAAAAAATTAACAAGTTATTTCCAGTTTAGTTTAAAAATATAGGATTCAATTTGTGTTTTTACCTATATCAGTTTCTTCAACAGACCGTGTTTAGTTGAAGATTATTAATAAAAATTTATACTCACAAGTATCTTTACTCACACAGTAAGAGGAGAAAAATTCACCTGAATTCACTGTAGTAGAACTAATGTCCACGTATCATCAATGCTGGCACAGAGGAAAAGGCAAGAAGGAGATAGAACAGCCTGGATGTGGGAGAATTAATTTAGTTAGTCGGCATTTACTTTTTTCCCTCTGAATGTCTCAGTATCTTTTTAACATAGGAATTTGTATTCTTAGTTTAAACACTTTCAATTTGAAGCTCTAATTATAGTTTATATAATTCATGTTTTCCAAAGAACGCTGTTTCTTTTTACATAGAAACACTTGCGTATTTCTTTCAGATGTTTAAATATTTCAGCGTTTGTAATAGAGAGAAAAAAAATCCTTATAATAGCCTTATAATGGCCTTTATTGAATGGAATGGAAACCACATATTAAAAGTTGAAAAAAACCTTAATTTTGAAATTGGGCTGCATCATTTTTAGTGGATGTTCATAAGTGTAAAGTGTATATTTAAGCAAAATATATGATGTTTGCAGGCAGAAAAGCAACAATATCATAGCTACATTGTATTAAATTCAGAAATCATAGTGATTATAGATATTTGACAACCTAAAAATTGCCTATTGCTTATAATTTTGTTTTAAAATTTCCAGGAAGAAAAGCTGCTAATCTATTCTTTGGCATTTTGTTAGGAGAGATTTTACCCTTTATGTCAAGTTATTTTACATTTTTTTGCCTTTCTTACCCTTTGCTTTAGAATCACCTTGCTACCCAGAGGAATGGAAGAGCTTCTAGAAATCACGAGTGACAGCTGACAGTGAAAGTAAAATGCATAGCCTGTAATTCAGGGGGGTGACCAAAGATAGGCCTTTTGTACTTTAGGAGGAATTGTGGTTTATTTATAAGTTTATATGTCAAATGGGAAAGATGCTCTGTAGTGTTTCTCATGGATAAGACTCTCAAAGTTTTAGTGCATTGAATTATAAGATCCTATACAAATTTAGGTGATTTGTGCAAATCATTTGGATGTTTCAAGGAAAAAATAAATAGGTTAGCTGAATTATTCTTGTACATCCTACTTTTGATTGCATACCGTGATGAGAGCCAGTTCTGAGTAGAATAACATCCATTCAACTCAAACGGCTAAAGGGGATGGCATGGTTAACAGGGACATATTAGGCTGGTGCAAACATAATTGTGGTTTTGGACCATGAATTTTTAAATCATTATAACCAAGCCCGAACACATCTTTATTAATCAAAATAAAAACCGTTACAATTAACATATTTTTTCCAATGAGAAATAAGTTTGTTTATTCCTGTAGTGGAAAAATCTGTGCCTTGGGATTCTATGAAGTCTTGGAAAGCATTTTCTCCTTCCTACTGGTTGTGGAAGCATTTTTGCTGCAAAAAGTTGTCAAGATTCTTGAAGAAGTGATTGATGGTTGGTGAGAGGTCAGGTGAATATGGCCAATGAGTCAAAACTCAGTAGCCCAGTTTGTTCAGCTTTTGAAGCATTGGTTGATTGTTGTTGTAGAGAAGAATTGGGCCCTTTCTGTTGACCAATGCTGGCTACAGTAGTTACAGTTTTTGATGCATCTCATTAATTTGCTCAGCATACTTCTCAGATGTAATGGGTTCCCCAGGATTCAGAAAGCTGTAGTGGATCAGATGGGCAGCAGACCACCAGCCGGTGACCATGACATTTTTTTGGTGCAAGTTTGGCTTTGGGAAGTGCTTTGGAGCTTCTCTGAATTCAACCATTGAGCTGGTCCTTGACAGCCTTGCCAGTTGTCATGTAGAATCCATTTTTCATCACACATCAGAATCCAATCAAAAAATGGTTTGTTGTTGCATGGAATAAGAGAAGATGACATTCAAAATGATGTTTTGGTAAACTCATGAGGCACCCACTTATTGAGTTTTTTCACTTTTCCAGTTTGCTTTGAACGTTGAATGACCATAAAATAGCCAGTGCTGTGGTCTTCAGCAGCTTCTCACAGTTGTAAGAGGATCAGCTATGGTGATTGCTCTCATTTGGTCCTTGTCGTTTTCTTCTTTGCTCATTGTCATTCCTGAAGATGAGAAGCCATTAAGCTTCTCGTCTTCAAGTCTCTTGTGTCCTTTGTACACCAGCCCCTTTATGGCAAAGTCTTGTTCCCTCTTGCTCTATTTCTCTGAGACTTTACCTCTTAGCTCAATTTCAGGTACCTAAGTAGCTCCTGAATGCCTCCATTGTGTTTGCAGTTTTGGCTTCATTCATTACCATTTTCATGGCTTCCCTCTCTATCCTTACCACCCTACTTGGCAAGACTTATATTTACTCATTCTAGGTGGCAACTCTGCCAGTTGAGCTCTAGCCTCTAGGTTTCCACCTCACAAGCCACCCTTTGGACAGAGCCCATATACAGTAATAGAATCTGGGCCCAGGAGGTCTCCCCTACTTTGGATGGAAGCTTAAAAGAGCCAGGCAGGGGATCAGAGCACCGGCTAGGAAAGCCAGAGCTCAGAGCAGAACTCTAGTATTAATAAGCAGGCAAAATTCAAATAAAAATTGAAATGAAGCTCTGCCACTGGATCGTCATGGCAAAGGGCCCAGGAAGATTGCACTTTTTTTTTTTAATTTTAATTTTTTATTTTTTTTAAATTTTAAAATCTTTGCAGTAGATTCTCATTTTACAAGCAGGAATTTTATCCCCAGCTTAATTCCAAAAGCAGTATTGTAAAAGGTGATTATCCATTTTTAGTTCAGGCATTAGGAAAGGATGAGCTCCTGGATGGAGACACTTCTACAAAACTGAAAAGGCCAGGAAGAAGCAGAGGCTGAGGGTTTACAAACAAATATGAGGCATATTCCCGCCTGTGTATGTGTGTGCTTAGTCACTCAGTCACGTGTTACTCTTTGTGACCCTTTGGGCTATAGCCTGCCAAGCTCCTTGGACTATAGCCCACCTGGCTCCTCTGTCCTTGGGATTCTCCAGGCAAGAATACTGGAGTAGGTTGCCATCCCTTCCTCCAGGGGAGCTTCCCAACCTAGGGATCAAACCCATGTCTCCTGTGTCTCTTGCATTACAGGTGGATTCTTTACCTGCTGAACCATCAGGGAAGTCCCTGTCTGTGTAATTCTGAGCAATAAAGAGAATCACAGCATAGGCTAGAGTTGACAAGCACTGAGAAATAAGTTTAGGGCCAGGAATAGCAGACTTTTAATGGCAGGTATGAAGCTTGGATCGCTTTTGGGCCTAGGGAATTACTGAATATTTTGAGGACTGACATTTGTGAAGATGAGCTGGCAGTTGTCTGTGAACTGAAATATAGCAGGAGAGCAAGAGATGAGCCCAATTAGGATACTCTTTATTCTCAGAGACAACACTCTGAGTTTTAGCTTTTCACTGTCTGACATTAAGTAGGTGCTTAATAAATATTTATGTGATGAAAGAATAAAGTAATTAATTATGGTCTCCCTGAGTTAGTGGATAAATTCAAGTTCAACTCTCTAACCCTTTATTTGTTGCCTTAACTGATCTGACAGCTTGTCTGACTATTTTTTTGTCATATAAAAAATAAGTATATATGGAAGTAGCACATTTCATTTGGTGTGGTGGCATTTTCCAATATTAAGAAGGTTTCTGTTTACAGTGAGTTGCAAAAGGAGTAAAACATTCTTGTCTTCTTTCCCTTGCATGTAATGACCACACAAAGGGCTCTGAAATCATGTAAAATAAATATCATTGCCTCAGAGAGGTCTTCTTAACCCCATAGGCTATGCCATTGCTTTTGTAATACACTCCATTAGCACCTGTGACTCTGTGTTGGAAGTGCTCACTGCACGGGCAATTACTTATTAGCATCTGTAATAAGTTATCAGTCTCATTCACTGCTGAATTCCCAGGGCTTTGCACAGTCCTGGCATGGAGTGGGTGCTCTGTAAATATTTATTCACACCGCAATTTCAACTGACTGTCTACAGTATAAAGCCACTATTCTAGACATTGATATGACATCAGAAAAAGAGAGCATGCTGACTTTTCTCATGGAGTTTCCGTAGGTGGAGGGATGGGACACAAATAATAAACAGGTAACAAAAAATATTCTGAAAGAGATGGGAAATACCAGACCACCTGACCTGCCTCTTGAGAAACCTATATGCAGGTCAGGAAGCAACAGTTAGAACTGGACATGGAACAACAAACTGGTTCCAATAGGAAAAGGAGTACGTCAAGGCTGTATATTGTTACCCTGCTTATTTAACTTCTATGCAGAGTACATCATGAGAAATGCTGGGCTGGAAGAAGCACAAGCTGGAATCAAGATTGCCGGGAGAAATATCAAGAACCTCAGATATGCAGATGACACCACCCTTGTGGCAGAAAGTGAAGAGGAACTAAAAAGCCTCTTGATGAAAGTGAAAGAGGAGAGTGAAAAACTTGGCTTAAAGCTCAACATTCAGAAAATGAAGATCATGGCATCTGGTCTCATCACTTCGTGGGAAATAGATGGGGAAACAGTGGAAACAGTGGCAGACTATTTTTTTTTGGCTCCAAAATCACTGCAGATGGTGACTGCAGCCATGAAATTAAAAGACACTTACTCCTTGGAAGAACAGTTATGACCAACGTAGATAGCATATTGAAAAGCAGAGACATTACTTTGCCAACAAAGGTCTGTCTAGTCAAGGCTATTGTTTTTCCAGTGGTCATGTATGGATGTGAAAGTTGGACTGTGAAGAAAGCTGAGCGCCGAAGAATTGATGCTTTTGAACTGTGGTGTTGGAAAGGACTCTTTATAGAGTCCCTTGGACTTCAAGGAGATCCAACGAGTCCATCCTGAAGGAGATCAGCCCTGGCATTTCTTTGGAAGGAATGATGCTAAAGCTGAAACTCCAATACTTTGGCCACCTCATGCGAAGAGTTGACTCATTGGAAAGGACTCTGATGCTGGGAGGGATTTGGGGCAGGAGGAGAAGGGGACAACAGAGAATGAGATGGCTGGATGGCATCACAGACTCGATGGAAACGTGAGTCTGAGTGAACTCCTGGAGTTGGTGATGGACAGGGAGGCCTGGCGTGCTGTGATTCATGGGGTTGCAAAGAGTTGGACATGACTGAGCCACTGAACTGGACTGAACTGAACAAAAAATATGAAATGTGTCCATGGTCATAGGTGCTATGACAAAAACTAAAAGAGGGTGACAGGACAAGGTAGGAGGATGCTACTTTTGATACAGAGTTTAGGGTGGACTCTCCATGGAATGACATTTATTAATAGACAGAGAGTAGTATGAAATATGATGGACCAAGATGGGTAGATATTCAGATACCTGGGGGAAGAAATTCTGGTTGAAGAGTAAGTAACTGTTGAACTGAGTTGAATCCTCTGTTCTTAAGGAGCTTCCCAGGTGGTGCTAGTGGTAAAGAACCTGCCTGCTAATGTAAGAGACATAAGAGATGCAGGTTCAATCCCTGAGTTTGGAAGATTCCCTGGAGAAGGGCATGGCAACCCATGCCAGTATTCTTTCCTGGAGGATCCCATGGACAGAGGAGCCTGGCAGGCTATAATGCATAGGGTTGCAGAGAGTTGGACACAACTGAAGCAACACAGCACACATTCTTTTGATAAATTTAACAAAACATATGACCAAGTGAAGAATGACAGGGCATTGGAAAGTGAGAGAACTGCAAGCTTTCAGCTCTGTTAGCATCATGGCACATCCACCTCCAGATGCACTATGCATCAGAGAGGGAAAACATTATTACTCTCTCTACTGTCTGTTCTGTTTATGTCCTAATAAGGAAATGGCAGTTTGAGGTTAACATAGTTGTTTTTCTAGGCAAGCATGTAGTAAATACTTGTAAATGTCCTTTCAAACGCTAGGAAACTGGGCCATTTTGATGATGTGGATAAAGTACTTGGCTGAGATTCAGAGGTTCTAATTTTAGTGTTGTCATTTGCTAGCTGTAGGAACAAAGGGCGAGCCAACCAACCAATCTGACACTTTCTCCCCCTTTTTAATATTTATTTATTTACTCCGATAGAAATAGAAGTGGAAAGAGTTATTGCGTGCTAAGATCTGTCACAGCACTAGATTTTTTTAAAATTTTATTTTAATTACCACTTTAAGGGTTACTTTTCATTTACAGAAATTACAAAGTATTCACTATATTCCCTGTGTTGTATGGGGCTTCCCAGGTGGTGCTATAGGTAAAGAACCCACCTGCCAATTCAGGAGACATGAGCCATGGGTTCGATCCCCGGGTCTCAAAGATTCCTTGGAGAAGGCAATGAAGAAAGTTCCTCCTTTCTTGCCTGAAGAATCCCATGGACAGAGGAGCTGGGCTAGTAGTCCATGATGTCACAAAGATTCAGACATGACTGAAGCAACTGATCTGTGTTGTACAATACATTCTTGAGCCTATCTTACATTCAGTAGTTTGCACTTCCCATTCCACCACCCCTGTATTGTCCCCCTTCCATACCTGCTTTGGTAGCCACCAGTTTGTTCTCTATAAGTCTGCTTCTTTTATGTTATATTCACTAGTTTGTTGTATTTTTTTAGATTCCACATATCAGTGATATCATACAGTATTTATCTTTCTCTGTCTTATTTATTTCACTTAACATAATGCCCTCCAAGTCCACCCATGTTGCTGAAAATGGCAAAATTTTGTTCTTTTCATGGCTGAGTAATATTCAAGTGTGTGTGTGTGTGTGTGTGTGTGTGTGTGTGTGTGAGTATACCACATGTTCTTTATTCATTCATCAGTTGATGGGCACTTAGGTTGTTTGCATGTCTTAGGAATTGTAAATAATGCTGCTTTGAACACTGGAGTGCATATTTTTTTTTCAAATTAATGTTGTTGAGGGTTTTTTGGATATACACCCAGGAGTGGAAATGTTCAGTCACATGGTAGTTCTACTTTTAGTTTTTTGATAAACTTCCATACAGTTTCCCATAGTGGATGCATGAATTATCATTCCCACCAATAGTGCACAAGGATTCCCTTTTCTCCATATCCTTGCCAATATTTTGTACTTATTTTCTATTTGATGATAACCATTCTGACAGATGAGAGACAATGTCACGTTGTGGTTTTGATATGCATTTCCCTAATGATTAGCGATATTCAGCATCTTTTCATGTGGCTATTGGCCATCTGCAGTTCCTCTTTGGAAAAAATGTCTATTCAGTTTTCCTGCCTATTTTTGAATCATGTTTGCTTTCTTGATAACTGAATTGTATGAGTTATTTATGTTTGTCGGATATTAATCCCTTATCAGTCATATCATTTGCAAGTATTATCTCCATTCAGTAGGTTGTCTTTTCATTTTGTTAATGGTTTCTTTGTTGTGCAAAAGTTTTTAGTTATATTGTCATATTTGCTTATTTTTACTTTTATTTTCATTTATTTATTTATTTTTTATTTTAGGTAACAGATCCAAAAAAAATATTGATGTAATTTATGTCAAAGAGTATTCTCCCTATGTTTTCCTCTGAGAGTTTTATGGTTTCAGGTCTTATGTGTAGGTGTTTAATCCATTTTGAGTTAATTTCTTTATATGGTGTTAGAGAATGTTCTAATTTCACTCTTTTACATATAACTGTTCTGTTTCCCCAGCACCACTTATGGAAGGATAACCTTTTTTTTTCCATTGTATTTTTGCCTCTTTTGTCATAGATTAGTTGATCATAAGTGTATGGGTTTCTTTCTGGACTTTCCATCCTGTTTCATTGATTTACATGTCTGTTTTTGTGCCAGACATATAAACTGAACTGTTTTTGTGACTGTAGCTTTGTAATGTAGTCTGAAGTCAGGGAGCATGTTTCCTCCAGCTCTGTTCTTCTTGCTTAAGATAATTTTGGCTAATCAAGGTCTTTTGTGTTTCCACACAAATTTTAAAATTGTTTTAGTTCTGTGGGAAATGTCATGGGTATTTTAATAGGTATTGCATTAAGTCTGTAGATTGCTATGGGTACAATGGACATTTTAGAAATATTAATTCTTCCAATCCATGACCATTGGGTACTTTTCATTTCTTTCTAACATCCTCAGTTTTGTTCATCAAAGTCTTATAGCTTTCAGAGTATAGGTCTTTCAACTCCTTAGTTAAGTTTATTTTTAGGTATTTTATTCTTTTTGATCCAAAGTAAGAAGAATTATTTTCTTGCTTTCTCTTTCTGATAGTTCATTTTTAGTGTATAAAAAAGCAGGGATAGGTCCTACATTAGTGGAACAGAAGCTCTGAATGTTTGGTTCAAGTTGGCTTTATTCTTATTAAGTGTGTACTCTCCTCCCTCCAAGCACTGGCATCCTCACCCCAGAGAGGAGCCGTGCTGAGCAAAGGGAGCTTGTACAGGTGCTCAACATGGATCTGGGCAGGGGCTGTGACTGCACAGACTGCAGTCAGAGACCTGGGCTGATTCTGATGTACTGCCTCTGTGAACACCAGTAGTGGTTGCCCCAACCCTGCTGAGATGCTGCTCTTGGTTTAAGCCAGCTTTGTCCCTCAAAGATGAGCCTTCCCTAGACCATGACAGCCCTTGTCCCATTGTGGAGCTGCATTGTGAAGCAAACATGGTCATAGAGGGCTATTGGCTCAAGCTGGGGCACAGGCTGGGCTGGTTGAGGAAAATCATCCCATCTTCCTTCTCTGCCCTGTTTTGGAAGTAACCAAGCATGTATGCATTCTTCACTATTGGAGTCCAGGCTTCCTACAGCCTTCATGTTAATCTTGCTAGCCCTCCAGCCAAGGGAACTCTTCTTCCTGGGTCCCAGATCTGGGGTGCTCTATATGGGGCTCAAACCAGTCATTCCCCAGGGATGGTCTCTGTACATGTAATCTCCCATCTCTTTTTAAGTCCCTTCCCAAGGGCACAGGTCCCAACCAGATTGGTTCTCTTCCCTTCCTACCCAGTTCTGTGTGGATCTTTCTTACAGCTTTGGTTGTACAAAAGCCTTTCTGCCGATCTCAGATTAGGGTTAGTCTCATGTTTCCAGCATCTATTCCTCATGGATGTTGTATTTATTCTCATATCTCAATTTTCTTACAGGTATGAAGTGGAAGGGTTTTTCAGGTGGCATTCTTCCCAGTGGTAAAGAATCTGTCTGCAACTCAGGAGATGCAAATTTGTTCCTGGGTTGGAAAAAATCCCCTGGAGAAGGAAATGGAAACCCACTCCAGTATTTTTGCCTGGGAAATCCCATGGACAGAGGAGCTTGGTAGACTATAGTCTATGGGGTCACAAAAGAGTCAGAAATGACTGAGTCACTAAACAAATGAAGTGAAAGATACGTCTTCCTAGGTCCCCTTGTTATCTTTCCTGCAAAAATTATGCATCATTGAGACAGCTGATGACCCAGCAGCTGTCATCATTTTTGTTGGCGTCTAAATCTCTGTGTATCACTAGTGTAAATCTTGGCCTCCAAATTTGTGACTTCCTTCTCTCTTGTGGCCATTTTCTTAATTTCATTTTAGCCACTCATCTCTGTATCCTCAACTCTGACCTCCAAAATCTCAAATGCAAATATCACACTCGATGACTCCAATCTTCTCTCTGCCATAATCCTTGCTCAATAATCTTACTACAACAGTTTCTCAATAACATCTTGATCTCAAATCCAGTAATGTCAGTTTTTCATTATTCTATTGTCATATCTCATTCTCCCTTCTCTTTGGGCAGTGCTTATGTTTCAGATGCATCATTGCAATTGCTCATTTTCCACTATCTTTTCACTATCTTTTTTATACTTTCATTTTGAGTCCATGACCCATTATTCTATCACTGTCTTAAACATATCTTAAAAATCTTATCTCTTTCTTAATCTTTCTGTAGGATACCAACTATGAGTGAACTCAATCATTTTTCTTCTCAGTGCCTGCCACTTGAATGAGAGTCAGAAGAATATTGCCTTTCATTGAAGTTAATTATCCCAAACATTTAACTTGGTTGACCACTTCTTCACCTGGAAGCACTTCTCTTTCTTGATTTTAAGACACTTTAGTTTCTGTCTAAACTCTATAGATAGAAGATATCTATCTTCTAGAAGATATCTATCTTCTCAAAATGTCAGTACTATCTATGTTACAAAAAAATTCAATTATATGTCTTTGGCTCAAATTCCTCTTCTAACTTTAGGCATGTCTAACTGACATTTTCACATGTGTCTTATAGGTATATCAAGCTTAATATGGTCAAAGTCTTTTCTTTCTTTTTTTCTTTTCAGTTTTATTGACCTACAATTGACATGCAGCACTGTATAAGTTTAAGGTGTACAGCATAATGACTTACATATACTGTGTAAACTGTATACATTTATCTCAAACTGAATCCTTCTTAAATATTTCTCATCTCACCAAATAGCACCACTAATCTCTCATTTGTTCAGTCCTTGTTTCTTTTCTCTTTCTCATGTCCACATTCAATCCAGATGCCACTTCTGTTTATTTTAATTCTAATACATACCTTAAAAGATATCATCCCAGCTCCCATTCCCTCTTGCTTAGATAAGACGGTGGCGGCCTCTGACTTGCACTCTTTTTTCTATTGCTCCTCTACAACCAGAGCAATCACTTTATTTATGCTATTTATAAATGTCATTTGCAGTTACAATTATCAAGTTAAGTCAGTGATAAACAATTTCACATACATGTAAATTCACATAATCAGGATAAGGACATTATGGGGAAATATCTTTTACCAGCCTTCAGATATTATGTACCTCATTAGTCATTACCATACCTCATTAGTCATTACCATACCTCATTAGTCATCTATCTACAGCTGGACTTCATGACTGAACAATAAACTGTGTTTCATACTCCGTATCTGTCAATTGATTATTGTTTTGGGCTAGTTGTGGGTTGAGAGGTTCAGTGGTGATAGTCCTTGTGTTCTACTGGAGGTAGTAATTGCAGCATAAACTTTGGCCCATAGAAGGTATTCAACTAATCTTGGTTAAATAAATCATTTACTAGTATGTGACTTAAGGTAAGATGCTTAATGGCATCACCACAGCTGCTGATGCTACCATCAATAGCAATAACAGCAGCAAAAAATCCAACATTATACATCATTTGAAATCACTTGTACTGCTCCTGTCTTCTCTAGTATGTCAGTGAATAACATCAGAGAAAACAGTGTGCATATTTCTTTGTCTTTTGATCACAACCTCAATAATATTTCCCCAAGTATCTCTGTTAATAGTGACATGCCTACACTTTACTTCACCTGTGAAGAAGCTGTCTGACAACTGATGGATCTGGACAAGAGGGTAGCCAATTAGGTAATGGCCTCTAGCAAGAGCAGACTCTGAAGAAGAGTCGCCTTTGAACTGTGTGGAGTTGAACTAAAGGGCACAGCTGTTACATAAATCAGAGGGAAAGGAACAAGGTTACACCTGTAGGTTGACTCAACAGCTATATTTTCTCTGTTCAAACAGTAGAGTAGTATAATGATAGCTAATACAATACTCAGCTTAATTAAGTAATTTTGACTTCAATTTTTTTAGATAACTCAAGAGAGTGGGGAATTATATCCAAAATTAAAGCGTTAATTTCAGAAATGGAGACATTGCCCTAAAGGATTTCTATCAGAAAGTAGCTCATGGGGAGTCTGTTATTAAGAGAATTAACACTTTGATGGCAATGAACATTATCAGCAGGACCAGTGGTTATACATTTAAAGCCAGAGATCTAATATCAAATTTATTAAGTAGATATAGAGAATACAT
Organism: Capra hircus; assembly: GCF_001704415.2. NCBI lineage: Eukaryota > Metazoa > Chordata > Mammalia > Artiodactyla > Bovidae > Capra > Capra hircus. The sequence continues at coordinate 42,755,249 of NC_030827.1, forward strand.
CACAAATATGTTTGTAGATATGTTTCTGTAAGACATTTTTTCTAACTACTTGCTGCAATCTGAACTTGACTCTGACTTAATAAAAGCAACTAATTGGACAAAGGAATAGATGAAAGTCTGTGCCCAACTGGTTCTAATATATTAGTGTTAATTTTTTTTTGCCATAACAGAGATCATTCATGGTTTATGATTTGCACAAAAGTATTGTGCTGAAATTAGAGATGCACTATGGACAAAGCCTCTTGCTACTCCCAAGTGTATGTACAATTATCAGCAGGCATCTCAGAATCTAATTATTTTTTCTTTACTGATGTGCTTTCTTTGTCTTCAGAATAGCTAAAAATTAAATTAATTGCAATAGTGTTATAATTTAATGAGAAATAATAAAATGTGAAAAGTCAAGTTTTTATTATGCAATTATATTTCTTTCTCAGCATTTAAACACAGTGAAATTCACTTAGTGCTGATCCTTAGGGTCCAAGGAAAATTTTATAAAGGTAATAGTTACTGAAGAAGTAAGCTGTACCATGATTTTATCATTTTAAACTCTCTGCAGCTATAGACTGGGCCCTTAGAAACCTAATTCAATCATCCAAACATACCAAAGTTCAAAGGATAAAATAAATTGTATCTTTTATCAATCTTATTAATTTTTAAATTTAAGATGTCCACTTTTATTAGGCACATTTGTTCTAGAAAGTAAATGATCTAAATTTTTAAATTTTCACTGTAACATGACACTTGATATACTTGGCCTGTGAACACATACTCAGGATAACTCAATATTAAATATATTGAATTAAAAATAAAAGATCAAACTAAGGAAATTAAGTAAAAATATAAAATGAGCCCTTGCTTGTGAATAAATTGATACAGATTACTTTGAGTACATATTGGGTATGTTATATCTTAGATAATGATAATTTACACATATGTGGTGCTTTTCAGTTTACAAAGTATTTCACAAACATTTTTCTTCTCCAGGAAGCCCCATGGGGATGGCTAAGCAGGTATTTTTATTACCTAAAAAGAAACTGGCTCACAGAAAGGTTATTTGATCACTTCACACAGCCGTTAGATAGCAGAACCAAGATTTGATAGAACATAGAATTACTCTATAAATCCTGTCACATTCATTTTCCTCTAACAGCCAACAGTATTGTCTATAAATACTCTTAATTGATTGACTGTTTTAGAAAGCAATGCATTCCTTAAGATTTTGCCAAATAACTTGGTAGATATTTCATGTGATAATTTGTGCAGTAACTTGTTTTTCACTAGACTGTACCCTCAAGATTTATCTTTCTGTATTTAACTAGATGTATGTTTTAAGGATTGTGTCCTCTGGCTTCCATTAGGCATAAGTGACAGCTGTCTGTGCATTAATGAAGCACAAAGGCTGCTTTCCATCAATGAAGGAAGAGATCATTGATTTTGCCCTCATCCTTTGAACTATTTAATTTTACAGCCATCTGAGTCAACTTTTATTCTCTAGCATGTGTTCTAGAATTTTAAAAGGAAAGTAGGCAGAGAAGTTCAACACTTAAGTAGACAGCTTTGGCAAATGTTATTCCGACATTGTTTTACAAGTTCTTTCTTTTTCTGTAGTAAATGGCAATGCCTTTCACTGAAGGAGTAATTTATAAATATCTCCTTTTGCTTTAGACTTCTATGGTCCTTATAGAACTCTTAAATTTAGTTCAGAGTATATTTTTTTTCCCTCTTGGGAAATGAGTGGAACATTTTATTCTCTGATATTAACAGTCTGGTGCTCTTAAATAGATACGAGAGAGGTGGAAAACGAACATGCGAAAATCATTCTTCAGGTTTCTTTCCCCTTTTTTTAAATGGCAAGGTTAGAAGGAACATGATCTTTTGAGTTCTGACCGGAAAGATAAAAGGTGCATAACCTGGCATTCAGAAGCCCGCCTGGCACACACGGCTAGGTCATGTTATTCTCCAACTAGATGTAAACTATCTCACAGAATGCCAACCTCAGACAAGGTTACTCTGAGATCATCATAAAAGGAAATAAGGCAAGGCCACTTCATAATTCTGTCTAAGTCCAGACAAAAACAAGGTCACCATGCCACCCACAAAATATCAAACACCCGCTTCCTCATCCAAAATGCATGACTGCTACATCCTTATCTGTTGCAGTTTTATTTTCATTCTTGTCTCCCCTCCTTGTCAACTAAGTTTACCGAGATACACAATCACAAAAGTTGCCCTGCTTCCTTTCAGCATGCCGTCTTGTGTGAGCCCCTGCTTCCTTGGATCCTCCTACTCCAAATAATCCGATCAAAACCAAAATCCAATGAAAGGTTCTTTCTAACCATCTCTTCCTGAGACAGCCCACAATTCCCAATAGAGCAAATATTAAACCAAACCTCTCAACTAGAAATGTATTCCTGGTAATCTTGGCTGCAGAACATTGACACATTTTTCATTTTTGTCTCAGTTTACTACCAGTTATTTGAAATTGAGTAAATTATTTAGATACTTTGGTCTTCATTTTTTCTTTACAAGATGAAGATATTTATATTTACCATAAGATTATTAAGGTGCTCATTGAGATAAGCAATTTAAAGTAGCCCAATCTTGTTTAACACAGGAAGTAATAAATATCATTTATTTCATTTCATAGTATTTTCTTTTTTCTTCTTTTTCTAATTTCCCCAAAATTTAATTGTGATAGTTTTATCAGTTGTTTGATACATGATTAGCAGCTCATATGATTTTTAAAATCTAAAAAAGAAATCTTTTTAGGGAGTTCTTTGTCTGTTCAGTAGTTAGGACTCTGTGCCTCCAGTGGAGGGGGCATGGGTTTGATCCTTGGTCAGGGAACTTAAATAAAACAATGCAAAGAAATACAGGAAAACAATAGAATGAGAAAGACTAGAGAACTCTTTAAGAAAACTGGAGATATCAAGGGAACATTTAACGCAAGGATGGGCAAGATAAAGGACAGAAAATGTAAGAACCTAACAGGAGCAGAAGAAATTAAAAAGAGGTGGCAAGATACACAGAAGAGCTATATAAAAAAGATCTTAATGACCTGGATAACCACAATGTGTGATCACTCAGTTTGAGCCAGACATCATGGTGTGCGAAGTCAAGTGGGCCTTAGGCAGTATTACTGTGAACAAAGCTACTGGAGGTGATGAAATTCTAGCTGAGCTATTTCAAATCCTAAAAGATGATGCTACTAAAGTGCTGCACTCAATAAGCCAGCAAATTTGGGAAACTCAGTACTGACCACTGGACTGAAAAAAAGTCGGTTTTCATTCCAGCCCCAAAGAAGGGCAATGCTAAAGAATGCTCAAACTACTGTACAGTTACATTCATTCGTTTCACATACTAGTAAGGTTATGCTAAAAATCCTTCAAGCTAGGCTTCAAAAGTAATGAACCAAGAACTTCCAGATGTACAAACTGGGATTAGAAAAGGCAGAGGAGCCAGATATCAAGGTGCCAGCATTCCTCAGATCACAGAGAAAGTAACAGAATTCCAGAAAAATACCTACTTCTGCTTAATTTACTATGCTAAATAAAGCCTTTGACTGTATGAAGTGTTAGTCAGTCACTCCAACTCTTTGTGACCCCATGGACTGAAGCCTGCCAGGTTCCTCTGTCATGGAATTTTCCAGTCAAGAATAGTGGAGTAGGTTTCCATGCCCTTCTCCAGGGAATCATCCTGACCAAAGGATCAAATCTGGGTCTCACTCCTTGCAGATAGATTCTTTACCATCTAAGCCACCAGGGAAGCTTTGACTGAAATACAACAAAACTGTGGAAAAGTATTGATGAGATGAGAATACCAGACCACCTTATCTGCCTCCTGAGAGACCTATTTGCAGGTCAAGAAGCAACAGTTAGAACCAGACATGGAACCATGGACTGGTTGAACAAGGATGATGACAAGGCATCACCCTGCTTATTTAACTTCTATGCAGAGTACATTATATGAAATGCTGGGCTGGATGAACCACAAGCTGGAATGAAGACTGCTGGGAGAAATATTTACAAACTTCAGTTATGGAGATGATACGACTCCAATGGCAGAAAATGAAGAGGAACTAAAGAGCCTCTTGATGAGGGTGAAAGAGGAGAGTGAAAAAGCTGGCTTAAAACTCAACATTAAAAAATAATGATCATGGCATCTGGTCCCATCACTTCATGGGAAATAGATGGGGAAACAGTGGAATCAGTGTCAGACTTTATTTTCTTGGGCTCCAAAATCATGCAGATGGTGATTGCAGCCAGGAAATTAAAAGATACTTGCACCTTGGAAGAAAAGCTATGACAAACCCGACAGTGTATTAAAAAGCGGAGACATTACTTTGCAGACAAAGGTCCATCTAGTCAAAGCTATGGTTTTTCCAGTAGTCCTGTATGGGTGTGAGAGTTGGACCATAAAGAATGCTGAACGCTGAGGTTGATGCTTTTGAATTATGGTGCTGGAGAAGACTCTCACTTGGTCTGCAAGGAGATCAAAGCAGTCAATCCTAAAGGAAATCAACCCTGAATATTCATTGCAAGGTCTGATGTTGAAGCTGAAGCTCCAATACTTGATCCATCTGATGCGAAGAGCCATCTCATTGGAAAGGACCCTGCTGCTGGACAAACTGAAGGCAAAAGGAGAAAGGGGCAGCAGAGGATGGATGGTTAGATAGAATCACCTACTCAGTGGACATGACTTTAGCAAACTTAGGAGAGAGTGGTGACAGCTGGGAGGAGCTACCCCGCGTGTGAGGTCAGGGGCGTCGGCCAGGAGAAGCAACCCCACACCCAAAGAGTGGTGGCTGTGTGGACACAGGAGGGCCTAGAGGAGCCATCCCACATTGAAGGTCAGGAAGGGCAGTAGGAGGAGATACCCCTTATCCAAGGTAAGGAGCAGTGGCTGTGCTTTGCTGGAGCAGCTGTGAAGAGATACCCCACGCCCAAGGTAAGAGAAACCCAAGTAAGATGATAGGTGTTGCAAGAGGGCATCAGAGGGAAGACACACTGAAACCATACTCACAGAAAACTAGTCAATCTAATCACACTAGGACCACAGCCTTGTCTAACTCAATGAAACTAAGCCATGCCCATGGGGCAACCCAAGATGGGCGGGTCATGGTGGAGAGGTCTGACAGAATGTGGTCCATTGAAGAAGGGAATGGCAAACCACTTCAGTATTCTTGCCTTGAGAACCCCATGAATGGTATGAAAAGGCAAAATGGTAGGATACTGAAAGAGGAACTCCCCAGGTCAATAGGTACCCAATATGCGACTGGAGGTCAGTGGAGAAATAACTCCAGAAAGAATGAAGGGATGAAGCCAAAGCAAAAACAATACCCAGCTGTGGATGTGACTGGTGATAGAAGCAAGGTCCAATGCTGTAAAGAGCAATATTGCATAGGAACCTGGAATGTCAGGTCCATGAATCAAGGCAAATTGGAAGTGGTCAAACAAGAGATGGCCAGTGTGAATGTTGACATTCTAAGAATCAGCGAACTAAAATGGACTGGAATGGGTGAATTTAACTCAGATGACCATTATATCTACTACTGTGGGCAGGAATCCCTCGGAAGAAATGGAGTAGCCATCATGGTCAACAAAAGAGTCCAAAATACAGTACTTGGATGCAATCTCAGAAACAACAGAATGATTTCTGTTTGTTTCCAAGGCAAACCATTCAATATCACAGTAATACAAGTCTATGCCCCAACCAGTAATGCTGAAGAAGCTGAAGTTGAACGGTTCTATGAAGACCTACAAGACCTTTTGGAACTAACACCCCCAAAAGATGTCCTTTTCATTATAGGGGACTGGAATGCAAAAGTAGGAAGTCAAGAAACACCTGGAGTAATGGCCAAATTTGGCCTTGGAATGAAGAATGAAGCAGCGCAAAGACTAATAGAGTTTTGCCAAGAAAATGCACTGGCCATACAAAACACTCTCTTCCAAAAATACAGGAGAGACTCTACACATGGACAAAACCAGATGGTCAATACTGAAATCAGATTGATTATATTCTTTGCAGCCAAAGATGGAGAAGCTCTATACAGTCAGCAAAAACAAGACCAGGAGCTGACTGTGGCTCAGATCATGAGCTCCTTATTACCAAATTCAGACTTAAATTGAACAAAGTAGGGAAAACCGCTAGATCATTCAGGTACGACCTAAATCAAATCCCTTATGATTACACAGTGGAAGTGAGAAATAGATTTAAGGGCCTAGATCTGATAGATAGAGTGCCTGATGAACTATGGAATGAGGTTTGTGACATTGTACAGGAGACAGGGATCAAGACCATCCCTATGGATAAGAAATGCAAAAAAGGAAAATGGCTGTCTGGGGAGGCCTTACAAATAGCTGTGAAAAGAAGAGAAGTGAAAAGCCAAGGAGAAGAGGAAAGATATAAGCATCTGAATGCAGAGTTCCAAAGAATAGCAAGGAGAGATAAGAAACCCTTCTTCAGCGATCAGTGCAAAGAAATAGAGGAAAAGAACAGAATGGGAAAGACTAGAGATCTCTTCAAGAAAATTAGAGATACCAAAGGAACATTTCATGCAAAGATGGGCTCGATAAAGGACAGAAATGGTATGGACCTAACAGAAGCAGAAGATATTAAGAAGAGGTGGCAAGAATACACAGATGAACTGTACAAAAAAGATCTTCACGACCCAGATAATCACAATGGTGTGATCACTCATCTAGAGCCAGACATCCTGGAATATGAAGTCAAGTGGGCCTTAGAAAGCATCACTACGAACAAAGCTAGTGGAGGTGATGGAATTCCAGTTGAGCTGTTTCAAATCCTGAAAGATGATGCTGTGAAAGTGCTGCACTCAATATGCCAACAAATTTGGAAAACTCAGCAGTGGCCACAGGACTGGAAAAGGTCAGTTTTCATTCCAATCCCAAAGAAAAGCAATGCCAAAGAATGCTCAAACTACCACACAATTGCACTCATCTCACACACTAGCAAAGTAATGCTCAAAATTCTGCAAGCCAGGCTTCAGCAATACATGAGCCATGAACTCCCTGATGTTCAAGCTGGTTTTAAAAAGGCAGAGGAACCAGAGATCAAATTGCCAACATCCACTGGATCATGGAAAAAGCAAGAGAGTTCCAGAAAAACATCTATTTCTGCTTTATTGACTATGCCAAAGCCTTTAACTGTGTGGATCACAATCAACTGTGGAAAATTCTGAAAGTTGGGGACTACCAGACCACCTGACCTGCCTCTTGAGAAATCTGTATGCAGGTCAGGAAGCAAAAGTTAGAACTGGACATGGAACAACATACTGATTCCAAATAGGAAAAGGAGTACGTCAAGGCTATATATTGTCACCCTGCTTATTTAACTTATATGCATAGTACATCATGAGAAACACTGGACTGGTAGAAACAAAAGCTGAAATCAAGATTGCCGGGAGAAATATCAATAACCTCAGATATGCAGATGACACCTCCCTTATCGCAGAAAGTGAAGAGGAGGTAAAAAGCCTCTTGACGAAAGTGAAAGAGGAGAGCGAAAAAGTTGGCTTAAAGCTCAACATTCAGAAAACAAAGATCATGGCATCTCATCCCATCACTTCATGGGAAATAGATGGGGAACAGTAGCAACAGTGTCAAACTTTATTTTTTGGGCTCCAAAATCTCTGCAGATGGTGACTGCAGCCATGAAATTAAAAGATGCTTACTCCTTGGAAGAAAAGTTATGACCAACCTCGATAGCATATTCAAAAGCAGAGACATTACTTTGCCGACTAAGGTCCGTCTAGTCAAGGCTATGGTTTTTCCAGGGGTCATGTATGGATACGAGAGTTGGACTGTGAAGAAGGCTGAGCCCTGAAGTATTGATGCTTTTGAAGTGTGGCGTTGGAGAAGAGTCTTGAGAGTCCCTTGGACTGCAGGGAGATCCAACCAGTCCATTCTGAAGGAGATCAGCCCCGGGTGTTCTTTGGAAGGAATGATGCTAAAGCTGAAGCTACAGTACTTTGGCCACCTCATGGGAAGAGTTGACTCATTGGAAAAGACTCTGATGCTGGCAGGGATTGGGGCAGGAAAAGAAGGGGACAACAGAGGATGAGATGGCTGGATGGCATCATGGACTCGATGGATGTGAGTCTGAGTGAACTCCAGGAGTTGGTGATGGACAGGGAGGCCTGGCGTGCTGGGATTCGTGGGGTCGCAAAGAGTCGGACACGACTGAGTGACTGAACTGAACTGAACTAGAAGAGAGTGAAGAACAGGGAAGCTTGGAACACCGTAGTCCTTTGGGTTTCAAAGAGTTGATCATAACTTAGCAACTGAACAACAACCCATTCCAGTATTCTTGCCTGGAAAATTCCATGGACAGTGGAGCGTGGTGGACTACAGTCCATGGGGTCACAAAGAGTCACACATGACTGAGTAGCTGTGCACACAGAAGATCATGTCTGCTCTGTGGTGCAGCCAAAAAAGAAAAAAAAAAAAAAAAGAAACCGTCCTTTCAACTGTTTAATTGGGAATCAGAATTTTGATAATATGTTTGCAGTTTTATAACTATTTTCCTTTCTTTGCTTTACTGTTTTTGCACTCTGAAAAATATCGTTGCCCATGGAATTCATTTATGAAGACCATGAGTTCCAGGGTTTGAGCTGGGCAAAGTGGACACAAATGAATTAGATGTCACCCTGCCATCAAATAATACATATTCATCTCCAGTAATGTTTCAAGTACCAGTCATACTAGTAGTTCTTATGTTCCTAGTCCAGTGTATCTGGGGTTTATGACACAGTCCAACAGGCCCAGTGCTACACCAAGCTTCTCATTTGGTGAGATGGGATTCAGTGACAAATAGGGTAATAAGTTCAGAGGATAATCCAACTGAAATACACTCTCAAAATACTCAAGTAGAAATCTGACAGATATAAAAGGAAAAATTGAAAAATTCTTCACTCCTTGGGAATTCTAATAGAAACTATAAACTAAGCAGGCAAAAATAATGAGATGAATTGAGGAATGTGAACAACACAAGAAGCTATCTGTATCACGTGTGTGTGTGTGTGTGTGTGTGTGTGTAGCTTTTCCCCAAAATCCAAGCAAAATCATGTTTTTTAGACATATACAGAACATTTATAGAACTCAACCTCATTCCAAATGACAAAGGAAGCTTTGGGGGCAGTGGCGGTGGTTTAGTCGCTAAGTCGTTTCTGACTCTTGTGACCCCATGGACTGTAGCCCACCAGGCTCCTCTGTCTGTGGGATTTTCCAGGCAAGAATACTGGAGGGAGTTGCCATTCCCTTCTCCAAGGGATCTTCCCAACTCAGGGTTCACACCTGAATCTTTTGCATTTCAGGAGAACTCTTTACCTTCTGAACCACCAAGGAAGCCCAAAGGAAGCCTTAAGAAATATCAAAGAATTGGTAATTGGTCGGTTCAGTTGCTCAGCTGTGTCTGAATCTTTGCTACCCCTGCAGCATGCCAGGCCTCCCTGTCCATCACCAACTCCCAGAGCTTGCTCAAAGTCATGTCCATTGACTTGGTGATGCCATCCAAGCATCTCATCCTCTGTTGTCCCCTTCTCCTCCTGCCTTCAATCTTTTCCAGCATCAGGATCTTTTCCAATGAGTCAGTCTTCACATCAGGTCGCCAAAATATTGAAGTTTCACCTTCAGCATCAGTCCTTGCAATTAATATTCAGGGATGATTTCACCTAGGATCAACTGATTTGATCTCCTTGCAGCCCAAGGAATTCTCAAAAGTCTTCTTCAACACCACAGTTCAAAAACATCAGTTCTTCAGCGCTCAGCTTTCTTTATGATCCTACTCTCACATAAAAACATAACTACTGGAAAAACTATAGCTTTGACTAGATGGACCTTTGTCTACAAAGTAATGTCTCTGCTTTTTAATATGCTGTCTAGATTGGCCATATCTTTTCTTCCAGGGAGCAAGTGTCTTTTAATTTCCTGGCTGTAATCACCAACTGCAGTGTTTTTGGAGTCCAAGAAAATAAAATTTGTCATGGTTTCTACTGTTTCCCCATAGATTTGTCTTGAGGTGATGTGACCAGATGCCATGATCTTAGTTTTTTAGATGTTGAGATTTAAGCTAGCATTTTCCACTTTCCTCTTTCACATTCATCAAGAGGCTCTTTAGTTCCTCTTTGCTTTCTGCGATAAGGGTGGTGTCATCTGCATATCTGACGTTATTGATATTTCTCCTGGCAATCTTGATTCCAGTTTGGGCTTCATCCAGTCTGGCATTTTGCATGATGTACTCTACATATAAGTTAAATAAGCACGGTGACAATATACAGCCTTGACATACTGCTTTCCCAATTTTGAGCCAATGAATGGCTCCATGTCCAGTTCTAACTGTAGCTTCCTGAGCTGCATACAGATTTCCCAGAAGGCAGGTAAGATGGTCTGGTATTCCCAACCCTTTAAGAATTTTCTGGTTTGTTGTGATCTATGCAGTCAATGAATTAAGCATAGTCAATGAAGCAGAACTAGATATTTTTCTGGAACTCTCTTACTTTTTCTATGATCCAAAGGATATTTGCAATTTGATCTCTGGTTCATTTTCTAAATCCTTTTCTAAATCCAGCTTGAACATCTGGAAGTTCTCTGTTCACATACAGTTGAAGCCTGGCTTGGAGAATTTTGAGCTTTACTTTGCTAGGGTGTGAGATGAGTGCAATTGTGCAGTAGTTTGAACATTTTTTGGCATTGCCTTTCTTTGACACTGGAATGAAAACTGACCTTTCCCAGTTCTGTAGCCCCCTCTGAGTTTTCTAAATTTGCTGGCATATTGAGTGCAGCACTTTCACAGCATCATGTTTTAGTTTTTTGAAATAGTTTAGCTGGAATTCCATCAACTCCACTCACTTTGTTCATAGTGATGCTTCCTAAAGCCCACCTGACCTTGTACTCCAAGATGTCTGGTTCTAGGTGAGTGATCACACCATCATGTTTTTTGGGTCATTTGGATCATTTTGTGCAGTTCTTTTGTGTTTTCCTGCCTTCTCTTATTAATATCTTCTGCTTCTATTAGGTCCACCATACCATTTCTGTCCCTTATTGTGCCCATATTTGCATGAAATGTTCCCTTGGTGTTTCTAATTTTCTTGAAGAGATCTCTAGTCTTTCCATTTTGTTGTTTTCTTCTATTTCTTTGCATTGATCACTGAGGTAAGGCTTTGTTATATCTCCTTGCTGTTCTTCAGAACTCTGCATTCAGATGGGTATATCTTTCCATTTCTCCTTTGCCTTTTGCTTCTCTTCTTTTCTTAGATATTTTTAAGACCTCCTCAGATGACCATTTTGCCTTTCTTTTCTTAAGGATGGTTTTGATCACCCCCTCCTATACAATGTTAATGAACCTTCATCCATAGTTCTTCAGGAAGTATATCATTTCTAATCCTTTGAATCTATTTGTCCCTTCCACTGTATAATCATAAGGGATTTGATATAGGTTATACCTGAATGGTCTAGTGGTTTTCCCTACTTTCTTAAATTTAAGTCTGAATTTTGCAATAAGGTGTTCATGATCTGAGCCACAACTATCCCCAAGTCTTGAGTTGCTGACTGTATAGAGCTTTTCCATCTTTGGCTGCAAAGAATATAATTAATCTGATTTCGGTAATGACTATCTGGTAATGTCCATGTGTAGAGTCGTCTCTTGTATTGTTGAAAGATGGCATGTGCTGTGACCAGTGCGTGCTCTTGGCAAAACCGTTAGCCTTTGCCCTCCTTCATTTTGTACTCCAAGACCTAACTTACCTGTTACTCAAGATATCACTTGACTTCCTATTTTTGCATTCGTGTCCCCTATGATGAAAAGGCCATCTTTTGGGGGTGTTAGTTCTAGAAGGTCTTGTAGGTCTTCATGGAACCATTCAACTTTAGCTTCTTTGATATTTGTGGTTGGGGCATAGACTTGGATTACTGTGATACTGAATGGTTTGCTTTGGAAATGAACAGAGATCATTCTGTCATTTTTGAGATTGCAACCAAGCACTGCTTTTCCGACTGTTTTGTTGACTTTGTGGGCTACTTCATTTCTTCTAAGAGATTCTTGCCCACAGTTGTAGATGTAATAGTCATCTGAATTAAATTCACCCATTCTGGTCCATTTTAGTTCACTGATTCCTAACATGTTAATCTTCACTCTTGCCATCTCCTGTTTGACTACTTCCAATTTACCTTGATTCATGGACCTAACATTCCAGGGTCCTATGCAATATTGTTCTTTACAGCATTGGACTTTACTCCCATCATCAGTGACATCCACCACTGTGTGTTTTTTGGCTTTGGCTCAATATCTTCATTCTTTCCTGAGCTATTTCTCCCCTCTTCTCCAGTAGTATGTTGGGCACCTACTGACCTGGGGAGTTCATCTTTCAGTGTCATATCTTTTTGCCTTTTCATACTGCTCATGGCATTCTCAAGGCAAGAATACTGAAGTGGTTTTAGCATTCCCTTCTCCGCTGGAGCCACATTTTGACATGGTGGTCCAGTGTCAGGGTGGTTTTGTCATGACTCCACCATGACCCATCAATCTTGGGTGGTCCTTGAAGGCATGACTCATAGTTTCATTGAGTTAGACAAGGGTTTGATCCATGTGATCAATATGCTTTGTTTTTTGTGATTGTGGATTTTTATTGTGTCTACTCTCTGATGGATTAGGATAAGAGGCTTGTGGGAGTTTCCTTATGGGGAGAGTCTGGTTGTGGGGAATCTGGGTCTTGTTCAGGGCTGCAATATCTTAGTTCAGTTCAGTTCAGTTGCTCCGTCGTGTCCGACTCTTTGCGACCCCATGAATCGCAGCATGCCAGGCCTCCCTGTCCATCAGCAACTCCCGGAGTTCACTCGGACTCACATCCATCGAGTCAGTGATGCCATCCAGCCATCTCATCCTCTGTCGTCCCCTGTTCCTCCTGCCCCCAATCCCTCCCAGCATCAAAGTCTTTTCCAATGAGTCAGCTCTTCACATGATGTGGCCAAAGTACTGGAGTTTCAGCTTTAGCATCATTCCTTCCAAAGAACACCCAGGACTGACCTTTAGAATGCACTGGTTGGATCTCCTTGCAGTCCAAGGGACTCTCAAGAGTCTTCTCCAACACCACACTTCAAAAGCATCATTCTTAGGCACTCAGCTTTCTTCACAGTCCAACTCTCACATCCATACATGACCACTGGAAAAACTATAGCCTTGACTAGATGGACCTTTGTTGGCAAAGTAATGTCTCTGCTCTTGAATATGCTATCTAGTTTGGTCATAACTTTCCTTCTAAGGAGTAAGTGTCTTTTAATTTCATGGCTGCAATCACCATCTGCACTGATTTTAGAGCCAAAAAGAAAAAAAAAGAAAGTCTGACACTGTTTCCACTGTTTCCCCATCTATTTCCCATGAACTGATGGGACCAGATGCCATGATCTTTGTTTTCTGAATGTTGAGCTTTAAGCCAACTTTTTCACTCTCCTCTTTCACTTTCATCAAGAGGCATTTTAGTTCCTCTTCACTTTCTGCCATAAGGGTGGTGTCATCTGCATATCTGCAGTTATTGATATTTCTCCCAGCAATCTTGATTCCAGCTTGTGCTTCTTCCAGCCCAGTGTTTCTCATGATGTCCTCTGCATATAAGTTAAATAAGCAGGGTGACAATATACAGCCTTGATGTACTCCTTTTCCTATTTGGAACCAGTCTGTTGGTCCAAGTCCAGTTTTAACTGCTGCTTCCTGACCTGCATATAGGTTTCTCAAGAGGCAGGTCAGGTGGTCTGGTATTCCCATCTCTTTCAGAATTTTCCACAGTTTAGTGTGATCCACACAGTCAAAACCTTGGCATAGTCAATAAAGCAGAAATAGATGTTTTTCTGGAACTCTCTTGCTTTTTCCATGATCCAGTGGGTGTTGGCAATTTGATCTCTGGTTCCTCTGCCTTTTCTAAAACCAGCTTGAACATTAGGAAGTTCACGGTTCATGTATTGCTGAAGCCTGGCTTGAAGAATTTTGAGTATTACTTTGCTAGTATGTGAGATGAGTGCAATTGTGCGTTAGTTTGAGCATTCTTTTGCATTGCCTTTTTTTGGGATTAGAATGAAGACTGCACTTTTCCAGTCCTGTGGCCACTACTGAGTTTTCCAAATTTGTTGACATATTGAGTGCAGCACTTTCACAGCATCATCTTTCAGGATTTGAAATAGCTCATCTGGAATTCCATCACCTCCACTAGCTTTGTTCGTACTGATGCTAACTACTACTAAGGCCAACTTGACTTCACATTCCAGGATGTCTCGCTCTAGGTGAGTCATCACACCATCGTTATTATCTTGGTTGCAAAGATCTTTTTTGTACAGTTCTTCTGTGTATTCTTGCCCCCTCTTCTTAATATCTTCTGCTTCTGGCGGGTGCATACCACTTCTGTCCTTTATCGAGCCCATCTTTGCATGAAATGTTCCCTTGGTATCTCTAATTTACTTGAAGAGATCTCTAGTCTTCCCCATTCTGTTGCTTTCCTCTATTTCTTTGCATTGATCACTGAGGAAGGCTTTCTTATCTCTCCTTGCTCTTCTTTGGAACTCTGCATTCAGATGCTTATATCTATACTTTTCTCCTTTGTTTTTTGCTTCTCTTCTTTTCGCAGCTATTTGTAAGGCCTCGCCAGACAGCCATTTTCCTTTTTTGCATTTCTTATCCATGGGGATGGTCTTGATCCCTGTCTCTTGTACAATGTCATGAACCTCAGCCCATAGTTCATCAGGCACTCTATCTATTAGATCTAGTCCCTTAAATCTATTTCTCACTTCCACTGTGTAATCATAAGGGATTTGATTTAGGTCATACCTGAATGATCTAGCGGTTTTCCCTACTTTGTTCAATTTAAGTCTGAATTTGGTAATAAGGAGCTCATGATCTGAGCCACAGTCAGCTCCTGGTCTTGTTTTTGTTGACTGTATAGAGCTTCTCCATCTTTGGCTGCAAAGAATATAATCAATCTGATTTCGGTGTTGACCATCTGGTGATGTCCATGTGTAGAGTCTTCTCTTGTGTTGTTGGAAGTGTGTTTGCTATGACCAGTATGTTCTCTTGACAAAACTCTATTAGCCTTTGCCCTGCTTCATTCTGTATTCCAAGGCCAAATTTGCCTGTTACTCCAGGTGTTTCTTGACTTCCTACTTTTGCATTCCAGTCCCCTATAATGAAAAGGAAATCTTTTTGGGGTGTTAGTTCTAAAAGGTCTTATAGGTCTTTATAGAGCCATTCAACTTCAGCTTCTTCAGCATTTTTAGTTGGGGCATAGACTTGTATTACTGTGACATTGAATGGTTTGCCTTGGAAATGAACAGAAATCATTCTGTCATTTCTGAGATTGCATCCAAGTACTGCATTTCAGACTCTTTTGTTGACCATGATGGCTACTCCATTTCTTCTAAGGGATTCCTGCCCACAGTAGTAGACATAATGGTCATCTGAGTTAAATTCACCCATTCCAGCCCATTTTAGTTTGCTGATTCCTAGAATGTCAATGTTCACTCTTGCCATATCCTGTTTGACCACTTCCATATTGCCTTGATTCATGGACCTGACATGCCATGTCCTATGCAGAATTGCTCTTTACAGCATTGGACTGTGCTTCTATCACCAGTCACATCCACAGCTGGGTATTGTTTTTGCTTTGGCTCCATTGCTTCATTCTTTCTGGAGTTATTTCTCCACTTATCTCCCGTAGCATATTGGGGACCTATTGATCTGGGGAGTTCCTCTTTCAGTATCCTACCATTTTGCCTTTTCATACCATTCATGGGGTTCTCAAGGCAAGAATACTGAAGTGGTTTGCCATTCCCTTCTCCAGTGGACCACATTCTGTCAGACCTCTTCACCATGACCTGCCCATCTTGGTTGGCCCCACAGGGCATGGCTTAGTTTCATTGAGTTAGACAAGGCTGTGGTCCTAGTGTGATTAGATTGACTAGTTTTCTGTGAGTATGGTTTCAGTGTGTCTGCCCTCTGATGCCCTCTTGCAACACCTACCATCTTACTTGGGTTTCTCTTACCTTGGACGTGGGGTATTTCTTCACAGGTGCTCCAGCAAAGTGCAGCCACTGCTCCTTACCTTGGATGAGGGGTATCTCCTCACCACTGCCCCTCCTGACCTTGAACGTGGAATAGCTCGTCTAGGCCCTCATGTGCCCGTGCAGCCATCACTCCTTGGGCGTGGGTTTGCTCCTCCTGGCCGCCACCCCTGACCTTGGATGTGGTGTAGCTTCTCTCGGCTGGGCTTAAACTCTGCAATATCCTAAGCAGATCTTTAATCCAATTTTCTGTCGATGGGTGAGGCAGTGCTCCCTCCCTGTATATTGGCCTGAGGCCAAACTATGGTGGGGGTAACAGCATAATGGTGACCTCCTTCAAAAACACTCATGCCTGCGCACCCTACAGCTCCCAGAACTGTCTGTATTCAGTGCCCCTGACCCTATGGCAGGCCACTTTTGACCCACAACTCTGCCAGATACTCCTGGACAGTCACAGGCAAGTCTGGCTTAGCCTCCTGTGGGGCCACTACTCCTGTCTGCTGGGTTTTGGTGCAAACAAAACAAGGTTTTTTTTGTGCTCTCTAAGAAAGAGTCTTTTTCCCCAGTCCAGTTAAGTTCTGTAATCAGATACCACTGGCCTTCAGAGTCAAATTCCATGGGAGTTAGCAGAATTGGTAATACATGGACAATATTCTGTGGCTAAAATTCAATAAAACTAAAAGTAAGCAGTAGTTCTGGAACATTTCAAATTCTCTTTTCCAAACCTAAAGGGCCTCTGTCTTTGTGTGGCTCTTTGGGACTTTGTGCCACTGCTGTTGAAGTAGAAAAATATTAAAAATAAAAACAATAACTCTTAAGAAGCCAGTACTTGATCACACTTCATCTTCTTGCCTTTTCATGCTTCCCCAAATTTTCCTATATATACTGTTCAGATAATTGCTTAAGAAGAATAATTTAAAAAGAGAAAGAAAAAATATACAAGCTAATAAAAAAGGCAGTAGATCAGTACCAGAGGGATAAGTATAGGGATAAGCATAGCTTTGGTTGACAGAATGGGTTAAATAATATTCTCCAGTCTGATATGACTAGAGCAGAAGTATTGAGTAGGAATTAATATGGCATATGATTGAGCATGAAGACAGCAACCACATCAAACACTTTGGGAAATTTTATACAGAGGAGTTTAGAATGGAAGCTGTAAGCAATGGGGAACAAATTTGTTTTCTGAAATTATAAAATTGGACTCCTAAGAAACTCAGTTTGACAAGTATTTAAACATTTCAAGAAGGATAGACAGAGTTTGGAGAAAGAACATTTATGAGGTGTTAAATACTTGATACCAGAAAATGTCAGAGTCAAGCAAATGGGTAGTTAAATGATGGTGTGCACCAGCATAAGAAGCCAATGTTTTGGCTATTGCTTCTGCAGTGGTATGCTCAAGTCATCCCTAATAAATATTTTTATCTGAGCTTAAATGAAGTAATGAGAGCAAGAAGTTCATAGACCAGTGTGCAAAGAAAATTGAAAAAATAATAGTGGCTCAGTAGCAAAAAATGAGTGGAGTCATTTTATAATTGATGAAGATATGAGTACCACCATGCTTACCACCTCCACTTCTCATCCTGCCAAAACACACTGGCAAGTGGGAAAAAAATGAAAATCCAGGAAGAGAAATCTGTTCTTTCATCTACATAAGGAAAAACTGAGTGTGATGCTACAGGGCATTTTGAATTTAATCCAATCCAGCTATAATCTTGAAGCTTCTATAAAACTTAAGAAGCTTCTTGGCATAGAGAGCCCCAATGTTGATATCCAAGGAGGAAAGAAGGGAAATAATACTTTGGCAGCTTTTCTACCCCTATTTTTCTCTTTCTTATACCTTTTCCCTCATGACTTTTTCTTTATCTTTATATTTGAGTTGGGGAAACTAGTATTAAGATGGATGAAAAAATGCTATCATGGCCTTTTTCTTGTTGTTCTGATGAAGTGAAGTGAAGTGAAGTTGCTCAGTCGTGTCTGACTCTTTGCAACCCCATGGACACCAGGCTCCTCCGTCCATGGGATTTTCTAGGCAAGAGTACTGGAGTGTGTTGCCTTTTCCTTCTTCAAGGAGCTTCCCAACCCAGGGATCGAACCCAGGTCTCCCACATTGTAGACAGACGCTTTACCATCTGTGCCACCAGGGAAGTTGTTCTGATAGATCTCTAAAAATTTAAATATTTTGGAAAAGTTTAAAAGACTAATTTTTTACTATTGAAGCAATATGAATATGGATTTTAATTTAGCTTTTATTATATATTGAAATAAATTTCACTCAGTGATTTACTTAAGAAAAATTCAGAACACTAGATATTGAGGAAATAGTTTTATTCTTTTAATTAATTACATGTGTATTTTATTATATTATAGATGCTTGAAATTAAAAAAAATTACCCCATTGATTTAATCATGTATAATAACAGAGTGATTAATAGAAATTTTGAGCTACGTATTGTAATTAAATTTCTTTTTTGTAAGTATAAATGAACATTTAGTAAAATTTTGCTGTATAATCATCTAAATAACCTTTCTTAACAATATAGTTCATAGTTTCTTCTTTCTTACTTATCTTACTTTAATCTAAAATTTCACAGAAGTATAATTTAATGCACATTTTTTAATATAAAGATATTTTCATAGCTATTGTAGCTAGTAGCTACAAAATACTTCTGAGCACCTTCATCAGAACAAAGCTCCCACATCATAACTAGCTCAATAAAGCTGGTTAAACATTTACTCAGGAAAGAAATAAAAACCAATTTTGTATTTAGTTAAAAAAAAGGACAGCCTGAGGTATCTAGATCATCAACAGACTCACCTGTCATAAAAAAAAAAGTTCAGATATTGAATTTTTCATTTTATAACCATTTTAACTTTGATAGTATTTTATAAATCATAAGGCTATATTAGTCAGGGTCCCAGCAGGAAACAGATGACACAATAAATTGGATAATTGAGGAGAGTTGAATAAACTTCCGAAGTCATGAACAGGATTGAAGGGGACTAGTAGGACTTCCCTGGTGGCTCAGAAGGTAGAGCATCTGCCTGCAATGCAGGAGACCTGGGTTCAGTCCCTGGGTCGGGAAAGTCTCCTGGAGAAGGAAACAGCAGCCCACTCCAGTATTCTTGCCTAGAAAATCCCATGGACCGAGGAGCCTGGGAGGCTATAGTCAGTCCATGGGGTCACTTTCACTTTCAAGGTACTTGAAGTTCCCTAGGCTAACAACTGTTTGAAGTCATATTTATCCTAAGGCTAAAAGAACACTGGAATGGAGTGATTCCTGGAATACAGAGAAATGGAGAGGATCACCTGATAGGAGGTGTGATCTTTGAGGGAAGACCCACAGAGAATAAATGCTCTAATGTCATTCTCCCATCAGCCCTGTGGTGCTTCCCATTAATCAAAGTGCTTGGAACTCCATTGATGTACTTTGTACGCGTCAGTTTTACCTCCAAGACACAGAGCTCAGTAGAGAAAGACTGAAAAATTGCACACGGGAGAAAAACAGAAAACAGCCAGCTTATAGGCTCAGAAGGAGAATTTAAACATTCGCTCAGAAAGTGTTTATTGAACATCTATTGTATATTGTGTTAGGCACTGGGGATAAAAATATGAACAGAATGTGGAAAAACAACATGGGCTTTTTTTTGTTGTTGTTCATTTTTTTCTTTCCTTCAGAAGCATACAGATTAAAAAGGGACTAAGGAAAACAAAAACAGGAAAAAATTCACTAAAGAAAAGATACTATGAATTATAAAATATTCACTCCTAGAAAAAAATAGAGGAAAAACCTACTCTACATCCAAGCCTCCATCTGCCTCGAAAGAAAAAGGTTTGTAAAAATTTTTTCTGGATCTAAAAATTCCTATAAATGAATAGTAGGCCCAAGTTATATGAGGAGGCACAGGGAATTGATTCATGCTTAATAAACCCTGCAATTAATAAAACCTTGTTCCTAGGCTGCTCTGTCCTCTGGGGAGCTCTCAGTATTTTATAGCCCTTGTCTAAGAAGGCTTATAACTCCTCTGTGTTATAAAGAATGGAGTAAGTGTGACAAGTGGGTGGGTATTTTTTTCTCTGTCTTCTGTACCTGGGATCCTTTACTGGGGAATCAATGTTTTACAGCTCTGTTTTTTGCACTTTATACAACTACTAAGGGTAGCTTTCTTTGCCTGCACTAATTATGTCAGGGTTGCTGGAGATCATACATCATCCAGTGGTTAAATTTTAATTAATTAAAAGAATGTTAACTAAACCTTTTGTATATTTGACCAAAATATAAATAAATAAGCACCACTTTCCTTAGTTTTCCTTTGACCTTGAGCTTAATTCTATACTTTACAAAATGTTCGGTGATACATTTCTAGACTGAATGTGATGGACAATTGTGATAAAAATGACCCATTTAATAATTGATTGTTTCCTTATTCTCCTCTCAGTTGCTTAAAAAACACATACCTGCTTATGCATGTATTGTTGGGATTGATGTGTATGGCTTAAAGCCATTGTGAGTTTCTTCCAGACCATTGCTTACCTAGCCCCTGCTACAGTTGTCCGTAAGACTTCAGCACAAGCAAGAGGATGCCCTTCCCAGCTGCACAAGACACCTTAGTGTTTTGTATTCCTGAAACTGACAGATAGATGAAAATTTTCTCTTAGGAAATGAGATAACCTAGATGTCAACTGGAGTTTCCTGACTCTTTCGGACTCACCTGGATATCTGTTTATGCCTAATGGAAGCCAAAGTAGCCCTCAAGCTTCTGCACTTTGAGGGGAGGATGGTGCCTGTGTTTTCCAGGTCCCTTCTACCTCCCATTTCCTTCCTTTTCTATATACAGTCTTTCCAATGACACTTTATGCAGACATGAAACAGATTCTAGCCTAACTTTCCCCTAATATGCACTCATACAAAATGTCCTCAAGTGTTGTAGAATTGGAGAGGTGTGAGAAGGTAAAAGGACATTTATAGTGGAAATAAATTCACATTGAACCCTGGCACTTTAAAATATTAGTCTCTGCTTTTCTAGTAAATTTCTGAAGACCTTTTCCACCTAAGGACCTCTGCACCTCAGCTTCCTCCCTGCCACCCCCCAACCCCCATCCATTTCCCTCTTTCTGCATTTCCCTCTGTGTTCTCCTCCTTCCTAAGAGAGGTTAAAATTCCCCCCTTTGTCTCAAGCAGGCTTCTTCATGCTATAGCTTTGCTGTGGCTTCTCCTACCAACACTAATATTCTTAGGATCTTACAATACCAAGTGCCTTATTGAGGTTCTTCCCCAAAGAAAGACCTGTTCTCTCACTAAGGGATAAATGGACAATTATTAAGGCAATAGCATTTTCCACTTTGCCATGGTGGGACATATACTCTCTAACAAGATAACCTAGTATTTCTTTTTTATTTCCCCTGTAACCTCAAGAGATGAAGAATAAATTTTACTTATATAATAAAGTAATTACAAATTTGGCAGCCATGTGTTTTTGACAATAGAAGTGCATTATTTCAGTGTATTGATAATTAATTTGAAAGCCTGAGCACATGCAGGTTGAACTTACGAGTTCTTTGACTCATAAGTTAAGGACAGTCTTGCATAGATATGGGAACCAAATAGAAAAATAGAAGATGTGCTAGGCTGAAGTTGTATATTTTCAGATATTTTTTTTTCTTCAGTATCTGAACCTTGTAAAGCAGGATAGGTGGTATTATTTTTAAATACCTGAAATGATAATTTTCTATATTATTTACAAACCAGATTTTGGATGTCTAAAATCTCTTTGAACCAAAGTTTGTCTTCTGAGAATCAGTAATATATTAAGACTGAACCACAGGAAATGCATTGAGCATCTGAAGGGGAGGGGAAATGAGTCAAAAGGGAAGGACTGCAGTCACCTGAGCTAAATTTCAGCTGTGCTAGGAAACCAGCAAAGGAGAAGGCAGGATGGATTCCATCAGGGTTACTTCCTGGTTATGTCTCTGACCTTTACTATTCAAAGTATGTATTAAATTGAGAAGTTCTCTGATTGGTAACAAAGTGGATGTCCTGTGGCTTTTGTATTTTAGAAGAGAACTCAGGACAGGGCTTAAGTTCAGATTTATTGTAGTGTTATGAGTGGAAAAAAAAATAAAACGAAGTAAAAGAAGATATCAGGGACTCATCAGGGTCAAAGAGAAAGTAAATGGAAATTGGAAGATATTTTCATGTCATTTACGTCCTGGTACTCTTTTAATTTCATTTAAAATGAGTAATTTATGATGAACAAAAATGCTCTCATGTCCCAGATTCCAAGATGTACTCCAGATAGTAATGCCCGCAAATGAAAAATCAGGACAAGGGACAGCGCCAGCAAAGGCCACCTTTGACAAGGCTGGGGAAACTCCTCTTAGAGGTGTTTTCTTTTCTTTCTTTCTTTCTTTCTTTTTTTTTTTTTAGTTGAATATTTACAATATTGTGTTAGTTTCAGGTATACAGTGTAATGAATTGTTTTTTTGTTTAGTTTTCAGCAAATATCTCAAATGTATTCAGAGTCAAGGCCTCTCCCAGAGTGATTATGCTGTTACAGTTTTGCCACTGGGCTTCCCAGAGTAAAGCATAACAGTCTGGATTTGAAGAGATCCTTACAGATACTGTTTGGCTGACTACATTCAGCATATAGTTTACATACAGATCAATAAAGATTGAGTTCCAATCGAACCCACGTCCTAGCTTCTAACTGTTTCCTCCAAATTACAGTATAAAGGAATCACTTTTGCATCTTCCTAACTGAATCAGGAATTTAAACTTATTTACTTGCACAGACTCTGACCTAGGAGTACAAATGCTCACCTAACTAAAAGCCTAGTGGACCACTTAGCAGAAAGCTTTTCCTCCTCCTAGCACTTGCTTATAGAAATCCAATAGGGCTTTGCTCCCCTAGCTCTCACGAGCTGCTCTGAGCTTTCAAAGGTTGTCTTCATCTGTCTGATAACATCTGCTCCACACTTGGGTCATATGGTAGCCCTTAGGAAACAGTTCTCTAAGGCAGAAGCATATTTCATAAGATTTATATGATTTACAAACAAGAATTTTAAGTTCTAATTAGTACTTTCAGGGTGATTCATGCAAAAGAAAGACTTCCATTTGCATGTCAATGAAACCTGCTGCCTTAGAAACCCTTGCTAAATTATATGATTAATCTTTGTATAGGAGGAAGGATTTATTTTTTTCTTATTCCCAGTCCTCAGGAACAGATTCAACAACTTTAGTGTCTTAGATATTTAAACATCCATGAGTCTTGCACCATGTTTTAGGTTTGGTGTGTGGTATGAGGAGATAAAAACTCCTAGTAAGAGTTCCTTTTCTTTAACTATAATATCCCAGTTGTTTCTCTCCTTATGTCTTCCTTTCCTACTTTCCTCTCTCTTGTCCTTACCTCCTGTCCCTTTCATCTTCCTCTGTCTTTCCTTCTCCAGTACTGTATTTCTTTTAGAAATATTTATGGCAAGTACTTGTTGTATGGTAACTTTGATTTTGTTAGCTCTTAAGCTAGGGTGACTTGTTTTCACACTGTGTACTTATTAATTAAAAATGATTTATGACATGGGCGGAGTTCCTCACATATATTTTAAAGTTCTTTCAAATTTTAACTAACCACTACCATGATAATTGGATTTCTAATTTTTAGAAATTAACTTGCTTTTTTAAATGTTGGGTCTTGAATAAGCTGATTTAGTGGAAAAAAATCAATACACAACTGGAACCTGAGAAATATTTGTATTGGTAAATAAGACGGACTTAATTCCTTAGGTTAATGCGTGATAGTGCTCATGGAAGAAATTATTATGGATATTATATATATATATATATATATATCTTATATGTGTGTTCTTTCATGTCAATATACCTGCTTTTGGAGGACTAGAACCACCCTTTCTTTTTTCATAGTGTCTTGTAAATTTGGGATTGTATATGATTCAAACTAGCAAGAATAAAGTTCTCTCTTCTATGACCAACCACATTGATTCTGATTTGATCTAAGATTAGCTGATCAGAGTTCTTTTTAGGATTTGTGCTGGAGCTCTCAGGAGACATACAGCAATGAAGTATGTAAGACTGGGACTGGCAGTGGTTATTTTTTTGCCCTAGGAAGAGATCCTAAGAACAAAGCTAAACAGAGGCAGGTGGAGTTGGATGAGAGCAATAAAGGAGATTGAGTACTGATTCCACTGACTGTATTCCTGGAGGTTTACACATGGAAGGTATATACATATATATAAAATACATATAAATTATATGTATATGCATATTATATGATTATAATATTTATATGTATAAATTATATATATATATAATGTATGACTTTATGGAGACAGAACAGTCAAAAAATTCAGGGATGAAACATGGAGCATGTTATATCTGGGGCTTCAACTTTTGTAATAGCTGAGGTTTCAGCTTGCTGATTGTTTACTGACAGGGATGAGCTGAAACATATATAAGGGGCTGATTATGAGAAGGACTTTGATTGCCAAGTTAAGGAGCTTGGGTTTGCTCTTGAAGGGAATAAAGAGCCATTAAAGGCATGTAAGCAGGCATCTGACATGATTAGATTTGCCCAAAGCTCGTCTGTGTTGAGGAAATATGTAAATTGGAATAATTTTTAAATATCATCATTGTCGTTTACATTCAGAAACATCAAACTAATAATAGGAAAATTTGAACATCTAAATCTATCTCTTAAAAGTCATTTTTTTAAAAAGCTGCAAGCTTATCTTGTCGTTTATGATATTATAAAATTGTGGAGACATTGCTCTGAATAAATCGATTTGATCTTGAACATTTCAGTTATATTAAAAAAGCTAAGTTAGCAAATACAAAGCACTACAACAGCTGAAAACTAAATCAGTAGAAATAACTAAATTTAGAAGATAGAATTCAGTTTAGAGTGGGGGACTACAATGAAAATTACTTTGGTTCTGTTGCTTCAGAATAGACAGCCATATTCAGAAATCAAATAAACCATAAATTTTGTCTAGATATTCTGTATATCCATCTCAAAATCCTCAAAATATGTATTCTGTAGATACATTGTTTTTGTTATTTAATACAGTGCAAGCTGTAATACCTGTTAAGTGTACTCAAGTTTAAATAACATTTTTATATTAACACACGGTGGTTTTCAGTGTGAAAAGTTCTTTTCTACCTGTGTTTGCTAATTCCAACATCTCTGTGATTCAGACTCTGCAGCTTACTTTACAAATAAGAAAACTGAGGCTCTGAGATGGTAGTAGTAATGTACTCAAGGGCAGACAGAGAATCTGGCCAAATTGAGATTTGCCTGAGTCTGACTCTAAAGCCCAGGACTTTTTGGTTTCTTTTTACTTCAAATACAGTATCCCTTGCTTTTCAACGCAGCGTAACAGCTGGCCCAGGGCAGCCAACTCACCGAGTCAGGAATTAGGTGTCTGCCCTGTACGGTGGATGCCTGGGGTGAGTCTGGCCGTCTGACGGAGCCACCGCCTTGCACTGCCCTTCTTCAGATGAGCCTTGTTCTTAGGCTTTTGATGGCATTTCCTCTGGTATTTCAGTTCCCTGAAGGAGAGTAAACTTGCCCTAGTCTTTTACCTCTTTTACCTTTCCTTGCCAGCTAAGGTAAAGGTTAGAAACTCTTCCCAGTATTAATGTGACTTAGCGCCCGGTTCAGACGAGTGACAACTTTCCTTCCAATGGGCTGTTAACCAAGTATCAATACTTTCCACCCAACTTGGCGTATCTCATTGTCTGAACTCTTGCTGTGACTTAGTTTGGTAACATTGCAGTCTAAATTCACGTGGGGCCACGCAGGCTTTTGGATGCTGGATTTTCAGTTAATGCCCCTTCCCTCAGGGATGAGCCCACCGACAGCCGTGGTACTTCGAGCTCCCGGATACCACCATGCCTTGTGTCTTTTGGTGCCAGCTCTTTGCCCTGTTCTCCCTGTTACCAGATCAGTTCCTACCCACTCTTCTCTCATTTGGCACATCTTCTTCCCAAACCTTTCCAGACAGCTTTAGTGTTCATTTAGGTTTCTCTTCTGTGAGTTTCCACCTGTATTACAGCAGTTTTCACTTTGTACCATAAATGTTTATTTCTCAGACTCAGCACGTCTTAGATGGAGGGCCTGTGTTTTCATCTTTTTAGTTCTAATGCCATTTATAAGGAGTCTGGAATCAACGACTGTTTGTGGGACTCAAGACTGACTGCCTGAAATAAAAAAATGGACTTTTGAAATGATGAAAATAAAAACCCAAACAAATCCATAAATATATGTCTTACATGTATAGATGTTTTCTATGAATGACTGACACTTTTGGCCTACTTTGGAATTACTGAAAAACCTCTTAGGGGACGTGTGCTAGGAAATATTGTACCCATTCAGTAAAAGAAGGCAAAGAGAAATGAACTAATATTTGTTAAGGGCCATGTCCGAGGACTGATTAGAACTGTCTTATGTGTGTGTTATCCCATTTAATCTTTACAGTCATTCTGTAAGCAAATATACTTTATCTCTTCCTTTTATGAATGAATAAACTAGGTTTTAAAGAAGCTGAATTACCTTCCACTAAGTTCTCGCATTTAGTAAGTAGTAAAAATGGGACAAAGTCACAGGAGAGAAAGCAATTTAAAATCTGATTAACTTATATCTTTACACTTGCTCTGTATATAAAGTCTGAAATTTTGGGGTAAGTACTCTCCCTAAGATTCTTCTGTGTGTACATACACTTGTGTGTATGGCACATTTGTGTGTATGAACTATGGACCTGAGAATGCCTGATTATGAGTCTGTTGCAAGGATAAATGAGCTGATATACATAAGGATATACGTATTGACTGGATAGTGATTATTCTGCTTTTATAACCCAATAATTACTGAGTACTATATAGTCTTCCCTCTTCTCACTATACAAGTCCAGGGCCTGGATATCTCTCTTCTATTTCTTCAACTCCCCTCCCCCCGCGGAGGACCAGCTGACTAATTGAGGTAGTCCAGAAGAAAGAAAAGGAAAAAAAAATGGTCTATCTAGTACATAAGACATGGAAATACTGCCTACATGCGGAAAAAGTTTAACAAAGGTGACAAAGTCATAAAGTTTCTTTCTGTAAATTGGAGAAGAGTCATCAGAGAAAGTTAAGGGGAAAAATCACGGGAGATAAAAACATTTCTCTGTCTGTAGTGGCTGTCAAGGCATTGTGCTTACGGATGCTACATTAACTGCCTAAAGCGTGCTCCTGTGCTTCTTAAGGCAGTAGAAGCTTTCAGGGCCAAGTCGAGCTGCACTTCACAGCTCCTGTTAATGAAGTCAGTGTGAGCCCTCTGAATAAAAATGCCTCAAAGGATGTGGAAGAGAATGAGAATCAGGTTCACCGAAAATGATAAAAAATAAATAAATTAATAAATAAAGATTAAATAAAAGACATTTTCCCTCAGAGCATTGACAAGAATTGTCTCGGCTCCTTGGGGAGCTCAGCCCTGTGTCGGAAGCATTCATGGTAGAATTTCCTTTCTGGAACTTGGCTTTTTAAAAGCCTCCATAACTTGAATCAATTGGTCTTGTGAAACGGAAGTTGGCATTTTTTAAACTTTATGAGTTATTAGGGAAGCCCCTTCAAATAAATTAACTTTAGATCATGGGAAACAATGGCAAAAACCTATAAAACACAATTCTTGCATTTCAGATGAACTAAAATCTAATAGTTTATCTACTGAGTGGGTGGAGAGGGTTTAAGAATTACTTTTAAAAGGGTTAAAACAGTTCAGAGCTTTTCTTAAAAATATCTTAATTCATTGTAGAAGGATCTCTCCCTACTCTTATTGAAGATTTGGCTCTGTTAGTAATGATTTCTTACCTACAATCTATGATTCATTTTTGTTACAACTTTCTCTGTTTTATGAAAAGGTTTTTTTCTTTCTTTTTTCAAATCCAATCTTACCTGTGATTAGTCCTGCCCTACTTTCCCATGTCACCTTCAAAAAAGTGATAAAGCCCGAGTTTCCTCCAAAAATAGACATTATTTGAGTCCCCTTGTTCTATAGCTGTGGTGTCATTAGGGACTTCTGTGGCAGTGCAGATACTAAGAAGAAATATGTCATTTGGTTCTGAGGTCAGCCTAGTCTAGGGAGGAAAGAGCAATCTGGTGGTGAAATACCCTATAAAATAATATCTCTGATTCAACTCACAGAAAACTCACTGGAATTAAAAGATATCACCAGTATTTTTTTTTTTTTCCTCCTAACCAGGGCTGTATCTATCTGACCTAGATTATCAGACCATGAAAAGTGGATATGAGTCCTCTGGAAAGTAAAATCTTAAGGTCTTGGGACTTAAAAGAAGCTTAACAGCTTCCTATCACAATGCTTTTAATTCTTGGATCTGTCTTCAGTAGTTTCTCCATGTGGTTCTCTAGTCTTTTTAGATAGATTTCTAACAAAAAGAAAAAAAAAACAAAACCCAATACTCATGGGAATGTGAGTTCTTTGAGGACATGGGGACTGATTTTTTTCTCCTTACTGTTATCATCTATGAGTCTAAACAGTACCTACTATCTATTAAAACCTTCCTAAAAAATTTGGTGAATGAATTAAAGACTGAAGGGTCACTCTGAACTACTCTTAATGGCATTGTAATTTTGGCATAAAAATATTTGTATGAACCACTTTCTTTCTACTCCTTCTCTATTCATCTCTCCTTTACCCCTTCCTCCTCCGTTGCTAGCAAGGCAGTTATCCTGGAGATAAGAAGATCTAGCTTCCTGTTACACCCAAGGTAACCTCTTATCTGTTCCCATCATTATGTGTTTCAGAGAAGTCTAATTTAATACAAATTAGGGGATCACTGGTTAGATGACCCATGTTACTTAAGTTCTCCATGTCTCAGTTTTTTTAGTCTATACAATGGGGGTAAAAATTGCATAAAGACATATTTATGGGACTACCCTGGGCCATATTGTGTATAAAATACTTCTGAATGGCACCTAGCAAACACATAGTTTGCACTCAGTAAGCAAAAAATGATGCCTTTTGAAACAGCATTTTCTACATTTGTTCATCTTTTGACTGTTCTGGTTATTTCTCATTGCATAACAAATCACTGCTTTCATTCTTCTGTATGTTAACTGAGCTCAGATGTGTGACTCTCACATGTGTGAGTGGGGACTCAGAGACTTGCCTGAGTTGAACCTCTAAGAGGGCACATGCCACGGCTGGCAATTGAAGCTGGTGGTTGACTGAGAGCTCAGCTGAGACTATCAGCATGGTGTTGCTCAAACTTTTTAGCACTGTGAACTGGTTTTGTGGAAGACAGTTTTTCTTCTACTGAGGGATGTGGGGGGCATGGTTCTAGGATGATTCAAGCACATTACATTTATTGTACCTTTATTTATAATCTAATGCTGCCTTTGATCTGACAGAAGGTACCAGTCTGTAGCCTGGAGGTTGGGGACACCTGAATTAGGGTGTCCACACTTACCTCTTCAGGTGGTTTGAGTTTCTCACATGGTGGGCTGGGTCATGAAAGGTATCACCCTGAGAGTGAGCATTATGGTCAACCCAAATAGAAATAGCAAATACGCTCTAGCCTCAGAAGTTACATGGTGCAACTTCTGCCATATCCTGTTGATCCAAACAGTCACAGGGCTTGCCAGGATATAATGGGGTGGATAAATAGGTTCCATCTCTTGAGTGTCAAAGTGACAAGGTTATAAACAGAATAGCATGAGAGAGAGAGAGAGAAATTGTTGTTGCCATCTTTGGAAAGTTATATCAGCCATTGACTATTGTATTTTTTCCCTTATTTTTGAGATTAAATTCATTTATTATTTTTCTTCTGAAACATTTACGACCATATAGAAAAGTATAAGTCCTCAAACCCTCTTTTTATATGCTAAGCTTTCAAAAGTCTAAAAATTGTTAAGTGGCTTTAGTAAGGATTTTCTTGGTAAATATTATAGACACTTCAATTTTTCTGTAAAAAAATATGGTTTAAAAATCTTTTGGTATTGATATTGTATTGATATTGTTGATATGGGTTGAATGTGGAGGACTGAAATAGGTTTTTTTTTTTTTTTTTTAAGTTGTTAAAAGCAATATATCCATCATGGTTGGTTTCATTACCTTGAGTTGAATAATGTAGCTGGCCATTGGTTTCACTCTTTTACCTTCTTATCACCGAACAAAAAGGCATTTGAATTTAAATAATTCACACCATGTGTTACTTGGTTATTCATATCTGCATCTCTAGTCTAGCACAGTTCAACATAATAACATATAATATTTTATAGTCCTCAGTAGCTCACATACCATTTTCACGTGCAGTATCTTACCTGATCTTTATAATACAGCTGAGTTACATAGTGTGTGGTATTTGTGCCATCCCATGGAGCTATTGAAATTCAGAGAAAGTTAAAGGATTTTTTTTCCAGCAAAGGAATGAGGATGCAAGTTACGGTTATCCACTTTTGGTAAGTTTAAAAATGTTGATTCAGTTATTGAATTTCGGATTCTTTTCCTTATATTCAAAATTAGTATAGGCTCAATGCTCATTCCCAACATCTGCCACTTGGATTTTGCCAGTATAGTATCTGGGATTCTCTGGTGGCTCAGTGGTAAGGAATTCGCCTCCAGTGCAGGAGCTGCAGAAGGCACAGGTTTGATCCTGGGTAGGGAAGATCCCCTGGAGGAGGGAATGGCAACCCACTCCAGTATTCTTGCCTAGAGAATCCCATGCACAGAGTAGCCTGGCGGGCTATAGTCCATAGCATTGCAAAGAGTCGGACATGATGAAGGGACTTAGTACCCACAAGATAGTATCTAGAAACGCTGTAACTATTTCTGCAGATTTCTTTGTAACTAAGATGTTCTTTCATCAAGAGGCTTTTTAGTTCTTCTTCACTTTCTGCCATAGGTAATGTTATCTGCATATCTGAGGCTGTTGATATTTCTCCTGGCAATCTTAATTCCAGCTTGTGATTCTTCCAGTCCAGCGTTTCTCATGATGTACTCCGCATATAAGTTAAATAAGCAGGGTGACAATATACAGCCTTGATGTACTCCTTTTCCTATTTGGAACCAGTCTGTTGTTCTATGTCCAGTTCTAACTGTTGTTTCCTGACCTGCATACTGGTTTCTCCAGAGGCAGTTCAGGTGGTCTGGTATTCCCATCTCTTTCAGAATTTTCCACAGTTTATTGTGATCCATGCAGTCAAAGGCTTTGGCATAGTCAATAAAGCAGAAATAGATGTTTTTCTGGAACTCTCTTGCTTTTCCATGATCCCAGTGGATGTTGGCAATTTGATCTCTGGTTCTTCTGCCTTTTCTAAAACCAGCTTGAACATCAGGAAGTTCACGCTTCATGTATTGCTGAAGCCTGGCTTGGAGAATTTTGAGCATTACTTTACTAGCGTGTGAGATGAATGCAATTGTGCAGTAGTTTGAGCATTCTTTGGCATTGGATTTCTGTGGAATTGGAATGAAAACTGACCTTTTCCAGTCCTGTGGCCACTGCTGAGTTTTCCAAATTTGCTGGCATATTGAGTGCAGCACTTTCACAGCATCATCTTTCAGGATTTGAAACAGCTCAACTGGAATTCCATCACTTCCACTAGCTTTGTTCATAGGAATGCTTTCTAAGGCCCACTTGACTTCACATTCCAGGATGTCTGGCTCTAGGTGAGTGATCACGCCATAGTGATTATCTGGGTCACGAAGATCTTTTTTGTACAGTTTTTTGTACAGGCTGTATATTGTCACCTAGCTTATTTAACTTATATGCAGAATACATCATGAGAAATGCTGGGCTGGAGGAAGCACAAGCTGGAATCAGATTGCCGGGAGAAATATCAATAACCTCAGATATGCAGATGACACCACCCTTATGGCAGAAAGTGAAGAAGAACTAAAGGGCCTCTTGACGAAAGTGAAAGAGGAGATTGAAAAAGTTGGCTTAAAGCTCAACATTCAGAAAACGAAGATCATGGCATCTGGTCCCATCACTTCATGGGAAATAGATGGGGAAACAGTGGAAACAGTGGCTGACTTTATTTTTTGGGGATCCAAAATCACTGCAGATGGTGATTGCAGCCATGAAATTAAAAGACCCTTACTCCTTGGAAAGAAAGTTATGACCAACTTAGACAGCATATTAAAAAAGCAGAGACATCACTTTGTTAAGAAAGGTCCCTCTAGTCAAGGCTATGGGTTTTCCAGTGGTCATGTATGGATATGAGAGTTGGACTATAAAGAAAGCTGAGTGCTGAAGAATTGATGCTTTTGAACTGTTGTGTTGAAGAAGACTCTTGAGAGTCCCTTGGACTGCAAGGATATCCAACCAGTCCATCTTAAAGGAGATCAGTCTTGGGAGTTCATTGGAAGGACTAATGTTGAAGCTAAAACTCCAATACTTTGGCCACCTGATGCAAAGAGCTGACTGCTTCAAAAAGACCCTGATGCTGGGAAAGGTTGAGAGCAGGAGGAGAAGGGGATGACAGAAGATGAGATGGTTGGATGGGATCACCGACTCAATGGATATGAGTTTGGGTGGACTCTGGGAGTTGGTGATGGACTGGGAGGCCTGGTGTGATGCGGTTCATGGGGTCACAAGAAGTTGGATACGACTGAGCAACTGAACTGAACTGATACTGCTGATATCCAGTTAAAGCTTTACTTCTTCCAAAAAGATTTCCTGACACATCAGTTTAGCTGCTTTTTCCATATGCTTCCACACATCTTTTCTCTACCATAATTTGTAATTTGTTGTTTACTCGTCAATTCCTTGCTAAACTCTATGTTTCATGAGAATAAAGATAATACCTTTCATCTTTATATCCTCAGAGCCTTGCCTGATACACAGTGAGCACTTAAAACTTGTTGAATAACTGACAGAATCAATTTAAGTATCCTTTTATAATTCTTACATTTTCTTTAAACACAGTCTTAATTAGTTGAAAGAAGCAAGTCTAGATTATTAAATTCAATTGTATGATTTTATTTTTGTCATCATGACAGAAAGAAATAATCCTTTCATTTGAAGTTTTCTTCATTTATATATTCAATACAGACTCCTCTAATTTTCCAATTTCTTCTTTAACATTCTTTATAGGCCAGAGAGTTATCAATCTTCTCTTTTGCCAATCTTTGTTTGCCAAGTGTGAGTGATTAAAGCCAGAATAATTTCCACATAACATATACTACATTTTCCTACCTAAAAGTTCAAAGAAAAACACTATGCCTGACATGATTTATTTTTGACAAATATATGTAGCCTGCCTTAATATATGAAAACATTTTTCATTAGGTTCCTGAGGGGGACAATTGTGTCTTACTGGATATACATCTTCCAGTTTAACAAAGTGTTACTCATTCCAATTTTATTTTCTTTTGTCTCCTAATATGCCAAAAGAATACATATTCTTAAGTATAAATACTCCTGAGATGTATTTTACAGCATGTAATATGAAAGTGAAAGTTGCTCAGTTCAGTTCAGTTTAGTTCAGTTCACTCGCTCAGTCTTGTCCGACTCTTTGCGACCCCATGAATCACAGCACGCCAAGCCTCCCTGTCCATCACCAACTCCCGGAGTTCACTCAGATTCATGTCCATCGAGTCAGTGATGCCATCCAGCCATCTCATCCTCTGTCGTCCCCTTCTCCTCCTGCCCCCAAGCCCTCCCAGCATCAGAGTCTTTTCCAATGAGTCAGCTCTTCACATGAGGTGGCCAAAGTACTGCTCAGTTGTGTCCAACTCTTTGTGAACCTATGGACTATATAGTCCCTGGAATTCTCCAGGCCAGAATACTGGAGTG
This sequence comes from Capra hircus, assembly GCF_001704415.2. Lineage (NCBI taxonomy): Eukaryota > Metazoa > Chordata > Mammalia > Artiodactyla > Bovidae > Capra > Capra hircus. Next base: position 42,789,113 of record NC_030827.1, read on the forward strand.
GGTAGCCTTCCCTTCTCCGGGGGATTTTCCCAACCCAGGGATTGAACCCAGGTCTCCTGCATTGCAGGTGGGTTCTTTACCAGCTGAGTCACAGGGGAAGTCCAAGAATACTGGAGTGGATAGCCTATCCCTTCTCCAGTGGATCTTCCCCACCCAGGAATTGAACCAGGGTCTCCTATATTGCAGGTGGATTCTTTACCAATAGAGCTATCAGGCAAGCCTAGTACATAATGTAGGTGGTCTTAAAACATCTGGTATGTTTAAATCTAATTTTAAGTTCTTTCCTGGATTTTCACTTGCAAAATTTTTTTTATCAGGTTTGTGTATTAATAGCATTAGCTAATGGCTAAATCAATATTTTGAAGTTCAAATTTTCTATATTCACCTTTCAAGTAAGCTGCTGCTGCTGTCTCTTCAATTGTGTCCGTCTCTGTGCGACCTCATAGACTGCAGCCCACCAGGCTCCCTCGTCCCTGGGGTTCTCCGGGCAAGAACACTGGAGGGGGTTGCCATTTCCTTCTCCAATGCATGAAAGTGAAAAGTGAAAGTGAAGTCTCTCAGAGGCGTCTGACTCTTAGCGACCCCATGGACTGCAGCCCACCAGGCTCCTCCATCCATGGGATTTTCCAGGCAAGAGTACTAGAGTGGGGTGCCATTGCCTTCTCTGTCAAGTAAGATAACTGATCAATTTTTTCCTTTGCTAGCTTCAAAATTTTCAATTTATTTATATAATTATTTAAATTTTCCTTTTGTGTTTTATTTTATGGTATGGCATCTCTGACAGTATTGTTTTATTTATCTTATTTTATGTCATCTTGAATAATTGTGGCTCTTTTCAGTTATTCAGCTCTTAGAAAACTTCAAAATTGAAACTCATTATCCTGCTTGCTTTTTTTTTCCTCCTCACATTTTTAGGGAGTGATAATGATACAATGTGGCTTCCCTGGTGGCTCTCCACTGGAGAAGGAAATGGCAGTCCACTCCAATATTCTTGCCTGGAAAATCCCACGGACCAGGGAGACTGATGAGCTACAGTCCATGCTGCTGCAGCTGCTAAGTCACTTCAGTCGTGTCCGACTCTGTGCGACCCCACAGACGGCAGCCCACCAGGCTCCTCCATCCCTGGGATTCTCCAGGCAAGAACACTGGAGTGGGTTGCCACTTCCTTCTCCAATGCATGAAAGTGAAAAGTGAAAGTGAAGTCGCTCAGTCGTGTTCGACTCTTAGCGACCCCATGGACTGCAGCCTACCAGGCTCCTCCATCCATGGGATTTTCCAGGCAAGAGTATTGGAGTGGGGTGCCATTGCAGGGTTGCAAAAAAAGTTGGACATGACTTAGAGACTAAACAGCAAATGATACAGTACTCTTTTGCTAATAAAGAGTCTCAAACACCATTGGATTGCTTAAGCAATGATTGGAAACCATTTTTTTTTTAACTCTTCCATTTCATTAACTCTCCATATGAAATAAATCTCAAAATACTCTCCATTTTACTTTCTCAGTACCTCTTGTGTATTTTCATCTCCTCCCTGCTGCTACTGCCCCACTGTAATTTCATTTCTCATCTACCTTTGTGAGAAAACCTCCTCACATTTCTACTTTCCCATCCTATCGCATTTCTTACCAAGTACTCTTTCCAAAGATTATTTTGGAAATCTCATCATTTTAGTTCTCTGTATGCAATCACACAATTATTTCCATCTCTCTTGGGAAAAAGTAAAGTTCTTTAATGTGGTTAGGACTCAGTCCTCCTGAATTTTTTTTCAGGTCTTCAAACAAATGTCATTATCTTGCCTTCCTGATCTCCTGACCTTTTGCATATAATGGTTCCTTTGGCTGGAAAACCTACTTTCCTACCCTCACTGCCCATCCACTTTCTGGTTCTTCCTAAGGCTAACTCATGTTGCATGTCTCAACTTCAAGAAGCCTTGGAAGCTCAGCCTCCTCCCTCTTCTCCCAAGGAGAAGGGTTAATTCCCAGCCCATGTTTTCCCAGGAAGTCTTCTCTTTTCCTTCTCCTACTCTTAGCCTTTCGGCCTCTTAGTTGTTCCTGTCACCTTGTTGGAAATTCTGTGAGGTTAGACTATCTATTTAGGAGAAGGCAGTGGCACCCCACTCCAGTACTCTTGCCTGGAAAATCCCATGGACGGAGGAGCCTGGTAGGCTGCAGTCCATGGGGTCTTGAAGAGTTGGACATGACTGAACGACTTCTCTTTCTCTTTCAGACTATCTATATTTTTTCCTACCTTGTTCCTGTTACAGAGCACTTAATTATTATTTAGAAGATGAAGTAATGCACAAAAGTTTCTTCCTGAATAGTTTTGATGGTTTCCTGTTTTCCACTTGGGAATGTCTCTCAGAGAGAAACTATTCCTTTAGGTAGGTGAAATGCTGTAAGTTTTTTTCTATCAATGTTTTGAGCTTTTGAAAATTACTACTGAGGTCTGTATTTTTATCTTTCTCACACCTCTGTTAGTATTTCAGATTATATAATTGTATGATCACTATCTTTCAAATTGTCTTTCCTGTGAAAAATGAGTCTTTGTTTGACTTTTATGTGCATGGACAGGGACCTCGCATTCTTATTTTATTATGCATAGCTCACAGTGCTGTAGTTGTATTTAATTGGGAAGGTCTGTATGTGTGGTTTCTAATTTTGGTAATATAATGCTGTTGAGCCAAAGGGAGGTATAGAAAACTTTCAAAATTACTTGCCATTTCTATTAATTAATAATTGGTTCAAATATTCTTAGTAAACATGTAGTAACCTTTTAATTGTACTAAGATCCCTCTATTATAGAGTGAATATAAGGTAAAAAGCCATGTAGTATTCTGTTTTAAAGATATAACCTTGTTCAGAAGGGCCTATAGTATTGGTAACTGGTACTTTGCCAGTACATAATATAATTATTACCTCTCTAATCTAATGGAGAATATTTCATATGATGGGAAAGTGAGATGAAATAATTGCCGTCTCACATTCTAGTTTCTGTTAAAGCTACCAGTATAAGGGAGAAGAGAAATAAGTTTAAATTAACACAGCATTAAAGGCAATAATTTAGGGTAAGATGTTTTCGCAGAGCTTTATTTTATTTGTGAAGTTTCAAAATCCATAAGAACATGAAATAGGATACTTAACTTTTATAAACTCACTGTGCTAGACTAAAGATGGAAATTCTCTGATAGTGCATCTTTCCTTCCTTAAATCCTCCAGGAAAGCTAATTTTAGTTCACTGAGCCTGAATTCACTTAACAATAGCAATTAGTAGAAGAATGAAAAAGTACTAAGGCATTGAGTTCAAATGTCTAGCCATGAGGTGGTTTCTTAGGATTTTTTTGGCAGTCATCTCACTTGCCTCTTCAAAATCTTTTTTTTCCCCCTGTCTTGTTATCTAATCACACTCTTAACTACCAGCTTTAATATTTTTGTACTTACACATTCACCAGGCTCCACTTACCTTATTCATCATGCACGTGTAGTGTACCCCTATTTTGGTATCAGCAATTCCTCTCTTTTCTGCTCCCTGATTTGCAGAACCTCTCTTTTCTGCTCAAAAAGAGTAAGCCCTATGGATGTGAGAGTTGGACTGTGAAGAAGGCTGAGCACTGAAGAATTGATGCTTTTGAACTGTGGTGTTGGAGAAGACTCTTGAGAGTTCCTTGGACTGCAAGGAGATCCAACCAGTCCATTCTGAAGGAGATCAACCCTAGGATTTCTTTGGAAGGAATGATGCTAAAGCTGAAACTCCAGTACTTTGACCACCTCATGAGAAGTGTTGACTCATTGGAAAAGACTCTGATGCTGGGAAGGATTGGGGGCAGGAGGAGAAGCGGACGACAGAGGATGAGATGGCTGGATGGCATCACGAACTCGATGGACGTGAGTCTGAGTGAACTCCGGGAGTTGGTGATAGACAGGGAGGCCTGGCGTGCTGCGATTCATGGGGTTGCAAAGAGTCGGACACGATTGAGCGACTGAACTGAACTGACCTGAACTGATGCAAACTTGTTTTTGCTCTATGGCCCTACTTGCCTACCCCCATGGCATTCCATGTCTGCTCTATTGAACCTCTGTATATCTAGTACTTAGTACTATCATTTTAATGATGGATGCTCAGTTACTTTTGTTTTTGTTTTTTTTTTTTTTCTTGGAAATTTTATTTATTTATTATTTTTTAAATTTTTTAAATTTTAAAATCTTTAATTCTTACATGCGTTCCCAAACATGAACCCCCCTCCCACCTCCCTCCCCACAACATCTCTCTGGGTCATCCCCATGTACCAGCCCCAAGCATGCTCCACCCTACGTCAGACATGGACTGGCGATTCAATTCTTACATGACAGTATACATGTTAGAATTCCCATTCGCCCAAATCATCCCACCCTCTCCCTCTCCCTCTGAGTCCAAAAGTCCGTTATACACATCTGTGTCTTTTTTTCCTGTCTTGCCTACAGGGTCGTCATTGCCATCTTCCTAAATTCCATATAAAAGAAGACATACAGATGGCTAACAAACACATGAAAAGATGCTCAACATCACTCATTATTAGAGAAATGCAAATCAAAACCACAATGAGGTACCACTTCACACCAGTCAGAATGGCTGCGATCCAAAAATCTGCAAGCAATAAATGCTGGAGAGGGTGTGGAGAAAAGGGACCCCTCCTACACTGTTGGTGGGAATGCAAACTAGTACAGCCACTATGGAGAACAGTGTGGAGATTCCTTAAAAAATTGCAAATAGAACTACCTTATGACCCAGCAATCCCATTGCTGGGCATACACACTGAGGAAACCAGAATTGAAAGAGACACATGTACCCCAATGTTCATCGCAGCACTGTTTATAATAGCCAGGACATGGAAACAACCTAGATGTCCATCAGCAGATGAATGGATAAGAAAGCTGTGGTACATATACACAATGGAGTATTACTCAGCCGTTAAAAAGAATTCATTTGAATCAGTTCTGATGAGATGGATGAAACTGGAGCCAATTATACAGAGTGAAGTAAGCTCAGTTACTTTTGAATGAGTGCATAAATAAATGATTGGATTTCTGACTCAAGCTCAGCTCATCAAACCTCTCACTTGAAAATCACAACTGAGAAACATGTTACTGAGAATTGATGGCTAAGTAACAATAATTGTAGAGCTCAAGGAGGAGAAAGCTACAAGTAAATTATCCACACTTGATCAGGTTCCTATTCCACTGAAGTGTGGCTATCATCTCTACCTTAGACTATGTGAGATACTCCAGTATATATCTGGTAATCAGTACTGTACAGTTGCTTTCCTTGCAACCTCTAATTCACACAGTCTAACACTCTCAACCATCACCTTTTTTGGGAAGTATTTGTTCAAATGTGAGTGAGTAGCAATAGATTTCACATATACACATGTATATGAGTATATATTGCATTCCTGTAAATAAACCAAACACAAATGAAACACATCAACTGCAGTAGTGTATCTTCTAATGCATGCTGTTTATCAACCTGGAATTACGTATGGATTTATTACTTTTCGTATCTGCCCCTTAACATTGGATATATATGTATTTGGACATAAAAATTTGAGAAGGCATATGTTTTAAATTAGTATAGTTTATCTATGTACAAATAGAAATATTTAGGACAATGTGTGATTTTAGTGTAACCTACCATTTACTAATTATGAATTGAAAGCCACTGTGCTCCTTGTTATCTCTTTCATATTACGGGAGGATTTTATAACTAGTTTTTATTAACAGTTTTTATTAATAACTGTTATTTTTTGTAACTGTGCTTGTGTCTCGTTATCATTAACTTAAAGGTCAATCTATTTTTAAAAGATGGTCTGAATGAAGAATAAAAAAAAACAGTAAGAAAAAAATTGAAGACTTTTTAAGCTACATATTCTTTGCTTCTTCCTTTTTCTCCTCCTACATTAGTTGTATTTGTTCTGGTTCATTCATTAAACAAGGAATTTTATGTTCAAAACGTTTCTGTTTAGAATTTATTCCACTTGAGACATGAAAGTATTATATAGTCTGATTTTCAAGCTTCTGTTTCCTTTCTTTTATATTTCCTTCATACTAAAACACTGTAGCCTCTTTGACTAATGCCAGTTGATTAATCTTTCTTTAATATTATAGACCTTTTAAAAAAGAATAATCTCAGTTTGCTGATTATCAAATGATATTTGGATCTCTATTTTCTGATTGTTTTGTATAAGCTGAATATAATGAAGAGATAATTGATTAATCTAAATTTGTACTTCCTTCTAAAACAGAAACTTAAAACTTTCTAATAATAATGAATATGTGATTGTGAATAAGAGTGGATACATTTTCCTGCTAAGAAAGGATGTTTTTAAGGTGTACAGATAAGAAACTCAAGATTCACCCAAGGTTTCTTATAGGAAGTCTCATTCTAGGCTTGCTAATTATCTTCTTTTCTTAAGATTTGTTTTTTGATGTGAGCCATTTTTAAAGTCTTTATTGAATTTTTTACAACAGTGCTTTACAACATTGTTTTGTTTTGCTCTTGTTTTTGGCCATGAGGCATGGGGCATCTCAGCCCTGCATCCAGCGATCGAACCCTCATCCCCTGCATTAGTAGGTGAAGTCTTAACCTTCAGAACACTGGGGAATTTCCATAGACTTGCTAATTACCTTCTAAAGGAAAGAAACTCAAAGTGTCTTAATACCCTATGACCTAGAATTTTAAATCCATTATTGTATATTACTTTATATGTGTGATGGAATGACTACATGAGCACAATTCAATATTTGATGCTAGAATTTTCCCATCTCTAGTCTCAGGACTAGATGGGAACATGCAAAGATAGGTACAATAAAGGACAGAAATGGTATGGACCTAACAAAAACAGAAGATATTAAGAAGAGGTGGCAAGAATATCATGTCCGACTCTTTCAAGAGATGAAGAGATAACTGATAACCAGGTTCCTCTGTCCATGAGATTTTCCAGGCAAAAATACTGGAGTGGGTTGCCATTTCCTTCTCCAGGAGATCTTCCCGACTAAGGGATTGAACCCAGACTTCCCACATTGTAGGCAGATGCTTTACCGTCTGAGCCACCAGGGAAAATCCCAAGAATACACAGCACTATACGAAAAAGATCTCAATGACCCAGATAACCACAATAGTGTGATCACTCACCTACATCCAGACATCCTGGAGTGTGAAGTCAAGTGGGCCTTAGGATGCATCACAACAAACAAAACCAGTGAAGGTGAAGGAATTCCCGCTGAGTTATTTCAAATCTTAAAAGATGATGCTGTGAAAGTGCCACACTCAATATGACAGCCAATTTGGAAAACTCAGAAGTGCTCACAGGACTAGAAAAGGTCAGTTTTCATTCCAATCCAAAAGAAAGGCAATGCCAAAGAATGTTCAAACTACCGTACAATTGCACTCACCTTACACACTAGCAAAGTAAAGGTCAAAATTCTCCAGGCTAGGCTTCAACAGTATGTGAACCAAGAACTTCCAGATGTTTAAGCTGGATTTAGAAAAGGCAGAGGAACCAGAGATCAAATTGCCAACATCCTTTGGATCTTAGAAAAAGCAAGAGAATTCCAGAAACACATCTATTTCTACTTCATTGCTATGCTAAAGCCTTTGACTGTGTGGATCACAACAAACTGTGGAAAATTCTTAAAGAGATGGGGATACCAGACCATTTTACCTGCCTTCTGAGAAAACTATGCAGATCAAGAAGCAACAGTTAGAACTGGATGTGGAACAATAGACTGGTTCCAAATTGGGAGAGGAGTACATTGAGGCTGTATATTGTCACCATGCTTATTTAACTTATATGCAGTGTACATCATGAGAAATGCCAGACTTGGTGAAGCACAAACTGGAATCAAGATTGCCGGGAGAAATATCAATAACCTCAGATATGCAGATGACACTACCCTTATGGCAGAAAGTGAAGAGGAACTGAAGAGCCTTTTGATGAAAGTAAAAGAGAAAAGTGAGAAAGCTGGCTCAACATTCAAATGCTGAATGCTGAAACTCAACATTCAAAAAATTAAGGTCATGGCTTCTTGTCCCATCACTTCATGGCAAGTTGATGGGGAAACAATGGAAACAGTGACAGACTTAATTTTCTTGGGCTCAAAAATCACTGCAGATGGTGACTGCAGCCATGAAATTAAAAGACACTTGCTCCTTAAAAGAAAAGCTATGATGAACCTAGGCAGCATATTAAAAAGTAGAGCCATTACTGTGCCAACAAAGGTCTGTCTAGTCAAAGCTATGGTTTTTCCAGTAGTCACATATGGATGTGAGAGTTGGATCATACAAAAAGCTGAGAGCCAAAGAATTGATGCTTTTGAACTGTGGTGTTGGAAAAGACTTTTGAGAGGCCCTTGGACTGCAAGGAGATCAAATCAGTCAATTCTAAAGGAAATCAGTCCTGAATATTTATTGGAAGAACTGATGCTGAAGCTGAAACTCCAATACTTTGGCCACCTGATGCAAAGAACTGACTTATTTGAGAAGACACTGATGCTAGGAAAGATTGACAGCAGGAGGATATGGGATGACAGTTGATGAGATGGTTGGATGGTATAACTGACTTGATAGACATGAGTTTGGGCAAGCTCCGGGAGTTGGTGATGGACAAGGAAGCCTGGTTTGCTGCAGTCCATCTGGTTGCAGAGTCAGACACTACTGAGCAGGTGAACTGAATGAGTCTCAGGAGTATTGTTGGATGTTTGTTTTCCCCCAAATTTCAAAGTTTTGAAGATGATTTTTCAGTAGGGCCAAGATAGGAGTCATTCCAAGGGAACTGGCTTATGCTTTATTGTGGCAAATTCTTCTTCCTTTAAAGAAGTCTAACTCCACCAACACATTTCCCAAAATATACTTCCTCTCCAACATTGTCACAACCAGTCATTCCTCCCTAATAAATCTATTCAATTTTTTATTTAATAAAAAAGTCAGTTGTACCCTGCTGGATGTATATCATAGATAAGTGAGTGCATGCTAAGTTTTAGTCATGTCAGACTATTTGTAGCGCACCAAGCTCCTCTGTTCATGGGATTCTCCAAGTAAGAATACTGGAGTGGGTTGCCATGCCCTCCTCTAGGGGATCTTCCCCACTTAGGGTTGGAATCCACCTCTCTTAAGTCTCCTGGTTTGGCAGGTGGCTTCATTACCACTAGTAGCACCTGCAAAGCCCATAGATAAGTTTATGTTTCTTGGTTTCAGTTTGTTTATCATAGTAATCTATCTTGCTTGTTATATCATAAGGTTTTCCAAGATGGGTCTGAAATTTAGGTCTCAAGTTTAAACTGATGTCTGAAGGGGAGTGAGGGTATGTTTCAAATGAGGTAGGGCTGATTTAGGTGCTAAATCATGGTAGCCTGTGATCTGTTACTATGTTCGATTTCCTGCACATTCATAGAGTAAAGACAAAGTTTGTTATATATCGGAGATTACTGTACTGGAAACAGGTAAGAAATTCTAGTTTCTTCTTGAAGTTTATAAGACTGTTTTCAAGTAAATGATTTTCTAAAGAAGTGAACCTTCGGTGAGACACTAGGGAATAATGGAAATAGATCCAGAAAAATGCCACCAGCTTATTTTATTGATTACATTCCCATGAGTTTAAATGTAATTTTTAATTAGAATGTATCACCAAAAATAACTTTTACTATTTATTTAAAAATATCGACCATATTTTGACCCTTTTAACTTATAGTTAGAGTGACAGAGCCTGTGAAGGGCTTAGAAAACAATCTATGATCTGTCCTTGACATGATTAGCCAGTTATTTCCTGAATAAGTCATAAAGACACTGAACAAGTTAAGACAGTTTGTGCTTTTTCTCAAATCAAGTGCATTAATATTTAATTTAAAACATTTTAAAATTGTACAAAATGCATTTGGAAAAAACACACTATTTTTCTATATTTAATGATGCTGATTTTAGAAAAAGAGGATGATGATATAAATACTAAGATACCGTGATGAGTATATGTGAAATAACTAATTGTTGTATTTATCCAAATGATTTAATGCCATTAACTTTGCTTGATAAGCAATATAAATGGACTTGTTATTGACATTTGCATGATACATGTCTAATTTATTTTTTGAATTGAAGTATAGTTGATGTACAAAGTTGTATTAGTTTCAAGTGTGTAACATAGTGATTCAATATTTTTATAGATTATATTCTAGTTAAAGTCATTGTAGGGAGTTTTCTGGTGGTCCGATGGTTAAGACTTCACCTTGCAATGCAGAGGATGCAAGTTCAAACCCTGATCTGGGAGCTAAGATCTCACATGTCTCATTGTCAAAAAAAACAAAACATGAAACAGAAGCAATATTGTAACAAATTCAATAAAGACTTTAAACATAGAGCACATCAAAAAATCTTTTTAAAAAGTAGAATGAAGTTACTGTAAAATATTGGTTATATTCTCTGTGAAATGAACTGAATCCTTGTATCTTGCTTGTTTTATGCCTGGGAGATTATACCTGTTAATTCTTTCCTCTATCTTTCGCCTTCTCCCTCTGCTCTCTGCACTGGTGACCACTAGTTGTTCTCTGTGGTTATGGCTTGTTTCTCTTTTTGTATTCATTCATTTTATTTTTTTTTAAGATTCCACTAATGAGTGAAAACAGACCACTTGTTTTTCTCCGTCTGACTTACTTCACTAAGTATAATACTCTTCAAGTCAATTCCACGTTGTTGAAAATGTCACAATTTTATTCATTTTATGACTGAGTAATTTTCATTGTATATATAGTTCACAGCCTCTTTAATCCTTTTAATTGTTGATGGACCTTTAGAGTGCTTTCATATCTTGGCTATTGTTAAATGATGCTGCTATGAACATTGAGGTGTATGAATCTTTTTGAATTAGTATTTTCTTTTCCCTTGGATGCATATCCAGGAGGGAGATTGCTGGATCATATGGTAGTTTATTTTTAATTTTTTGAGAAACTTATGTACTGTTTTCCCTAGTGGTTCTACTAATTTACATTTTACATTCCCACCAACAGTGAGCCGGGGTTCCCCTTTCTCCACATCCTCACCATATTCAACATTTGTGGTCTTTTTGATGATAACCATTCTGATAGGTGTGAGGCAGTATCCCACTGTAGTTCTGATTTGCATTTCCCTGATTATTAGTGTTGTTGAGAATCTTTTCATGTGCTTGTTAGCCAGCTGTATGTCTTTTTAAAATAAGCCTATTCATTTTTAAATTGAATTTTTTTATACTGAGTTCTATCAGCTATTGGTAGATTTTATGTATTAACCTCTTATTAGTCATATAACTTACAAATATTTTTTCTCATTTAGTCAGTTGTCTTTTCATTTTGTCCATGGTTTTCTTTGCTGGACAGAAGGTTTTATGTTTGATTCAGCTCAGTTCAGTCAGTCATGTCTGACTCTGTGACCCCCTGCACTGCAGCACACCAGTCTTCCCTGTCCATCACCAACTCCCAGAGCCTACCCAAAGTCATGTCCATTGAGTCGGTGATGCCATCAGAACCATCTCATCCTCTGTCATCTCCTTCTCCTCCCACCTTCAATCTTTCCCAGCATTGGGGTCTTTTCCAATGAGTCAGTTCTTTGCATCAGGTGGCCAAAGTATTGGAGTTTCAGCTTCAGCATCAGTCGTTCCGATGAATATTGAGGACTGATTTCCTTTATTTTTTATTTTTTTATTCTTTTTTTTTGAATGTTTTTATTTTTATTTTTACTTTATTTTACTTTACAATACTATATTGGTTTTGCCATACATTGACATGAATCCAACATGGGTGTACATGCGTTCCCAAACATGAACCCCCCTCCCACCTCCCTCCCCATAACATCTCTCTGGGTCATCCCCATGCACCAGCCCAAAGCATCCTGCATCCTGCATTGGACATAGACTGGCGATTCATTTCTTACATGATAGTATACATGTTTCAATGCCATTCTCCCAAATCATCCCACCCTCTCCCTCTCCCTCAGAGTCCAAAAGTCCGCTCTACACATCTGTGTCTCTTTTGCTGTCTCACATACAGGGTCATCATTACCATCTTTCTAAATTCCATATATATGTGTTAGTATACTGTATTGGTGTTTTTCTTTCTGGTTTGCTTCACTCTGTATAATCGGCTCCAGTTTCATCCATCTCATTAGAACTGATTCAAATGTACTCTTTTTAATGGCTGAGTAATACTCCATTGTGTATATGTACCACAGCTTTCTTATCCATTCATCTGCTGATGGACATCTAGGTTGCTTCCATGTCCTGGCTATTATAAACAGTGCTGCGATGAACATTGGGGTACATGTGTCTCTTTCAATTCTGGTTTCCTCGGTGTGTATGCCCATCAGTGGGATTGCTGGGTCATAAGGCAGTTCTATTTGCAATTTTTTTTAAGGAATCTCCACACTGTTCTCCATAGTGGCTGTACTAGTTTGCATTCCCACCAACAGTGTGGGAGGGTTCCCTTTTCTCCACACCCTCTCCAGCATTTATTGCTTGCAGACTTTTGGATCGCAGACATTCTGACTAGGGTGAAGTGGTACCTCATTGTGGTTTTGATTTGCATTTCTCTAATAATGAGTGATGTTGAGCATCTTTTCATGTGTTTGTTAGCCATCTGTATGTCTGAGGATGGACTGGTTTGATCTCCTTGCTGTCCAAGGGACTCTCAAGAGTCTTCTGCAACACTGCAGTTCAAAAACATCAATTTTTTGGTGGTCAGCTTTCTTTATAGTCCAACTCTCACATCCATACATGACTACTGAAAAAACCATAGCCTTGACTAGATGGACTTTTGTTGGCAAAGTATGTCTCTGCTTTTGAATATGCTGTCTAGGTTGGTCATAACTTTTCTACCAAGGAACAAGCGTCTTTTAATTTCATGGCTGCAGTTATCATCTGCAATGATTTTGGAGAAAAATAAAAGTCTCTCACATTTTCCCACTGTTTCTCCATTTATTTGCCATGAAGTGATGGGACGAGATGCCATGATCTTAGTTTTCTGAATGTTGAGTTTTAAGCCAACTTTTTCACTCTCCTCTTTCATTTTCATCAAGAGATTCTTTTGTTCTTTTTCACTTTCTGCCATAGGGTGGTGTCATCTGCATATCTGAGGTTATTAATATTTCTCCCGGCAATCTTGTGCTTCACTCAGTCTGGCATGTCTCATGATGTACACTGCATATAAGTTAAATAAGCAGGGTGACAATATATAGCCCTGACGTACTCCTTTCCCAATTTGGAACCAGTCTGTTGGTCCATGTCCAGTTCTAACTATTGCTTCCTGACCTGCATACAGATTTCACAGTAGGCAGGTAAGGTGATCTGGTATTCCCATCCCTTTAAGAATTTTCCACAGTTTGTTGTGATCCACAAAGTCAAAGGCTTTGGCATAGTCAGTAAAGCAGAAGTAGTTGTTTTTCTGGAACTTACTTGCTTTTTGGAGGATCCAGTGGATATTGGCAATTTGATCTCTGGTTCCTCTGCCTGATCTAAATCCAGCTTGAGCATCGGGAAGTTTATGGTTTACATACTGTTGAAGCCTGGCTTGGAGAATTTTGAGCATTATTTTGCTAGCGTGTGAGATGAGTGAAATTGTGTGGTAGTTTGAGCATTCTTTGGACTGCAAGGAGATCCAACCAGTCTATCCTAAAGGAAATCAATCCAGAATATTCACTGGAAGGACTGATGCTGAAGCTGGAACTCCAATACTTTGGTCACTTGATGAGAAGAGCTCACTCATTTGAAAAGACCCTGATGCTGGGAAAGATTGAAGGCAGGAGGAGAAGGGGATGACAGAGGATGAGATGGTTGGATGGCAAAACCGACTCAATGGACATGAGTTTGAGTAAACTCCAGGAGTAGGTGATGGACAGGGAGTCCTCACGTGCTGCAGTCCATGGGGTCAGAAAGAGTCAGGCATGACTGAGCAACTGAACTGAACTGAGCTTGAGCATCCCTTGGCATTGCCTTTCCTTGGGATTGGAATGAAAACTGACTTTTTCCAGTCCTGTGGCCATTGCTGAGTTTTCCAGATTGGCTGGCATATTGAGTGTAGCACTTTCACAGCATTATCTTTTAGGATTTGAAATAGTTCAACTGTTATTCCATCACCTCCATTAGCTTTGTTTGTTGTGATGCTTGTGAAAGCCCACTTGTGGGCCCACTTGTGACTTCACATTCCAGGATGTCTGGCTCTAGGTTTAATTAGGTACCATTTATTTATTTTTACTTTTGCTTCCTTTTCCCAAATCATATATCAAAAAACAGTATTGGTAAAACTTATGTCAAAGCATTTACTGCCTATGTTTTCTTCCAGGAGTTTTATGGCTTCTGGTCTTAGGTCTTTAGTCCATTTTGAGTTTATTCTTCTGAGAAAATATGCTAGTTTTATTCTTTTATATGTAGCTGTCCCATTTTCCAAACATCACCATTGTGAGACTGTCTTTCGTTTGTTGTATATTTTTGCCTTCTTTGTTGTTGATTAATTGACCACAAGTGTGTGGGTTTATTTCTGAGCCCTCTATTTTGTTCCATCAATCAGTGTGTCTGCTTTTGTCCCAATACCATACTCTGTTAATTACCCTCACTTTGTAATATAGTCTGGAGTCAAGGATCATGAAACCACCATCTTTGTTCTTTTTCTCAGGATATTTGATGTATACTTTAGTTTCATACAAATTTTAGGAGTATTCTCCTTTTGTGACAAAATGTCATGGGTACTTTCACAGGCATTACAATAAATCTGTAGATTGCTCTGATAACTATGGATATTTTAACAATATTAATTCTTCTAATCTATGCATGGTGGGTATGCTTGCGTTTCTTTGTATAGTCTTCAGTTTCCCTTATCAATTTCACATAGATTTCCGTGTATAGGTCTTTCACCTCTGGTTAAATTTGTTCCTAAGTATTTTATTCTATCTGATGTGATAGCAAATGAGATTGTTTTCTTGCTTTTACTTTCTGATAGTTAAATTATTAAATATTTCTGAATGTTAGTATTGTTTCTTGAAACTACTGAATTCATTTATTAGTTCTAAGAGATTTTTGTGGTGATGAGGGCCTAGAGGAGCTATCCCACGTTGAAGGTCAGGAACGGCGGTGGTAAGGAGATACCCTTTGTCCAAGGTAAGGAGCAGAGGCTATGCTTTGCTGGAGCAGCCGTGAAGAGATACCCCATGCCCAAGGTAAGAGAAACCCAAGTAAGATGATAGGTGTTGCAAGAGGGCATCAGAGGGCAGACACACTGAAACCATACTCACAGAAATCTAGTCAATCTAATCATACTAGGACCACAGCCTTGTCTAACTCACTGAAACCAAGCCATGCCTGCGGGGCAACCCAAGACGAGCAGGTCATGGTGGAGAGGTCTGACAGAATGTGGTCCACTGGAGAAGGGAATGGCAAACCACTTCAGTATTCTTGCCTTGAGAACCCCATGAACAGTATGAAAAGGCAAAATGATAGGATACCAAAAGAGGAACTCCCCAGGTCATTAGGTGCCCAATATGCTGCTGGAGATCAGTGGAGAAATAACTCCAGAAAGAATGAAGCAATGGAGCCAAAGCAAAAACAATACCCAGTTGTGGATGTGACTGGTGATAGAAGCAAGATCCGATGCTGTAAAGAGCAATTCTGCATAGGAACCTGGAATGTCAGGCCCATGAATCAAGGCAAATTGGAAGTGGTCAAACAAGAGATGGCAAGGGTGAACGTCGACATTCTAAGAATCAGAGAACTAAAATGGACTGGAATGGGTGAATTTAACTCAGATGATCATTATATCTACTACTGTGGGCAGGAATCCCTCGGAAGAAATGGAGTAGCCATCATGGTCAACAAAAGAGTCTGAAATGCAGTACTTGGATGCAATCTCAAAAACGACAGAATGATCTCTGTTCATCTCCACGACAAACCATTCAATATCATGGTAATCCAAGTCTATGCCCCAACCAGTAATGCTGAAGAAGCTGAAGTTGAATGGTTTTATGAAGACCTACAAGACCTTTTAGAACTAACACGCAAAAAAGATGTCCTTTTCATTATAGGGGACTGGAATGCAAAAGTAGGGGGTCAAGAAACACCTGGAGTAACAGGCAAATTTGGCCTTGGAGTACAGAATGAAGCAGCGCAAAGACTAATAGAGTTTTGCCAAGAGAACACACTGGTCATAGCAAACACCCTCTTCCAACAACACAAGAGAAGACTCTACACATGGACATCACCAGATGGTCAACACCAAAATGAGATTGATTATATTCTTTGCAGCCAAAGATGGAGAAGCTCTATACAGTTAACAAAAACAAGACTAGGAGCTGACTATGGCTCAGATCATGAACTCCTTATTACCAAATTCAGACTCAAATTGAAGAAAGTAGAGAAAACTGCTAGACCATTCAGGTATGATCTAAATCAAATCCCGTATGATTATACAGTGGAAGTGAGAAACAGATTTAAGGGCCTAGATCTGATAGATAGAGTGCCTGATGAACTATGGAATGAGGTTTGTGACACTGTGCAGGAGACAGGGATCAAGACCATCCCCAAGGAAAAGAAATGCAAAAAAGCAAAATGGCTGTCTGGCGAGGCCTTACAAATAGCTGTGAAAAGAAGAGAGGAGAAAAGCAAAGGAGAAAAGCAAAGATATAAGCATCTGAATGCAGAGTTCCAAAGAATAGCAAGAAGAGATAAGAAAGCCTTCTTCAGTGATCAATGCAAAGAAATAGAGGAAAACAACAGAATGGGAAAGACTAGAGATCTCTTCAAGAAAATTAGAGATACCAAGGGAACATTTCATGCAAAGATAGGCTCGATAAAAGACAGAAATGGTATGGACCTAACAGAAGCAGAAGATATTAAGAAGAGGTGGCAAGAATACACAGATGAACTGTACAAAAAGATCTTCACGAACCAGATAATCATGATGATGTGATCAGTAATCTAGAGTCAGACATCTTGGAATGTGAAGTCAAGTGGGCCTTAGAAAGCATCACTACTAACAAAGCTAGTGGAGGTGATGGAATTCCAGTTGAGCTGTTTCAAATCCTAAAAGATGATGCTGTGGAAGTGCTGCCCTCAATATGCCAGCAAATTTGGAAAACTCAGCAGTGGCCACAGGACTGGAAAAGGTCAGTTTTCATTCCAATCCCAAAGAAAGGCTTGCCAAACAATGCTCAGACTACCACACAATTGCACTCATCTCATATGCTAGTAAAGTAATGCTCAAAATTCTCCAAGCCAGGCTTCAGCAATACGTGAGCTGTGAACTCCCTGATGTTCAAGCTGGTTTTAGAAAAGGCAGAGAAACCAGAGATCAAATTGCCAACATCTGCTGGATCATGTAAAAAGCAAGAGAGTTCCAGAAAAACATCTATTTCTGCTTTATTGACTATGCCAAAGCCTTTGACTATGTGGATCACAAGAAACTGCAGAAAATTCTGAAAGAGATGGGAATACCAGACCACCTGACCTGCCTCTTGAGAAATCTGTATGCAGGTCAGGAAACAACAGTTAGAACTGGACATGGAACAACAGACTTGTTCCAAATAGGAAAAGGAGTACATCAAGGCTGTATATTGTCACCCTGCTTATTTAACTTATATGCAGAGTACATCATGAGAATCGCTGGACTGGAAGAAACACAAGCTGAAATCAAGATTGCTGGGAGAAATATCAATAACCTCAGATATGCAGATGACACCACCCTTATGGCAGAAAATGAAGAGGAGGTAAAAAGCCTCTTGATGAAAGTGAAAGAGGAGAGTGGAAAAGTTGGCTTAAAGCTCAACATTCAGAAAACGAAGATCATGGCATCCAGTCCCATCACTTCATGGCAAATAGATGGGGAAACAGTGGAAACAGTGTCAGACTTTATTTTTTGGGCTCCAACATCACTGCAGATGGTGATTGCAGCCATGAAATTAAAAGATGCCTACTCCTTGGAAGAAAAGTTATGACCAACCTAGATAGTATATTCAAAAGCAGAGACATTGCTGACTAAGGTCCATCTAGTCAAGGCTATGGTTTTTCCTGTGGTCATGTATGGATGCGAGAGTTGGACTGTGAAGAAGGTTGAGCGCCAAAGAATTGATGCTTTTGAACTGTAGTGTTGGAGAAGACTCTTGAGAGTCCCTTGGACTGCAGGGAGATCCAACCAGTCCATTCTGAAGGAGATCAGCCCTGGGATTTCTTTGGAAGGAATGATGCTAAAGCTGAAACTCCAGTACTTTGGCCACCTCATGAAAAGAGTTGATTCATTGGAAAAGACTCTGATGCTGGGAAGGATTTGGGGCAGGAGGAGAAGGGGACGACCAAGGATGTGATGGCTGGATGGCATCATGGGCTCAATGGACGTGAGTCTGAGTGAACTCCGGGAGATGGTGATAAACAGGGAGGCCTGGAGTTCTGCAATTCATGGGGTCGCAAAGAGTTGGACACGACTGACCGACTGAACTGAATTGAACTGAAAGGTTTTCTATAAATAATATCATTTATTTATGTTATCTGAAAATAATGAGTTTTACTTTTTCCCTTTGAAATTAGAACTGCCATATTATGGTAAACAGAAATGACAAGATTGGACATCCTTGTCTTGTTCCTGATTTTAAAGGAAAAACTTTCAGTTTGTCACCATTTTATATTATTTAGCTGTGGTTTATCACAAGTGGCCTTTATTATGTTCAGATATATTTCTTCTGTACCAATGTTGAGAGGTTTTTTTTTTTTTTTCATGAACAGGTGTTGGATTTTGTCAAAATGCTTCTATGTTGCATTTATTGAGATGATCAGAGAAGGAAATGGCAACCCACTCCAGTATTCTTGCCTGGAGAATCCCAGGAACAGGGGAGCCTGGTGGACTGCCATCTATGGGGTCACACAGAGTCAGACATGACTGAAACAACTTGGCAGCAGCAGCAGCAGCATTGAGATGATCAAGTGATTTCTATCATTCATTTTGTCAATGTGCATATTACCTTAATTGCTTGAAGGTATTGAATCACCTTTGTACAACTTTAATAAATTCTACTTGATCATAGTATATTACCCCTTTTATAAATTGTTGGATTCAGTTTGTTAATATTTTGTTGAGGATTTTTTCATCTATATTCATCAGATATTGGCATTAGTTTTTTGTTGTTGTTGTTGGTAGTGTATCTGTCTTGTTTTGGTATTAAGGTAAATGTGGCCATGTTGAATGAAATTGGGATTATTTCCCCCTTTTAAATTTTTTGGAGTAGGTTGAGAAGTTAGCTACTAGCTCTTCTTTATATATTTGGTAAAATTCTATTGTGAAGCCCATCCATTCCTGGACTTTTGTTTGTTAGGAGCTTTTAAATTAATGATCTTATGTAAGTACTAGTAGTCAGTTATTCAAACTGTGTGTGTGTGTTTTCAAATTCAGTCTTGGAAGACAATGTGTTTCTAGGAATTTATTGATTTATTCTGGTTTATCCAATTTGTTGACATATAACTGTAATATTCTCTTTGATTGTCTGTATTTCTGTGTTATTGATTGTAATTTTTCCTATTTCAGTTTCTATTTTGTCAGCTTGAATACTTCTCTCTCTGTCTCTTTTTAGTAAGTGTGGCTAAAGGTTTATCAATTTTGCTTATCTTTTAAAAAACTAGTTCTTGGTTTTATTGATCCTTTCTATTATTTTGGTTCCTTCTTTATTGATTCTTTTCTCTAATTTTTATTATTTCCTTCCTCTGTTGACTTTGAACTTTGTTAGCTTTTTAATTCCTTTAGATGTTGGGTTAGGTTGTTTATCTGAGGTTTTCCTTATTTATTGAGGTATGCCTATACTCCTCCAAGTTTCCCTCTTAGAACTGATTTTGCTGCATCCCATAGCATTTGTAAAGTTGGATTTAAACAGTGTCAGACTTTATTTTGGGGGGCTCCAAAATCACTGCAGATGGTGATTGCAGCCATGAAGTTAAAAGATGCTTACTCCTTGGAAGGAAAGTTATGTCCAACCTAGAAAGCATATTAAAAAGCAGAGACATTACTTTGCCAACAAAGGTCTTTCTAGTCAAGGCTATGATTTTTCCAGTCGTCGTGTATGAATGTGAGAATTGGACTATAAAGAAAGCTGAGCACCAAAGAATTGATGCTTTTGAACTGTGGTGTTGGAGAAGACTCTTGAGAGTCCCTTGGACTGCAAGGAGATCCAACTAGTCCATCCTAAAGGAAATCAGTCCTGAATATTCATTGGAAGGACTGATGTTGAAGCTGAAACTCCAATACTTTGGCCACCTGATGCAAAGAACTGGCTCATTGGAAAAGACCCTGATGCTGGGAAAGATTGAAGGTGGGAGGAGAAGAGAACAACAGAGAATACGATGGTTTGATGGCATCACTGACTCAATGGAGATGAGTTTGAGTAAACTCCAGGAGCTGGTGATGGACGGAGAGGTCTGGCATGCAGTAGTCCATGGGGTCGTGAAGAGTGGAACATGACTGAACGACTGAAATGAACTGAACTGAATTTGTTGAGACTCATTTTGTATACATATATGTATATATCAACAAGAATATATATGTGGAACATGTTTTTCATCCCCTTTCAGTCTGTGTGTATCTATAACTCTGAATTTGAGTCTCTTATAAGCAGCATATGGATAAGTTGTATTTTTTATTTGATTAACTTTATCTTTTTATTGGAGCATCTAGTTCACTGACATTTAAAGTATATTTGATAGGAATGTACTGATTATTAATAGATATTGCTATTTTGTTACTTGTGTTATGGTTGTTGTAGTAATTCTCTGTTCTTTTCTACTTTTCCTTCTATTCTATTCCCTTAAGTTTTACATTTTCAAGTGTTATTTTTTCTGTTTTTTTTCCTCTCTAGCTTTTGTGTATCTGCTGTAGGTTTTTAATTTGTGATTCATATAGATGTTCAGTTATGTTGACCTATATCTAATTGTCTTAAAATGTAGACTTTTGCATTCAAACACAACTGATATTATCAACATTTTACTTCACTTCCTCACATTTTGTGGGGTTTCTTTGCATTAAAATGTTTCTGTCCAAGATTTTGAAAGATAATCTGTCCTGTGTATGGCAACTTCACAGTCAGAAAAGAGTCTACTATAGAGAAGGAAAGTGAAGTGAAAGTTGCTCAGTCTTGCCCGACTCTGGACTATACAGTCCGTGGAATTCTCCAGGCCAGAATAATGGTGTTGGTAGCCTTTAACTTCTCCAGGGTATCTTCCAAAACCAGGGATCAAACCCAGGTCTACCACATTGCAGGCGGATTCTTTACCAGCTGAGCCACAAGGGAAGCCTGTAGAGAAGGAAAAGGGGAGATTTAATAAGAAATTGTGTGTTTAAACCAATGGCTGTCACTTTGCATCATTTCTGTTTAGACTCCACATTATAAGGGCTATCATATGATATGTCTCCTTCTCTGAGTTATGTGACACTCTAAATATTTGCATGTTTCTGCAAATGATGGAATTCCATCCTTTTTAATCACTGAGTAATATTCCTTTGTATATGTGTACCACATTTTCTATACCTAGTCTTCTGTCAATGGACAGTTGGATTGCTTATATGTCTTGGCTATTGTAAACAGTGTTGCAGTGAACATTGGGGTGCATGTATCTTTTCGGATTTTGTGTTTCTCCAGATATACTCCAGGAGGGGGGTTACAGCTGATAGCTTACAATGAACAGTGGTCGGTGCTGCTGAATTCGTGGTTTCCAAAAGAGAAGATTTAATTTCAAGACCAAAGACAGTCTCTGTCACTCAGAACTTTGTGTAGATTTTATTTAAAGTGGAAGTGACCAAAAAATCTTCTGATATGGACATCAGAAGAGGGCAGGAGACTATTTAACTCACTAGTTTAAGCAGGGCCTTATATACTTTTCAACTAGCTGCTAAGAATAGATAAAAATGCCTCAAGGCTGTGAGAATTTTGCCCAGACCCTTTCCCATAACATGTATTCTGGGATGACATCAGCATGAGATTGGCTGGAAGGAACAGGTTAACCTAGAGCTTAAGGCTGTGGAAATTTTACCCAGACCTAACCTTTTGCCATAACATACTTCCAAAGATAAAAAAAAAGGTGTGTCCTTGAAGAAGAGATACTGCTGCCTATGAGGCCTATTTGTCTAGGGCAAAAGAATCTTTAAAAGAAAGAATGTTTTCCTCTTCCTTAAAGGGACCTTAGGCTTGGGCTCCTATTAACCAGCCTAAGTTAATTCTCTCACAGGGTCATATGGTAGTTCTAATTTTGTTTTTTTTTAAGGAACCTCCATACTGTTCTCCATATTGGCTATACCAATTTACACTTCCACCAATAATTTAAGAGAGTTCCCTTCTCTCCACATGCTCTCCAGCATTTACTGTTTGTAGATTTTTTGATGACAGACATTCTGGCTGGTATGAGGTGATATCTTATTGTAATATTGATTTGCATTTCTCTAAGAATTGGAGATGTTGAGCATCTTTTCATGTGCCTATTGGCCATCTTTATGTCTTTGGAGAAATGTCTATTTAGATTCTCTGCCCATTTTTTGAATGGGTTATTTGCTTTGATGCTGTTAAGCATCATGGTCTGTTTGTAAATTTCGGAGACTAATCCCTTACCAGTCACATTATTTGCAACTACTGAGTTTAAGTAGGTCAATAGGTCAGTAGGTCAGATTGGGGTTTTCCCTGGTAGCTCAGCTGGTAAAGAATCCACCTGCAGTGCAGGAGACCTCTGTTAGATTACTGGGTCAGAAAGTTCCCCTAGAGAAGGGGTAGGCTACCCACTCCAGTATTCTTGGGGTTCCCTGGTGGCTCAGATGGTAAAGAATCCTCCTGTAATGTGGGAGACCACGGTTCAACTCCTGGGTTGGGAAGATCCCCTGGAAGAGGGAATGGCAAACTATTCCAGTATTCTAACCTGGAGAATCTCCATATACAGAGAAGCCTGGTGGGCTACAGGCTATGGGGTCACAAAGGGTTGGACATGACTGAGCAACTAAGCACAACACAGCACAAAGGTCCAAATTGGACCTATTTAAGACCCTTTAATACTTTTAGGGTTACTTTATTACTGATTAACTGTTTTAGAACTTTTCTGATAAGCTCTTTTGCTCTTCCTCAATTCTGTATGGTAGCATTGCTGGGTAGAACATTCTAAGTTGTAAGTGTTTTCCTTTCAGCACCTTAAATATATCATTCCACTCACTTCTGGCTTGCAAAGTTTCTGCTGAACAATCAGCTGATAGCCTTGTGGGAGTTCCCTTGTTTGTGACTCTTTTTCTTGTTTTATTTCTTTACCTTTAACTTTCAACATTTTAATTATGAATGTCTTGGTGTGGATTTCTTTCAGTACATGTTGTTTGGGACTTTTTGATTTCTGTACTTTTGTATCTGTTTCCTTCTTCATGTTTGAGAAGTTCTTAGCCATAATTTCATAAAATCTGTCTCTCTTCCTTCTGAGACTTGTATAATGCAAATGTTAGTAGGCTTGATATTATCCCAGGGGCCCTTTCAACTAAGCTATTTTTTTTTTCTTTTTGCTGTTCTAATTGGGTGATTTTCATTATTTTATATTCCAGATTGCATATGTGTCCTGCACACCTAATCTGGAAATCTATCAATTTCCTTTAATGTATTTTTTAATTATAGTTATTGTTTTATCTCTGACTGATTCTTTTTTTTTTTTTGGTATATTCTAGTTCTTTGTTAAGATTATCATTTTGCTCATCTATTCTTTCCCCTAGTTGCTAGCATTACTATTGTATTTGATTTGAGCTCTTTATCAGGTGAATTATTTTTCTCTGTTTCATTATGTTTTTTTCTCTTTCATTTGAAACAAATTCCTCCATATTTTCATTTTGTTTAACTTTCTCTGTATCTATGAAATTGGGTAAAATAGTTGTCCATCTAGATTTTGAAGGTGCATCCTTGTGTGGGAGTCTTTTTTGCAGTCTCTGCAGTCTGTATGTGCCCACTGGCTTTGGTGGGAGAGCTGAATCTGAAGTGAGCAGGGTCTGCCTTTTTCACTAGGGTGTGCTGGCAACCAGAGCCTTGGTGGAAGGTAGGGCTTGAGTTATAGGGGCCAGATCAAGAGCCAGGTGTCTATGCTCAGAGACCATCACCACTCTATTTGAGATGAGCTTGTGGCCTGAAGGACTGGAGGAAGAATCCTGAGAAAGTGGGGCTTCTCTTGGGTGTAGTGGCAGTCTCTCCTTTGGTTTGACTGTGGGTGCGGCCTAAGGGGTGAAGGATGCACATCTGTGCTGATTTTACCTATTTTCCCATTGTTCTCATCAATCCCAATTATACCCAGGCATGAGAGCTCCAGAAATAGTAGTCCTTGCCCTGGAACTAGCATTGCTCCTTCCTGAGTGTGTATAGCAAAATGAGTACTGTCTGGTGTGCAGGCCTTTGTTAGAGAGTGGATCACAGCTAGAGCCCCTTCATGGATTACAGCCTTGTCAGGATAAAGGGGCTTGCCTAACTCAATGAAACTATGAGCCATGCTGTGCAGGGCCACCCAAGATAGATAGGTCGTAGTGAAGAGTTTCAAGGAGGAAACGGCAACCCACTCCAGTATTAATGCTTGGAGAACTCCATGAATAGTATGAAAAGGAAAAAAAGATATGACACTGGAAACTTCTTAAAGAGATGGGTGCATCAGATCACCTTACCTGTCTCCTAAAAAACCTGTATGTGGGTCAAGAGGCAACAATTACAACTGGATATGAATCAGCTGACTGGTTCAAAATTGGGAAAGGAGGACAGGAAGGTTGTATATTGTCATCCTGCTTATTTAACTTTCATGCAGAGTACATCATGCAAAATGCTGGGCTGCAGGAATCACAAGTGGAATCAAGATTGTCAGGAGAAATAACAACCTCAGATATGCAGATGATACCAGAGTAATGGCAGAAAATGAAGAGGAACTAAAGAGCTTCTTGATGAAGGTGAAACAGAAGAGTAAAAAACCTGCCTTAAAACTCAACATTCCAAAAACGAAGATCATGGCATCTGGTCCCATTCCAGTTCAGTTCAGTCACTCAGTCGTGTCCGACTCTTTGTGACACCATGAATTGCAGCACACCAGGCCTCCCTGTCCATCACCAACTCCTGGAGTTCACTCAAACTCATGTGCATCAAGTCAGTGATGCCATCCAGCCATCTCATCCTCTGTCATCCCCTTCTCCTCCTGCCCCCAATCCCTCCCAGCATCAGGGTCTTTTCCAATGAGTCAGCTCTTCACATGAGGTGGCCAAAGCATTGGAATTTCAGCTTTAGCACCAGTCCTTCCAATGAACACCCAGGACTGATCTTTAGAATGGACTGGTTGGATCTCTTTGCAGTCCAAGGGACCCTCAAGAGTCTTCTCCAACACCACAGTTCAAAAGCATCAATTCTTAGGCACTCAGCTTTCTTCACAGTCCAACTCTCACATCCATACATGACTACTGGAAAAACAATAGCCTTGACTAGATGGACTTTTGTTGGCAAAGTAATGTTTCTGCTTTTCAATGTGCTATCTAGGTTGATCATAACTTTCCTTCCAAGGAGTAAATGTCTTTTAATTTCATGGCTGCAGTCACTATCTGCAGTAATTTTGGAGCCCAGGAAAATAAAGTCTTTCACGGTTTCCCCTGTTTCCCCATCTATTTCCCATGAAGTGAAGGGACTAGATACCATGATCTTCGTTTTCTGAGCTTTAAGCCAACTTTTTCACTCTCCTCTTTCAGTTTCATCAAGAGGCTTTTTAGTTCCTCTTCACTTTCTGCCTTAAGGGTGGTGTCATCTGCATATCTGAGGTTATTGAGATTTCTCCTAGCAATCTTGATTCCAGCTTGTGTTTCTACCAGCCCAGCATTTCTCATGATGTACTCTGCATATCAGTTAAATAAGCAGGGTGACAACATACAGCCTCATGTACACCTTTCTCAATTTGGAACCAGTCTGTTGTTCCATGTGCAGTTCTAACTGTTGTTTCCTGACCATCATGCCGGTTTCTCAAGAGGCAGGTCAAGTGATCTGGTATTCCCATCTCTTTCTGAATTTTCCACAGTTGATTGTGATCCAGGCAGTCAAAGGCTTTGGCATAGTCAATAAAGCAGAAATAGATGTTTTTCAGGAACTCTCTTGCTTTTTCCATGATCCAGCAGATGTTGGCAATTTAATCTCTGGTTCTTCTGCCTTTTCTAAAACCAGCTTGAACATCTGGAAATTCTCATTTCATGTATTGCTGAAGCCTGGCTTGGAGAATTTTGAGCATTACTTTACTAGCATATGAGATGAGTGCAATTGTGCAGTAGTTTGAGCATTTTTTGGCATTGCCTTTCTTTGGGATTTGAATGAAAACTGATCTTTTCTAGTCCTGTGGCCACTGCTGAGTTTTCCAAATTTGTTGACATATTGAGTGTAGCACTTTCACAGCATCATCTTTTAGGTTTTGAAATAGCTCAACGTCCTCATGGCAAATAGATGAGGAAAAAGTTAAAACAGTGACAGAATTTATTTTCTTGGTCTCCAAAATTTCCATGGACATTGACTACAGCCATGAAATTAAAAGACCCTTGCTGCTTGGAAGGAAAGCTATGACAAACCTAGGCAGTGTACTTAATAGCAAAGACATCAGTTTGCTGAAAAGGTCCATCTAGTCAAAGCTATGGTTTTTCAAGTAGTCATGTACAGGTGTGAGAATTGGATCATAAAGAAGGGTGTGTGCTGAAGAATTGATGCCTTTGAACTGTTGTGCTGGAGAAGACTTTTGAGGGTCCTTTGGACCGCAAGGAAATTAAACCAGTCAATCCTAAAGGAAATCAATTCTGAATATTCATTGGAAGGACTGATGCTGAAGCTGAAGCTCCAGTACTTTGGCCACCTGATGCAAAGAGCCAACTCATTGGAAAAGACCATTATACTGGGACAGATTGAAGGCAAAAGGAGAAGAGGGCAGCAGAGGATGAATTGTTTTATAACATAACATGAATCTGAGCAAACTCCAGGAGATAGTGAAGTACAAGGAAGCCTGGTTAGTGCTGTGGTCCATGGGATCACAGAGTTGGACACAACTTAGTGACTGATCTACAACAAAAAAAAAGCCAAAGGTGTTGGTGCCACACTACTGAGCTGGGCCCACCCCCTCCCAAGTGTGCATACTCTAGTTGGTACTGGCAGTCTCTACCTTAGCCAGGAGCAGCACTGAAGCAAGAGGGGCTGGAGGAGGGACCCATGTGGCTGGTGGGTGGCTGCACTGGTGGCTGCACTGAAGTGGCCTTGACAAGCTGGCCAGAGCCCTAGACAGTTTTCAGTCTGTTGTTCTGCCCTGTGACTGGGAGTCAGCAAGTCTGTGTTCAGGCTCTTCATGAGCAGAGTCTTGATTTCTTACTGGCCTAATAATTCCCATTGATTTATAAACAGCTAAGGGGGCTCATCCTGTTTGTGTCAGCCCCACAGCTTGGGGTGCCGTGATATATGGCTTGAAACCCTGCTCCCCAGGAAGGACGCTTGAACCTGTGATATTTCCCTCTTCTGGATCTCACAGTAGTGGTGTGGGTACCAATCAGATCGTTTCTCTTTCCTTCTTACAAGACTCCGTTTGGCTCTTTCTTTAGTCTTAGTTGTAGAAGAGCTATTCTGCTAGTCCTCAGGTGGAGTCCAGCAAGAGCCATTCTATTTATAGCTGTAGTTTTGATGTGTTCATGAAGGGAAGTGAGCCCAATATCCTCCCACTCTGCTGCCATGATCTCTCTCCATGGAGAAGTGTCTAAGCTTTTTAGCAATGCAAGCAATTTTTTATCTTTAACCTCCAATTTTTAAAAATAGTTTGGTGATGAAATGCTATAGAAATCTGGGATTTCAAATTGTAGATTGAATTTTAAATAGTTTGAAATTTCACAATATAATATGGAAATGATTGCAGCAACATGGATGGAGCTAGAGATTGCCATACTGAATGAAGTAAATCAGACTCAAAAAGACAAACATATGATATAATTTACATGTGGAATCTAAAAAAAATTGGAGCAATGAACAAATTTATAAAACAGAAATAGAGCCATGGACGTAGAAAAGAAACTTATGATTACCAGGGTTGAAAGTGGAGCGAGGGGCATAGGGAGAGAAAAATTGGGAAATCGGGATTGACATACGCACATTACTATATAAAATACAGGGATTTCCCAGGTGGTGCTAGTGGTAAAGAACACACTGGCTAATGTTGGAGACTCAAGGGACATGATTTTGATGTCTGAGTCACGAAGATCCCCTGGAGGATGAAATGGCAACCCACTCCAGTAATATTGCCTGGAATATCCTATGGACAGAGGAGTCTGGAGAGCCACAGTTCATAGGGTTGCAAAGCGTAGACACGATTGAGGCAACTTAGCATATAAAATACAGATAACTAACAAGGACCTACTGTATATCACAGGGAACTTTCCTCTGTACTTTATCATAACCTATAATCTCAGAAAGAATAGATATATGTATATGTATGGCTATTCACTTTGCTATCTTTGTTGTTGTTCAATCACTAAGTCCTGTCTGACAATTTGCGACTCCTGGACTGTCGCATGTTAGGTTTCCCTGCCCTTCATTATCTCCTGGAGTTGCTTAAACTCATGTCCATTGAGTCAATGATGTCATCCAACCATCTCATCCTCTGTTGACTCCTTCTCCTCCTACCCTCAATCTTTCCCAGCATCAAGGTCCTTTCCAATTAGTTGGTTTTTTGCATCAGGTGACCAAAATATTGCAGCTTCATTCAGCTTCAGCATCAGTCCTTCAAATGTATATTCAGGGTTAATTTCCTTAAGGATTGACTGGTTTGATATCCTTGCTGTTCAAGGGACTCTAAAGAGTCATTTATAACATCACATTTCAAAATAATCAGTTCTTAGGTGCTCAGCCTTGCTTAAGGCCTGAATTTCACATTTGTACATGACTACTGGAAAAATCATAGCTTTGATGATATGCACCTTTGTTGACAAGGTGATGTCTCTGCTTTTTAAATTGCTGACTAGGTTGGCAATAGCCTTTCTTCCAAGGAGTAAGTATCTTTTAATTTTATGGCTGCAGTCACCATCTGCAGTGATTTTGGATCCCAAGAAAATAAAGTCTCTCACTGTTTTCATTGGTTCCCCGTCTATTGGCCATGAGTGATGGGACTGGATGCCATGATGTTAGTTTTTTAAATGCTGAGTTTTAAGTCAGCTTTGTCACTCTCCTCTTTCATTCTCATCAAGGGACTAGTTCCTCTTCACTTTCTGTCATGAGAATGGTGTCATCTGCATATCTAAGGATATTGATATTTCTCCTGACAATCATTATTCCAGGTTAAGATTCATCCAGTCCAGCATTTTGCATGATGTACCCTGCATATAATTTAAATAAACAGGGTGACAATATACAGTCTCAATGTACTGCTTTCCCAATTTTGAACCAGTCCATGGTTCCATGTCCAGTTCTAACTGTTGCTCCTTGACCTGCATACTGGTTTCTCAGGAGGCAGATAAGGTGGTCTGATATTCCCACATCTCAAGAATTTTCTAGTTTGTCATGATCCATACAGTCAAAGGCTTTAGTGTAGTTAATGAAGCAGAAGTAGATGTTTTTCCACAATTCTATTACTTTTTCTATGATCCAACGGATGTTCGCAATTTGATTGCTGGTTCCTCCACCTTTCCTAAATGCAGCTTGTACATCAAGAAGTACTTGGTTCACATACCGTTGAAGTGTAGTTTGGGGAATTTTGAGCAATACTTTCCTAGCGTGTGGGATGAGTGCAATTGTGCGGTAGTTTGAACATACTTTGGGGTTGCCTCTCTTTGGGATTGGAATGAAAACTGACTTTTCCAGTCCTGTGATCACTGGTGAGTTTTCCAAATTTGCTGGCATATTGAGTGCAGCACTTTAACAGCATTACCTTTTGGAATTTGAAGTAGCCCTGCTGCAATTTTATCACCTCCGCTAGCTTTGTTTGTAGTAAGACTTCCTATGGCCCACTTGACTTCACATTTCAGGATGTTTGGATCTAGGTGAGTGATCACACCATCACAGTTATCCGGGTGATTAAGCTCTCTTTTGTATAATTCTTCTGTGTATTCTTGCCACCTCTTCTTAATATCTTCTGCTTCTGTTAGGTCCATACAGTTTCTGTCCTTTATTGTGCCGTCTTTGCATAAAATGTTCCCTTGGTATCTCTAATTCTCTTGAAGACATCTCTATTCTTTCCCATTCTATTGTTTTCCTCTATTTCTTTGCATTGATTACCGAGGAAGGCTTTCTTATCTCTCCTTGCCATTCTTTGGAACTCTACATTCAGATGGGTATATCTTTTCTTTTCTCCTTTGCCTTTCACTTCTCTTCTTTTCTCAGTTATTTGTAAGGCCTCCTCAGACAACCATTTGTCTTTCTATTTCTTTTGTCTATTTCATTTGTCTTTGTATTTCTTTTTCTTGGGGGTAATTTTGATCACTGCTTCCTGTACAATGTTACGGACCTCCGTCCATATATCTTCAGGCAGTCTGTCTCTCAGATCTAATTCCTTGAATCTATTTGTCACTTCCACTATATTATCAAAAGGGATTTGATTTAGGCCATACCTGAATGGCCCAGTGATCTTCTCTACTTTCTTCAATTTCTGTCTGAAATTTGCAATAAGGAGTTCATGATCTGAGCCACAGTTACCTCCTGGTCTTTTTTTTTTTTTTTCTTCTGACTATATAGAGCTTTTCCATCTTTGGTGCAAATAATATAATCAATCTGATTTCATTATTGACCATTTGTTGATGTCCATGAAGCGTCGTCTCTTGTGTTGTTGAAAGAGGGTATTTACTATGACTAGTGTGTTCTCTCGGCAAAACTTTGTTAGCCTTTGCCCTGCTTCATTTTGTACTCCAAGTTCAAACTTGCCTGTTACTCCAGGTATCTCTTGACTTCCTACTTTTGCATTTCAGTCCTCTATGATGTAAAGGACATCTGTTTTTGGTGTTTGTTCTGGAAGGTCTTCTAGGTCTTCATAGATATGTTCAATTTCACCTTCTTTGCCATTAGTGATTGGGGCATGGACTTGGATTATGGCGATATTGAATGTTTTGCCTTTGAAACAAGATCATTCTGTCATTTTTGAGATTGCACCCAAGTACTGTATTTCAGAGTCTTTTGTTGACTATGAGGGTTACTCATTTATTTGAAAGAATTTTTACCCACAGTAGTAGATCATCTGAATTAAATGATCATCTGAATTAAATTTACCCATCCACGTTAATTCGCTGATTCCTAAAATGTTGATATTCGCTCTTTCCATCTCCTGTTTGACCACTTCCCATTTATCTTGATTCATGAACCTGACATTCCAGGTCCTGCACAGTATTGTTCTTCATAGCATTGGACTTTACTTTCATATCCAGTCACATTCACTACTCGGCATCAAAAGCCAAATGTGAGCTTTGGCTCCTGCTCTTCATTCTTTCTGGTGTTATTTCTCTAGTCCTTTCCAGTAGCATATTGAACACTTACCAACATGGGTGGTTCATCTTTCAGTGTCATTTTTTTTTTTTTTTGCCTTTTCATACTGTTCATGGGTTTCTCATGGCAAGAATGCTGAAGTGGTTTGCCATTCTCTTCTCCAGTTCAGTTCAATCACCGAGTCATGTCTGACTCTTTGCGATCCTATGGACTGCAGCACACCAGACCTCCCTGTCCATCACCAACTCCCGGAGTTTACCCAAACTCATGTTCATTGAGTTGGTGATGCCATCCAATCATCTCAGCCTGTGTCATCCCCTTCTCCTCCCACTTTCAATCTTTCCCAGCATCAAGGTCTTTTCCAATGAGTCAGTTCTTCGCATCGGGTGGCCAAAGTATTGGAGTTTCAGCTTCAAAATAAGTCCTTCCAATGGATATTCAGGACTGATTTCCTTTAAGATAGACTGGTTGGATATCCTTGCAGTCCAAGGGACTCTCAAGAGTCTTTTGCAACACCACAGTTCAAAAGCATCAATTTTTTCAGCGCTCATCTTTCTTTATAGTGCAACACTCACATCTATACATGACTACTGTAAAAACCATAGCCTTGACTAGATGGACATTTGTTGGCAAAGTAATGTCTCTGTTTTTGAATATGCTGTCTAGGTTGGTCATAACTTTTCTGCCAAGGAGAAGACTATTTTTTGTCAGACCTCTCCACTATGACCTGTCTATCTTAGGTGGCCGTATAGGGCATGGCTTATCGTTGAATTACAGCTTTATGTAACTCTATGTAATCATTTGGTTAGTTTCCCCTGATTGTGGTTTTCATTCTGTAAAAAGGCTTATGCAAACTTCCCGATGGGAGGGACTGGCTATGGGGAAACTAGGTCTTGCTGTGGTGGGCTGGGCCATGCTCAGCAAATCTTTAATTAGATTCTCTGCTGATAGGTGTGGCTGTGCTCCCTCCCTGTAGTTTTGCCTGAGACCAAACTATATTAGGGGTAATGGTGACTTTCTCCATAAAGATTTATGCCAGAATGCTGTGCCTCCCAGGATTGCTGCTGCCTGTGCCCCGACCCTGTTGAAGGCCACTATTGACCCACGCCTCTGCTGGAGACTCCCAAGCACTCACACACAAGTCTGGCTCATTCTCTTGTGCGTTCACTGCTCCTTTCTCCTGGATCCTGGTGCACACAAGGTTTTGTTTGTGCCCTCCAAGTGTCTGTTTCTCCAGTCCTGTGGAAGTTTTATAATCAAATCCCATTTACCTTAAAACTCAGATTCCCTGGGGATTCCCAGTCCCTCTGTGGGATCTCCAGGTTGGGAAGTAGTCTTGGGGTCTATAACTTTCACAGCAGTGTGAGAACTTCTTTAGTGTAATAGGTCTCTAGGTTGTGGATTGCCTACCTGGTGGCTCTATAGTGGAGCTAATTGCAACCTCCTCCAAGAGGACTTAGGCCACTTGCCATGCCTCCCAAGATTGCTGCTGCATGTGCCCCTGTTCCTGTGGCAGGCCACTGCTGACCCTTGTCTCCGCAGGAAACCCTAAAAGCCTCATAGGCAGGTCTTGCTCCATCTGCTGTGGGTGTCACTGCTCATTTCCCTGGGTCCTGGTGCATAGAAGGTTTTGTTTGTGCCCTCCAAGCATCTCTGTCAGGTATGAGATTTTATTTCAAACTTGATTGTGCCCCTCCCACCTTCTGCTTTGTCCTTGGACATGGGGTATTGCTTTTTTTGGTGGGATCCAACATTCTTCTGTTCAGTTTTGTTCAGCAGCTAGTTGTGATTTTGGTATTCTTGCAGGAGAAGATGGGCACATGTCCTTCTACTCTGCCATCTTGGAGGGAAAAAGACTTTGCTGTGTTTATCTGTGTGTGTGTGTGTGTGTGTGTGTGTGTGTGTGTGTTTTGATCCTGGGTCTATTTACTCTCTGATCAAATTTTTTTTTTTCCCTCAGAAAATGATGGGAGGATTTCCCTAGCAGGAGGTATTTCCCCTATGCCAGTTGCCTTATGGCTAGGTCTAGCCAATGTTAGTTGCAGATTGGCAACTGAAAGGCTCAGAAGGGAGAATCTAGATTATTTCTTCCTGTTGCTCTCTGCTTCTGGCAGTTTCTCCAGAAATACCTATATCTCCACTGTAGGTCCATCTCCTACTGGAAACGTCCATCTTAACACCAGACTCCTTGCAATCCAGGGCTCCAGGCCCAAATAATATCATCTACTCCTTTCTATTATCTATGGGACAAGTGGGTTCATGCTTTTGCAATCTTTGTATTGCTTCCTTTCCCTTATTTTGTCCTTTCAGGTCTTCTATCATATAGTATGACCAATTCCTGCATTAAATTTCATCAGTTTCAAATTCTTAGTGGTTTCAGTTTCCTGGTTGAACATTGGCCAATACATGATTTATAATACATTTTAAAGAATAAGGCTAATGTTTAACCCCAAATAATCATTATTATAAATTGGAAGATTCCTGATAGATCAGCACTTGAGAAGTCTGCATTAGTTTAATTTAGATAATACAGAGCCAGAAAAAAATTTAAACAATTGAAGAATTCATCAGTTTTTTTAATAACAGATCATTTTTTTTTTCCTCCAATATTGTAGAGCAGTGAAACTGCTTCTATAGTGAGAATCACAGAGCTGCTGCTGGTGGTGGTGAGAGCTTTATGTGTTTGTATACATGTGCATGCCTGTGTATGTATAAACACATGCAGGGAACATTTGTTTAGTTTGCCTTATGCTATCACAGCTAACATTTGTGTGTTTGTTTTCTTTATCTCAGCTCTGGTAAATCCATGAAAACCAGATGAGAGCCAAATCTTTCATTATTTTTAAATCCCTGATTATGACATGTTTCTCCTAAAATGTGTCCCAAAAGAGTGAGAGAAGCATCTGTAACTACATACAGGTTATGTCATAGTCTGCTTAGTAACACTGGGTCCATATGGAGCTTAATTCTGTAAACTACCTATAACTAGGTATAAAATTCAGACAGAAAGTAGCAACTTATCACGTGTCCAACTGGTTCCTTCTTCATAGTGGTTATTTCCTGATGTGAAATGCAGCCCATTCTCTGCCCACTTATATTTTTGAGCTATGAAATCAATAATAAATAGCAAGAACATTCCCTTAAAAGATTAGTCATGCTTTCCTACTGGGAAGAACAAATGAAGGGCACTGTCATAGAACTGTGTGCTCGGAATTCAGTGTAGGAAGTAAAACAAGGAAAAATGGCAGAGTTCTTTTAATCGAGTTGATCAGTAATACAATGTAAGATTACGTTTACAATTCCTCTCAATAAAAAAATATTCTTTTAAAGCAAATTTTTAAGGAATACGTTTTTAATTACTATAATCTCAGAAATAGTGTTTGTATATTTTACTGACTTACTGACTTTCCTTTAATATTATTGAAACTGATCAGTTCAAACTACACATTTGGAGCCCTTTGCAAACTGAAGGCTTGAAGTCTTCT
The DNA here is from genome assembly GCF_001704415.2 of Capra hircus. Taxonomy (NCBI): domain Eukaryota; kingdom Metazoa; phylum Chordata; class Mammalia; order Artiodactyla; family Bovidae; genus Capra; species Capra hircus. The sequence continues at coordinate 42,824,049 of NC_030827.1, forward strand.
TTAGAATGTTGATATACTATTCTCTGAGATACTGCACTATTAATTTCAAGTGCAAATCCCACAGAACTGTTCTATATAGAAATTTTTTAACCCAAGATAATCATCTTCCTATCTGGCTTAATTATTTTTGTTTGAGATTATTTTTGTTTTGTTTGTTTTGTATACACTTTTAAAAGTGTATATGTATTTATATATACCTATATACACAAGTATACATGTACATTATAAACAAACACATATAAAATATGTACATATATGCACACATTCATATATATATAATATTTAGCATAAATTATTTAATAAAAGGTTATCATCTTTCTCTCATGTCTTTATATCCATAGTTTTTTTTAGCCAATAAGTGAATTAATAGAAAAATGACATAAACAATACATTATTAAAGAAATGTGTTTTGTGATTCTATTCTTTATAATGATATACATAGTAAAATGTGATAAAACCTTTTTAAGGGCTTGCAAATTAATTCTTAAACATAAGTATATTTTAAAAATGCAAGACTGTAGGAAAATCATAGTCAATAAGTACCAGTGTTATTTCACTGGATTCTTACCATCACTCAGGGAAGTAGTTATTACTGCTGCTGCTGCTGTTGCTAAGTTGCTTCAGTCATGTCTGACTGTGCGACCCCATAGACCGCAGCCCACCAGACTCCTCTGTCCCTGCGTTTCTCCAGACAAGAACACTGGAGTGGGTTGCCATTTCCTTCTCCAGTGTATGAAAGTGAAGTCGCTCAGTCATGTCCGACTCCTTGCGACCCCATGAACTGTAGCCCACCAGGCCCCTCCGTCCATGGGATTTCCCAGGCAAGAGTACTGGAGTGGGGTGCCATTGCCTTCTCTGAGTTATTACTAATTTTGCTTTGGAGATAGGAAACCCATTAGAAATTAATTTAACCAAGATCACTTGGCTAGTATATAGGTTACTGGATATTTGAACTTAAATATGGGCAAAGCCCTTATTTTTTCATTATATAATGTTGAATTTCATAGGAAAAATTAAATATTTTGGAAGAAAGCCTGTCATTAAAGGACAATTAAAATTATATAATGGTGAATAAGTTATTCATATCTGGAATGGTTTGTAAAGTTTTCATAAAATAGTAAAAATTTGATCATGTCTAAAAAAATTGCTTAGACCATGAAGAAAAGAGTAGTCTTAACATGCAAAATTTGCAAAGTGAGAAGGCATAAAATACATAACAGAGAGACAAGAAGAGCAGAAAAATTTAGCTAGAATGTAAGATCCCAGAGGATCAGTGTTTGAAGACATTGTTGAACACTGATTACAGCCAAATTTGGAGGGACCTGAATTTCAGTTCATGAGGTTTGAATAGTATTTGGCACATAAAAAATAATAAATATTCTTTTTGACTGAATTAATTTATTTATTCTGTAGTCAGTAGGTTGTTAATGGTTTTTAGTGAAGAAGCATGGTTTGATGACAGTGTTGATTCATAATCGTTATTCTGATGACATTATTCAGCATGGACAAAACTGTAAGTCGAGGGATTTCTAAGTATGAGATAATGAAAGATGAATTTAAAATAATGGATGGATAAATAATACATTTAGATATTAGGAATATTAGGAAGTCAATATTCTGAGTCTCTGAAATGGAGTAATTAAATATTTTTATAAAATGTATTGAACACCTACTAGGTGCCAGGTAAATAAAAGGGAAGAGTTACAGCCTGTAACAACCTGTAATTATGTGAAACTATGTGAACTATGGTAAAAGGATACAGGAGCATGAGAAAGAGAGCGTTTAGATGAAATTAAGAGTAATAAGTAAATCAAAAGGGACATATGTATTCAATAGATGCACCTTAAATGAATATTGAGCTTGTTCAAAGGATGTATATTGCAAAGCAGGAAACATTTTCTTTTTAGAAAATATAAAGTTTTCTAGTAAGAAAATCATTGCATTAAGGTGAAAATACTGATAATACAATGATAATGATTTAGTCATTAAGTTGTATCCGACTTTTGTGACCCCGTGGACTGTAGCCCGCCAGGCTTCTCTGTCCATGAGATTCTACAGGCAGGAATACTGGATTGGGTTGCCATTTCCTTCTTCAGGGGATCTTCCCTACCCAGGGATTGAACCCAGGTCTCCTGCATTGCAGGTAGATTCTTTACTGACTCAGCTACAGGGGAAGCCTGTGTATATATAAAATTATAATACAATGTCATTATATATTTAGGCATATGTATGAGTGTGATTATTTCTGGATACTGTGAAATGAGGTTTGTTAACCACTTCTAAATGTTTTGAGGATAATTTGCTCATTTTAAAAAATAATATCAATCTACTTTGGAATGTATTTTTATATATTAATATTTATAATAGTAGGATTAAACATATAGATATTAATATTTAAGTTCATGATTCTTCATATTTGTTTTTAGATTGCTAACTTTCTAGAAAAATAGGGAGACTGAAATTGTCATCAAGCTAACACTGTAAAAAAAAGTTTCAAATGTAATAACATGATGCATTTCATTCAAATGTAGTGCTAGATATGATTAAGAATATTTTTCCTTTCAGGGTAGGAAGTAGCAAAATTTTATCTCTTCTAAAAGTACTTCCTTCTTTTTTGTGTACAAACAGTGAACACCCAAGGAAATGCTTTGTGTGATTCTCAAATGTTAGTGCTCCCTATCTCTAACTGTAAATTTCTGAACTGAATTATGAATGTGACATGGTGATTTTTAGATGATTCCATGCAGTTAATAAACAATTTTACATATAAACTTTTCCCATTTCTGTTGAGAGAATTTAGAATTCCCAGCAAGATTCTGCATTCTCACTCCATAGTCCAAGGCTATTAACCAAGTCAATAGAAATGTGTGAAGAACACTAAAATCTGGCCTAGAAGACTTTTATGCTTTTCTTGTAGAAGTGGCTAAAGTTTCTTTCCCCTTTCATTGTTTAAATTAATAATTAAAGAAAACAAAATGCTGAAATGTATGAAGGGTTGACAGGGGAGTCAAACTGAAGTGTGAAGATGATGGTGGCAATCCTGCCCTATTGGATATGAACCATTTTTGCTCTTTTGAGGTAATGTCAACCCACTCCAGTATTCTTGCCTGGAGAATCCCAGGGATAGGGGAGCCTGGTGGGCTGCCGTCTATGGGGTCGCACAGAGTGGGACACTACTGATGCGACTTAGCAACAGCAGCAGCATATTCCTTTGAATTTTATTTAAAGTGCTTGAACTCTGGCCATTTTTGCTTTATACTGTCTGAGTAAAGCAACTTGATATCAATGAATATAACATGAAGATAGTTAAAGGATGCCCATGATTAATCAATAAATAAAACCATGAAATTAATCATTTTTATTCATCAAGATATTTCTGAAAGTACAATATAAAGCTATTACAGAAAGTGTATTTATAAAAAGTAAGCCTCTTCAACTTTTGGAAAAAAAACCCTTTTCTTAAAATGTTCCACCAGAAATTGCATGGGTAGAATAAGAAGTATCACAAAAAAATCAAATTTGAATGGAATATTAGTAAGGCCAAAAGGAGTAAAGTAATATCCCCCCAAACATGTGATTTCTCTTTTGGAAAAGATTCTAATTTTTGAATCTTAGTAATGTTTTATCTTCAGAGTATGTGGAAAGCTTTACTTTCATTCTTAAAGTAACATAGCTTCAAATATGGATACCAAACTTGAAGACTGCCTGAAAATTAATAGTAAAATGTGAGAGGTACTAGTAAAGACATGAGATTTTTTTCCCCCTCGTATAAACTAATGAATTTGATCCATGGAATATTCACTGAAAGATAAAATTTGAAAACTGAATTGATTCATTCTTTAATTAAACTTTTGTTTATCACGATGTTGTTCAGTTTCTCGGCCGTGTCCGACTCTGCAGCTCCATGGACTGCAGCACATCGGGCTGTCCTTCACGATCCCTCAGAGTTTGCTCAAACTCACGTCCACTGTGTCGATAACACCATCCACCCATCTCACACTCTGTCACTCCCTTCTCCTCTTGCCCTCAAGCTTTCCAGACATCAGGGTTTTCTCCCATCGGTCAGTGCTTTGCGTCAAGTGGCCAAAGTATTGGAGCATCGGCTTCAGCATTAGTCCTTCCAATGAGTATTCAGGGTTGATTTCCTTTAGGATTGACTGGTTTGATCTTTTTGATGTCCAAGGGACTCTCAAGAGTCTTCCACAATTCAAAATCTTCAATTCTTTTGGGCTCAGCCTTCTTTATGGTCCAACTCTCACATCTGTACGTGACGACTGGTAAAACCCTAGCTTTGACGATATGGACCTTTGTCAGCAAAGCAGTGTCTCTGCTTTTGACTGTCTAGGTTTGTCAAGAGTTTGTGATTTCCTGTATAGGATATGGCAGACACAGTGATACTTGGTAGGAATTCAAAACCTTAGATGATCCTCAGACATTGTATGAATGGTACAGTAATAATTTAAAACTTTATTTGATTAAACATTCTCATAAATTAGACAAAACGGTTTATGCTAGTAGACTTCCATGACTGAAGACAGAGCAAAATGCATATTTTACTACAGAGAGATAAAAAAGAGTTTTAGCTGAGCTAATTATATGAACTTATTACAACAAACCTATCTTCTTAGTGAAGACGAGATTCCAAGCCCCGACTGTTGGATTTTTTCCAGGTGTTATTGTTTTATGCTACATTTGGCCACATTGATGGGATTCCTACCTGTGTGTGCTTCTAAAATGGGCTGCAGCTGCTTCTCAGAGTAACATCTTGGCTTAGTTTCCCCGCTTTTCTACTTGAATATGAAACATTATTGGGAGTCCCAAATCCTGGCTATTAATTGCCTCCCCGAAAGTGTGGGGCAATTCTAAATTCTGAATGGTTTGCTTTTAAATTCATTCAGTCACTTTATTTAATTAGTTATTGCTCCTTTTATATAATTTAACCATTTTTTTTCTCCAATACTTCTGTACTATGACACTTAGTACCTAGCATTTTCATTTCCAAGTGTTGAAGGTAAATAGAAGGAAATACATGTTTTTAAAGGGATTAAGCTGATCCACATTTGTGCAAATTTTAAAATTTTATATGGACTTTTCATAAATCATGTCTTCTTGTTTGCATGAAACTTGCCATGTAGAAGTGTAAGACAGGTTGGAAGAAGCTGCTGAATTATAGTTGCTAGTCTGAAATCTGAGAAAGCTCAAATGAATTTGACTAGTTTTCTAAAGGCCTTCATCAGTTTTTTAAAATGGACATCAGAACTGATTTTTAGAAAAGCCATGTGTATCATTTAAAGCCAGTTATTAGAGCAATGTTTTTTTTCTTAACTCATTGGTTTTAAGAGTAACCCATTTTCCTGTGATAAAGTAAATATACAGTAGTTAATATTTGTTCCTATATTAAGATATTTATAAACTGATTTCTAGGTTATAGAAGCTGAAATGGACAAAGAAAATGTGGATTATTCAGATCATTACAAATGTATGCATGTATGTTCTACTCAGTCACTTCCATCATGTCCAACTCTTTGGGACTCTAGGCTGTAGCCCACCAGGCTCCTCTGCACATGGGATTCTCCAGGCAAGAGTTCTGGAGTGGGTTGCCATGCCCTCCTTCAGGAGATCTTTAGGGATTGAATCTGCCTCTCTTAAGTCTCCTGCTTTGACAGGAGGGTTCTTTATCACTGGCACCACCTGGGAAGCCCCACAAAAGCACTTGTGTGCCAAGTCATGTGTGTGATATTGTTGAAAAGATAGAATTTTAAAGGCCAAATTAATTTTGTAATGAGACATTTTTTCTCTTATTGAAAATCTCATAGAAAACTATTTGGCATATTCATTCTGGGAATTCAACATGAGATTAACATTCAAAAGTCAATCCGTGTAATTACTCATATTACCGGGATTAAGGAGAAAAATATATGGATGTTAAAATAGATGCAGAAAAGGTATTTGATAAAGTACAACAACTTTTCACAATGACAACTCTTAGTGGCTGGAAATTGAAGGAAACTTCCTCAACTTGATAAAAGATATCAACAAAATCTCTAGGAAACTTTCTGTTTAAAGATTAAGTATTAAAAGCTGCCCTTTGAGATAAGAATATCACTATCACCCCCCAATCATCATTTTTTCTGGAGATCTTTGCCAGTGCAATGGGGTTAATAAGTAAATGGCAAAAGAATTGGAAGAGAAGAAAAAAATTGTCATTGTTTGCATATGGTAAAATTTAGAAAAATGAATAAAAATAGTTGGTAAATTCAGCAATGTTTCTGTATATAGTATTAACATAAACATTAAATTCATTTCTAAGATAAGAAAATTTGGATAATATTAGTTGTATGCTTATAACTTTTAAAATACCTTTCAGTTCAGTTCAGTTCAGTCACTCAGTTAGACTCTGCGACCCCATGGACTGCAACACACCAGGCCTCCATGTCCATCACCAACTCCCAGAGCTTACTCAAACGCATGTCCATTGAGTCAGTGATGCCATCTAGTCATCTCATCTTCTGTCATCCCCTTCTCCTTCTGCCTTCAATCTTTCCCAGCAACAGGATGTTTTCTAGTGAGTCAGTTCTTTGCATCAGGTGGCCAAAGTATTGGAGTTTCAGCTTCAAAATTAGTCCTTCCAATGAATATTCAGGATTGATTTCTTTAGGATGGACTGGTTGGATCTCCTTGCAGTCCAAGGGACTCTCAAGAGTCTTCTCCAACACCACAGTTCAAAAGCATTAATTCTTCAGTGCTCACCTTTCTTTATAGTCCAACTCTCACATTCATACATGACTATTAGAAAAACCATAGCTTTGACTAGACAGACCTTTGTTGGCAAAGTAATATCTCTGCTTTTTAATATGCTCTCTAGGTTGATCATAGCTTTTCTTCTAAGGAGAAAGCGTCTTTTAACTTCATGGCTGCGATCACCATCTGCAGTGATTTTGGAGCCCAAGAAAATAAAGTCTGTCACTTTTTCCATTGTTTCCCCATGTATTTGCCATGAAGTCTTGGGACCAGATGTCATGATGTTAGTTCTGAATGTTGAGTTTTATGTCAGCTTTTTCACTCTCCTCTTTCACTTTCATCAAGAGGTTCTTTAGTTCTTTACTTTCTGCCGTAAGGGTGTTGTCATCTGCGTACCTGAAGTTAATATTTCTCCTGCTGACTTTGATTCCAGCTTGTGCTTCATCCAGCCCAGCATTTCACATGATGTACTCTGCATATAAGTTAAATAAATAAAATACCTTTAAAATACATCAAATACCCAGGAATAAATTTGACATAAGACCCAGGTGGTGCTAGTGGTAAAGAACCCACCTGCCAATGCCAGAGACATGAGGGAATGGGGTTTGATCCATGGGCAGGGAAGGTCCCCTGTGGGAAGGCATGGCAACCCATTCCAATATTCCTGACTGGAGAATCCCCTGGACAGAGGAACCTGTCGAGCCATAGTCCAAAGTGTTGAACAAAGTCTGATATGACTGATGCAATTTAGCATGCATGCGAACTCTCTAAAAAAAACTACTAGACATGAGCGAAATTAGAGAAGACTTAATAAATTGAGAGAGATACTATATCCACGGTTTGCAAGATTCAATATTGTAATAATATCAAGTACACCCTAACTGACCTACACATTTAATGGAATTCCAATCAAAAATCTCAACAATTTTTGGTTGAAACTGAAAAGCTGAATCTATATTATACATGGGAAACCAAAGGACTAAGCATATAAATGACAGTTGTGAAAAATAATAAAGTAGGCTATCTGACATTGCTAAATATCTAGACTTATACAAATCCAATAATTTATTCAGAATTTAATGAAGTAAAACTAGATAAATAAAGCAACACAGAGAAAGAGCCTCATTACAGTTACTTGAATTATAATAAATTTCCCCATTGGTGCAGTAGGAAAAAGGTGCTCTTTTCAGTAAATGGTTCTTGGTCAACTGGGCATCATATGGAAAATAAAAATTTATACTGAGGCTTCAAATTAAAACAGAAATCATGTCTCTATCAACTATATATATAAATGGAAAGGTAAAACCATATGTCTTCTGAAAGTTAACAAAGGAGAAGGTCTATAATGTGGGAGTTGGTAAATACTTATTGAGTTGGCTGCCAAAACCCTTTGCTATAAAAGTAAGACTTCTAGAGTGGACCTTATTAAAACTGATTGCTTATGTTAATTAAAAGTTACTGGTAAGAAAGAGAAAAGACAAACCAGAGTGGAATAATATGCTGATAATACTAAAAAAGGACTCATATCAGGAGTATGCAAAGAGTTTCTTAAAATCATTAAGGAAAATTCAGGTAAGTCAATTTAACAGTAATGGGAAAAATTATTGACAAGGTATTTTGCAAAAGAAGATATTCAGATGTCCAATATGTATATACTAATTTACTCAACATCATTTGTCATCAGAAAATCAAATTAAACTCTAATGAGGTGATATGAAAAATGAAACCAAATGAATTAACTTAAAATGAAGCTAGAAATTTTAGAAGCTGAAAATGAAGATTGTTGATGAGGATATTGAGCATCTAGAACTCTTCCATTCAGGTGGTAGTTATATAAAACAAGCCAGGCACTTGGGAAAGCTGAATAGAAATGTCTACTAAAGCAGAACATTTGGGTGCACAAATTCTGTGACCCAGCAATTCTACCTTAGGTGTATACCTAACAGAAATGAAAACCTGCATGCACTTGCTGATATGTACAAGAATGTTTTTAAGAGCAGCCTAAATTCTGGTGTGACCAAATCAGTTGTGGCATATTCACACAAAGTGATGGGAAACAGTAATTCCAGTGGAGGCACTGAGCTGTGGATGAATTTCATAAAAATAATGGAGCAAAAGAAGAGTCATAAAAAACTAGGCACGGTAGAGATCTGTTTCCATATAGGTCAAAAGCAGGTAGACAGATGGTTGTAGAAGGTAACCTCCTAATTACTTTTCAGAAGTAATGTTAGTAGTTTGAGCAGACAGAAAGGAGATTTCTGTGATGCTGGTATTGTTCCATTTATTCATGAGTGGTGGGTTACATGGGTATGCTCACTTTATAACCCTTTATCAAGCTAAACATGAATTTTTCTCACTTTTTAATGTGAGCAAAAAACTTCAATAGAAATTTTATTTTATTAAAAAATATATAGATATTTGTCATTTCCTTAAAGAAAATGTCACTGATATTATTTCTTTAAAATAAATTTAAATTTTGAAATATATATATTTTAAATCAGAGAGCTGGCATTCCCTGGTTAAACATCAGATTTGTGGAGAGGGATATGTGAATTATTTGTGGATAAATAGGATCTTTAGTTTGTACAACTTAAAGCAATTTCTCTAATGCTAGACACAATTCTACTCCTTGTTCACAGATGCTGAAATAAAACCATAAATGGGTTAAGCAGCTTACTAATCATCACGACCAGAGGAACATGAAATAGAAGACAGAATTATTAAAATTCTGACAACATTGTCTATTCAGTCAGAAACTGTCAGCAGGTTCTTTTATCATTTTAATTGGTATTACATTATTTTTTGCAAGTTCTGATTTTAAAGGAGACAATGGATACTAGATGATTCTCCCATGTATGAGAGCAAAGTTCCATACGTCAATCTGTAGGCATTTTGCAGTTGGTAAATTGATGATCCTTTTAGAACTGCTTCTGGTTTCGAACTCCAGAAAATGACCATGCAATATCGCATTACCAGGAGCACTGCAAAAAGGCCCTTCTCTCTTCAGCATGGCTTGTCCTCAGTATTCTGTAGCTGTTCTGTGCTGTGCTCTTTATGTGTTTTTAATTATTGTTGTTTACGATGATGATGTTTTAATTGTTAATATAGTACCCTGAGCATCTTGGTGGAAGCTTTGTAATGATTAAAAAATATTATTATACTAGTTCCTGGAAAGTAAAGAAGTCATCAGGGCTTCTTCAAGTTCTCGCGGGAACCAACTGAACCAAGAATCAGCATACTTCCTGTGGGGAGGTAGGAGGTGAGCTTAAAAAGCACATTTTTGCTGCCTCCTGCTGCTCCCACTGCCTTTGTGACTAACAGGGTTTACTTATTTGTTTTGTTTTGTTTAATTTGATCACTCCCAGTGTCAACCCTGTTCTCCCCACGCCCTTGGTAACATTTTCGAAGCTTGAGAAGTATACAGAGCGTACACAACGCACATAACACAAAACATGACCACATGTATGTTGTCAGTAGTGACATTTCTTTTTGATGGGTGTTGTAACTGTATGCCGTGTCTGTAACTATTATTTCTATGAAAATAATTTAGTTTTTAACTTATTTACTGGATAAAAGAGATCTACAAAATTTTGAGTATTTATATGTTGTGATTTGCTCACTACCTTTTACTGCTACATCATAATAGTTTTCACTGCTATGAAAGTAATAGTAAGCAAAATTTTCTTTCTTTGAAAGAAAGCACCAAAGTTCATTGGTGCTTTTTGTTCATGCTTTTTTTTCTGGTAGATAAAAGAGTACCTGTTGTCCTATGGAAAGCATGAGGAGGGATTATATTCTTTCAAATGCCTTTCTGTGTTTTCTATGAAAATTCAGGCATTATTTAATGGTTTCATTTGACAATATAGGTCAAATAATTCTTGTGTTCCTTCTCTTATTAAACAAGTGGCCATGCATTAGGTATTCTCATCTATAGATCAAAACCCTTATTCTTAAGACTGGATTAAAAAACATCTGCAATAAAGATAAGTTCTATTTTAAATTCTACCTAATATTTATTTATTGATTTTATTTTTTAGAGGAAGGAGAATATGAACTATTCCAACTGATTAATTGCCATAAACTTCAGGAAGATGAGCATATGAAAGAGAATTTCATGCTTTTTAAAGAGATTTTATACAAGTAATCACATCAATCTTACCTGGAGAATCCTATGAATCAGCTAACAAAAGTTCTGTTACTAGTCTTTGCGTGTTTGACAAACTAAGAATGACTTACTTCTATTAATAATTACTTTGAAAACAAAGAAAGATACCACAAATGGAATTTACGTATCTGAAACCATGAAAATCATCAAAAGCTTTTTTATAGAAAATATTTGCAGCTAATGCTATAGTGCTACAATTTTATTTTGAACTTGTTTGAAGGATTAAAGATGAGGGACTGTAGTACCAAGATGCATTTCACAGAGAATATTTAATGCATATTTTAAAAATTTTATATTGATTACATAATTTGAAAATATGCTTTTTAAAATAATATCTTCAAAGGAGAACAACATATACAAAAATTAATCCCCTAAATATAATTTCATGGGTAAAATGTACAAAATGTATATATTTCATTGACTTTCTTATAAAGTCAAGATAGTGATTTACTATTCACTGAATATATTGATTTTACTATATTCTAACAGGAGCTAAAACACAACCTAACGTGAGAAGACTGCAAATTTCTAGAAGAGACACTAGGAAACAAATATTTTTCCTTATTTTCTTGATTGATACATTTTGCGAGCTATGGATTCACTTTTCATTTCTGGATAGAAAGAAGGGTAAAGTTCTGGAGAGCTCAATGAATATCCTGTTTTGTCCATTATTCAATATATTCAGAGTTTTAGTTTAATGGTACACATTTTAGCTGCATTTGATATTTTTTTAGCAGTGCACCAGGAATTCTTGAGCTGTAGAATGACCATTCCCTACTCCCAAGTGGATCTGACCCCTTCCCTTTTTTCCTGCTATATCTCTTTTTACAGTATCTATCATATGTTATGCACATTAGTTCACATATTTATCTCTCTCTATTAGATTGAAACGTGAATAAGCTATATCTTCGTAGCTCCAGGTCTTTTCCAGTGCCTCACCACAAACGTGTGTTCAGTAACTGATTTTTAAATGATTACCTGACTGAATAAATGCTTTAGCAAACCATACCTCATTGACCTAGAGATGTGTACATAATATCTTAGTGCTAATTTGGGAAGCTATTTTAGAGGACTATCCAAGAACTAAGTATAATCAATTACTTTTGGGTAGTTGGAATGCAACTCAGAAAGCAATGCTGTCCAGATAATAAGTTACTGAGAGCACTTACCCAACGCCAATTGCAAATTAATGAACCGCGGTACATTTTGGCTGTGAGTGTGTCAAATTGGGAGTAACTGTGCTTAGAACCACAGAGGTTTAACAAATGGAGATTCTGCATGAGGTTTGCAAAAGTGAACAATGGCTGTACAATATGCTGACACTTATGAAAATATTTATCAGCACAAATATAAGAAATGTCAAGTGTGTTATGGATTGGTGTTGGTCATAGGTAGTGACTATACACAGTGATGCAGAAAATCCGGGAAGCTTTCATGAGAAGAGCATCTTGATTCAACCAAGATAGAGTCATCTCCTCCAGCTGAGAGTTTTACCAATTGTGCAGTACTAAGACACTAGACTTCATGTAAGTACTTTATTATACACACACATGTTTTCCACTAACACTTCAACTAATTATACTCTTGTTTTGGAACTTTGATTATGACATGGGAGGTTTTTCCATGACCCTGAAGATGCAATTTTAATATTTCTCTTTTCTATAGTAAGCCAGTTACTTCTTTTACAATTTTACATAGCAGTTAAAGGAACAATTAATTAGGGTAGCGGTTAGTAGAAGAGGAGTCCGAAATAATCATGCTGCTCTTTGGAAGCAGAGCTGCAGCACATCACAGTGGGCGCAGGATCAACGCTGCTGCACACCAAGCTTTAACGGGCGTTGTGGGTATATGGCAGTTGGATTAGGGCTGGCTGTTCGGCCATTTGGAAATACGCCTGTTCCTTACAGTATTGCTCTTTTGGCAGAAACTATCAGAGCTTCTTTCCAAGTTTGCATCTGGTCAGGGACAGGACTCTGCTTCTTTATCCTTTATGCTTTGTCTCTCCATGACCCATTATCACACTCCGGATAAATGGTCTCTCTAGGTTCTGTGATCTGAACCCTTGACTGCCTAGGACAGAAAATGAATGTCAGAACTGAACTTAGCTCCTAATGTCTCTACCTTATACATTAAATTCTCTCACAGTTTTCTGATAACAAATTATGCAACATATGTATACATATATATATATATATATATAAAATACACAGGCTGATGAAAATAGTGGTAATAGGGAGAAATTACACAGATCAGACATAAAACCCCAGCCACTTTCAATTCCCTGCACTGGTGTATTTCTTTTCATTCTCATTTTGGATACTTTTCCTACATTTCATTTCACTTTTTGACTTTGGCAAGCACACAAATTCAGCTGTATTTTTTCCTTTGACCTTACTAAGAATGAATAGCAACTTCCTATTCAAATGAAAGCAGAATTTCTAAATACAGGCATTGAAGTCAGTTATGAACACATAAAAGTAGAATCAAATGAACAAAGTACTAATAAAAAAGTATAAAACAGGAAAAGAGGATGGAAAATCTTGCAGAATTAATGAAACAGAACTTGAAAGCATATGATAAGTGCTATTAGCAGGTTCACTGTTAAGTAACATTTCTCCTCATCTCTGTTAGGTCTGCACATGCTCAGTTTACCCTAGTTATCACGGCAAGCTGATTAAGAGTTCTGAAACCCCATCCATCATCAAACCGTCTCAACATATTATTAAAACAGAAAAACTCATTCTCCAAGCAAACAATAAAACAAAATGTAACAACTTCATGCTGTGTCTATACAACACAGAATGAAATGGAAATTGCTCACTCTCCACTTACTTTGGTCCATATGTATAACTAAGTATGAGAGCTGGAGCCACATTTTTACTTTGTGGCCTACAGGAACCTGAATGGTTGTCATCTTGGTCAGATCAGAAGACCATGTCAGTTTTGTTCCTTCTGGTTTTGGCCCAATTATATATTTCAGAGAGAACTCAGCCTGTTAAATACATTTTCTTCCACTTTTTATAAAATTACATTGCCCCACAAACTAATACAATAAAGGAAAACTAGGTATGTTTAATGAAAGGAATATAAAGAACTCAATATTATTAAGAAATTTTAGGTTGACAGCCAAAAAGATGGAGAAGCATTAGGAAGCATTTAGGAATCTATTTTCTGCATGTCCATTTATCGTTCATTCAGAAAACACGGATGATGCTAGGTACCTGCCAGATACTTCTGATTCAGAAAGCATAGACATCACTTTGCCAACAAAGGCCCCAGTAGTCATGTACAGATGTGAAAGTTGGACCATAAAGAAGGCTGAGTCCTGAAGAATTGATGCTTTAGAATAGTTCTGCTGAAAAAGACTCTTAAGAGTCCCTTGGACAGCAAGGAGATCAAACCAATCAATCTTAAGGGAAAACAAGCCTGAATATTGACTGGAAGGACTGATGCTGAAGCTGAAGCTCCAATACTTTGGTCATCTGATGGGAAGAGCTGACTCACTGGAAAAGACCCTAATGCTGGGAAAGATCGAAGGCAAAAGGAGAAGGGACGGCAGAGGATGACATCATTAGATAGCATCACTGATTCAATGGACATGAATCTGAGCCAAATCTGGGAGACAGTGAAGGTCAGGAAGTCTGGCATGCTGCAATCCATGGTGTCACAAAGAGTTGGATTCAAATTAGCAATTGAACAACAACAATAATGCCTTCTATCAGGAAGATTAAAATCCAAAGAGAAAGAGAGATATAAGAAGTGATTGCTCAAAATAGAATGTGGAAAAATAATGTATGGATTATAAGCTACTGCAGGTGAAATGGGAATAGGTGTAGGAGTCAGAAAAGGTTTCTTACTGAAGTTAATAATGATCAGTCAGTTCAGTTGCTCAGTTGTGTCTGAATTTTTGTGACCCCGTGAATTGCAGCACCCCAGGCCTCCCTGTCCATCACCACCTCCCGGAGTTCACCCAAACTTATGTCCATCAAGTCAGTGCTGACATCCAGCCATCTCATCCTTCGTCGTCCCCCTCTCCTCCTGCCCCCAATCCCTCCCAGCATCAGAGTCTTTTCCAATGAGTCAACTCTTCGCATGAGGTGGCCAAAGTACTGGAGTTTCAGCTTTAGCATAAGTCCTTCCAAAGACCACCCAAGAGAGATCTCGTTTAGAATGGTTGGATCTCCTTGTGGTCCAAGGGACTCTCAAGAGTCTTCTCCAACACCACAGATCAAAAGCATCAATTCTTCAGCACTCAGCTTTCTTCACAGTCCAACTCTCACATCCATACATGACCACAGGAAAAACCATAGCCTTGACAAGATGGACATTTGTTGGCAAAGTAATGTCTCTGCTTTTTAATATGCTGTCTACGCTGGTCATAACTTTGCTTCCAAGGAGTAAGCGTCTTTTAATTCCATGGCTGTAGTCACCATCTGCAGGGATTTGGAGGCCCCCAAAATAAAGTCTGCCACTGTTTCCACTGTTTCCCCATCTTTTTCCCACGAAGTGATGGGACCAGATGCCATGATCTTTGTTTTCTGAATGTTGAGCTTTAAGCCAACTTTTTCACTCTCCTCTTTCACTTTCATCAAGAGGCTTTTTAGTTCCTCTTCACTTTCTGCCATGAAGGCGGTGTCATCTGCATATCTGAGGTTCTTGATATTTCTTCTGGCAATCTTGATTCCAGCTTGTGCTTCTTCCAGCCCAGAGTTTCTCATGATGTACCCTGCATATAAGTTAAATAAGCAGGGTGACAATATACAAGCTTGACATACTCCTTTTTCTATTTGGAACCAGTCTGTTGTTCCATGTCCAGTTCTAACTGTTGCTTCCTGACCTGCATATTTGTTTCTCAAGAGGGAGGTCAGGTGGTCTGGTATTCCCATCTCTTTCAGAATTTTCCACAGTTCATTGTGATCCACACAGTCAAAGTCTTTGGCATAGTCAATAAAGCAGAAATAGATGCTTTTCGGGAACTCTCTTGCTTTTTCGATGATCCAGCAGATGTTGGCAATTTCATCTCTAGTTCTTCTGCCTTTCTAAAACCAACTTGAACATCTGGAAGTTCACAGTTCACATATTGCTGAAGCCTGGCTTGGAGAATTTTGAGCATTAGTTTACTAGCGTGTGAGGTGAGTGCAGTTATGCAGTTGTTTGAGCATTCTTAGGCATTGCCTTTCTTTGGAATTGGAATGAACACTGACCTTTTCCAGTCCTGTGGCCCCTCTGAGTTTTCCAAATTTGCTGGCATATTGAGTGCAGCACTTTCACAGCATCATCTTTCAGGATTTGAAACAGTTCAACTGGAATTCCATCACCTCCACTAGGTTGTTCGTAGTGATGCTTTCTAAGGCCCACTTGACTTCACATTTCAGGATATCTGGCTCTAGATGAGTGATCACACCATTGTGATTATTTGGTTGTGAAGATCTTTTTTGTACAGTTCTGTGTATTTTGCCACCTCTTCTTAATATCTTCTGCTTCTGTTAGGTCCATACCATTTCTGTCCTTTATTGAGCCCATCTTTGCATGAAATTTTCCTTGGTATCTCTAATTTTCTTGAAGAGATCTCTAGTCTTTCCCATTCTGTTCTTTTCCTCTATTTCTTTGCATTGATTTTTGAAGAAGGCTTTCTTATCTCCTCTTGCTATTCTTTGGAACTCTGTATTCAGATGCTTATATCTTTCCATTTATCCTTTGCTTTTCCCTTCTCTTCTTTTCACAGCTATTTATAAGGCCTCCTCAGACAACCATTTTTTTTTTTGCATTTCTTTTCCATGGGGATGGTCTTGATCCCTGTCTCCTGTACAGTGTCATGAACCTCTGTCCATAGTTCAGGCACTCTATCTATCAGATCTAGTCCCTTAAATCTATTTCTCACTTCCACTGTATAAGGGATTTGATTTAGGTCATACCTGAATGGTCTAGTGGTTTTCCTTACTTTATTCAATTTAAGTCTGAATTTGGCAATAAGGAGCTCATGATCTGAGCCACAGTCAGCTCCTGGTCTTGTTTTTGCTGACTGTATAGAGCTTCTCCATCTTTGGCTGCAAAGAATATAATCAATCTCATTTTGCTGTTGACCACCTGGTGATGTCCATGTGTAGAGTCTTCTCTTGTGTTGTTGGAAGAGTGTGTTTGCTATGACCAGTGTGTCAGTGTGTATTAGCCTTTGCCCCGCTTCATTCTGTATTCCAAGGCCAAATTTGCCTGTTACTCCAGGTGTTTCTTGACTTCTTACTTTTGCATTCCAGTCCCCTATAATGAAAAGGACATCTTTTTTGGGTGTTAATTCTAAAAGGTCTTGTAGATCTTCATGGAACTTTTCAGCTTCTTCAGCGTTACTGGTTGGGGCATAGACTTGGATTACTGTGATATTGAATTGTTTGCCTTGGAAACGAACAGAGATCATTGTGTTGTTTTTGAGATTGCATCCAAGTACTGCATTTCAGACTCTTTTGTTGACCATGATGGCAACTCCATTTCTTCTGAGGGTTTCCTGCCCACAGTAGTAAATATAATGGTCATCTGAGTTAAATTCACCCATTCCAGTCTATTTTAGTTTGCTGATTCCTAGAATGTCAGTGTTCACTCTTGCCATCTCCTGTGTGACTACTTCCAATTTGCCCTGACTTATGGTCCTGAATTCCAGGTTCCTATGCAATATTGCTCTTTATAGAACTGGACCTTGCTTCTATTACCAGTTACATCCACAGCTGGGTATTATTTTTGCTTTGGCTCCATCCCTTCATTCTTTCTGGAGTTATTTCTCCACTGATCTCCAGTAGCATCTTGGGCACCTACAGACCTGGAGAGTTCCTCTTTCAGGATCCTATCATTTTGCCTTTTCATACTGTTCATGGAGTTCTCAAGGCAAGAATACTGAAGTGGTTTGCCATTCCCTTCTCCAGTTGACCACATTCTGTCAGACCTCTCCACCATGTCCCGTCCATCTTGGGTGGCCCCACATGGCATGGCTTGGTTTCATTGAGTTAGACAAGGTTGTGGTCCGTGTGATTAGATTGACTAGTTTTCTGTAATTATGGTTTGTGTGTCTACCTTCTGGTGTCCTCTCACAAAACCTACTGTCTTACTTAGGTTTCTCTTACCTTGGACGTGAGGTATCTCTTCAGGGCTGCTCCAGCAAAGCGCAGCTGCTGCTCCCTACCTTGGATGAGGGGTGTCTCCTCACAGCCGCCCCTTCAACCTTGAACGTGGAGTAGCTCCTCTTGACTCTCCTGCACCCGCACAGCCACCGCTCCTTGGACACTCCTTAATAATGATAATGATCATGTATACTCACTATGTGCTAGGCACTAGATTTAACTCTTTTTGTCCATTAACTCATTTAACCTCTAGCGAAATTTTGAGAGAGATACTGTCAGTATACTCATTTCACATATGAGTAAACATGTTCGGAGAGTCCTTTCCCCAAAGCCCCTAAGTAGAAAAACAGATTAAAATCTAGGTTTGTCTGATTCACAGCTGAGGGGTCTTAATCTCTAGGCTTTAGTTTAAACTACTGAAAGATGATGCTGCTGCTTCTAAGTCGCTTCAGTCATGTCCGATTTTGTGTGACCCCATAGATGGTAGCCCACCAGGCTCCCTTGTCCTGGGATTCTCCAAGCAAGGTAATTAGAATGGGTTGCCAGTTTTTTCTCCAATGTATGAAAGTGAAAAGCGAAAGTGAAATTGTTCAGTATTGTCGGACCCTTAGCAACCCCATTGGAGAAGGAAATGGCAACCCACTCCAGTAGTCTTGCCTGGCAAATCCCATGGACGGAGGAGCCTAGTAGGCTGCCGTCTCTAGGGTCGCACAGAGTCGGACACAACTGAAGTGACTTAGCAGCAGTAGCAACCCCATGGACTGCAGCCTACCAGGCTCCTCCATCCATGGGATTCAAGAGTACTGGAGTGGGTTGCCATTTCCTTCTCTGACTGAAAGATGACCTATACAATTAACCTTCTATTAGGAATTGCAGTTGTAAGTATATACATTAGGGGTTGTTTATTTACATGCATAAAGGAGTTAAGACAAAAAAGTTTACTGTAGCAATGAGTTTTGTTTTTCTTAAAGTCTTGTAATTAGCTGATTGTCCTCTAATGATGGTATATTTTAAAAAATTCATAGGCATTTATAAAGAATGTTGTGGAATACTGAGAGACGAATCAGCCCATTTGGACTAAAAACCCAGCTCTGCTGTTTCCCTGCAGTGTGAACTTGGAAAAATAGCTAAACTTTTCTGTGACTTTATTTTCTCATCTGTTAAATGGAGATGTTAAGAGTATCTACTCATTTGTGAAAATGAAAGGAAACAATACAAGTAAACCATCGAGTGCCTTGCATTTACTAAGTGTTCAGTAAATATCAGCTAGTGTTATGTAATGGACCTTCTGCATAGTTAAAAGGAATGGTTCAGTCAGTCAGTTAAGTCACTCAGTTGTGTCCGACTCTTTGCGACCTCATGAATCGCAGCACACCAGGCCTCCCTTTCCATCACCAACTCCCGGAGTTCACTCAGACTCACGTCCATCGAGTCTGTGATGCCATCCAGCCATCTCATCTTTTGTCGTCCCCTTCTCCTCTTGCCCCCAATCCCTCCCAGCATCAAAGTCTTTTCCAATGAGTCAACTCTTTGCATGAGGTGGCCAAAGTACTGAAGCTTCAGCTTTAGCATAAGTCCTTCCAAAGAAATCCCAGGGCCGATCTCCTTCAAAATGGACTGGTTGGATCTCCTTGCAGTCCAAGGGACTCTCAAGAGTCTTCTCCAACATCACAGTTCAAAAGCATCAATTCTTGGCGCTCAGCTTTCTTCACAGTCCAACTCTCACAGCCATACATGACCAGAGGAAAAACCATAGCCTTGACTAGACGGACCTTAGTCGGCAAAGTAATGTCTCTCCTTTTGAATATACTATCTAGGTTGGTCATAACTTTTCTTCCAAGGAGTAAGCATCTCTTAATTCCATGGCTGCAGTCACCATCTGCAGTGATTTTTGGAGCCCCCCAAAATAAAGTCTGACACTGTTTCCACTGTTTCCCCATCTATTTCCCATGAAGTGATGGGACTGGATGCCATGATCTTTGCTTTCTGAATGTTGAGCTTTAAGCCAGCTTTTTCGCCCTCCTCTTTCACTTTCATCAAGAGGCTTTTGAGTTCCTCTTCACTTTCTGCCATAAGGGTGGTGTCATCTGCATATCTGAGGTTATTGATATTTCTCCTGGCAAACTTGACCTTCTACATAGTTAAAAGGAATGGTTATATGTACCCCAAATGGAAAGTTCCCAAAGACATATTACTGAGCATAAGCAAGCAAGTTGCAGACAGTTGATATAACATGATAATATTTATAAACTATATATTTTTTATAGATTTATATAATGTATATAATCACATTTTTAAAATACGCCTGACAAAGTTTCTCTCTCTCTCTCTCTCTCACACACACACACAAATAGTCTTTCAAAGCACTGATACAGCTATCATAACTGTGTAAGTCTTTACTGACTGTGTTTACACATGTTGGTCAGGGAAAAGAATGACTTGAGTGAGGGAGGGGGGAGGTATACTTGTTAAAGTGCCACCTTTCATTTGCTTTGACACAAACATGTACATATATGAATATGTGTATGCCTTTCCAAAACTGGAGAAAAACCAAGTTTTGTTGTTCCATTGAGAACAAAAATACGTTTTGGAAACATTTCAAATGTACTCCTGCCAAATATGGCTTTCATCCTATTTTCAAACAAATATTGATGTCTTTTGCTAGCAGGATTTCTTTTAAAAAGTAATGAAGTATAAATATTTTCCTATCACTAAAATGATGTGCCTCTTTGGGAGATATTTGGATTTTCTTAATTTCTTTGGGATTTCTTAGTATTCGTGATTTTGAAGGGTATTTTTGAGAAATGGCACTGCTTTTTAAAATCCTTTTCATCTCTGAGAGAATGATTGCAACCATCACTTGCTTTATGCCCAGATGTATATTCTCTATTTTCCTCTTTGTTATTAGAGCTAAGCCACATTCTGTTTAAGGCTTCCCTGGTGGCTCAGACATTAAAGAATCTGCCTGCAATGCAGGAGACTCATTGGGTCTGGAAGATCTGGGTCTGGAAGATCTCATGGAGACAGGAATAACTACCCACTCCAGTATTCTTGCCTGCAGAATTCCATGGACAGAGGAGCCTGGTGGGCTAGAGTTCATGGGATAACAAAGAGTCAAACACAACTAAGCAACTAACACTTTAACTTTTGTGTACTGATTGCTTCTGTAGGAGGGCATGGCTGACCTTAAACTAGTAATTTTTGTGCATTATTTCTCAAGTTATGTCAATCACTCTGCTTATACCACTAGAACAGTTTCAACAAGGCTTGTGTAAAGCATAGATTCTCTAGAAGTGTAGTAAATGACCAAGTTACTGGAATATCAGGAGGAAGTAAGATTTCTGGGAAAAACAAAGCTCTGGTATTATCTAAATTTTAGAGAGTCAGGAAAACAAATATCTGTTTTGATGCTAGATCCATGATATTTTTGGTAAGGAATGAGGAATTCTCTTTTTGATTATCTTCAATTTATTTTTCATAGTTTTGAAATTGTCTATTTTGGCAGAGAATGTGAACATGCGTGTATACACCAATATGAATTCATGTCACATATCTTTCTATCACCATGTATCTCATCTAATCTATCAACAGTGCCAAGTATAGCAATTTTTAAAAGGTAGAGAGTACATTCCTTTTAAATTTAAAACTTGACAGTTTATTTTTAAAAGAGAGTAACTGTTTTTCAAGAAAGTACTTCCAACCAGAAAGTATGTAGTATGTCTAGAGCATTTAGGACATTGTTTTATTATTTGAGAGTTATTAGCTATCTGAGATCCTAGATAACAAGTGAATAAAATATTCAACTTACATAGTATAACTAATAAAATAAGTGTGCACTTATTTGTAGTTTACATAGCTCTTTCTCATTTCTATTCTTTTTATCTTTATGCAAAACTTTATAAAATCACTCAAATGCTTTTATTTTATCAGAACAAATGGATTATCTTTTTCAAAGATTATCAAACTATCAAAATTCCATGTCATTTTCCCCCAAGACTCTAATATTTGTGATCAATGAAGAAAAATGTTAAAATTAAATAACTGCTTTTTTCATTTGTTTGTTTTGTTTTAGTGATAAACTGCTATGAGCAGAAGCCTTTTGTCATTCAGTCGCTCAGTCATGTCTGACTCTCTGTGACCCCATGGACTGCAGCACGCCAGGCCTCCTTGTCCTTCACCATCTCCTGGAGCTTGCTCGAACTCTGCCCATAGTTAATCAGGCACTCTGTCTATCAGATCTAGTACCTTAAATCTATTTGGCTATGTTACTTTGTTTCTTTTTTTCCCCTACTTCCTAGGCTGCTCTTTGGGTGGGCGTCTTCTCTCTTTTTTTATATCTGTACTCCTAATGGATGTGGGTGTTTTCCTTGATTGGCAGTTACTTTCACCTTGAAGGCTAAGCATGAACCTATGAAAATGAGAGATAAAATCATTTTCTCAGAGTGGCTATTACTAAAGTACTTAAGCTGAAAGTCCAAAAATAGGTTACCCAGTTTTCTACATGATCCCACCTAGATTCTGATGACAAGCGTGCAAGCAGATATGGTTAGTCAGTTAGTGTTAGTTGCTCAGTTGTGTCTGACTCTTTGTGACACATGGACACTATCTATGGAATTTTCCAGGCAAGAGTACTGGAGTGGGTTGCCATTTTCTTCTCTAGGGGATAGTCTTGACCTAGGGATTGGACCCAGGTCTCCTGCATTGCAGACAGATTCTTTACTGTCTGAGCCACTAGGACAGCATGCTGCAACCAATAAGGGAGTATATTTGACTCATGAATACTTCAGACCTAGCAAAGATTGCATTGAGAACTGGTAAAGAATATGACTCATAATGGGAACTCTATTTGTATCTTTTGTCTTCATAAAGGATTCAAAGGAAATTACTCACCATACTATTTACTGAAAGTGTTTGTGTCTTGTCTAAGGCTGTGTCTATACAACTGAACATGATTAGATTATATTATTTTCTGCTGTACTAATGCCAATATTAATGGCAGTGTGGATTTCTTCATGGTCGATTTGATAATTTCTTTGGAGATGGGCCATTCTTATAAAATAATAACAAGCGACTGGAATCAATTGCACTGTATTGACAAGGTTTATTGTCTTTTCTGAAACCACTTGAAAAGAAGTACCTGTGAATTTCACTCAGAAAACTGACTTTGGTTACAAAAGTCCTAATGCTCTATGAGTCTCCCTCTAGAAACTTATCTTTAGGAGCATGGTTTATGAATAACGTGAATAGGGTATTACATGTATAGCAGAGATTCAGGAAAAAATGGAAAGATTTCAAAGAATAAAAGTAACAAAAAGAGACCAATCATATGAAATGATAATCTCAAATAAGTTATAACTGAGATAATTTGGAGTATTTAGGCAATTTGTTGTCTCTATAATTTAATGCTGAGCTGTATGAACACTGCACTTCAATAGAAATTAGAACAGCCTGATGAGATTCCATCAAAGAAATAGAAGATGCAGGTAAAATTACTAATCTCAAGCTTTTATGCACAGATGAATATGGCAATAAGAAAAAAAAACTAGTATAAAAAAACTGAAGGAAAGGCTGAAGCTTTCTGTGCATCTATAGAAATAATACATGCATTGATGCAATACATATGAAGATTGATTAATTTTTACTAAGCAATTTGGTGTTTTAATTGTGCTCAATTTATGATTGGGAATATGTTATCTAAAAAAAAAAAAAATCAATTGTAACTTCCCTAATGCCTCCATAGACTGATTTATCCAGGGTTCTCTATATAACAACTTAGAGATAACGATTGAATCATAAAGTGATTTATAGCAATTTAACCTCTTATAAATTCTTGAGGACTTCAAAGAGCTAAGAAAAATAAAATTATAGAACAAGAGAATATATGGATTAAAGGAAAGATACAAACACAGCAAAATAAAGACATGAAGGTCTCTACATTCTTTTAAGATTTGATGAAACTAAACACTTTAACTCAGTAGCTTACTCAGCAATCATGTTGCCATAGGAACTGAAGGATGCTAGGCCTGATTCTAAGAGATGCCTGATACTAAGAGATGGATAGTCCTCTGATGGGAAACTCTGGACTGAGGATTCAACCAACAGCTTTGCCAAGCTTTCTTAAAATGGCCACATTCTCTCCCTACTCTTGCACCCAACTTTTCTTTCTTTTTCCCCTCACAAGAGTTAGCTCTGCATTCTGTCAGCTCTCCCAGCCTCCTCCAGCTCCTTCCACAGTCTCCTTCATAGATGTTTTCCCTAAAACAAAACAAAGTTTTGGACATCTAATTGTGCCGGTGTCATCTGCTTCTCACAGTACCCAAATAACACCAGTGGTGTCAGGAGTTATCAAAACAAAACAAAACAAAGCAAGACGGGGTTTAGGACTGGCTTAATCATCGCCTTGTGGGTGAAGAGGAACGATACTGTCCTGTTTGGTAGGTGGGGCAAGACACTGCCTCATACAGAAAGAAAGAAAGAAAGTGAAGTTGCTCAGTCGTGCCCGACTCTTTGCGACCCCATGGATAGTAGCCTGCACCAAGCTTCTCCGTCCATGGGATTTTCAAGGCAATAGTACTGGAGTGGGTTGTCACTTCCTTCTCCGGGGAATCTTCCCAACCCAGGGATCAAACCCAGGTCTCTCACATTGTAGACAGATGCTTTACCGTCTGAGCCAAGGCAGTGTTAATTGCTAAGGAGTTTATTGCTGGTGGCGGGAAACTATCTCAGTGGAGAAGAATGCTGTGCTAGGGATGAGGATTCAGGCATTTGACAGCTGTGTGTTAACAATGCTTATAAAGACAGTGAACTTGGCTAGTTCCTTCTAAGTTGTATTGATGCCCTGTGGAGGGATAGTAAGAAACTGAGGGCTGCTAACAAGCCTTGGTATCTTACAAAGAGGCCTTTATTTTCTGTAGTGAAAACATAGGCAGAGATATGCAACAGGCTGACGATCTAACAGAGCTGTAGGGCTTTGGAGGATCTGAGTGATCACCCAGTGTTCTGCTTTGTTTTGCCAAGGCCAGGGTGCTGGCTGGGAAGACCCAAGGCCCTGAAACACAGGATGGGAATACCTTGATGTTATTTCTGCACTTGTCCATAAACCTCTGGGCTTCAGAGGTGGACTGCCTTCTTGAGAGAGAGCTATCATTTTCACTGAAGGCCTTGTGGCTGGCATGGTACTACTGTAGTCCTCCACCAGTGGCTACTTGGGCAGGTGGCAGCAAGTGGTAGGCACTGTGCTGTCTACTGGCTCTGCTGGTTCTGGTTAAGCAGCTGATGAACTCGGCTGAGCAGGACGTGAACTTCATGTGTCAGCTGCACAGTGGTGGAGGCGATGATGCCCTTGTGGTGCTGCTAGCTGGCCTTGTCTGCTGGTCACCATCCTGATGCTGGCTGGCCTGGCCATTTCCCCTGCTTGATCACTGATGCTATGTTGTCAGCAGACATTGCTCTGGTTGCCTCAGTCTTGGTCTTGCTCCTTGGTCTGCTGTACCAAGTGGGCATGAGTGGATACTGCCTACCCTTCTGTTATTGCCCCATCTGATATTGCCCCCCTCTACCCCACTGCTCAAGGTGACCACAGTAGCAATGAAACCATCTTTACCGTCTCAGGATGGTTGTCTGCTGGCCAGGGTCCTACAATTGCATCCATCATCACCAGCCTCAGACAACCCAATCAGAGTCCTTTCCATTCCCTGCCTCAGCATCCTGAGTGAGTGTTGTGTGTGTATGTGTGAGAAGCAGATGGTGAGTGTGTCTGAGTATGTACATGCCCCAGGACTGCCTACCCCTCTGGTGGGATTGCATGATTTGTGATTAAGAGCCTGTGTATACCTACACATTCACATCACAGTCTGGTGAATGCATATCTCCTTGGAACTGGGGTTTGTGTCCGTGGAATTGTGAGTCTGCCTGTCTGGCATATGTGGGTCTCTAGGCTGAGAAGTATCTGGGAACCTTGAAAGGTCTTGACTGTTGTTAGCAGCACCACTTAAGTCCAATCCTGCCTTGTAATACCCGTCAGGCACTTCCATAAAAATCACTATTTTCTCACATGACAGCTGCAGTAAGGACCCTTCACTGAGAGTCACTGGTGGCAAAGTGGAGAGAACATGGGCTTGGACGATCTGAACTGGGATCCCTCCTCTAACACTTACCTGCTGGGAACTTGGACAAGTGACTTAACCTTTCTGTACCTCAGTTTCTTGAAGGTCATGGTCCTGGTCCTGGTGGGGCTATTGACTGTGCAGAATAAATAACATCATGGATGGAAGAACTGGGCATGTGGTAGATGTGCAGCAGGAGTGGTGGCTGTCAAGTGTTTTGGCAAGGCCAGGGTGCTGGCTGGGAAACAAGCCTGAACACAGGATGGAATATTGATGTTATTTCTGCTTGTGTATCTGGCTTCAGAGTGGACTGCTTTGAGAGAGTATCATTTTCACTGAAGCTTGTGCTGCATGGTATACTGTAGTCACAGTGGCACTGGGCAGGTGCAGCAGTGGGCACTGTGCTGTTACTGCTCTGCTGTTTGGTAAGCACTGATGAACCGGGAACAAAACAAAATAAAAAAAAAAAACTCTCCCCTGAAGGAAACAGATGGTCCCCTTCTCCACTTCTTGCTGCAGGCTGGTAATTGGTAGGTCCCAAGATAACCGTATTGGGCTTCACAAGGAAGGAAAGAGACTGTTGTACAATGAATGAGTTGAAAGAAATAGGTGATATATACATGAGCTAGGATAATACTCTTGGGATGGGATTTTGAAGATGCTTCATTAAAGAGGCCAGAATGCAAGACTGTATAAGCAAGTATTCTTGACTTGGGACAGTTAATTGACTTTTCCTGCGACAAGACATATCCTAGCAAGGGCCTAGCAGATGAAGTAAGCTCATGGCTGCAGTGGCTCTTGGAGACCTAAAAAAAAGTGATGATCAATGTCAAGTGGAGTAAAAATATCTGACTTGTGCTGTCTAACATTAGAGGCAGGAATAAAGAGGCTGAGGGAAGTAGGCATACTGGAGTGGATACCTTATGTGAGGCCAGAAAATCTAGCAGATTACTGTGTTCCACAGGAGAAACCAGAGGTCACACTATTCTCTAGGCAGTCATCAAAATGCTGGTGAGAGGGACACTAGTATCAGAAATTCTGTAGGGCCTCCTCTGTAGGCCAGAGCTGGTGGTAGAAAAAGCAGATACAGTCTTTAGAAGCCAGGTACCAAAATTACACATCAAATGCCAGGAGGACACAATTATTCTAAAGATCAGCAAGGTCAAAGGGGCAGCCAAATGAGCTTGGCCCTTGGGGAGTGGTAAAGGTGGTTATTGAAAAGTGGCATCCCTGGCAACAAGAGTGGTCTTTAATAACTGTAACCCAAAAATAAAAAGGAAAGGAGGGAGGATAGGGAGGCTGAGAAGTAAAGACAGTCCCCCCTCTGAAAAGTGAAAATCTCTTGCTCGATACTCATATATGAGCCAATTTTCAAATACTGAACCCATAACATCCAAACAGTGGGCACACCTCACAGTGAAAGGGGTTAGGTAAAAGCCATATGACCTTGGGACCTGCTGGTTGTGTCACGTAGTTTACCATCTAGAGTCAGTAAGTCCTGCAGAACTCTAGCAATCTAGCCAAGTTGTCAGTCCAGAGGCAGTACTCTGAAATTAAGCAGAGCTCTCAGGACTTTTCCAGTAGTCTTAAATGGATGTAAAAGTTGGACTATAAAGAAGGCTGAGTGCTGAAGAATTGATGCTTTTGGACTGTGGTGCTGGAGAAGACTCTTGAGAGTCCTTTGGACTGCAAGGAGATCAAAACAGTCAATCCTATAGGAAATCAATCCTGAGTATTCATTGGAAGGACTGATGCTGAAGCTGAAGCTCCAATACTTTGGCCACCTGATGCAAAGAGCTGACTCATTACAAAAGATTTTGATGCTGGGTAAGATTGAAGGCAGGAGGAGAAGGGGATGACAGAGGATGAGATGGTTGGATGGCATCACCGATTCAATGGACATGAGTGTGAGCAAGCTCTGGGAGATGGTGAAGGATACGAAATCTGGCATGTTGCAGTCCATGGGGTCTCAAAGAGTTGAACATGACTGAGTGACTGAATAACAACAACAAAATCTCAGCATGTAGTGTATTCATTAAGTCAGAGACTTCCCTGTGATGCTGTGTGTCCCTAAGGAAAGAACATGGAGATCTGGGAACCATAGCATGGAAGCAGGATTATCCTCGTTGACCATCACGCTCCATAACTAGGTGGGGGATTTTATTTTTCTATATACAATGCTCTGGGATTTGCAGAGTTGGAGGTCTTTATAAGCAAAGGGAACATATATTTGCTGGGGGACACAGAAGAGGTCCCATTGAAGTGCATGCTATGGTGCTGTCTGGGTATTTTGGATTCTTTGTAGCTAGAGACCACCTGGGTAGATGAGAAGTCATCATACTGACAGAGGCAATTGACCTTGATAATAAGAGGCCACAGGGCTACTTTTCAGGCAGTAGGAGTGATGAAAAATACATGTAGAACCCAGCTTGTTCAGGTGGGCACCTCCTAGTATTCACCTGCCCAGTTGTAACTATGAATAGATATGTGTAGCAACCATCATCTGAGGGTCTGGTTAACCAGGGATACAGTTGTTGTTCAGTCACTGAGACACATCTGACTCTTTGCAATCTCATGGACTGCAGCATGCCAGGCTTCTCTGTCCTTCATTATCTCCCAGAGTTTGATCAAATTCATGTCCATTGAGTTGGTGATGCCATCTAATAATCTCACCTCTGCTTACCCCTTCTCCTTTTGCTTTCAATCTTTCCCAGCATCAGAGTCTTTTCCATTGAGTTGGCTCTTCACATGAAGTGGCCACAGTATTGGAGCTTCAGCTTAAGCATCAGTCCACTATAGGAGGGAATGGCAAACAACTCCAGTATTCTTGCCTCTAACACCCTACGAACAGTATGAAAAGAGATACATACTTCCCAGGAAAGAAGGTTTGAGTCTCTCTACTCTAGTATTGAGGTGCACCATCAACAATGTGCTGAGATGATCACTGAGTATAAAGGGAATTGTGAATGGATAACAGAGGAGGGATAGTTTAAATATCACTTGTAGTCTCAAGATTAGATTGACGGCATCAAAACTGCCTCTTCTGAGTTTCTCGTCAGGTAGGGAGGCCCATGGGAACCCTGGATAAGATGCTTCCCAAGTAGAGAGTAAAATAAATGTATCTGATGCAAGAGGTGGCCTGTGGCATTCATCAACTTATGTTTCTCAGAAGTTCCAATTGAGCAGAGCATAGTTCAGCAACAGTTCCTATTGCTGTGCTCTGAAAGCCATCACCACTATCAAACCAAGGCTGACAATCCCCATCACTTTTCCCAGCCAAGGCTGAGAGCTTTGCTGACAGCAGCAGGCTAGGGCATTCCTGGAGGCACAGAACGCCTTTATTGGGCCTTTTTGGTGCAGTCTTTCCTATTGGTCCTTGACAATGCCAGACTTTCTTAGATCTGCCTTCATCTGTTTCTTTCCTTCTTCTCAAGAGTCAGATAAACATCTTGGTTTGAAGACTCTTTAAGACCTCCTGGTTCCTTTCTAATTTTCTCATAGACATTTCCCTTAACAAACCTTTTGCCCATCTGATCTTGTCTTGGCATCTGTTTCTCAGAGAACCTGCATTATACTTTGGTGGTGATTGAAAACGTAGGTCAATTTGGGGAGTTTAAGTAAACTGGATCCTTTATCCAGACTGCTCTGTAGTTCTAATAAGACCATAAGTATTTCTTGCTTCTTATAAATACCGATTGGCTTTTCTTCAATTGTTGATGATAGTCAGTGCTCTAATCCACCCAGCAACCTTTCATTTTTTCTTCCTTAATAGAAGACAGGAAGGATAAGCCAACAAGACTGTGTGAATATTTACTATTTCCCTACAACTATTAAACAGGCAACTCAAAACACATGGCTGTCTGACAATAGACTACTTCTAAGGGAGGATCTATGTTAGAAAGTAGAGATATTTATGGGGCAAAAGTACTGAAGTCAAAACCTCCACTTGTATCAATATTCTGATAGTTTACTTGGTTTAGTCTTTTCATTAGCTTCAAATTCTAATAAATAATTAAGAAAGCTCACAAGATGCTTTGTGGAAGGAGAATATTAGTGAAAGGATTATTGCATCCTTCACTGGTGAGTCAGTTGAATAGGAAGCACACATAGTGCTAACTAATTTCTTGAACAAATAAATGCCTGTGATTGGATGTATATGTAAATTATTTTTTACATTACTAATATCATTATCAGCATAAATACTTTATGGCATTTATTATAGCAGGTTTCATGTAGTTGATGCCTCCAGAAATATATGTTGGTCTGAAATTAAAAAAAAAAAATCTTTGAGAATTGAATTTAACTAAATACATGCCATAAAAGTAAAACTGACTTGCCAGCTGGGGGTGGCAAAGAAATAAATAGAGCAAGGTTTTACCCAGTGGATTCTTCTGGTCCCATTAGTGGAAGAACCACATTGCAGCATAAGTACCTTTGCCTATGGTAATTCTTACTGACATCCAAATGGCCTAAACTGATACCAGGTTGACATGATGCAGTTGGTAATTTGGGAAAATGCCAACCCAACATTCATGTTTCAAGGTGGGACTCAGTCAGGGGCTTAACTGCTTTCAATATGATTATAGTTTCTAGCTAGATAGGCAGCAATTATCCAGTCTATGCAGGGTTTGACACTCTGAGAAAGGAAAAGTTTTCCAGTTTTATCCCATTTACAACTTCTCCCAAAGCATACTTCATAGGGAAGGATAGACGAAGTTAGTTATAGGGAATTTCTATTAAGTATGGAAATAGATAGCGAATAAAAGGGAAAAGATGGCATATGACAAAATTAAGGGGACGAGAACCGTTTTATGAATGTTTTCTGGAAAATCCAAACAGTTTTGTGACATTTTAGACAGGAAAAGTCATTTTTATACTGAAGTAATGTAGGGTTGTGCAAACCTTCATATCAGCTGATAAAGAAAAATATTGCTTTCATAGGTTCACACAAGAAGTTCAAGTATTTCATCTCGGCTTCGATTTTTAAGCCATTTTCCTGCAAACTGGCAAATTTCTGCCTACAGCAAACTGATGAAAATTCATGGGTGTTTTCATTCCCCCAGTTTAGGGAGGAATAGTAAAACTTTTGCCTTAGATCAAATTTTTGAATATTTAAGGGGAGGAAAAAAAACATCATTTCTCAAATGTGAATACCCAAAGTGAAATGTGGCTGTTTCTTACATTTTTAGATGCCTGGAAGTTTTCCACAAACTTCTATAACAGAGACTCTGCAGGCTTCTGCTATAAATGTTTCAGGAACTGTCTAGGGAAATATTCTATTGAGAGGGAAGGCAGGATTATCTAGCAGATAGAGCGTGGAATGTGGACTTAGACAACCATCTGAGACCTGCACCTGCCTCTTTCTTTGCCTTATGGTGCAGTACCGTATAAATGATTCAGGCTCTCTTTGCTTATATTTTTCCCTGTGGCAATAGAGGGAAATGGGCTAAGCATTAGCCCCTTCTCAACAATCAGAGAATACCATAAAGGTAAATATGACATTGTCTGTAAAGTGCTCTGACCTGTAATCCAGAAATATAGTGCAGAGATGTGAGGCCACAAAGTTTGTGTAAACATCAGAGAATCTGAGCCTGGAGATCTGTGTGGCCTGGCTCCTTACTTCTATATTTGATCAGGGGTCCTCATGACATACAATCAACAATGCATGAGTTCTCAGTCACTTCAGTTGTGTCCAGTTCTTTGCGACCCTGTGGACTGTAGCCCGCCAGGCTCCTCTGTCCATTGGATTCTCCAGGCAAGACTACTACCATGCCCGCCTTCAGGGGATCTTCCCTACCCAGGGTTTGAACCTGCATCTCTAGCATTGAGAGGTAGGTTCTCTGCCACTGAGCCACCCAGGAAGCCCATAGTCAATAGTATGTATTGCCAATTTCTAATGCCATCAACACATATCTTTCCTTCAGCTTCTGGAACATGTTAGTCTTCCTATCACGAACTCAGGAAGGAAGGAAGGAAAACTACCTCTACTAGTCCATCAGCTTCTATCGATTGTCCAATATGCACAATGCATCCTGCTGGGTGTTAGACCTCCCACAAAAGTCTCTTAGGATAATAATGGTTTATAAAACATAGTAGCTATTCTCAGAACACTTGTAATCATGATTCGGTTATAAAGGAGAAGTGCCTGAAGTATTAAAAATCTATAAGATACTCATAGATGATGATTAGAAATAATGATTCTAAAGAGTTTAAAAATTAGAAGGAGGAAAGGCATGAGGATTTAGAGTGACTCCATTGCATATGTTTAAGTGTGTAATTAGGGAAAATGCTCAAATACAGAAGGAAAAATGTGTAAACTCTCAGAAGTATAAAATAAATAAAATGAAAATGGTATTCTTGGAAGTTATGCTTAAAAAAAGCAATTTGTTGTAATTGATGATTGCCATCATTTATTTCACTATTCTCGTTGAATTTAAGCAAATTTTTTTTTTGCTCTGTTCTACTTATTATTTGTCTTATATGCTAAGTTTGAGGAATTTGATAACTTGTTTGAAACTCCGTTCAGTTAGTCATTATGGATGTGTCTTATGCAGTAAATTCAGAGTGAAAAGAGGATCGTGTGCTACAAGGGGAAGAGAACTGGTTGGGGATCACAGTGATCTCACTGTGACAATGAGCAGTCTCTTAACCTCTCAAGGCATCTGGTGGTTCATCTGTAAAATAAGAGGATTGGGCTAGATTTCATTGGCCAGTTCTACAATTTTCTGGAGAAAAAATGCTTCATCCTTGCACTGCTAGAAAACTAATATTGCTTTCACATTCTGTCAGGGTCCATAATTATTTCTCAATGTCAAAACATCTACTCAATTCAAAGAGAAGATCATCCAGCTTTAAATTACATATAGAAAGTGTCATTTGCTTTATGTTGAAAATTGAAAAGTTGGATTTTATTTTAAACAAGCATGTTTTAATGTGTCATGCACACAACCTTGAACAAATTTATTTGTGCTGCATGGTATAAATAATGTGAATGGTAGTAGTATACTAGAAAAAAGTCAGACTTTTTGAGCATAAAATCAAAATTTTCTAGAATTAAAAAATATGGTTTTAAACATTTAATATTGTAAACAAACAATAAGTAATTCAGCAAGATACAGCTACTTTAACTGATTATGGAATGTCTTCACTTATTCATATAAAAGTCGTTATTGAATTTTATGAGGTGTTATGCAGTCTAGATAAGCACAGTCCAACAGAAATATAATTTAAGCTACGTGTGCAATTTAAAATTTTGTAACTCATTAAGGAGAGTAGAAAACACATAAGTTTTGCATATTAAAAAAAGAATAAACTATTCAAAATTTACTTAATTTGTACAATATTACGGCTTCCTTGGTGGCTCAGCAAGTAAAGAATCTGCCTTCAATGCAGAAAACACAAGAGACACAGGTTGGATCCCTGAGTCTGGAAGATCCCCAGGAGGAGGAAATGGCAACCCACTTCAGTATTCTTGCCTGGAAAATCCCATGGACAGAGGAACCTAGCGGGCTGCAGTCCAAAAAGGTTGCAAAATGTCAGATGCAACTGAGCAAATAAGCACACACACACAGTAGAGTATTATCATTTCAGCAGAAAGTTGAGACGCTGCAGTTTTTAACTAAAACTTCAAAATTCAGTGTGTTTTTACTTTGAACTAGCCATATTTTGGGTATATAATACAATAGCCGCATGTGGCTAGGCCACCTGGACTGTATAATGGGATAGACTGTATAATGATGTATATGATGACAGACTGAACAGTAAATCAAAAGTGTAAAAATTTCCACTATTCAGAGTTTTTAAAGCATCACAAGATTAATATTGTTGAATATATGCCCAACATTTGATGTATTTCTACTTTTCATATGTGCTCTTTATGTGGGAAGATTATTCTTGGTATTTTTAAATAAATACATTCTTAATTAACACACTTTTGTAGTCTACTAATATCCTTTTATCCTTGTTCCCTCTGTTTCCCTCATATCAGTGTTACACTGCAAGTGTGAAGCTGAATCATGAGTCAGGAGCAAAATATTCCTTTAATACGTTACATATGATTAAAGAATTAAAGCAGCTCGATACAAAGTATGTTTTTTCATGAACTTTCTATAGCTTTATAATTTCCATAATTTCTGCTGGCATGCATTTGTAAAGGCTTTCTACTAAGTGATATAGACCTTCTCTGGGTTTATTTTGGGCTTCCCAGGTGGCGCCTGTTGTAAAGAACCTGCCTTCCAATACAGGAGACACGAGAGATGCGTGTTCTATCCTTGGGTGGGGAAGACCCCCTGCAGGAGGGAATGGCACCCCGCTCCAGTATTCTTGCCAGGAAAGTCTCATGGAGAGAGATGCCTGGTGGGGTACGCCCCACAGGGTTGCCAACAGTTGGACGTGACAGAAGCGGCAGTAGAGCACTAGGTTTATTTCAGATGTAATTTGTTTCATATGAAATCTTGCAGTTCTGTGTATGTTATACATTAGCTGTTGTGATGAAAGTACTTAGGCATTGAAATTTAAAAAGTGAAAAAAAAATATAAAGAGAATAGCTTATACGTGAAATAAACAGTCTTGTTTAAAGATTTGCCTTTATTGATTCCATGTAGCTCAGACTTAATTGTGAATGGTACTGAAGTTGGTTGTCTATTTATTGAGATAAGAAGAATGCCAAAAAGCACAGATGAACCAAAAGTTTAATGTTCACTCATCTAACTAAAATATTCCTCATTGCTTCCTAAATAAAATTGCGATAGAACTTGAGACAGAGAATATTTTATGGACTGGAAGAATCAACCTCATGAGAACTTCCTCAGCAGGAACTCAATGATTGGATAGAGCTGGATTTTTCAGGCAGAAGTAGGCAGGTCTTTCTCACTTGGAAAAGCAGCATAAATAAAGCAAGAGCGTTGAAATTGGCAAGAGTTGTTGAAAGAATAAAGCAGATGGCATAAGTCTGAGACATAGTGGAAGTTAAAAAAGGGATGAGCAGTCTGCGGCTAGTTAATGGAGACTTAGAATCTTAAACTTGATCCAGTAGGTGATATGGTACCAGTATAGTTTTAAGTCAGAGAAGTGGTATAATGAAAATGGCATTTTGGGAAGATTCATCTAGTAGAGGTGACATGATTGATTTAAAGAGGCTGAAGAAAATATCAAGGCATTTGATTTGAGAGACCAGATCCAATAATAGATTAGGAAGATTTAAAACAAGAGACTCATG
This sequence comes from Capra hircus, assembly GCF_001704415.2. NCBI lineage: Eukaryota > Metazoa > Chordata > Mammalia > Artiodactyla > Bovidae > Capra > Capra hircus. The sequence continues at coordinate 42,859,383 of NC_030827.1, forward strand.
CCTTTTTGACAGCATAGAAGATGGAACTGGTAAAAAGGGAGAGTAAGAGAAGGCTGAGGAAATGTATAATAAATGCAGGATTAAGTTAGTAGGCTATTATAGGATTCAGATCTCTTGTTTGGAGTCAGATGGACAGAAGGACAGTTCCTCCATGAACAGTATGGTATAAGCCAGTGATCTTTGATCCATGGAGGGACATTCTCTCAAGTTTCCCTCATCCAGCATAAAATAGTGGGGTTACATTTTATACTATTATTCTTAAATCTCAGTTGTCAGAGCTAAAGTAAATTGAAAGTTGGTTGAAAAATTACTAAGTGAACTATGGTACTACTTCCATTTCCTTTCTAAAAGCATACATATTTTGGTTTGAATTATTTAGGAAGTCATAAAGCAAAACAGGATTTATGTTTGCCTTATTTTGACATATGGTTTACATTTTGAAAAATTTGCCCCAGGATGGCATTGGATAAAATTGTGATGATAAAATTGGGCATAGAGAAAGCAAAATCACAAAATTCAGAACATCAATGAACTTTATAAATTACATAGTGATATATGTAGAAAAACAATAAATATTTATCAACTATTAACTGCCAAACTTGTTGAGGTCACTGAGTATATCTTTCTGAAAAAAAAGTAAAAGAAAAAACTGTCTGGTAGAGGAAATGGTCACTAAAACAATAAGCAAACACACACATATAGACATAACACATTTTGAAAAGTGCTTGCTACAAATTAAATTGTGTCCTCTCCCAAAGTTCAGATATTCAATTTCTAACCCTAAGTTCCTCAAAATGTGACCTGTTTTGGAAATAGGTACATTGCAGATATAATTAGCTAATTTAAGATGAGGGTGCACTGGAGCAGACTGGGCCCCTAATCCATTATGACTGGTGTCTTATTATAAAAGGAGGAAATTTTAATACAGATATGAACACCAGGTGAACATGAAGACAGATATCTGGGGAATTCCTTAAATGGCTAGCAAACTACCAGAATCTAGAAGAATGGCATGGGATAGTCTTCCTTAAAGCTCTCAGAAGGAATCAAGTCTGCTGATCTCAAGATTTCAGCCTTCAGAACTGGGAAACAATATATTTCCAGCCATACAGTTTGTGGTATTTTATTATAGCAACACTGGCAAAATAATAGAAAGTAATCAAGGAGAATTACTGGTGACACAGAGCATGAATAAGAGGATGGAGGCTTATTTTAGGTTGGACCAGGAGAAAATTGGACAAGATGAGACTCGATAGACCTTGGTAGGGAATTTGAATTTTAAGAGTAACGAGGAGACTTTCATGGGTAGGCTTTAAGCTAGTGATGAGATGAGCCAATTTACATTTTTAAATAAATTTCTAAGTATTATTTAGAGAATGGTATGGAGAGGGAAGAAGAGCACGATACCATCAAACTAGATAGGCTTGGAATAGGACTATGGTGGCTAGGGCTTCCCTGGTGAGTAAGACGGTAAAGAATCCACCTGTGATGGAGGAGACCCTGGTTTGATCCCTGGGTCGGGAAGAGCCCCTGGAGAAGGGAATGGCAATCCACCCAGTACTCTGACATGGAGAATTGGATGGACAGAGGAGTCTGGCAGGCAATAGTCCATCAGTTCAGTTCAGTTCAGTTCCTCTGTTGTGTCTGACTCTTTGCAACCCCAGGGACTGCAGCACGCCAGGCTTCCCTGTCCATCACCAACTCCCAGAGCCTGCTCAAACTCATGTCCATTGAGTCGGTGATGCCATCCAACCATCTCATCCTCTGCTGTCCCCTTCTCTTCCTGCCTGCAATTTTACCCAGCATCAGGATATTTTGTAATGAGTCAGCTCTTTGCATCAGGTGGCCAAAGTATTGGAGCTTCAGCTTCAAAATCAGTCCTTCCAATGATGATTCAGGACTGATTCCCTTTAGGATTGACTGGTTTAATCTTCCTGCACTCCAAGAGTATCTCAAGAGTCTTCTCCAACAACACAGTTCAAAAGTACCAATTCTTCAGCACTCAGCTTTCTTTAGGGTCCAACTCTCACATCCATACATGACTACTGGAAAAACCATAGCTTTGACTAGATGGATCTTTGTTGGCAAAGTAGTGTCTCTGCTTTTTAATATGCTGCCTAGGTTGGTCATAGCTTTTCTTCCAAGGAGTAAGTGCCTTTTAATTTCATGGCAGCAGTCACCATCTGCAGTAATTTTGGAGCCCCCCCACCCCCCGCCAAATAAAGTTTTTCACTGTTTTCATTGTTTCCCCATCTATTTGCCATGAAGTGATGGGACTGGATGCCATGATCTTAGTTTTCTGAATGCAAGCTTTAAGCCAACTTTCTCACTCTCCTCTTTCACGTTCATCAAGAGGCTCTTTTGTTCTTCTTCACTTTCTGCCATAAGGGTGGTGTCATCTGCATATCTGAAGTTATTGATATTTCTCTAAGCAGTCGTGATTCCAGCTTGTGTTTCATCCAGCCTGGCATTTTGCATGATGGACGTAAAATAAGCAGGGTTACAGTATATGGCCTTGCTGTACTCCTTTCCCAATTTGGAATCAGTCTGTTGTTACATGTCTGGTTCTGTTTCTTCTTGGCTTGCATACAGATTTCTCAGGAGGCAGGTAAGGTGGACTAGTATTTCCATCTCTTTGAGAACTTTCCGCAGTTTGTTATGATCCACACAGTCAAAGGCTTTGGCATAGTCAATAGAACAGAAGTAGATTTTTTTGAACTCTGTTGCTTTTTTGATGATCCAACAGATGTTGACAATTTGATCTCTTGTTCTGCTTTTCTAAATCCATCTTGAACATCTGGAAGTTCTCGGTTCACGTACAGTTGAAGCGTAGTTTGAAGAATTTGAGCATTACTTTGCAAGCATGTAAGATGAGTGCAACCATGTGGCTGGTTGAACAATCTTTTGCATTGCCCTTCTTTGGCACTGGAATGAAAACTGACCTTTTCCAGTCCTGTGGCCCCTGCTGAGTTTTCCAAATTTGCTGTCATATTGAGTGCAACACTTTATCAGCAGCATCTTTCAGGATTTGTAATAGCTTAACTGGAATTCCATCACCTCCACTAGCTTTGTTCATAGTGATGCTTCCTAAGGCCCAGTTGGCTTCACATTCTAGGATGTCTGGATCAGGTGAGTGATCACACCATAACGGTTATCTGGGTCATGAAGATCTCTGTTGTATAGTTCTTCTATGTATTTTTGCCACCTCTTCTTAGTATCTTCTGTTTCTATTAGGTTATACCATTTCTGTCCTCTATTGTGCCCATCTTTTCATGAAATGTTTCCTTGTTATCTCTCATTCTCTTGAAGAGATCTCTCAGTTCAGTTCAGTTCAGTCGCTCAGTCATGTCCGACCTTTTGCGACCCCATGAATCGCAGCACGCCAGGCTTCCCTGTTCATCACCATCTCCCGGAGTTCACTCAGACTCACGTCCATAGGGTCGGTGATGCCATCCAGCAATCTCATCCTCGGTCATCCCCTTCTCCTCCTGCCCCCAATCCCTCCCAGCATCAGAGTCTTTTCCAATGAGTCAACTCTTCGCATGAGGTGGCCAAAGTATTGGAGCTTCAGCTTTAGCATCATTCCTTCCAAAGAAATCCCAAGGCTGGTCTCCTTTAGAATGGACTGGTTGGATCTCCTTGCAGTCCAAGGGACTCTCAAGAGTCTTCTCCAACACCACAGTTCAAAAGCATCAATTCTTCGGCACTCAGCCTTCTTCACAGTCCAACTCTCACATCCATACATGACCACAGGAAAAACCATAGCCTTGACTAGACGGACCTTAGTCGGCAAAGTAATGTCTCTGCTTTTGAATATGCTATCTAGATTGGTCATAACTTTTCTTCCAAGGAGTAAGCATCTTTTAATTCCATGGCTGCAGTCACCATCTGCAGTGATTTTGGAGCTCAAAAAAATGAAGTCTGACACTGTTTCCACTGTTTCCCCATCTATTTGCCATGAAGTGATGGGACCAGATGCCATGATCTTCGTTTTCTGAATGTTGAGCTTTAAGCCAGCTTTTTTGCTCTCCTCTTTCACTTTCATCAAGAGGTTTTTGAGTTCCTCTTCGCTTTCTGCCATAAGCGTGGTGTCATCTGCATATCTGAGGTTATTGATATTTCTCCCGGCAATCTTGATTCCAGCTTGTGTTTCTTCCAGTCCAGCATTTCTCATGATGTACTTTGCATATATGTTAAATAAGCAGGGTGACAATATACAGCCTAGACATACTCCTTTTCCTATTTGGAGCCAGTCTGTTGTTCCATGTCCAGTTCTAACTGTTGCTTCCTGACCTGCATACAGATTTCTCAAAAGGCAGGTCAGGTGGTCTGGTATTCCCATCTCTTTCAGAATTTTCCAGTTTATTGTGATCCACACAGTCAAAGGCTTTTAGTTTTTCCTATTTTATTGTTTTCCTCTATTTCCTTGCATTAATCACTGAGGAAGGCTTTCTCCTCTCTCCTTGCTATTCATTGGAACTCTGCATTCAGATAAGTATATCTTTCTTTTTCTCCTTTGCCTTTCACTTCTCTTCTTTTCTCAGCTATTTGTAATGCCTCCTCAGACAACCATTTTGCCTTTCTGCATTTGTTTTTCTTAGGGATGGTCTTGATCACTGCCTCTTGTACAATGTCACAACCCCCCATCCATATTTCTTCAAGCACTCTATCTATCAGATCTAATCCTTTGAATCTATTTCTCACTTCCACTGTATAATTGTAAGGGATTTTATTTAGGTCATACCTGAATAGCCTAGTGGTTTCCCCAACTTTCTTCAATTTAAGAAAGAGAAGGGAATGGAAAACCTCTTCAGTATTCTTGCCTTGAGAACCCTATGAACAGTATGAAAAGCAAAAAGATATGACACTGAAAGATGAACTCCCCAGGTCAGTAGGTGCCCAATATGCTACTGGGGAAGTGTGGAGAAATAACTCTAAAAAAATGAAGAGACGGAGTCAAAGTGAAAACAACACCCAGTTTTGTATGTAACTGGTGATGGAAGTAAAATCTGATGCTGTAAAGAACAATATTGCATAGGAAACCCAGAATAGTAGGTCCATGAATCAAGGTAAATTGGAAGTGGTCAAACAAGAGATGGCAAGTGTGAATATTGACATTTTAGGAATCAGTGAACTAAAATGGACTGGAATGGGTGAATTTGGGCAACAATCCCTTAGAAGAAATGGAATATCTCTCAGAGTCAAAAAAAGAGTCTGAAATTCAGTACTTGGGTACAATCTCATAAACGACAGAATGATCTCTATTCGTTTCCAAGGCAAACCATTCAACATCACAGTAATCCAAGTCAATGCCCCAAACAGTAATGCTGATGAACCTGAAGTTGAATGGTTCTATGAAGACCTACAGGACCTTCTAGAACTAACTCCCAAAAAAGATGTCCCTTTCATTATAGGGAACTATAATGCAAAAGTAGGAAGTCAAGAGAGATACCTGGAATAAGAGGCAAATTTAGCCTTGGAGTACAAAATGAAGCAGAGCAAAAACTAACAGAGTTTTGCCAAAAGAATGCAGTGGTCTTAGCATACACCCTCTTCCAACAACGCAAGAGATGACTCTACACATGGACATCATCAGATGGTCAATACCAAAATTATATTGATTATATTTTTTCCAGTCAAAGATGGAGAAACTCTATACAGTCAGCAAGAACAAGACCAGGAGCTGACTATGGCTCAGATCTTGAACTCCTTATTGCAATCATCTTTGGGGTGTCACAAGGAGTTGGGCACAACTGAGTGAAATTTTCACTTTTACTTTCAGCAGAACATAGATAATTTGATAAAATATTTAATATGAGAGTGTGTATCATAAAGAATTACTTTAATTTTATTTTGTTTTGTTTTGAGCTACTCAGTGTTTCCTGTCGGGTTGTTATTTACTGTGATGGAAAAGGCTTGGGGAGGACAGAAGGAGAGGTAATAGAAGAGCTCACTTCTCAGTAAGTTAAAGCTAAGATGCCTGTTAGATAGTTAAGTAGAGGTGCTACTGTGAGATATTTTTTGGCCAAAATTAGGTCTAAGAAGGAGGTGGAGAAATGGAAACTGAGGTGTGCAGTGACCACAGATTACTGAACGCTGATAGCGCAGCTGAAGTCTCCTGATTCGCATTCCTATGTCCTGGCAAATGCCTACTCAATGATATTAGAGGGCCATTTGATTAATAGTAAGCCTTGGACTGCAAGGAGATCCAACCAGTCCATCCTGAAGGAGATCAGTTCTGTTCATTAGAAGGACTGATGCTGAAGCTGAAACTCCAATACTTTGGCCACCTCATGCAAAGAGCTGACTCAGTGGAAAAGACTCTGATGCTGGGAGGGATTGGGGGCAGGAGGGAAAGGGATGACAGAGGATGAGATGGCTGGATGGCATCACCGGCTGGATGAACATGAGTTTGGGTAAACTCCAGGAGTTGGTGATGGACAGGGAGGCCTCGTGTGCTGCAATTCATGAGGTCGCAAAAAGTCGGACACGACTGAGTGACGAACTGAACTAAACTGAACTGAACTGAGCTGAAGAGAGTACTTTGTGGATAGTACTGAGAATAAATGTACAAGCATCTGTGTAGTGAAGAAAAACACACAGATGGATGAAACATGGTGACACAGTATCAAGTGCACAGAAACAAGATTCAGAAGGCTTTGTATCTACTTGTAGTCTTACCACGTATTGGCTAACTGTGCCTCAAAAAGTGAATTCAAGCCATCAAAATTATCTCTTTAAGATACCTATTGGTTTTAAACATTAAAAATATTAGTCACTCAGTCGTGTCCGACTCTTTGTGACCCCATGGACTGTAGCCTGCCAGGATCCTCTGTCCATGGAATTCTCCAGGCAAGAATACTGGAGTGGGTTGCCATTCCCTTCTCAGGGGATCTTCCTGACCCAGGAATCCAATCTGGGATCTCCTGCATTGCAGGCAGATTCTTAACCGTCTGAGCCACTAAGGAAGCCTAAGCTCCTCAGCATTTGTACTTTGCTCACACAGCCTAATACTATTCTTTTTTAAAAAATTTTACTTAATTTTAGTTTACAATACTGTATTGGTTTTGCCATACATCAACATGAATCCTCCATGGGTGTACACGTGTTCCCAATCCTGAACCCCCCTCCCACCTCCCTCCCCATACCATCTCTTAGGGTCATCCCAGTGCACCAGCCCCAAGCATCCTGTATCCTGCATCGAACCTAGACTGGCGATTCGTTTCTTACATGATAGTATACATGTTTCAATGCCATTCTCCCAAATCATCCCACCTTCTCCCTCTCCCACAGAGTCCAAAAGACTGTTCTGTCTGTGCACAGGGGACCATGTACACGGATCCTACTAAAGACATTATTTAAAATAGTGAATTTAAAGGAACTTAGAAGTGAAGTGGCTCAGTCGTGTCCAACTCTTTGTGACCCCATGGACTGTAGCCTACTGGGCTCCTCCATCCATGGGATTTTCCAAGCAAGAATACTGGAGTGGGTTGCCATTTCCTTCTCCAGGGTAACTTCCTGCCCCAGGGATTGAACCCGGGTCTCCCACATTGTAGGCAGACGCTTTACCGTCTGAGCCACAAGGGAAGCCATAGAAATAATTTGATTGAATATGCTATGTTTATACCAAAGAATGCTATTCAGATGTTTAATTGAATGAGCAAGATCTATGTATATAAACAAAGATCACAAATACAGAATTTTGTATATGAAAAAACAGTGGATCTTTAAATGACATTTGAATTAATATACCTTTCATAGAAACTCACATAGGTAAAGATGCTGAGAGTAGGAAGGATGTGATTCTGGTTAATTATTGGAGAGGAAGGAAACAAGATGGGGGATGGGCTATAATGAAAGCTTCAAATGAATGTTTTGCATAAAATTATATTTGAAAAATATATACTAGGATTAAAAAGAAGTTCATTAAATTATTCTTTGTATATTTGTATTAGCTTTATGAATCCATGTGTACGTTAAAATAAGTTATTTTCATTTGCATATGGAGAATAAATTCTCATTTTAATATATAATATTTTTAATGCTACATCACTAACTTTCCAAGATTAGAGAAATCATTGCCTATCTTATAACACTATGTTTTCATTTTTCCTTTTTAAATTTACAGTTTCAGTTGTAAAAGTTCACATTATCATCACAGTCATAGTTACAGTTCACTGTCGCATCCATGTGAACTTCAGATAATGACTTTCTAAAGGAGGCACTGTAAGTCCTCTTTTATAAACAATATATTTGATGTTCTTAGAATTTAAAATATGTCCAAAGTCACATAGCTAGCAAATATAAGAAATAAAACTTTCTTTTTATGAACAATAAAAAGAATGAAACAATGAAGCTCCATTGTTCTGCTCTAGGTCCTGTTCTTTTTATCACATATCACACCATCACTGACACACTTCCAAGCTGAAACACTGCATATGTTTCCCTTATTCCTGACTTTTATATCTGTTAAGATTAGTGTTTCATTCAGTTAATATACAATTTAAATACAATGAACACAGCAGTCTCATGTTTTGTATATAAATGCTGTAGAAATCCCAAAAGTACACATTAGTAAATGAAAGAAAGTAACATTAGGATTTTTATCTTGTTAATGGAATTATTATTAGTCACAGCAAAGCTAGTTTCCATGTTATTATCTGGTTCTGATTTCTGAATATCTTTACAGCTGTTGCAGTTTTGTTCCTCTTTTGGAAAAAAAAATATTGTGGTTAATTTTTATGTTAAAAGTCACAAACATTGTACCATCTCTAGGAATGGACGTGTTTCATGATTATAGAGCAGGCATCATCATTGGTTGATTTTCTAAAAAGGTAAAAGTATAAGAAAGCGTCAAGAAAAACTACAACAAACACATTTGACAAGAGGTTAAAAAATGTAACTGTACAGTCATTTAAATGGATGCTTCTTTCTTGTCTTCTCAGCCTATTGTCCCCATTCTTCATCTTGCAGTTTTTGTTATACTTGAATGATGAGCTCAAAACATGAAAAGCGGCTGTTTTCAACCTTTAGTAATGTTTCCCAACTCATTTCCCTGTTTGCCTGCAGACAACCTGCCAAAATCACCCTCTGCTGAATTGTGAAAAGATTGGGGTAACAGTCATGAGACCCAAAATGTGTTGCAGATAATTAGTAGATCAGATCATTGTCACAGCAGATACTTGGCTACCCACACATTTCTATTTTTAAACCTCGTGTGTCACACCATGTGTATTCATTGTCTGTTTTAGTGTGAAGAGCACATCTCTGCATTTTATATAATAGAGCTGAGTTGAATGGGAAATTCCATTATTCTTTTGTTGTTTTGTACTGTCACTGGTTAACACATGAGATATACATATTTGGTGAGTAATTGAAGCCATCTTTGGCTTTTAAATAGCTTTAGAATTGGGAATTACATATTTTGCTAATTTCTAAATAATCCAACCACAGCAGTCTTTGTTTTCCAATAAGGCAGGAAACAAAAAATCTCCTTAGATGATCATGTTTTTTTTCACACTAATTAGTTCCAACTAATTTGATTGGCAAGAATAGGGGTTCAGGAGATTAGTTCTTGAGTGGCACAAAATAAATAAGGTGTTGTTTTTTTTTTTTTAGTGTAAGATAAGAAGTGATCAGTTGAAGTAAAAAAAAAAAGAGATTTGGGGATGACAGAAATGCTAGAATTATTAGGGGGCTTTCCACCAGAATTGATCACAGAACAGCAGGTAGTAAGTTATCATCTAGTGATATGTTCTCTTGTGTGTGTGTTTTATACTCAACAGATGTACTCAACACTTGCCCATTTAATTTTCCCTTATTTCTTACGTGTTTCAATATCAAAGTAAATTTATCAGTTTATACAATATCAGTGCTCACAAAATATGAAAGTTGTATAATCACAATATAATGAACTCTAGTTGCTATAATATTATAATCAGAAATAACTTAGTCTTGAAAGATTGATAACATCAAAACTAGTCTTAAAATTTGATAAAGCAGGAAAGCAGACACTTCCTCCTATAGCTAAGAAGAGTAACTTGGAGAAGTCCCCAAAACTCTAAAAGTTGTAGATTATCTGTAAAATGTGCACAAAACAACTGTTCTTCATGTCTGATATTATTCTTATCAGGTATAATTGAATCAATATACAGAAAACCTCTTTGCAATTGCTTAGATGTTTTGCAAGTGTTAGTCATTTTTATAATAATCTAAATTTTGAGCCTGGTTTATTATTTTTTTTATAAATCCACATTTATTCATTTTTCAAAAATAAATGCCTGCTATATTTCAAGTCTGTACTGTCCTAAGTACTGGGAAGATACCAATAAACAGAACAAACAGTAATTCCTGTCCTCATAGATGTTAAACATCAGTAAATTAAAGAAACAGTAATAGTTAAAAGTTAAAAATGTCAGTTGGTGGTAAATGCTGTAGAGTAAAATAAATCAAAGGAATTGAGTTGTTTGTAGAATAATCTGAAGGAGGCGATGGCTTCAGCAGTGAGTGAGGGCCAAATTGTGTGTTGAAATACTGAAGTTTAAGAAAATGACCATTCTTGAATGGATGGTCTTTCATTACTAAATTAAGCCATGTGTATCATTTATCAATACCTCATAGAAAACCCAGATAAGTAGTTTGACACTTAAAACTATTTTTTTACTCCATTCTATTATATTTAGAATGAAATTTTAAAACCATAATGTGTCCTTTCTCTTCACTTCTTTGTTGAACAGAGAATTATTAATATAAGAAAAATGAATGAAGTGTTTATACTGTGTAAGGTCATGTGAGTGCAATATAATAAAAATTAATTTCATATTAAAAAATGCAAGGTATTTTTAGAAAAGTTCATCCAAAATGACACAATGCCCTTGAAAGCAAACATGTTGAATTAGCCTCTCTCTCACATACATGCACAGGAGACAAATGGACCCTTCCTTAGCACAGGTACCATAGGAAATGGATTTGGAGTCAAAGACCTTATCTGCTAGCATTTCATTAGGGAAGGAAATCTGTAATTCCCTAATTAGGAGGAAAATTTCTAACTTCATTAGGGAGGGAAGGAAGGAAGGAAGGAGTACATTACTAAACTGACCACAGTGTCTTAGGCGCAGCTGATTGCTTTGTGGATTCAAGATACTTTCTCAGAGACTGCATGTAAATTTCTGAGTCTTCTCAGAGTCTACGCTTCAGTCATTCCAGAAGGATCATAAACTTGTCTGGGACCTAATTCTTATTGTAATAAAATTTTAAGGAAGAAAAAGTTCAACTGCATTGGAAATCTATAAAATAAAAATTAAAGCAAAAAAATAGAATTGTCTTTTCAAAAATCTATTAACTCAGTTAAGATTAAACAGATCAATATACTGTACTATAATTTTGTTATATGGGAAGGGTGCATTTTCCTATAATGTTAGTGATTATATTAGCTGATTCAACTTTTATAGAAATATATTCTGTTTTTTAAGACTATTCATTACTCCAGAATGACAGGAACTCTCTCTTATGCATGCATAAACACACACATGTTCATAAGAAAGACGATCACTCTGGATTAGATTATCTCATATTTCTGAGAAGCAAGTAGCTACATGATGTGAGAAAATATAGTATAATTTGGCTAACTGTTCCTGGTTGCCAAGTTCCTAAGGGGAGTACTCAACTCCTCATAGTACAAGATATGAAAAGTTGGGCCCTTCCAGGTTGGGAAAGCCCATTTACTTAATGCACAGTTCTATTATATTAAGTGTAGGCAAACTACAGCTGTGGGCTAAATCTGAACCACTGTTTGTGTTATAAATAAAGTTTTATTGGAGCACAGCCACATTAATTCATTTACATACTGTCTATGGCAACTTTTCAAAGTTGAGTAATTGCAACAGAGACCATATATCTGGCAAAGTCTAAAATATTCACTATCTGATCCTTTATAGAAAAAGTTTGGCAACTCTTTCATATTATTGGCTTTCATTGAAATTCATGAAGACGTTATAGTCTCGAATAATATATACCCTTACCAAGAATATTCACTGACATTTGAAGCATTCTTGAGCCAGAATGAACTCGAAACCCAAGAATGCTTATTATTAGAAAAACCCCACCCTTGCTGAGGATGCGTCAAGTGTTTCAGTTTTCCAGCTACCCAGAAAACTCATTTCCACAGTCTCTCCTCTAACTCTAACTTAGTAACTGTTTCCACAAGGTCATCTTAACCAAAGACCAACCAAATATCTACCGATATATTGAGGGCTCCTCTCTTTGTCTATCACTTTCTTCCTCTGTTTCTATCTATATACTTATATACAAACAAATTATGGAAAATGCCTTTTGTTACAACAAATTCATCTCTACAAATTTATTATAAAGGCATATTTATGTACAATTTTGCTATAAGCTGTTCATTCATATATATATATATGAGAAATAATTTTAAGCGCTTAAAGATTGGTAAAATAAATTCTGTCACCATTATCTTGTAATTATAATAAATTACATATATATGTCGGAGAAGGCAGTGGCACCCCACTCCAGTACTCTTGCCTGGAAAATCCCATGGACAGAGGAGCCTGGTAGGCTGCAGTCCATGGGGTCGCTAAGGGTCGGACACGACTGAGCAACTTCACTTTCACTTTGTACTTTCATGCATTGGAGAAGGAAATGGCAACCCACTCCAGTGTTCTTGCCTGGAGAATCCCAGGGGCGGGGGAGCCTGATGGGCTGCCGTCTATGGGGTCGCACAGTCGGACATGACTGAAGCGACTTACCAGCAGCAGCAGCACATATATATGTGTGTGTGTGTGTGTGTGTGTGTGTGTGTGTACATAGTGCAAAATGGCAGAACTGTTTACTATGAGTATGTACAGACAATCCTTCACTTATAGTGGTCTGACTTACAGTTTTTCAGCATTATGATGGTGTGAAAGAAAGTGCATTCAATAGAAACCATACTTCTAATTCTGAATTTTTATCTTGTCTTAGGTTAGCAATATATTGTAGTATCCTCTCTCATGATGCTGGGCAACAGCAGTGACAGCATAAGCCGCACCACCAGGAGGGTAAATAAAAGATACACTCACAACCATTCTGCACCTATGCAACCATTCTGTCTCACTTTCAGGTCAGTATTTAACAATTTACATGAGATAGTCAACAATTTATTATGTAACAGGCCTTGTGTTGGTAGGCTTTGCCTAATTGTGGGTTAATGTAAATATTCTGAGCATGTTTAAGGTAGGCTAGGCTAAGCTGTGATGTTTAGTGCCTTAGATGTATTAAATGCAAACTTACAGTATTTTCAACTTACAATGATTTTATCTGGACATAACCTCACTATAAGTCAACCATGATCTGTAGAGGATCAGTCAGTTCAATTCAGTCACTCAGTCGTGTCTGACTATTTGCGACGCCATGAACTGTAGCACGCCAGGCCTCCCTTGTCCATCACGAACTCCCAGAGTTTACTCAGACTCACGTCCATTGAGTCGGTGATGCCATCCAACCATCTTATCCTCTGTTGTCCCCTTCTCTTCCTACCGTCAATTTTTCCCAGCATCAGGGTCTTTTCAAATGAGTCAGCTCTTCGCATCAGGTGGCCAAAGTATTGGAGTTTCACCTTCAACATCAATCCTTCCAATGAACACCCAGGACTGATCTCCTTTAGAATGGACTGGTTGGATCTCCTTGCAGTCTAAGGGACTCTCAAGAGTCTTCTCCAACACCACAGTTCAAAAGCATCAATTCTCGGCATTCAGCTTTCTTCACAGTCCGACTCTCACATCCATACATGACCACTGGAAAAACTATAGCCTTGACTGGACGACCTTAGTTGGCAAAGTAATGTCTCTGCTTTTTAATATGCTATCTAGGTTGGTCATAACTTTCCTTCCAAGGAGTAAGCATCTAATTTCGTGACTGCAGTCACCATCTACAGTGATTTTGGAGCCCAGAAGAATAAAGTCTGACACTGTTTCCACTGTTTCCCCATCTATTTGTCAAGAAGTTATGGGGCCGGATGCCATGATCTTCATTTTCTGAATGTTGAACTTTAAGCCAACTTTTTCACTCTCCTCTTTCATTTTCATCAAGAGGCTCTTTAGTTCTTCTTCACTTTCTGTAGAGGATAATCACACTAAAAACTGTATTTGTATATAATGGAACACTATTTTAAAATATAATTGATGTTTTTTTCATTTTTGATAACTCTATTTTAATCCCTAGACCCTTTCCATAATTCAGACCAGGCTACAAGGTGAATACTTATTGCTTTAAGGAGAGAAAAGTGGAAGCATCTTATAAAAGTGATCAATCTTCCTTTAGCTTTTAAAATAGAGTTTTCAGATTCAACTGCCAAATAAGTAGTCCACAAAGCAAAGCAAATATGGTATGTCAGAACTAGAGGATTAAGGTAGGAAGATTTTCTGTAAATTACTGGACCAGAAGATCATAAAGCACAGCCTTGAAGACTCAGACTTAAGAAAATCACAGAATAGGGATGGATAGATAAATGGTAGGATATAATCAAGATGGTAATGCTCTGCACTGGATTAAATGAAGTACTGCAAGTACTTAACATGTATTAAGTTGTTGAATTCTTATGCAGTAGGTGCTTTATTAATACTGTTATTTTATAGATGAAAAAACTGAAGCACAGGAAGGTTAGGTGACTAGAACAAGGTTATAAACAGCTGGTAAATAGTGGAGCTGGTAGTTAATTCAGGAAGTCTGGCTCCAGAGAACATGTGGTATGGCTTCTCCAAAATGTAATCACATTTCTCTAGCTACAAAAGCAAAAAAAAAAAAAAAAAACAAAAAAGCAAAAAAACAAAAAACGAAAAAGAGCTAGCCACTTGAAGGATAGAGGAAGAGAAAGAATTAGAACCAAAAATGAGACCAAGAGAGACACTATTGGCGCATATAAGTCATTCTTTCTCCTCTTGCGCTTGAATTATGCAGTGGACTGAATATTTGTGTCTCCCCCCAAATTCCTATGTTCAAACCTTAATCCTCAATATGATAGTGTTCAGTTCATTTCAGTTCAGTCACTCAGTCATGTCTGACTCTTTGCGACCCCATGAATTGCAGCACGCCAGGCCTTCCTGTCCATCACCATCTCCTGGAGTTCACTCAGACTCACGTCCATAGAGTCGGTGATGCCATCCAACCATCTCATCCTCTGTCGTCCCCTTCTCCTCCTGCCACAAATTCCTTCCAGCATGAGTCTTTCCCAGTGAGTCAACTCTTCGCATGAGCTGGCCAAAGTACTGGAGTTTCAGCTTCAGCATCATTCCCTCCAAAGAAATCCCAGGGCTGATCTCCTTCAGAATGGACTGGTTGGATCTCCTTGCAGTCCAAGGGACTCTCAAGAGTCTTCAACACCACAGTTCAAAAGCATCAATTCTTCAGCTCTCAGCTTTCTTCACAGTCCAAGTCTCACATCCATACATGACCACTGGAAAAACCATAGCCTTGATTAGACGGACCTTTGTCGGCAAAGTAATGTCTCTGCTTTTCAATATCCTATCTAAGTAGGTCACAACTTTTCTTCCAAGGAGTAAGCATCTTTCATGGCTGCCATCACCATCTGCAGTGATTTTGGAGCCCAAAAAAATAAAGTCTGACACTGTTTCCACTGTTTCCCTATTTATTTCCCGTGAAGTGACGGGACCAGATGCCATGATCTTCATTTTCTGAATGTTGAGCTGTAAGCCAACTTTTTCACACTCCTCTTTCATTTTCATCAAGAGGCTTTTGAGTTCCTCTTCACTTTCTGCCATAAGGGTGGTGTCATCTGCATATCTGAGGTTCTTGATATTTCTCCCGGCAATCTTTTTTCCAGCTTGTGCTTCTTCCAGCCCAGCGTTTCTCATGATGTACTCTGCATAGAAGTTAAATAAGCAGGGTGACAATATACAGCCTTGACATACTCCTTTTCCCATTTGGAGATGGGTAATTTGATCTTGAGGATAGAACCTTCAAGATAGGATTGGTGCTCTTATCAATCTTAACAAATTGCTCTTAATAAATCAGAGAGAGCTTGCTTCCTGTTTCTCTACTTCTGTTAAGAGAGGACAGAGCAAGAAGGTGGCCATCAGCAAACCAGGAAGAAGTCTTTCACCAGAACCCAGCCATGCTATTGCCTTCATCTTGGACTTCCTAGGTTACAGAACCATGAGAAATGTCTGTTGTTTAAGTCATCCAGTTTGTGATAATTGTTACAGCAGCCCAAGCTGTCTAAGACAAAAATAAAGTTTGGATTATAATGGGGCAAAGAAATTTCTATTCAAGGAACACATTTACTTATACCAGTAAAACCATGTATCTTCATTTCCTTCCATTGTCCTGGTTTTCACCTATTATTTTACTATTGTAATTATCAATAACACATCCTCTTTCTCTCAAAACCATCCCAGGTTAGACAGTATGTTATGTGGCTTTCCTCTTTATACATCAGTCACCATATGGAACTCAGGTAGGAGGCTGACCCACTAGGCACCCTCCTCCAACAAGCAGAGTAGAACATAGAAATGGTGGTGGCAAAGGTTTATGCAGAATGAGAGTCCCAGATAGCCATCCCTCTATGTTAGCTATCTATTGCTGCATTATAAACCATCCCACAACATAATGGATTAAAACAGCACAATTTGTTTAGCTCTTGACTCTGTGGCTCATGAATTTGGCCAGACCCCAGCTAGATTTACTCTTTCCTCTGCAATCATCTTCTAGTTCTAGCTGCTGATGGTAGGACCCTGGCTGTTCTAATATTCCTTACTCACATCTCTGGCAGTGTCTGTGGCAGCTGAGTTCACTACATATAGTTCCACCTCCTCTGGCAGGCTGGCATAGACTTGTGCACACAGTGATCTCAGCAAGGCCTGCAAGAGAGAAGACACACCCCAACCTCTAGGTGCATTTCCAGCCTCTGCTGGAGCCATATTAGCTAATATTCTAATGGCCAAATGGAATGACATCACTGAGTCCAGAGTCAGCCTAGAAGGGTGCACAAAGTTGCATGGCAGGGGTATGTTACTAGAGCGAGGGGAGGGATCTGTAACATGTTGGGATGGAGGAGTTAAGTAGTGACCATGTACCTCACTACACGAGGTGGGAAGGTGAAGGAAGTAATTGCTGTCCCATTTGTCATGGAAATCATTTGCATCCTTGAGCAGAGGAACTGTTCAAAGTGGGACCTGAGTGGGAGTTGAAGCGCAGGCCAAGGTGACAACCTAGTCAGCAACTGTACTCCATACCCTAGAGCTCTGTAGGAGAAATACCATGTGTTGCTTGTGACAAAAGAACGTCAGCAGCAGATGCATCAGGGATGCGCGCGTGCGTGCATGTGTGTACACACACAGAAACACACACACACTCAAATACTGTGCCTGTTGAGATCTCTCAGCTGATGGCTGTCTGTGTACAAGCTGGGGCCATCCTACCATGCCATCTGTCTCAGTCCTCTTGGGTTGCTCCAAGAAAATACCACAGACCTAGTGGCTAATAAATAACAGGACAGTATTTCTCACAGTTTTAAGAGGCTGAAAGCCTGAGATCAGGTTGCGGACTTCTAGTTGTTTTCTTATAATCTAATTCCCTCTCAAAGGGCCCACCTTCCAATAGCATCACATTAGGAATTAGGTTTCAACATATGAATTGTTGAGGGGGTGGAATACAAACATTCAGAACACAATAGTATCCTATTATGGAGAGAAAAAAAGAAGCTGAAAATTTAAATGAATGAGAGTGAGCTAATGTAGAAGTGATTAAGTTAAATGAGAAATGTTTTGATCATCATAAGATGGAAAACTGAAGTTTATTTTCCACTATAAATGTGAAAAGGGAGATTTGTAAATGAGTCCAGTTATGAAGTAAAATCATCTGTCTGTACCTCTAAGTAGTGACATTGATTTTTAAACTATACATATATTTTTATATACATATAAATAAATTAAAAGTGATATTCACCCACATGCTAAGAGTAGTAATCTTAGGTAGTAAGCTTATGGGTGACTTATAGTTCTTTAGTTTTTGTATATTCTCTACATACCCTCAAATGAACACATTATCAGCTTTGCAATAAGAGACAAATTTTGTTTTAGAATAGCTCTATTTGTGCTTTCGCCCATTCTGTGCTTGCTGAAGCTAGTTAATCTGAAAACTATTCCACCTTGAAGTGTTAATGAGCTAATAAGTCATTTCGGGGTGAGTTACTTTTCAAAACTGCTGAAATCATGTCTCTAAATGCACTTGTGTTCTATCTACTGATAGGGAGGACCTGGCTATCAGGGCTGTGACCTTATGTAAGAAAATATGGTAAAATATGCTTGCTGTCTACACAAATTCTTCTAAACATGTAATTAATTGAAATAGTCCCAAAGTTGGTAACTGTGCTTTGAATCCATTCATTTCTCTTTATGGAGCTTCTCTAGGACGTGGCTTAGTTGTTCATAAAGTAGCAAAAGAGTTCAAATTTACTTCCATTCATTCCCAGAAACTTTACTAGATGTTACTGTAGAGTTTAAAATCTGTTCAACTATTTGGAATTTGAAAAATATAAACTAAGCTGAGGAGAAATATGAATGAGAAACTTGCAATTAACTGCAATTAGAACAGTTATAGAGCTTCCCAGGTGGCTCAGTGTTAAAGAATCTGCCTGCTAATACAGGAGCTGCAGGAGATGTGGGTTCAATCCCTGGACTGGGAACATTCCCTGGAGACAGAAATAGTAACCCATTCAGGTATTCTTGCCTGGGAAATCCCATGGGCAGAGTAGCCTGGCGGGTCACAATCCATAGCGTCACAAAGAGTTGCACATGACTGAGAATGCATGTGCTGTGTGATAACATTTATAGGAATTCTTCAAAGTCCTATGGGGTAAAGATTACAGCTAACTGTAACATTAGAAAAATCACATAGTGTACTGGCTGTGCAAAATACCAGTTGATGGCAATTTTAGCTTTTGGATTGATTGTCTCACACACTGGTGTCTGCACATGTTTGCACATGAGGGTGTATACACACAGACACACACACACACACACACACACACACAAATACCACCAGTCATGAGGAAACAGAGAAAGAAGTAATCTGATTTTGATATTATTCTATTGCACCTGTATTTATTCATTTTCCTTGGGTTCTCAAAAAATTTCATTCCTGTTTCTTCCTTAATTCTTTTTACAAAATTATTTTTCACTCATGAAATGCTTCTAGTAATTATTGACTGTTAAATGAAGGAGGTGATTTTGTGATTATCACATACCATATAAGATACAGTAGATTATATAAGATACAGTAAATAATAAATAATTAAAATCATGAAAAATGCTGAGTTTGGAACATCAATTAGTTAAGACCAGCCACATAATTCAGAACCTGGTATATTAGTTAAAATGCTTTATGTCGCAAGTAATGATAACTCAACCTGGCTGCACTGTTAATTTCATGTGCCAGCTTGACTGGGCCAAAAAGTACCCAGCTATTTGATTCAGCATTATTCTGGGTATATCTATGAAGGTGTTTCTGGATGTGGGTAACTGTGGTCCACTGTATTTGACAGCCTGAATAGAAAAAAGGAGTGAGGGGGAATTTCCTCTCTTGGCCTGATGGTCTTTGAGCTGGGACATGGGTCCTGTTCTGCCTTCAGAACTGAGGTCATATTGAAGTTTATACCATCAACTCTCTTGGTTCTTAGGTCTCTGGATTCAGACTTAAACTATATCTTCAGCATTAAGTGCTGCTCAGGTCTCTGGATTTTTCTCGAACTATACCATTGGCTTTTGTAGCTCTCTAGCTTACAGATCTCAGGACTTCCCAGCCCTCATAATCATGTGAGCCAATTCCTTATACTGTGTGTGTGTAAAATATATGGCATTTGGCAAACACAGACTTGGGCAGATGCCCGTAGACATGAGAACCTTTGTACAAGTTCAGGTTCCTGGAGGAGAAATTCCAGCATTCTACTGGAGCTAAAACAGAACAAAACATATTTGGACACATTAAAGTGGTCAAGAGAAACTTTGCCATACTGCCCTTCCATTCCCCCACCGCCCCCCTACCCCCATATGATGGCACAGCTTAGAGAATTAGAGAAAAAGAAGGCTGGGGATCCCTCCTGTGGATGAGAAGGGAGAGCGGTCAGTGAGCACCTGACTTTTCCAACCAGATAGGACACTGCCAGAGAAAATCATTTCTCTCTCGGAGGATTGAAGGGAGAGTTCTATGATGTGGGGGAAGGGAGCAGATCAGGGAAGAAGCAGATAAGACTATCAAAGCATTAAAGGGACATAGATCCTGCTATGGCAAGCCCACCTATGATCTTCTGGCTGAACCTCACCAGAGAGTCCCCACAACTGGCATGCTGGCACCTCCAGGGCTCCCGAGGCCAAGCCTACACCTCCTTCCATCCTACTGCTGGTTCCTTGTGCATGCTCCCAAGGGCAGCAGCAAAAGCAAGCTTAATGAATACATGCAAACACAAATTGTGGGGGAGGGAGAAGCCACAATCATGAGCTGTAATACCACCATTGAGGGGAAAAAAAGGTTACTAACAGCTGGCCGAGTACATTTTAAGATTGAAAGACAATGTACTAACTTAAAAATTCTGCCACAAGAGGGAGCAAGAAGTGTGGAGTGGACCTACCCATATAAGGTCAGAGAAAAACTCAGAATACAAGCAGGACCAACAATAAGTACGCCATATGAAGGGTGCTGATAAAGACTGACGAATACAACTACTACTCTGAGTGTAAAAACAGCAATGTGAAACTCCAAGGAACGTGAAGAACCAAGGAAAATGACATCACCAAAAGATGATCATAGTCCTCTAGCACATTAAAAAATCTAGTAACCAAATGCAGATACGCAGGACAGGACAGAGCATTCAAAAACTACAGGAAAATTTCAAAAGATATCACATACATAATTGGAATGCCAGAAGAAGAAGAAATAAAAATGGAGCAGAAGGAATATCTGCGGTAGTAATGACTGACAGTTTTCCGAAATTCATAACAGACCCAAAAGTATAGGTACAGAAAGATCAAGAACACAAACCAGGATGAATTTTTTAAAAATCTGTGCCTAGGAATATCATATTCAAGGTGAAGTAAAAAAAAGAAAAAATTAAAAATTTTGAAATAAGCCAGATGAAAAGTAAATTTACCTATAGAATGGCTTAGGATAAGAAATTTATCAGACTTCTAACAAGAAAAATTCAAAGGAGAAGAGTGTAGAGTGAAATATTTAAAACTTTGGGAGAAAATGTGAACTTAGAATTTTGTGTTCAATGAATTTATCTTTTAAAAGTGGAGAAATAAAGGTTTTCTTACATATAAATGTAAGGAATTCATTGTCCGTAGAACCACCCTACAAAATGCATACAAGAACTTCTTCAGGGAGGAGAAAAATCACATAAGTCAGGTATTTGAAACTTATTGAAAGAGATACCCATGTCCAGAGCTGGAAAAATTTGAACAATAAAATGAATACATAAGTTTGGCTTATTTATCTGAAGTATAAAATAAATATTCATGAGTCCATATTGACATAAATAAACAACTGAATAAATGGGAAAGAGGAGACAACTCTTGGCAGACCAAAAAATTTCAAATAATGAATGTAGATAGTCCATTTTAGAGGCCAAGCAAAGGTCCTTATTCCCCAAGAATGAGCTGCAGATAGTGATTTCCTTCTAAAGAGCACAGTAAGAATGGAAACAATATAATGATACATTTATAGTGGAGAACTCTGACAAGCACTAACTCAGCCAAGTGTTGAAGGTCAACTTCAACTGTGACAAGCCACGATGATAGAGCGTATGTATTCTTGCTAGTGCATGTTGGGAATGGCAGTCTACCTCTGTGGTCTTCTGTCCTTAAACTCATTCCCAGATGGATCAGGGCAAAAATAACAGGCAAATCTCAACTGTGGGACATTCTAAAATGTACCTAACTGATCATCCTCAAAACTGTCAAGGTCATCAAAAAGCAAGAGAAGTTTGGAAAATTGTCACAGTCAAGAGAAGCCTAAGGGGACGTGACAACTAATATGATAAGGACGGATTCTTGGAACAGAAAAGGACTATTAGGTAAAAACCTGAAAAAATCTGAATATAACATGAACTTTAGCTAGTAAAAAGATATGGTATTAATTTTGACAATAATACCATACTAGTATGTTAATAATAAGGTGTTATGAATTTGTCAAATTAACACTCATTAAGGAACACAGGGTGTTGGATGGGGAGCAATTCAACAGTGGGTCACAAAAGAAATTGAAATGGAGATTTTATTACTCACATATCCTGGAGGAAGCACACAGCATGCTTTGAGGAGCCAGGCGGGCAGCTAAGACAGAGGACAGACAGAGAGACAGGATCCTGGGCACATGCCTTTACTAGAGACCATGAGTGGAGTGCTTTGGGGTTCCCAGGCTAACCCTGGATTGGTCACTTCAAATCGAAAGGACTTGTTATGGTAGTCCACACTGGGGTCTTACCTAAGTGGAGCCTCTGGGAAGGCACTGGGAAGCAGAGAAAACTGTTGATCACAAGAGCTGTTGGTAAGTCATACCAGGAATTTAGCGACTCTGCAGGCTTCTATCCAGGGCATGTGCTTGTATGAGGGATTATTGTCAATTCAGGGTCACTGTAGGCTGCTTGGCCAAACAAAATGGATGCCAAGGCAGCAATACCATGAAGTAACTTAGGTAAATTCTCAACATAAGGGAAATGGGGCTGAAATATTTGGAACTTTCTGTATTACCTTCATAGTTTTTCTGTTAATCTAAAACTGTTTAAAAAATTTTTTATTTTAAAAATATTTATAAAGAAGGAAATAAAATTGGCATCAGCAAACTGTAAATCTTTATCTTAGAAAAAATATTTAGAATTTAGAGTTCTTTATTAGCATTCAAATGTGAGAAAATAATAAGAATGTTTTGGAACAAAAAAGATCTTCAAAATGTTTAGCAAAATTGGATCTTTTTAAAATGTTTTACTTGAAGTGGTCTTCAGTAAAATTTGATTTTAAAAGCCCAAAATGGACAAGATTTTGGTATAAAGAAACATTGGTATATGGAAAAATAAGTAAACTTATAATTGAGGCTAACTAATTTTTGATGAACATTTTAAAATTTCTGAAATATCAGATGTTACAGTGTGCAGTGTAGATTATGATGTATTTGATAAGTCTCTGTATTAAATATTATGGAGTACAGTAGTAGAGAAGAAAAATATTAATTTCCAATAAAATAAGAAACATTTAAAAATATAACAACAACAGAAATATACTAGATCAATCAAATGAAGAGTGAGAAAGGAAAATTTTTAATAAAAAGTAGAATACATATACTAAAATGGCAGGAATACTTATAAACATTCATTAATCATAAAAGTATTAATGTCTAAAATTCCATTTTAAAATATAGATACCTTGTGTTTAGTCGCTCAGTCATGTTCGACTCTTTGTGACCCCATGGACTATAGCTTGCCAAGCTCCTCTGTCCCTGCGGATTCTCTCGGCAAGAATACTGGAGTGGGCTGCCATGCCCTCCTCCAGGGGATCTTAGAATGTGTTAAAAATTCCCCAAACAAAATTCACTTGTTATACAAAAGCCATACTTGAAATTAAAATACATGAAAAAGATTGAATGCAAAGGATTCAATAATGTATTACCAATGAAGGTTAATCAAAAGAAAGGAGTTGAAGAAATGTTATTATCAAACAAAATAGAATTCAATGTGAATTATTTATATAGGGAAAAGGGAAATATTTCATACTGGCAAAAATAACAGTATACCAAGGTGGTATGACAGTCATGAACTTTTATGTGTACATAATTACAAAATACATAAAACAAAAATTCATAGAAAGCCAGGAAAAATGTACAAAAATGTATTTAAAGACTTTAAATCTGTTAGAAACCAGCAAAGCAAATAGATGAAAGTAATGAGTATAATAATTGAATAAAACATGTCTAAGATTCTTTGTGTATATATGTGTACGTGGTATCTGTGTATGTATAGATGTTAAGGATTAACAGTATCAGAAAAGTATAGTTAGAATAAATTCTAAAAGAAGCATAATCTGCCTCAAATATGGGAGACCTCAATTCAGAGCCTCGGTCAGGAAGATCCCCTGGAGAAGAGAATGGCAACCCATTCCAGTATGCTTGCCTTGAGAATTCCATGGACAGAGGAGCTTGACTGCCTACAGTTTATGGGGTGGCAAAGAGTTGGACACAATTAAATGACTAACACTTCCACTTTCATAAGGTATGTGTATGCCTAAGGATTATTTGTATCAGAAAAGGATACTAGAAAAGATTCTCTAAAAGGATAATAAACATTTCTTTTCAAACATGAATGGAATATTCAGAAACATTCATTGAGCATTAGAGCAGCGGAGGACGATTTTGGTTGCTCAACCAACAAATCTAAACTTTCCGCACCTCTTCTAACATCCTGGTTAAATAAAATAATAGGGACTTTTCAAAGAAGAGTGAAAGTGAAAGTGAAGTTGCTCAGTCCAGTCCAACTCTGCGACCCCGAGGACTGTAGCCAACCAGGCTCCTCCATCCATGGGATTCTCCAGGCAAGAATACTGGAGTGGGTTGCCATTTCCTTCTCCAATAAAGTGGGCTTCAATGTATAAAATATTTTCTATCTTTTTAGTATGATATAGAGAATAGAAACATGTGCCAGTAGCTTAAACATAGTGCTCGGGTTAAGGAAGGTATTTCTTTAAGTTGGAAGATTAGTATAGTCTTTCATGCTAATAGATGAACAATTAGAGGAGAAATTAATCCTATGAGAGACAACTGCTGAAGTCAAGTCTTTCAGATGGCAAGATAGAAAGGGCTCCAGAACATAAGAGGAAGTTGTAGCTTTTGATGTGAGTGGACACACAATTTTATCAGGGATTACTTTATAAAGCTGTATAAGATACAATTTCTATCACTTGATAGTAACTGAAACACTTGTTAAATAAGCTAGGTGGCAAAATTGTAAAGCTGGAAAATTGAAAGTTGCTGAATTAGAAATATTTGAAATTAGTATTTTCTTTGAAATGATAAATTTATGAAAAAATTGTATTTTCATTGATAAATTTGGTTTATTCACTTGATAATTATGCAGAAAAGTTATGACCAACCTAGACAGCATATTAAAAAGCAGAGACATTACTTTGCCAACAAAGGTCCGTCTAGTCAAGGCTATAGTTTTTCCTGTGGTCATGTAAGGATGTGAGAGTTGGACTGTGAAGAAAGCTGAGCACCAAGAATTGATGCTTTTGAACTGTGGTGTTGGAGAAGACTCTTGAGAGTCCCTTGGACTGCAAGGAGATCCAACCAGTCCATTCTGAAGGAGATCAGTCCTGGGTGTTCATTGGAAGGACTGATGTTGAAGGTGAAACTCCAATACTTTGGCCACCTGATGCGAAGAGCTGACTCATTTGAAAAGCCCCTGATGCTGGGAAAGACTGAGGGCAGGAGGAGAAGGGGACGACAGAGGCTGGATGGCATCACTGACTCGATGGACATGGGTTTGGATGGACTCTGGGAGCTGGTGATGGACAGGGAGGCTGGCGTGATGTGGTTCATGGGGTCGCAAAGAGTTGGACACGACTGAACGACTAAACTGAACTGAATTATGAAAGGATGTATTTTTATCCTATGACCTTGGGAAAGAGAGAATCTTCCAGCAAGGATTATGAGACATTTTACTGGACCTGAATATAAGCATCTAGTTGTGGATTAATTGAAAAATAAAGGACAGATGAAGAGTTTTAAAAGGTGTTAGGCCAAACACTATTTCCAGAAAAGTAAAAGTCAAGATGTGTCAGAGGAGGCTAAGGAGGGAAGAATCATCTCTTACAGTTTAAACCTTGTGGATTACAGAAATATACTTCAAGATCTTCTTTCCAATAGTACTTTATCTACCTGGACAAAGACATTGAATGGGATCAGTATTCTTTCATCTCCAAAGCTGTTTTTCCTTTATCTTTTAAATAAATGTGGGGAGGGGATGCCATTGTGGAAATGAAAGAGAATGAACAAAGTATCCAGGGAGAAGAATTTGATGTGCTATGCCTGAGAGTTTTCTTGGAAGGTGCTACCCTTCTTGCTCTTTTTATGTCTGGTCTTTCTTCATTTTCCCCCTATTTTAAGAACTGATTATAAAGACTAGAAATATATAAAATTCTAGACCTGGATGTTCTTCAAAATGTTAACTGCTGATTTCAGCAGCTTGTGTCATCAATGAATTATTTCACTGGAGGAAAAAGAAGAAGGAAAAAAGAAAGCAACGAAAGAACTCCAGACCATTGACAGGCTGCCCTAGAAAACAAATTTGCCTTTTGAAGTCACCTGGAGAGAAACTAATCATTCATTGTAATTAAACAATAGCTGAGTTGCCTCCAGCACTCCTACATTACCTGGGTTTGATTGGTGAAAACTCACAGAGAGGTAGCATACTTTCCAGAATCAGTCTAAGGCTGCATGCCTGGTTCAGCTGGGCAAAATGTTACACTGCTGGGGCTTCCTTCCATCAAGCTTTTCTACATTGTTTTATTTTTCTCTGGTGTAGAAATTTATTTACTTATTTTTATGAAAAGGCTTTGAAACTTTCTCCTTTGAAGTAGAATAAAACTTAAGCAGTTGACAAGACTTTCCCCTTGTATGCAAAGGTGATGTTAAAAACTATCCAAAATTTTTCTATATAGTTGATTCTTCTCTTGAAGTCTTTTAGGGGTGAACAACAAAGATGAAAGGCTAGAGCAAAAAAAAAAGGCTGAAAATTTTTAATACTAGAAGTGAAGTTTGAATTGAATGTAAATTGATGTATAGAAGAAAGAGAAACAGCTGTCTATAGGCACGTTGTTGACACTGCTACTCTTTTGAGAGATTCTAGATGTGTGCCTGGAGGAACTTAGTAAAGACAGAATTATTGACACAAATGAGGGAAGTGTGACAAGAGGATGAAATGTCCTAGAAGAAGGTGACACAGGCAAAATCGTTACATGAAAGCAACTCCTGGAGATTTTTCACAACATAAAAGTGCAAAGGATAAAATGTTGGAAAACCATCCAAACTTAGAAAGGAGTATGAAAATTCATCAGGGCATAGAAAAGATGCCTGCTCCACATGGTAAGTTATAAGACAGTAAGAAAAGGCAAACACTCTTAAAACTCTTCTTGGTAAGTTTCTTATAAGGAAATAAAGCACTTTAAAATCTCAGTGTTACAAGTTACAGGGCACAAAGTAAATATTATTTTTATATGTTTTTTTCCTTTCCCTATATATTTAATTGGCAATAAGAAAGTTAAGGTTCCGGAAAAATATTTTCAGAGGTCACAGAACAATTGTAATTTTTCCCATTAATTTTTCAAGATCAGTGTGCCTGTTTTAGTTTATACGTTCATTTTTATGGCCTGACATACTGTGCAAGTAAAGACTGCCTGAATTATTAAATAAAGCCTTTCATTATAAGTCCTTTGTAAAGTAAAGACTATTTTATCTATCATTTTTGAAGTATAAAGGTGTCAGAAAATGTCAGTTGTCTTTCCTTCACTTGAAGGAGACCATTTAGGATATGGCGAGATGAAGATGATTCCAAAGCAACATAGCAATAAAAATATAACACACAGCGACCAGATTTCTCATGCTGTTTGTCTTAGGAGCTGGCCACAAATAACAACCTCACTTTGTGGATTAAATTTAATTTGAATAAATAAGTGAAAGCCTGAAGGAGACTATTTAATTCATTATCCAAATCAGGACATTACTGAGTTTAAAAGGATGCTAAAGTAATTAAAATTATTTAACTACTGAAATATTCCTTGGTTTTATTGTATTGGTATATATAATAATAATTTATTTTTCAAGTCTTATTTTAAAATTTACTCTAACAAAATGAAAATTAACATATCTTTGTATATTAAAGAATAATTAAAAAAAAAAAACTCTCGGATTTAAAATCTAAACTTTTAAAATTGACATAAGAAAAATAATTTTACTTGTGCATAGTCACACCTTTTTCTCAATTTAAAAAATATACCTGTCTAATTAATGCCATCATTTTTGAT
Source organism: Capra hircus (assembly GCF_001704415.2). NCBI lineage: Eukaryota > Metazoa > Chordata > Mammalia > Artiodactyla > Bovidae > Capra > Capra hircus. The sequence goes on from NC_030827.1 coordinate 42,887,462, forward strand.
AAAGAATATATAATCTGTGAATAAGTCAATGGTTTGATAAAATCAGCAATCTTCAAAGTTAACATTTTGTGGAACATATTTGAAATTCCTAATATATTTAATGTACTCAACTATGTAGATTATAATATTTTAATTGAAAAAATACACTGCAGTTGCTAAAGTCCCTGGTAAAATCAGAGCATATGTGTTAAGTGGAAGTTATTATAAGCATTACATTTTTTATTTAGATGTTTAAATATTGATATGAATTAAGTTCACACATACTATCATTTTTTCTTTCAGAAAAAGTTTTACAAATAAGTTTTCCAAATAAGCTTTTTTTAATGAATTGCTATAAAATCATAGAGCTTTCCATTTCATTCTATTGTTATATATATAATCATCAAATTATCCAATTGGAAATAGCGTGCACGCACAAGAGGAGGGGGGAGGAATTTGACAAATTATAGGTCCTATTTATATTGGTAGAATATCATACTTTTGGGGGAGCAATTATGAATTTATCAACCAAAACTAATTTCAAGAGCATTCCTTGAAATATAGCTTTTTGATTTAGAAAGAATATCGCTTATTCTTGTCAATGTTTCATAAAAATTTAGATTCATGTTTTTTCAGTGAAATATCATAATAAAAATAATCTTAACATTAATGTTTAACTTTTGAACTGAATTTAAAACAGCATTCATAATAATGTGAAATATTTATCCTTCAACTGAATGCACTTTCAAGTCTTTATATCATACTTAAAAATATCACAGCACTATGAGCATTAACTAATTTTTTATTTAAAACATTTCTGATAAAAATCTGTGTTTTTTCCAATTCTGTATAGAATTCTTATGCTGATGGAGGTGGTGCATTAATCGTTAGAGCTTTACTTATAGTGGAATCTGCCTGCCAATGCAGGAGAGGTAGATTCAATCCCTGATTCGGGAAGATCCTCTGGAGAAGGAAATGGCAACCCACTGCAGTATTCTTGCCGAGAAGTCCTTCAAGACAGAGAAGCCTGGCAGGCTACAGTCCGTGGGGTCACAAAAGAGTTGGACACGACTTAGCCACTAAACAATAGCAAACAAGACCATTTCAAGTAGAAAAGGAAAATTTAATTTATCAATAGAAGAGTCATTTGATCTAAATGAAAATGTATGCTTTACAGAGTGATAAGTAAACACACTTTTCTAAAATACAGACGATGAATTATTTTTCATCCCAGACTTCTTATGTAAAATAATTACTACCTTTTAAACTATAAATGGACAGTTCTTTTCCCTCTGTAGTGGAAGTGGAATCTTAACCACTGGACAGCTGGGGAAGTCTCATGCATTTAACTCTTTTTTTCTTTTTCTATGAAGCTATTTAAAAAAAATTTTTTTTTAAACTTTTCTTATTTTAGTTGAAGGATAATCACTTTACAGTATGGTGATGGTTTTGCCATATATCAGTATGAATCAGCCATAGATATACACACATGTCCCCTCTATCCTGAAGCCCCTCCAACCTCCCTCCCTACCCTATCCCTCCAGGTTGTTACTTAATTTTTTATTGACCTGCACTTTTGTTTTTTTAAGAACTCATTGCTCATTAGAGCTCTTTGCATTTCATTGCAAAATGAAAACATGGACTAAAACGTAGCAAGGGTAGTTTTAGACTTACCATCTAATAAGTGAAAAGAAAATAGTAATAAGGAGTTGGAAGTATTCTCTGCGAACCATGCAGTGGCACTGTTTGACTTTTATTTTCTGCATATGTTTCATGCACTACTAATTTACTACCTTCCATTCCATCCCCACAGCTTCAGGTGCTCCAGAGTTCAGTACTTAAATGGGTCAGGGAAGACATGTTGGTTTAGCACTCTTTGTTTGTTTTTTTATTTTTTTCCCAAAAAGTAATATATATATATATATATATATATATATATATTATATCTGAGAGTGTTTAACAAAAGAATATTGAGTTAACATTGTGATGGGGTTTATAAAGGAGAAGAGCAAATGTTAGCAGAGGGACTAACAGGGGAAAATAATTTAGAATAAAGATCAGAGAATGCTGGGGTGAAGCATGATTTAAAAAAAGATGAAAATTTCCCAATGTTGGGAAAGATTGAGTTGAAATGTTAAAAATTGCAAGTAAAACTGAAAGATTTTTTTTTAATGAAAAATGTTACAGTATAATGAAGGTCTGTGTTGAGTCTCTATATTTTCTGAGTACAACTTTGAAATACTTTTTTAAATTGTAGGAATTACAATGAAAAGTGTCTGAGATATTGCATACATGCTCAGTTGTGTCTGACTCTTTCAGACTCCATGGACTCTAGCCTGCCAGACTCCTCGGTCCATGGAATTCTCCAGGCAGGAATACTGGAGGGGGTTGTCATTGCCTCCTCCAGGGGAACTTCCCCACACAGGGATCAAACATGTGTCTCCCGCATTGGCAGGTGTATTCCTTACCACTGAGCCAGCGGGAAGCCCAAGACATTGAAAGACTTGACGTTACCTCTCAGATGTTAAAAATCAAGTTGACAAAAACAGGTATACTTACAAAATTAGGAGAATGATAATGAGATCTAAAGTAGACATAAGCTATGCATAAATCACTGACTGCTTTCCTAATAATTTTCATGATGGATTAGTGTTCATGATATAAGTGAAACAAGCACAATACAAAATTATGCATGCATATCAACTATGGAAATATACATGGATCTATGTCATATGAATGTGAAACATTTTAAAGAAAACACATCAAATTACTATGGTAAATTTCTTCAGTTGGAGTTTGAGTGATGTTTTATTTTCTTCTCTTTTTATATTTACTGTGATATAATAAATTACATTCATGATCAGATTAAACACTAGTTATTTTTAATAGGAAATATCACAACAGCTGATTTTTAAGAATATTTGTTTATTTTTGGCTCCTCTGGGTCTTTGTTGCTGCTCACAGGTTTTCTCTAGACGTGTGTGAGCTTCTCTTTATGGTAGCTTCTCTTGTTGCAGAGTATGGGCTATGGGACATGGGCTCAGTAGCTGTGGCGTGCAGACTTAGTTTCCCTGTGTTTGGAATGACAGACTAAAGAGTTTTAAACACCAGACAAGTTACAGCTCAGTTCAGCTCAAGCAGAAGCAGCCGACCTCGAAGAAGTGTCATGCTAACAATCCCTCTTGGCTTCCTCCTTTTAATACTTCCTCTCTGTCTCCTCCTTTTGGTTGCGTCCTGAGCAAAATAGGGGTTGGTCCCACCATCAGTCAAGAAAAAGGATGCAAATGGGCCTATGCTTAAGGCCGATTGACAGTTGCAGTTTACATAATAAAAGCCTCTGTTGTGCATGTCTTCCCAAAATTCAGTCTGTTATAATCAGATGTATATATGTGTAGAATATTTATGAATCATTAATGGACATGAGTTTGAGCAAGCTTGGGGAGATCGTGAAGGACAGGGAAGCCTTTCTGTGGGATTGCAAAGAGTCAGATGCAATACGACTGAGCAACTGGACAATGGGCTCCTAGCTGCCTAAGTTTACGTGGGGAAGCCCCTGTGGTTAGTCTGTATCCACTGTGCCTAGGGTGCATGTGCAGAAATTGAAAAAGTCTCTGTGGTTGTTTGGTAACATGTCTATGAGCTCTTCTGGCTGTGTCTTGGATGGGGTTTAATCAGCTTTCAGCTAGGCCATCCCTCTTTGCTCATTCATGCCTAACTTTCTACCTAACACAATAAAGTATGGACATCAGAATAAACTTAACTGAATTTCTGTTTACCTGTGTGGTAGATTGATTGTATAAATGGATCCAATTTTCCATACTTGTCTTTATCAGCATCCTTCACAATCTGTCCTAGTAGCTCTTTTCATCAAGAGATAGTGTTTCCTCACATTAAATCTGGACTGGACTTTTGCTAATTTTAGCAAACAAGTAACTAGATGTTATTTCCAAGCCTAGGACTCCCAGAGCCTTAAAAATTGTGCTTTTTTTTTTCTCCCTGGACCTTGGCTTTGCCATAAGTGCATGCATGGGCTGGCACATTGGAGGGATGCGAGAACCACATGAAGAAGACTGACCCACAGTCAGGCAACTCCACAGATTTCAGAGAATCCAGTCATGATCAGCAAAGTCTTGACCCAATGCAGTGCTCACTATAGATTTATTAGTGAAAACAGTCAAGATCAGAGGAGCCACCCAAACTATTCGTAGCTTTGTGAGCAAGAACAAGCCCTAATGGTTTTAAGACACCAAGTAAGGGCATAGTTTACTGCAAATTTTGCTTGTGGCAACAGTACCTGAGACAAACTTGGCATTTGACAGAGGGCACTATCATTAGAGAAACTTGAAATTTGTGGCATTGGCTATGTGATTGCTTGCAGCTGGGAGTTGGAAAAATGGTAAGCAAGCTGTCAACAAGGACTAAGGGCATGGCAAGAAATTGTAACTGGAGTTTGGAAAAAATGATGATTCATGTAAAGTCATTGCAAAATAATTGACTAACCTGTTGCCTGAAGTAACTTGGAAGATGGAAAATGTATCTAATGAACTTTTGGATTTGCCTAAGGAGATCTCCAGGCAGCATGTTGAGAGCGACAGCTGGATTTTCTTAATTGTGTGTGGTACAGCAAGAAAGTGATGAACTAAGAAAAAGCTGTCCCTTCCTAAGAATATAGAGGGAATAGGAGAGGGCCAAATGTATGGGCTACAAAATAAAACAGTTTCTCATCTCTAGTCCTCCTAGTCAAGAAGGTATTATGGAAGTAACTATAGCCTCGGGGCATAGATCAAATCATCAGTATGTCTTAAGATGTGTTGTTAAGATCTCTGAAAGAGTTAAGGAAGTGTTTAGTCCTCTCATTAGGCAAAAAGACTGCTAGGAACAAAGGGAAGCTCCCACAATTGTCTGATATGACCCAAATGAGTGTGATTAAAAAGAATTGGTTGAATGGAGAGGGTGTACATCAAATTATTTGCAAGTTCACTTTTTTTTTTTTTTTTAAGGAGTTGTACAGGCAGAAGTAGCCTCATCATTCTAGCCTCAAAGATACTGAGTTGTTGAAAGTGGCATCTAGGTTCTCACCATTATAAGAAAAGAAAGCCAGTTGAAAATGATATTCAGAGGGCATACACTCCCCCAAACTCTTCTGAAAGGGTAAGGAGAGAGGCGGGAAAGGAAAAAGTTTCCTAAAATGGAGCTGTGGAGAGCAGTCTGTCCTCAGAAACAGAATGGAGTTAAAATTTGGGAACACTCTCTTCTCCCAGTGTCCGGGAACCTGGCAACATTTACCTTGTTGGATTTCAAAAATATTAATGTCCATGGAGTTGTACTTGCCTCTCATTCTTGCCTGTCTGAATGAGAGTGCTGTTTAATGCAGTTTTCCTGTCCTCACTATTATATGCGGGGTGGGAGTGGTAAAGTACAAATATTGTGTCTTTTTGGTTCATGAGTTTCTGAATCGAAATGTGATGCATCTGCAGAGCCTTATGTAGACCTCATTCATGTAGATCATAAGATGATGGACTTTGAAGACAATACAATAACTGGGGGAGAACTTGGGGACCTTGGGAGGGGCTGAGTGTAATGTGTAATTTGAGTGGCAACCATATGGAGTTAAAGCCAAAGGGAGGAGCGGTAGTTGATTGCAAGCATTGTCCCCAATTCTTCACCTCTCGCGGAGACCACAACCTTTTCAAGTGTCACTTTGAGCTCCTCGTAAGAGGGGGTCAATTTCACTTTTCCTTGAATGTTGGTAGGCCTTGTAACTTTGTTTTGCAAAAAAAAAAAAAAAAAGAAAAAAAAACACAGCATAAATAATTGCTGTATTATTTGCTATATTATTTATGCCGTATTGCATAATTTACAATGTGTTTATAATTGTGACAGGTCTTATACTAGCCTCAGAGAAACCTTGCTCACTTCTACTTTCTTTCTATCTCTCAGATCCCTGTCTCACTATGAGAACATCCTGGGCTAGTTTACTGGATGGATATGACAGATATATGAAGAACAGCTAGACCTGCCAGTATCCTGCAGCCCCCAAAACCTTTGATCAGCCAAAATAAGAAGAAAGACCTGCCCAAAATACATATGTTAGTAGGTCTGTGAGTGAGTCTGGCAGAGATCAGAACTGTTCAGTGGATTCAGAAATCTATGAGTAGATCTTATTGTTTTAAGGCTCTGAGTTACAAAGTGGGCTGATACACAATAGCAACATGACACTAGATAACTGATTATTGAGGCAACCTGCTATCATGAGTGGGACTGCACTTAAATCTAGCATTGTAAATCTCAAGTTATTGGTTGTTAATAGAGGAACTGGAAATTAAATAAATTAGTTGTTTTTTTTTTTTTTAAGAGGGAATTACTCTCCTCTGATTAGCAAAAGACAATTAATGGGATCCTCATTGTTGGGTAGCTGCAGGTGACACTGTATGCTTGTTTCTCTTCTGAATTCTGTCAAGTCGCTTAGAAGTGAAAAGAATGTAGGAGCGTAGACACCCCTGGGGAATTGCTTTGGTAGCCAAGCAAGGAAGACACTGAGGTAGCAGACAGCTGCCACTGTGACAGAGGCTTAAGGGACTTCATACCAGACTCCAAAAGTCTTTTTACAAGACCATTGGTTGTTGGCAGGCGAAAGTAGTGTTTTCACTCTTTGCATCTCTCAACAGAAAAGAAGAATTAGCAGTTATAATAAAGTCAGTTTTCCCCTAAAGAAATATTCATAGATTTATACAAAAAAGTTCTATATTCAGGACAATTTTAAAACATTAGATCAAAGTGAAACATGTTTTTTAAGCTTCAGGACTTCCCAGTCTCTTACTATACCATTTGTTTTGGGAATTCCCCAAAGGAACATATAACATTCAATAGTCTCCATGTTTATTTGAAAATGGGCTCTTTTTTTTTTTTTTTTCTTCACAGAGTATTTTGCAGGATTATATTTTCACCAAGTACACTTTGGGGAATGCTGAGTTCATGGTTTATAAAGTGTGTAATTTTTACTTTCTTTTTTAAGTTTCTAAATCTGTTCTATGAAGATAACCTTTCTACCAGTGTATGTTTTAATGCTCTTACACACTTGATTAAAAACAAACAAACAAACAAAAAACTAAAAAGCATAAAGTGAGAAACCATGGCATAAATTTTCTTGGTTCTTAGATTCTATAACATGCCACATCTTTTAATACTTGTCAAATTATAGGTCAAACATAACAGTAATAACTTTTATAAACATTCACATGTTGAAAAACTTACCATGTGTCAGGCACTATGTGAATTTCTTTACATATGCCATCATGGTCATTATCAGTAAAACACTATGAGTTCAGCACAGTAATACTGTATTTTAGGGCTTCCCTTGTGGCTTAGCAATAAGAATCCACCTACAATGCTGGAGATGCAGGAGGCCCCCTGGAGAAGGGCATGACAACCCTCTCCAGTATTCTTGCTTGGAGAATCCCATGGTCAGAGGAGGCTGGTGGGCTACAGTCCGTAGGGTCACAAAGGGTCTGAAGTGACTTAGCACGCATACAATATTTTAAAATGATGAAATGGAAGTTTATAGAAGTATGAATATGTTTCAAATCAGCTTATTTAAAATAAAACTGAGGTTCAAGAAGTTCTATCTAATGCCAACAACCTGCTCACTTAATGACTGGAAACTGTTAGCCAGTACTGTTGGGTTTTAGAGGAACACAACTCTGCCTGGAAAACGACTCTTGCTGTTGGAGAACCCTCAATGAACAAATGCATCTTACAGTGAGTTGGTGAGTGGAACAGTGATGTTGATAAAGAAAAGGGTATCAGAAGAAAGTTTGGAAACGCTGCAGGGTTTAGAGTGAGTGTGGACTTTGTGATTCAAGAGTGAAGGTATAATGTGGAAGGATAGAAATGCTTTGACTCCAGTGGAATGTGTTATTTTGCTCAAAATTGATGCTTCTTTTCTTCTATTTTCTTTATTAGAAATTAGAAATTTGGTGCAAATTCTTAAAGCATACTAAAGTTAACTATGTGATGAGTAAATTATCAAATTATTATTATTTTGAATAAACTTTGGGCACAGAAGCAAACATCATTTGTAAAGAAATTAAATAGATATATGCACAAAATATTTTGGGCTTCCCTGCTGGCATTGGTAGAGAATCTGCCTGCCAATACAGGAGATGCAGGTTTGATCCCTGGATTGGGAAGATCCCCTGGAGAAGGAAATGGCAACCCACTCCAGTATTCTTGCCTGGAGAATTCCATGGACAGAGGAACCTGGCAGGCTACAGTCCATGAAGTCGCAAAAGAGTTGGACAGAACTTAGTGACTAAACAACAACAACATAAAATATTTTGGGAGCTGTGAACACTATTTAAGGTGACCCATTAATACATGACCAATTAGGAACTTTTTAAAAAATTAATTGAAAAAGACTTTGTAGACATAATTATGATATACAATTATAAATACACATGTATTTATAATGTATAATTTGACAACTTTTTCATGAGTATATATCCATGAAACCATAATAAAACCATAACCACAATAAAGGTAACAAACATATCCAATTATCTCTAAAGTCACCCTATGTTGTTTGGTAACTTCTCTCTGCCGCATCTCCTTATTCCCAAGGACTTGGGGCAACCCTGATCGACTGCCACTATAGATTCACCCACATGTTTCAGATTCTTATATAAGCAGAATCATATAATAGGTACTCTTTCTTTGTCTGGCTTCTTCATTCAGCATAATTATTTTGAAATTCACTGATACTGCTGTGTATGATATTTTTTCTTCCTAGGTCGTATTCCATTGTAAACTCACCAGAGTGCATCCCTTCACTTATAGATGGACGGTTGGGTTGTTTCCAGTTTTTGGCTATTGCAAACAGAACAGTGATGAATATTCATGTACGAGTCTTTTGGGTACGTGTGCTTTTTTTTTTTTTATCCAGGCTAAACTTCTAAGTGTAATGGCAGGATAATATGGTAGATGCATGTATACCTCTTTGACAAGCTGTGTTCTCCAAAGTGGTTTTGTTTCTTTACATTCCTATCAGCAGTGGCATCTCCACAGTTCTGCTGCCACGTCCTTGCCATACTTGGTACGATCTAGTTTTTTAATCTTAGATCTCTTAGTAGATCTCCAGCATAATTTTATTGTGGTTTTAATTTGCATTTTGATGAATGATGTTGGGCCTCTATTCATGTGCTTATTTGCCATCCATATATCTTTTGTGATGGAGTGACTATCCTAATGTCCATTGTCTTTATTGAATTATATTTTTCATATTAAGTTTGAGAGTGTGTTATGTAGTCAGAATATCTGGCTTACTTGATTTTCTTTATAATGAAATGAAGCTTTTGTTAAATTTTGATTCATATGCATGGGCTTTCTATTCAGAGAGACAAGCCAAGTCTTAGAGATCTGGCTTGCTTCATTTGTCCTTCCTATTTAGCAAAATGTTCCTCAGGTCCTCAGCACTGGGTCTGGGGCATGTTGAGAATCAGGAGGAATTCCCTCAGTGACTTAAGATTATAGAAGCGATGCCTATGGTTCAGTCTTTAGCTTTTGCCTTAAAGTGGTCAAGCCAAATAGTATTTTTAAGAATTAAAATTTGTTGAGAGTATGAGATAAAAACCTAAAGGCAATGGTGCTTTGTCCAAAGTGATCATCTTTAGATATTCTTAAAAGTCATTTTTAGGCTCATTTATTAAATAAAAATGTATTTAACTTTAACATACACTTTGATAGGTTCTAGGAATTAAAAAAAATAATAAGTCATTGTTAGGCATTGGAGAGTAAACTATCAGATAATTCACTCTAAAAAAATGGAAGTATTTTATTTTACACCATTCCAACCATAAAGAGTATGCTCTGTTTATATAAATAAATCAGAACTGATAATTCCAATTCTAAATAAAATATTAAGAAACAGATCTTTAAATACATAACACAGTTGATTTCTACTGTTTCCAAGTCCATATAATCTTTTGTGTGGTTCATGCATTTTATGTTTTTCAGCAGAAAACAAAGAGTAGCTTATGGTCACCTTTCCTGCCTCTATAAGTTACTGCTTCTGTGCTTGCTATTTTTGCTCTGAGGTTTTTCTTACTTGCTACACTCATTCTCTATTCTTTCCAGTTTATGGTTGTGGTGTTGTTGTTGGTGTGTATGTGTGTTTATGAGGTGGTAGCAGGGATTAATAAAAATTCTCGTTATTTTCATTTCCCATTCAGTCCCCAGAACTGCTTGTTGGGTGTGGGGCTGGAGTTAGTATATACACAGCACTATGCCATAACTTTCTGTTTCTTTCCTTGGTATATACACAGCACTATGCCATAACTTTCTGTTTCTTTCCTTGGTTAACAGTTTATACGGTTTATGGCATAAGGTTGAATGGTTGTATGGTTGTTAATGTTGAATTATGGGTTTTTTCCCTTTACTGCTTCTATTCTTATTCATTTTTTAACAGTTGGAGAAGGGAAATTATTTGTTTGGGCTTTATTTTTTCATCTTTACCCCCCAAATCTGAGCTTGGTTATTAAATAGCCATTATATTTTTTAACAATTTCAACCTTGACTTGAGAGTGATAAAGCATAGGTTTTATAAAACAGATGCATTCTTTCTTATTTCTCTGCATAAGGAATCCTCTATGTAGCATGGGCTTCAGGGGAAGGCAAAGGAAAAATTAAATTTCTCTTTACCGTATTGTGACAGTGAAGTTCAAACACCACATATTTAATCAATCAGTCAGTCAATCAAGCAGAATCATGTTGCCAACATTGAATTAGATTATGTAATAATCTATATATAAGACATAGTACTTGTTTAAAATGAATCTTCTTTTTGCTTAAATTTTTATTTAAGCAATGTATAATCAAATTAAAAAATTGTCAGTGGAGATGATCTTTACCCAAATCAATGAAATAGAAGAGAATGAATTCTGGGGGCTCTTTCTTTGTGTTCAGTCTCTTCATGAAGTTATTGTTCAAAGGTTATCTCTGCTTTTGAAAGCTGATGTACTTCAGCTTAGAATTCTCTGCTGTTTGTGGTGCCAGTTCACTCAATGCCCCATTAAGAATGACTTAGTCTGAGTTTTTCTAAGAAAAAAATGATAATAACAGAAAGAGAAGTAAAAATGAATATTTGCCGGATTTGTATATCAAATGCCTATGAAATTAAATATTCATTTTTAAAACGTTCCCCCAAAATGCATTTTTGTGTAGTTTTGGTCATGAATGAGTTTCTGGTTGTATTTTTATTTAAAATAATTTCTTGGTACTATGCCATTTAAAAAAAAGTGTTTGTAGTTGGGATAAGAGGATATTCCAGTTATGCTTTCAGCTTTTTTTCCTTAAATGATTATAAGTGTGCCTCCAGAATTCAGTGCTTTAGAAAGAAATTCTTTCTTTCCATTAGTGCTTCATAATTAGAGGTACACTCACTCTTTTATTTTCAGGAAAACATTTCACCTTCCCGGGCACAGAATTGGATTTGTCCTTTCAATTACATAATTATTGAGTAAATATTTATTGAGTTTTATTTGCACAGCATTGTGTTGGACAGTTAAAGAGTTTACAATCTAGTTGAGCAAACAAGGTGGTATTTATAAAGAGATTTTGCTGCATTGTTAGTGTAAGATTTAAGAGAAGCAGGAGATTACCATGGTATTCAACAGTCTGGGAAATTCTCATAGAATGGGTAAGGCTTGAGTGCCGGAATTTAAGGAATGAAATGTTGAACAAATGGAAGTAATCATTCTAAGTTGGCAGAAGGGAAAAAAAGGAGGTGATTTAAAAAAAAAGCAGTCAAAGGTACTGACATAAAAAAAGCAAAAGGCATTAATGGACTGGAGAGACTTGTTTGGACTGGAAAAGAGGAATTTTTGAGTTGAATAAAAGAAACGGTATATTGTGTGTGGTCAATTTACTTTACAGTTAATTTTGACTGCAGTTTCAGTTGGAGGCAATAGGAGTAGTAGACTATACATAAGTAGAAGTGAAACTGAAAGGCTGAAATAGTTTCAAATAATTTGGATGGAGGTTAGAGACCAGAGAGTGGATTCAAAAAAGTCATCTGGGATCATGGTTTAAATACGTCATCCGACAGAAGAAGGTCTTTCATTGGAGACAGTGAGGCTAAGTGAAAAATTTAGGACCTGGTGGTCCTCAGATGAATCATGTTATGACTGGAGCAATTCTAATCATGATCATATAAACAATGGTGAAAAGGAAGAATGAGGTGCCTTATCCTCAACATTTGTGAAATATCCTTGATAGCAAAGGAAGTCTTAGGAGTTATGAATGTTTCAGTTCAGTTCAGTTGCTCAGTCGTGCCTGACTCTTTGCAATCCCATGAATCGCAGCACGCCAGGCCTCCCTGTCCATCACCAACTCCCGGAGTTCACTCAAACTCATGTCCATCGAGTCGGTGATGCCATCCTGCCATCTCATCCTCTGTCGTCCCCTTCTCCTCCTGCCCCTAATCCCTCTCAGAATCAGGGTCTTTTCCAATGAGTCAACTCTTTGCATGAGGTGGCCAAAGTATTGGAGTTTAAGCTTCAGCATCATTCTTTCCAATGAACACCCAGGACTAATCTCCTTTAGAATGGACTGGTTGGATCTCCTTGCAGTCCAAGGGACTCTCAAGAGTCTTCTCCAACACCACAGTTCAAAAGCATCAATTCTTCGGCGCTCAGTTTTCTTCACAGTCCAACTCTCACATCCATACATGACCACTGGAAAAACCTTGACTAGACGGACCTTTGTTGGCAAAGTAATATCTCTGCTTTTTAATATTCTATCTACGTTGGTCATAACTTTCCTTCCAAGGAGTAAGCATCTTTTAATTTCATGGCTGCAATTACCATCTGCAGTGATTTTGGAGCCCAAAAAATAAAATCTGACACTGTTTCCACTGTTTCCCCATCTATTTCCCATGAAGTGATGGGACCAGATGCCATGATCTTAGTTTTCTGAATGTTGAGCTGTAAGCCAACTTTTTCGCTCTCCTCTTTCGCTTTCATCAAGAGACTTTTTAGTTCCTCTTCACTTTCTGCCATAAGGGTGGTGTCATCTGCATATCTGAGGTTCTCAATATTTCTCCTGGCAATCTTGATTCCAGCTTGTGGTTCTTCCAGCCCAGCGTTTCTCATGATGTACTCTGCATAGAAGTTAAATAAGCAGGGTGACAATATACAGCCTTGACATACTCCTTTTCCTATTTGAAACCAGTCTGATGTTCCATGTCCAGTTCTAACTGTTGCTTCCTGACCTGCATATAGCGTTCAGTCAGTGGGCTTCCCTGGTGGCTCAGCAGTAAAGATTCTGCCTGCCCATGCAGGAGACGTGGTTTCCATTCCTGGTTTGAGAAGATCCCCTAGAAAAGAAAATGGCAACCCACTCCATTATTCTTGCCTGGGAAATTCCAGGGATGGGGGAGCCTGGTGGGTTATAATCCATGGGGTTCCAAGAGTGGTATTATAGTGTTCTGCTGTCGACCAAATGTGGATATTTTGTCTTGGTTTTAAAAGTTACCAACCATTTTTATTCAGATCCCAACAGGTGTTCTTCTGCCTAGTGTTGCTCAGACAAACAGAATGAAGCAATTCAGTTCAGAAGCAAAGGCAAGCTTGGTTCTTCTACCTGAGAACCAAGTGGTTCCAGGAGGTGGGCAGGGATGCTTTTTAGGGCTCCGTCAGCATGGAGGGGAGGGGGCTGAGTGCTCACACCCGCACACAGCTGTGCTGCTGGACGTGGCCAGCAGTGCTGGGTGCAGCTTCTCTGCACATAGACCACTGTTGCAGCCATCTTGAGGTGAGTGTCCTGGCAGAGCTTGCAGAGTCTCTGGTGGAGATGTGTCTGCAACAGATTTTCACTGGGAGCTCTGATGTGAGGTGCCTGGGTCTTGGCCTCTGCATGTGACACCCTATGAGCATGTGAGACTAGACTAAGCACAAAGGAGGAGAGAAAGGTTAGACTTTATTACCTATAAAACTATATTCTAGTTTTAATTCCTGGGAATTGTTTATGGGCTTTGCCGGTGACACTACTACATAATATACACTTTTTGCTTAAGTGCTCAGTAAATTGCTGCAACGCCATTTATTATCCATTGTCTTCGATTTACAATGGTGGTGTTGGTGGTGGTGGTTTAGTCGCTAAGTCATGTCCAACTCTTGGTTGGTTGACTCTTCTGTCAACCAACTCTTGCGACCCCATGGACTGTGGCCTGCCTGGCTCATCTGTCCATGGAATTCTCCAGGCAAAAATAGTGGAGTGGGTTGCCATTTTCTTCTCCAGGGGATCTTTCCAACCCGGGGATCAAACCCAGGTCTCCTGCATTGCAGGCAGATTCTTTACCAACTGAGCTATGAGGGGAAGCCAAAAGCTACAATACTGTTCCTAAAAGATACTGATGTTCTATACCCAGGTTAGTTTAGGGATTTTTCATCTCACACCTATGATTTATTTTCCTGTTTTGTGTGTTTCGTTACTACGTTAAGTGCATAAATTTTTTTTATATTATTTCTAAGTCATAATAGAAAATTTATTGACTTTTGGAGGTATTATACTGTCTCTAGTATGATTATAAAATTCTCTTAGTAATTATGATTATTTCTACTTGATTTTCTTGGATTTTTAAAGTAGCATTTGTATCCTCTACAAATGATGATAACTTAATACCCTCCTTTCCAAAATGTAAATTTTATAGTCATTTTTGTCTCACTAGCTTGGCTAGAACTTCCAAAATTGTACTGAATAGTAAAAGTATTAGTAGGCATTATTTTTTTTAATTTACCTATTTTTTTTGAAGGATAATGCTTTACAGAATTTTGCTGTTTTCTGTCAATCAGACATAAGTATACATATATATGAGAATAAATTTTAAAATTAAACATGCCTTTGGTTATTGATCTGAGATATGCATGGCAATCTATATATTTTTGATAATAAATTGTGAGATGTTAGAATATTTAATTTATAAAGTTATTTGCTTTTATTACAAAACTTTTTGACAGTTTAAAACTTTTTGACAGTTTCTTTTCTTACCTGCTTAGATGTTAATAATATTTGGTTGGTAATATTTCAACCAACCTTGAAATAAAGTCAACTTAGTCATGGTGTTGCAGTATTTTAATATGCCTGTTGAACGAATTGACTAAGAATGAAGTTTTCCATCACTGAGTTCCCTTTTCAGATGATTGTATCAAAAGTCACACTAGCCAATGAATTGCAAAGCTTACACTCTTCTTAAATGTTCTGGAGCTCTGGAAATACTTTTCTTGAAGATTTTGAGAGAAGTCATTAATAAAAGTTTTGTGTCAAGCAACATTCTGGGGTAAACTCTGTGGTCAAAAATTTCCTAATGGCTCTCCAATTTTAGTATTTTTACTGAGTTGCTTTTTAGTTGTTTATATTTTCTCAGGCAATATCCATTTCATGTTGATTTTTAAATATATTAGTGTGGTAGTCTTTCTATCTGCAGACAGAAAATTTATTTCCCTGTGTATTTATATTGTCTTTATTAGATTTTCCAAAGGATACTCTATTTTATTGGTCTCTTCTATAATTGTATTTTTAATTGTTTTCTAATTCATTAATTCTACTTTTAATTGATGCTGTTCTTGGAATTATTTTGTTTTTCTTATTCTAACTTCTTGAATTAAAAGTTCAGCTCAATTATTTCCTTTCTAATCTAATAACTATGAAGTGATGCCTATTAAGTGTGTTTTTTCTATATTCTGTATGTTTTAATATATTCTTAACTTTTAGAGTCTATAACTGCAACTTTTATTTCCTCTTTAAAATTAGATAGTATACTTGAGGTACCAAGTGATTTTAATTTTAGATTGTATAGTTTGTTATTTAATTCTGATACCATTTAATTGTGAACAGAGGATGTAGTTTAAGTATTTAGAAGTTTCCATTTTGAAAAAAAAAATTCATTCATGTAAACAGTCACCACTAGCATGTAGATGTGATTAGTAACCAATGATTCCCATACCTTATTGAACATTAGAATAACCTAGAGATCTTGTTAAAACACAGTTGCTTGTTCCACCCTTTCAATTTCAAAACTCAGTAAGTCTAGACTGAGGCTCAATAATTTTCCTTTCTAAAAAGTCTCCAGGTATTGCTGATGCCCCCAGAGTGGGGACCACATTCTGGGAATCAAAATTATAAAGAGATTTCATTTTAATCAGAGGATATTATACTTAATAAAACTGGAAATTATAGTTATTGCAGATCTTTAGATGAAGGAAATGACTTGATGAAAGTGATTTTTTCCCAAAATTTATTTGACAAGAGATTAAGGAAGAATTTTTATGATATTAATAGAACCTATGTTTGGAATAACCAGCTATAGAAACTACTCACGGATGTGAACTTTTCAAGGTGTAAGCTAAGGTGGTCATGGGCAGAATAGGAAGAATGTGAAAGAAACAGAAAGAAAAATAAGTGCATCAGAATGTTATGTCACTCTGTTTTTGGAATATAATGAGACAATTAAAGGTCACTGGTAAAGTGGGATCTTGGTCTGGGGCTAAGATGAGGAGAAGGAGGCACAAAGGGCATACCATTTAAGCAAGCACTTACTGGTCTCCCCCACATCTTTCTACTAGACCTGTGTTTTATCAGGGTGAAGACAGTGACTACTTCTGAGATTCCTGCAGGGTATGGAAGAGTAAAATTTCTATTGCTGTTGAAATTATGAAAATATTCTGCACATGTCAATTATGGTAACATTCAGATCCAAAGACTAACTTTCAGAATTTTACCTTTAAACTTCTCATATAATGGCTGGATTACTTTCATCAAATAGAAGAGATTGGGAGGGTGTGGGATTTTTAGTTGCATTGTATCCACACATCAGTGAGGAACTGACAGAACTTGCCTAAATGTAGATGGTGAGTAGTTTATTAGATAACCAGCACCTGTTATCCAAAGGTACATGCCTAGTTGATCTCAGTGGAAGCAAACACTGGGTAACTGCAGCAAGAGAACACAGAAAGAGATAGGCATAAGGAAGTTATCCTTAGAGACAAAAGGGGAAGGGGTCTGGCAGGGACAGAGCATCATCAGCTGTTTTAGGGTAGGATAGAAATACTAGGCCTCTTAACCAGAACTAAGATAAAAGCCTAAATACCCAAATGTACCATAAGATTTGCTTTAGGATATTGGAAGAAACTAAGTGTTATTAGATAACTTCCACATAAACTTAACCACTTGAGCGCAAACTTAACAAGTTTCCACAGAAAACCTAAAGGAGGGCCAGAAGCTGAGACAGAAAAGCTATTTTCTAGAGTATATCATTCCTTCAAACACAATAATAAAGAAAAGTTATACCACTGAAAAGTAAAAGTTGTTCTCTAAGGACATGCCTGCCATGTGTTTTATGTATGTGGATTAAATTCCTTCCAGCATACTACCATAAATGTTGACATTATCCCTCAGAAATCTTTCACTCCTGAAAGTATACATTTGGTAAGAAAAACTGAGTCAGTGATTTGTACATATATAAATCAGGTTTTTCTTTCCTTTGGAGACAATTTTGGTCTGAAAGCCTGGAAAAAATAAATAAAAAATAAATGAAAATAAAAAGGGAAAGCAGAAAAGTTAGAAAACATAGCCCAAATGACAGTAAATGTTAATGGTCTGATCACACACATGAAAATTGTCCTTCAAACTGAAGTGTATATTAAATAGTAATGGATAGATATACTTCTCTGTGGGATCTGATTTGTCTAGCAAATCCTTACTGACATATACTCTCATTTACTACTATATAGCCTTTTGAAAATGCCATTCCAGCAGAGCATAAAAAAGGTTATTTAGATTAAGTATAGTTACAAGATAAGCAGTATACTGAGTTCATTGGACTTCATGCGCACTCATTTAATTTCCACCGCTCCATTACTCTGAATCAAACTGTCCCTGAAAGAACAAGAGGAAGGAAAAGGGCATTAAAAAACACAAATCACAAAGTAGAGAACATTCTTCTTAAAAACGAAATGGTTTCCATGTGTTACCATTTAATACCATGGAAATACTTTCTTGACTTTTATAGCATGCAAAGAAATTGCACCAATCTATTAAAGAATGCAATAAAAAAAGTCTTTGAGGTGGGTTAACATTTTCCAGGTCTTTATCATTCTAGATGAGCTTGGAACTTCAAAACATTGTAAAATATTATAAATGGCATCCATTTGCAACTGTGTGCAGCTTATGGCATAATGAATGCATGACCACTTAACCGTTTATTGAATACAGGAAGAAATACGATGAGACCTTTGGTAACATGTTTTAAAATAAGGCCCATAGCCAGACTTTAAAGAAAGACAGAGTGCCAAAACAGTTTATCTTTTCCTTTTTTCCTTTTAACTTTAGTGCCACTAAGGGCCAGAATGAGGCTCTTTGGACTTCATTTGAAATTCAAGTAATTAATAAAACCAGAGAAAATAATTTTTAGAGGGACAAGGTATTGTGATAAAGTATAAACAAGAAAGGCCTGAAGTTTAGAGGACAGAAAATGACAGTGCTAATAATAAAAGTTATACTGCGTGATTTAAGTAATTGTTAAGACCTTTCACATGTTCCGTTTGCATTTGACAGTGGCTGAACTTTATTAGCCTTTAATGGCCTTCATTAAATTATATTTGGTATCTAAGAGGCTATGCATTGAATGGGGATCATGAGGACGATCTCCTTTATCAGAGCATATTCCTCAACTAAGGAGGTATGACCCTCAGCATCTTGTGTTAGCAGATAATGTGCTTTCTGTCTTATTTCAGACAGTGGAGAAATGGCAATTTTTATAGATTTTCTCTCAGTGGACTCCTTCCCAGTAACATTTAAACATTCTCTATCTTTAAAAAATTCCCTCCTTAACTCTTCATCTTCCTACAGTTATTTTACTGCTCTAGTTGCTATTGTTCTTTGTATCAACCTCCTCACAAGTAGAAAAGCATTGTCCTCACCTTCTTACCTCTAACTCTCTCCCCAACCCACCATAATCTGGTTCTTCACTGATCCCTCCTCAACTCACATCAAGGTCACTAGCAACTGCCATGTAGATTAAGTAAATTTAAACTTTCAGTCATTATCTAATGCATCTTCCTATAATGAGTCCTTATTAGATGACTATTTTTTGTAAAAAAACAAAACAAAACAAAATACCCCCCCCATTATTTTTGCTCATTGTTCATAAATATGTAGGCTTCCTAGGTTCTTTCCTAAACCTGTTTATCTTGTGAATCCATGACTTCTTCCTAGGAAACTCATTCCCTCTCTAGCTTCAGTTAATGACACCACAACATGTACCTACAACCAGACAATAAATTCATAGGAACAAGACCCTTGGCTGTATCTACATAACACCAAGTAGTTCCTGGCACATAGTAGGCTGTTAGTAAATATCTCTTTCCTGACTAGCTGACATATCTTCCTTTTCAATTGAAAGTCTCTCTGGACTTCCCTGGTGGCTCAGATGGTAAAGCTTCTGTCTACAATGCAGGAGACCTGGGTTCAATCCCTAGGTCTGGAAGATTTTTTTGGAGAAGGAAATGGCAACCCACTCAAGCACTGTTGCCTAGAAAATCCCATGGATGGAGGAGCTTGGTGTAGGTTACTGTCCATGGAGTCTCAAAGAGTCGGCACGACTGAGCGACTTCACTTTCTGTTACCTGGAACTCAGGATTTCCTAAAATAAATTTGTCATTTCCTTGAGCTACTTGCAACTCCCACCCCCATGTTCCTTTCTCCGGTTTGAGAGACAGAACCTGCTCCTTCAGCGCACTTCCTGATTTACATCAGTGTGCCGTGAGCCATCAAGGTACCCAGATGAGTGCCCTGTGAGTCCTTAACTTCCACAACGTCCTGTTTTTCTAATCCTCCCCTTCTATCCATTCTCATCACCCCCATCTCAAGTATCAAGAAGCAATTAGGTATAGACTTCAACTCCTTCAGCAGCCTGCCAGCTCCTTTCCCGTTCTTTAGTCTTAATACAATTTTTTATTTAGACTGGGTAAATTTTTTTTTTTTACCGAATAAATTTTAAGAAAGAGTGTTGTTTTTTAGTGGCCCAATTGTATCTGACTCTTTTATGACCCCATGGACGAATTGAGAGAGCAGCATTGATGTAAATACACTACCATGTGTAAAATAGCTAGCAAGAAGCAGCCATTTAGCACAGCGAACTCAGCTCGGTGCTCTTTGATGACTGAGAGGCTGGGTTGTGGGTGGGAGGGAGGGAGGCTCAAGAGGGAGGGGAAATATGCATAGTTACAGCTGATTCATGTTGTACAGTAGAAACCAACACAACGTTGTAAAACAATTATCCTCCTATTACAAATAAAATGTAAAAAAGAAACAATTAAAATACATCATCCATATCTGGATTCTGTCATCATGTTAAATCCTTACTGTGGTCAACCCATGACTCCTCTGATAGCCTAGTTGTTTATTACGTAGGTATATGACTGATTGCCCTTTTCATTCTTGTGCCTTTTCTTTTACTATCCAAAGGTATTCCCAGTTTAACATAGATTCCCTACAGAGGACTATGATAAACCCAAATAAATGACTCTAGTTCTAAGTACTTTAGCACGTAGAGGGAGAAAGCTATATTTTTTTCTATGGGCCTTTCCTTGGAAGATTTCAGCACAACAGGAAAAAAAGTCTCTTTTGCCTACATATGGTTTTACTGAGAATTTTTATTAGTCTAAGAGTGTGGGAGCATAGGTAGAAAGCATCTGTTCTTTTAAACTGGTTACGTCCTTCTAGAGTTGCTGGTTTGTTGTAACACTGTGAAGATTGGGACAGGATTTCCCATGTATAAGCATGTAAAATACTTCTAATTTAAAGACCAAGATATTTTAATATAATAAATGTAAGTGAGACATGAGCCACTCGATGTCCCCTAATTCCTTGACTTGCTTGAGTGAATAGAACATTTAAGCTTTGTATAAAATTGTCTTCAGTGCCTCTTTCTCCTAAGGTAAAGGTCCACCTTACCTCCCGATATCTCCAGGGATTTTTGATGGAGGCTTAAATTTCCCTTGGACTTCCTTGGCGCTAATAAACCTATTCCACTAAACCAATCTCCAGGGTGTGTGTCACCAAATGCACATGCTCTTCTGTTACCACAGTCGATCACTCTTCTGCACACCGCCCAATCACTCTTTTTTTTTTCTTATTGTTTTACTTTATTTTACTTTACAATACTGTATTGGTTTTGCCATACATTGACATGAATCCAACACAGGTGTACATGCGTTCCCAAACATGCACCCCCCTCCCACCTCCCTCCCCATAACATATCTCTGGGTCATCCCCATGCACCAGCCCCAAGCATGCTGTATCCTGCGTCAGACATAGACTGGCGATTCAATTCTTACAGAATAGTATACATGTTACAATGCTATTCTCCCAAATCATCCCACCCTCTCCCTCTCCCTCTGAGTCCAAAAGTCCGTTATACACATCTATGTCTTTTTTGCTGTCTTGCATACAGGGTCGTCATTGCCATCTTTCTAAATTTCATATATATGTGTTAGTATACTGTAAAAAAAAAAAAAAAAAAAAACACCAATCACTCTTAAAAGACCCAACTCAATGAGTGTTTGTATGAAAGTTGTGGAACAACGGAGAGCTGAGGAAACCTAACAGCAATGTTCTGAGTTAGTCTCAGGGCTTCTTCTAAGGCAGTTTGGGTGTAAGTCACTCAGTTATGTCGGACTCTTTGCGACCCCACCAGGTTTCTCCAACCATGGTATTTTCCAGACAAGAATACTGGAGTGGGTTGCCATTTCCTTCTTCAGGGATCTTCCTGACTCAGGGATGAAACCTTGGTCTCCCACATTGCAGGCAAACTCTTTACCATCTGAGCCACCAGGGAATCCCAGAACAGTGGAGAAAGATTGCTGTCTGATAAAGAATCCATAACATTTTTGAGCGAGCTTGGTAATCATTGATTAGGCAGTCATTTATCCTAATACAGCTTAACATGTCTTTTTCTATAACCATAGAAATGTGATGTGAGTTTATAATCTGATACTCTACTGCCTTTTTTTTTTTTTTTTTTTTTACTCTCAGAATACAACATCTGGAATTCCCTAGATATTAAGACTGAAAGTTGAGATGAAGTTACTATTATAGTGGAAGTGGAAAGATTAACAATAATGTTGACTAAACAGCATTTAGAGATACATGAAGTGTTTGAGGGACATTATTGGATGTGGGTTTTACTGTGGAATAGAAAAATCTTACTGTTAAAAATAGCCATGTGTGGTGTGTATTGTAGTTTATAGGCTTCCCTGGTGGCTCAGATGGTAAAGAATCTGCCTGCAATGTTGGAGACCCAGGTTCAATCCCTGGGTTGGGAAGTTCCCCGGGAGAAGGGAATGACAGTCCACTCCAGTGTTCTTGTCTGGAGAATTGTATGAACAGAGGAGCCTGGAGGGCTCCATGGAGTCGCAGTCCATGGGGTTGCAAAGGGTTGGACACAACTGAGTGAATAACACTTTCACTTTCATTTTCAAGTATAGCCATGTATGGCTATATTGTAGTTTATCTATTCGATAGTTAATAGGTAACAGGATGTTCAAGATCACATTTCTTGATACTTTCTGGATACTAATTTTCAAAATAGTGACAGAGCAAGAAAATTTTAATAATGTAATGCATTTAAGAAGAAAGTCAGAATTTCTTATAAACCCATATGAGTTCTTTGTTGAATATACATAAACAAAGCATAACAAAAGACAGATTCTCTCCAGGAATATGTAGGAATCCTAAGCTTCTGTCACCATTGTGTTTGTCCAGCTTGCTAGCTATATAATGAATAGTGTTAGAGAATCCTTGACAAAATATGTAAAGCTTACTGACAAAGAAGAAAATAAAATATATGTGTAGCATTTCAACATCAGTGATATTAAAAATGTTGAAAACCCATCAACATGCTCATTGCTCTTCAGCAAAATGAAAGACGCCACACAGTCATTGTTATTTGTGTTTTAAATTTTAAAGACTAGTGGTTTCAATAAACAAAAACTTTAAAGTCATTCGTTTGCTATCTCTAAATCTTCTCTTGTGTTTGTCTTAATCTCACAAACACAAACACAGTGTTGGTTGCATTTGAGTCTTTCGTATCATAAGAGTGAGTAAAGTGAAAATTTCTCAGTCATGTCCAGCTCTTTGCGACCGCATGGACTAGACAGTCCATGGAATTCTCTAGGCCAGAATACTGGAGTGGGTAGCCTTTCCCTTCTCCAGGGGATCTTCCCAACATAGGGACTGATGCCAGGTCTCACTCATTGCAGGTGGATTCTTTACCAGCTGAGCCACAATGGAAGCACAAGAATACTGGAGTTGATAGCCTATCCCTTCGTCAGCAGATCTTCCTGACCCAGGAATCAAACCGGGGTCTCCTGCATTTCAGGCAGATTCTTTACCAACTAAGAAGCTGAGCTTTATTTTCAAATTAAGATTTTTTCCTCCTAATTCCAATAAAAAGAAACAGCAGCATTATTTTTTTTAATGGCTATTCATTACTCTTCACTTAATTTGGAGACTTGAAATTTTTCGAATAGTGGAATTAGTGATTAGTTGAGACTTGGAACAGTTGTATTGCATTTTTTTATACGGTACTAGAAAGGTGAACTTACTGTGAAGTACCTTGAGTTTTGAGGAGGGCATGGCAACCCACTCCAGTATTCTTGCCTGGTTAACCCCATGGACAGAAGAACCTTGTGGGCTACAGTCCATAGGATAATAAACAGTTGGACACGACTTAACTGACAGCATGCATGCATACACCTTGAGTTTTATCTGAACATTTAAAACATAGAAAATAGCTAAAATAACATTGTATACACCTGTTTACTCTTCATCCTGCCATTTTCCGTTTCAAAATTTTTATGCAATCATTATTAAGAGTAAAGTTGAATTTCACTTCTTTCTGCAGTCCCATTAGCCTCTCTCACCCTCTGAAGGGAACTATTACATTTTTAATTAATCCTCGACTACATGTATCTTCATGTACTGTATGTCTTGGATATATTTCATAAAATACTTGCAAATATACATTTAACATTCTACTCTTTTCAAGCAGTATACTTCTGAGATTTGCCAATGTGTTCTAGAGCTTTAAATTAATCTATCATATGGATTAATTAGGGTTTATTTTTTCTAGTTGTTTGCTTCAAAGATTGCTACGGTGAACATCCTTGTTTACACTATCTAGTACACTCATGCAATTATTTATTTCTCCAGGGTCCATACATAGGCATGTGATTCCCAGGTGATAAGGCACTCACCAGATATTACCATATTGTCCTCCAAGGTGGATTTTTAACAATTTACAGTTTCACAAGAAAAAAAAAAAAGAGTGTTCCTGTTTTCCTGTGCTTACTTCACTAACACTTGATATGTTTAGACTGTGAATTGTCCTCACTTCCTTGTTTTCTTTCATTTTCATTTTAGATTTACTCTTACATCATAGAGTTCATACAGTTTGTTCTACAATGGAGATATTTGCCTTTGGTCTTGATTTTGGGTAAATGTTGATTTCAGCCAAAAGTTTATATGGTGTATCTTTTAATATATAATTAAATTTAAATCTTAACATGTAAATATATATACTGAAAATAGCAATTGAGAATTTGAATGATGTTATCAATTCTATTTACTGAGAATTGAAATAACAAGCATTTATGATCTGGTATTTGTATTTATTTATTCACTCTTTTTAACTCTTTGGTTTCTTTTTTAAACTTGATGACATTCATATCCTATGCTGATCATCAATAAAATAGTCAGAACCCTTCATCAGGAGATAGAACACAAATTGCAGTGCAATTCTCCATTCATTTTTCTACAATTACCTAAAGATCACTTTGAATTTAGTGTGTTTAACAAGGGCTTTTTAAAAAGAAATGTGCTTTTCTTTAATTAGCTCTTAAAAATGTTAGTGATGGCCACTTAACATAAAAGTGTTTAACTTTTTGTGTCAATTAAGTGTCATTTTCTGATGGGAATTTCTAATGGCATTATTCTAGGAGAAGTGTCTATCAATTACCATTCCACTTTTCCTATATCCTGATCTATTAAGACAGGGGGACAGAGAGAAATAAGTAGCATCACACTTGCTTTCTATGACCTCATAATTATTTTGACTAGAAAACATTTTATTTCAAATACTCTAGATGGTATTGAACCTTGCTTTTTTTTTTAATAAATTCCCAATGCTGCTGCACATTATATTAAAAAGCACTTTGCTTTGACTTATCACCAGTGGAACTCAGGAATTGATAGAAGGATGGTTTTTAAAATTTTCTATATTCAAAAAAAACGCTGTCAACTCTTAAACATACACCCAATGAGAAACGTGCAAAATCTTTTCTGAGGGGTATAAAAATAAAATAATAATAATAATGACAGTAATAATAGAAACCCTGATACTTATTAAGTGGTCTTTCCATGG
The DNA here is from genome assembly GCF_001704415.2 of Capra hircus. Taxonomy (NCBI): domain Eukaryota; kingdom Metazoa; phylum Chordata; class Mammalia; order Artiodactyla; family Bovidae; genus Capra; species Capra hircus. Next base: position 42,912,915 of record NC_030827.1, read on the forward strand.
TAGGCACTGAAATTATCACATGTATCACAACTCTTAGGAAGTAGAGAATATTGCCATCTCCTCACCACCACTGTGGCAACTGCTTCTTTGTACAAGTTGATATAATTGCTCAAATCTGTTAATTTATTAAAAGCTAAAATGTTTTGAATCTATCACGTACCATGTAAATAAATTCAGTCTTCTAGTTATAGAAATTGAGGAGGCTAAGTTATAGAGACTGGCAGTGGTTTGGAAAAGAGTCCTGCACAAAGTTGACAAAGGGCCTATGCTCCAGTACCTGACAACGTTGTCAGAACACACTTATTGGTTGAAATATTTTCTGTAATTCCACTTTTCTTTTTTTTATTGGCTTAATGGGATCTTATCATAAGTTGACTTAGATGCTAGTTTATTTGTATAGTATTACTCCTTCCATTCTTCTTGTCATAGCACTGCTTCTTCTCTGGAGGCTGTCTCTTCTCTGTCAGTGGGGGTCTTGTCTGTGTGGTTACTAATCATGGTTTTCTAGCTCTGTCAACACTGGACATGTGACTTGCACCTGAGCAATAAAAGTTCCATTACTCTAGTTCTAGTAATTAGCTCAGCATTTGTACATTAAACCTAATACAAATAGATACCAAGGGTTTTGTAAAAAGGAACTGGGAACTATAGTGTTTTTTTTTTTTTTTAATTCACCTGAGTTGGTATAAGTTTGAACCTGTTTTTGGTCATTTTCTTCAGTTCTTCAAGAGAAGAGAATCAGATCAACACACTAAGTTAAATAGCAGAAAAGAAGGAGAAGGAGAAGCTAAACAGATTAAAAACAAAACAAAACAAAACACATAAACACACACGGATTCAATAATCCCTAAGATACCTCTATCCCCCAGATTTATTGAGAATGATGAAGTGCCTTTTTAAGCTAAGTTTTGTCAGTAAAATATTTGGATATAAGCTTTAACTTGAAAAAGACATAGATTATGCTCTTTGTTTAGCCTTGAACACTTTCTATCACTTTGCTTCTGAAGGCACTTTAGGAGGAAAGGGTAGTGGTAATGTTATTTATTTTTAGTATGTTTATACATATCTAATTCAGTAAATTTTAAAAAAATAATGCTAAAAATTTAGTTTTCTATAGTGTATTTTATTTAATATTAAAACCAGTTTCCATGAATGAGTATGGAATTGAATTATTATCGTATTAATGTAAGACACAGTTGTTAAGTATAATAAACATATTAATGAAATTTATTCAAGTAACATGGTATATATACATATATATATGTGTGTGTGCATGTGCACACATGATAAGTTGCTTCATTTGTGTCTGACTCTGTGGACTATCAACTTCTTTAGTCCATGGGCTTCTGCAGGCAAGAATACTGGAGTGGGTTGCCATGGCCTCCTCCCAGGGATCTTCCCAACCCAGGGACTGAACCTGCATCTCTTATATGTCACTTGCTTTAGCAGGCAGGTTCTTTACCCACTAGCACTACCTGGGAAGCCATATATATATACACATTTATATATGTATATACATATTATACACACATACTTCATAAGTATAATTTTAATTTTTTAAAGCCTTCTCATATTTCAGAAAAACATATTAGCCAAGTACAAGAATGCTTAAAGAGAAGAAATGCTTTCTTAAGAGATAACGGATATTCAGTATACTTTTATGTAGATTTACTGATGAATACCATTTGAACAATGTCATCAAAATAAAAGAAATGATAAAAGTCTCATTATAAAATGGATCTTTTACAAATGCAAGATAGTTCAAAATTTACACCAAGAAAGATACATGTATAAGAAAATTTAGTGTAATAAATACATAAGACAAATAATTGTTCCATAATCTAATACTACCAAAGAATGAACCTTTATGAACCTTGCTTTCCATAATTTCTGGCTCATATATCAAATACTTCTATCAAAGAAGCATTCAGTTCAGTTCAGTCGCTCAATCATGTCCGTTTGTGACTCCATGAATCGCAGCATGCCACGCCTCCCTGTCCATCACCATCTCCAGGAGTTCACTCAGACTCACGTCCATCGAGTCCGTGATGCCATACAGCCATCTCATCCTCTGTCGTCCCCTTCTCTTCCTATTCCCAATCCCTCCCAGCATCAGAGTCTTTTCCAATCAGTCAACTCTTTGCATGATGGCCAAAGTACTGGAGCTTCAGCTTTAGCATCGTTCCTTCCAAAGAAATCCCAGGGCTGATCTCCTTCAGAATGGACTGGTTGGATCTCCTTGCAGTCCAAGGGACTCTCAAGAGTCTTCTCCAACACCACAGTCCAAAAGCATCAATTCTTCGGCGCTCAGCCTTCTTCACAGTTCAACTCTCACATCCATACATGACCAGAGGAAAAGCCATAGCCTTGACTAGACCGACCTTAGTTGGCAAAGTAATGTCTCTGCTTTTGAATACACTATCTAGGTTGGTCATAACTTTTCTTCCAAGGAGTAAGCGTCTTTTAATTTCATGGCTGCAATCACCATCTGCAGTGATTTTGGAGGCCCCCCCAAAATAAAGTCTGACGCTGTTTCCACTGTTTCCCCATCTATTTCCCATGAAGTGATGGGGTGAGATGCCATGATCTTCGTTTTCTGAATGTTGAGCTTTAAGCCAACTTTTCCACTCTCCTCTTTCACTTTCATCAAGAGGCTTTTTAGCTCCTGTTCACTTTCTGCCATAAGGGTGGTGTCATCTGCATATCTGAGGTTTTTGATATTTCTCCTGGCAATCTTGATTCCAGCTTGTGTTTCTTCCAGTCCAGCGTTTCTCATGATGTACTCTGCATATAAGTTAAATAAGCAGGGTGACAATATACAGCCTTGATGTACTTGGAACCAGTCTGTTGTTCCATGTCCAGTTCTAACTGTTGCTTCCTGACCTGCATACAGATTTCTCAAGAGGCAGGTCAGGTGGTCTGGTATTCCCATGTCTTTCAGAATTTTCCACAGTTGATTGTGATCCACACAGTCAAAGGCTTTGGCATAGTCAATAAAGCAGAAATAGAGGTTTTTCTGGAACTCTCTTGCTTTTTCCATGATCCAGCAGATGTTGGCAATTTGATCTCTGGTTCCTCCGCCTTTTCTAAAACCAGCTTGAACATAAGGGAGTTCACGGTTCACGTATTGCTGAAGCCTGGCTTGGAGAATTTTGAGCATTACTTTACTAGCATGTGAGATGAGTGCAATTGTGCGGTAGTTTGAGCATTCTTTGGGATTACCTTTCTTTGGAACTGGAATGAAAACTGACCTTTTCCAGTCCTGTGGCCACTGCTGAGTTTTCCAAATTTGCTGGCATATTGAGTGCAGCACTTTCACAGCATCAGCTTTCAGGATTTGAAACAGCTCAACTGGAATTCCATCATCTCCACTAGCTTTGTTCGTAGTGGTGCTTTCTAAGACCTATTTGACTTCAGATTCCAAGATGTCTGGCTCTAGATTAGTGATCACATCATCATGATTATCTTGGTCATGAAGATCTTTTTTGTACATTTCTTCCGTGTATTCTTGCCACCTCTTCTTAATATCTTCTGCTTCTGTTAGGTCCAGACCATTTCTGTCCTTTATCGAGCCCATTTTTGCATGAAATGTTCCCTTGGTATCTCTAATTTTCTTGAAGAGATCTCTAGTCTTTCCCATTCTGTTGCTTTCCTCTATTTCTTTGCATTGATTGCTGAAGAAGGCTTTCTTATCTCCTCTTGCTATTCTTTGGAACTCTGCATTCAGATGCTTATATCTTTCCTTTTCTCCTTTGCTTTTCACCTCTCTTGTTTTCACAGCTATTTGTAAGGCCTCCCCAGACAGCCATTTTGCTTTTTTGCATTTCTTTTCCATGGGGATGGTCTTGATCCCTGTCTCCTGTACAATGTCACGAACCTCATTCCATAGTTCATCAGGCACTCTATCTATCAGATCTAGGCCCTTAAATCTATTTCTCACTTCCACTGTATAATCATAAGGAATTTGATTTAGGTCATACCTGAATGGTCTAGTGGGTTTTCCTACTTTCTTCTACTTGAGTCTGAATTTGGTAATAAGGAGTTCATAATCTGAGCCACAATCAGCTCCTGGTCTTGTTTTTGTTGACTGTATAGAACTTCTCCATCTTTGGCTGCAAAGAATATAATCAATCTGATTTCGGTGTTGACCATCTGGTGATGTCCATGTGTAGAGTCTTCTCTAGTGTTGTTGAAGAGGGTGTTTGCTATGACCAGTGCATTTTCTTGTCAAAACTATATTAGTCTTTGCCCTGCTTCATTTCGTATTCCAAGGCCAAATTTGCCTGTTACTCCAGGTGTTTCTTGACTTCCTTCTTTTGCATTCTAGTCTCCAATAATGAAAAGGACATCTTTTTT